>NC_050494.2:13592513-14792513 GCF_012460135.2 Molothrus ater
TTTTGTTATTATTTTTGCAGATGAATCTGAAAGCTCTTAGGACTCAATTAGGTTACCACAGCCAATAAAGATGAAAAGCAAAAGCAAGGCAGATACTTTCTGCCTAGACACCGTGGTGATGGGCACATTAGAAATGAGGTAGATTAGATAGATGAACTAGACAGACACATCTAACTGTCCTCCAGTGCACTCATTTGTTTGACAGCCTGGAAAATGCCAACATTCCTGGGATTAAATGAAAATAGAAAATTGCATTTTCACTGTAAAGTATACATGGAACTTTCCTATGTCAGATTCTCTTTGTTAAAATAAACCAGGGCCCAACCACGTCCTCCCAGAGTGACAAAAGCACAGTAAGATAAATGACATAGAAACCAAGGCACAACCAACTGAGAGCCCTTGGGCTGCTACCCTTGTAGCCAGGTTTTAGTGGAGTGATAATGACCTGCACACACGTTGAGACATTAATTTTTTCCTGAGCTCAACAGCACCAAATATCCTAAACTGCCCATCTTGCATTGCTGTCTTGATATCGTAATTCTTTTATCACAACTTCCAGCTGCTTTACCTTTATGGGCTGGTCAAACAATTTTTGTTCTGTGGTGCCTTTTCCCTCACTTTCTTCTTCAAAAAAGCAGAAGTAAATATCTTGGATGCAAAAAATACAGAAGAACCCTGAGTGGAGCAGCAGTCCCCAGAGGCTGCTGGGCCAGGTCTGTCGCTGTGCGACTCTGCCCCAGCTCCCAGAGCAGCACATGCACGCAGTGACACACAGTTCACACTTGTGCCCACATTCCATCCTTTCTCCAGGACGAGTGCTCCATGCAGAGCTGGCTGTGGCAGCCTGGCAGTGCCCACCCCAGCCCTGGCAGCAGCGCTGCTGAGCCCGGGGAGCCGAGCTGAGCGACATCGCGGAGCTGCCGGGGAGAACGGCATCCAGCTCCTTGTGACAGTTTTCCCCACACAACATCACAATCAGCCAAACACACTTGTAATCTACTGCAGCTGGTGTTTCTATAATTGATAGAGATATAAAAGCCCTTTTTGCTAAAGTTGTACTTTTGTATTTTTTTTTCTTGGGGGAGTTGTGAGAAAGCAGCTACAAAAAGCAAGCTTTAAATCTCAGATAATGTAGCTCCCTTTAGAATCCCAAGCTTAAAGCTAGTAGTTACGAGTTTTAGCAATGCAAAAAAAGGGAGCTAAAAACAAACATTTATTTTACTTGACGTAGCAAAACAGTGGATTAAAAAGTTAAATCAATGCGCCGTCTGAATGGTTCCTGCTGTAGCTGCAATTTCAAATGAAATAAGAATGTTATAAAAACTCGCCCGCATTAGGCACATTTGGAAATGTCTCCTTGTAACTGTTCTTTAAGTGTTCTGTCTATGAGCACTAACAGGTCACTGCACAGGAAATGCAAAAATATGTTACATTTTAATCAGGGCATATAAAACACTGTCTAGAATGTTACATTGCCCTTGGGAATCTGAAGTAAGTAGAGGAACTTTTACAAAGTCCAGGTCACTCTCCCCATTACATCACTGTTTAAAAAAAAATATTATTAGGTTACATTACAGAGATGTCATGTATTAGAACTTTCCCAGTTGCAGGATGATGGCTAAGAGATGCTTATTTCCTTGGAGAAACTCGTAATCGCTCCCTTGCTCCCCTGCTCATACTTTGTATATTGGAAATAGTGCATTTTAACTGAATCAAAATGTTTCCCAACAATTATAAAGAGGGAGGACTAATATAAAAATGAGACTGTTCGTATATTCACAGCAACAACAAATTTCAGCACTTTTACCCTAACACATACACACAAATCGAAACTCTGCCTGGCTGAACCTCATAGGTGATAAAAAATGAAAGAAGGGATTTTAGCAGACATGTTTGGGAATGATTAAGGTAAAATGTCCCTAATCCAAACAAATGGAAACCCAGATGTTGATGGCATCATAACATTCCTCTGTGTTCCTGCAACTCTTTCTCCACATGATTTACATTTGTTTAACCCAAATCACAAGTTTGTAAAATCTTTAATAAGTTCACCAAAACAGCAAAAGAGTAATGCAGAGATGACTGTTTTCTAGATTAACATTCCCAGGATTTTAGTTATTTAATACATAAATGCTGGAGGTGACACAAACCAGTACAATAACCTGAAGGCAACCTGCTCTGCTGAGCCTGATTCGAGTTTTGTCGCTGACTTTCAGATAGAAAGATCAGATTTATAGGAAAAAGCTCCCATGGGGCAGCAAACAAAACAAAATAAAATAACATTAAATAAAATAAACCCCTGTCTCTGAGTAAAACCTAAGTGAGAGCCCCAGGGGCCCAGGGCAGGTACCCACACAGCGACCCAGGGACCAGCCCTCCACCATGGGCATGTTGGGGCAAGAGAGGAGCTCTCAGACTAGCAAGCCTTTTATCTGCACAGATATCTGTGGTTGAAACTCCTGGCAGGATTCTTTGTGTTGCCTCTGAGCTGCTTTTGTACCACAGCTCCTCCACTGCCCAGAGTGGGAAGGGAGCTTCAGCCTGACCCACCCCGGCCATGCCAGGCCTGGCGCCGCCACTGACCAACCTCCTGTCCCACACCCCGACACCTCCCAAACACACCAAATATATCAAATATATCAAATATACCATTGCTACACATTCCACATGGGGTCACCAACCTGTCCATGGGCTGCCTGAGCTCCTCCACTCTCCTGTTGGCTCTGCCATCCAAGGGCAGCCCTGCGCCTGCCCAGCATCATCTTCTCTGGGTTCCCGCACCAGGAATCGGGATTTTCCTCCTTTCCATTGGGTTTTGCACTTTTCCTGAGCTGCCTGTGCCATGCCTGTGGATGGGATCTCATCTCTGCCATCCAGCTGACAAGGGGGGCGCAGCTCTGGCCAATTTTAAGCGGATTTTTTGAATTTTTCCCCACAGAAGAAGGTCCCGCCTCACGCACACCGGGCCCACCGGGCCATGGCGGCCCCTCAGGCCTGATGCTGCCGGCCCAGCACGGCCCGGCAGGGCTGGTTCCCCGCTGGGCTGGATGGATTTCCCACACACACCCTTTCTGTCTGCGAGGTGTGGATGAGCACAGGCTCTGGGACAGCCAGCTGGGAGTCCCACACGTGCAGCCACACCGGCTCCCAGCCAGGCCTGACCGGGCAGGAGCTGCCGGCCGTGCTCCCGGCACGAGCTCACGGTCACTGTGGTGCTCTACACTGACCGGGCAACGAAGCCGTGCACACAGAGTTTACCCCTGTTTGCTGTGGATATTTGATAATTTTATGCTCTCTGCCCCTCTTGTCCACGCTCTGCTCCCTAAATCTCTCTTCTTCCTCCCTCAAGGCCTGTGCTCCAGCTAAACACAAACAAAACCTTTTCTTAATTTTTCTTCTGCTTGGACCCATGGCTGCCCCTGCAGCCACTGTCCTACTTATCCCCAGCTCAACTGTTTTTTAAGGGAATGTGATTGAAAAAGAGAAACCAAGAACAGAGCATGTGTGGTGGGGATGGCATGTTGGAGAATGCTGTGTCACCTTCTAAAAATTCTTTGGCAACAGCAACTTTTAGGCTTTATAAGTCAGACAAATTTGGGTGGATTTTCTCAGGAGAAGCAGAAGATATCTCTGAAAAATGTTCACGTCACTGCCAGAAAGCTCAGTGGTCCCACAGCTTTGAAATAAACCCTGATGAACGTCTTCTAATTTTTTGCCAAATAACATCCTACCTAAATTACAGGAAGAACGTTTTAAGAAAGAAAACACAGATTTTAATAATGGAAATGGTCTCTTTGAGCAGCTCAGAACTGGAAACCTTAGAACTAGTAGAAATTAAACTTCTCAACAGGAAACTTCAAACAATCTGGACTATAAGAACTGTTGAGTCTATAACACAGAAGTTATTGCTGCCATGCCCTGGGCTATCCAGTGCTCCCACATCCACACAACACTGCTCTCAAGGATTATACTGGTCTTCTGTTCTGTTCAGGATTTTCCCTATTTTTCCCCTGTTTTTACTATCACACATCTGAACTTTTACTACATTCAAGGCCTGCCAGGCAGGTGAAGATGCTGAGCCCTGGGCACCAGTGCTGGCTACTTGCCCTGCCCCATTCACTGCACCTTGCCTCTCCAGTCTGAACAACCCCAGACAGAGAAAGAGCTCCTCAGACAAAAAAACAAAACAAAAAAATACATCTGTAATTCCAACCACAGAAAAGGCTGATGACTTGTGCTGTCATATTTGAGCTGTTTTTTCTCATGCACAAGTAAAACAATAACCAGGCAAGGCTGAAAATCCCAGGTCTGAGTCCCTGATTCAGTCAGAGCAGCCCTTGGCCATAAATTTAAGCACTGCCTTAAAAATTGATAGAAACTCTTTTTAATCATCAAGTATTCAGCTGCTCATTACTGATCTATACTTCAATGATGTGCCTTTAAATTTTGGTCTAGTTTTAAAAATACAGTTTCCTCAAATTCCATCCCAAATCCAGGCCCTGTAATTTTGTTCTGGTGCTTTTTCCTTTCTAAGGTCTGCTTGAAAAACAAAATTTAAAGAGTTTGCTCTGCCAGGTGATGTTTTGTTAGCTTTTGACAAGAGAAAATATTTAATCCCTTAGGTTTTTTTTTCCTGCTCTGAATATTAGTTTAATTGTCACAAATAATTAAACTCTTACGAGTTAGAGACATCTTCAGACATTTTGACAATACATATTAAGAGACACTTTAAGGCAAATCTGCACAGATCGGCTTTTATTTGTTATGCTAAACGATGATGCATCCTGATTGCATTTGTTCCTTATTTGTGTGTGCAACAGGAGACGTACTGTGAATGATCTGTAAGGAATAAAATGACAGTATTTGACAGGCTAGGAAATGTCTGGGCAAGGATACAGGAGAAGGAACCCTGAGAGGGCATTGTTTATGGAGGGGCAATGGGGAGAGACATTCCCTTCAATCTAAGGCAATGAAAGGCGCCAACAACTAAATTACAGTTAATAACAGTAAGAAATAAACATAAATTACATATACAAGGCTCGGGCTCAAGGACTTTGGACCACTAAAAATATATATTATTACATCAATTATCAACGAGAGACAAACTCCCATCCTGGGAATTTGCATACGAACTCTAATAACCTACTATTCAGAAATAGAGGCAAGTATTAATTTCCACATGAAAAGGAGCCACGGGAGAGACTCCCAAGCCCCCAGCTCTGGAGGAGAAAGCCCTACCTGGTGATTCAGCACCTCTGCTCCAGAGGGTAGCAGGTGGTCTCCCAGGTAAGGCAGATCAGCCCCATATTACCTAAGATTTATTCAGAGTTCCTGTCAATACAATGGCTGAAACAACCATTGCTGAGAGGTAATATGTTGTGAAAATAAACATCAACAAACCTTAATGAATCCAGAGGCTATTACCTGCACCATATTTCTTCTATAGGCAATACATGCATCTCCAGTCCAGGGAAACAACATAAAAGTGCCTTTGATTGAGGCCAAATTCCAGTTTACACAAGAGAGGCAACTGAGGGAGGTCTATGGGAATTTGGTGCTAAAGGCTTTTGAAAATTCAGGTCTCTCTTTAGCTGCCCATGTAAGGATTTAGACGCCCTAGGACTGCAAGCTGAGCCTCCAGCTCTGTCACCAGAGAATTCCAACCTCCTCTGGCAGTCTGGGTGGAGGAAAATGTGTATGGCCTGTTTAGCTGCAATTACACCAGGTTTTACATATTTCTCAGGGCAATGCTTTATAGACAGTCACATCCAGCTCTCCAAAGAAATGCAGAACAGTTTATGGGAAGAAAAGTAACAGGAACCAAATTCTCTGGTCCTGAAACTTACCACTGACCAAAAACCAGAATGCAAAAAACTTGATTATTCTGTCTAAAATTCTTGCTTAGTCAAGCCCCTTTGGCATGGTAGAATTAACAGAGCCATGAGCCCAAACCATGAGCCCTCCCATTTTTGGCAGCTCCTGACCATGAGCAAAGTGCCTCTTCCACCAGCACAGGGAACGGCATGGGAGGGATGAAACTGCATTTCCACCTTCCCCGGGTCCCAGCTGGGCTGCTCCCTCTTCTCCCCCAGCACAGGCCAGGGATGCCGTGAGCTTCCAGGCCAGACTTCCCTCCTGGAAATGCTCTGATGGTAGAAATGTGATCTTGTACCTCGAGCAGGGAATTGGGAGCGAACGCTGCTTGACCTTGAGCGAATCAGGTAAAACCTCCCGGGTTCAATTCGCCTTTCTGTACAACTGAGGGGAAATATTCCACATCTCTGGGGTTATTGGTTATTCTGAGGAGTATCAGCAAGAAATCCACGGAAGAAAGGTGCTAAGTATGAAGAAATATTGCTACACTGCCTAACAAAGGACACAAATACGAGCAGGGTCCATGCAGCTAATCAAAAGCACTGGAAAGCTTTTAATTTTTTTAGCATTTAATGCTACAGATGATCAATATAACTACTTAGCTTCTTTCCCGTGCTAATTTAATGCTACTTGTACTGTGCTTATGTATGGCACGACACGGCTGAAAAACACATAAAAAATAATTTTGGTAGACCAATACAGCAGCTGGCACAAGGTTTCTTCGATACAAAACATAAAATCATAAAAGACCCAGTGCTTTCCTGTGAAGTCCACTCACCCTGTGGGGAGCAAATGAGTTCTTCCTATATGTACAAAGAAAATTGCAGACCTTATAAATTGTGCTGGTGATTCGCCGTGCAGTTCACACAAAAAATATTTATACGTGGAAAATTCAGAGTAAAATCTCTCTATGAAAAATAGAAATTACTTCTGTCCAAGTGCAGGGCGAGTGATAGAAATAAGGTTGTTGTCTGCACACAACAAACTGCAACGTGCAGATTTTCATTCCAATCTCCTCTAAGCAGGGTTTCACTAGGAAAAAAACCATCTGAGCTATCAAGGTATTCTAGAGAATTTAATTATTTTCATTAAAAACAAGAACTGTAAGCTGCTCCTTTTTTTCAATAGGAATTCTGCACCGATTCCACATAAACAGACCCAATATCACTTCAGCAAAGTTGCTTTGGGAATATGTAACAGCCTTTTTTAAGTTATGAAAGCAATATTGGATGAGATTTACTACAATTTAAGATAAGTGGGTCTTAATTTTATATGAACAGAGAGACTTAAAAAGCAGGAAGGAAGAGTTCCAATTATATTGTGCTGGAATATCAGGCCCTGTGCAAAATTGCCCCTTTTCTGTTTTACATGCATAAAAACAAGCACAACAGGCTTTTCAATTAAATGAGTCTTTTGAGAGAGATGCAGGAAGAGCCAGCGAGCTCCTTAAAACTTTATTGCTTTTTATCTTTGTCAGGTAGGGCTGTGAGTTGAAAATGACCTGTTCTTTGCAGCACACAGTCCTTCTTGTGAGCTTTTTCTTCCTGCTTGACCCATCGGTTTTAAAGGTTTCCCAAAACGGGAATGCAAGGCTTGGTCTGGATTAGTTTTCCCCATCCACTCGGTAGCTGTGCTTCTCTGCAGCCATCCAGAGCTCAGGATGTTTCCCAGATTCTCTTTAGCATTGGGAGTAACTTTAATGAGCCTCAGTATCATTAGAGGAGAGCAGTTTACAGAACACAGGGAGAAAAGACACAGAAAGGAATAAGATGCAGCTCTAATAGATACAAGCCATGGAGATGAAAGAACGAAGTCAGCATCTCATTTGCATTAATACAATAAAAATACAGCATTAATGTTGCTAGTTGTAAATTTTTTTTCAATAAAGTTCAGCCTGATTATATCTGGGAAAAAGGTAGGCTGTGCATTCCTCGTCGTATTCATCCTATCAAGAGCAGTTGCTGCCTATTAACTTTCTAGATTTAATTGCCACTAAAAGCAATCTCCAGGAAACTTCAATTGAAAGTCACTCCTCAAGAACCGATGGTCTGAGCTCTCAGAACTGCTTTGTTTATGGCAACACAAAGCCAGAGCTCCAATTCACACAGCTCCACTCCATCATTATGTTCAGTATTTTGCTTACTGATATTATGTGTGTGCATGTCTATAATTATACACCCAGACACACCACCAGTTCATCACCAGAATCAGGCAAAAGCAATACTGCCAACCTTGTTTATACAAAAAGCACAAAGCACAACCTCAAAAATCATGGGACTGGCTGAAAATGATGGGACGTTAAAAACAGTCACTCTGAGAATCAAGGCATTTTTCTTCTGCATAAGAACTTCCAGCCTGCTTGTTTTCAAGTTCCTCTCCAGAGCGAGCAGTTTGAAATAAATGTCCTTTTAAAATGCATATTGGCCACTTGCATAATCATCATCAGACTTCAGGAGCTGGAGGTTCTGAAGAAAATAAAACCTAACAAAGGACTTTCAGGGGACACCACTGCTCACAGCACAGCTCTAACATTTGGGCAAAGATTGGTGCAATAATCAAAACCTGCTCTGAAGAACCGCTCTCTCCAGGTGCATCCCTCTCCCAGACAGGCACTTTCCTCCCCTCCTTGCAGGTATGGATGTGTGCATGCCTGAAAAGGATCCATTTCTCAGACATTTAGGACTGTTTGTTCTGTTTAACTGTGGAATTTTACCAGTACTTGGGACCATCAGGCGCTGCACGTTAGAAACTCTGTATTTTTCACAATCAGATCCTGTCATTTTGAAGCTATTGTTGTGCCTTTCCTTTTCCTAGGGCAAAGGGGGAAAACATTTCTTTTAGGGAAACAAAGATTCTCTTCATTTTTCTAAATGAAACACTTAATGCAACAATTAGATCAGAAGACCAGTTTTTCCACTTCTTTTTTTTTTGCCTGAGAAAGCTCACAAGGTAATGGATGAAAAGCCAGCAACAGTTGAAGAGGGATGTGTAAATCTAATGGGAAACACTGTACTTCTGTGATGCTTTTCTCCTTGAAACCTTAAAAAATACACGGTTTGCTGTCAAGGTACTTCTGAGTTGCAGAAGCCGTTATTATAACACGGTAAAAATTACCCTGTGCCAACAGCCTCAAGTGAGAAGCCACCTTAATGAGAAATAACTGCTTTTAGCCCCTAAAAGCACATGGAACTTTCAGGCTTTGGATTTGCAACCCCATTTTCAAGCATTTTCTCGAGAGCTGCCGCCCCTGTGCACAACATGAACACCGTGCCTTAAAAAAGGTTTTTTAAAAGCCCATCTCACCTCCTGGTACCCAGAACCAGTGCTCAGTAATTAACGCAGAGCACAGAAACGTGACTGGGGAGGGAAGTTGGCCGAGCAAACAGAATATCTCAGTCATCCAGCCTTCAGGAAAGAATAGCTCACTAGCGTTAGGAACAGAAGTTCCAAGCAGAACTGGCCCTGGATTTAAAGCTTAATGGAAGAATCTGGTCCCCCTTCAGATAGAATGCTTCTCCAGGAACATATATATTGAATTTTGTAGCTGAACAGCCCAGTCTTACACAGACAGTCCTTCCACAGGCCAGTCACCCACTGAAGCAAAGTGCTGAGTAAGAGCTGCTGAACTGGGCCCACTCTCATGTAAATGATTGTAATTAAATAGGTAATGAAAAATCCCTGCTCTTGCATGAATGAAATGGAAGATTTCAGCTCAGAGTGTAATGTGGTTCCACTTGGCTCCTGTATCAGATTGGGAGACAAATGAAAATGTCTCTCTGCTTGCGTGAGCACGCTCTGGAGGCAAAACTTCACAAATATTTTCATTTTGCAGAGAAGAGGGAAAAACAAAGGCTTATTCCACAGCAAAGTCCGTAGGATCCAACCTTTTTAAGGCAGAAGGTGGCACACACATCTCAACCCGAGAAGCATTAAACAGAATTTGAATAATTTTACTTTGCCTTTGCTAATAATACGTCATCCAGTGGAAGAACCAGGCCTTATTCTCCCCTCCACCAGCTGACATGATATTTTTTTTACATTTGAGCTCTTAAGATCTGCACAATAGCTTAACACAATAAGTGTTTAGCCTCTGGTTCCAACTGTAATTGATGGAGTACAGTTCCATTCCCTCTGCTGCTGCTAAGTTGGGAATTGCAGCCACAGCAACTGACAGCTTTTTTTTCTCCGCGAGTCTGGAGTTGCTCTCTGGGAGTGATGTCCTCATCGGGATGGGAAGGGAAATGACGGCAGAAAAGCTCACCCTGGCCCTGTGCTACCGAGGGACTCCAGGGACCTCTGCTAGGGGAGACAGCTCCTTGAGGTGGGTGATGAAAATGAGAGCAAAAATCAGGAGGAGAAAGCTCCGGGAGGAAATTTCCAAAATGCTGCCGGTTTGGAGAAAATGGGCTGCTCAGAGAGCACGGAGGAGGGAGAGCAGTTATGCACTAGAATTTCTGACAATGGACACGCTTTCAAAAGTGCTGTAAAATTGTGTCATTTGCTGATGGAAATGTCTTTTGTTTCCCAGTCACAGGGGCTGAACTCTGGGTGCGCCCCTGCTCTTCAGATAGTGGGGAGATACTGGGCTGGGATAAATGAGAGGAAAATTGAAATAGGGAAATAGGCACTAAAATGAACATGATTTCAAATTGTCCCGTTCAGGCCTGAGTTCTGACACGGGAAAAAAAATTTCCGAGCAGCTTTGGGCTTAGGAGCCGACAGCAGAATTTAACGCAGATGGCGACTAATTTTGGTGCCTCTTTAGTTGCAAAAGTACCTATTTTTGAAGATATTTAATTAACCAGGATTTAAAGGCTCCTCTTGTTTGAGAACACCTTGGCCTTTTTGTCATCTGTCAGCATTGTGATGTGCACTCTAAGTGAAGGGTTCTGAGGCATGAACTGTTTAGGTGGTTTTGATGTGCAGTTGCTTTTCTGGAGGATGTTGAAACAAAACAGTGCTGCCATTTCTACAGTTTCATTCAGCACAGCTTCCTTGGAATCTGCTGCCACTGCCCCTGTTATAAAGGATACAAACAATCCTGAACAGCCACAGTGCTCCTGGATACATTTATAGAGATATCTGGCTGCCTTTCACCATAGAAATACAGGGAGCAAGCCTTGCTGGTTATTTACTCTGCTCTCTGCACAAGCAGAATTTCACATTCTAAATACAATTCTGGTTTAAATAACCTTTCCTACTAAGGTGCAAGCTGCAGCTTTAAAGAACTCCCTGCTCATCATCTTCTGCTTGCTGCTCTATGAGGACTCTTCCAAAAACAAACCCGTGTTAATCTACAGCTCCAATAAACAGAATAAATGTGCCTGAGACCTGCTTCTGCTGTACTTCTCCCCAGCTTTTGTTGTTAGCTAGTCTGTCGGGGCTGAGAGAGAAAGAAAAGAAGAAATATAAAATTTCACCCGCAAAGGGCGTTAAGTCCAGATTCCTCTTTGCAGGCTTTAAAAAAGCAAACTACCAATTCATGATCACAAAATAAAATATGCACATTTAAACAAGCTGCAGGGGAAAGGAGAGTTTAATCCAGTGAAATTGTGTTTGAAAGCTATTTCATACCCCTAGGAATAAAATCTGAATAGCAATTCTGCTTTGCTTCCACCCTTTTTCCACCCTCCTGTTAATATATTACCATTTGTTATGGAATCGTTACGAGACTTTTGCCCCAGACCTGGCTGCATTTTGCTGAAGGATGGACGAGTTTGTGGGCCCGAGCCTCCTCTTGCTCCCAGGAGCAGCCAGAACTCAGTGATGCTTCGGGGAAGCGATGTTTGATCTGCACCTGAGCGGGGAAGAATCAGGCCCTGTTTGTAAAACCCTTTGTGACGCCTTGGGGCGAGGGCCCCAGCACACACGGGCTGTTTACTGCAGACACAGGTCCCATCCTAAAGCTGGCCCTGATGGAAAGAGCTACAACTCTCTGCCTCAAGAACTATCGACTTGGCAATGACGCTCTCAAAAAGCAGGGATGATTCAGAAAAGATTCGGCCCTGCAAAGATCAAAATGCGTTTGACATCGTTTCGGTGTTGATGTGAAATAAAGTGGCTCTAAAAGTGTAATCAGAGAGCAGAAATCCCCATCATCACACATAAATAGTGCCCCATTTATCCAATTACACTCCCTTGTTTCATTACAATGCTCTGGAATATATTTCTTAGGAATACAAGGCTTAAAATTAATAATAGAAAAGGACAAAATTGCCACCTATATTTCTCTAGATAGATTTTCATCTAACAGCAGGACCTCACTTCTGATTCACTCGCTGGTTCTCTCTAACCTTTACATTATTCATTAATCAAACTCGAAACCTGCTTTCAAAGTCAGTGCATGGCAGTAATTATTTACAGTTGTGCATAGTATTTAATTTTAAGCAATGACAAAAGCAGGCATGTCCAGAATCATAAGGCTTATCATTTTTCTTCCCTCGGAGGTGAACTATCTGAAGAAACTAAAAGTTGCAAACTTCTCTCCAATATCTCTGCTGCCATCAAGACAAAATGCAGTGCAACTGATACCTTTGAACTTGTACAACTAAAAATAAATAAAAGTGAAAATTAAGTAATATATAATGTATTAACTCCTTTAAATAAAAGGACTAAGGAGCTTTGCTATCAGCCTTGATGAGAGATACATTTCTTATTGCACAGTCTGTCTCCTGTCACTTTGAGGTATTTTTCACCATACAAAACAGAACCTCAGTATTATCCCTGAAAATGAAAGTCAGTTTTAAGAACTATATACAGCAGGCACGTCTGCTCTTTGAAACTCCCCCCTACCCCCCACAAACAGACAAATACAACTTCAAAGCAGGAGAACTATTGCAAATGTATAAACCTACTTCAAATAGTTCTGCTGGCTGAAACTGGACTGCATTTGCAGGATTTTGCTCACCTGAAACAACATTGATCTGAGGAGAAATCTAATCAAAGAAATGCACCACTGAAGAGCAATGCACGTTTTATAATGAGAATGAGAGAGATCTAATTGTGGTCATACGAGTTTCTCCCTTGTCACTAAGATCTTAAAAATGCTGTAGGATCCTGGATAAAAACATCTCTTACTGTATCTCAGCAGGGAAATCCCGGGAAACAACAGCACGGGCTTTGCTCGCAAAAATTTCCTTACTGTATCCGATGTTTCTAAAAAAGAACACCGTGCCCCTACCATGAAAAGATACTACACACATTCCAAGTGAAAATTCTACTTTGAAACCCAAATAAAATGAAGCCTCCTGCTCCTGACAGAGAGAAAAAAGGAGCAGTTCTAGCACTGTCACTGTGCCGATCAGCATCCATGAAAAACCAGCTATTTATTTATCCTGCAAGTTGAAAATGTGAATGCCTTATTCACATCAAACCTCTTGGTGAAGAAAATAATAATAATAGCGACTCTGACAGCAGAGGCCTCCCGAATACACATATATATATATTTATATATTTATATAAACATGTGTATTTCTAGCAGAACTGTTATTTATGGCGATCACCGTGAATTTGGGATCTTTGCCTGCCAGGAATCCCAACCTGCATAGGTGCATTCACTGGGCACGTCCCAAAAGCTTCTGCCTGCAGCCCATTGTCCTGCACCCAAGGAAACGCAGCCAGAGCTGAGAGTTGATAAAAGTTCTGCGTGTCCCAGTTTCTCTGGGGTGACATTTCCCCCTGCGTGGATCCCAAGCACTACTTCACAAAGTTTATTCAAGTGTGCCACTAAACTCGCCTGTACGTTTTGTCCCACATTTGCTGTGCTACACCCAGGAAATGTTCACAAGGGCGAGGGAAAATTTTTGAACTAAAGACATCAGATATGAGTTTTCTTTAAAGAACTAATCCGAGGAAGGACACAAAGGGAAAAAAGAAGGGAAAAAACCCGCCTACATTAAAAGCCAAACAAGATAATAATTGTGCATGTCTGGCTAAGAGAATCTAGAGGGCAAGCCTTACGTCATTGGCACTTGGGTTACCATGGTGAGTGATTTATTGATATATATCAAGAATGAATAGATCAAAGGCAGCAAGATGACAGGTGATCAATCAAATGTCAAATCAAAGCTGGCAATCAACTGGAAAGCTGATTTTTCAGTGGGTGGGTCTGGCAGAAGAAAAATGAACTTCCATATTGCGCTTCCCAGAAACAAAACCCCACCACACTATTAAAAAAAAAATAAAAAGCAATTAAGGAGCCTGAAAGAAAACTCTTTGAAAAGATTTACTATACAGACCCACTCGTCTGTTTCTTTTTTTTGGCCCCCAAAAGAAAAAGAACACCCTACAATGACAAACAAAACACTTCCAAAGTTGCAAACTATTTTCTTCTGTTAAGAAAAAAAAATAATAAATTGCAAAACCACTTGGCATGTGGAAATATATAAACTCGGCTAGGAAACAAAAGAAGGATTTGATTTGAAAATGTGGATTGTCTTCTAACAGTCAGAACGTTTCATTTTATTTCCTGTTGCAATTTTCACCACTGATGATCAAAGGCTGAACTTCCCCACCGGGTTCATCAGCAGAGAGAGTCCCTGTACTATTTCAGGCACACACAGCGCTCTCTCACACACACACCCGGCCAGAACTGCCACCAGAAATACGGCGAAATAAAAGATTAAACACCCCGACCCACTTCGCGAAACACACGGATCCAAAGCGAAAGCCACCGGGAGGGGGGAAAACCAGAAAGGAGGGGGGAAAAAAAAAAATCTATCCTAAAGCGAAAAGCAAAGGGAAGCCTGGCTGCTTTCGGTTCGGGCAGGGGAAGGGGCAGGGGGAGAAGGGGCCGGGGGAAGAAAGTTGGGGGGAAGAAAAGTTTCGGCCGGGCAGCGGAGCGGGGAGCGGGGAGCGGGGAGCGGGGAGCGGCGGCCGGGGGCAGCGGCGGAGGGCGAGCGAGCGGACAGCCCGTGCGAGCGAAACCTCGGCAATAGGGAATGAAACCGGCTCCTCGGACTCACGGAGGGAAAGGGAGGGGGAGGGGGGATAAATAAATAAAGATCCAGCCCGGAAAAGCAAGGGTGACCCTAAATAATAATAAAGATGGGGGGTAGGAGTGGAAGGAGTGGAGAGACAGAGGCTGTGTAAGTGGATGGCTTCTCCTTACCTGCAGCCCGTTTGGGTGCTTGCTGTTTCCTCCTTGGCATCGCTCTACTTTCTCCAATCTCACTTCTGTCCCCAGATCCGAGAGCCCTGAGACGCTCCTGAGCCGTGTTCCTCTGCCTCTCAGCTGCTTCCCCAGCACCCCCCTCAAGCCTCCCCTGCCCCCCTCCTTTCCACTTCACTGATAGGAACCTGTTTGGTTTTTATTTTATTTTAGAGATCTAGGTTTCTTTCTTTCTCTCTCTCTCCCTCTCTCTCTCCTTTTTTTTTTTTTTTGGTTGGCTTTTTTTTTTTTTTTTTTTAACTGTTGCAACACTTGCTTTGCTTTGATTCAAACATCCAAGCTCAGGAGCAAATGAAAGGCGCCCACAGTGCCAGAGAACGGTAATAAATAAATAACAAAATAGATCTGTATATATTAAAAAGGCAGCTCTGGAAGAGACTGTGGGGCTGGCTGCTTCCTCCCTTCCCTGTCCTGTCCTCCTCCTCCTCGCAGAGCCGTATGGCGGAGCGGTGCCCGTGTGTGCGCGGTGTGTGTGTGTGTGTGTGTGTGTGTGCGTGCGTGTGTGTGCGCGGAGCGCCGCAGGTTCCGTGCTGTCAGATGCCAGGCAGTGAGTGATATGGGAGCGGACAGGGAGGCTCGGGATGGGAGGAAATGTGGGATCCGCACACACACGCGCGCACACGCACCCCCGGCGCGGGCACACGCGCGCACACGCACACGCACACACACACACACACACGCGCGCACACGCACACACAGGCAGGGCGAGGCGATGCCAGCGAACATCGATCCGCCGAGCAAACTGAACATTAACAAACTCCTCCTCCGCGACCCGATGACAGGAGGAAATTTACTCCGCGCAGCCGGGCGGCAGAGCCGTTCATTAAAGAGACAGAGAGACAGGGCGCCGGCACCGCGCCCGCCGCCGCCAGCGCCGCCGCCGCCCCGCCGGCCCCGCGGGGACACCGCTCCCCACGCGGGGACACCCCCTCTCCGAACCCCCCCAACGCGGGGACACCCCCTCCTCACACCGCTCCCCACGCGGGGACACCCCCTCTCCGAACCCCCCCAACGCGGGGACACCCCCTCCTCACACCGCTCCCCACGCGGGGACACCCCCTCCTCACACCGCTCCCCACGCGGGGACACCCCCTCTCCGAACCCCCCCAACGCGGGGACACCCCCTCTCCGAGCCCCCTCCCCACGCGGGGACACCCCCCATACGGGACCACCCCCCGATGCGGGACCATCCCCTCCATTTGCGGGACCTTCCCTCGCAGACGCGGGACCACCCCGGGGTTACCCCGGCCCCGCAGGATGCGCTTCCCAAGGGAGGGCGCTGCGGGCAGCCGGGGCCGGGGCGCTCCGTGCGATCCACCCGAGACAGGGCGGGTCCAGGGGAAAAGAGGGATTTGCAGCAAGGATCCCGCCGGGCTGCCCGGTGCGCTCCTGCCGCTGGGCTGCTCGCGGCTGCCGGGTCACCGGGGCGCTCCTCAGGGGTGCCCGGGGCTGGGGACCGGGGCTGGGGCCCGGGGGATGCTCCCCCAGGTGTGCCCGGGGCTGGGACCGGGGGATGCTCCCCCAGGTGTGCCCGGGGCTGGGACCGGGGGATGCTCCCCGAGGTGTGCCCGGGGCTGGGACCGGGGGATGCTCCCCCAGGTGTGCCCGGGGCTGGGGATGCTCTCCCAGGTCCTCCTTCCTGCCTGTGGATAGCCCAGAGCTGGTGACCAGGTCCCTTCCCTGCCCAGGGTGTCACTCTACACCCTGAGGTGTCCCAGCTGTAGGAACACGAAGGGATCAGAGGGTTGGACATGGAAGTTTGGTGAAGTTTGGGTGAAACCCCTCTGCTCCCCAAATTCCCCCAGGCACCTGGATTTAGGGAGAGACAGGTCCATCCATCAGCTTTTCCTTCAGCTGCTGTGAACACCTTGAGGGTTTAAATGTTTTGGGGTGGAAAGGATGGACTAATTTCTATATTCAACTATAATTTGTATAAGACTTCCTAAAAGTGGCTTTTCTGATATTCCATATCTTAAACCAAGAAGTTTCTGTAGAACTGAGTTTTTACCTGGGTTTGTTTTGTTTTTTTTTCTGTTTTGGCATTTGACTCTTCCTAATGAAACTGTTGGGTTTAATACTAATAATTTACATCCCTCTCAAATATAAATATAATGAATAAATATAACGACAAATATAAATATATTTAGTATATCTGTCAGTTACAACGCACCAGCAAGAGCCACTGTGTTGTAGCTGGTGTCACTGTGCCACCTGCAAGGCACAGGCCTGCAGCCCCCCAGTGACCTTTGTGTTCAGCAGCCCAACACCAGGCTGTGGTTATGAAAGTGTCCCCCTAACTGGTGTCACTGAAATTATTTGATTGCCTTCCCTGTACGAACTCCAGCAATTTTTATATGCAATAACAAAGTATTTATTGGTGCAAGCAAATGCTTTGTTTGAAAGATAAAATAGGAAAACACTACTATAAAATACTCATTTTTCCACTTCTGCCTGGCATAACTCACCCAGGAGTGAACAGCTCTGCTGGAATCAGTGGGAATTGTGGGGATGTCTGGTACCTGTGTGCAGCAGGTGTAAAACCCTGCTGGTGCACACCAGGGATTTCCACTTTGTCTCCAGCCCAGGCAGGTGTAAACGCAGGGCCAGGAGGGGCCACGGCAGTGGGACAATTATCCCTGCCCTGGGATGAGGAGCAATGACACACTCCCTGCCTTGGGAAGTGCAGCCTGGACCTGGATCAGGCAGTTCAGCACAGGCTGGCAAACTAAGATTTTCCCTTCATGTTTCGTGTGTCCTGATTTGAGATTTTGAACCCTTCAGCTTCTGCATGTTGGCTCCCAAATCAGAAAACTGCAGATACCTCTGGCTGGTTTTCTGTTTCCTCTCCTCCCTGGGTGCACAGAGAGGTGCTGCACCTCCCATAGATTGTTTATTGTGAAGGATTGTGAAGGATTAAGTGCTGTTTAACCCAGTGATGTTGTAGTAAGATTTCTCCCAGACCGTGGGACACGATGCGGGTGCTGGGACACTCGCAGGCACGAGGGGGTGGAACACGACAGAGTCCTGTGCTGTTTTAACCTCTCCATGTGCTGCTCCTGTGCCAGTTGCAGAGCCAGGAGCTGTGGATCAGGCAGGGCAGCAGTTCAGCCTGCTCTGGGACCAGAGGAGCAGCTATTGTTCTCCGGAGTCGTGGCTCCAATCCAAACGTGCACGCCAGGGACGGGGTTTGTATCGGGGCCGCTCGCAGCCTCCACGTGCAAGATGAGAAAGTCACTGCTTTAAATGGTTACTCCTTGGGGAAAGGGGAATTGAGAAGATGGACTTGTGAGTGGAGCAGGAGTGAGATGGCACCCTATCCTCGGTGATAAATGGGAGCATTAACAAGGCTTGGTCGAGAGGAACCCTACAGATTTATGGCTTCCTGTCTCCACCAGCAGATGCCATTATGGCTGACAGAACAGAATGCCTTTCAAGAGGGAACTGGGCTGGGATTATGAAGAAGGGGGAAAAAAAGCAAGCAGAGTCTGGTGTCCATTTTTATCCACTGGTCAGAATTGGCTGATGGGTTTGAATAGAGCTGGAACTACCCAGCGTGCGTGTGCTCCCTGCTCCTGTTATTTATAACAAAGTTGGTGAAGGTCGTTTAGCATCTCTTTTAGCACAGGAAGGACCCATAATATTTACTGAAAGCATTTTTGCACTCTTGAAAATTAGAGATAATAAAACGAACAGATAGCACTAGAGGCTTCCTTGGCTTATCCAATGGAATAATCTCAATGGGTGCTTAATGTTTACTTTGGAAATGCAGCAAATGATTCTGAAGCTATATTGAATTTTATCTATTTTTATTACATTGCAGAATAATATTTCTCTTTCCTGACAAAATGTTATGACCAGTAATAGCAATGGCAGTTATGCATGTTCAAAAAAGAGTAATCAAATCTCATGCTTCAGGGCATGAGCTGAATTCCCCACTGGGATCCAGAAGGATTTTTTCCCCCCAAATATAGCAATATACAATCAAGTAGGTATGTTCAAGTAGGTATGTAGAGGATTTTCAATTTCTTGGTTAGGTGCAGATTACATGGAGCAACAGTGTGACCTGGGATTGTGAAAATCCTCTCTTGCTGTAGTTTGGGCTGGTTTGGGTCTGATTTTTCAGCCTAATGTGTGTGAGTTGTTGTGCCTTATAGGAAAGTTTACAGCCACTTCTGTGTGCAATAAAGGGCCAAATGCTCTTTGTGTACCTGACTCTGATAACAGTTCCCATCAGTGTAGTCACAACAAGCTCAGCCCTGTGACTTGCAGTGTTTTATCTTACTTATTTTTGTTGTCCATCTTTCTTTCAGTGACTGTTCTGCTGATAATTAAACGAGGGGATTGTTTTCTTTCCTTCCTTTTTTTTCCCTTCTAGAAGTTATATATATATGTAGGTACACAACTCCTCTTGAGTGAAATTCACAGTGTTGGTGACCCCTTTCACGCATTCCCTACCCCTGTAGAGAAAGAAAAAGTGGAAATTCTGGTAAATCCTGCAAACAAAGAAAGATTTGATAAATAAATAATTTTCAGTATTGCCAGTTAATGGCATTGTCAGCCTCAGTGTTTACTTCTTTATTTTTAGAATTATTGGAGGAAAATTATTTTTAAAAGGATTTGGGTTACAACGATTTTGAAAGAGCCAACTTGAGGACAGACTGAGGATTCTTTAGAGAAAAGAGAGAACCCTGTAGATCTGTTGCAGTCCCTGCCTAGGGACAGCTTTGACTGTTCTCATTCCACTGAAGCACATTTGACCAATGCCATGCAGATTCCACAACTCCTCTGGGCAACCTCTTCCAGTGGCTTTACCATGGAAAAATTCATCCTACTGCTGGAAAACTTGGTTTTTTTGGGGGGGCTATCTCAAATAAAATGGAGAACAGTTTCTTCCCTTCCTCTTTGAGGCAGTTTTTAACATCTTCGCAGACATGGTACCCCCATTCCCAAACCATCCCCATTTCTTCAGCCATCCCTTGCACATCCCATTCCCTGGCCCTCATTTCCCTGCTCCGTGGCTGGACAACATATGATTTGAGGTGCAGTGCCAAAACCTGACTGCTGGACTGCGTTTTCCACCTCCCCAGCAGCGAGTGGGATTACTTCACATGTCTAACACATGACACTGCTGTTTACATGTCCCAGTTTGACACCCGCCCTTTCTGCAGCAGCATGACACCGTTGACTCACGGAGAGCTCCTGATTCAGTGCAGCCCCAGCTGCTTTCCTGCAGAACTGCTTTGTAATCAGTTGTCCCCATCCTATATTTGAGCAGTTGATTATGCATCAGTGACAACTTTGCACTGATTCATCTTGAATTGCATCCTATTTTTTCCGAGTGTTCCTGCAATTTGTCAGGCTCGTTCTGGATTACAATGCTGCCTTCAAAGGCTGCTGCCGTCCCCCCTGGCTCGGCACCATCTGCAGATCTGCTGCTCAATATTTGCTGTTCCACCTCCTGAGACATTAATAAAAGTGTTGGATATTGCCAGGCTCAGGACACACTCCAGACATCATTCCAGCCTGACAATGGGCCGTGAGGGGATAATTCTGGAGTGTGATTTTCCTACCTCTTCCAACCCCCTGCAAGTCATCTGGAGGATGTGTCGCCCAGGGAACAGGGACAGGACAAGGGGAAATGGCCCCAGGCTCTGCCAGGGGAGGCTCAGGCTGGACATCAGGAGGGATTTCTTCATGGAAGGGGTGGTCAGGCTTTGGCCCCAGGGAGGTTTGGAGCGCCCATCCCTGGAGGTTGCTCAGGAACCTCAGTGCTCAGCGGCACTCAGTGCTCTGGGCTGGGGACAAAGTGGGGACCAGGCACAGCTTGGACTGGATGATCCTGGAGCTCTTTTCTGGAAAATGCTGGGCCTCCACAAGGTTTCAGGGATGGCCACTGGTAGTCCTGAGCTTCTTCTGAGACCTGTTTAATGTCCTGACCTTTTCTCTGTGCTTCCAAGGTAGTCTCAAAACTCTCCTCCTCCTGCAGCCAGAGCTCCCCTCCTCTGACACTGGCCCAGATTATTTTTGCAATCTGATCACAGCTGATTCCCAGAGCAAAGATGAAAGTAAAAAAGGCTTTCTTAGGGTGATCTGTCAGAAACTTTCTCCCTTTGCTGAGTGACAGATGTAATCTTTCCTGGGTCTTTTCCTGCATAGAGAAGGCACTTACCAAACATTTTCTCCTTATTATGTTCCTCCGAGTTGTATCTCATTTGGTGACTTTCTCTTTGTAATTCTTTCCCTGTGTGTTCATGGTCCCTGTGAGGAACTCAGATAAATTTTTGCTGCACTTTTTTCACATTTAGACAAGTACTCATTTGTTTACAGAATATATCTTTAGGATTTTGCTTTTGTAAGAATATTCCGTGCTGTGCTATAGAATTGTCCTTCTGCCCACAAAAGGGTGGAACAGCAGCACTGGGGCAAAATCCTTTTTTTCCCCTTGGTCTGTACGCAGATAAGTTTGATGGGGTGGTAGGGAAGGTTAAATTTCCCCTCCTGGGATGAAATGCTGCTATCACCAATAATTTCTGCTTTGAGTCATGAGAGCACTTCCAGAGCTCTTTCCCTTCTAATCTTCACTGCAGGATTCACCCTTTGGCTGCAAAACAGGCCCTGGGGTTTGAGCTCCCATCTCACTGCAAAATCTCCTCTTTTGGGGCCAAGGAAGGAGAATTTCAAGCAGTGCAGGGTTTGCAGAGCTCTGGCTGCCGCCACCTGCCCCAGCCACATCTGGGGCTCATTTCTGCCCCGTGCCACCAGCTGAGGCATCACAGCTGATGCCACTGAGAGCTGCACACCCAGCTCGCCTTTACCCATGGCAGCCCAGCTCCAGAAATCATCATTCCCTCTTGCAAAGGCTCAAACAGCCTGGAAGCTTTCCTTGTCTGAACTGAATTTCTCCTTCCTTGAGTCACAGCAAGTCTCCGGTTTGAAAAAACCAGAAATAAGCACTCTGCTTTTTCTGAAATAAGTACAGCAGGTGATGTCTGTGGTATCATGTCCCAACAAACCAGCAAAAGCAGCTAATTGAATTAGATGGATCTAAAAGTTGTTCACACCACAATCCACAAACCTATTTTCTTCAGTGGATATTTAAGACCCTGGTCAGCAAGAACTTGGACTTGTGTGTTTATTTTCTTTCTTAAAAAACAGCAAGCTAGTTAGAATTTTTGAAAATAATAACAATTAACTGGAACTGGGCAGGAATTGACCCTAGTCTTCAACAAGTCCTTGGAAAAAGACATAATTTAAAAAAAGAAAAGCTGAAACCTGCCATTTTTAGGAAGGAAAAGCATCATCCAGGAGGCAGTGTTCTTCCAGCTCCTTTTTTCTTAAAATACCAGGTTTCATTGAAAAATCTGTTTTAAAAGATTCTTAAAAATAAACTTGGAGTGTTCAAGTTATAAGTGGTGATGTTTTATGCAATGTCTGTGTGGCTGCTGCAAAGGAGAAGTTTGAAGATGATATCAGGGTTTTTTTTCCCAGTAAATCCAAAATATGACTGTGCAGAGCTTCATTTGAAAGGAGGAAATGAACAGCACAGGGACTGCATTTGGCTGTCCATGATGCCAGCAGCAATTTTTTGTCTTTTATTAGTATGGTTATTTTTATTATTTATAGCTACTGAATGAATTTATGCTGAAAATTGGAATAATTGATATATCTGTAAAATAATGTGGCCCTAAAATGGTTGTGGTGCTTTGTAAAGCCTTCAGGACTGTGTTGCTTATAAATGGGGAAAAGGTGAGGCTAATTTATTATATTTATAAGAATTATATTATTAAATATATAATATTATAAATATTATTATATTTAACTAAATATATTAAAAATCTGTAATTCCCCAAATTGTCACTTGTTCCATGTCTCCCAAGTCATCCTGGGAGTTTCTTCCACGTCAAGTAAAGATAAATGGACAAACACAGTTTACACATACCAAGCACATTTGTTTAATAAGCAATGCTGAGAAAGCTTGACGGAAAATCTAAAGCCACTGAAAGGGACCAAATGCTCAATTTCAAGTCATCAGAGTGTTTCAATTGAAATGTAATTTTAATAAATTGATGTAAGGGTGGAAGTTTTTGTATGGCAGAACTCAAGAGTCCGAAAAACAAAATGTGAAAACTGAGGGCAGCAATGGGGTTTTTTCTATAGAACTTCCCAAAGTCTGTTCTCAATATTCGTGAGAACGTTTGCACCTGGGTCCAACCACTGAACGTTCATTTCTGGGTGGGGCTCACTCACCCCAGGTGTTCCCAATCTCCATCCAAAAACTGGGGGATGCAGATGCCAAGGAGCTGCTGCAATTCCCCCAATGAGCAGGGCAGGGGCCCCATTTCAGTGCTCCACCAGGCAGTGCCAGCTTTTGGGAGGCTCAGGACGCTCTAGGGAGAGGATTTTCCCCTTCCCCTGCTCAGCCCAGCTTGGCTCTGCACGTCTTTCTCTCAGGTAAGTGATGATCAGTTCTGGTTTTTTTTGCTTGTGCTTTTACTGTGGCCTGGTTTGAATTTGTTCTGTGAAGGAATTTCTCTGAAGGAAAAAGATAAATTCTTTCTCTCCATAAGCAGAGAGAAACTCACGTTTGTTGATTTACCTGCAAGCTCAGGTGCTAAACTGAAGTGCTGATGCCTAAGCTGGTAACATATTTAATGCTTTCTCTGTAACCAGTGTGTCTTTAGTTTTTAAAAAATGGAGTTTTGTCAGTGGATCACAATCAGTTGAGAAGCTTGAGATGGAAAGCAAAGAGTTTTCTGTAGAAGTGACTGAAAGTTACAAAAGAACACCTCAGAAATGTGAAAGTCTAAAGCACTAAGAGTAAAAAGTGTGAGGAAAGGTTCTTTCCTAATTTGAAGTTCAGGAATGAAAAGTAAGGTGTTCAGAAACAGCAAGACTTTCTGTTAAACAATAATAATGGGGTTTGTGTTGAAAGTGCTGAAAAGAAGAGTGATAAAAACCTGGAAATGGTTTTGTTTTGGACAGTGGAGTAATGATACTGTATTTGTGGCTATTTAGAAAAAAAATGCTGTGTGGTTCTCTTTCATTGATTAAAGCCAAGTTCTGAGAGTTTTTTAACGTCTGTCTCTGGCTGGGATATTCTTCCCTTTGCTCCTCGGTGATGAGGCGCTTCTGGAGCACCTGTGTCACTGGAGGGAACCCTGCCACCACCCTGTGCTCTGCGAGGAGGCTGCAGAGCCCGAATTCAGGTGTGACCCATCCCCTCCTTGGCTCCCGGCCGTGCTGAGCCCAGGCTGAGGGTGATGCCTCCTTCCCAGAGACAGAACTGACTTTGCTGCCTGGGACCCTCGGGAAAATGTTTGGTTGTTATTTTTTGTGCGAAGGCTTTGTGAGAGAGAGAAGTCTGAGGCTGTTCAGGTTCGCTTTTAGGGTTTTCCATTTAAAAAAAATGATATTCAATGGGGGAATGGAATTTTAGGTTTGTGGAGCAATATTACAAAAGGAACCATTGAGCCATTTTCATGGAGGTTGAATGACACTTTTATGGTCCTTTCTCTATTCCTGCTTTTAATATAAATGGTATAGCAAATACAGGTGAAAAAAAAAAAGCCCACCTGTCAAAATATAGCTCTGTTTGGTTACCTCTGTCCATGGGACAATTTTAGTAACCTGTCAATCAATGGGCTGCTAAATAGCCTCTCCAAAGCACAATCTGCTATTTCAGACGACATCAGTGTGTCAATCATTTATTGAATCAAAGCCAAATTTGAAGCAAAGCAAGCCCAGTTTGTCAATCACTGCTCAGTATTCTCTCCACTAACCACCTGACAGCTTTTAACTTTTCACTTTTATATTCCATGCAGCTAGTTAAGATTCTTTCATTTTTAATTGGCCTTTATGATTGGTAGCTAAGCAACTAATATGTTGTTTTATATGGTAATAATGGGCCCAAACTTGAGAGCTTTCTTGACCATCCCTATTTGTTGTTGGGAAATTATTTTCCTTCAAGTTGCTAAATAGCAGATGTAGCAGAAACAGTTATTTAATTATGGGTTGTCCTGTTGTTTCTATCTATAAACACTTTTGGCACTGTTTAAAAATAAATACTGCATGCGCTGGCAAATATATACTGAGTGATTTTAACTCCTGATAGAGTCCTTTGGAATTTCACTGCTCATTTACAGGGAAAACTGGGTGCAAAAAGGAAAGGATTGCCAAAAAAGCAGTTTGGAAAAATATTAGCAGAGGACAGAGCGAGAAATCTGTTTCAGAATCCCACTAGGCTTTAATCCAACCTGATCAGCTTTCAGTCCTAATTTAGGTACAATTAAATTTCTGAGGCCAAGTACAGTGCTGTGAGCCACCCTCTCTCAAAATTAGCCAAAAAGTCCTTCCCCAACAAACTAGTCTGCCTATTCCTATTTTGTGTGTTCATTTTGTGTGCTTTGATTTAATTAAAATTTTCAGTGCTTGAGATGAGAAACTTTGGGGTTGGGAGTGGGGCTCCTGAGGGTTGGCCCAGACCTTGGGGTGGTTTCCATCCCCTCTGCCCATCATGCACAAGACAAGCCCTGCCTTTCATGTGTGCAAAATGAGCCCACAGCTCCCAGAAAATGCTCCTGCCTTCCTATTCCCAAAGACTGTCATCAGCAAAGCCTAAGTGTTGTTCTCAGACAGAAAGAATCAACTTTCTGTCCTTCCCATGAAAGGAAGTTTGGGAAAAGAACTATTTCTGTTACATAAAAATTCTATTTTGGATTCAAAAGAGTTTTCTTCATTTAATTCTTTTGCATATCTGTTTGATGGGCTTCTGGCTGTCTTTTGACAGACTGCTGTCATCTGGTTTGATCCAAAACTGTGAAACTCCAGATGTGCCCAAGAACTTGGGAGAACATGGGCTTCGTTTTGCAAAAAGCTGCAGGAGGCTTTGAGGCAATCTGATACAAAATGTACTTCCCAGCCCTATTTGAATTTTACATTGGGTTTTGTGCTTCTTTTTACCAAAGTAAAAAGCAAAAGAGACTGACAGCGCATGAGGATTGACAGTGGAGAGGCAAATGGGAGCTGTGGAGCCTGGAGTGTTGCAGAAATCCAGCCCAGTGTTAACTGTGGGTGCTTTTCCCCACTGAGAGGCTGAGGGAGGCTCTGGAGAGCCCTGGAGATGCTGGTGCTGAGTCTGTGCCCCTCTCAGGGGGAGATCCCAGCAGGCTGCTGAGATTGGGTCATTAATAGACAGCAACCAAAGCTGTAAAGCACACCTTCCTGGGCAGCTCCAGGAAAACAGCAAATTTGCTGACAAATGAGTTCTTGAGGAAGTGCCAGAAATGGAGTTTGGTTTCTCTCCTCTTGGTGGGAATTGTGCCTTTCCTGGATGTCCATGGCACTAACTAATGATGAGCTGGAGATCAGGTGCACACAAATGAGGCGTGAGCCGCCCAAGTGAGCCAGAGAGGTTTTTGTGCACAGGTTTTTTTTTGCACTCTTTCTATTTTGCACCCTCTATCAGCAGCTATTAGCCAGAGCCTTTTCAGAGAAGGTGTTCTGAACCCAGGCTGCCTCTGCAGCTTGGCACAGATTGCTGCTCTTGGCTGCCAGGGTGTTCAGGCCTGGCTGAACATGAGCTGAGCTCTGGTGGCTCAGGGGAAACCCACACAGCACCCACCCACACAGCACCTGGCCTGTGAATTGCCTGGGGATGCTCCGTGCAGGAGTTAAGGGATGCAGGATCATAAATGTTACACCAACAGGAGAAGGATGGGGTCAGCAAAGCCAGGCTGCTCACAGGGGGTTCTTACAGCTGCTCTGTTTTGGTCGCTCCCATTGATGTGAGATGTCAGCCTGCCTGCATGGGTGTTGAACTCTTGTCCTTCAGCTGCTCTTCAGGACCCTCTGGACCAGGAGATTGGATCATTTTGAAGTGTTTAAGCATGTAAATTGTACAGAGGCATTTTTTAGGTGAAACCTCTTGGTCAGGAACATCTCCAGATCTTGGTTGGTATTCTCAGCTGGGCAGAAATGCTGGAATGTTTTGTTTTGGTTTGGTTTTTTTGTATTGATGACTGATTTGCTCAGTGTCCTGTGCATCCTCTGGCAGTCAGGGCTGTGCTTTAGTGCCATTGACTACACAAAGATTTAAAAGGTTTACAGAGCCATTTGTCCCTGGCAAACTTAAATGTGGGGTCTGGGTCTGTTCTCTGAGCCCTCCCTGTGTTACCTGGGACCAGAGAGAGGAGGAGCAGGAGATTTTGGGAATGCTGCCCAATTCTTTGTTCCACGATGCCCTGGGAGCTTTGTCCCGGGGCTGTTGCTGTTTCTCTGTGGTTCCTGGAGCTCCTGGCAGAGCATCCCTTGTCCCTGGGTGAACTGTGCAGGGCTCTCAGATGAAGTGTTCCTATTCCCCATCACTTACTGAGCCAGCCCATTTTTCCAGCAATGTGTCAAAAAGTTGATCAGTGTCAACTGCTGCCTTTGTTCACCCCTGCCATGGGAGCAGCACAAAGCCAGAAATGAAGAATCCCTCTCCTAATTGGGAATGGAGGGGGAATTTGCCCAAGCAGAGTGCAGTTACCTGGGCTGGAGCTCATCCAGGGCACTCTGGTGAGCACAGCCACCCTCCCAGCGAGTGAAATGGGATTTGTAGCTGTGCTGAGGGCTTGGATTCTGTGAGTTTACATCTCAAACACCCACGGAGCAGGAGCGCTGAGCAGCCCCTGACTCAGCAGGAAGCCTGGCCCTGTCACCTCGTTGTTCCCGAGTCTGCTCGGCTGTTCCTCCAACCCACTGAGCAGCTCCAGGAGCGGGGAGGGGAGCCTGTGCTTCTTACAAACCATTTTTATCATCTAGAATTTAACACTGGCTGCTGTAACTGGTGTCACTGAGATGTACTAACTGCTAAAGCTGCAGCTTTCACACAGAACAGCAGGTGTGACCCTCCCTGGGGGGACACAGGGATCTCAAATGCCAAGTGAGGCTTTCCCTGTGGGTGGGGATGCTCCAGGTGGGCTTTGCTCAGAGCGACCTTTGTCCTACAGAACAGAACTGAGAGCGCAATGGGTTAATGTACGCATGCAGATGCATGCTGGAGGCAATGTAAGGGATTGAAAACCATGGAAAATCACCCTGAGAGGTTTGAAAATAGCAACAAAAAAATTAAGAGGGCCTCATTTAGAAACCTGGCTATTGTTTGTTCTTAGCTGGCACACTCAGCTGTGGGTTTTTATAGCTGAACATGAGCTGGTGTGTGGAGATGAGAGGTTTAAGTTGGATATTAGGGAGAATTTCTCTCCTGAGAGAATTGTCCAGCCCTGCCCAGCTGCCCAGGGCAGTGGTGGAGCCCCCACTCCTGGAAGGGTTTAAGTTGTGTCAATGTGGCTCTTTGGGACAAGATTCAGTGGCAAACTGGGCACTGCTGGGGGAATGGTGGCACTTGATGCTCCTGTGAATCTCTAAATCTGCGCAGGTGCCCAGGGCTTCAAACACCTATAGAACCTGGGGGTTTGTTACTCCCAGCTGACCAATTGCACATGTTCCAGAGAGCCTGAGGGCTGGCAGTGCCAGCCCATGAGCACAGCACAGCCCTGCAGGGTGAGCTCTGGGCTCCCCCAGCCCCTTCTGCAGCAGTCTCAGCAAAACTGGTGGAAGTGCAGGTGCTCAGGGCCCCAGGGCACGTAAAGAGTTAAAATCCCTTGACCTCCAAACAAAGCAAGCTCTGCTTACCCCAGCACCCTGCACCCCAAGGTTTTCCTGGCACCTAAAGCAGAATAGAAGGGCTCTGGCACCATTAGGGCTCCCCTCCAGCTGGGCTGATTTGCCAGCTTAGAGGCCACATCAGCCTGAAAAGCAACCTGTGCTCCTTCATGCCTCAGTTTCTCTGGGATAAACATTGACAGGATCCTTCCCAGAACTTCCTTTTCAAGAGTGGCATCGAACTTAATTTTCACTGGTTTTTGAAGGCTTTAGATTTTCTGGTAAAATGTAGTTTCATTTGAAAATGATGTTCTAAAATGTTGTACAAGTTACCAAAGCTTGTCATTCCTCTTTCAATTACTCCTCACTACTATTTACTGTAAGTGTAAAATTATATATTTATAATATATATTAGTAATATATATTATTAGGGGAGTGCCCAGCGAAAAACTTGTCCTATTCTTTGCTATTACTTGAAATTTGATGTTACTTTGATATTACCTGAAGTTTAAGGTCTCAGTTCTCATTTCAAGGAGAAAGAACAGGTTATTCCTTGGCAGGTGGGTGCTGCACTTGGGAGGTTGGTTTGCCCAAGAGGGATAAATGACTCCTCCATTTCCATTTGGATTTAACCTCCCTGCTCTGCTTTCTCTTTGGCCCCTCTGCTGTCTCTGGTGGGCTGGGGGTTGTTCCCAAGCCTGTTGCACGTTTCCTGCTTGGGAAGTGCAGGTTTGGGGTATAAATGTTCACCAAAGGCTGCTCCTTACACAGCCATGGACTGTCAAATTGATTATAAGCTGGTTTTTTAGTTGTTTTTTTTTTTTTTTTTTCCCTGACTCACTTCACAAGTCTCTTGAAAAAAAAAAGGAATTTGGAAGAAGACATAAAGGGAGTTTCTGTGCAGAATTCAGTTCTCACCTCTATGGGCACATTTCATCAGTTTGGAATTTCAGGGCTAATTCTGCTGAAGTTGTGTTCAACTGGCATGGGCAGCCAGTGAAATGAGAGAGCACCAAGGAAATAATTAAGTGCTGTGCAATTAGGGCTGCAGCACGACAGGGTACAAATAATACAAGATGAGAGATCCTTGCATGGATTAAAGTTGTACTCATTGGGTAGCCTTTGATCTGTGTTATCACCAGCCCAAACCCAGCACTGTGTGACCCCAGGAGCAGCCCTGGCTCAGGTGGTGCCAGGTGAGGAGCTGCAGGGGGGTGCTGATTGCAGCTATCAGATGATCAGAAGAGAGAAAACAAGGTCCAGTTCTCAGCAATTAATATTTGGATTATACTTATTTATTGCAGGTGCATTTAAGCTTCAATTGGGTTATGAATTCATCCTGAATTCCTGTAACAGATTGGGGTTTAAAAAAGGCAAAACAATAAATGGTTAGCTCAAATATTCAGTAGATAATTCCCAAAACCAGCTTGTGGGTTTTGGGCTGTTTTGTCTCCCATTTCTGCATGCTCTGGGCCATTGTTTGGGCAGAGCTTTCTGAAGCAGAGCAGCAATGCTCACCGAAATATTCGGCTCCTTCCAGCCAGGCTGGCTTTGGGAGAGGTCCCTGCTGTGGAACAAACCTGTTTCCTTCTCTGGGATGTGTCAGTTAGAAACACCAACTGCAAGGATTTCTTCTGTTCTCACGAAAAAGGAAGGAAACAGCTGGTAAATGTTTCACAGATGGTAAAGCTCTTGGCATCTCTCAGGAGAGGGCCACCCATACAGATGGCTCATTATTTTAACATTTGGATTTTCATCTTATTAAAACATCTTTTTTTTTTTTTTTCCCCTGGTTTTATTTAGCATCATAAATTCTCTTACACTTTAGTTAACAACTCGGTGATTTGGGGGAAGTGTGTGTGCTGTAAGGAACATCATTTGGCTAAACCACGGATCTGCATCATTATTCCCTGCTCTGATGTGGAACGAGTGGACTTGAACCTGATTAAAAACACCAAATGCAAGCAAATGCTTGGAAATATGACTTTATCAAGCAAAGGTCAGCTGAGCCTGTATAGAAGCTGAATTATTCAGTAAATGAAGGAATGTAGTGAGTGAAGCAAACATTTCTATCCTGGGCATTGCATCAATTAATGCCAGGCTGCTTTCTGCACACACCCCAGGAGAGGGGCCTTGCAGGTGCTCCCAGAGCCTGGTTTGTGGTGAGAGCAGCACTAAATGCAGAATGCCACCTTTACCAAAAAAAAAAAAGCAAAATGCCACCTTTACAAAAAAAAAAATGCAGAATATCACCTTTACCAAAAAAAAAAAAAAAAAAAAAGCAAAATGCCACCTTTACCAAAAAAAAGCAGAATATCACCTTTACCAAAAAAAAGAAAAAAAGCAAAATGCCACCTTTCCCAAGAAAAAAATACAAAACACCACCTTTAAAATACCTGGGCGTGACCCAGGGAGGGGGGGTTCAGAAATGGCTGCACAATGTGCTGGGCAGCTCCAACTCTGTGAGGGCATGTGCAGCCATGAACATGCAAATAGCCTGTTTAGCATGTGTTCTGCATAAACCCCAGCTCCACGCAGGCTCTGGGAGTGTCACCGGTCCCTTTTGGGAGGGAGGGATGGGTCAGTGCCTAAAGGCGGTGGGGGAAATTGGGGCACACTGAGACTGAGGGGGTGCCCTGGTTCTGGTGGCTCCTCTCCCTGCCTGGTCCTGGCTGGGCTCTCCAGCCCCTGGCGCCCTGCACACACTGGGCTGAAGCAGCTGAGGCAGATCCTTGGCCCTTTCTGCCACAGAATGCAGGAGATAACATGGGAGACAGGAGGAATGTGAAGAGAGCTCTGGATGGAACACCACATCTTCCTCTCTGTTCTTCAGACTTTTTTTTGTTGGAAGTTTTAGCAGGTCTCCCTATGAAATGACTAAAATATAGGCCTGTGGTATAAATATAGATCAGCGATAGCACAGATTGCTCTATGGATCAACCTATAAAGATGAAAAGTAGCAATTGATGCATGTCCTGCAGCTGCCTTGTAAATCTCATTGGGGTCTCGACCAAGAAGAGCTGCCTGAAAAGCTCTGGGTGCTCCATGGTTAGGCTTGCGCTCTGCAATTCTGTCTTAATTAAAAATTAAATAATCAGGAGTGGGAAGAAAGAAACCCAAGTCTTATTTTGCATTTGTATGAGCAACTCCCCATTGATTCCAGTAGGTTACATCAACAGTGAAGGCTTGACCCGAAAGCTGCCTACAAATATTCCATTAATAAATACAGGGACAGATTTGTAGCATGTAAATCACTGGAGCTCCACTGATGCCAGTGTAGTTGTGCTGATTTACATCAGCTGAAGAGTTGGCCTCTGGAATTCACATTCCTTCTGAGATCAAAGATGTGTCAGCAAATGGTGAACTTCATTTGTATTTTTTAGCCTTCTAATTTAAAAATAGCCCAATAGATTTATGATTCCATGGCAGGGCTCTTCTGGCCAGACTTTGGATGCCACGTTTCAGCCAGACACCACTCAGAGGCAGGCTGTAAATCCTCCCCAAATGGGGGTTTAGCTGCAATGCTGAAAGCTCTGCGATGCCTGTGGGCACTGCTGTGTCACATTTACAGAGGATGGGCCAACCCAAGCATGGCCCAGAACATGAGCAGCACCAGGGGCCGGGTGGCTCGGGGGGCTGGCAGAGCTGCCAGCTCACATTCTGTCACAGCCAGAAGTGACAAAGTTGTTACCGTTTCTGGAAGCTGGCTCAGTCCATTTGTTGTCTTTCTTCTTGGGGAGGTTAAAAAATAAGGGAGTTGTGGAGGGAGCTGGGTGACATGGCACTGCTGGCACTGCCATTGCTGCAATTTAAGAGCTTGGGGGCTCTTCAATTGTCACCAGGGATGCTCCAGGTAGGGATTAACTCAATGTGCAGACCAAGAAATGGAGGGTACCCTTGTGTCCTTTTGTTTGATTGCCCATGGAAACAAACTGAATGCAATAACTCTGTCAGGGATAATAAATTCCAGCGGATAGCCACAAAAATCTGGTAGTTCTGAAGTGGAGGGAAACTGGCTAAAAATGGGTGGCCAAATGGTGGTGGGAGAGCACCTGAATAAACTCTTTGGGTATAAGGAAACTGGGGAATCCTTTAGGGATTTAACACAGCTTCAGGTGGGGTTTGCATCATCTTGGGCTTCACTGACTGCAAGATCCCAATCCATACGCAGTGGGGCTGGTTAGCTCTTGCCATGTAAAGTGCCACTGTCTTGTTCTTTAGTCTTTAATTGAGTATTTATTGTGATAACTGAGGAGCCCCAGTCTCCAGCTGAGACTGAGCTGCCTTGTACCACTGATGTCTCTGTGGGGCTGAGGTCTGGGGGCACTGTCCTCCCTGGGAAAGGGCAGAGTGGAAATGATACAGAAAGTGAAATGAGGAAGAGACTTTGTCTCTCTTGAGAGCTCGTATTTGCAACAAATAAATACCAGTGTTGTTTTTGAGCTCTTCTAAAAGAGTTTCCTTTAGAAATATATAAATATTTCTAGATTTCTATATATAAATATATAGTATCTGCACAGCAGCAGATATTCCAATGAGCATCTTGAGCACAACACAAATACAAGTGGTGGATGGAAAACCAGCTGGGGAACTGGACTTAGGGGCAGAAACCCCACTGAAATGGGTTGGTAAAAGTCCCATTATTTACATGTGGCTGAATGCACCCAGGAGCATTAGATTTACACCCCTCTGAGCTGTGCCCTGTGTGGCCAGGGGTGAGCAGGATGGAGGAGAGGCTGTCCCTGTGCATGGTGTGATGGCCTGTGGAGCTGCCAGTGCTGCACACAGCCAGCAGGAGTGCAGGAGCAGTGGCCTTCTCATCACACAACAGTTCAGTGTCTGTTTCACCCTCAGAAATGCATCTCCTAATTCTGTGTAGGCTCAGATGTGATTAGCTTGCAAGGGAGCGTGGATTGCATCTCCGGAATCTAACGTGGGCATGGGGCTCTCTTTTTGATCATTATAGGGTATGAGTGTTTTGTAATTCTTCTAGTGCAAAAGAAGCTGTTTGGTGACAGGCATCAAGTCAAATTCCTGCAAGAGGCTGGCAGCAGAATACATTTGTCTGTTTAACTGCATGCAAAACACTTGTCAAGACAGATTCTGGTCCCTTTTCCTAAGCAGGGCCTCTCGCTACCTTGTGTTGCAGATAACCTGGCAGGGCTGAGCCTGGGGGCAGGGGAGAAGGATGGGCACAAGCACTCACATCTGCAGGTAGCTGAAAGCAGAGCAGCTTAAACCCTCCAAAGCAGTGAGAGCTTGTCTGGATCCTCAGTGCACCTGCCACGGTGTCCATGGGGGGAATGCTGGGAGATGATGAAATTCCCTTGGGAGAGGACACGGGGCCTGCAGGAAGGGTGGTGGTGGTGGTGGTGGGGAGGCTGCTGAGCATTCAGGGGTGGGAGGCAAGAGGGAACAAGAGCCTGGAAATGCAGCTCCAACTCCCTCTCTGGAGGAGGAAATTAGTTCTGCTTCTTTCCCCTCCCACTGTGCCTGGATGTGATATAAAAGTTTACAAGTACAGGGCTGATGTTGCCACTCGTTATGCTGCTGTTCCAATTAGAGCTTTGCTGTCTTTGGGGCCCTCTCTGCTGTTAAAATTGTGCTCATCCTCTTGCTCTGCCTCCCTGTACCTGGGCTCTCCATTTCCCCCTTCTTTCCCATTCTCCTCCCTTTTGCCTGCCGTTGTCTGCACTCCCCTGCTTCCCCCCTGTGTGTGTCTCTGTGCCCCTGTGCCAATTCAGGAGTGTTCTTCTATCATTTCCAGTGCTTGGAGCTGCCTCTGGGGCTGTCTCCTCCTTTAGCAGAGGTGAAAGGCTGTCTCACCCCTGCAGCACCCAGCTTCAGGGGCCAAAGGGCCAGGCAGGCTCTGGCTCCTGGTGCTCAGCTCTGACAGAAGCTGTGTCTGAATTCTGGGAGGGCAGGAGGGAAAGTCAGGATGGCCTTGAGAGTGATAAACCTGTCACAAGCCTGGTCTCTGAAAACTGCAAGAATACTGGCACGTCCTGGTGAGGAATGAGCCTGTGACCGTGCTCACAGGGGTCCCAGGACGAGGGAAGAGATGAGGATCTGACTCCATGGTTCAGAAGGCTGATTTATTATTTTATGATAGATATTACATTAAAATCTACTAAAAGAATAGAAGAAAGGATTCATCAGAAGGCTGGCTAAGAATAGAATAGCAAAGAATGATAACAAAGGCTTCTGGCTCAGGTCTCTGTCCGAGCCAGCTGGGCTGTGATTGGCCATTAATGAGAAACAACCACATGAGGCCAATCCCAGATGCACCTGTTGCATCCACAGCAGCAGATAATCAATGTTCACATTTTGCTCCTGAGGCCTCTCAGCTTCTCAGGAGGAAAAATGCCAAGGAAAGGATTTTCCATAAAAGATGCCTGTGACAGAAACCCCCACCCTGGAATTCCTACCCCTGTCCCCCCTGTGCTTTCAGAGAGCCCCTTCTTGCTGTGTTGTCATGGCACAGATGCTTTGTGCTGCCTTTCTGTTCCTGTTTCAGTGTGGAGAAGTCTGTGCTACCTTCATTATTAACCTGTTATGCTGAACTTTCACTACCTATATGTTTTTTAATGTCTTCCCTTGAGGTGACAAATGAAAGTGGTGGTTGTGCCTCTGCTGCAGAGCTTCAGCTCCAGACTCTGCACTCACCTGCGCCTGTGTAATGACTCCCATAAAAGTGCTTTGATTGTTCTGGGATGCAAATTGAGCTCAGCAAAGAGGCACCACCCTCCTTAGAACACCTGTGTGCTGCTCAGCTTCCCTGAGCACCGTCCTGGTGCCCTTTCAGCATTGGGGTGGGTTATAACAAATACTGTGGCAGGGATTTAAACACTTGCAAAGAGCTGCTTCTTCTTTTCTGTCAATAATTTTGAGCATCACCTCTTTCTGGGGGGAACAGGGGTGAGCTCCAAAGGGGATGTGCTGGTGGAAGGGTAAAAAGGCCCCAGCCCACAGCAGCCAGCTCTGTGACCCTTTGTAAGTCACCCCTGCTTGAGTCAGGGCTCAGTCTCTGTGCCTGCATCTCTGCTGGCACTTGGAGTTTACAGATGAGCTATTCCAGCTTCTCTGTGCACCCACCAGCTCCAACAATGCAACTTCAGGGACAATAAAATTGCTAAAAATGTGCATTTCCTTTTCCAGCTTGTGCATATCTGATGGGGGACAATGTTGGTGGATATGGTGTGAGGTTATGAGGTTCTGTGTGAGCTTTATGGGATTTATGGCCCAGCTCTTGGCTGTTTGCTGAGCTGCACTTCCATTATTCCAGCAGTATTGAGAGAAGTAATTCAGTCATGTTTGTCAAGTGCAAATGCAAAATAATAATTATCCTCTTGCAGCCCCTTGCTTGTATATCCACTTGCACGTGGAAATGCCCTCAAGCTGAGCAGGCTTAGCCAGGTGAGCATTGAGGTGAACCTGTCAGAGCAGGGGCTCCCCTGCCCCCCTCTTGCACTTGTCCTTTTTCAGTGCTGCCCCTCACGTGTCCAACCCAAGGCCACTTGCCTTGGCTCAGGCTGGGCCAGGAGTCCCCACCTCCTCCAGTCTGGATTTTTTTCTTTGTTTGCTCAGTTCTTTGTTTGCAGAGCTCAGTAGAACTCAGCTATAGCCACAGCTTCTTGGGGGAAAAAAACCCTATTTCATCCTTTTTATGAATGCTCTAAATATAACTATTGAAGCAAAACAATGCAGTCAGATAAACAAAGAAATGCAGGCAGTGTAAGCAAAAGCCTCTTCAGCAGGTCTCAAGTCAGGCAGCTTTCCTTTCTTTTGTGTGTTTTAGCTAACAGCCCATTGAGCCAACAATGAGAGAAAAGGGAACTGAGACTTAATGCTCCTCCTCACTGCTCTTTTAAAGGTATTAATACAGGAGGAAAGGTGGGAGCTAAAGGAGCTGAAATGAGCTGGGACTCTGCTTTACCTGGGCAGATTGGGGTGCTCAGGTGCCAGCCCTGCTGCTCCAGAGGGGCTGCAGTGCTATAAGGGCTCCTGTCCCAGTGCTGGCACCCTGCCTGCTGCCCCGGCTGCTGTGGGAAGCAGATTTACAGAACGAGCTGGCCGAGGAACCTCCTGGCCAGGGGGAGATGGGGAAAAGGCTTTGGGGTGCTCTGGGGTGCCCTGCAGCCACAGCAGTAACTACAGTGGGGGTGGCTTGGGGCCCTCTCTGCTATTGGAATTGTCAATGGAATTGCTCCCTATTTCCACCTGGGCCCTCCATTTCCCCTGGATGTGTTCCCTTCTGTCCCATTCTCCTCACTTTCGCCTCCTGTTGTCTCACCTGGCAGTGGAGGGGTGCTCGAGGCACCGGTGCCCCCAGAGGGTTTCTGTAACCTCACAGACTTCAGGGCAATTCCAGGGCACAATGAACAGCAAGGCAATGCTTTTACAACACAATGAGCATCAAAAACCTCATTTTCTGATTTCCCCTCTATGCTTTGATCCCCACCCCATGTGCCATGGGTGGTAGGAAGACAAGGTAAAACTAAAACAGGAAGAAGGTAAAACTAGGGTTAGCAGGAAAAACACGGGTTAACTTTTTAATGTGGGTAATATCAGCGCATGTTAGTAATGTATTTTAGATTAGCTACTTGGACAAGTCATGGAAGAAATAATTCTGCAAACTATTGCTCTGAGGACACCTCTTGGGGTGTGAATGAGGGAGAGGAAGGTGTAACCCAGGTACTGTGACACTGATAAAACACACAAGACTTTGTAGAGGCACTAAATATAGCCTTATTTTCCAGCGAGGACTTGGGCTGTTCCTGAAGATCCCACGACAGGGCAGTCAGCGTTTCTTGTGCAGGCTGGACAACAAGCACGAGTCTGTAATTGTTTCCCCATGGAAATTGCTGTGTAAGTGGATCTGATGCATAAAACATCCCCAAGAGCAGGCTGCACACAGAAGTCATTCAAAAGCTGGTATTTTAAACATCCCGCTGTTGCCACAGGTGATGTGGGGAAAGCCTTGGCCTGTGTGGTTCAGCAGTGCCCCTCTCTGGAGCTCTGTTCCTTGAGGGGATGGGTTTGGGGCACAAACCCAGGTGTGAGGGGATGTCCTGCCCAGCCTAAAAACCCTGAACCAGGCAGCAAACACCTTTAATTGCTTTGCTGTTGGACAGCCCACCTCAGGATGGGTTTAAGCGATAAGGAGGTGATAAAAGCACGGGCAGGATTGGCTTGGGATGCAGTGTGACACAGGCTTTGGCCAGCAAGCACCTGAGCAGGCTCCAGGGCCACCAGGGCTGTGCCCAGGGCTGTGGGTGGTGACAGCAGCATGGGCCTGTGCCTCTGAGGAGTGAATGCTGTGCACAGGCGAGGCTGCAGCCCCATCCACTGGGACAGGATGGAGAGAAGGCAGAGCCTCCTCCCCCTGCAGAGATGCTCCTGGTGGGACCTGAGCTGTGCAAGGCCCTGCACAGCACTGCAATGGGGCTGCTGCTCCCTAAAACAGCTCCTGGTGGCATTATCCACAGCAAAGGCCACCTCTGCATTAATGCCCAACAAATGCATTTGAATAACTGATTAACGGGCCTGTAACATTCAGCTGCCATTCCAAATCATATTAGAAACCAAGGATTTAGGGAATTGATCTTTTAGGGTAGCTCTAAATATCCTACTTCTTCTTCTGCCTCCTTATTAAATAAATAGAATTTATCCTCCAAATCAATCCTTTTTATGCTTTCCTGCTCACTGAACAACAGAAGTGATGGGCAGGGGCTGAGGCTGGGAGCTGGGCTCCTTTGGAGCTGGGGTTCTGCAGCAGGTCAAGGGCTACAAGAAAAACCTCTGGCCAATTGCTGCCATGGCAGGGAGGAGTGCTGGGGCTGCCCATCTGGCCATGGGGCTCGTGATCCTGCACCTGCCAGAACAAGGGGTGGGCAGGGGCCGGGCCAGGGGAGGAAATGCATTGGCAGAACATCCAGCACCTCACTGGAGCATCTCCCACGCTGGGCAAGGCTGGCACGGGCTGGAAAGGACCCAGGGCTTTGGCCCATTGTTCATCCCCCCCATCTCCCTTGCAGACCCCTTGCTTTTTATGCCATTTCTCATTTAGATGAGGCCTGGTGAGTCTGGGACAGGCCCATAATTAGTGGTGGTTCCTTGCTGAATGCTTGACCAGCTACCTGAGGATGATTTCGCTTCCTCTCCTCCCACCTGGTTTACCCAACTATCTCTGAATAGAGAAAAGTTCCCTCCTCTGAGCACTCTCTTCATGTGACCCAAAGTAGAGTCCAGTGTGCCAGGATTTCCCATTGATGTTACAGAATTCAATCTGAAGAATTCTTGGCTAATCATTAATTCACCTGTTTGCAATTCATTCATCTTTATTTCACCATTTGCTTTATGAGGGAGCATCAAAATCTGAAGACTGATCATTTTTATAGGAGCAAGCATATGATGATATTTAATTAATTACAATGACAACAATAACCTTAATTTTCCAGCTATTCCCCAAAGAGAACTGTGTTTTAATTAGAGATGCCACAAGGACAAATTAAATGTGGATTCAGGCTTTGGTTCATGGCATTTGCTTTACAGGAGTTAAGGAGAGAAGCTGTCTCCATGTAAACATAATCTGAATTTTTTTGGAAGCTCCTCCAAATGGCAGGGATGGAGAGAAGATAAATTCTGCTGATGGAATTTGGTGTGACATTGGTAATTCTCAGAGGGACTCCGCAGTGCAGTGTGCCAGTGTGGATGTTCTTTGCTTTTATGAAGGTGACAGACTTGACCTGTCATGTACTAGTTACACCCTGGACAGACTAGAAATGTCACAAACTGCTAACACTTACTACACAGCATATAAAAGCTTCTTCTTGTGAAGCTGTGGCACTTAAGAAGGTGGGGAGCTGCTTTCCTGCTCTAATTTGTTGAGTTTTTTAACTCTATCCTCCCTTAAGATGTATTACAGAAATTACTGGGAGGAGAAAAAGGGATTTAGCAAGCTTGGAATGACTGCATTAAATAACCCAAATATGGTGTTAAAATGTCAGGATTTCCTCTTAAGATGGAAGTAATTTTTCTATAAAATGTCTTATCAAGTTTCATGTCTGGGTAGCTTTTATTTGTCCTTCCTTACCTGTTTTTTTTTTAGGATTTTCTAAGACTAGTGGTGGAAATTGAATACATGGTATGTAGGTGTCCTGAAAACTTCCAGTAAAATGAGTATCTGGTTGGTGTGAATTCACTCTTAACTTGAGCTTGAAGTAGACTTGAACGGTTTTGAGGCTGTCAGTGTCTGGATTTGCCTTTATTGTGTGTGGCTTTCACTTTGTGTTGGTTTCCAGAGGAAACTGAGCTCTGAGCAGAGCAAACACGGAGCGGGACTTGCCCACCCCAGGCACACAATATCCGTATCAGCAGGTGATTAATGCCCAGCTCTGGGGAGCTCAAACAGGAGCTGAGGGGCCAAAGCTGAGCCTGGCACTCCCCCTCCTCAGCTGGAGCTGAACCTCCTCCTCCTCCTTTGTGTGGGTGTTTGCCCACGATAACATTGTCCAGCACAGAGAGGCCACGGGCCTGGCTCTTGGGGACCCTCAGCCAGCCTGGTTTGATCTGGAGGTCAAACAGCCCCAACCTGAGCCTTCTGGGGCTGCCTCTGCTGGGTTTATCACGGTGGAGCTGCCTTATTTAACCAAATCTCCTCCACTCTTCAAAGTCAACAGCTGCTGCTCTGCAGACCAGCCCTGGTAATTGATGTTTGAAATATTAGCTGGCCACAGAGGTGTGTGTTTGCTGAAATACAGCTCAGGTTTGCCCTTGCTTGTTCACACTTCCAGGGAGCCTTTCACTTCCTTATCACCTGATCCCATTTTTTTTTTTTTTTTTTTTTTTGCTGGGCTGTTTGAGCTCCAGCAATATACCAAATCTTGAGCAATAATTAATCTAGTTTATCTCTCGGAGGAAGAGCTGACCCTTGAGAGTGGTGCCACTCTGAATCGTGTTCTGCTGAACCTCCTACTCTGCATTTCAGAGTGGCCTCTCCTCCATTGTGTCCTTTCTTCCTCCACAGACCAAGCAGCTCTTGGACAAGGCTTAGGCTGTGATTGGTTTTGTGATTTTGGGGTTTTTTTTTTTAATGAGTTTGAAGTGATGGCAGCTGTTTCTGGATATTATTTATAGGAAGAAAGGATGAAACCTCTTCTGTGGGGACAGAAATGCTTGAAGCAAGCAGCAATGGGCATAGCATCCTGAAAAAGGTTGAGGACACTCAAAGAGAGCCTTGGAGAGAAGGCTTTTCATGGGAGCCTGCTTCCCCTGGCTCCTGCAGTGCTGAGACAGGGCTGGCCCTGGGCAGGGAGGCAGGAATTGCCAGGGAGGAGTTGAGGGATTTGTCCAGCACCAGTTAAACCCTGGGGTGCTGCTGCCTGTCTGCAGCTTGTGCAGGATATTGGAAACACCTGAAGATTGGGCCCCATCCAGCATTTGCTGACAACTCTGCCATTTGGAGAATATCCTTCTACTTGAAAGTGACACCAACTGGAATTGTTTCAAGTCATTTTTATTAACATGCCAACTAACCTTTACCTTCCCTCCCATATGCTGACTTGAGTGTGAAATAACCTGGGATCTGATTGCTGTGTCTGGCTCCTGATCCAACAGAGCTTCCACTGACACTGCTGAAGCCCCTCAGAGGCTGCTGTGAGAGGCAGAGCAGGGAGCCCTGGACACTTTCTGAAGAATGAGAATATTTCTGTAGGCTCCTCTTGGAGTCTTATACTTTAAATGAAGTGCCAAGGAAAAAATGTCCAGGGAAAATAAGTATGTAATGGCTTTTACAGCTGCCTTTGAGGTGCTGTAGGACCTTTATCACTTTTTATTGATAAAAATAGCATTGTAGGAGCAGGATAGCCATAAAGTACACACTGGCAGTACCAGTCTGCTGCCTTGTAGAACACAGCAGCTCAGAACTGCAGGTAAGCCCTGCATGAGCTCGATTTCCATTCCTTTTTTTCATGCCTTTTAAATAGAAACCCGAGGAGAGGAGTCCAGCATCCACTCAAAGGAAATTGAGGGCGAGTCATTAGGGCTGGCTCGGCTTTTAGCACTTTGGTGTGGAGGGTTCCTGCTGGTCCCCGAGGTGTGACAAGCGGCTGGCATTCCCTAATTTACAGGAGGGATGGGATGTGCACCCTGCTTTATGTTAGCTGGTGGCAAACCTGCAGCTTAAATCTTCAGCCTTTGCTTTATCCAAATCTTACACAAGGGAGGAAACGCCCTGTAAAGATTTGGGATCACAGCCCAAATGCTGTTTCAAGAGCAGGTGAGTTGCTGTCTTGTGGTGACAGAATTGAGTGTGGTAAATGCTGGAGCTAATGAGGAAAGGAGAAATCCTCAGTTCTTGTGAGCATGTCAAGGGTGCTGATTGCATCTTTCTTGCTGAGTTCCACGTGTGACAAGCGGCGTCCTGACACGTCAGGCCAGGCTGCATCAATCATGTCCTGCTGCATCACAGCCCCTGGGCAGGGGCTGGGAACCACTTATGGGTCACCCAGGGGCTGGGGAAAGCCCAGGTTGAGGGCTGGGGAAATGGAGAGAACTTTGGGAAAGCCCAGGATTTCCTCCCCTGAACTGGTGAGCACCGATGGAGCCAGGGCTTGGGGGCACAGCCTCATCCCACAGATTATTTCATGATGCTGTCAGAGCCCAGGACACAAAAATGTACAGCTTCAGGAGGGAAAGGCTTTCAGCTGGAGTTGTGGAACTTTTGACAAAATCCTCCAGTTTTTGTGAAAAACCTGATTGGTACTTTTTCAGGATTTGCTGAGTTGAAGGGGATAGCAAGGAAAAGATTGGAACTTGCAGAAATAAAAAAGGCATGTGAAGGGGAGAGAATCCTCTCAGAACACTCTTCACTTTGTCCAATGCTTTTTCTAATAGATACAGAATTTAAAAGGAAAATACAGATTTTTTTTTTCTTGGTGCCATTTTTAGCTTTGGATCTTTTAATATTTTTTTCTAGTAGAAACCATGGAAGTTACCCATTTGTAAACCCTCTGTAGAGGGTTTACTCTGTTGGAATTTTCACCCTCTGTAGAGTTCTGTTTTTAAAGACAAGCCCATCAGTGGGAACATCTTGGCTTCTGGTGCTTTCTGAGAAAGTTTCTAATCCAGCAAATGGATGCTCTGGGGTCATTTGAGGCTCAGCTCTGCAATAGAAAGCCAAGTGTAACATCCAGCAAACGTTTGTTATTTCCCTGCTGGTATCTGGGTCACACAATCAAAACAGATTTCAGCAGATTTTGGCTTTATCTTTTTTTTTTTTTTTTTTCTCCCAAAGATTTTTGCTTCTGTTCTTGTCAGCAGCAGATCTGGCTGGGTGTCTAGAACCACGGAATACAAACTTCATCCCAACCTTGTTAGGCCCCAATTAAAGCTGACTGAGCTTTCCAGGTTTTCAGCAGAATCGAGGGAAAAGGGGCACATCCATATTTTTCAGAAAGTAAAAGTTGATTTCTTAGCCAAATATTCCATGTAGGCTTTACCCTCTTTTCATTTTCACTCTAAACTTGAGTTTTAAACTAGGTGTTCCAAGTGGAGCATTAAAGAAAACTCCCTTAACCTAAACTGGTTTTACTGACAAGTTGTGGTAATTCCTGCCTTTTCCTCTGGAAATGAATTTAATGGTACCAGTTGTGATCCTTTCTAGGACTTCCTAGCAATGTCAACAGCTGCTCTGTTTGCAAGGGTATTTCTATAATTTCATGCATCCTCCAAGCTTTGGAGAACATTGGACTTTTTTGGGTCCTTCCAGGCTCTTATTTTACTTGCCAAATGTGGTGGGAAACAAACATCCAAAGAGGCAAAACCCCAACCAAAAAAAATCCACCTTTAATTCCCTTCTCAAGCTGCTGCAACCTCGACTGGGTTGGGCGGAGGAAGAGCCAAAGTTGTTGGCTCAGGGCTTGCAGCTGGCACAAAAGGGAATTTTTTAAAGGGGTTTGTTGGACTCCACTCTTGGAGCCCTGGAGTTGAACACAGCGAGTGCTGAGTGTGTCAGTGGGTGAGCAGCTCCTAAAATGAAGAATCCTTTTGATAGCTGGGGAGTTGATGTTGCCCAATGGCCTCGAGAAGGCACAGATGGGAGAGGGGAGCAGTTTAACCCCGTGGCTGTCAAGATCCTCCAGTGACAAGCACTTCATGCAAATGTGTGCAGGCAGGAAGCCTGGAGGATCCAGCAGGGCTCAATGTTGAGATTCTTGTTTCATATGTCTCTGCTTACAATCTGTAGTAAAAACGTGTGCACCTAAAGCCATGCAGTGCAGCTGAACCTGACAGATCTTGTCTAGACTCAGTTTGTCACAATAAATGCTACTTCCTCAAGTTAGGCTGAGTTGGCTCTGCAATGAGAGAAATGCTCAGCTACTCCTTTATTTCCCTTTCTTTCATTCCTTCCCATTATTTGGAGTTTCTGCTCATGCAGTAGGGCAAGAGCTCGCCCTGCAGCCTGCCCCAGCTCTTCAGGTGTGTTTTTCAAAGTAATAACTGTGTGGTACAACTCTTTCTTCAATTAAATCTCAGCTCTGCCTCCTCTGCCTCTGACCTTCCATCCAGGCTCTCCTGCTCCTCCTCCGGAAGGCAAAGGTGGAGCTGGGCTGTGTCAGCTGGCACAGATCTGACTTCTGCATCCTCCTGGAGTCAGATCTGTCCAAAAGCAGAGTTCTGGGGAGATGAGATCATCCCTGAGCTCCCCCAGCAGAAGCGAGGGCTGGCTCCAGCTCTCAGCTCTGATTAGAGGTGAGCTGCAGGAGAGGAGCTGGACAGTGAGTCCTTGTGAGCCAGGCATTGCCAGTCCCACTGGTGGCCTCATTTCCAGTGCCTAGATAATCTCTCCTGGAAGGTCAAGCAAGCCAAACCAGCACAGCCTATTTTCTTTAGCTATAATTGATTCTGATATTAAAAACTGCATCCAGCCATCTCTATAGGGGCAGTTTTCCTTCATTTGCTTGTGAGGAGCACCCAGCCAAGGAAGGAGTGTCTGACAACGTGCCTGAACCCCCAGGAGAATTGCAAATCTCTTTAATGAGAGGCTCTGAAAACTCTGTCCAGAGGCTCATTGGTGCTGTTATGGGAATGATTATCTGAGGCAGGGGATAACTGGGGTAACTCTGGAGTGCTCTGTTCCCAAACATGAAGATGTGGCTGCACAAAAATGTTCTGAGTACCTGGAGGTTCTAAAAGCAGCTCTAGGGTGCATTTATTCTCACTTATTCCCATCCTCTTGGCATTAAAGTTCCTTTGGCTCTTTAAGTGAATAAAAAGGGTGTGTTTTTGTCTAGTTTTTGTTTGGCCTTTAGTTTTGTTTAAGGGTTTTTTGGTAGCTTTTTTCCTCCCCTTTTTCCAGAAAGTATTAGCATTGCAGACAAGTTTAGAGGATGTTAAATCTTGGCTTGCTAACAGGAGGCTCAAAGATACTGCAATCTGGTCACAGCATAATGAGGCCCTTGGTTATATTTAAATACTATCATACTATCCTATACACAGCCGAGCACTGGGATGTTTTATATTAACAATGCACCAGCACTAAAACCTCAGACAACTCTAAAAAGGCACTAATTATTATTATTAGTGTTTTACACTAACAATAAATGTCAAATGGAACCCTGCAAACAAATAACTACCTGTCACCACGTGAATGAAAAGCAATCTTAGGAAAGTGAATTAAAACCCAAACAACAGAAAACTCAGCGGGCTGAGGGCTGGGGGCTGGTGCAGCTCCTGTGCAAGAGCAGCAGCACATCCCTGATTCCTGCTGGGGACAGTTCTGTCCCCTCTGGCTGGGGAGGGACCTGGCTGGTGGGAGGGATGAGCTCACATCAGCTGTGGGAGACTCTTACTCATGGCAAATGGGGATTGGGTATTAATGAGGATTTAGTGGGTTTGTTTGCTACAGGGGTTGCTGTGCTTGGAGCTTTGTCAGTGGCAGCAATGAAGTTGGGTAGTGGATTGTGTTTATTTTGGGGACACGTTTCTCTTAGGTTTTTTTTTTAAGTGTGTCTCCCAAAGACTTATTTTTATAAATGGTACATTTTATTTTTCAATCTTCATGTATCTTTGATATCTGATTGACGTTTTGAGGACGCTCTAATCCTTCCCACTGAAGGAAGCTCTCAGAGTGGCAGCTCCTGCAATCAGCTTCCCAGAGCTCTCCTGCCTCTGCCTTTGTGATGGGATGAGGTCTGGGACTGGGGAGTGAAAGGAATTGAGATTGCTGAGTGGCAGCACAGGTTTCATGGAGCTTTTCCTCATTGGACCTGTTCACAAAACCCAGATTAGTGCCCCCGAGTCTGCCTCACACCAGTTTGGGTGCAACTCTCCAGCAGGATCAGCCCAGCTGAAGGAGTAGAAAGAAAGAACAAAAATTTTAAAAGAGAGAGAATCGGCCCCAAAGTCTTGATTCAGCATGGATGACAGGCAGCAGTGGAAGCTGGCACACAGCTGATCCAGGTGACCCAAACAGGGAGAAAATGAGGAAGATTCCAAAGGCTTTCAGGAGGAGGGACCTTAGAGAATCCCAGTCCTCCACTGACAAGTTAAAATGCCTTCAATTAGACATTAATTTTCTCAGTTAAAACCAACAGTTAGTGCTCCGTGGATTGTCTGGCGTGGAGGGTGACAGCCCAGACCAGCTCAGCTCTGTTCTAGTGAATGTTTTCACCTCAACCTTTCCCTCTCGTTTTAAAAATAAAGAAACCCCAGATTAGGCCAGTTTTCAGGTGGTTTTCTGTGCTAATAAACTGATTTCTCTGAGCACTCCATGTACCAGCCCACCCTGAATTACAGCATCCAGCACAGGGGAGCTCCTGGAACTTTCCAGGTTCTTTCCTTTTTTCTCTTAATCTTTGCATGCTGGAAACAAATGTATTCTGAAAATTAGCTGGTTCCATTGACAATGGGCTCCTGCTGCAGAGATGTGCTGTGATTCATCTCCAGTCCTTGCCAAATCATTCTTGGTAGGCTTGGCTCCTCTGCCTGTGAGTAATGGACACGTTTCCAGTTGCTCTAAGAATGAAAGGATAGATTGCAGTCATCAGATTTAAAGGAGAAACTCTGCAAAAATTCTGATTTGCTTTCCCTGTTTAGTGGCCGTGTGGAATGAGAAGTGATTTTCAGTGTTTGGAGGAGCAGTGAGGACACTGCCATGCACAAAATGGGACCTTCCCAGCCAAGCTGGTTTTACTTTCACCTGATCTGCCCAAACCCTGCATGGCTCAGAACCATGGGGTAGGACCCATTTTGGAGACTACTCACACCCTTGTGTATTTTTTTTTTTACAATTTCAACAAATTGTAATATTTGTTGAAGTTGGAGACCATGATGAGAAAGAAATGAAGTTTATACTCATGGATTAACTAGGAAAATTCTGTTAAATTCAGACTAACCCCTGTAAAAATTTTCTAAAACTTTAAATAGCTGTGCTGCAGAGCTTGAGCTGCTGGGATCTGCATTTCCTTGTGCAAGCTGGTGAAGGTCTGTAGCTGCAGTCACAAAGAGCACACAATGACTTCTCAGTAGTTTTTGATAAGCACTTTTAGATAACTCCTAGTCTGAGGTGCCACCTTGGAGGTCTGAGCAAAGACCAAACTTCTGGCCTGAAATCAGACAGTGCCAGCCCAGGGCTGGGTTATGGGGGATGAGCAAAGCTCAGGTCCCTGCTCTGCTCCAGAGCACAGGTCAGACACTTCTGTGGGCATCAGGCTGAAATCTGGGGGGACCTGGTGTGAGGCCCCACCTGAAGGCAAAGGTGCAGCAGGAGGGAGCACACGTGGCAAACAAGACATGCAGAGATAATGGGGATTTATGGGAACAAATCTGGAAACAACAGAAGGCTGAGTGGAGAGAGCTCCCCAGCGTCTTGTGGGGATAAAACTCCTTTTGCTGGGTGTGCCCCTGCATAAGGGGCTCTGCTCACAAGGCAGAATTGGAGTTTGCTTTCTGCAGGAGGCCAGGGCACCTCCCTGCCCGTCCCAAAGCCCACGAGAAGGAGCAGGACCCTGGGGTGGAGCTGTGGCTCAGGGCCCAATGCTGAGAGCAGCTCCAGCACTCAGCATCCCCCTGCCTCGGGGTTTGGTTATAATTGCTGCCCCCAGATGTGCAGGGTGTCTCTGCTTCGGCCCATGCAGCTGAAGAACGAGTCTGGACTCTTCACTTTTCGCTCTTGAGGTTGTTTATTAATTCTTATCTATAAAATTTTCTTTCTGCCCAGCGAGATCTGCTCAGCAGGGCAGCCACAGGCACTCTTTGTGCTGTCCTTTTATACTACAAACTACATAGAACATATTGACACTTAATTCCCAATGCCTCTCACCTATGGTAGACAGTGCACTTCTACTCTAAACCAATCCCAAAGTGCCAACATCACTGCAGAAAATGGAGAACAAGGAGAAGGAGAAAGAAAGGCTGGACATGCCCAAATTCTTTTATCTTGTCCCCATAACCCCCATACCAAAAATCCTAAAATCTACATTTTCACCCTGTGATCATTTTGTTATTACACCATTCGAACCTGTGTGACTCTCATGTCCTCATACAAAGCTGGTAACTTGCTCCAGGGCTCCCAATCAAATCCCCAGGTGCTCTGGGCTGTGCCAGGGTCTCCGAGCCCCCCAGTGGGGCCCTTGGCCTCTCTGCACACCCAGAGGGATGCACTGAGTCCTGACACCCCTGCAGCTCAGAGAGCCCCCTGAGCCCTGGGCGTGCTGCCCTGAGCCTGCTCTGGGACAGGGACAGGGGCCTGCAGAGCCCAGGCACTGAGCAGCCAGAGCAGCCCTGGGAGGCTCCCACCCTGCAGCCTGGGATGCTCCCGCTCAGGATTGCTGGGATGCTCCTGCTCAGGATTGCTGAATGCCTGGGATGCTCCTGCTCAGGATTGCTGGGATGCTCCTGCTCAGGATTGCTGGGATGCTCCTGCTCAGGATTGCTGGGATGCTCCCGCTCAGGATTGCTGGGATGCTCCTGCTCAGGATTGCTTCCTGACACAGAACCCTTTCAAAATTTCCCACCAGGCGTCAGCAGCTCTTTAAGCCGTGCTGTCTATTTTGAGTTTTATTTAGATTAACAAATTCCACACCCTCGCATACAAAAGCAGAATAGAGTGAAAACACAAGCTGCCCTAACAGAGCAATATCCAACAAACATTATGCTACTCAGAAATATTTGCTGTACAATCCTCCCCACAAAAGGGACTTGTTCAGCCAAAAGATGTCAGATAGCATCTTGCTAAAAGCAATGGTGCCAGTGGAGCTTGCTTCCAAGTTCATGCAGCTGATTTTTTTTTTTTCCCTCTGTTTGCTTCATGCTAGGAAAATCAGCCATTTATTTCTCTGAACTTGGAGAAATGAGAAGGATGGACATTGCTGGGGAAGGGGCTGTGGTGGGAGCAGGAGTGAGCAGCAGAACCTGCTGCTCTGCTCACGGGAGGTTTCCTGTCCCACAGGTTGCTTTGTAGCCACATGTTGCTGCTCTTGCTCGTTTTTACCCTCTAGACCTCCAGCAGATAACAGTTTTAAAAAATAGACCCTGTGGCAGTGGTTTATTTCTGTGAAACCTGATAAATTTCTGCACTGCAATCCCAACTCTTTGTGTGTGGCCTGTGAGGAGATGCTCAATATGCTCAGGCAAAGAGACTTCTCTCTGTTTTGCAGAAGTTGTTTTGTATAGTCAGAAACGTGATTTTATTCTACATTAATTTTATTTTACATTAAAGTTTCAGGGATCAGGGGAGAGAAAAGGAAGAATGGAAGGACATGGGTGCTTTTTGACTGCCTTTAAAAAGATCAATTTTTCTTTTAATGCTAGGCTTTTACTAATGGGGGAAAAGTAACCCCTCCATGAACTACCTGTATGAGAAGTCAGTGCTATTTCTTTGATTTATAGAGAAATGTTTGTGTAAGAGTCTGCCTTGGAGCTTTTGAAGTGGGCAGCACACAGAGGCTAATGTAAAGCTGAGCATTTAAATCCATTTATCCAAATGCTCATTGTCCCCATCTGGAGACAGATGAAATAATAAATATTGAACCAAGAAACATCCATGCCATTTTATTAAAGGAAAGTTTTTTTTGGTTTTTTGGGGTTTTTTTTAAGTGCTAATCTTTCAGCTCTGCCAACTTGTTTAATAATTAAAGCCTAGGCCTATGTGTCTACTGACCCTGGCAAGCTTCTGCAAAGGTGCTTATTGATCAGAAATGTGATTTTGGGTGGCATTCTTGTGTCTCACATCTTAGATTCTCAAGCAATGTGTAGCAGAAATTGCACTGAAGCTGTTTCTTTCCATGGATATTTGGTTTCGGATGTGATTTGAGGACCATTGTCCTTTGAGGAGCAAAACCTCTGTGGAGCTGCAGCACCAGCACTCATTTCCTTGGGGCTGGAATGGGGGGGAAAGCAGCTGAATGAACCCTTCCTGTGCTGTGTTCTGTGAGAGGCTCTCAGCCTCGCCTCAGACAGGGCTCTCATGGATGTCTGCAGAGCTGCCTCCCTGCTCTGGTCAGGATTCCCTCCCCAGCCCCTGGTGTGACCAGGATTCCCTCCCCAGCCCCTGGTGTGACCAGGATTCCCTCCCCAGCCCCTGGTGTGACCAGGATTCCCTCCCCAGCCCCTGGTGTGACCAGGATTCCCTCCCCAGCCCTGGTGTGATCAGAGCTCCCTCCCCAGCCCTGCTCTGGTCAGGATTCCCTCCCCAGCCCTGCTCTGGTCAGGATTCCCTCCCCAGCCCCTGGTGTGACCAGGATTCCCTCCCCAGCCCTGGTGTGACCAGGATTCCCTCCCCAGCCCTGCTCTGGTCAGGATTCCCTCCCCAGCCCCTGGTGTGACCAGGATTCCCTCCCCAGCCCCTGGTGTGTCAGGATTCCCTCCCTAGCCCTGCTCTGGTCAGGATTCCCTCCCCAGCCCTGCTCTGGTCCCTCTTTGGAGCTGGGGGAGCTGGGCCTGGCTGACTGAGCTCTGCAGTGAATCTCAGAGCATCCCCCTCCCACCCAGGCAGCACAGAGCTCCCATTGCCTGCTGCAGCCCCACGAGGGGCTCCCATGCCACAGGTGAGCCCCTCTGGGAGCGGCAGGGATGGCGTGGGGGGCTCTCCCCATGGAGCTGGGGGTGAAGCCCATGTGGAGCTGCAGTGCTGTTCCCTGGCAGCCAGAATGCAGGGATTGTGTGGTGAGGCTGCTGGGGGATATTAATCTGGTGTAAATTCTCTCGAGTTTAGAAATAACCACGTTCCCAAGCTGCAGCTCCAGCCTAGCAACACTCTGCTCCTGTGTGGGGCTCCTGCAGCAGGGGCCCAGCTCCAGCCCTGCAGCAGCACCAACTGCTCAGATTTGCATCCTGGAGTGGCTGCAGCCCCTTTGGGCATCACTGAAATGTCTGGCTTGGAAGAGACCTTAAACAGAACCCACCCCACCCCTGCCGTGGCAGGGACACCTCCCACTGCCCCAGGTGCTCCAGCCCCAGTGTCCAGCCTGGCCTTGGGCACTCCAGGGATGCAGGGGCAGCCCCAGCTGCTCTGGGCACCTGTGCCAGGGCCTGCCCACCCTGCCAGGGCAGGATTTCTGTGCAAACCAAGAGCTGAGTGTCTCTGGTGAGAGTTTTTACCTGAGTTCATGGAGCTTTTGTCACTGTGGATTTCCAGTGAGTTTAGGATCTGATCCTCTGTCCCTTCTTCCTATTCCCAGCTCCATCAGCAGCATCACCCCTTGGATTAAGCTGGTTCTGGCTGGAGCAAAGGTGCTTTTTCCCCTGCTTTGAAGCCCCTGCTCCAGGGGAATCTGTTAGCAGAGCTGTCACTGTGGGCTTGTCCTGCCTGGTGTCAGTAGCCAGAGGGGCTGGCCTGGGCATTTCCAGGAGCTTTTATTGGTGCTGCTGCTGCAGGGCTGCTCCAAATGAGCTCCAAGCTCCTCTGGGTCCAGCACAATGCTATTTCCCCCTTTGAACACAGGGTGAGTAACTCCTGCAGTCACAGAACTGAGGGTTTGCCTGCCCCGGGGCCTGAGCAAGCTCTGGGTGCTGGAGGTCACCTCTCCCTCCCCAGGAGCTGGAGAGGAGCAGGGCATGGTGGGGCTGCCCGGGGGTGTCCCCCTGGCCCTGGAAATCGATTTATTTAATTATTTCATTATTTAATTTTTATTTAATTTTTATTTATTTAATGCTGCCTTGGTGAAAAACAAGTCCATGGGACAGTTCTGGAGGTGGCTACTGCCACGGAACTGGGATTCATAATGAGACAAGCAACTCCAAAGTTAATTAGTGCTTCAATCAAAAGATTTATTGTAGCTCATTATAGATCCTCAAGCTGTTTGTGAGATGCAGGGAGCAGATTTGGTTGGAATGTAGCATTCCTTTCCTTGGCATTTCTGAAGCCATGAAGGATTTGGGGTTTTTAAATATCAATGAGTATTTCTAGAAGGTTATGAAATACTTTCAACTCGGGAGTTTTAATATCACTTTTTATGGGATTCACTCTCATAATATTTTGGTTCTAATAAAGTTTTTCTTTTAAGGGTGGGGAAGCATTCTTGCTGGAGGGGAGTTTAGAAGGCCTTTTGGCCTTTTGGGTTGTGCATTTCTGTGGCCTGTGAGGATACCCCGTGCAGGAGGGCTGGCAGTGGAGCAAAGCAGGTGTGCAAATTTCACTGCCACAGCAGCCCTGGCCTCAGCTGAGACAGAGGATATCAACTGCCAAAGGCAGGGGGAAGCTGGAGAAAAAAACATCCAAAGGAAAGGCTGCAGAAGGAAGCTGATTAATCTTGTGCCATCTCAAAACCTCATATTAGCAGTTTCTCTTCCCAAACATATTTATAATCCATACCCTGCGTATTTCAATTGCAGGAAACTTGTACTTTCTAAATGGCACCTCCACGCAGGCTCCCTGCCTGGTGTCCCTTTACAATCCACTCACCCTGACACTGTAATTTACCCCACTGTTTGTCACTGTTTAATTTCCTCTGACACCCCCATTAGTTATACCTGTTCACATCTGTTCCGAATTTATCCCTTTCAATTTAATTTATTATTACTTGCAATGCATAAAATCCCAAGCAGGAGCTGCCCAGGTAATAAGTCCATCCTCTGTGGTGCCTGTAGCCGAGGATTTGTTGATGTTCCCATTGTATATTCTGGATGCAGGTGGAGGGAGAAAGGACTTTCATACCCTGACAACCCAAAAATCAGTGCAGGGAGGGTTAAGGCCAGGATGAGATGGGTTTCTGGAGAGACTGGATGATTTCCTTAAGGGAATGGCAATAACTAATGCATTGAACTCCTGCAAACTGAGAAGACCTTTGGGTAAAAGCAGATTTACAGAGTGAAGCAGTGCTCCACCAGTCCATGGAGCAGGCTGGGAGGCAGCTGGGGGATCCATAGGGTTGGGAACTCATGTGGGAGGCACATTTTGGTGGGCAAGGAAGGAGAAGCTGCAGGAGAACAATTGAGATGTGGCCCAGGAAGAAAATGAATTTGTTGGCTTTGCCACGAGATGACAGAAATGTGGAGTGAGTTCTGTAAAAATGAGAGGGCAGAAAGCTGAGGAACAAAACCCCAGTGGGTGTTGGTGTCCCAGGAGCGGGGGACAGGGACACTGGATTGCTCTGGGTCTTTGCTCGTGAACTTTCCCAACCCCAGCAGATTTATGGGATTGATCTGCTCTGCCCTGTAGGATAACAGCAATGTTGGGACTCTGTGTGAGTTGTGCAGGGCAGCTGCACTCCCTGCACGATACCTGATGTCTGTCGTGCCTCTGATTCCCTCAGTCACCCACGTTTAGGGTCATGCCTGGGCTGTGTTGGGCAGGGAGCCTGAGCTCAGCACGTGGAAGGTGCCCGCTTGCTCAGGACTTCCTGGAGCAACAGGTGTGACCCTAAATTGTGGACTGTGAGAGGAAAAGCTGAGTCCCAGTGGCAGGAAGGGCCCCACTGCAGCAGCCTGGAGCTGTGCAGGGCCTGGTGGAGGGGAGAGGGATGGGATCCCCGAGCAGGAGGGTCCTGCTGGAGGCAGGGAGGGCTGGGAGGGTGCTGGGGACACCACCCTGGGTGAGCAGGGCTGGGAGATGCAAGGTCAGGGCAGGTAAAACCCTGGGGGTGCTCAGCCTGGAGAAAAGGAGACTCAGGGGTGCCCCCATCACTGTCCAAACCCCCCTGAAAGGTGCCTGTGCTCAGCTGGGGCTGGGCTCTTTCTCCAGCACACTGACACAAGCAGAGCACACAGCCCCGAGCTGCACCAAGGAAGTTTAGGTTGGATATTAGGGAAAAGTTGTTTACAGAAAAGGTGATAAAGTGCCCTTATCACTGTCCAAAGCCCCCTGAAAGGTGCCTGTGCTCAGCTGGGGCTGGGCTCTTTCTCCAGCACCACTGACACAACCAGAGCACACAGCCCCAGGCTGCACCAAGGAAGTTTAGGTTGGATATTAGGAAATTTTTTTTTTTACTGAAAGGATGATAAAATATTGGAATGGCTGCCTGGGGAGGCGGTTTGAGCCATCCCTGATGTGCTTGAGCAGCCTGGATGTGGCACTGGGTGCCAGGGTCTGGCTGAGGTGTTGGGGCTGGGTTGGACTCCATGATCTTAAAGGTCTCTTCCAACCCAGTGATTCTGTGAATTCTGCGATTCTGCTCCCCCAGAGCACCCAGGATTGTTCATCCTGTGGGAAGGGGAAAGTCTCTGCTTTTGAAACTGTGCCTTAGTGAATAATCTGGAACGTTATGAAAACACCGAATTCATCTCTTCATGAATAGTGTGGATATTTTTGCTTTTGTGCCATTCCCATCCACAGCAATATTTTTTGTATTAAATACTATGAATCCACTTCACCTGTCAGCACTATTCAAAACACAAAATGCTGCATGAATAGGAAGGATGTTCTGGGATCTCTCAGATGATTACTGTTGCTAGGAAAACCACTTCCTGATATCTTTGTGCTCAGTGTCTGTGTCTCTCTTTGTGTACAGCCTCCAGTGACAGGCAAATTCGTATCAAGGCACAGGGAAGGAAGAGGGAAAGTTGAGAAATGTTTAAAGAACAGTGCTGAGAGTGAAAAGGAGGATGTCATTGCAAATAAGAGTTAAGAGTTGTGATTTCTTTCCTAGGTGGGATTGCTGGCATTAAAGCAGAGGGAATTCAGTGCTGGTGATGCTGTGCTGGGAATCTGATGCAGCTTGGCTGCATTAAAGCTGGAAGTGGATGGGAGCTCCAAAATGCATTTAAGGTGCTTTGGCAAAATGCATTGAATGTGCTTTGGGTTGAGGCAGCAAAGAGGATTTGTCAGAGGGGTCACTAATGCTGCCTCCTCAGCCCTGCCTGTCTCACTGGGGTTGTTTTGGTTCTGTTTCCAAAGCAGATCTCAGAGTTAAATGTTGATATTTGCCACGGGCCTTGCAGTGTTTGGGGTTTTGGTACACACAGGAATCAGTGGTTTATCTGCTGTGACATCATGTGGCAGGCACTAACTCTGAGATAATAACATGAAGAACTACATTCTGGAAGCTGTGGTGTGACCAGAAGCCCAGATTTTCATTACTGAAGGCACTGAGACTCTTAGGCCCTTCTCTCATGGTTATGGTGCTTTGGCTGTTTGAGTTCCACCCACTCAGTTGTGCTCTTCTCTCATGGATCCTGAATTAAAGGGCTGGTATTACACTCATAAAAGAATAGAACTGGAGCACAAAGATCTGCTGTCATTGGAGGAGAACAGTCAGCTCTCCAAGCCTCTGCTCTCAGCAACATTTTTGTATTGCTGGTGCTGCCTGTCTGGATTCCCACCCTGCTGAGGGTGTGTGCAGTGCTCCCTTCTGCTGGACTGTGGGACTTAGCAGGGTAAAAGTGAATTTTCTGAGTTGAAATACCAGAACTTTGACTGGTTTTAAAGAAGTTTGGCATGGCTATAGTTAAATTATCACTGGCTGTAAAAAATGCAGCATTTTTATTCCAATTTCCTTTTGTTCAATATGCGATACCCCCATTGTGTCAGTAGTTCAATAATGGACGCAGGCGTCAGAGAAAGGAGCCTTCCAGAGGGGTGGCACAGCTGAGATCTGCAGGTGCACAGGGTCACTGAGGCTGGGAAAGGCCTCCAGGATCCCCAGGCCCAAGCTGTGCCCAGTGCCCGCCTTGTTACCCAGCGCCACATCCAGGAATTCCCTGGGCAGCTGCAGCGGGGCCATCCCTGAGGGGCCGTGAGTTCTGCCAGGCCCAGCTGGGGATTTGGAGTTCTTATCCCAGGTTTGTGTCTGTGGGAGCAGGGCTCCCAGCCCAGAGGTGCCACAGCAGTGCAGATGTGCAGGAGCTGTGGCTCTGGGCGGCAGAGATGAGCTGGCACCTCCTGCTCCTCTGCCTGTGCCGTCCCTGCCCAGCCCCGCGCCTGCCCCAAGGAGAGCAGTGGCTCCCACTGGATGCTCTGGCCTATTTTTCCCACTCTCTAGCTGCAGCATCCTTTTAATAAGGCAGCTCCCAGCCAAGTGCAGTCTGCAGTCTTTCCCCAACACATTCTAATTCTTGAAAACAGCAGAAAATGTATTCTGTCCTCCTGGGTCTTTAAGTCCACGTTTTAAAATTCGAAGGGAGTAAGCAGAGGATCCTCTGCTGTGGCACAGCCAAAAAGGGAGATGTTGTGTTTTCTAAAAGAAGCTGGTTTAAGAGTTTTAATTAGGATTAAAAAACATGAAAAAAAAAAAAAAACAAACCACCAAACCAGCAGTTATTAAGGGCAGAACTTTGTGGGCAATGACTCTGGGTAAAATGAAGATTTCCTAACTTCCCGCATCAGTGTTTCACTTCCCTTCTCCTTTTCTTTTATCATTATTTATATTTATTTGCTCTACAGTCCAGTGGGCTCAGAGGATGAATTCCTTTCCGTGCCTGGTGCTGTGGCAGAGCCGTGTTAGAGCCCAGCTGCTGATGGATTTGAGGTGCAGGGACAGCAGCGCTGGCACCCCAGGCTCTGGCTGAGGAGCAGGGGCAGGCACCATGGGCCAGGCCTGGGGCACCCCTTCCTGCCAGGGCTGCAGTGGGACCTGGGCTTTTATGCCCTGGCTCGAGAGGTCTGTGGGATTTTTGGTTTTCCTAAGGCTCCTCTGCCTTCCTTTCCCCGCTGCTTCCTTTGTTCATCTTTTGTTCAATTTGTCTGTTCTCCTTTGTCTTCTTTGGGGTGCCAGGAAAGAACTAAAACCCCATCAAATAATATAACTGCTTTCCCTGGGATGGCCTAATGAATATGTGATGAAATAATTTAAGGAGACATTTAGTCTCCTAGAATTTCACAGTCTGAATGACTAAATTCCTTCCCTTTTTTTTTTTCCCCTCTGTGTGCAGGAGTCCAAAACTTTTAAATCATTATGTGGTAAATTTACCCCCACCTACCTATTGCTTTTGCTCCCACTTTTCCTTTTTTTCTGCTAATGAGTCACGATATGTAATTACCTTCTGTCTTTGCTGCATTTAGGGAGCATGCCAGCACAGAAGGATGGAAGAAAATAAAAAAAGGCTTTAAAAAAAGATGAGGAAACAAGCAAGCATCCAGGCCTGCTTTGGCTCCCACTCACCATTCCTGCTTTTGCCAAGTGTAATGAATATTGCTTTTTCTCTGTGGCACTCTGCAGCAGGATTAAGTAAACTTAATCTATATTATTACATTTTAATGAATGTCTGGGTGTTAGAGTGGTTCTTTTAGGGGGGTGTCAAGCTTTTCTGGCCACTTAGAGAGGTGGTGAAATTCAAATTATTTCCAACAATTTGTCTTTAAAGCCATTATTCAGCCTTGCAAGGTTTTGCTGTGTAAAGTCTCCTCTGTGGGGTGGCAAGGGAAGGGCTGGACGTGGGATGCTTTTGTCATGGTCCCCCTGCAAGCGCTGATTTCACTCCTGGAAAACTTATCCTGGACCCCCTGAACCTCATCCCAACTTGGGGCAGTTCCCATCACAGCCAAGGCACCTTGGGAGTGTCCTTCTGCCAGATCCCTCTGCTTTTAAAGTGCTTTTGCTGTGTCCTGGAGACAGAGATGTTCAGGGCTGCTTATTCAGAGTGGGAGCCAGAAGTTCATTGTCACTTCAGGAATTTGTTTTTAAGGATTGTCTCTCCTCACTGATGTGGGGAAGAATGTAAAAAGCCAGCTCTCTCAGGCACTAAATAATAAATGGCTGAATAGCAGAAATTCAATAGGGCTTTTTCTGTGAATAAGATGGCAAAGGAAATAACCATTTCTTTGGTATGGCTCATCCATTCATGGAGAGCTGCTTTTGGAAAAATAAATATCTTGCCACCTGCAACTCTGCTCCTAAAGCTGTTGTGCAATTTCCAGTATTTTCTGATGCCTTCTGAAATCAGGTTTAGGACGACTGCTCTTTAAAGTCAACAAAAGGAAAGGAAAGAAAAAGAACTTACATCAAAGATATCAGCATTTCTCCTCTCTCTGCATGCTTCTCCTGAATGTGGAGTTGGCAAACTCTCAAATCACTTTATCATGTTTGAACTTGGAAAAATGTATGATAATACCAGCTGAGCTAATATTTAAAGAGCTCTTCAGTTCAGAATTTTATTGTCTCTCTCTGGGCTCTTCCCCAGTCTCCTGACAGGAGCAGTGGAGGGGCTGGGGAGGGAGGCACCGAGGGTTTGCCCTGGGCCTGGGGCAGCTGGGGCTGCCACGGCCCCCTCGGGGTTGCTGGGGCATAAATCTGTGGCCAAAACTCCACTTGTGTCCAGCAGGCAGGTCCCAAGCACAGTGCCAGGTGCTCAGGCTCCCCTTGCCAGCTCTGCTGGGTCCTCTGGAGCCTGGGGGAGCCCTGGGGCTGTGCTTGGGCACTGATGGCACGGCCGCCCCTGGGAGGGATGCAAAGGTCCCTTTGCAGGGCTCAAATGATGCTCTGAGGGCTTTATTTGTGGGTTTCGCCAGTGCTCCCCAGAGCCCAGTGCTCTGGGGGTGATTTCATCCCCTCACAGCTCGTGGGGAGGAGGGAAGGTGCACTGTGGGTGTGCAGCAGGAGCAGGGTTTTAGCACAGCAGTGACATTTGAGGCTGTTATTTATGGCTTCCTCGGTGGCCTTTGTGCCAGTTGAATTGAGAACAGGAAGAAACGGTGGGGAAGAATAATTCTGAGCATCTTGGGGGTCCTTGGGGGGGGCTCAGACATTTAGGGCTTGCTTTGAAACGCTCTGAGGCTCGTGACGCGTGGGCACCAAGGGTTGGCTTTGTTGGACTTTCCCCCTCTTTGCCACCACCCCAGACAATCCAATCAGGCTCTGGCAGGAGATCTCCAGAGGCATTTCTCCAAAATGCTGAAAGGTTAATACATCCTCCCAATCTAGTGGGCTGCAGAGATAAGGAGCCTCTGGCTGCCCTTCATCTGTGACCCTGGGATGGCTGGGGCTGCCCCCCGAGCACCCAGGCGAGGGCTGGGGTTTGGGATCTGGGCTGCTGGATGGAAGCTCCTGGGTGTGTTTGGGGGTCAGCTCAGCCATCTGTAGCTGAGGCTCTCCTTGGGACCCTCCAGAGCTGTAGCCCAGCTCGGGGTGGTGCAGCTGTGGCCCTTGTGTGTGTCATTTCCTTGCCAGGCCGTGTCCCTGCAGCCCAGGAGGGACCCAGTGTTTGTCACTGAGCAGTGTCATCTCATTACATTGCATATTGCAGTGTAATGATGTGAAATGATTAAATGACAAAATGCCAGCTCACTGCCAAAAACCTTAAGTAGCACACTTTTATTTGCGGGTGGGAAAGCTATTATTAATTTCTGTACGGTCCTTGCCAGATGAAACAGCACAAGCAGGCTGGGGAGGGAGGTGGGTTTGATGCTGTTTCTCATTGGCAGGGAGGTGTGGGAGTGCTGTCCACCTCGGGAGCACACGGCCAGTGCCAGGGGGGGCTGCCACCCCTGGCCCCTCTGTCAGCAGTGACAGAGCTCACAGGAGGCTCCAGGAGCTGGCACCATTGCAGGAGGAATTGCTCAGCTTCAAGCAAGGCTGCGCTAAGCAGCGCAAGCTGCGGTGTTCAAAATTCTCTCTTGGTTTTAGCAGTCAGAAATGCTCCTGGCTAGGTTAGAGATGATCCAAGGGTGGCACCCAAACTGGAGGGGTCTGCCTGTGCTTTTGGGAAAGGCTGGTGGGGCTGAGGCTGGGCCTGGGAAGAGCAGGTGTGGAGAATGGGGAGCTGCTGCCTCCAAGGTGAAGCAAGATTGGTGCAGAATAAGTGCAGGAAAGTCTGTGCAGAGGGGCTGCCCTGTCCCTGCCTCCCTGCTGCTGCTGCTGAGCCTCTGCTCCTGAGCAGGGGAAACTGAATTTCCCACCTTTGGTTGGTTTAACTGGGCTGGACACATCAGCCAAAGGGCCAAAGTCAAATGGTCTGGGGTTTTTGTGTGTTTGGGGTTAAAAAAAATAAAAATAAGAATTGGGGGTTGCATTAAAAAGAGGAATTCTTGTAGGACAAAATTCTTACAGTATTAAGTAAATCTCTAGAGAAAAATAGACATGATTGGGTGTAACAGAACACTTAAAATAATAAAGGTGGGACTACAGCTGTTGGCTGCTGGGCTTTGGGTTTTGTTTTCACTTTTTTTAATTCCTGGCAGATCTCAGGAGCCCATCTAGGTTGTTTTCTAGTGCAAAGATAAGTAAATCTGCAATACCCACGTGTCTGGCTCATGAATGGAGCCCTTTGGCTGTCTCTGGGTAAATTGTTCTGCGATCCCTCCAGGTTTAGCTCCAAGCTAAAATCAGTGGATGAGCACAACAGCTCTGAATGGAGGGTCACTGGTGGAGGAATCAAGCAGGAATTCTGTGTCCCAGCAGGCACATCTGGGGCCAGGCTCTGCCCTCCCTGGTGCCTGAGGGGGCTCCTGGGCCCAGGGCAGGGTCCTGATGCCCTGTTTGTGTGTCTGAGCCGGTGTCTGTGCTCTGCTGCCCTGGGCTCCAGCCAGCACAGCCTGCACGCTGCTTGCCTTCATTCACAGAACGTGGTGCAGGCTCTCACCAGTGAAAACTTAATAAACACAAAGCATTTCTGGCTGCTTCTACACTCCACTCTTGATTGTCTGTGGTGTTTTGCTTTGTTAATGTAATTTGTGCTCGGAGTAAAAAGGGGGGAAAAACACAGGCAAATAGTTTTTATTTATATTTTATTAGATTTCCCTGACACATTGGAAGTCACTTGTGTGTCATTAGAAGTGAGATAACAGAAACAATCCCCCAACAATAATAACTGCAAGGCTTTATAAACAATAGCAGCACGTTTGCCAAGGTGGCCAGGAACTGTTTGGACCTGTCTTTTTAGCCTGACATATTTTTTCTATAAGAAGCAAAAGCACAAGAGACAAGTTTGTGTGTCAAACACTTTGGCAGGAATACAGAAAGCCATTCTGAGCGTGATGGGGCTCACAAATGGACAAGTCCTTAACTCTTGAACCTGTCAGGAGCTCTGGGTGCGCACGGGCCAGGAGGGTGGATGTGGGAAAGAGCACCCAAAAAGGGCTTTATGTGGGGAGTGACTTCCCCTGGGTTTATTGCCCGGACAGATGGAGCACAGCCCGTGATGGGCTGGATCTCTCTCAGCCCTTCTTTGGTTTTATGCAGTAGAAGGCAAGAAAAGCCATTACTATTGTGGGTTGGTTTAACAACCGAGCACCACAGTTACAGTTAGAGCAAGATTTAAATGTTGGGAGTCTCATCTCTCTGTCTTTCAAGAGTACAGAACTTTCTCTGTAGCTGTGCTCAGCCCTAGACCCTGACCTTTTTTTTTATTTTCCTCCCCTTTTTGGTAGAAATGAATGACACTGACTTAAGAAAATGTGCTGTGCCTGTCCCTGCCAGAATTCTGCCCATGCTGGTGGCTCTGCAACAGCAGGAGTGAGAAATAAGTGGCTTTTCCAGAGCCTGCCTTGCTTTCCCTCCCAGGCTGGAAGGAAATCTCAGGGGCTGCGTCACTGCAAAACCCCAAAGGGCACAGATCAGCCTGTCCTGCACCCCTGAGTGGGAATTCAAAAAGCCAAGTGACACATCACAAATCTGTCCCAAACAGGCCCCCAAAAGGCTTCTTAATTCTGCACACCCTGCCCTTACCCAGCAAGACACTTTTACAATCATTTTCATTTATAGTTTAATTAAGTCATTGCCATACAGCTGATTTGTCAAAGTAAAAAAAAAAAGCTGTGTTCTGTTCCAACACTCTTGATTCTCATTTTCTTGGGTTTTTAATTTTCCTAGTGTTTTTTTGTTTGTTTGGGGTTTTTTGTGACAATCTTTAGAGAGAAAAAAGTGTTTTAAAAGACGATTTGGTAGCAGCCTAGTTAATTAAGTGCATTAGCTATGCTTTGGGAAAGGGTGACTGATGTAATGCTGCTTTGCATACTCAATTTTTTCTGTAAAATAACTGCAAAACTCATTTTACCTGGAGCTTTTGGGCAATCCCTCGCTTGCTTGGGGTGGAGACAACCCTCACCAAGGTGTGCTGCTGCTGCTTAATGACATTCATATAGAAAAATGAGTTTCCAGGGTTTTTTTCTGGCCCCGATTCCTCTGGATGCAGCAGGAAATGTCGTGGGCAGAGGTTTCCAGGAGGGTGATGCTGCTGCTTCTCTGCTGTGCAAACCTGGAGCTGCAGTTCAGTGTCTGCCCTCCAGGATCTGTGCTCAGGAGGGACTCTGAGCTGGGGTTTGGGTCAGTTTGGGCTGCTGGGAATCCTCCCCTCCTGGTTCCTTTCAGTATTCCTTAGTTATTGGTGTATCTTAGGAAAAACCAACAAATGGGAGGAAGTTCTTCAGAGAAGTGGGAAAAAATCTGAAGCTTTTTGTGGCAATACCTTTGTGTGTGTATAGCATTACCGGGGTGATCCATTTGTTAAAAATACCCATTTTTAGGGGGGGTCTGAGGGCCTGCATCCCTGAAATCAATGCTCAGCTGGAAGTGAGGCATTCTGTTGGAACACTGTGTGTTTGACAATGCATTTCATGCCTCATTTCCTGCCAGTTGTGGGCTCCAGTAAACACAAAGAGCAAATTCCTTTTTTTTTTTCCTTTTTGCTATGGAAAAAGCCCTATAGTTTGTTCCCTCTAGGATATCAGTGGTTAAATAGATTTCTGTAAGGACATATTCTGTTCACACTATAATCTGTTGTGACACTAAATCTTAATCCTTCTTCAAATTTCCATTGTTTTTGTACGAAAAGATTATTTCTAAAATATTTTATATCTCACATTCATTTTCTTGGCTAAGAATTAATTGCATAAGCAGTGGGTATCTGACCACTATTAAGTCTTCTATCGTAACCCAAAATTAAGAATTTAATGTGGATTATTCATAACATCTATCCAGTTAATTCAAAGTAATTTTTCTTTGCACTGGGCAGAATTTACACGTTGTTGGAATGAGCTTTACCTCCTCAGGAGATGCTGGAGAGTCAACCTGGGCTGTCCTAAGGGCTGTGGAGCAGCTGTGTCAGGGCTGTGCTGAGGTTTGGGGTGCCCTGGGTTATCCACAGGACTGATCCTGCTCTTTCCCAGGCTGGGGAAAGGGAAAAAAGGAATTACAGAGCTGTTTGGCCCCATGAATAGCAAATGGGTGTGTGGCTGTGGTGCTGCTCTCAGGAGTCAGAGCTCTGTTCTTGCAGCATCTCCCACAAACTCCACAGGTGAGGAGTGCAAGCCTGGGACAGGGGGAGAGCCACCCTCATATTTCAGCTATTTCAGGGCCCTGTGTTGTTGTTTGAAATGAGCTCAGCATGGCTCTGCTGGAGCCAGAGTGGGCTCCTGGGAGGGGGAACAGCTGAATTCCCGGCTGCTGGAACAGCTGGGGCGGCTCCTGTGGCTGCTCCTGGCAGGGCAGGAGGGTCCTGGAGGGTCCCTGCTCCAGGCGCCCTCTCAGGGCAGGGGAGCACGGAGTGCTCAGGGTGAGATCCACCCTGGGCAGCCTCATCAGGGCTTGCTCATCCTCAGAGAGGAGAAAAGCTTCCCTGCACCCCTGCAGAAACCCCTGGCTGTGACTCCTCTGTGCCCACGTGTGCCCCTGCACCCAGGGCCGAGCTCTGGGGATGGATCCAGCCCAGAGGAACCCACTGGGACAGCCCTGGGGAGGGCAGGAGCCAGGGGAGCATCAGGGAACCTCCTCAGCTGGAAGGGAGCAGGGCCCAGAGGCCTTGGACAGAGCCAGGACTGGCTGGATGCTCAGGCTGCCTCCAAAGTCCGTCCTGGAGGAGTCCTGCACTGCTGGGAACCCCCGTGTGCAGCCCCACGTTTCTCTTCACAGAGAAAAGCAAGGCACGATTCTTCCCAAGAATATTTCTGGGTTTTGCATTCTCTGAACCTCAGAGAAAGGAATTCTTATCATTTGCTGTGCCCGTGTTTGTGCCAAAGTAGAATGCAACGTGGAGATTGTTTACCCAGAGTGATGGTGTTTTGTTTCCTTGGCCTATCAAGGCCAAGTGTGTGTGTGTTGGGACTATTGGGTGACAGTCACAAGATTCTGGGCAGTGTGTGCAGGGTTGAGTGCTTGGCAGATTCAGCTTTAGATGTAGAATGATATAGTATAATAAAGTAATTAATTAGCCCTCTGATATCCATGGAGTCAGAGCATCATTCTCTCTCCTTGCTGGGGCCATCACAGCGTTGCAATGCCTGTCCATGTCCTTGAGCCCTCAGCAAAGGGTGGATTTTATTTCCCCTTCTCATTCCGAGTGTTTCACGTGTACACAGCCCCAAAGTGGGTAAGAATTAAGTGAATTGGTGAGGCAGTGTTGGTTTCACAGCTGTACCTCCAATATTTTGAAAGCAAGCCTTCAGACTGTCACTCCATGGGACTTGGGAGTCTCTAACAAATCCCTTTGAAGTGGGCTGTGAGGAAAGGCAAAACTCCCTTTGCAGAGAAGAAATAACCACTCAGGACACAGAAATCTTTGCTCGAAGCACATTGCTGATTGTTTTTTCCTTTTTTTTTTTTTTTAACATAAATGCAAGCTGGGATAAAGCACCTAGCTAAGCAGAAAAGGACCTCTTGGAGTCAGATATTTGTGAATAAAGTGCGGGCTGGAGCGAGGTAATACAAATGATGTACAGTCACTCTGTAGTGCTTGGCTCCTTAATTGAGCAGACTGATGTGCTGGGAGCATAATGGGTTTGGGAGCAGCCCGGGAGCGAGGTGCTGCGATTCTGCTGCTCACAGGCGCCCATTTCAAGTGCAGGTGAGCACAAACCATTCAGGAGATAATTGGTGTGACCTGGCCGCTGTGGCAGCAGCAAAGGAGGGGTCGCTCTGAGACAGACACAGTGGGACACGGGCACAGGACGCTGGGTTTGCTCTAAAGATGGGCATGCTCTGAAAAAGGGAGGGGAAAACTGCAAAAGGAGCTCTGTCCTCTTTGGTTCCTCTGCAGGTCCTTCTGCTTCATTAGCCAAATTTCAGTACCTTCCCATCTGTGCTGGCTGTTCTTTAAAAACAACACTTTCATTTGTTTCCTTTATCGTTTCCAGCCTGGGTCACTGCAGCGCCCACTTTGCCTTGCTGCCTTTCCCTTCTCTTCAAGTCCATTTACAACTCCTTTAATTCCACATTTTGGCTCATCTGTGCCACCCTTCCCTTCAACCAAACCGCCAGTGTTTGCCTTAAATGCCATAAAACTCTTTTCCCACCTAAAACCATTATATTGTGACTTTCCCAGGGTGGTGAAAAAAGAGACTTTGAAGGGCAGGCAGTCACTGTTGATGCTTTAAAATCCACAGGTCAGATCCAAGTGAATAAATGTGGGCAACACAAACCTGGTGTGGCAAAAATCTGCTGCCCCAAGCTGTGTGCACAGGGAAATCCTTCCTTTGCTCTCCTCCTGAGGAGCTGCCCTTGCCACAGGAGCACCAGAAATTCCCATTCCCTCTGCTCCTGTTGGAGGCTGCCTTGAATTGGGAGCTGTCATCACTGGGATTCTTTCAGTGCTTTGTATTAATCTGAAAGCAGCACCAAGATGTGGGATTTAAAATCCTTTCACTCACATTTTTTAGGATGCTGTAATAAAGAGTTGCTTCATAACATGTTCAAGGTCTATTAAATAAATGCACTGAAGAATTCCTGTTCCCTCTGAAACGGGCTTGTCAAGCTAATCTAATTTCAGTGTCTGCACATGGAAGGTGTGCTATTTTCTCCTTTCAGTGATTTCAAAAATTAATAATTAAAGTTCCCTATTTTTACTTAATAATCAGTGCAAATTACTGCACTTTTCTGCCTTTGTGTTTTAGAATATTATGGTAATTATTGCTGTGTGTACCTGGATGCATAAAATGCTGAAAACATTTTTATCAAATCATTGGAAGAAATTGCTGAGCCAGTACAACTGCAGGCTGGAGAACCCCACAGGCCCAATTTCCTGACAACTCCTGCTTTTTGTAGGGGTGCCAGCCTGTCCATGGCCTAATCATGGAGAATAATCCAGATATCTCCTTATTGTACTGTGGAAGATTGTCTGTGGCTGCAGGGAGTCTGAGCTTCTGAATTTCCAAAATTTGCCTCCTTCCGGTGTTTTTGAGGAGTGGGGTTTGCTCACAGGCTGCTCCACCCAGCACCTCTGAGAAGTCTCAGCAAATCCAAACCCAGATTTGTCCCTCCTCTGGGGGTGAGAATCAAATTTGTCTGAGGTAGGGATCTTGCACTGCATATTTGGATTTTTTTACTCGCTCGCCTCTGAGGAAACGCAACTTCAAAGCTCTTTTTCCTCTCCTGTGAGAGAGCTCTCATGGATGGATGCTTTGCCTCCCCTCTTCTCAGATTTGGGGGTTGGTTGGTGAAACATGGACAAATAAATAAATAAAAAATAAATTCTGTCCTTTTCAGAACAAATAAATAAATAAAAATAAATTCTGCCTCTTTAGAAACCTGCCAGTTGATCTCCCTGGTTGCTGGGGAAGGCAGAGCCGTTGTGTAAGGCTGTGCAGTGCTCACTGCTCAGGCCTTTCACTCCTGCTCCCAGTGCACGGGAGTGGTCACTGAGAGAGCATTTACCAACAAAAACATTTTCCCTTCCTGTGCAGAACCTGGTGGGATTTGTGCTCCTGTTTTAGCCTTGGCTCAGTACAGAGCCACCCTTAATACAAGTAAACAATGCTCAACATTCAGGATTATTTAAAGATATTATAATGCACCAATAGCAATGACTAATGACAGCCTTGAAGTCCACTTTAGATATTTTTTTCCCCAAAAAAAGTTGCACACCTTCAAAACTTTCCTGTGTTTAGACTAAATGGGCTCTAAAATCCTAAAGCTGGCTGTGGACATGAACTATTATATGATATTAATATTATGTAATGTTTATATCCTAATGAAATATTTATAATGATTATATACTGATATTTAATATCATATGATCTTTACTGAAAATTCACCAGTGCAGTCAGGGAAGCCTGACTGGAAAAAAAAAAAAAGGCAAATATCAGCTCAGGTTGGTGAGTTTGTGGTTTGTGAGTGCCTGGGTGTGATCGCTGCCCAAACCATTAACAAACCCCAGGAAAGCCACGTGTGCAGGGAACAGCGGGAGGGGAATGGGCTGAAACGCAAACCTTGTGCCAAGGTGAGTGGCATTTATTCAAATCAGCCCCAGTGATGGGATCAGGGATGCTGCAGCTGCCCTTTGAAACTTCCTGTGGAAGTCGGGCCTGATTTGAACTGCTGGAGATGAGCAGTGAGGACTTAGAGAGGATTTAGCTCATGCTGACTGTGTTTCACAGTTTGAAATTAATTTTTTTTTGTTTATTTTCGGCCTCCTGATGTCTTGACCGATTTGGTACTTTGGTGCAGAGTTTGTTTTTTTGAAAGAAAAATTTAATTATCGGGGAAGATGGGTAGTGGGTGAAACAAATCAGCTTCTGCCAAGATGCTCCAGTTCATTACTGAGAAAGTCACCCTGAGTGAGTGTATTTACAGTGTGTGCCCTACAGAGCTGATCACAATATTTACAGGCTGTGCTGGAGGGAAACTTAGCCTGGAAATTCAGGGGATTTATTGGAGAAAACTCTGGGAAAATCATGAGCAAACTTAGCTAATGCCACAGCGTTCCTTGTGTCTTCATTCATGATAGCTGGGAGTGGTGAGAATTGAACAGCAAGAAACTTTGTGTATGAATATTTTTCCTATTGAAAAAAACCCTATTTTTCTTATGGAAAAAAATTTTCTCATGTTTAGGGGCTGCTGTTCTCTTTGTGGTGTTTCTCAGCCTTTTTATTTGGAGTTTGAAGGGAAGTTAAGGTGCCCAGTGAGCTTTTGTAGGAACATTGCACTGAGCATGGACAAAATCCGCTGCTGGGGAGATGGGAACACCCTGGGGAAAGGGCAGGAATCCCCAAGGGGGTGTTGTGGTTAATGTTGAGGCAAAAATATTTGTTTCAATGGCTTAGGAGGAGTCTCAGTGCAGCTGCTCCACAAACACTTTTGTTGGAGGAAGTTTGAGCTTCCCCTTTCTGAGGAAAATGAGGGGATTTTGTGCCTCCTGCAATACCTGGAGATGCTCAGTTCTGAGCATTACTGATGTATAAAGATTGAGAATAGAAATTTCCTTCTTTCCTTCTCAAATCTGACCCTTCAGTCATGTTAGAGTCTCCAAAGCAGCAGCTGTCTCGAATTAGAGAGGGAAAAAAAATGAGCAAAACTACCAAGGTGCAGTCAGGGTTTAACTCTGTTCCCATGAAAGTGGGAATAAGCTTCTCTTGCAAGTGGCCTCAATGGTTGTGAGTTAAACACAAAAAAATATTCTTAAAAATAAAATACTGGGCTGGATATTCCACAACGCTGGTAAAATTCTGTTCATTACTTTTGAGGGATAACTGCAGGCTGGGCCTGCTCTGTGTGCATTGTTTGCTGCAAAGGTGTTTTTCTCACACACTGATCAGCTTGGCAGGTCTGTTCCTAAGGTGTTTCAGGAGTTTAAAGTTTATTTCTGTGCCTGTTTTTGTGTCCAGTTTATTGGTTATCTGTTATATATTGGTTATTCACGTGCAAGCAGAAATGAAACAAAGATTTTCACAGAAAACCAGATTCAGATCTGCCTGCCCTGTAAATAAGGATTTAAAATAGCCACAGACGGCATCCCAGTGTCAGAGCTCCCCTCTGCAAACCCAGCCTTTCCTACAAATATCTGATTTGCAAATCAGATGCAAGAGGGGCTCTTATTAACTAGTTAAATATCAAGGTTTGAATTTTCCTAAAAGGGCAATTTCAAAGCTCATTTGTGTGTGTAATTATTGTGCTTGTGAGAGCATCCCTGCTCAACGTGCCCATAAATGTCATGGCAGGCTCCTGATGGGGCACGGACACGCTCCCTTCCCACCCTGGGCTCTGTGCAAAACAGACCCAGAACTCAGGCAGAAAGGGGTTTCTTGAGGAAAAGAGCAGCAAAGCTTTGTGTGGAGTTGGCCTCTAAACAAACTGCACCAGTTTTTAAACAACAGCATAAACTAAACCTTAAAAATTCAATATATCCCTCTCCAAGCCTAGAGATTTGGAAAATGCACTCTGGTAAGGCTGGTGTCACTTCCACTTTCAAGGAGGTTTACAGATACTCCTCATTCCTTTTTTTTTGTGCTGGAATTTTTTATTTTTTTGATAATCCAAAAGCTGCGAAACACTTGAAATCTGAGGCTGCTGTTATCAGATAACACTTATTAAGACTCTACATTGAAGAATCTCCACATGCTCCTTCTCAAACTGGAGATGAACATCACTGGAACAATCTTGGGGTTGGGGCTTTGCAAACTGATCTGAAAATATTTATCCTGTGCTGTGAAAAACTGGAGGAGATGGAGCCCAGAATTCACTGGAGGAATGTGCTGCCAAAATGCAGCTGAGGTCAGGAGCAGCAAGCTTTAAAGAGGATTTTTGGGGTTGTGTGTAAACCATCGGTTCTGGAGAGTTAATGCAGTTGGTTCTAGGGATGGAGCACAAGGAGGAGGGAGGGGAATTTACACAGAAGGGTAAAAGTACCTTTGTTAAAATTCAGGGTGACATCTTGTGGGCAGAGAGGCTGAAATTCTGAGCAGGGTTTGGAGGGTTTAACCTGCCTGTGGTGGCTGCCAGGGCAGGAATTTGGGGCTGCAGAGCCCCTGCATGTGCTGGGGTTCTGAGATTGACCCCAAACCCTCCTGGGTGTGAGTGCCCCTCTCCACAGATCAGCTTTGGCAATTCTGAATGTGCTGGGGTTCTGAGATTCACCCCAAACCCTCCTGGGTGTGAGTGCCCCTCTCCACGGAGCAGCTTTGGCAATCCCTGAATGTGCTGGGGTTCTGAGATTGACCCCAAACCCTCCTGGGTGTCAGTGCCCCTCTCCATGGAGCAGCTTTGGCAATTCTGAATGTGCTGGGGTTCTGAGATTCACCCCAAACCCTCCGGGGTGTGAGTGCCCCTCTCCACAGATCAGCTTTGGCAATCCCTGAATGTGCTGGGGTTCTGTGATTGACCCCAAACCCTCCTGGGTATCAGTGCCCCTCTCCACAGAGCAGCTTTGGCAATTCTGAATGTGCTGGGGTTCTGAGATTGACCCCAAACCCTCCTGGGTGTCAGTGCCCCTCTCCACAGATCAGCTTTGGCAATTCTGAATGTGCTGGGGTTCTGAGATTGACCCCAAACCCTCCGGGGTGTGAGTGCCCCTCTCCACGGAGCAGCTTTGGCAATCCTGTGTGGAAGGAGGGAGGGAGCAGCGTGGGTGGAGGGCCAGCAGGGCCCGTGCTCAGGCAGGGACGGTGCCAGGCTGGGCACAGCAGAAGGCAGAGCCAGGGCAGTGCCAGGGCCCGGCCTGGGGCTGCCCAGCTCAGCAGGAGCAGGCAGGAGGCCAGCAATGAGCAGGAATCAGCATGCCCCATTCTGCTCTCCATATTGCTCCCTGCCTCCCGCTCCCCCTGCACCCCCCGGGCTGGATTTTGTGCATTTTGTGCATTTTGTGTAAGGTACCAGTGGTCACAGCAAATAATGATATTATGTTTGGGAGGGAGGCCCTTGAAAGCCATTCAGAGCCCCGGGTCCAGCAAAGCATAATCTCAGTTTGATTCTTTGTTTAGTGGGGGATTCAAATCCCAACTTAATTTAATCTTTTGATTTATCCTGCAGGTACTTGCCTGATTATATTCCAGGCCACCAGTAATAGAAATGCAGGGATTTATTTATTAATTTATTTTTGCTTTCAGGGAGGAAGGGTTTGGCCAGAGTGGCTGTTGCTGTACTCTGTGCTGCATTGTGAGTGAGGAACTGCATCCATGAGCATGTGCTGCCCACTGATTCATGTTCCTATCGTGGGCTTACTCTGATTTTAGCTCTGCACTTCAGCTGGGGCCTGGGGAGCAGGGCAGGGCTGCAAACTGAGCGGTCAGCCTGGCAGCAGAGCTGCAAATGGCCAGAATTTCCCTGGGAAGGGTCAGGGCTGCCAGGGAGCAGGAGGAGGCTGATGGAGCTCAGGGGGCTCAGCTTCCTGGGAAATCATGGAGAAATCACATAAAACCTGCATTTGTGAGGGGTTCTGTGTGTATTTAAAGTGACTCTTGGTGGCATTAAAAGGCAGGACACCCCTCCAAAGGCACAAGTTGGAAAGGCAGGATTAACGTGCTGCCATTCCAGGGCTCCTCTGCACTGGAATATTTGGGCACCTCACACGTGGAGATGAATGGAATTCACTCCCATATCTTAAACAAGCTGGTTTCTCTGTCCTGGAGCCCTTGCAGGATGAGTCCAGTAAAACCAGACCCCAATCAGCCCCAGTTATTGTTGCTGTATCAGGAACCTGCAGCATTCCCTGTGTGCTCTCACCTTTGTGTCCCAAGGGGATTTTCTCTTTTGCCTCATGCTTCCCTATCTAGACCTTTAAAATATTAAACACTTTTATTTAATTTTTCCTTTTGCTTTCCCAAACAAGATACACTTCATTCATATCCTTAAAAAAAAGGCTAAAATTAAATTTTTAAAAGTTATATTAAATCTTTAATATTCTCCTATGGATGACAGTATAGCCAAGCAGACAAGGACAGCATGAAAATCTCGTGGTATGCCTGACAAACATAATGCATTTATATTAAATCTATTGTACAGTGAGAATTTGAAGACTGCAGTGATCAGAGGAAACCATGCAATTGGATTAATAGATAATTTAGGCTGTAATCCAACAAAGCAGTTAAGCATGTGCTCACTTTTAAGCGTGCACAGCGTTACTTGATGTTAGCTGAGGTAAAACGAGATCAAAACTAAGCCTGTCCTAAATGTGTTGGTCTGGCTGAGTCAGTGATCTGCACAAGGAAGGGTTTGCAGCTGGAAATCCGTGCAGGAGCAAAGAGTGTCCATTTTTCCTGTAATCACTGGAGCACCCCCAGCTCGAGTTTCAAAGCAGAACATTTTTATGGGGGGTTAAAAGGCAGGGCTGGCCAGCTGCAGAGTGCCCAGCTCCCAGGTTATCTGTTTTACCTGCATTCCTGGTTAGACTGGGCTCAGGATGATGGGATATCCCTGTAAAACCCGACTGGGGTGGTAATTCCAGCAGAGTGCCCAGCTCCCAGGTTATCTGTTTTACCTGCATTCCTGGTTACACTGGGCTCAGGATGATGGGATATCCCTGTAAAACCCGACTGGGGCTGGTAATTCCAGTGCAGATTGTCTCCTCAGTAGCTCATAAATGGAGTTATCTTCCAGCAGAGGCTGTGGGGGTTCCCTGTGCTGGGCAGGGGATGCACTCTGGGAGATGCTGGCTCTAGAGCAGCCTGAGCCTCTGGCTGACCTGGGACTGTCACCCCGACTCCTCCGTGCCAGCCCCTCCACTCCCCTCGCTCCTGACGCTTCCCAGTATTTGTGGCCTTAATTGAGGGACATAACCAAACAGATTTATCATGGCAGCCCATAAAAACGACAGAATTCATATGGCAGCATTCTTCATTCTCTCCAATTTGTTTCCCTGAGATCCCCGCAGCAATTTATTTGCTGAATACGCGAGTTTTCCTCCTTATGAAAATTACAAATTGTTGTCAAGGTTAACGAGTTAATATTCTCATTCAATATTTATTTTATGGGGGGGAGGGGGAAGGAAGAAGAGCGACTGTTCTTCCACTTTCTTCCACAGCAAAGTCTGGTTTCTTAATCAATATGACAAGGACACTGTCCTTTGGATAATACCCTGAATCATCGGGACTAAAAAATGAGCTTTATTAATCAACAGCCCCTGATTAATTATTATAAAGTGATGCTCATACATTTCTGTACATTTTAATAATTCCTGCAGAAGGCTAACAATGTCCCCAGTGATTTGAAGGCTTTGGGGTTTGAATTTTTCTAAGCAATGTCACAATAAATAGTCCAAGGGTACTACTGCTCGCTCACTAATCCAGTCTGTTTCAATCCAGCAAATGAGTAAAACCTTCTTTTTCCTATTTCCCATCTATAATTTATCATTTGCATACAAAGTAAGAAGCAGGAATCGGCAGTCTCATCAGTTTTCAAAATATCAAGGGACAACTGGGGTGATTTATAGCAGGCTGTATTATCTGGATCATATAACCTGAATATTTCTGTAAAAACAGACCCACGTCATCTCTCAGTGAGTGTCTGCCTGGCAGATAAGTGTGGTGAAGGTCACAGGGCTGGAGATCTTAGTGCAGACCTGAGTAGCCATGAGGCTTTTCCTTGCAAAGAAATATCCCAGGCTGAAACATCTGACCAGAGCTGTCTCCTCCTGCACTTTCTGGTGCTGAGGAGCCCCTTGGAAGGCTCCCTGAGCCACCCAAGAGCAGGGGCTGTGTTTGCTACCAGTGAGATGAAAAAGATGCCACCTGTTCCTCCTGTTTGCAGGGCCCTTGTGCAGACATGACCCTGCTGAAAGGAACAGATGCGCTGCCTTGCCACAGCCCCAGCCGTGTCTGACGAGGTGACCACAGCTGGGGGGTGGCTGTGATTCAGCTCGGAAGGGCAGCCTGTCCCCAGCCACAGGGCAGGTCCCTGCGGGGCAGATTTAGTGACAAATCAGTGTGAATTCATTGAAATAGTGGAAGCTTCAGAGTGGCCAGCCATAAAGCCTTGTCCAGCACTGGTTCTGAGCTGTTTATTCTTCATACCAGACATGTCCCAGCCTGGCTTTCTGTTCTGTGAGATGTGCCCAGCTCTGGCTGCTCAAAGGATGCTCTTACAGCACTGTGTCTGTGATAAATGACACCAGGCCTCCAAAGGCAGCAGCCTCTCGTGTTTGTGTTTTAAAATAACATGTTTGCATTGTGAAAAAAACTCTGTGGCCTTCTCCCAGCCTTCCTGCATTGAATGCTTCAATTCCCATCAGAGCCCTGGTCCCTCCAAAGGCAGGTCCCAGGAGTTTTTCACGGGGAGGTGTCACAGTGTGTGCCAGTAACCCACAGGTTATTGGGGCTTAGCTTCTTGATTTCTGCTCTCATTCCAGGATGCCAATAATGAGCTCTCTCTTCACTTTATTAATTTGAACCTCTGGACAAAATGTCACTGCTGTAGGATGCTCTGCAGCGAGCAGCCCTCCTGCATTCTGCCCTCCAGAAAGGCGGGCTCTGATCACAGATAAGGAAAATGAGATTAGGATGTTAGCTTTCTCAAGAGATAACAGCAGTCTAGGTCATAAAACTACCATATGGCAGATTTGGCAGTCTTTCCAGAGGTCCATGGTTTAATTATCACAAAGACAGATTCAGCTCCCCACTTGCGAATGCCGGGGTCCTCCTGTGGCCAGGGCTGGAGATGCAATTAAGGGCAGAGCAGCGTTTGCTTGGCTGCAGCAGAAATGACCTTACTGTGGCCAGCGCTGTCACTTCCTAGCATTTCACTCATGATTAAGTTTATCATTTCAAACAAACAACACAAAATGTCAGGTCTCTGGTCTGTTTAACATGCGGGAGGAGGGGTGGGGAGGGGAGAGAAGCACAAACGAGGACTGAGCCAAGCTGGAGAGCTTTTGCTCTGAAAAGAAATTCAAAGTTGACAACTACATCAGAGGAGAGGGATAGCTCTGCAGGCAGAGTTTGCTGTTCTGGGCGAGCCTTTTTGTTTCTTGCACCGAATGCTTTGGTGTTGCCTGTGTTTGCAGCCCTTTTTGCCTGTCTTTATTTCACCCTCAGTTTCACACTCAGCCCCTGGTGTGTTCTGGCTTGCTGCTGTCCCTCCTGCTCCCCTGTGAGCACAGCCAGCATGGAGAGGAAGAGGACTGCAGGGACTGACTGCAGGCAGACGAGGATTTCCCCTGCCTCGGGTGGCTTTGGGCCGGTTTGCTGTGAGCCTGCCCCACACAGGGGCAGCCCAGATAAGCGCAGCGAGGTTGCTGTGGGTGGCTGTCCGCCAGCCTGAAGGGAGCTGGGGCTTTGAAGCTGCCATTTCCCAGGGAGTTCCTCCCTTTGGTGAGGATGTGCAATGGGATGGCAGTGAGGTGACAATTGTCCTCATCAAACAGAGAGCAACTTGTAAAAAGTGTCCTCATATGGACCAACACTGCACTAAAAGCAAATTCACTGGAGTTCCTCATGTCCAGGAAACACTGGTGGTACTGCAAGACTGAGTCACAAGTTGATTTAACTCACTGGCAACTGAGAAACGGCCTCCTGTAGTTGTTTTGTGTGCAGCTGTAACCATGAGAATTCCTTTGGGACATCATCAGAGTGGAGGCGGATCTCCAGGGTTTTTGGGAGGCTGACACCACTGAGAGGGAAGGATGCCCACCCCCAAAATGTCTGCTCCCAGTCAGGAGGATGAAAGTATTTCCTGAAGCCAACCGATATTTAATGAGCTCGGAAAATATTAAATTGTAGGAAGTGGTAATGGGTCAATAGCGAACTTATGGGCGAAGGGGGAGAGTCCTTGCAAATGGAATTAAATCTCAGACCTGTGCTGGGGGCTGGGGAGCACCTCCATGGCTGTTGTTATTTTTACCTTCTGCAGGATCTGAGAGCCCTGAGCTGCAGGGACAACTCCCCTTTCCCCATATCCTGGCTGATTTTATGCAAACCCTTGGAGAGCGAGTTCAGTTCATAGGCATGTTCATGTCCAATTAAAAAGTAATAGATCTGAAGCACATATAACAAATCAAAAGAATGGAATACTGTCAAAGCCAAGAATTAAAATCCAGCCACACAGGCCACCAGGCTTCACCAGACTATAAAAAATCATTTTTAATATATATTTAATTTCTGAACCTTTACAATGAACAAAACATATTGAAACCCATCCTCACTCCAGCCAAGGCTATATAAAAATATCACTTTTTATTATTAGGGGTTTTTAATATTCAGGGGCTTCCTAAAGCTGGGATTTTAACAAATACAACAAATTGTATGAGACACCTGATTAGATTGAGAGTGAGCACCAAGCAGTGTGAGGTGTCTCACCTGTTCTCAGTTGCTGCTGAGCAGAGGGAGTTTTAGGGGCTGGAGAAGGGAGCTCCTGCTTGTTCCTGGCTGCTCATTTTCAGGGATAAAATATGAAACATCAGCTGGCCAGAAACTCTGTGGAATTTTAATTATGAACTCTGCTCTCAGTTATTTGTATTTTTAATGCACCAAGTTTTAAGGGACGTGTTCAGGCCAAGATGAATTAGGTGGGACATGAGGATAAAATAAAAATATGGTTCCTATCTAAACCAAGCCTTCTATTTCCTTTTTCTTTCACCAAAGCACCTGTAAGCCAAAGTAACAATGGAGGCACAGCTCCTAGAGCTGGAAAGCTTCTCCCACCCCTATTTATAATGTCCCCAATTCTCTATTTCCTTATGAAGTCAGCAAAGGCCAAAAAATTCATAAAAAATTTAGTGGCGAGAGAGATAGCATTACTGCTTTTAAGTAAAGTCTATGAAAGGAGCATGAGATCAGCATAAAAATAAATCAGGCTAAATTTAAATCTTTGGACACTAAAAACTCAAACTATTGGAATTTGCAGAGAAGATTTATTGATGTGGAGAACAGCAAGGAGAGAGCCGTCAGCATGGACCCAGCTTCCAGGAGGGAGAAGCAGGGGTGGAGCAGGGGAGAAATGTTCTGTGTGAGGGCTGGACTAGAAACCCACAGAGTTCTTTGGTGGGTAACCCAGGATTTCCTGGGAAGCTCAAGGATAACCTGATTTTTGCCTTGGAACCCATGGGTTGTTGAGTGTGGCCCCTCAGTTTATGCCAGTGGGGGGACAGCAGTGTTTTATTGCTATAATTATTATTAAGATCAAGGAAATAAAGGAAAGGTTCTGCCCGTGTGAGAGCTCTGAGACTTGCCAGGCGTGGCCATGAGCAGGGACTTTTTGGAACAAATAAATGTCATTTTTTATCACTTGCCCATTGACCCACGCGCTCAAACCAGCCCCAGCCCCAGTCCTGGTGGCTTGCTTTGACCCGGGGAGCCGAAGAGCTCCCATTTTTGTCCTGCTGCCCTCTGTGTGCTCTTGATGGGACGCTTTTCCCCCTCGTTAGAGTTGCTAATTGGCTGCAGGCTGTCTCTCACCTCTGAAGGACCCGGTTGTTGCAGGTGTTGGTGCAGGATTGGCCAGAGCAGTGCAAACTCCCTGGAAGAGCCATTAATTGGGATGGAGGGGAGGGGGTGGCAGAGAACCACGGCAAGGTTTTCAATTCTTATGTGTCAGAATATCCTAATTCAAACCCAAATGGGAATCCACCATTCTGGGGGATTCACACAGCTCCAGGTAAACAACTAATGAGCAGCCTGCCAGTTTCATTTTTATCAAGAGCCCTCAGAGATTCAACTGTGCCATTTCATAAAATATGCAGATGATAGTGGAGGGAGAATAGCAAAGGCTTTGAAAATGATTCACACAACCTAAAAATGATGTTGAAAAGGGAGGAATTAAATATTCACAAAGTGTGAGAAATTAAGGCATATTAACTGTTAGAATGTGGAAATGAAGTGACTAACATGCACAGAGCTGATGAGAACTAGATGATTACAGATCTGTCAAAAGTTTCTAATTCTGACACAGTGTGATGTCGAGGTGCTACTTGGCTGGTAAGGGCAAAAAATTAGGTATGGGACAAGGAATGCAGAGCTGGCAGATCAGAGTCAGAGGCGGGCAGACAGCGCCGTGATTAACATCAGCTCAGTCCTGGAGCAAGGGTGAGCTCTCAGCTTGCAAAATGAATACTAATTATGGTTACAAACAGAACACAAGGGGCTCGATTCATCAGCTCCAGGAGGGGTGTTGTAATGAGTTAGTCGAGGGAAAAAAGTCACCTAGGGCCAAATTTGTCTCAGTGCTGAGCTCTGGCTTTCACCAGGGATGGATTTGACCCCTGGGATATGAGAGCTGGAAGTTTTGCTCTTCTGTAATTAATCAGGGGTTTATCTGGTGCTGCAGTTGGGATGGAGTGGAGGAAAGGTTGCTGGCAGATGGATTCATGCAGGGGTGGTGCAAAAGAATAAAGAATAATCATGTTTAAAAGAAGCTTGGAGTGTCCACAGCAGGGGAAGTCATTCATGTTGTTCTGGCAGGACAGGAACACAGCTTCACCTTCCTCCCGCCCCTGGGAGCAGTGCTGGGCCAGGGGGTGCACACAGCTGGGGGTTCCTCCTGGAAATCACCCTCTGGAAGCTCCATTTGTGTCCCCAAGTGCAGAGCCTGGAGCTGGAATCTCTCCAGCCCTGTGCCAGCACCACCTCCTCAGCCCAGCTGGCCTTGGAGTGGGTCTGGAGCCCCTTTTGGCTTTGGGGAGCACTGGATTTCCTGCCCATGTGGAAAGGGATGACTCCCAGTGAGGAGCTGGCCTTGGAGTGGGTCTGGAGCCCCTTTTGGTTTTGGGGAGCACTGGATTTCCTGCCCATGTGGAAATGGATGACTCCCAGTGAGGAGCTGGCCTTGGAGTGGGTTTGGAGCCCTTTTTGGCTCTCTGGGGAGCACTGGATTGTCCTGCCCATGTGGAAAGGGATGACTCCCAGTGAGGAGCTGGGCTTGGAGTGGGTTTGGAGCCCCTTTTGGCTCTTGGGGAGCACTGGATTTCCTGCCCATGTGGAAATGGATGACTCCCAGTGAGGAGCTGGCCTTGGAGTGGGTTTGGAGCCCTTTTGGCTCTCTGGGGAGCACTGGGTTGTCCTGCCCATGTGGAAAGGGATGACTCCCAGTGAGGAGCTGGCTGTGGTGGCTTTCCCTTGGGGTTGCCCACAGGAGATGTAACCTGGGAGCTGTCCAGGCCCTGCTGCCGAGTGGCTCCTGAGCGCTCTGCAGTGCAGGCAGTGAAACCTGTGCAGGAATCTCTTGAGGCTGATTCATATTTTCTCTTTTTTCATGGAAAAAAAATCCCTGCACATTCCCTGAGCCTGGGCTGCAGTGTGCACAGCTGAGCTGTGTCCAGCTTGCACCAACAGCGTTCAAACTGGACATCCAGTGGGACTTACACCCTGTAGTATCCTGTGAGTAACTCCTCACTGGATTGCCATGAGGAGCACTGAATGCACTGAGAACCCCCAACAAATAAATATTTTTTTGATTACAACCATATCAGTAGCATCTCGATACCTTCCAGAGACACAAAGAGCTTGAGATATTATTAAAAAAAAAAGAAGTGATAGTCGTGGATGCCAAAGAGAGGTGGCACCAGGGATGTGTTCTGCATCCTAATTTCTTGGAGAGCCTTTCCTGTGCTCATAATCAAGAGACAAACATAAACTCAAAGGTCACAAAAAGACTGAGCCTGGTGAGGTGGATGTTCTGAATATATTAGGTATGTAAAGCAATATTGTGGCCCATCCAAACTAGAATTAGTGGTAATTATTATATAATATGTAATGATGGGATTTAAATGGCTAACACATTTTCTCTGCTGAGATCATTTAGACATGATTCATATAAATGATTAAATTAATAGATCTTCTTCTTTTAAGACTGCTAGGCAGCTTAAACTAAATTTCTCAACAGAGACTCATCCCAGTGAAATAATATTAATAGAAAATGGAAGAAGAATTTCTGAGAAGTGGGTAAATATATGATGGAGTTCGAGGAAATTTCTATAGACATCTTTGCCGACCAAAATACTTCCCAGATTTAAATATTCTCTAGAAATAACCCATCAAGGACTTTGGAAGGTGAAAGAACAACAATCCTAACTTTCCTTGAAAGAAAAGAATGGCAAAATGTGCTGGAAGACAGGGACTTAAAGGATCACTGTCTACTTAGTTTGGGCTTAAACACTGGGCTTTTCATAACACTAAATGGTTTTACAAAACCTAATGTGAATAGAAATGTTTTTCTTGTTCCTTTTCCGAATCAAATTTCAACAGAAGTCCCCTCTGCAGTGCTGGGGAGTCCCTGCCAGGAGCCCTGTGCTCACCACTGAGAGCAAGGACAGGGAAATGAGTGGGGATGGGCTTTGAAGAAGCTGGGGCAGCCACGGCCCAAACCCGGTGAGTCAAGTGTTCAAATCTGAGATCTTTGGGGCTTTCAGCTCCAAGGTGCAAACACCCAGGTGGCTGCAGGAGCTCTGAGCAGTCTGGGGTGGGGAAGGTGTCCCTGCCCCTGGCAGGGGTGGGATGGGATGAGGTTTCAGGTCCCTTCCAACCCCAGCCAGTCTGGGCTCCCATAAAAACCAGTCCTGAACAATCCTGAGGAGCTTTGCCACCACCTCGCTGCCTCCTCAGCCCCTCCCATGCTGTCCCTGGCTCCCGGCTCTGTGCTGCAGGTGTGAGGCAGAGCCTTTGCTGCTCAGGATTTCCCTGGGGTTTAGGGTGCACAGTCAGCCCCTGGCCTCCCCAGAGCGCACAATTGCACCACTGCTTTGCACAATTCCACGGAGGGGGATTGGTTTTCTGGCAGCTTGGGCACCAGCACCAGGTGCTGTGCTGAGCATCACCTGCAGCCATCAGAGCCCTCCTGCAGGGGCTTGTCCTGCCCAGCGCAGGCACAGGAGGGGGGTGGGACCCTCCAGGCTCAGGTTTAGTGCCAGGCTCTGCCCACACCTGCCTGTGGTGCTCACAGAGTGTTTGCTGTGTGCCCTGCTGGCACAGCCCTGCCAGCTCCCAGCTCTCTCCTTGCTCTGACCGAGCATCTGATGGGGCTGCAGAGCCTTGGAGTGCTCCAAGGAAGGCATCATGTTTATTTTAGTGCAGCTCTGTAGCAGTGCTATCACACCAGAAAGAGTTTCATAAAGCATCATTTGTCTTTGGGGTTTTTTTTGTATTGCTTGGGGAAGTGCATGTGGTAATTTGGGCAGCTCTGTCCCAGAGGGTTACCCAGGTGCTGCACACCAAGTGGTCCTGCTATTTCTGATGTTAAATTCATCTTTGTTTCTTATCCTCAATATTCCCTTTTTCTGCTTAGAAGGTTAAAAATACCTGGAGCTGTGAGTCTGGCCTATTTACTACAGAATCCATGAGTCATGCACTACACTGGAGTCTGAAATATCACAGGGCATTATTCACTGGGAGCTCAGCAAAGGGATGGCAAAATCTGCCCTTCAAGGCTGGAGATTCCAAATCTGAATGCTTTGGGGGGCTGCTCTTCCAGCTCTGCCCTGCAGAAACAAATGCAGGAGGGACAAAATGCAGGAGGAGCAAAATGCAGAGGGGACACAAGGAGGTGGCAGGAGGGAGCTGTGATGAGTTTCCCAAGGTCTGTGCTGCTCCCAGCCGGGGAGGGCCCTTCCCCAGGCAGTGGAGCCCAGCCCCAGTGCTGGTTGGTTGTTTCTCCAGGGCCCGAGGTCCCTGCTGCCTCCCCCAGCCCTGGCTGCCACCAGACGCTGCTGCAATGTCCCAGGTGTCCCCAGGGCCCCGGGGATGGGATGAGCAGGGCTGGGTTGGTGCTGGCTCAGCCCTGGATTGGCCCTGGAAGGTGGCACCTGGAGTGTGTCCCTGCAGAGGGACAGCAGCTCCCTGGGACTGGGCCTTTGCAGATGGATCAGCTGCAGTTCCTGGGGCTGAGGCTCTGGGTGATGCGTTAGTTCTGTTTCATAATATCCTTTATTTTCCCTTTATTTTCCCTTTCTTTTTCCCTTTCTTTTTCCCTTTCTTTTTCCCTTTCTTTTTCCCTTTCTTTTCCCCTTTCTTTTCCCCTTTCTTTTCCCCTTTCTTTTCCCCTTTCTTTTCCCCTTTCTTTTCCCCTTTCTTTTCCCCTTTCTTTTTCCTTTATTTTTCCCTTTTTTCCCTTTTTTCCTTTTTTTCTTTCTTTCCCTTTTTTCCCTTTTTTTCCCTTTTTTTTCCCTTATTTTCCCTTATTTTTTCTTCTTTTTCCCTTTTTTTCCTGTATTTTCCCTGTATTTCCCCTTTATTTATTATTTCATAATATCCTTCATTCATATCCTTTCTTTATCTCAGTAGCTAACAGAGAATTGAGACTTGTGGAAACCATTGCTTGTCCTTGCATGTCTGTAAAGCAGAGCACAGAGAAACTTTGGGAAGAGCTTTAAGGGAACCTCCAATAGTCTGTGAAAAACAATGAACAGGTCCTAACTCTTGAACCAGCTCCCTCAAACACCAGAACCTGTGGATGCTCTGGGATTTAACAACTCCATGGATTCTGATCCCATGTTTAAAAACCTTTTGTAGCTTTTCTCCCTAGTTGGTCACCTCCTAGTGTTTGCCATGGGAGAAAACACCTGAGAATATCTGCTTTCAGGGAGACACAGATCGGGTTTCTATGAATAGCAACACCCTGGGTGCAGTTTTTGAGCTCCCCGAAAAATAATTCTATGGGCATGTGGCAAAATGTAAGTTTTTTCTGAATGAGAAAAGTAGTTAAATAGAACTTTTTCATAATATTACATGGACAAAATATTTATGTGTTTTTTGGTTGGTTTTTTTTTTTTTTAAGCACAAACTTTGGCATTTCATGCAGCTCCTTTCACTAATATTTAGCTGAAGATGAAAGAGCCCCGCTTGCAGCTCTGTAAGGAAGAGGGGAAGCTCTCAGTTTTATGGAGGATTTTTGGCAGCTCTTTGTTAAATGACCTGGAATTGCCGGTCCTGGTGCGTGGGGTGGGGCGCAGCAGGCTCAGAGAGCAAACTGGGCTCTGTTCTGGGCTTTGCCACCTCCCTGCTGACCTGGGGTGATTCACACCAGCCCCCTGTGCCCTTTCATCCTCCTCGGGAAAATGAGGATATTGACATTTACATTTCTTTACAAAGTGCTTTTAGATCTATGGATGAAAAGTGCTAAGTAAACCAAAACTCTCAATTAAATTAATTGGAGAGAAGGAGCTGGGTCAGTGTTACAGCAGGGTTCATTTATGCACCTCTAATTTCATTGGGCTCGTGTCTCCAACCCTATTTATAGTTGGAATTGCTGCTCTCTCACCTGGAGCAGTCTCTGGGGTGGATTTTATCCATTTTCCTGCACAGACACAGGAGCTGGGCTAAGGGCACCCAGTCCTGAGTTTTCTTGGTGCAAAGCTCTTGTACGAGTGCATCGCCCTCAAAAAAAGATTTTAAAAATCCAGGGAAGTAGCTCTGGCATTGCAGCAGATTTCACACTCAGAGAATAAATTAGAAAGTCGACAGAGGGAGAAGTGAATGTTTGAGCTGTGCTGGTGGGGAAGGAAACAGTGAATGTTATTCCCTTCATGACCTTTCAAGGTCAAAATTAGATAATTGGGGTGCAAACCCACCCAAACCCACCCAAATGATTCAAAGAATCATTAGAGAATGAGAATAAATAAAGAATAAAGAATGATTCAAACAATCATTTAGGATGGAAAAACTCCTCCAGGGCCATCCAGTCCCAGCTGTGCCCAGTGCCCACCCTGTCCCCAGCCCAGGGCACCCAGTGCCACCTCCAGGAGTTCCTGGGGCACCTCCAGGGATGGGCACCCCAGCCCTCCCTGGGCAGCCCCTCCAAGCCCTGACCACCCTTTCCACAAAATAAAATTCTTCTCCAACTGCAGAATGAACTGCTACATCTGCCAAAAATTCCATATTTCAGCTTGCTCCTGTGCCATCTGGTTCCTCTGGTAATTCTCCACTAAAGGCCACCATTTGTGTGCCCGTGCTGCTGCAGGGATCAGGGATGGGGGAAATCCTGAGATTCTCATCTTGTCACTGCTTACTTTAATCACCTGAAGGTTGTTGTGTTCTTGTAGGATATTTTTTTTATATGTATATTGTTTTTGCACGTCTGACTCCACAATAGCAAGCAAACAGCTGATGCAGAGGAGCTGCTCTTGTTTTGAGAATTTTGGGAACAGATGCAATCCTGGAGCTGAGATCCCTGCACAGCTCAGAGATCAGAAGTAATAAGAGGCCTCTGAATTATCTCTCTTCTGTTCACAAAGCTTGAACTTAATCTGCCAGGCTGCCTTAGAGCTGGAGCTGTGGAGAATAAAACCCCAAATATCAGATCTGAGTGCTCGGGGGAGTTGGTGCTTGGAGAGAGAGGAAAGTAGGGCAGGAACCTTCAACAGGGCTGGGCAGGTGCTCTTCAAAGTGCCCAACACAGAGAGATTTTGGCTATATATTGAAACATTGAACTAGAAGAAGAATATTTTGAAGTAAAATATTGAAATTAAAATATTTCGCCTAATTATTTAGGTTTAAGCTATAAATTCAGGCTATCAGAAGGGTGTTTGCCCAGTATCCTCCTCTTCAGTTATGGCTTTCTGTGTGCATAAGTGTAGACCTAGCTTAGATATTTGGTGTTTTAGTTAAGGAATGTCCACATATAGGGTAACCCCCTGAAAAAGGTGATTAGTGACTTTTTTTGCCTGGTTTGAGTCCTCCAGAGTTTGTAAAACGAGCAGGAAACAGCCTGGGCTATCACTAATTTTATTTGTGTGTAAGTTTTGATTGATAGGAAAGTAATTAAGGTTCACAGCATTTTAATGGCTGTGTTTCTATTTAACCCTGGATGCTTTTAGCACCACTGTGTCCCAGCTGTGCTGGCAGGGATGTCAGACAAACAGGGATCCAATTCTGGGCCATGACCACGAGGAATGGGACAACAGCTTTTGTGTTGCTCAAGACAATTAGGGCTGCAGAAATAAAAAAAAAAAGAGTGCAGAAAAATATTTTACTTTAATTATTTGAGATAAAATTATTTGATCTTTTGAGCTCACAAATTTTGCTGTATGGTTTCTTCCAAGTGTTCTCTGTTGTCCATCTGCCTTGCGAGGGGGTCAGCTGGACAATGGGAAAGCTCAGTCAGGGAAGGCTGTCCCAGGAGGAGATTTTTAGGTTAACTAGACAAGATGGACCAGAAAAAGGGGAAAAAAAAAAAAAAAAAGGAAAATGAGAAATGTGAGAGAAAAATGAGCATGGAAACCACAGGTCCCACATGGTGTGTCAGAGGCTCTGGTGTTCCAGCACTGGATTTATAACTTTATAACCCCCTCACCCAGATCCTGAGGCAGTGGCAGCACAAACCTGGGCTTATTCCCTCGCCGTGGAGCCAGGCTGGGCTCAGGCTGTCCTTTGCACTCATTTGTACTTGGTCAGATGCCCCAGGGCACTGGGGGTACCTCAGAAAGGCCCTCAGGCCATTCTCCGAGTGCAAATGCTGCTGCAGAGGTGTGACAAGCTGAATAAAGGCCAAAATAATTCAGCATCTGCCCAGTTCTTCATAAAGCCACATTCAGCCTTTGCCAGGGCCTCAACACCCTCCCAGCTGAATTCTTTCCTGGTGCCTAACCCAAAGCTGCTCTCTGTCAATGGGGGCCAGTGCCCCTTTCCTGGCAGCCCAGGCTGCTGTCAATTGTAAACTGTCAATTGTAAACTGTCAATTGCAAATTGCAAATTGTAAATGGCAAATTGTCCCTCTCCATGTGGGCTGCTCCCAGGTGCCATGGAGAGCAGAGCATCCCCTGGGGCTGCAGCTCCAGAGCCCTCAGTGCCAGAGGATGGGGCAGGGCCCTGCTGAGGCTCCCTCACTGCCCCAGGGGCAAAGCTGGGCCCCTCGTTTGTGCTGCTGGTTGGTGTGGGAGATGTTTGGCCTGGGTTGGAAAGAGTTTATGGATGTTGTGTGCCATGGACGAGCAGTGTCTGTGATGGGATGGGAGGTGAGCTGAGCTAGTTTGAGTCATTTCACAGAATTACTGTTTTGCCTCTCCCATTTTCTCCCGTTGGCTGGTTTGTGTGTGTGTTAGCAATACCCAGCTATTAACCAGGTTGTGATCAGCACTTTTCATGATAAAATATGAATTATCCCTCCCTGCCCAGCTCTGAGCTTGTTCTTGCAGTGTGATGGGTCAGAACCTTCCTGTGCCCCTTCTGCCCTCTCCCTGGCGGTGTTGGTGCTGCCATCACTGAGCATTTATTCCATCCATCTCTGCTAGCAGGCAGAACCCATCTCAAAGGAAAACTTGAAGTGTTTACTTTTGTCTGGAGGAATCCTGGTGCTGTTCTGTCAGTGCAGCATATGCTGAGATTGTCTCTGAAATAAAGAACTGCTCAGGATTTTGTTTCTTTTCTGTAGCCAAACACACACCAGCAATTCTTTACAACTGAGCTGCTGTGAGGATTTCTGCTCAGAAAACAGAGTATTAACTCTCTGCCAGCTCTCAGGAGGGGTGGGAGCCTTTTAGATACCCCCTCTGTAGAAATCTGTGTGGCTCCTGATGCCCTCAGCAGCGCTGGCACACGGACCCCAGCCCTGGCAGAGCACAGGGATAGAAGCTCTGGGTTTGAGCTGTCACTGGGCTCAGGGGCCTCCTCTGCTCCCTGGAGTAGAGGCAGCAGCTCTAACCCAGAGCTGGAGTAGGGCTGGAGTACCTGGGGCTGCAGGAGGGCTTTGGGAACGGCAGGAGATGAGCAAGGAAGGCGGAGGAGAGCACAAGAGACTTTCCTGAGCAGAGCCAGACTCCTAAGGGCCTCCAACCTATTTAAAAAGGATCATCATTCATCAGCACCATCATCATTATGTGCTGGGTCGGGAGGAGGAGGGGAGGGATAATCAGCAAGAGATGATCAGTGCCTTATCACCCAGATCCTTCATTCTGGTGCTTAAACTGCAGGATTCTTTCGGGAGGGATAATTCATATTTTATCATTAAAAGTGCTGATCATAACCTGGTTAATAGATGGGTATTGCTAACACACACACACACAACAGCCAACGTGAGAAAATGGGAGAGGCAAAACAGTAATTCTGTGAAATGACTCCAGCTAGTTCAGCTCACCTCCCATCCCTCCCTCCCGTGCCATCACAGACACTGCTTGTACATGGCACACAAAATCCATAAACTCTTTCCAGGAATACAAAAGCATTCTCTATGATGTTGATAAGAAACAGGACAGTCACTCTCCCCTGACATATTTGTTCTTTAAAAACAAATCAATGGTGCAGGGATTTGGCACCTGAATGCAGAACAACGGCTTGATGAGGCAAAGATTGTCTTCATTAAGGACATTAATATTCATAGAGAGTAGAAAATCTGACACAAGAGAGGACTCACTAACCTTTTCTCATATTAGATTTTTACTTCTTAACACAATTACAGTCCGGCAATGACTTAATTAATGCTGCTTTTTGTCAGACTGCTTTAAAGAGCTGTCAATTTGGTCCTGCAGAGGCTGTCAGTGAAAGAGAAAGACAGTCATCTAGGCTAAAAAGACACAGGAAGAAATTCAAACACTTAATAACATTCAAAGTGCTATGCAAAGTCACATATCAACCTGTATTAAGGAGAGTTTTTGTCTTCCCTCTCCTCGTAGTTATGCTAATATTTTCCAGGTGCAGTGGGGCTGCTGCCACCTCTGGTTCTGAGGCACAGAGAGGGAGGCAGGGTCACCTGCTGCCACTCACTGGGCCTTATTCCACAGAGCTCAACAGGGAAATATTTCATCATTTTTTGACCCCATGTGGTGCTGGGATGTGAGCTCTGCTTAGATTTTAATTGTTTACTCATCTAATAAATAGATTTTATTAAAATATTTTAGGTGCAATATTAAAAATATTTTTAAAAAATCTATATTAGATTAGAAAAAGCTCACAATCTGCTTTTTGTAACTGTTTGGGATCACAGAATATCTCAAACTGGGTGATTGAGTCCAGTTCCCTGCTCCCCATAGGACCACCTAAAACTGAACTATAGCCAAGAGTGGCATCCAGACTTTGTTCCACACCTGGGCTGGATTGTGATGCCCAAACAGGCTGTGAAATCCAGCTTTACATCACATGTGCCATTTAATTCTGCAAGGTTTGTTGGCTCCTTTGAGTTTATTTTAGTAAGTGGTTTAAGGGAATAATGTTGAAAAATAAAATAAATGTTCTTTACATACCAGCACAATCAAAAAAAAAAAAAAGGCAGGTAAAGCAGACACCAAGTTTGCATGTCATGTTCTAGAAGGATAATTATCTAGAAATGTAATTATAACAAGCACCTGATTTAATCAGCACAGTTTGATCCCTGTCAGAGGTACAGGGGACCAGAGGAGGGATGGATCAAAAGACATTGCACAAAGTCTGGAGATATTTTTAATGCTGAGTTTCAAATGCTAGATAGATGCTAGTTTCCATGGTGGAAAACGTTGTAAAGTGCCTGATAAACTTTATGGATCATTTATATTTAATTTGCATGACAATTCAAGTGGGAGCTGCAGTGTCTGCCCACAGCGCAGGACTGGCTGTGCCATGAACCAAACACAGCTGAGCCTTCTCCAAAAATCATCTTTTAATCCAGGCAAAACTCTTCTGTTGGGTCAGCTCTTCATTTGACAATGCAGCATGGCAAGGGAGAGGCAGCTTTTGTAGAGATGAAAATGTGAGGCAACTTTTAAACTATTTACCTTATAAGCTGCTTATGAGGCACAGACTTTCCTCTGAAAGCCTCGTGTAAAAAAACCTTGTTTTATTCCAGAGAACACAGACAATTGCCCCAGAGTTCCCCTGTTTGGAATATTTCACTGGGGGTGTGGAGGGGGGCTTGGCTTTCTGGAAATGGGGCCACACCTACGTGAAATCTGTCTCCATTCCAAAAAACATCAGGCAAACATGGGGAGAACCTGAGAACTGGATGTTATGAGGATGTGTTTTCCTCCCTGGGGAAATGTTATTTGCTTTGCAGAGTGGAGTCCTGGAAGATTTGGACAGAACTGAGTTATGCAGTCTTCATATGATTGAAGAACTATCTTGTTGACAAGTGCAGAATTATAGATTGGAATCCATTAGCTAAAAGGGCCCACAAACATTTGAATAATGGCACTCACATTTTTTCCATTGGTCTATCAAACAAAGAATCCAATTTAAAAAAAAATCTTAGAATCTTGGAGGTGCAACTTAAAGAGACTGAATTAAATTTCTTTGCACTATCGATAAGGAAGGTTGGTTTGTTGGGTTTTTTTTAATCTCATATTAGAAAGGGGAGGTTTGGTCTGTGCTTCCACTCTTAGGGCTGTGTATTTTTGGCAGCTGAAAAAAACAGGAGTATTTTGTCATAAACACAAATGCCTTCTGCTGAAATCCAGGAGCAAAGCCATCCAAGTGATTCGGTACCAGGGGCAGAGCTGGGAGCAGCAGCTGAGGGACCAGGGCTCAGCATCCCCTCCCTGTGCCCATCCCCTCCCTGTGCCCATCCCTCCCTGTGCCCATCCCTGTGCCCATCCCTCCCTGTGCCCATCCCTCCCTGTGCCCATCCCCTCCCTGTGCCCATCCCTCCCTATGCCCATCCATCCCTATCTATGCCCATCCCTTCCCTGTGCCCATCCCTCCCTGTGCCCATCCCTCCCTGTGCCCATCCCCTCCCTGTGCCCATCCCCTCCCTGTGCCCATCCCCTCCCTATGCCCATCCCCTCCCTGTGCCCATCCCCTCCCTGTGCCCATCCCCTCCCTGTGCCCATCCCTCCCTGTGCCCATCCCCTCCCTGTGCCCATCCCCTCCCTGTGCCCATCCCTCCCTATCTATACCCATCCCCTCCCTGTGCCCATCCCCTCCCTGTGCCCATCCCCTCCCTGTGCCCATCCCTCCCTGTGCCCATCCCCTCCCTGTGCCCATCCCTGCAGTGCTCCACCTGCTCCCATCGTGTTTGCCACGTCCCAAAGCTGCTTTATCCCAAATCCCAAATGCTTTATCCCATGGACATCCCAGAGCTGTAAGAGCCAGGGTGTTGTGGTGGGGCTCCGGAGGGGACCTTCACAGAGTTAATGAGTGTGTAATTAGCAACTCCCTCCCGGAGGAGGGGATTTGTTCCACCACAAATTCCCTGAGCTGGGAGGGATCATCCAGGGGAACAGAGCCCCAGCAATCCCACCCTGAGCATCCCTGGGGCAGGGTGAGAGCATCCCTGGGGCAGTGCCTCAGCAACCCTGGGGCAGTGCCTGAGCATCCCTGGGGCAGTGCCCGAGCATCCCTGGGGTGAGAGCATCCCTGGGGCAGTATCTGAGCATCCCTGGGGCAGTATCTGAGCATCCCTGGGGCAGTATCTGAGCATCCCTGGGGCAGGGTGAGAGCATCCCTGGGGTGAGAGCATCCCTGGGGCAGGGTGAGAGCTCCTGCAGCTCTGTCAGCCTCAGGGCCGTGCCCATTCCCTGGGGCAGTGCCCAGCACCCTCTGGGGGAAGAACCTTTCTCAAAATCCAACAAAATCCTCCCTGGCCCAGCTCCAGCCCTTGCCTGGGTCCTGCCCCTGCACCAGCAGAGCAGCAATCAGAGCTGCCCTCACCAGGAAGCTGCAGACAGTCATGAGCTCTCCTCAGTTTCCTAAATTCCTGCAGAGCATTATAACCTCCTCCTGCAGATGCCACATCAATATTTCTAGAATTTAAACCCGAGAGGTTTGGGAATTGGAGGCCAGCTCAAGCTCCAGCCCATCCCATTTCACACAGATGGGAGCTGCTCCTCGCCCAGCAGAGCTGCAGGCAGCAGGGAGGAACAAATCTCGTTGGTTTTTTTGAGTCTCTTCCCTCTTCTTTTGAGTTCTTCTCCTCATCTTGCAGATCTTTTGTGGGTGAGCCAAATGTAATCAGGTTTGGCTCACTTGGAGGAATTAGGATGACTGCAAAGTATGCCAGATTTCAAAACAATTTCTAACAGTTTCTGTGATACTGTGTAAGCAACTGAAAATTGACATGTTGTGTTGTGCCCAAGTCAGCCAACTGCTGTCACTGAATAATTAGATTCTCTAGGAGAAGAGAAAGGGTTTGGGGTTTTTTTTCTGAACAGAATTATTAGAAAATAATGTAGTAGCTATTTTATATAGGGATAGACTCAAATTATTCAGCTCTTACAAGCAAATTTTTATAAATAGTTTGCATCTGGGTCCCAAAAGTGTCTTTCCTGTATTTTTACATATAAAAGTATAAATAAGTTGTTTGGGCATTTTTATGCCAGTCTGTGTGGTGCTTGCACATGGAGAAGTCATCCTTGCAGATGGTTTAATATTGTTTTTCCTAATAGGAATTAATTATTCTCTTTAATTCTTTTTATTTCATATGGCACATCAATTCCACAAATTGAGTTCTAATATCAGACATAGGTCATGATCTAATTATAGCTGGATCTGCCAGGGAGTGATGATATTTGTGGGATAGATTTAGTGCCTGATTCCCCAGGAACTTCTGCCTCTGCCAAGTCCTGCAGCTCCCCCTGAGCTGGGGAGAGCTGAACTGAGCTGCTCTGCTCTGCTGGCCTTGCTGGGAGCATTCCCTGCTGGAATAACGCAGGGGAGACAGGGCAGGAATCCTGGCCTGGAGAAGCACTGCCAGCCCATTCCCAAACCTCTGGAGATGCTGATCCTCTCCCAGCCCATTCCCAAACCTCTGGAGATGCTGATTCACACCCAGTCCCAACCTCTGGAAATGCTGATCCTCTCCCACTCCCATTCCCAACCCCTGGAGATGCTGATTCACACCCAGTCCCAACCTCTCTGGAGATGCTGATCCTCTCCCATTCCCATTCCCAATCTCTAGAAATGCTGATCCTCTCCCACTCCCATTCCCAATCTCTGGAGATGCTGATCCTCTCCCATTCCCAGTCCCAACCTCTGGAGATGCTGATCCTCTCCCATTCCCATTCCCAGCCCCTGGAGATGCTGATCCACACCCAATCCCAGCCTCTGGAGATGCTGATCCTCTCCCATTCCCAGCCCCTGGAGATGCTGATCCATTCCCATTCCCAACCCCTGGAGATGCTGATCCTGTCTGGAGGGGAGATCTGGAGCAGATCCTGGTGGGATTCTGCTCCTCTGCATCAGCTGGAGGTTTGGGAGGGGGCTGCAGAGACTCAGTTAAATGCTGATGTTGTAGGAACTGCAATGGAATGGAATAAGTGAAAATACAGGGATTTTTTTCTTTCTTTGCTGATATTTTCTAAGCTGTCTTGTCGCTTGTTTTGGTGATTCTATCACAAAGGAGCACAACTTCAAAACTGTTATTTTATTTTTTATCTCAGTCTGAGACTTATCTGATAGCACCTTCTCGTGTACCCATTCTAACTGAGTGGCCCTTTCTAATTAATTGTTTGAGCTTTCTCTTCATAAGGGCCCAGAGTAATTCCTAAAGCAATAGAAACTCTAATTTTGACAATATTTTTAATAACAACAAAGCCCGGTGTAAAAACTTACATGGCAGCAATTAATGGAAAATATTTTTATTCTGGAAGTGTTTTTTCTATTGGTCTAACTCTTGACAGAGACTCCTCAGACTGTAAATATTTCAGAAGGCGATGGTAGGGATAAATATTATGTATTTTTGGAAGTTCTACTCCTTTTTCTCCCATTAAATGCAGCTGTAAAATTCAGTGAATGGTACTGGAGAGGCTGGAGATGAGACTCTTGTTTCTCCCCTGAAAATCTTCCCCTTTATTTCCTTAGATCCAGCTGTAAAATTCCTCACTCTTTGCTGGCACTCTTACAAGTGAGAGATAAATAATAAACAGTTTCTCCCAGGGCATCCAAAGCTCCATATATAAATCTATATTAAATCCAAGGTTAATGATGGCTTTTCTGCTTTATTGACAGTGGGGAGCACTTCTTGAAGCAACTCCTAAGTGGCAAAGTCTCTTTTCAGAGGTTCTTTAGCAAAATGAGACCTTAAGTTCTGACCACCTTATTCCGCCACACGTAAAAGAGAGGAAAAAAAATAAATCAAAGTTTGTTGTATTTGTCAGCTGGGGAAATAAATATTTCTTATTTTGCCCAAATTATTTCATACCTGTGCCATCCCTAATTTGATTTGGTCTTGCAGAGAGAAGTGCTGCTGTTCTCATTAGTACTTTGCAGTTCTCCCTTCCCTGGCTGAGGTGGAAGCAGCTTTAAATCATGAGGGGAAGGGAAAAAGAGAGAAAACAAGGTTTTTGAACCCTGTAATGTAAATTTGCAGACAATTATTCATTATTAACTGCCTGAAGCATCACACCTCTCTCACCTTTGCTGGAATGTCTGAACATTAGGGTAAACAACACGCTGCTGTCTTATCATAATGCCGTTTGCTTCACTGCAGCAAGAACTTGTCAGAAACAGATTGTGATGTTGACTTCTCAATAGGGGAAAAAAAGGGCCTAAATTAGACTTCTATAAAAAGAATATTGCATATTTATTTCCACAATAACGCCAAGGAAAAACGTTAGTCAAGGAGCAAGCAATTGGGTGAATAAATAAGCTTGTCTTTGTTCTCATCAATTAAGTTATTACATCAGTTGGAAAACCAGTGAATTATAATACAGATGTTTAATGAAACACTGCTGTGCCTATAAGTCAAACTCCTATTTTGTGGTGTGATTTTGGCTGCATAGTTTTGTGTGTGTTAAACCGTATTTATTAGCTGATACCCATTATTATTTTGAGCAAGGTATAATTCAGTTGTCAGGCTCCAGCTCTGGGAAGGAGATTTAATCAGTGAGAGCCCGCTCTGCTGCTGAGCATAAAACAATGCGGGTTTCATGAAGCAATCACACCAGTGTGAAAAAATGGGATTAATTAGTATTGTACAAGAACAGGCAGCATGCTCATTAAAACCTTGTGAGCTGCCTCTTGATAAACTGCCACTTGATAGGGCCGCATTAATGTGACAAGGCAAAGACTTTATTTCCAAATCCTTTCTGATTATATCTCACTTTTAAGTTACCTGAATTGACTCTCCAAGGCTTTTGGAACACAAAGATCAAAATTGCAGAGAGAGATCCCCAAGACACCTGGACAAAGGAGCCGTGCTCAGATGGCGAGGCTTCAAAAGACAACTTTATTTTTGAACTCCCATTCAAACATAAATCAATAGCTGTACAGCCAGGCAGCTCCGAAGGTGGTAAATTTGCATTTACACTCAGCAGGTTAGGCTGGAACTTATTTGGTGATTAGCAGCTACCTAATGAATCCCCTCTCATCCCTTACCTGCTTACCAAGGCCTCCCTTCAGCTGTTTGCCAGTGCACAAAGGCTGCTGAAAATTCCTGCAGCTCCTCCAGGCTCCCAGGGAAGGGGAGGGCAAGGTGGGCACTCCCAGCTCAGCATCTCTTCCTGATAGTTCAGCCTGGCCACCGAAGAACTCCTGGCCATATTTCTTTTTTTTTTTTTTTTTTTACCCTTTCTTTTAGGAAATCGGAACTAAAAGTGTGGATCCTTGCTAGTGGATTTGTTTCTACATGACAAAACATAATAGGAGACATGCCTGAATAACAGCAGTAAATGTTGCAGAGGATGTATTTTTGATCTCGTGTATTTTCCTTTAGGCAGAATGTTTTATTCCTTCCTGAATTTGTAGTGGTTCTGATGATTTACTTGCACATAATCTTGGCTTTTTTTAAAATTTGTTTTTTGCCTTTCCTATTTAAGAATGAGTGGCTCTAATGAAATTACAGCTGAACCTGTAATAGTGAAGCAGATGTCTGAGCTGTTCCATGATGCAGAGGTGCTCCAAGATGCTGACTTCCCATGTAGCTTTAGCTGACATTGTGTGTAAGGCAATTGTAATGCAATAGAGTTACCTGTCAGCATTTATTTGTAGGTGTGGAAAATGCCACTCAGAGAACACAGATCTCCTATTCCCCCCAAGCTTTTTCCCAACTACTTTATTTTTTAAGCAAAAACATCTTGTTAAACCTCAACACCCCGTTAAAGCCAGGCCATCCAGCAGCCAGTCAGAGGATTCAGTCACCCATTATGGATCGTTTGCATCTGTACAGGTGCAATCCCACCCAGAGCTGCCAGGGAAAGCAGAGGCTGGAGGGCAGAGCACCTGAGCTGGCTGCAGAGGGACGAGCAGGATGCTTTCCCAAGTGATGTGTTGCAATATTATTAATTTAAGCCCTTAGATTTCATTGTTGTGATCTGGGTTACATGATGCAATGCAAGGTGACAGCCATTGAATTAATAGAAAATGGGATTCATCTCTTGAAATTTCACACAAAATAGAGGTAGGAGACAGACAAAATAAAGGGAGATGGATAGACAGACTGATAATGCCACTAATACTTTTAAATTTAAATCGAACGGGGGAGATAATTTTAAACATTAATGGTATTTATCAACAGTGTGATAGCAGGGAGGGGGGATCACACTCCCTCCTCTCGCTCTCTCCCTCTTTCTCCCTTTCCTTGATTGCTTTGTTGAGCAAGTCAGTGAATATTTTACACTTTGTTTCTTTTATTTTAGCAAATGAACTGCCTCGAGCTAATGTAGTGTAAGTGGAAATTTCAAGCACCAATGTCTACTGCATGATCCAATAATAGGAACTTTCCTTCCCTCCCAGCTCTGTGAGGCAGTGTAACAGCAAACTCCCAGCGCCTCCAGGTAGTCACATGCCTGATTTATGATTATAAACTACAGCTCTGGAAGAGGTTAGCTAGGTAGTTTAAATCACTGCTTTCTCGCTAATGAACTGGGGTCACAGAGAAAATACTCCATGCAACAGCCTCAGCTGGGTGTTACTTATGCCCTACATCCTCCTGCTCCTCTGTGTTTGCAGCTGGGATTGTGTTTTTACAGGATTTTAATGCCAGTTTGGGCAAGGGTGGTCCTGAGCACTGAGAGAGATGAGATGATTTCCTGTTGGTTTTTGTTGCTTGTCTTGGTGCAAACTGGAGGCAGGTGCCTGTTCCAAAGGTGCTGTGGGCAGCAGCAAAATGAGTAAAAAGAGAAGGTCAAGGCAGACTCCACCCCAGGAGCACAGGGAGTCTCCTTGCCCAGGGACAATGAGCTGTGCTGATGAACCCTTCTCGTCTGAACTCTGGGTCAGACCATTGGGCCAGCACCTAAATAGAATTATAACAATGCTAGAGATGCCTGAGAGGTGCAAATACAGGAGTAGCCAAGGTATTGCTGCAGGTAGGACCTGATTCCAGACTGGTGCCAGTGATGGTGAAGTTTGGGGAGTTGAAGCAAATTGAAAAGTTTGTGCAAACCAATTTCACTTGTGCTTCCCTATGAGTTAGTCAGAGGCAGCTTTTTGGCTGCCATTTATTTCTCTGTTTGTATCTTGAATTTTCCTACTCTGTTCCTTGGGCCTTGCCTGGAGGGTCAGAATCTCTCATGAGCTGTGCGGGTTGAGTCTCCCATTTCTCCACAACGGTTTGTGCACCTGATGTGTTTGGTTTGGTGATCCAGGGAGGTTCATTCCAGCAGGGACAGGTGAACTCTGCCCCACCTGCTCCTTTAGGAACTCCAGGGACTCTCTCCTGTGTGTCCAGCACCTTTATTCACAATCTGCTGTTTCCTCACCAGCTCCCCTGGGGTTCTGGCACAAATGTTGAAGGTTGGTTCTAGGCTTGGGGTTGGATTCAGCAGTGCTTGTGCCAATCTGCAGGAGAAGGGCAGGATCAGCATTGCTCCTTCTCCCAGCTCAGCCGCTGCCAGGGATGGGCTGACACAGAACAGTCCTTCAGAACTGCAGCTGCTCCAGCCAAGATTCAATTTGGGCCCTCTGGGTAGCAGGGAGAAATATTTCTCTGCTGTAAATCACTTAGTTCAGACAGAATCCTCAAGTTGTTTTCATGCAGAATCATACAGGGACCTAATTTTCCGTGATGGCTGCTTCGGTTATTGCATCACAAAAATTCCTCACTCCGGAGCAGCAGGTTTCATTCATTCCAGCAGCACCTATAAATAAGGGCTGTGACTGGAATAGGTCATGAGTGCTCCTCCTGGGACAGCCGCACATCGCATTATCTGCGAGGAAAATGTGTTTTAAATTGCATTCCTCCAGCTCCTGCCTGCTGCAGAGCTCATCCCCGAGCTGCTAAATGGCATCCTGAGCACCAGGGCTGCAGCAGGAGGAGCAGCTCTCCACGTGCCCCTGGAACAACAGCCTGGAGGGGCTCCCAGAGGTCACTGCTTGGCCTGGGGGAGGTGGCAGTTGACGCCTCAGAACTGTAATGGGGAATTTAATTTAATTCCCATTAGAATGGGAATCAGCTTAAGTGCCAGGACTCTTTGGGATGGCATGGAAATCTGGGGGAGTTTACAGTAAAAACTCATGGGTGCTTCAGCTCACTCTGTAGGAAAAGGAAGCCTATTTGGAGACTTATCACAGTGAAATTACCAAATCCCATATTATTAATTGTTCACAGTTTTGGAAATCTGCTTGCGTGCACTAAGGAATGACCCTGGAAATGTTTCAGTTGAGTCTTGACATCAGCTCAGTGTGTGAGGGAAGATGTTGCTGGCTATATGTGTGGGCAAAGCCAAGGAAAACATGAATTAAATGTTTTCTTTCTCTGACTTATCCTGTGTGTTTGGAGCTTTGCTTCTGAGCTTTGACTTCTGAGCATGGCAGCCCACCTGACTGTGGAAAAGTGAGATCAGTGTTGATCAGTTCTCCCAACTTTTCTAAGGCAGTTCTGAGCAATGCTTCTGGAGTTTATGGAAAATACGTTTAAAAAATAACGATGGATGGATGGATGGATGGATGGATGGATGGATGGATGGATGGATGGATGGATGGATGGACGGACGGACCCATCAGGCACTTCTGGTGCCCTGGGTGCCAACAGACCCCAAAAATACGAGTTGAGGTCGTGGGCTGTGCCCACTTCTGGGGCAGAGTTTCCTCACCCCTGATTTATACACAGCACCTCATGACAGCCACTTTAGTCCAAGGGGATGTAAATCTTTGGGTTTCTGCTCATCTGGAGAAGTTTCTGCACTCTGAATACCAGGGATTTTTAGGGATTACTGGTGGGGCCCCAGTTCTGGATGTGATCTTCTATCTTCACCCGTTTCCAGTTATCCAGAGATAATCAGATATTAGAGAAGGTTGGAAATTTGTCTCCTATTAATAATTAAAAAAAAAAGTGATAAAAGACTCTGATCTTGCCAGTGTCATAAGTAATGTCACTTAGTAAAGTGACTGGCACTAGCTGTAGGCTCAGATATGCCAATTATAATTAAAGCCATTATTTTCAAATACAGTTCAGTTTATTCCTGGGGAAAAGTAAAGAGAATTTTAGAGTGACAAATCTCTCTGGAAAATGCAAGCTTGACAAAAAAGCTGTGCTTTTAGACTACCTGTAGTAATTTGGTTTCAGCTTGAAAATTAATATTATGTTAAAGCATATCCTTTAAAATGAATGTTGACCAACCTAGCACATTGTACAACATCCAAATATGTTGTGTCTGTCAGCATCATCTGGAGGAAGCTTCTGATGCCTTACAAAGCAGAAATGACATTTACTTCTCAGACATCTCTAGTGAGGTTTTCAGCAAGGTCCTGAACCACCACCCATTACAAATCTGATGCCCGTTCACAGAGTGAAAGATAACCAAATTGCCATTATTTCTGAGAATTAAAACCAAAGGCATGGTGCTTTTTTGCAGGTGATTATGGTCTGTTAATAGGGAATTGTTGGTAGAGCTGGAGATTGGTTCTCTCCTCCCTCTTGCAGGGGTATTTTGGAAAGCTGTGGAGCTCCTCTGACCCTTGGGGGGCTTTGTGCCTGAACCAGAGGTGGCTCTCAGAGGTGTCCACAGGGGACACAAAGCCCAGCACAGCTCCCTGAGCCCACCCCATGGGAATGGCAGCCCCCACGGGGATGGGAGAGGAGAGGAAGGGACATCGGGGGTGTCCCAGGGCAGCCCCAGGGGAGGCGGCAGGACGGGGCTGGGGTGATGAACAGAAATGTCTCACTGACCTTTGCCTTGCCAGTCCTGCTCGGGTGCTCTGGGCTCCTCTCCTGGGGCCCGGGGCGGCTCCCTGAGCCCCTGCCCGGGGCTGCTGCTGCTGCCCAGATGCCAGCGCTGTGCTCGAGCTGGGCACCAGCACCGGAGGGTCCCTGCTGGCGCTGCAGCTCCCTGGCATCCAGGCACGAGAAGCTGCTCTGCCTGGTTTTTTTTCATTCTTGTCTGCTGCACCGCGCAGCTATTTTGTTATTATTGGCGGACTTAAAACCTTGGCTTTGTTTTCTGCTCTGCAATCTCGTGGTGCTGTCCCTCCTGCTCCCAAACCCTCTGGTTCAGAGAGTTTCCATTTGATATGATTAATAGCTCGTGGGAGTGATCTCTATTAAGGACTCAAAGCTCAATTTCAAATATTTTTGTGGCGCTTCTGGTGGGCCTTGCTGGGATAAATTAAGCCTATTTTTCCCAATTGTTTAGTTGGATCCCTTTGTAACTTCACCTTGTATTCCTTTCTGTTCAATACTTTTCAAAGTACTGAGAGTTTAAAGAGGTACAATAAATCCCAGATCAGTTTTTAATGACCATGGTAAGCCTGCTTGTAATATGTCAGTAAGCTGAGCCTAAAAGCCAATGGGGAATAGGCCATTTCTGCCTTAGTAATTGCCTCCACAGAAAGATTTATAATGTCATTATCTGAATCCACAAGAAATAACTCATAGAGCTGAAATACCCTAAAAAAATATTACAATTCTCTTAAAATCTAGTCATTCATAAATGCTAAATCATAAAACTTTTTTCAAGATGGTTTATGTTAAAAATAAAACACGGTCAAAATAGAAATGTCCTTTTTTCCCTGATCAGATCCCAGTTCTTTATGGATCTGTTTTCCAGGCTGGAGTTTGGGCAGGGGCATGGTGCAGAGCTCAGCCCTGCTGCAGACACGAGTGCTGAGCAGAGCATGAGCCTCCCCAGCCATTTTTCTTTATTTGTGTGCCATTCCAGGGGGGAAGAGGGTTAGTTAGCACCACAATAAAATTAATTTTGGCAATAAAAACGCAGTCCCCCCCTTGTCCTTGCAGGGTCCTCCCCTGGCAAGCCCCAGTGCATGCCCTGATGGATGCACTGCAGCTCTGGCTGAGGCCATGGCAGGCAGCTCCCCAGTCAGGAGATATCATTCATTTCTTTCAAAAAGCAGGAAATGTACTCTTCAATTTGTCTGGTGTTTAATAAAGTGCCAGAATTACCATAGCTACCCTCATCTGCTGCTGCTTTAATACACTGGGAGATTTATACTAATTTCAGGCAGACTGGATTCCTCAGTGCAGCAAGCTTGTACACTTAAAAGGGCACTGGTGGGGGCTTCTTTCTTCTTTTTAATCATGAGCTCCTATAAGTAAGGACCTGATTTCTATCGCCCTGAAGATTTTGAATTAGTTTCTATTTTTTTTTTTTTTCCTGTGCTGTTTGTCCACAGTGTCTGGGTTTGCCATGGCTTTTTTTTCTTTTTCAGTTCTCTGTCACCCATTGTTTAGATAAATATTATTCCCTGCCATCTCTGGAGATGTGCTGTAATGCAGCTGCTTCAACTCAGTGGAGTGCTTCCTAAAATCAGTGAGAGGTTTCTAGTCTGATACAGTCTGATTCTTCCCTGAAGTTCAAATTAAACTTTTCCAGGGTCCAATATCTGCTCTTAGGCTGTAAATTACAGAGGCTAACACCCTTTTAAAGGGTGGCAGTTCTGTTATTAACTTGAATAGGTCCAGGATTTCATTCCATGTCCCATATACTTCAGAGCACAGACATATCCATAAGTAATAAATTATTACTCATTTCTGGTGAGCATTATAAACTTTCAGGTTCTTTGCCTCAAAGAAATGAGCTTCCTGAAACAGGAATTATTTCCCAGTCAGAGCACTCTCATCTTCATAAAGTCTGCTGGACCTGGGGTCTGGGAAAACAATTCTGATCAATTTATTTCCCGAGCTTAAAAATTATTGATCAGCAAGCAAATGTGTGCTTCTGCCTCTGGGCGTGTGCCGCCAACCCTTCCTGCTTTTCCCTCCCCGTGGTGTCTGTGGGATTCCAGGCAGGCTCCTGTGGCACCCAGAGCTCCCTTTCCCCTCTGAGCCCGGGCAGGGGGAGCAGCCAGCCCTGCCTCTCCTCTCTGCCTGGTGTTCACTGCTCTGCAAGGAGCTGGGAATCCTTTAGGAAGTGTCCTAGTGCTGGTTTCCCCCACTGCTTCAGAGGGAATGGCACGTTCACAGAGCCCCAGCACTCGGGATGCTTCTGTGAGGAGGCAGTGCACATTTCAGGACTCAGGGATGCTTTCAAGAAGCCTTTTGAATTCATTTTTCCAAAAAAGAAAAGGTGTTGAATTAAGCAAATCGCATTGCTGGTGGTGTTGGGAAGGAACGCCTCAGTCTGTACGAGGGGAGCAATTAGTTATGGGTGAGAAATCCCATCATGAGACATCTTGAGACAGGGAAAAAGCACCCAAATAACTCATAAACACACAGCCAATTCATTTTGTGCTTCCCTGAAGAGGACAGCTCTGGGAGGGAGGTAAATGGAGAAAATTGAGTTGCTTGTTGGAAACATTTAAAGCAGGAAAGAGCTGGGGAGAGAGTCCATCCCAGGGAAGGGCAGGCAAAGTGCATGGCTTAAAATTCCTCTGCTGTGATGGCTCCTCCACAGTTAACAGAGTTTTGTTCTGTTTCTTTTATTGTATCATGCAAAAAGAAAACGTGCAAAACTTTTAGGTGAATACTTAACTGTTAAATCACCTCTGAATTTTTTTTTAGAAACCACAACTGTGTTCTGGGCAGTTTAAACTCTTATTTCTGTCTGGTTTCCTGCAACTTTCCACTCTCCAAACCAACTGCACCAAGATTTTGAATAAATTACTCTGATACTGGCCCGTGTGTAATGTATTCTAATGAAATATAAGTGTACAGGTCAAAAGAGAAATATTTAATGGGGGTGTTTACCAGTTGGTGTTGGGAAAGGAGAGCTCAGAATACACCAAGACAGAGCAGTCGGTGAATCTGTCACAGACATAAATCAGCCACACTCCCTCTGCATTTCTAATTGTCTCCCTAAAAAGGTTTTAGTCAACCCCTTAAAATGATGATCACACAAATGCATTTTTATATCGCCTGTTTGCTTTCAGTTATGCAAATTTGTTCGAGAGAAATGATGTACTCAAAATGCTCTAAAATTTTTAAATCCTACAGATGTCTGCAGTGTGAGAGAACGCTAAGAAAAAACTCATACTTTTGATCCAGAGGGGGGAATGCTCTGATTTAGGGCTTAAAGCTGGTTCTGGGAAAAAGTAAACCAGGGCAGGGGAGAGTGTTATTGTGGGGGTTCATGGTGCTCTTCAGGCACCCCACTGCACCAGCAGCTTGCTACACAAGCCAGGGATGAATGCAGCCCCCAGTCAGACATTCCTTGTACCATTATTAAATTAATTTATTGAATATGGTAATTGAACTGAAGTTTCCAGAGTGCACAGGCTGCTTTTTAGAAAGCCAATTAACCCTCTAAAGAACTTGGGTTTAGCAGCAGCGGCCAGAGCAGCTTTGCAAACCCCAGCCCTCGGTTCTGGGGTTACACATTGTCCTTGGGTGTTTGGGTATTCCCAGCCCAGGGGGGTGGCCCCAGAGCAGCCCTGAGCTGGAAAGGGCAGCTGAGAGTCTGCCACAGGCCCAGCTGGGCAGGGAGCTCGTTAGGCTGGAGCTGAGCTCAGGCTGAAGCCTTCAGTCAGGAGCTGTGTGTGACCTGCACACCTGTGGTGTCACAGCTGTCACTGCTGCAGAGCCGTGGGGACTAACCAGAGTGTGCCTGCTGCTGGGCCTGCTGTGGAGGGCAGGGCACGTCCCTGTGCCACAGCCCTGAGCCCACCTGTCCCTGTGCCCACCCATCCCTGTGCCCGTCCATCCCTGTGCCCGTCCATCCCTGTGCCCGTCCATCCCTGTGCCCGTCCATCCCTGTGCCCACCCATCCCTGTGCCCGTCCATCCCTGTGCCCACCCATCCCTGTGCCCACCCATCCCTGTGTCTATTCATCCTTGTGCCCATCCATCCCTGTGCCCACCCATCCCTGTGCCCGTCCATCCCTGTGCCCATCCATCCCTGTGTCTATTCATCCTTGTGCCCATCCATCCCTGTCCCCATCCATCCCTGTGCCCGTCCATCCCTGTGCCCGTCCATCCCTGAGCCCACCCATCCCTGTGTCCATCCATCCCTGTGCCCACCCATCCCTGTGCCCACCCATCCCTGTGCCAACCCTCCCTGTGTCCGTCCATCCCTGTGCCCACCCATCCCTGTGCCCGTCCATCCCTGTGCCCATCCCTGTGCCCATCCCCGTGTCCCATCCCTGTGCCCGTGTCCCATTCCTGTCCCCGTGCCCATCCCCGTGCCCATCCCCGTGTCCCATCCCCATGCCCATCCCTGTGCCCATCCCCGTGTCCCATTCCTGTCCCCGTGCCCATCCCCATGCCCATCCCCGTGTCCCATCCCCGTGTCCCATTCCTGTCCCTGTGCCCACCCCTGTGCCCCCCATGTCCCAGCAGCTGGGGCCGTGGTTCCTGCAGCAGCCCGAGCATGCCAGGCCCCTCTGCTCGGCTGTGCCTGTGCTGAACTCTGAGTTCAGAGCCTTTCTGGGGGCCTTGGCTGTGCCAAGCCCATCCCTGGCATCGCCCACAGGCACTGACGGGAGCCTGGAGCTCCGTGGGGCTGTGGGACCAGAGCTGTGTGCCTGGCACGGGGCTTTCATGGGCTCTGCACACCCCAGAGCCCGTCCCTCCGTCCATGGGCACAGCCCAGCCCTGCCCTGGCAGCCTCTGGCACCCAGAGCTGAGCACTCAGCCCTGGCACACAGCCTGCACTGCTGATTTACAGCAGCACAGCTGATTAAAAACCCACTCCTTAAAAAGGGATCCTTTATTCTAATTGCTAAATATTTTCAGTGTGGTTAGTGGGATTCACCTTTGGGGTGATGGATGGGAGCTGGCTCTCCTCCGAGCTGCCAGCCCTGGCTCTGAGCTCTGTGCCTGGTGGCAGACACAGGCTTTGCAGTGCTCTGTCCTCAAACAGAGGGACAGCAGCACCTTCCTCTGATGGCACAGCCCTTGGGGCCAAGGACACAATGTTTCTAAACAGAAACATTATTTAATTCCTCCCCTTCCCCTTCCCAACACCTGCAGCTGAACCTCTCAGTCACTAAATATTCCAGGAGTCCTGTATAAAAACACCACTCCCAGCCAGCTGGGGGCTGTAGGATCGGATTTTCCAAATGCTGGGGAGATGGGATCACCAAACAGCCCCAGAGAAATGGGGCTGGGGGCTGTAGGATTGGATTTTCCAAACGCTGGGATCACCAAACAGCCCCAGAGAAATGGGGCTGGGAGCTGTAGGATTGGATTTTCCAAACGCTGGGATCACCAAACAGCCCCAGAGAAATGGGGCTGGGAGCTGTAGGATTGGATTTTCCAAATGCTGGGATCACCAAACAGCCCCAGAGAAATGGGGCTGGGAGCTGTAGGATTGGATTTTCCAAACGCTGGGATCACCACACAGCCCCAGAGAAATGGGGTGTGGCAGGAGTGTTGCTGGGGCAGGGCAGGAGGGAAGCAGAGGCAATTAAACAAACGGATTGAGGGGAAAGGATGGCTTTGAGCATCCTCAGTGCAGAGGTGAGCTGGTTGTGCTGCAGGGGATGGGGCTGGGATGGGCAGGGGGGTCAGGAGGAGGAGAACAGGGAGAGCAGCTCCTGAGCTGCTGTTCCTGAGCTGTTCCTGGGGTACCTGCGGGTGCCTGGTGGCTCTGGGGCACTCCCGGCTGAGGGGATGGAGTCTGGATGTCTGAGCAGGATCCATGCCAGGGCAGAGCTGGCATTTTTAACTCATCTCAGCCCTGGGCTCTGCACTCAGGCCTCCAACATCATCCCCAGAACCAGACACTGCTTTTCTAGCAGAACAAAAGAACCATTAATGACACCAATTAAGCAGTGTAATTCTCATTTACACCTCTTTATTACCTTCCACACACAGTGTGTGATACATTATACATCCCATTAATTGTTAACATACACGCAAGTCAAGATCTTTTATTATCCCGGGTCATCTATCATTGATACAGAGATATAGATATTTTATAGCTGAGCCAACTAGCCCTGGTGGAGAGCAGAATCTGTAACCATTCCCACAGCAAAGCTGATTGTCTCACTGAGCCCTCTAGAAGTGCTTGAGCTGTAATTTGGCCTTCTCCCAGATGGCATTTTAGAGAGGGGAACAAAAAAAGTGCAATTTGGGGTAAATAGTAATAATTTTTGGGGATTTCTTTTGAAAATTTAAAATTATTTTTGCCGTTTTAAAGGCAGAGGTGTTGAACTGTAAACTCCCCTGATTTAATGAGTGTAATCGTTTCCTTTTGATGAACAGAAAACATAAAAGAATTAGTGAAGGGGAGACATTTAAGGGGAACCTAAGTGGGAATTATTTTTTCAAGTGCCAACAATTTTTGCATTTTCAAAGGACAGGAAACCCAAATGATAATGCAACAGGTGAAGCATCATTTGCTTATTCCCTGCACAGCTCCAGCTATCACTGCCCGCAGGTATTGATAAATACAATTGTGAGACTTGCTGTAGATGCCCAGCTCAGCTGGCTAACCTGGCATACTCCCTCAGAGCCGGGATGGTGCTCTGAGGCACAGGGGTGGCTTTGGGCATGATGATGATGATGATGATGATGATGATGATGATGATGATGATGATGATGATGATGATGATGGGCCATGCGCTGGCAGACAGGAGAGCAGATCCCCATCTCCTGTCTGGGCAGCTCCAGCCCCTGGGCAGAGCTGTAAAATCCCCCCTGCCTGCTCCATCCTTTGCTTGTTCACTCTTACACAAGTTTACTGAGGAAAAATAAAAATAAAATAAAATTAATAATAATAATAATAATTGTAGAGAGCTTTTTAGATAATTGGTTAGCTGAGAAAAGACATTTCGATGTGATACTAATGGATAAAGATAGGGGAAACAAGCTAAGAACTGAGCAACCGGTGTCCAATCACTGACAAAAGTCACAGTGACTTTCTCTGAAACGAGAAGATGGAAGAGAAAATCGCTTGCTAGAAAATGTAGTTATCTTAGGTAGAAAAGTTAGAAGAATGCAAACATAGAAGCAAAATAATTGTTAGAAGATAGAAGTAGGTGTGGTTGATCTAAGTGTGCTTTAACCAATGATGAGCTCAGCTTTTGCAATATGTATAAGCTTCATTAACACCAATATAAATATGTGTAGAGTTTCAATAAACTTCGGGATTTGCTATTCATCGCATATGGTGTGTCGCATTTCTCCCGCCGTTCACGACAACTAATAATAATAATAATAATAATAATAATAATAATTATTATTATTATTATTATTATTATTATTATTATTATTATTATTATTATTATTATTATTATTATTATTATTATTATTATTATTATTATTATTATTATATTATTATTATTATTATTATTATTATTATTATTATTATTATTATTATTATTATTATTATTATTATTATTATTTTAATAATTAATTAATAAAGCATCTGTGCATCTGCTCTGCCCTTCCAGCCCTGAATTTCTGCTTCAGGCAGAATCCCCAGGGTCTGGAGCCCCTGGCAGAGCTGCAGCCCATGGAAATCCCTGCCCACCCCAGGACTCTGCTCCACCCCCTTCTAAATCCAGCTCCCATTAGCTAGATGCCTTAATTAGAGCAAATGAATACTAATTATTGATGGCGAGTGTTTTATCAAAATGAATGGCAGCAGCAGTTGGAGACTCTGCCTGTTGGACTTTTATCTGTTTGACACAAAATGTTGAGAAATTCCTGCTCTGGAGCGCGTTCAGGGCGGCAGTGATCTGGGGCTAATGCAGTAAACAATTAAACAGTGCCTGGCCGGGGTGACCCCAACAGGGAGGGAGCACGAGGTTTGTGTGAGCAGAGCCCCTGCAATGAGCGTGTGCTGAACCAAATTCAAACAGAGAGTTCCTACGTGAATAACTGCCCCAAAATTGGCAATTTTCGTTGTCTGCCATCTCTGTGTCTGGTTTTCTTTTTTAAAAGAGTTTAAACTCTTTATTTTTTCAAAGGAATTTCTCTTTAGCCAACACTTAAAATTTAATTAATTGGCAAAAAAAAAAAAAAAAGAAATTTCTATAATAATATGGGTTATAAGAGGTTTACCTCAAAAAATTTGCTTTTTCTAATTCTATCTTGTACCACGTCTGGGCTTTTTAGGTGACCCTTCAGACCAGTATCAGTAAAGTCTCAATAATTTTGTAATCTCCAGTTAAAGAAAGAGAAAATGAAGCTGCAGACGAGATTTTCCAGTTTTTCTGGTTCTGTACAAGGAAACAGGGAGCCTTGGAGTGGTTTGTGTGAGCTACCACTGAGCAGCTGAGCTCTCCTGTTGAAATCACAGCTGAATATTCTGTGACTCCAGGGCAGCCTGCCCTGCTGAAAACTTAAAAATCCCTTTCAGTTCTTTCAAGGAAGTGTTTAGCACTTCACAGAAATCAAATTTCCTTTGCTGGTGTTGTTTTAAGAAGGGATGTTCAGGTTCTAAGACAGGAGAACATTCCTAGGGAGACTTTTAGAAATGCCTAAATTGGTAAAATTATTAACAGTCAGATTTTTAGCAGGTTAAGGATTTTATTTTTTTTAAGGCAAAACCCAGTAATTTTGTTGCACATAAGTTTAGATTCCATTCACATTTGCCGAATGGTTGTTCAGACTGCTTTAAAGTGATTTTTGTACAGCTGGTGGGCTGTGCTTTTATTTCTCTCTGTGCAGCCCATCCTGGTGTCTTCTCTTTGGTGAATTATCCTCTAAGGTTTTCCCTAACTTGTTTAAATTTATCTCCCTTTTATCATTAACCACGTCCTACCTTTTAATTATTCCATATCTTACTATTTTCCTCCCCTAATTTAAAATTCAGGGCATTTATTGTCACGAACGAAAAGACAACGAGAGACCCAACCATAGTTTACAGCTAAATGTAGCATAAATAAAAAGCTTGAACTTCCAGATTCAATTATTCATTCCAGTTCCTTGCTCGGCTCCATCTGCAGCAAGTTCAGGCAGAGCAGCAGCTCTGAGCTGTTCCCAGAAGGAATGACTGCAGGAGTGAGGAGTTCCCAGAAGAGCTGGGCACAGCAGGAACATCCTTTCATTCCCACTTAGTTCCTTTTAATCATCGCTGAATTTTCAGGCCGGGGGTTCTGAGGCTGGAGCGGCAAATCCAGCCCTGCTCTGTCCTGAGCAGGCACCTGCAGGAGCCTGGGCTGCCCAGGGGCCCCTCCTGCCCCTCCACCCCTTCAGAGCCCTCAGTGGGAGCTGTCAGAGGGGCTGGGTTCATGCATTGCACTGCAGAGCCCTAAAAACGCATTTTGGTAACAAAATCTGGGGGTGGGGAGTGGTGCTGCGATCTCCTGAGCCACTCAGGCTCCGGGGCTGTGCCAGCTTGGAGGAACCTGGGCAGCTCCAAATCTCCTGATAAAAATAATTAAAAATAATTCTTGCTTTTCCTTTTTTTATTTTATTTTTTTTTTTTGTCCCAGCAGTCCACAAATTCCTGATTGATCAAGAGAGCTGCCCCCATTCAAGCTAGAGCAAAGCAGTAAATCTTTAATTGCTGGTAGTGCATGCCAAGTCTGTTAGCAGCATTTTCATTGCCACACAGCTTTGACATCAGCCCAAGCCACACTCAGCAGCATTTTGGGGTTTCTTGGAGCTTCCTCTGTGCACTGGTAGTTCTGAAGAGCCAGAATTAACTCTGCAAAGAGGGGAATGGGTTGGGAATGTGGCATTGCAGATTTTGGTAGAAAAACCCCTCGTGGGAAAGTGTTCTGTAAGGCAGGTGAGGGAGCTGGGAAGGCAAGAGGGGCAAAGATCAGCACCAGATCATGGAAGTGTTTCATTTGTGAAACCCCCAGAGGGAACTGATGCCTTGGGAAGGCTGACCTAGAACAGAGGCTGGACACAGTTAAAGAATAAATTCATTTATTGAAGGATCTCCTCAACGGATCCACCTTGGGCAGCACAAGGTGCCCAAGATGACCCCAAGATGAACCAAAATGGTCACAAAAAGCAGATGACAGGTCACAGGGTTTCACACTTATAAGTTCTGCTCCATTTGCATATTGGAGTTAATTGCCCAGTTACAGCTTTGGGTCATGAAGTTCCACCCTCCTTGTTTTTCTCTCTTCAATTCTCCATTATTTACACTTTACACTCTTCAATTCTCCGTTATTTACACTTTACACTCTTCAATTCTCCGTTATTTACACTTTACACTCTTCAATTCTCCGTTATTTACACTTTTTGGGCATGGGGCTCGGAGCAGTTGGCCCTGGACAAGGGGGAAAGGATTGTTTTGTGTACCTGCCCTGTGAGGAGAACTTGCCAACACTCGGTGTGGAGCTCAGAGCTGCCCAGGGTGTGAGAAGCAGAAAAACCAGAACTCCAAGCAGGGAGCAGAGGGGCCCTTGCTGGGCAGGGCTGGCTCAGGGGGCAGCCCAGGAGGGACAGGGCTCTGCTCCCTCGGGTGGATCTCCAGCCTCACCCTGCAGCTGGGCTCCAGAATCAGAGAGCAGCTGGTGGTTTTAAGGATTGCAAAGCAAACCTGCAATTTCAGTGGAGAAAGGTGATAAAACTCCAGGGGGGTCTGGGGTTTGCAGTGACTTTAGGCCAAGTTTTACATCCTGTTCTTCCTGGGGAAGGTTTCTTTTTAGATCGATGGAATCTCTCTGGTCCCCCTGGATGCTGAGGTTCAGGGAGGTTGTCAGGGTGAGGAAACCCCCAGGAAACGGGGTGGGAAACAGAGAACTGGGACAGCTCTCCAGGAGTGGAATCAGAAGTTTCAGGGAGAAGCGTGGGTTGAAAGTGAACCTGCCAAGCTGAGGAACAACGTGGTGGATCTTTGGCAACCAAAGCAAACGTGGATCCAGCATCAGCACAGCCACTGCCCTGCAAAGAAAGGCTTTCCTTGGCTTCCAGTCCCTGGGTGCAGGCCTTGGTGGCTGGAACCCCAATTTTTCTGATTACTTTGTGTACAGGTGAGCTTTTACAACGTGAGGGAACCCATGAAGTCTAATAGAGACCTTTTAAGTAAATCTTCCAAAGCTCTAATCTCTCAAAAGCTCCCATGTTCTTCTCTTCTGTTCTTATTCAATTTTTAATAAGAACAATTCCATGCAGCTCTAAAGCATGGCTCAATTAAGAAATATTCCTACCAGGCATCTTTGAAATCTTGGGAGGCTTTTCCTTTTTTCTTTTTTGCTTTTTTTTTTCCCCTTTCTTTTTGATTTACCCCTAGAAATCTCAATTTTGGTTGGCTGGAGTTGAGAGAAGGAGTTTCTCTTTAATTGCAGGCTGCACTTCCCACTGTTATTTACAAGTAGACCAAATAACTTTCAAAGTCTTGTGTTTTATGCTTCAAGGAGACCATGGAACACATTAGTGCTGTATTCTGAAGTTACAAAAAGCATCTTTGATCTAATTCCCCAGACATCATCTGTCCAAAAAGTATCTCCAGGTCATGAGATGTAATTAAAAAAACCCCAAGTCTGAATCAAAATTTCAAGCCCAGGTATTTTATAGTAATCAAACCTTAACTGCTTTATGATTCACTTTTATTTTTATGGTGTGTGGCACTCTTCTTGCTGCTCTGCTTAAGCTTGGATCAGCATTTCCATTATAAAATGCTGCTTTCAGGGGTTTAGAACTTAGCTGCAAAAATTTACTGGGAGTTCAGGATGGCATTACGACCTGAGTGGAAAATCACGTTTGTAGAGGATACGTGGCTGCCAATATGCATAAAATTGCTGGAATCTTATTTGGGGCTTTTGGAGCAGATTGCAGGGGTGGTGTCTGGTCAGAACAGGCATTGCTAATGCTGAGGGGAATCAGCTGTGCCTGGAGCCGCCTCCCAGGGCCTGTGGCAGCTCCCAGTTTCTGCTCCAGCGTTGGCTGCAGCCCCCCTGAGCCCTCCCAGCTGGGCTGGAGCCAGAGCTCACAGGGACCCTGAGCTGTGAGGGGACTGCCCTGGCCCAGAATGGGGGAACCCAGCGCATCCCTCTGGCTGTCCTGAGCAGCCCAGACCCTGCCAGGGCTCAGGGACCCTGGCACAGAGCCCCAGACGCCCCTGTGGGTTTGATTGTGACCCATGGAGCAAATTCCCAACCTTGGATGAAGATCAGCAAACCACAACAGTTTAGGTAGAATATTAGTGCAGTTATCACAGGGTGGAAAAGTCGATTTTGGGGTTTTTGGTATGGGGGTTCAGGAGGCAAGATGGAGGGAACTGGGTGTGTCCAGCCTTTCTCCTTCTTCTTCTTGGCCTCCATCTCCTGCTGTGATGGTGGCACTCACAGATTGGTTTAGAGCAGAAGCTCAGTGTCTAACACAGGTGATGGGTATTGGACAGTGATTGTAAACATTGTACACTTTGTAGTTTTTAGTATAAAGACATAACCCTGCCCTGGGGGCAGGCAGAGTGCCTGGAACTGTCCTGCTGGATGGACCTGGCAGGGCAGGAGAAATTTTTTTTATAGATAAGGAACAATGAACAACCTTGAGAGCGAGAAATGAAGAGCCCTGACTGCTTCTTCAAGGCCAGGCTGGGAAAAGAGACTTTGGAACTCTTCTCGGGGTCACTGTGAGCAGCAGAGATCCTGACACCAGAACACACCTGGGGAGTGCTCAGCACCTGGAGCTGCTGTGCCACGAGTGACTGGCAGAATTCAGTGTCACTGACTGAGTGAATCAGTGCCACTGGCTGTGTGAATTCAGTGCCACTGACTGTGTGAATTCAGTACCACTGAGTGAATTCAGTGTCACTGACGGTGAGTTCAGTGTCACTGACAGTGAATTCAGTGTCACTGGCTGTGTGAATTCAGTGTCACTGGCTGAGTGAATCCAGTGCCACTGGCAGTGAATTCAGTGCCACTGGCTGTGTGAATTCAGTGTCACTGAGTGAATTCAGTGTCACTGACTGAGTGAATTCAGTGCCACTGACTGTGTGAATTCAGTGCCACTGAGTGAATTCAGTGTCACTGAGTGAGTTCAGTGTCACTGAGTGAGTTCAGTGTCATTGACAGTGAATTCAGTGTCACTGACAGTGAATCCAGTGTCACTGACAGTGAATCCAGTGTCACTGAGTTCAGTGTCACTGAGTGAATTCAGTGTCACTGACAGTGAATCCAGTGTCACTGAGTGAATCCAGTGTCACTGGCTGTGTGAGTTCAGTGTCACTGACAGTTAATTCAGTGTCACTGACAGTGAATTCAGTGTCCCTGGCTGGCTGAGTGAGTTCAGTGTCACTGACAGTGAATCCAGTGTCCCTGGCTGGCTGAGTGCTGCCTCTCAGAGCCTGGGCTGTGCTGCAAATCCCCTGGCTGGGCTGGGCTGGGCTGGGCTGGTTTGTGAGCAGCTGATGCTCTCCTGTCAGAGCTCTCCAAAATGCCCTGGTGTGTCATCCAGAGCACAGAAAAGATAAAGAACACCTGGGTTTGCCTGCTGCAGAGCAGTTCTGCTCTGCTAGAGGGAAGCAATATTCTCTGTGCACTTTTCTATAAAGGTTTCCTTTACAAGGCAGGGGCTAAGTGGCTTTTCTCAGGGGATGGAAAGTCTGGATGGCATTTTCTAACCTAAGCTCCACAAAATTCAGTCTGGTTTGTGGTGTGGGGATGTCTGATTTTCAAAGCAGACTGAGAGAGGGGCTGTGGCCTTTGTTACTCCCACACTATTATTTGCTCAGTCCTTTGGTTGAGTTTCTTTATCATTTTCTCATGCCTTTTATTTATTTTTTTAACTTGAAGGTAAATGGCAAAACGCCACAAACCATGGAGGTTTAATTTTCTGCATTCCATTTCATTGTGCACTTGCATATAAACGAGAAGCAGCTCCAGGAGTTGTCTCCCCAGCCCCCCAGCTCCGAGATATTTTGCTTTGCTGACTTTTGGGATCCGACCTTTCCTTTTGTGTGAAACTCCTGCAGACCACGGCCAGGTGTGGCCGCCTCTCATTCACAAATCATTCCCATCATGTCACTCTCTGCCAGGCTCACTGGAGCATCCTTAAGGGAACAAAAGCTACCAAAAGCAGGATGGGAGTGGGAGGAGTCCCTGAGTCAGCGGTGCCGAGAGTTTGGGTACCCCATCATCACCCATCAGTGTGCCCCAAAAACGTCTGGCTGGAAAAGGAAAGGGACGAAGCTGGAGGGGGATAAAATGCCCAAAAGGGAGGAATTAGGGGAAATAATCAGAGGAAAATTCGTGATTCAAGCAGCAAAGTCTCCCAGAGGTTTCTCTCTGCAGCTCAGCGTTCCTGTGAGATTTTGGCAGAGCAATCCTTGGGGTTTGGGGGATTCTGGCCCTGCCCTGCCCTCCTGGGCTGTCACCTGCAGTTCCAAAGCTTTATTTTTCTGAAAAATGAGGAAAAGTCATCAAACTGACAAAACTTCTTTGAACTAGGCCAGGGAACAGAACCCAGGCAATCGGATCTACTCTGGCCAGTGGGGAGAGGGCTGAGTGTGTCCCAGAGCAGGGAGAAATCACAAGATGACACTTCTGGAAAGTTCACAGAAAATAGCCAGACTCTTTTTTCCTCACCAGGGATTTAGGTACTCTAGGTGTAGGTACAGCTTGTTGGTTTAATATCAATTTTCCCCCCTAAATTTTTAGTTTTTGCTCTTTAATCTCCTGAAAAGAAGAAACTTGTTTGGTTTGCCAAGGACAGTTGATTTATAGTGTGTTATGGCCCAAAACCAGCCCAGTCTTGGGATAGTTGTGAAATGTCAGCCTCACTGAAGAAGCGGGAGCTTAAATCCATCCTGTCCTTACAAACACTGATTTCTGTCTCACACGTGCCCCATGCCCTTTGCCAAACTTGTGCAGAGCACCAAACAGGAACAGGCCACTCTCGGAGCTAAATTTTACTGCTGATGTGGTGCTTTTATTTAATTTATTATTGGTTTTCAGGTTTGATAGAATTTAACTCCTTCTACACCAGTAGGAAGAGTCGTAGAGACAGAAATGAGTAATTTTAATTGGAAAAATTTTTAAGAGTAATTTTCTTTAAAGAAATAAACCAAACCACAAAGGCAACTCCCTAAACTTTCAGCTCCCCAGGACACCCCCTTCATTTTGCTCTCAAGAGATCTTTATTAGCCCAGGAGCAGCAGCCAGGAGCCTTTCTGTCCCTGGTGAATAATGCCCCACGAGTCCCTTGCGACACAAACACCTCCTCACGCAGCACAGGACACTCACAGCTCTGAATAGAACTCTAAATATAACTCTAAATATAACTCTCTTTGCTGTGCAGGTGCCTTTGCAATAACGAGTTTTCTCCCATGGACGTTCGTATTACGCTTTAATAAGGCCAAGATAACGGCAGCAAATCTCCCGTTGCGCTGTAAATCCAGGGTTGTTCTGCGCCTCTCCCAGCCCTCGGGGTGCCCCTGGTTTGCTCAGCCTGGTGAGGAGGAGCAGCCACCCTGGGCAGGGCTCTCTGGAGCCTGTGCAGGGTGCCCGGGTTGTTTAATGCTCTCTGTCAGGCCTCCACATTCCTGCCGCAGACTGGAAACAGCACCCAGGGCCAGGGGGCTGCAGATCCCAGCGCAGCTCATCGCTCAGGGCTCTCCAGCACATGAGAGCACTGCAAATATTTATATTAGCAGCTTTTGTGCTTGCCTGGGAAGATTAGAGATCTTACAGGGAGGACTGCAGGAATTACAGCTCTGGGGGCACGCACGGGAGATGGGGCTTTGCTGGAAAAATCAGCTTGCTTTATTTCAAAAAAAAAAAAAATCAGCTTGCTTTATTTTAAAAAACTCAGCTTGTGTTATTTTAAAAAATCAGCTTGCTTTATTTAAAAAAAAAAAAATCAGATTGCTTTATTTAAAAAAAATAGCTTGCTTTATTTAAAAAAAAAATCAGATTTCTTTATTAAAAAAAAATCAGCTTGCTTTATTTCAAAAAAAAATCAGCTTGCTTTATTGAAAAAAAAAAATCAGCTTGTGTTATTTTAAAAAACTCAGCTTGTGTTATTTAAAAAAATTAGCTTGCTTTATTTCAAAAAAAAATCAGATTGCTTTATTTAAAAAAAATAGCTTGCTTTATTTCAAAAAAAAATCAGATTGCTTTATTTCAAAAAAAAAAATCAGCTTGCTTTATTTCAAAAAAAATCAGATTGCTTTATTTCAAAAAAAAATCAGCTTGTGTTATTTTAAAAAATCAGCTTGCTTTATTAAAAAAATCAGCTTGCTTTATTTAAAAAAAATAGCTTGCTTTATTTCAAAAAAAAATCAGCTTGCTTTATTTCAAAAAAATCAGTTTGTGTTATTTAAAAAAATCAGCTTGCTTTATTAAAAAAAAAAATTAGCTTGCTGTATTTCAGGAAAAAAAAAGTCCAAAAAAATAAATAAAATTAAAATCTGCTGAAAGTCTTTGCAGTTTAGGAAGTTTCCCTGCCGTGTTGTGAAAAGGAGTGTGTGGCTCTGCAGTTCAGGTGGGAGGGCGTTTTCTTGCAAGTGGTAAAAGGTGTCCTTGAGCCCAACAGAGGGAATTTTTAGTGAGGAAGGGAAGGGATCTTTTGTTCTTGGGGTTTTGTGGGTTTTTTGTTGTTTTTTTGGTTTTTTTTTTAATCCAGGCAGCACAGCACTAACAGCATCCACTATTGTCAGCACAAATAGGAACTCTTATTTTCATCGGGAGGTAACCTACTTTTGAAAGAGCACCTTGAATGCTGAATTTGATATCACCCAGAGAAAACCAAGGGGAAGAGAGGCTCATCTGCTCTTTCAGTGCTATGAAAAGTGAATTTATTTGGTACAGGAGAGGGGGTTATGGCCAGCTCAGGTGGTGCTGCCCTGTGTTTCTGTGACAGAAGGAGCTGCTGGGATCTGTGACAGTCCCTTTTATGGGCTATCAGAAATGTGTGATACCTGCCCCTGTCCTGAGACCCTTTTGGGCTGAAAGTGCTGCAGAGGCAGTTCAGGGGAGCTTTCTTGGTGAATAACTGGCTGAACGGGAGATGCTGGGGCTGCTTGGCCACTGCTCCTCAAAAATGTGAACACTTTGGATGAAAAAAAGCCACATTTAAGGCATCTTCACTGCAATACTGAGGGTGCTGCCATAGAAATCTGTCCTGCCCCAGCAATGCCACCACAGGCTCGGTGTCCCCTGTGGCCTGGTGGCCGCAGGGACAATCAGGGATTGAAAATGCTGCTTTCGATCCCCTTCAGCTGACGGGAGGGAACGATCTGTTAATAGCACGGGAATTGGGATGTTTGGCTTTATTTCCTCGAGTTGAAATAAAGAATAGGCTGTCCTTGAGCCCAAATGCAGCCAGCGTTCATGAAAAATGCAGGCGCTGGTGGGATGGGGTTTAAAGTGAGGTTTTTAAGAACTGGGCCATCGGATGAGAAGAGTTCCTAAAATGAGGGACTGACCATTAGAAGAGTGAAAGGAATTCGAGAGGGAGTGTGGGAATTGTGGGTGCAGGCTCGGGTGGAAATGCAGCTGGAGGGCAGGCACAGGTCTGTGGGTGAAGGAGAGAGGTTTGGCTGTGCAGTTGGGGCAGGAAAATGATCAGCTTAAAATATCTCCATAACCCTAAACTCCTGCTGAGCCTTCCCTGCTGGACATGTGCAAAATAACCACAGAAATAATCATGAAAGAACCACAGGAATAACCATAGGATAACCATAGGATTACCATAGAATAACCACAGAAATAACCACAGAAATAACCATAGAATTACTGTAGAATAACCATAGAACAACCACAGGAATAACCATAGAAATAACCATGAAATAACAACAGAAATAACCATAGAAGTAACCATAGAAATAACCACAGAAGTAACCACAGAAATAACCATAGGAATGACCACAGAATAACTATGAAATTACAATAGGAATAACCACAGAAATAACCATAGAATAACCATGAAACAACCACAGAAATAACCATAGAATAACCACAGAAATGGCCATAGAAACAACCACAGAAATAACCACAGAATAACCATGAAATAACAACAGAAATAACTATAGAATAACTACAGAAATAACCATGAAATAACCATGAAATGACCATAGAAATAACCACAGAATAACCATAGGAATAACCATAGGAATACCCACAGAAATAACCATAGAATAACCATAGGAATAACCACAGAAATAACCACAGAATAACCATAGAATAACCATGAAATAACCATAGAATAACCATAGAAATAACCATAGAATAACCATGAAATAACCATAGAATAACCATAGAAATAACCACAGAAATAACCACAGAATAACCATGAAATAACCATAGGATAACCCCAGAAGGAGGTGGCACAGAGCCTCTCTGTGCCCTCTCTGCTCAGCAGCACAGGGGCCTCCTCTCCTTGCCAGCCCAAGCTCCCAGGGTGATGCAATGGCAGAAAAGTTGTGAGCCCTGGGTTGGTGAGTGGGGAAGAGCATGTGCTCTGCCAGATAAATGTATTTTGTGACCTGTACACTGGGAAAGCAGGGAAAACTACAAGTTATTTTAAGTTCTAATTTAGTGCTCTAAATGAATATGAAACTATTTTGCAATATCAATGCATTTCTTAATTTAAACAAATCTAATTATGCTAAATTAAAGATTTATTTAGCTAACTTGGTAATGTTAAATACTTAAATATTTTAGATGTCCGAGATATGTGTAATAAAATGACTCGGTTTAATCTGCAAATTAATCCAAAAAAATAAATTGCATTTTAATTCCACCGATAAGGATCAAGCCCAAGCATGATTGGCATGTTCCTTCCCCGAGAGAGAGGGAAGCAAACACTGTGGGACAGATCCAGTTTATTCCCCACAGCCTGGGGGCTCTGGATGCTTCTGCTGAGCTCTAAAGATGCATTTGTGCCTGCACAAAATATGGCCTGGTACCTGAAACGGCTCCAGCACATTCCCACGCTGGGGATGATTCCAGCAAGGAAAATCTGTCTGGCAAATGAGTCATGGTGAAAAGCCTGAGCTGGGGATGCTGGAAATCAGGGTGCTGCATGTGAAAATGAGATTAATCAATATGAAGATGAGGATCAGCAGTCTATCACAGCAGAGCTGTTTGATACTAATGGGGCTGGGGAAACAGGGGAACAGGGGGAATTGGGAGAAATGTCAGATTAATAATGAATTAGGAGCTGTTCCCAGGAGCACCAGAGACTGAGTGTGCAGACAAAGGAAGGTGTGTGGGGAGGTGGGATGCTGGAACAGCCCCAGCACCTGATGTGGGAGCACAGGCAGAAAATGAGCCCAGGTGTTGAATCTGTGACTGTGGGACTGCACTGGCCCTGTCAGGGGGGCTCTTCCTCATGCAGGGCATGTGTGAGGTGCTGAAAATGGACCCAAGTTATTCAATCTGACTGTGGGACTGCACTGGCACTGTCAGGGGGGCTCTTCCTCGTGCAGGGCTGTTGGAGGGTGCTGAAAATGGACCCAAGTTATTCAATCTGACCGTGCTCCTTCACTGGCACTGTCAGGGGGGCTCTTCCTCGTGCAGGGTGTGTGTGAGGTGCTGAAAATGGACCCAAGTTATTCAATCTGACTGTGGGACTTCACTGGCACTCTCAGGAGGGCTGGTTCCTCATGCAGGGCTGTTGGAGGGTGCTGAAAATGGACCCAAGTTATTCAATCTCTGACTGTGGGACTGCACTGGCCCTGTCAGGGGGGCTGGTTCCTCATGCAGGGCTCTTGGAGGGTGCTGAAAATGGACCCAAGTTATTCAATCTGACCGTGCTCCTTCACTGGCACTGTCAGGGGGGCTGGTTCCTCATGCAGGGCTGTTGGAGGGTGCTGAGCAGAGCCCAGATGTTGAATCTGTTATAAACCAGCGTTCCTTTGCTCAATTTGCAGATCCTCTGTGGATTGAAACCTGTGGGACATGGGGTCCACAACCTGAAAATCACTTTGGAAAGATGGAGGGCGAGAGCAGGGACTGATTTCTTAGAGTTCATGCGGGAGGTTTTGTAGAGAAGAGAGAGCCTGGGTTTGATATTCCACAGGATAATCCTTAAATATAGCTGGAGTAGAAACAAAATAGATAAATTTAAATAAATAAATAAATAAATAAAACAAAAAAAAACCCCACAACTGACAAACAAAATCCCCAAGGAAAGGGACCCAGAGGGCGGCAGGGTCTGTGAGCTGGGGCAGAAGCTGATGGGATGTTGTCACTCTGGTGCCTGGGGGACACCCAGGGTGACAATGGGATGTTCTCATTCTGGTGCCTGGGGGACAGCCCTGTGTGATGGGGAAAGGAGAAATGCCCTGAAAGCCATTTGGAAGGGTTTCAGTGCTGTTCACTGTTGGTTTTGGGGCCTTTTTGGCCATTCCTGTGTGGGATTTGTGCTCTCTTGAAGGAGCATTTGCACTGCCAGGGACGAGCAGGATCCTCACAGCTCAAGGGAGACCCGTGCCCTGAATTCTGTCAGCTTCCACTCAGACTCCATGGGCTCTGTAAAACTGCTGAGCAGCTCCAGGCCCCTCCATTCCCTGCTGAGACCACAGGTGAGGGTTGTTCCTGCCTGTGAGAGCCCTTGGAGGTTCCTTAGTGGCTGCTGTGAGCACTGACTGGGGCTTGTCTCACCTTTGTGTCCGAGTCTGAGAGGGTTCCTACAGCAAAAATCAAAAGATGCTCATGCCTGGATCATTCTAACAGGGAAAATCTCTCTCTGTTTTGGTTTCTCGAATTCCTTTAAACTGGGCTGCAGAGAAACAAAACTGATTGTTTATCAAATTAGGTCTTGGAAAATGCTTTTCCCCCTTGAGGTTAAAAAACAAAAAATCATTCCAGTCTTGTAAGTTATTTTGGCTTCATGCTTCTTTAAATCTTCTCCAACTTCTCCTTCCTTTGTTCTTTCTCCAATACCACAAAAATGCAATAACAGCAGAAGTAGACAAGGCAGATTAGACAACCTGGATAATATTTAATATTTAAGTAAGTGCTCAAGTATTTTCTTGGTGGGCTGAAGGACTGTGCTGGGGTGCTCAGGGCATTTCCAGCTCCATGGCTGAAAGCTGTTCCCTCAAATTCTGGGGACAGCAGAGGCCTTGCAGTGAAAGAATTCTTCATTATGTGACTCCTTGCTCTCTTCTTGTAGTTAATGAAGTGTCTTTTACAGCTGTTTGAAGGAAAGAACAAAAAGTGTAATTGCTCTTGTTAATCTAGAAAAACCCACAGGTTTCATGAAGGCAAAATTAAACTCATCCCATCTGATTTAGTAAAGAAATGTTTTGTGACATTATTGCAATGAAATTCTTTTCAGTGGGGAAATACTGATCCAGTAAAAACCCAAGTGTTCAACAAGTGTGTGCCCACTCATCTTATTTGGGGAGCAAAAGGAACTACAGCTTTCTAAGAAAACTCTGGTTTGAAATGGATTTTTTAACAGAGTTCTCATCTTGTTTAGAAATTTACTTTGAACTTATTTTAAAGTTACAACTTTTACTCACAAATACACTCCTTCCACTTTCACCTGATTTGTGTGTTTGTGTCTCAGGATTCTTTTTAGAACAAAGATTTTGGGGGTGTTTTTCTTCATCAAAATGCAGAGCAGGAGGGTGAATCTTTCAGAATTTCCCAAACTGTCTACTAGAAAATGAAAATTCTTTCTCTGCTCAGATTTTTTTGACATTTCTCTTGATGAACTTTCCAAACCCTGCCCGTACAAAAATCTGTAATTTATTCTGTCTAGCCCTAATTCCTGCCTTTCTGTGCTCTCTCAGGTCTGTGTTCCCATAGTGATTGCTGCTGGCAGGTCTGGACATTGAAACTAAAACCAAAACCAGGGATAAACTGGGCTGAAATACTCCTTGGTTTATTTTAGGATTGCATGGAAGGCTTGCTTGGAACCATATATCAGCTTTAGAGATGGTTCAAAGAAAAACTCTTCATCAGCAGAACAGGATAAGCTGCTATCATTTTTAATTTTTATTGAGCCCTTTCAGCACTTGAGATGACCATGAGGGAAAAACAGACAAAAAAATATTGCCCATTGTAATAAATAATTTGTCTCAAGTTTCGAGCCTGTTATTAAATGAAATTTGAGGTAATCTTCTAAGCAGAGCTGCAGGGCACCTGTGACTTTTAATGGAGCTCTGCTGTTTCCAGGGAAATCCATACCTTTAGAAAGGAGCTGGAGGCTAAAAGCCTCCAAGATAAATCTCCCTGGGGAGGCTCCTGCAGCAGGGCACTCAGGCCTGGCTCTGGTGGCTGCTCTCAAACTCCTTTCATGAGCAACATCTGCCTCTGTCTAGACCTTTCTGAGGCTGCACAATCCAAAATATCTCCTTTTGATGCCAGCCTGGCTGTGGGCTGTTTGGGTGCCTGCTGGAGCTGAGGAACTCAAAATGTCAGGCTATTTGTGGTGCTGGGAAAATAACAGTTTAACCCCAAAACTGCGTGGGGCTTGCTCACAAAATGAGATTTTTAGCCAAGGCACAGTTTAGCGTTTTGTGTGCAGCTTGGAAGCTGAGATTTCCCTTTCTTTGCCCAGGAGAATTCAGAGAGTCAGGAGCCACAGAGATCCTCCCTGGAACAAATGGCTTTGTCTTCTGAGAAATGTTCAAGTACTGGGAAGCTGCTAAACTATTGAACCATGGAGCAGCTGCTGATTAATTTAGCACTGCCCCTTCTGAGCACTTCATGCAGGAATCCTGAGGAAAAATAAAGGCTCTGTAATTAATGCTTGAGGAAGAGGGAATGAGAGTGAGGTCTCACAGGTGTGGGGATAAGAATACACGGCATAAATTTGTATAGTGAGGATAATCTCAGCCTCTTTATGCTGTGGTTTTTGCTGTTCTGGAGAGGAGTGGATCTTTCTGCTGCTGGATCAGAAATGCTGCAGCAGCTGGTGATGCCACGAGCTCTGCATCCACACCCCCAGGCACAGGAGACCCTCAATTTATTGGGATTTTGGGATTTGGGCCAATATTCCGATCACTTCCATGACAATGCTGCCTAAAGTCTGTGAGAAACAGCAGAAAGGTATCTGGAAAGGCAAAATAACTCATTATTGCCAGTTATTTGCTCATCAGAATCCTGAGGGGGCTGTGACCTGATTGTAACTTTCCCCCAGAGCCCTACAATAATTTTAGCTGTGAAAGGAAATTTTATGGCATGTAAGATTAGCCCACACTAATGCAAGGTCAAAAATAATAGAATCAATAAGCAAACTCAATACTGTTAACATTTTGAGAAAATTACTACCAGAAAACAATGTCAACAACAGATTGAAATGGGTCTCCAAAGTTGTCCTATTGATTTCCTTTCAGATTCATGACAATCTAACTCTTTTTCCTTTGCAATATGGTATCCATTTTTCTTGGTGGCTTTTTTTGATTTTTTTTTTTTTTGTTCTTTGCGTTTTACAGCCCATTTTAGCTATGAACATTTGTTGATTTATTATTTAAAAATATGGCAAAATTACTATCTTTGAGTTTTTATTCTGAAATAGACAAAAGCCTCCGATCCCGCTCCAAAGTGGTTGGAAAGCCTAAGGCTATTTTCAAGTTTTAATTCTGTTAGCAATGCACCAGCACAAAGTGTGGGGAGGAGGAGGGAGGAAATTGAAAGCAAGTTTGACATTTGTTTAGAGCTGTCAGAATTAAGTATACTGAGAATGAGAGAGAAGTCAAAGCTGCAGTGTGTATTTAAGTATTACATTTCATATCAGGAACGGTTTGCACCAGCAATGGCATCACAAATTGGCTGTGTGGTGTCTTGGAAGGGAATTAATTCGGATTTAGCTGTAAAATGGGTGCTGTGCAGCCCAGCTGGGGCAATGGGTCTGTGTATCCATCAGGAACTGCTGAGGTCCAGGGTTCTCCAGGGCTGAACCTGGTGCAGGGTGGGAGGGGACCCCAAATCTCATCCCACCCACCCCTGCCATGGCAGGGACACCTCCCCTGTCCCAGGGTGTCCCAGGGTGTCCCAGGGTGTCCCAGGGTGTCCCAGGGTCCAGCCTGGCCACAGCTGCTCTGGGAATTCCAGCCCAGCCCTGCCCACCCTCACAGGGAGGACACCCATGACCAGCATTTTGTCACTGTAAGCCAACACGGGCTGCTTGAGAAAGGTGAAACAGCAAAATCGCCTTTTCTGTATTTGTATCTACTTTGCTGTACACACATCTACTTGGAATTTTGCTGAATTATCATTGATGAAAATTATAGCTAAGAAAAACATCCAGTTTCATGGTTCCAGGTCCAGAGTGGAGATCAGAATAGAGATTTTATTTTTTTAAAATTAGAGTTCTTATACTTAAAAATGAAAGCAAAATCCCTTCTGCTTTCTTTCTGCTGCAGGCCTCTGCTGTGGCCTGAGTTTGGGTTTCTAATTCCCTGTTTAATGAATCTTGTAATATTCCCTTCAGTGAGTTCAGGGCTTTCCTGCTGGGTTGCACCAATCTCCCCACAAAGCCCAGCAGATCTTGGCTCACCAGAGCGCTCAGGTTGTCTTCAGACCCCTCTGTTTTCCTCCCCTGGCTGTGGAGCAAATTCAGAATTTAAACTACGTGGTGTTTACTTTAATAGGGATCCCAAATTCACTTTAGTGGGTGCATCCAGGGCTGTGTGGGATTTCATGGGATGGACTTTGTGCTTCTCTGAAGTTGATCAGCTTTGCTTATTTCTGACATCTCCCAGTCCCTTTTCGCCCCAAACACAAGGCACTTCCTGGCTTTTATTTGCTCTAAATTCCTGATTATTTCCAGGGCAGATGTGCTGTGCAGGCTGGTGTGGCCATGGCTTTGGCAATGTCTGTTTGCAGCCAGGCAGGAGCTGCATTCACGACGCACTGGGCTGATTTAGGCCAGGTTTAATTTATCCAGGCGATTCCTGGCACCTGGCTGGGCACAGGGCTGGCAGCAGCTCTGCACGCTGCTCCTGCCACGGCTGGAGTTTGTGACTCTCAGCAAACTTTGACAACGTCCCAGAACTTATTTGAAATGCATTTCTTGTCATTGCTGGAGAGAGGATAAAAAAAAAAAAAATAGAAGAAAGAAAAAACAGCACTGAAGGGAGTTGTCACACAAAAGTGTGTGGTATGAACCCGGGGACCTAAAAAATCAATCATGGCAATTATTTTACTAAATTATTTTAAACTGCAGTGTGTCCAGAAGTCTTTCTGTTAAATGTCTGCTGTCACAGCAACAAGCTGTGCTGTTTCCATCTCTGACCTTTCCCGTGTTAAAATGCGTGTCAGTATGTAAAACAGAAGCACTCCGCGCACAAGCTGACTGTGGCACTGCCTTGCTGCGCTGCACCCGAGGTCCTGCGCATCCAGATTTTGCAGGAAATGAGGATAATGGGACAATTCGCCATTTCGTTAGAGGGGGAAACACCCACCAACAACAAGCAAAGGTTGCTTCCCTCAACATTTGTTTTGTCACATTCCTTTTTGCTCTGATCTATTTGAGGGAAGGGAATGGGAGCCTTAAGTGGCACGTGCAGGGAATGGATGAGTTGATGATGAAGTGTGAAATGACCATTAAAGCACTGCCCGTTTATCCCTAATGCTCCATTTGGAGCTGAGACCCCGGCCAAATGAGTTTAGTGGTTGCAGTTCAGTTCCTGGTGGACAGCAGCCCATATGTCACAGGAGCCTAAATCAGCTGCTGCAGTTTAATATCAATAACAGCACTGATTCCCCAGAGATGTGGGTCAGGCTGGTGGATAATGACTCTAAAGATGTGCACAGCCTTAGAGAGGGTTTGGGCAAACCCCTGGGGTGTTTTCAGGGCAGGTTTAGGGTTCCAAAGCTGCTCCCAGCAGGCGCCCCTGGGTTCTCTGGCTCTGAGCTCTGCCAGGTGAGTGCAGGAGCAGGGAGCAAACCCTGAGCTTTGGTCTGGTTTGCAGTGCAGGATGTCCAGGGTGAGAGCAGAGCTCCAGGGTGAGAGCAGAGCTCCAGCTGAGAGCAGAGCTCCAGGTGAGACATTGGGGCACAGGTACAAGGAGCAAACCCTGAGCTTTGGTCTGGTTTCAGTGCAGGATGTCCAAGGTGAGAGCAGAGCTCCAGGTGAGACATTGGAGTGCAGGAACAAGGAGCAAACTCTGAGCTCTGGTCTGGTTTCAGTGCAGGATGTCCAGGGTGAGAGCAGAGCTCCAGGTGAGACATTGGAGTGCAGGAACAAGGAGCAAACCCTGAGCTCTGGTCTGGTTTCAGTGCAGGATGTCCAGGGTGAGAGCAGAGCTCCAGGTGAGACATTGGAGCACAGGTACAAGGAGCAAACCCTGAGCTCTGGTCTGGTTTCAGTGCAGGATATCCAGGGTGAGAGCAGAGCTCCAGGGTGAGAGCAGAGCTCCAGGTGAAAGCAGAGCTCCAGGTGAGACATTGGAGTGCAGGTACAAGGAGCAAACCCTGAGCTCTGGTCTGGTTTCAGTGCAGGATATCCGCGGCTCCATCCTGAGCTCTCACAGCTCCCTGCAGAGGGGCTGGGGCTCCAGGCTGCCCCTCTCCCATCCGTTCACATCAGAGGCCACCTGACAGTGCTGCTGCCCCTACAGTGAGTGCTTTTTATAAGGCCACATTCATCAACATTCGTAAAAAATGTCTGCTGTAGTGGCTGTGGTGGTGTCAGACCAGGGTTGGACTTGATGGTCTTGGAATTCCCATCCAGGCTTAATGATTCTGGGATTCTAAATCATCACCTGATTGGGAAGAAATAATAATAGTAATAGTAATAATAGTAATAGTAATAATTAGAATAAGAATAAGAATAAGAATTCTTTATTTATTATTTGTGCTTGAAGGAACTACAGACCTTCCTCAGAGCAGGTGCTCAGTCATCCTGTGCTCTGTAAGAAGTAAAGAATTACCCTTCCTGAAAATCTTGGGGTCTCTTCTAAAATAGCCTTGACTGGTGTTTGTCCCAAAGGTTCTGGTGAATTTATAAAGCCTGGTGAAAGGAACTTTTTGACTTCCACAGGCTGTGGAATTATCACCAGAACATTCCCTATATCTCACCAGCCACAATCAAGTCATTTCAGCATAAATCTGCTTCATGGTTGAAATTAAAAAATTACAACCTCTGAGAGAGATTTTAATCCAGGGAAGTGAGGTTTGGTGTTATCATTCCTTTCTTTTGAGATTTAAGTTGATGATTAATGGAAAACAGTATATAGTAGTAAGTCACAGGGAAATGATATCCAGTCTGGGAAAGAACGGATGGAGAGATATATATTTATAAATTTATATAATAATAAATATATTATATATTTATACATATATTTCTATATATTCATATAGAAAAATATATTTAATATATGAAAATAGAAAATATTATTTCTATTTCTTTTTATATATTATATATTTATAAATATGATGTTATATATATACATATATACATACATATATATATACACATATACATATATATACACACATATATACATATATACATGTATATATATATGTATATATACATATATATAAATATATAAATATAAATATAAATGTAAATATAAATATATAAATATAAATATAAACATATAAATGTATAAATATAAATATATATATATATATATATATATATATATATATATATATATATATATATATATATATATATATATATATATATATATATATATAAATATATAAAAGTATTTAAAATATATATATATAAAATATAAATTTTTTTCCTCTTTCCCAGGAGTTTAGGCCGGAAATTTCTGGACTATTAATCAGCTCATGTGTAATTCTGTAATTCTGTGACCTGACAGAGATGGTGGCACACACAGCAGCGGATGCTTGCCGTGCACTGCTCAGGGAGGAGGCGTTGCAGAGCCCCTGCTCTCTGGCTGGGGGAAGCAGCGCAGAGGTGATGCCCTGGGAGGGGAATGTGCTGCAGGTCAGCGTTCCCCAGCCCCAGGGGGAGGTGAGCAGGCGGCCCTGCTGGGGCAGTTCTGCAATTGTGCTGCTGCTGCTGTGGCTGCTGCCTGTGCCCCAGCCCTGCCGCAGCAGCCTCTGGGGCTGACTCATGGCTCGCAGGAAAGGCTCCCCAGAAGGGCTGTGCAGGCTTGTGCAGGGCTCCATGTGTGCAAACAGGCGTTAGCTGGCGTGTCAGGATGTGTCTGGGAGGTGGGAGGGAGCTGAGTCAGGTTTAGTGTCATTCTTTATTTCTCATTTAACTTTGTGCTGGTTTTTACACCGCCTTAGCTCGTGGGTGAAAGTGCCGCCACAAATCTGTGTCTGCTCAGGCTGGGAGCAGCATCCCAGCTCAAACCCATCCTGAGGAGGAAGAGGAGGGTGTCAGCAGCGCTGTGGAGCATCCTGGAAGGAGGGGGGTTGGATTTGTGGGGTGCCCCGAGGCAGGAAGGAATGAGGAACCCGACTCCGTGTTCTTAGAAGGCCAATTCATTATTTTATGATCTATATTATAATAAAGAATGCTATACTAAACTATACTAAAGAATACAGAAAGGATACAGACAGAAGGCTAAAAAGATAATAATGAAAACTTGTGACTCTCTCCAGAGTCCCCCCTCAGCCTGACCCTGATTCACATTAAGTTAAAATAATTCACATAATAAAATAATGAAACAATCACCAGCTGGTAAACAATGTGCAAAGCACATTCCAAAGCAGCAAAACACAGGAGAAGCAATCAGATAATGCTTGTTTTCCTTTTTCTCTAAAGCTTCTCAGCTTCCCAGTGGAAAATCCCAGGCAAAGGGATTTCTCAGAAAACATGAGGGTGACAGAGGAGCTTTGGCTGAGCTGGAATGTTCCTCCCAGGGCAGCCCCTCACCTTTTCCCTGGGGTCCAGCGTGGAAGGAGCCCTGAGAGGGGCACAGCTGGTGGAGAATGTGCTCTGAGAGAGCCCCAGAGCCCTGCAGCCTGCCCTGGGCTGCCCTGCAGCCGTGGGAGCTGTGGCCCTGGCCCTGCAGGGTTTGTTCAGCCCCAAACAGAGGTGACAGAGATGGGCTGGGGGGTGGCAGCACAGAATGGAGGCACTGCCATGTGTGCCTAACAATTTAAACTTAGCAATCCATAATGCAGGAGCATGCTTTCTCACTTTATTTTGGTATCTGGAAAGTTTCAGCACTGGCACCATATCAATATTTATTAATGCATTGTGAACCAGAACCTGTGATTATTACTCATGCTATCTCATACTTTACAAGCTTCAGCTCTGAAGAATAAAATCACATCTGCTTTTGCTCTGCCCATATTTTATTCAATGTTTTAACAGCTTTGCCGTAAATATCTCATCCATTATGATTCAGTTGTGACTGTATCAACTTCACATCTCCTGTTTTATTGCTGTCATTATGCTTAAACAACGCACTGTTAATTCTGTTAACTAACAAGTTCATTGTTCTCTGCAGTCAGCACTCTCTGCCTGTGAGCCCTCAGCGTTCCAGGCTGTAAATCCCTCCTGGGCACTGAGTGAAGCCTTTTCCTTGCCTTGGAAAACCGAGGCATGTCCTTTCTAAAGGCTGATGAGTAAGGGGTTAATTGTGCTCCCCTGTAACAAAGCTCGCAGGGCAGCTCTGGCTCACCAAGGATAAAATATAAAACCAGTGATTCTGCTCTCTGAGCGTTAAAAGCTGGAAACTTAATGCTGGAAACTCTCCAATCCTCACCAGAAAGCAAGAACTTTAGAAATGATGGTGAAAGGAATGAGCAGCGTGCTCAGGAGCTGGGGAAGGGAAAGGAATTCCAGGAGATACCAAGAGAGAGCGGATTGGTGAGACCTGGAATTGTGTTTTAAAGAAGAATTGGACAAAAAGGAGTAGAAAAGAAAAGAAGGTGGAGCTGCTGGTGGGAGCAGCAGAAGGTGAAGTCAGGCAGCGAGGGACAAACCTGAGATTTAGGAAGGGGGGCAGAGGAAATTGGGAAGCACGTGCTGAGGGAAGGTAAATGGGCAAAAAATGTTAATTAAAATCTGGCCCTTCACTGAAAGGAAAATTCACCAGCGTTACAAACCAGGACACGATGAACTCACAGGAAATGTGGCTCCAATGTCGTTTTTTTTTCCTTTTTTTTTTTTTTTTTATTATAATAAATAGGAGTGGACAAATGCAGCTTTAATGACACATTTGATTGAGACTTTATTGGTTTGTTATCAGCAGGCAGCGTGTAATACCTTGTTTAAATAAGCTGGTTTAGAGTTGTTAAATTTCTGTGTAATTATAAATGCATGGCAGGGAATAACCACAGAGAGATGGAGCAGTGCCCTTGGAATTGCAAACACGGATGGAGAGGGAGACAGTTTTACAACTAAGGCCTTATTTAGGAAAGAAAAACTTTTTTATTTTTTCCCTAAACACTGAGTTTTGGGGGTTTTTAGTTTTTATTTGACAGTTTTGGGATGGTAATGTCTTGTCTGGGATTCATTATTTTATACAAATTATACTATAATTATATCAGTGCAAACCAGGCACTGGGTTTTTTTGTATTTCAGGTTTAACTTTTAAGGAAAACAATCAGGTTTTGCCAAGGGAAATGACGTGGGTGTGCAGCAGGCTGCAGGGAGGGGCAGGGGCATCACTCACCCCTGGGAGAGGGTAAAATCCCCCATATTTCCCGAAGGATTCCCCAGCTGTGACAGGGTGGCAAACCCACTCTGCTCTGCTGACGTGGGGGGAAGGAACCGACCAAAAAGTGTTTTTGGGGCTGGGCAGGGTCGTTCATCTGTGCCAAACACCCGTCACACCTGAGCCTTGGACCTCGCGTGATTTAATTTCAGTCCAATTATTCCAGAAAAAAAAAAAAAAACAAAAAACAATTAAGAAAATGAATAATTATAAAAGTAAGGTCAACTCAATTTTCTCTACTAATGTTTTTAGTTACTGGACTCATTATTGCTAATTTCTTTCATAATCTTTGCCATCTAACCTCATTTGTTTCATTGCCAAGTGGCAAGAAGGGAGCATCATAAAACTTCCCTGAAAACAAAGCAGAAAAATCATGACATTTTAGTGATTTCCTGAGAAAGTAATTATCTGTTGTTAACCTTTATGGAAGGAATTCTTCTGATCATCTTCAATATAGCTGTTAAATTTCCATCTTTCCATTTCTGATTGCAATTTTCCAAATGAAAATCATAGAGCTAGGTGGGTATTTTAATTTCATGTCACCTCTTCTTCTAATAGTTCTATTATTGAATTATAAAGTACTTTAAAACAGGTTCTAGAACCTTAAAGAAAACTATGTGCTGTAGCATTTTTAAATGTAATCAATTTCACTGCACCAAATCACCAAATTTTAAACTCTTTTTTTTGTTTGTTTTGGCTGCCTTAATTCATTTGGGCTCATGAAAGCACCTTGAATTCTTCCTGTGATGTTTGAGAGCTGAACCAGCACACTCTGAAGCCAACGGGAAACTTTCTTTGGCTTTTCTCTCTGGAAACCCCAAAGCTTCCAGCAGCCTCTTCCCTGGCCAGGGAGGTGGGGCTGGGGTCCCCCAGGGATCCCCTGTGCCCCAGGGTTGGGGTCCCCCAGGTGCTCCCTGTGCCCCAGGAGCCCCCTGTGACACTCTGGTGACACCAGACCTGTCCCTCTCCATTTCCCTGAGCTGGAGCTGCTGAGCTGTGGTTGCACAGACAAAGAAAAGAAATTAAAACAAAACCTCAGAATTCACTGGAGTTCCAGTGAACTCCAGGGGCTGTGACACCTCTGTGCCCATTTCCATGAATTCCAGGGGCTCTGACACCTCTGTGCCCATTTCCATGAATTCCAGGGACTCTGACACCTCTGTGCCCATTTCCATGAATTCCAGGGGCTCTGACACCTCTGTGCCCCTTTCTATGAATTCCAGGGACTCTGACACCTCTGTGCCCATTTCCATGAATTCCAGGGACACTGACAACTCTGTGCCCCTTTCCATGAATTCCAGGGGCTGTGACACCTCTGTGCCCATTTCCATGAATTCCAGGTGCTCTGACACCTCTGTGCCCATTTCCATGAATTCCAGGGGCTGTGAACACCTCTGTGCCCATTTCCATGAATTCCAGGGGCTGTGACACCTCTGTGCACCTTTCCATGAATTCCAGGGACTCTGACACCCCTGTGCACCTTTCCATGAATTCCAGGGACTCTGACACCTCTGTGCCCATTTCCATGAATTCCAGGTGCTGTGAACACCTCTGTGCCCCTTTCCATGAATTCCATGTGCTCTGACACCTCTGTGCCCCTTTCCATGAATTCCAGGTGCTCTGACACCTCTGTGCCCCTTTCCATGAATTCCAGGGACTGTGACACCCCTGTGCACATTTCCACACCCAGTCCCTTGGCTAACATAAGCTCTGGATCAAGGTGATATCTGAAAGGCTTCCTGCCAGGGATTATGTCCTGCTCAGGAAGGGAGCTGGGCTCAGTGAGCTCATAGATCTTTTCTATCTCTAACTCCTGCCAGTATGATTATGGTTTTTTAATCAGAAAAATGTGTTGCTGAAAAGTACCCAGATTAAGCACCACAACTGCCTGTAACAAAAGCAAGTTTGTTGGATGAGCAGAGATCTGATGAATGACATGATTTGAAATGTTTTCATCCTAATGGCTTCCTCTTCTGAAGTTAATTTTTTTTGTCAGTTGCCAAAACATTTATGAGCAGATTTGTGGATAATGACACTCTTAGATGGGGGTTTAAATAAAAATCTGTTCCATTTGCAACCTAAAGGACCCAGTATTACAGCAGACAAATGGGTTTGGAGCTGATTCTCCTGGTGGCAGTGTAATGGATGAGCTGGGGTCGCTGGTGCTGTACAGAGAGCAAGACACAAACTTTTAGGCCAGTTGTGCCTCCCTTGAAGAAGTTTAACAGAGGAAGCGATAAATATATTTAAAACACAATTTTGTAAGAAATGTTCGCCGTGAAGGGCACTGGGCTGCAATCTAAGGGAGCTCTTGTTCCCTTTGTGAACTGAAAAACAGGTAAAGAAAGAGCAGATAGAGGGCATTATGTGCTGAATAAATACCTGCATTTAGAATTGTTCCTTTGTTCAACAGCTGGATTTGTAAAAGGGACAAGAAAACCCATCCTCTCCCAGCCCTTTTGAAAAGGAAGTTTGGCCTGTGGATCAGTGGTTGAATAATAGACTGAACAGAATAATCCAGCTCTGTATGAGCCAGGGGAGGTTATCAGGGGCTGTTTGAGCACAGAACTCTCCTGTCAAATGAGGCACAGCACAGAAACCCAGAGCAGGAGAGGACTCACGTGCTCAGATCATGTGTGAGGAAAAGCCAGCGCCCAGAGCTGTCCAAGGAGTCTCCTAAAAGAGAGAAAAAAGGGCATAAATCTTGTCTGGTTCCTAATAACAGCGGGCAGAGATGCTGTGTCACCCTCTGAGGGGTCCCTCTGTCCTGCACGTGGGGCTGGCACAGATGGGGCCACAGGAACCCTGGTGTCACAGTCTCTGGCACTTCCAGGGAATCCCAGAGCGGTTTGGGTTGGAAGGGACCTAAAATCCCACCCAGGGCCACCCCTGCCATGGCAGGGACACCTCCCATGTCCCAGGTGCTCCAGCCCCAGTGTCCAACCAGGGATGCAGGGGCAGCCCCAGCTGCTCTGGGCACCTGTGCCAGCTGTGCCACACAGTCTCTGTGCTTCAGATACTGATAAATATCGCATTTTCTGTGCTAATTTAGGAATTAATCAAACTGATCCCCTGCTCAGGGCATTTATAACACCCCCAAAGCAGCAAAATTTGTATTTACAAACACAGCCCTTGGCTGCTTTGCTCTCCATGTAAGTGCTTGTGGTGAGGCATTTGCAATCACATTTGTTCTCTTCTCCCAGATTCCAGCTACACCTGCATCCTTCATCCCAGGCAGGAATGCAGCCCATCATCCCCCCAGGGAGCAGGTGGGATGGTGCTCAGGCATTTTGCCTGGAATGTTGTTTTCTTACAGATGTACCAAGGCCACCTTTCCCTCCCTGCAGAGGATCAGCTGCTCCCATCCTGCAGGAGGGCACTGCAGTTGTGTCCTGGTGATCATGTGTATTTTGTGCTCCTGAACTCTCAGGTGCACCCCTGTCACGCTTTGCAGGATTTCTAAAACACATTTGTTGCTCTATTGTCCCAAATTCCACATTTTCGAAAGCTTGGGATGCTTGATCCAGTCTTTTTCTCCAGCTCCAGAGTCTGGATCACATGGAGCTTCAATAATTTCTGTCATTGGAAGGGCTGAATAGCATTTTTCTTCACTTCATGAGAGAATTGACAAAAAAAGTAGAAAACTTGGAAGGCAAATTGCAGGAAGTTCAGCTGCTTTGCAGACATCAGTGGCAGCTGAGGCACATGGCAAATACCTTCAAAACATTCCCTAAAATACTTCTTCAGTCAAAATCAGTTATAATTTGTAAAAACACATTTCTTCTTTGAAGTCAGCTGGGTTACCAAGTTCTTTCAAGCTGAAATTAGAGAATTAAATCCTGGCTTTAATTAAATAAATGGTGAAACTCCCCTTCTTTTTATTGCTGTCAAGATCTCAGCTCGAACTATTTAGGAAAAAGAGCTTGGCATCCCAGGTTTTACCTATGCGCTCACCAAGCTTGTGCAGGGCTGTTTCTTGCCATAGATTTTTCTAGAGTTTATTTTCCAGACTCCTTCTAAAGAGTGGGGCTTTCCTTTAGTGTCCAAAGTACATTTATTCCACAGCCCCACAGATTTTCTTCGTGCTGGACTTTAAATCGACCAGCAAATGCCCTCAGGTATCTTCAGAGGCTTCTGCAGAAAGAATGGTTTACAGGGGTGTTTTTTGCTGTGCCAGGGTGATGATTTGTCATCCCCCTCGTGGGGTTTGGAGCAGACCCTGCACTGAGCATTCCTGTTAATGGCCTGGCCGTGTTTAGCAGGATAAAAACCATCCAGCCCCTTGTGCATGCAGTTACATTTCTGTGATCTACATACTGGGTAAAAGCTTTCTCACTTCCATCATCCCGACAGGTAGCGCTGCTAAATCATCGGCAGCACTCAGGGCAGGCTGACAGTGTGCTGGGGGTCAGGGGAACTCTTCTGGGAGCCTGCCCCAGTGTTTGAACCCAAAAGAGGCTGAGAATTGCGTTAATTTCTGCTCTTTTCCCCTGCTCTGTTGGAGCAGTGAGAGGCTGGGCTTGCCATGCTCCTGTCACACTCAGGTTGGGCTCCTTGGTGGTTTCATTTCTCACCACTTTGTCTCAGCCAGCCTTCCAAAGCTCCTTCTCCTTCTCCTCCTTCTCCTCCTTCTCCTCCTTCTTCTCCTTCTCCTTCTCCTTCTCCTTCTCCTTCTCCTTCTCCTTCTCCTTCTCCTTCTCCTTCTCCTTCTCCTTCTCCTTCTCCTTCTCCTTCTCCTTCTCCTTCTCCTCTTTCTCCTCTTTCTCCTCCTTCTCCTCTTTCTCCTCCTTCTCCTCTTTCTCCTCTTTCTCCTCCTTCTCCTCCTTCTTCTCCTCCTCCTCCTTCTCCTCCTTCTTCTCATCCTTCTTCTCCTTCTTCTTCTCCTTCTTCTCCTCCTTCTCCTTCTTCATCTTCTTCTCCTTCTTGGTGGTTTTATTTCTCATCACTTTGTCTCAGCCTGCTTTCCCAAAGCTCCTCCTCCTCCTCCTCCTCCTCCTCCTCCTCCTCCTCCTCCTCCTCCTCCTCCTCCTCCTCCTCCTCTTTCTTCTCTTTCTTCTCCTTCTTCTCCTTCTCCTTCTTTGTCTTTGTCTTCTTCTGTGCTGGGCATACCCAAAGCAGCCCCAGCTCTGCCAGCTGGAGGCTGAAATCCCCAACTGCTCAAGTTTATCCCATTCTGGCAGGAATTTGCCTCCCATCTGCATCTCCCAATCTAGAAAATGTTCAGCTGCCTGTTTGAAATATCGGTTTTAAACCCCTCCTTGCAGGCTCCTCTAATGCTGGGCGCCTCCACAGCACACGGGGAACAGAGCAATAATCCCTCAGGGCCAGATTCCAGCCCAGTGAGGATGCAAATTCCCAGTTAACCCCACTGCCCTGACCCAAACCCACCCAGATCCACAGCACTTTACAGGAGACAAAGTTTGGCCCCCAGGTGGAATTTCTACACTTGAATATCTTCATTTTCTGCAGTGGATCTGGCATATTTATGTGTCTCTGGCCCAGCTTAAGCTGTAGTAGCTGAAGTGCCACAATCAGTTTGGAATGAGAGATTTCCTGCTCGTGATCTTTATCTGGAGGGGGAAAAATCAGTTCATTATGTGCATAAACAGAGCAGGGATTCCTGTAGGATGAGGGAAGCTAATTCAGCGAGCAGCCAGCAGCAGAGCACACCTTTTCCATCTCATTGGTCTCCCCTAAGCTTTTACATCATTTTCTGCTAACTTACATTTTCACTCCTGTTATTTTTAATTTAACACAACCTTTTCTCCAGTTGCAAACATATAATCAGTGAAAAATGCCATGGTTTTCTCTTTTAATTTGTATCCCTTGCCTGCTCCTCTTCTTCCCTGAACACAGGGTTGCTTTTGCTGTTTCACGTGCTCGTGTGTGCAGGTTTGTGCTCTCTTTGTTGTCTTGCACTGCCCCGCACACCCTCATCATCTTTAGCATCTCTGCTCTTATCCTGTAGGAGAAATCTTTTACAGGATTTCTTTTTACCCTGCAATTGTGCTGTTAAAAAGAGAAAAATAAAAATAAAGAAAAAGAGAGAGAGAGAACCTTTAGCTTACCTTGGAACCTCAGCCAGCAGGAGTTCCAATGAGAGAGAGAATGGAAATAATCAATAAATGCACTTTGCAATCTGGTCAATGTCGATGGCACTCATTTGGGTTTTGTCTCAAATGATCAGAATCACTTCAGTTTCTCAGCTTCTGGTCACTTCCTGTTAAAATACAAACAGCATCACTCTCTGTGTGAAAACACAATATTTTTGTTTTCCACAAACCTTCTAAAAATCCCTGGGAATACTCCACATGAACTGATTTGTTCCAGCCACGTGTTATGAAGAAGAATATCAGTGTTTTCTTCTGATATACCTGAAAAAATTCAAAGCCACAAAAGAGCATTTCCCCAGCAAATCATTCCCACCTCCTGTTAACTGTGGGTCCTGCTGCTGGCTCCCCACAGCCTGACCTGCCTGTCCTTCCTCTGGGGTGGCCATGGGTGCTGAATGTGCCACATTTCCTCTGTCAGTTCAGGGGCAGAATTCAGATTTCACAGCAAGGCTTTACTTTGGTGCACAACTTTGTGTGAGACACCACCTCACCAGAGTAAACCCTGGAGCCTGTCCTGTTGGGAATGGGAATGGGAATGGGAACCCAAAGATAAAGCCAGAGCTAATTGCCCCCCAAGCCCCAAATATCACTATTAACTGTCTTACCTAGGGGTTTGTGGCTAAAGTTGTTGTTTTAATGAAAAGCCTTTCAAATTGCTCTTTAAAAGGATATGCTTCACCACTTTTATTAGTTGTTAATTCCATTTTTAACTACCTATTGTTGGCAATATCCTCTTAGCTGGAATACAATCTCTTTTCCTAGCGACTCTATCCATTTTTAGTTCATTGATTCACTGGGTTGTGGTTTTTGGTTTTTTTTTTTTCTTCCCTGGATTAGTAAAGCAGGAGAAGTTAAAAGAAATTCTTAATTGTGTACTTCATTGTTTGGGCCCTGGTATCAGCATCGACATCTGGAGGAATATAAACAGATTTGAAAGACTTTTCCTTGTTCATGCACTGAAGGGAGCTTTGCTACGTTAAATTGATTTAAGTTTCCAAATATGGGTCAGATAAACTGAAATAATTCTTTCCTGAGTTAATGTTGTTCTTTCTGGCTACTTATATGTAGGTTTTTGGGTATTAAATAATGTCTGGAGGCTTCAAACATCTTCAGATTCTGCTATCGTGGGGATCAGTGGTTAACCCCACAACAAAGGCTGGGTTTTTACTCCACTGTGCATTGGAATTGCTGTTACTCTTAGCACAACTCCTTTCCTTCCCTGGCTGAATTTTGAGTTTTGCATTTACCCAAACTGCTGGGAATTTTGGGGGATGCCTTCAAAGAGGAGAGGCAGAGTTGTGTGGAAATCTGGGTAGCCAAAGTCAAATACCCCAGCTGGGAACCCCAACCAGGCTACCCCAAACCCAAATCCCTGCCACAGGAGCAGGGGCAAGGCACAAAAGCAGTTCTGTTGGTTTAACATGTGAGATTTCCATGGTGTGTATGGATTTTCATGGAGAAATGGGAGAGGGGCTTGGAATCTGCCACGAAGCCTTTGCCAATAGAGAAATAATTTATAATTGATTTGTTTCCCTCAAAATCCCTGTGCTCAGATGCCCAGAGCCCTTCCCTGATGTGACCAAGCAGCGCAGGCTGGTGCCGTGGGCAGGGAGGAGCTGCTGGGGTTTTAAACTGGTCTGTGTGGGCATCACCAGTGCAGGGCATCCCCCTCACCACGGACACCCTGGGGCATCCAGGGCTCAGCCAAGCCCTGCCACTGCCCCCTCTTCCCAAAGGTGCAGCCCTGAGCATTTTCCCCTTGGCGTTTCATTTGGCAATCCATGGGAACAACGTTCCATTTATTTCCTATACCATCTAAATCATTAAAAGAGAAGCTTTGGGGTGCAATATGAGAGTGACAAAGATAATTACAGTTTTAAAGCCTTAAGAGGTTTCATGCATCATATAAAATTTTACATTCCACCACCAATTTAAATCAATTACGATCTTTAAATCTATAATTGTGCTATTTAAAGCATTTTAAAGGGCACAATGCATGTGGTATTTCACTGCGCTTCCCGAGTATTTTCACAACAGATCTATTTATTGTGTGAAAGCATCTAGAGGCTATTAAAAGCTGATCAGAGGCATTATTAACTCTTTAGTCTGTCTCCTTAATGCGAGCAGCAGATATGCTTCGGCATTGTTTACCCCTTGGTCTCAGTTGTGCTGGATTTCTCAGCCTTTATTCACAACGACCGTGGCCAAGGCTGGACAGATCCTGCGGTGTCCCCATCCCCGGCTGCTCTGAGCCTGGCTGGGCAGGGATGGGCTCCCCTCCTGCACCCAGGCAAAGAAACAGACACTTCTCTAATTTATTCTCTCCATGCTGGACCTAGATCACTGCTCAGGGAAAGGTGGAGCTCTCTATTCTTTGTGCTAAGCCTTCTCCCTCTCTGCATTCGGTTTATATCAAGGGGTTCCCCCTCTCTTTAAGCTACTTTGTTATTGTTGTTCTTGGTAAAAACCTCTGTCTTTCAAAATCCCAAACCAGCAGTTCCAAGTCAATCTAGTTTTGGTGAGTCTTATCAGTTTTGTTCTAATGGAAGTTAAGACATCAGATGTTTCTAAGTTCATACAAAAATTGGATTTCTGATCAACGCCTTTTCCTTCAACTTTGCTCAACTGAGATTTTTAACTGTACAGAAATAAGGAAGCACAAGTGAAGGGCTGGAAGTCAATCAAATTAAAATATGTCAGTAATTGTTCTTTGAAAATACATGGAGAGTCAAGGGGCTCCATATTTCCAGTAATTCTAACAGCAAATCTTGCCTGCCCAACTCTTCATATATTCAGGATTGAAAACTCACAAAGGAAAAACCACACACACAAACAACAAAACCAGCCAGTCAGAAAAGAAAAACAACAAAGAGCAAACACTACCCACTGTCTTTCATTAGCAATTACTGCTGGGGAAAATCTGAGTTATTCCCTTGTCCACATCACTGCAGCTCCAATGGTCATTAGTGGGAGCTGATGGCAATAAAATAATTCAAATAATTAGTCAGCTTTTGGGGAGGGCTGAGGGGAGGGGAGCTGCTCAGTGCTTTTCAAACATTATTTTAAGGGGGAGTTTTGCTGCTGTGCAGGAAATTGCCAGCCCCATTTGTGGAAGGAATCTCCATTATCATGGGAACAGTTCTGCAACTGTGGAATGAGTGGACACAGCCTGGGTGTCTCTTTTATAAAAACAGAGCTGGGGGTAAAGTTCCTCTGTGCTGCTCGGACAGATCCTTTTTTACTTTAATTGCAAACCCAAACAGCCCTTAGTACCAACAGCAAAAAGTGTTTTCTTGTTAAAGAACTCAGATTCACTGGTTCATGTATTCCCAGGAATCAGCAGTGGTGAATGAATTTGCTTCCTCTCAGATTTTTGGGTATCAAAGATACCAAGTGGTTGCAGTAAAAAGCAGCAAAGGAATCACCACAAACTTCAAGAATGGGAGAGATCTGGCATTAAAAACCACCAAGGCTGGCATATTTGGGGAAATCTGGGGTTTATTTTTTAATCTATTCCTTTGAGGGCAAGCTCAATAAAGCTCTTGGTGTTGGAGGTTGAATGCAACAATCTCCATTATGAAAACGCCATCCAAGTGCAATATTTCACAAAAAAGCAAAAATTACCCTAACCTGCATTAAAGATACTTTTCCCCCCAAAGTATCCAGGCAAGTAGCCCAGTAAATAATGTCACTGCAGGCTAAATAGATTTGGAGATGATAAGTCTTTTATTTTTGCAATAATAGTAGCAAATAAAAAAAGGCCATTTGAAATCTGAACAATGTTTTTTATGTTCAAATAACAAATATAAATTTCCAAGTGGTTATCTCTATATTTCTTAATGGTAATGCATTCCCAGTTCTAACTCCAGCAAATACCCATTTTCATTTCAGAATTAAGTTATCCTATAAAGTAACAGCAACTGATAGGAGGAATTTATAGTGAATGTAGAGATTATTGATTCTTAATGTATAAAGGATTCATAACACAAACATCAGTGGCAAAACATTTTTGCATTTTATTTTGATATTTATTTGGAGAGTCTATAACTGCAATGGCTTATTTTACTAAACTGAGAAAAGGTATGAAATGCTTTGGAGTACTCTTAGCTACAAAGGTAATAAGTGCTTAGATTATGGGTAAAATGTGGTTTTCTTTGAGTGGAATACATCAAAAGAATCAGTTTAGGCTTTCTGAGCATCATCGTTCAAGGATATTCACTTTCCTCCACGTGCAGCAAAGCCAAAGCATTGCTCAGAGCAATCAGAGATGGACAAACAACCAAGAATGATCATCTTACAAAGTAATCTGATTTTTATAACAGGTTCTTAGCAGAACACCAACCCCTTAGCAGCCCTTTTAGATACACATGAAAAGCAGTGAGAGCTTTTACAGGGGAACAGCTCCACTTCCACTTCCCAAGATTTTTATTTTTTTGTTGCAAAAGAAATCACTGTAGGAACATGAGACTTTTAAACTCACAAAAATAACTCAATGCTGCCCGAGACTTTTAAACTCACAAAAATAACTCAATGCTGCCCTTTTAAATTGTTTCCAGTGACAAGCTGAGCCACGGTGGCATTTGTTCCTGCAGATCCCAGCACACACATGTATCCATAATGATCCATCCCTCAGATGGCACAGCTCTTCTCTGCTTGCTACCTGTCAGGCTTGTACTCCAGAACCTTGAATATCAGTGACTCACTAATGTTTTATGATATTTTACCTCACTTTATGGTAGTCATTTATGACAGGACCAGAATGACATAAACTGCCATAAAGCAAAGCAATGCAATCACACAAATGACCATAAATCAAGATAGCAACAGAAAAAGGTCATAAAAAGGGAAGAAAATTGGAGAAAACAACATTTGAGTTCAGGTTCCGAAGTGTGGAGTTAGCAGCAGTGAAGTTCAGGACAGATGGATGTGAGCAGCAGAGGATTCAGAGTCCCAGTGATAGCAATCATTTTGGGAGGCACTGGCAGTGATGCATGGATGGGCTCCCGTTGCTTTTAGGGCTGTTGTGATCCATAAAGAGTTTATTGCAAGTGGGTGGATGGGCTTTTTTTCTCCTGTGAAGTTATCTGAGCTTTGTCCTACACCCCAAGCAATTCCCAGCTCGGGTGACCTCTGGAACAACTCTTCCATAATCTCCATTTATCTTTAGTTCTCAATGGGAAATGTTTCTCTGGCAGTCGAGGCCACCTGGAAAGGGGTGGGATGGTGATGCTCTTCCCTGGGAAGGCTTTTCTGGGTGTAAGGAGCAGCTCCTGACCCAGGCGGGAGCTGGGATGGCCAGGGGTGCTCAGAGGGGATCGGACAAGTTTAGGATTTAGAGTTTAAATTTAGGATTTAAGTTTAGGATTAAGATTTAGGCTGGGTGGGTCTGAGCTGTGGTGTTGTGTGAGGTCCCCTGGCTGATGGGGACAAGGGCAGGACCAGGTGACATCAGGGAGGATGAGGAGCCAGGATCTGAGCCTAATGGGGCAGCAGGAGCTGTAAGCAATGAGGTGGAACGGGATGTAAACCACACCTTAAAGTTATACCCCCATAAAAATGAGAAACTGCTGGTGGTGCAGATAACAGCATTTATGAGCAGAATTTATGGGCTGCTCATGTGGTATAAATATATACAGTACACAAACACCAGTGGGAATAAATTCCACTGGACAACCCTGTTATTTTAACAGTAACCTTGAAAATATTATGTTATTTAACTGAAGAAAGTGTTAAAGGAACAATACATAATTTAATCTCCTCCTCTGCCCTGTCCAGCTCACCTCTGTTTCAGCAGCACTGGTGTTGCAAGGAGTGCATTAAGATAAACACTGATAGTTAATTGCATTTATTTTAGCATCCCCGTGCTTCTCCATCCACCCCTTGTGCTTTCAGCCTGCTTTGAAGGAGCTGAAGTGCTTGAAAAACTCTGAGGACATATTTTTATCCCTAATCTTGATCCAAGCCCTCTAATTCTTTCCCTGCTGTGCTTCTCTCTTCCCAAAGCGAGTTGCTTTCCTCTCTTGTAGTATCACTTGTGCTCACAGCTGCCAGAACCATTTCTGGTCATTTCTTTGAATTCTTCCTTGTCAGAGGACGCCAGAGGAGTAAACGGAGATGACAGAAATGTAGCAGATAAGCAAAAAAAAAAAATAAAAAAAGAGAAAAATAAACTCAAGAACGCAGAGCACTTGAGCTGAGAGCTGCTGAGCAGGGAGCTGAGCTGGGGTGACAGGACAGGACAGGACAGCAAAGTGAGGGTGCAGCACAGGGATCAGCAGCTCTTGTGCCCCCATGTGGGGCTCAGGGACAGCTTGGCTCCCTCCCTGTCCCTCTGAGGAGAACATCTGCAATACTTGGGATGGCTCCAGTTCCCTCCTTTTCAGAGCCAGGACAGTTTCACCTGGCAGGGAGGGAGGAGGTCCCAGCAGGGCAGGGACCCGAGGTGGGAAGGGAGAAGGGATTGGGGATCCATGGAGAGCTGCAGTGCCTGGGGCCCCATCTCATCCCAGTTTCCTGCTGATTCCCTATCCAGAGCAGGAGACTGCAATTGGAACAGGGAAATGCCTTGCCCTGCACTTCAGAAGAAAATCTCTTGGCATTTCCAACTCTTTCCAGCTCCAGTTTCGGGAGCTATTCACCAAGGTGTAAATTCCCTTTCCCTCCTGCTGCCAGGGAAGTAAAGTAGGACAAGTTAACAGAGTGATCCAAGAGGAAAGGAAAAGCTGGGGTCTTAATTTTTGATGCAGTCTATGTGTTCTCATTATTACATTGTCTGTTTGTATTACTTTTGATTTATAATGTAATTGGGGAACTATAGAAATGTTAATGGGAAAGATACTGTTCTGAATATGACAAAGTTGTTTACTAATTGTTGCCTTTAACTTGGGCTAATTTTGTAGTACTGAAATATTTAAAAATGCTTTATTTCTTTATTTTTGGGTTGTCATGAAAACGTTGTTTGGTTTCAACACCATTCTCAGATGAGCTGAGCTCCCTCCCCTTTTAAAAGTAGGAAAATCGTGCAGATTGAAGATTTGTTACACTGGGGCTCAATCTCAAACCTTTAGGCAAGCCCATCCATTTTGTTAAATATTTAGATGAGAAATCGTTCCTTGGCTGTTTATTTATTTATTTTTCCAACATCCACCGTGCTGCTCATTATCTTAGGGGAGATGGAGAATATTGCAATGATTATTAGTAAGCCTGGTAATGAGATTACTGAACCGTTTGCAGTTGACTTTTTTTTTGTGATGCGTAATTACAGGGCTTTATTTACAGTGCCTTCAGAGGGTTTGGTTTCGTTTTTGCCTTTTAATGATTCACATTTATATCCTTTGTTCTTGGTGGAAGGGATAAGATTGTGATTGTATCTCTGGGTGTTTTGCATTTCTCCATTGCTAACCCTCCCTGAAATGAGAGCTACACTTCAGGTGGGAGAATTATCCAGCCAGGTGCTCCCCATCCTGAAAGGGGCTTTGTACCCAGAAACGTGGCTGATTTTCACTGGGAATGCCCAGGTAAATGGGATTATCTGTGCATTTATCCTGGGTGATTCTCCCCCCTGTGCTCAAGTCAATGGAGAGAGTCTCATCGACTCTCTCTGGCCTTGTCTGTCTCATAAATGTGATTTATTAATAGAAAACAGTGGAAGGGAAGAGCTGCTCTGCAGGCCTTAAATATCTCATAACTGGGAGTTGTTAAGGTTGGTCACATCATTGTCACATTTATTACTCCCATTCTCGACTGTTGCCCACTTTTCCACCAAAACAGTTGTGATTTCAGCAGCTCCTGGAGCTTTCAGTGGAGGATTCCTGACATGGAGGGAAAAAAAAAGAAGAAAAGAGATTTGGGGCAGTTACTGGGAGCAGGTAGAGCAAAGTCCTTGGGAAATAGGGAACAATGGAATAAGATGGTGCTACAGGACTTGTTCAGGGAGCAGAACCCTTTATTTGGAGATCACAAGGGTTAGACACGTGAAAATGCAATATCTTAGTTAGGCTCAAAGTCTGTGAGGATCAGCTAAAGGTGCCCCACTGCCTCAGTGGGCCCAGGTCCATTGAAACCTTTCAAGCCCTTTTTGTCTCCTTGCTTTGCCAGATTTATTTACAATAGGTTCAAGTCTAAATTCAGGTGGAGAGATGGGAAAATTTTATGCACCCAGCTTTAATCACCTAAATAGTGCACGGGCAAAAGATGAAAATTGGGGTTAATATGTGACATTAAAGGTATGGCTCTAACCCAAGCCATTATTTAGAAATCAGTGGGATGTTTCACTTGTAAAAATTGCAAGTTCTGGGATTCCTTTCATGTTCAAAAGCAGGTCTGTGTTGAACACTTGAAATTTATATAAATCCACAGTTAAAATGCCCTAAATGCAAAATTTATTTTTTCCTTCAGCAGCAAGCAAGTCGCTTGCTGTAAAAACCCAAAATCACACAGAACATTTTAGTTTAGCTGCAAAAAAAATTAGAATGTAAAAAACCCCAAAAAAAAACAAAAGGACAAGAAGCTCCAGAATAATTGCATTTCCTTGAAGAATAATGCCAAAGCTAAAAACTTGCTTATTTTATCTCAGGATATTTTATCTCAGTTGCCTGCTCCATTACAACACGAATAAAAGTGCACCACAAAAGGATCTGTGACTTATCCATGGGAATTTAAAGCCAGGTCCCAAACAGCCAGGCTGTAACAGAAATAAATTAATAAATGCAATGGATCAAGCCCAGTGGAAGGGAAGGAAGGTGGTCAGTGCCAGTGTTTAACTCGTTTAACTCCCATTCCAGCTGTAATGCTGAATCCACCTAAGCCAGGATGAAGAGCCCAACCCTCCCCTTTGTTTTTAATTGCCCCGTGTTCCTGTTCTCTGAGGCTGTGTGAGCTGCCTCACAGCATTGCTGCTTTCTGCTCCTTTTTTCTCTCAAAGCACATGAATAATGTCACCTGAGGTGCACGAGGCAGTGACAGCCACCACGCACACCCTCGATTTCTGAACTAGTGCATTACAAAGCGTTGCAGAGAACCTCATTAGAATAAAACCTTTCTTAGAAAGAAAAGGGTCCAAAAAAACAAACCCCTTTATTGAACAGCCAGGGTTAATTTTTAGCCTGTGAAATTCCAGATTCAGCTGAGCTGCCATCACCTCGTTGGGATGACTTGTCACACTGCTGGAATTTAAGCAGCACTGATCCGCTGGGAGCAAACATCCTCCTGCTCAGTGGCTAAAGGATGGGCACCCTGGGCTTTCCACCAGGCCTCCACCACCATATATTGATGCTGGGCTCCTCCCTCCCCCTGCTTTGAAGCACAATTAATCATCTCACTGAGGTGCCCTGTGTGGTCCATAATTAATGTTAGACATTGACTTGGCAAGAAAGCTTTGGGGGGATCTGGGTGATCCACAAGAAATATGGCACCTCCTTTATATTCAACGGCGAGCTGGAGAAGGTTGAGCTGCTCCAGTTTGAAAGATGAGGAGAGATGAGGATGTTTCTTTTTCACCCCTTGCCCCCAACACTTGTAGCTTTCTCTCTGTTCAAGCCCTGCCCTGGTGCTAATTTTTGCCAAAAGGGAAAGAGAGGGTGAAAAAATCATTAATTCAATTTCTCACTGGTTTGCCTCTGGTGATTGCTGTCACTTCAGGTAATAGCTTGTCTGTGGTTCTGACCCAATTCTTACACCAGTCCTTCCATACTCAACCAATTAATCTAATGGTTCATTAATTGCAAACATCTGAAATCATTAGAACCTGATTGAGCACAAAAGCATCAAATCCTGCGAAGCTGTGACTGCTTAGCCAGCAAATGGTCTCATTGCAAAGGAATGTCAATGTTTATAGTAAATGTAACCTAAACTAGGGTGTTCATTGACATATCCCTCCATTTGTATACAACGGCTCTGACATCTATCAGTTCAAGAGTGCATGATTTATCCACTGCTATATCCTGGAACTGACAAGCCAAAGATTACAGCTTAACCTACATGAAAGCAGAGGCTGTATGTATTCCTAAAATAAATATTTAGTAACTGACAAGCTCTGGTTAATATTAATTCCTGATAGAAAGCAGTCAATTTAAGCTTACTTCATGCCAAAATCTATTTGTATTTTGTAAATCATTTTTCATGAATATAGTCTGGAGGATTTCGAGGAAATGTGTGAGTGGGGGTGGCTGCCTGCATCAGTTGCATTTTTTATCTCCCACATCTGCATTGAGGAGAGCCCTTGGTGTGCCTGGGAAGTGGGGCAGGGCACACACAGCACTGGGGTGGCTACTGGAAAATGGAGACTGCCTCAAGGGAATTTAGTGAGTGTGGAAGGTGCCAAATTGGGCATTCTGGAGTCCTGTTTATCCACAGGGCACCAGCACAGGTGGCACTGAACATCACTGCCAATGGCAGCAGGGATGCCTCTGTCACCTTGCTGTGGGGACAGGCCCAGGCCCTGTCGTGCACCCACAGTGTCTGCCTGCGATTCTCCTCTTTCTCTTTGCTTTTTTTCTTTTCACTGCTCTGCTCTGGTTGACGGGGTGGTGACTGCTCAAAGGCTGGGCCTGATCTCAGAGGCCTTTTCCAACCTCTTGGTTCTGTGATTCTGCTTCTGTTTGTTTTTAGAAGCTACCGATTGTCCTACTGATAGATAAACTGATTGTCCTACTGATAGATAAACAGGGAAAGAGATGAAAATGTCCATTAGAATGTTGGCACTCCCCCAAATGTTTCTGCCCTGCTGCTCTGGTGGCAGCTGCCTTCCCACAGGGTCCAGTCTGGGACCCCTTGTCACCACTGTCACCAGCATGGCTGGTGTAAGGGGGGAAGGATATTTTCCTGTTGAGGGTTCCTATCCCTCCTGTTGAAGGATATTTCCCATGTTTTTCCATGTCTTGATAGATGTCTTCATAGGAAAACCTAGTGGGCTGCTGAGTTTCTGGGTACAAGTATGGAACTTTGTGCCTGATGCAGAAATGAGCTCCTGCTGCCCTGCACAGGACAGGTGCTGGCTGCTGGGGCAGCAAAGGTGAGCTGTGAATGTTCACCAGGCAGGATAAAATCATGAACACAGAGATGAGCTCTGAGTGTTCACCAGGACAGGACAAAAGTCATGAACACAGAGCTGAGCTCTGTGTGTTCACCAGGCAGGATAAAATCATGAACACAGAGCTGAGCTCTGAGTGTTCACCAGGCAGGATAAAATCATGAACACAGAGCTGAGCTCTGAGCGTTCACCAGGACAGGATAAAATCATGAACACAGAGCTGAGCTCTGAGCGTTCACCAGGACAGGACAAAATCATGAACACAGAGCTGAGCTCTGAGTGTTCACCAGGACAGGATAAAATCATGAACATAAAGGTGAGCTCTGTGTGTTCTCCAGGACAGGATAAAATCATGAACACAGAGCTGAGCTCTGTGTGTTCACCAGGACAGGATAAAATCATGAACATAAAGGTGAGCTCTGTGTGTTCACCAGGCAGGATAAAAACACACAGAGGTGAGCTCATGAACACAGAGATGAGCTCTGAGTGTTCACCAGGACAGGACAAAATCATGAACACAGAGCTGAGCTCTGAGTGTTCACCAGGACACAACAAAATCATGAAGACAGAGCTGAGCTCTGAGTGTTCACCAGGACAGACAAAATCATGAACACAGAACTGAGCTCTGTGTGTTCACCAGGACATGACAAAATCATGAACACAGCTGCCCAGGTCTGCATTTTAGCTCTCCAAAGCTCCTGTAACACGAATGTGTGTGTGTGTAACTGATCCCTGTGCTCCCAAAAGCCCTGCTCCTGTCCTCCCCACCCTGCAGCCACAGGGAGCAGCCCCCACGGAGCTGTCCTGCCCTGGAATATTCCCGTGAAAAGCTGGACAATGGGGCTGCAGAGTGGCACCAAGGTGCTCCAGCAGCTGTCCCGATGAGCAGCATCCCTGTGCCCCTGCGGGTGACAGCAGGATGGCAGGGGAGGAGCAGGCTGAGCGCTCCTGGCAGGGATGCGCAGCACCAGGAGCCCCAATGATCCAGGGCAGTGGCCTGAGGAAGTCCTTGGAGTGTGGTTTCCTTTATCACTTTCACTGGGCCGCCCTTTGGGGATGAGTTACGATCTGCCGGTTTGATCTTTTGTATTGTGCGCGGGGTTATTGCACCTTTTAGCTCCTGACAACAGCAGTAAAGCTGCCAAGTATTACTTAAAGTGTGGGAATGTTTATAAGAGCTCAGCAAAGGAGAGTGCCTGGTGCTCAGAGGGCTGGGAGAGCAGCAAAGGGGGGTGCAGGGTGAGCCCCTCCTCGGGAAGGAGCCTGTAGCAGAATGCCAGGGCCAGGAGCCATGGAAATCCCGAAAAGCACAAATCCAGGCTCTGTCTGTGCTGGTTCTTAGGGAGAACCTCGTGTGATCCTCTATATTCCTGTGTGTTTCCATCTGCAGATGAAATCCCAAAGCATGTTTGTTCTGAATGTGAAAATTTCGCTTTTTGACAGTGTTCTAATGGAATCATAGTTCAAAATATTCCGTGAAAACATTACACTCCCCCGTCATTAAGGTGAATTTTGTTTGCATGCTCTTTTCCCAGAACACCGATGTTAATTTTTGCTTAACTTTAGTCTTACAAGGTATGAAGCAATTTAACAGACTGGGTAACCTTTCATTAAAGTTCAGTGCAGTGCTTAAGCATGTTGGGTGCATTAATTGTTAGCTGACAGCTATTATTTCTATGAAACCCTTTTGTAGGAAAATTTCTGCTTGATGGATTGGATTTCACAGAATTTGCATTTCACTGAGCCAGTGTTAACTGGTACTTAGAGCTACAGCAGATATTTAAATTGGAAAACAATAATTCTTTAAACTATTGTTAAATATCTGTTCAAACTATGAAACTTGTTTGGGATAAACTTGATTATGGAGCTCATATCCCTGCAGTGCTGGTTTGACAGATCATTATAACAGAACTGGGGTTTCATACAGATAGAAGGGAGGTCTGCAGCCAGTCCTGGGTGCTGGCACAAGGGAGCCCGGGGCACTCAGCAGTTAGGGGAGGGTTTAGGTGTGTTTCAGAGGATGCTGTTAGGTGGTGTAACACAGGGCGAGCAGCTCTCCCGGTGCCGGGAGCGTGGCACTGCTCAGACAGCAAACTGGAAGGCTCTCATGGATTAACAGAGATTTCCTGGCTGCTGACTTTGCAATGACCCCTGCACGCAGCAGCCTGAGCTCTGCGCCAGCCCCAGGAGCAGGGGAGCATCAGGGATACTCACTGGAGTAGCAGGAGCATCAGGGGTTCCACTTTACTCACTGGAGTAGCAGCAGGAGCAGGGGTTCCAGTTACTCACTGGAGTAGCAGCAGGAGCAGGGGTTCCCAGTTACTCACTGGAGTAGCAGGAGCATCAGGGGTTCCACTTTACTCACTGGAGTAGCAGGAGCATCAGGGGTTCCCAGTTACTCACTGGAGTAGCAGCAGGAGCAGGGGTTCCAGTCACTCACTGGAGTAGCAGCAGGAGCAGAGATTTCCAGTTAACTCGCTGGAGTAGCAGCAGCATCAGGGGTTCCACTTTACTCACTGGAGTAGCAGCAGGGACAGGGAAACATCAGGGATTCCCAGTTTACTCACTGGAGTAGCAGCAGGAGCAGAGATTCCCAGTTACTCACTGGAGTAGCAGCAGGAGCAGGGGTTCCAGTCACTCACTGGAGTAGCAGCAGGAGCAGGGGTTCCCAGTTACTCACTGGAGTAGCAGCAGGAGCAGGGGTTCCAGTTACTCACTGGAGTAGCAGCAGGAGCAGGGGTTCCAGTCACTCACTGGAGTAGCAGCAGGGACAGGGAAACATCAGGGATTCCCAGTTTACTCACTGGAGTAGCAGCAGGAGCAGGGGTTCCAGTCACTCACTGGAGTAGCAGCAGGAGCAGGGGTTCCAGTCACTCACTGGAGTAGCAGCAGCTCAGAGCAGACACTGGGAAAGGAGTGGGGAACACCCAGTCTCTGCAGAAGGAGGATGAGGAGGAGCTGGCAGGGATGAAGGAGGGGTGAAGCACCTCGGGGAGAACACGGTCCGTGTTTCAGCCAAGGGGCTCCAGTGCTCCAGGAGGAGCAGAGCAGCCGGCAGGGGCTGGGGTAAAGGAGGAATTCAGAAAGGCCAAGCTCACACACACAGCGAACGAGGATCCACCAGCCTGGAGCACCTGGCTGCTCTGCCAGCCTGCAGGGAAGGTGCTCAGAGGGCTGAGGACCAAGGGGAAACCAAATCCAACAAAGAGGATGGACTGAGCTGAGGGAGGAACTACCCAGCACAGAACATTCCCAAATTATAGCATCAAGTAACACAGAGACATTTATTTATAAGTGAGGAGCACTGCATCTGTGTTGCTGTATATGCTCTAATTTTATCAGTGATCCACCAGCATTAGGAGCAGTTGAATTTTATCTTTTTTTTAATTCACATCTGTGCATTCTCTCTGATCACAGTCCCATCTATGCCATCATCCTTCCTGGCTGCCAATACATTGCTTACATTCAGTGATATCCTGTGATACAGAAATCCAGGAACATGCTTCTGAAGAGTCATGACCATAACCATACGAGTAACAGCACCAATATTGTATTTTTTTAAGTAGTTAAAAATGTAACACAAGTTTTCAGTAACGATTGAATAAATTAATACTTTTTTGATTATGTCAAAGATCTGAGTAAAAGTTGAGTCATGCCTACCTATCAGTAAATCAATTACATGCTGTAATTTGGTAAATTTAGCTGACTTTACCCACTAATCTTGGATGCTTTATTAAATACAGAAGAGCAGCAAGAAATTCCTTAGATCATCAGTATTATCTTATCAGGAGTGGAAGAGAATGTTACCTCCCTCCATATCCTGGGAATCTGATGGGGAAAGGAGAGACACAGACAGAAAAGTGAGTTAATTATTCAAGAAGGAGTTTCCTCTTCAGCAAATTCCTCTCTCAGCTCAGCCAAACCCTGTCATTCCAGGGCTTCTAATTTTAGGAACAATTTGGATAGCAGGTCAGAACTTCAGCATTTCCCTGCAGAGTCCACGGCACAGACAGTGCTCAAGTATTTTCACTTCTCCTTTAGTTAAGGTTCCATCAGTGTCTCATGGTGAGACCCCACACCCACAAGTCCTTTCTGTGCTCTCTTCCTTCAAAAATGTTCTCCATTTCTGTGCTCAAGCAGGGAGAAAGGAGGAAAAGCTCAATAACGCTGCAATCTGAGCAGCATCCACCCCTCTGTCCTTTCCATCCCCAGGGGTCCATTATCCCCCAGGTCCCCTGCATCTGTCACAGGATGGGAAGGAGCCCCCAGGGTGGAGTTCAATCAATACCCTGACCTTCAGCAAAATCCTTTGTTTGTACCAAGTAGACAATGGAAAAAAAAATATTACGTGGAAAAATAGCATTTTCATGCTAGGTAGGATACAGAATCCACGGATGCTACATTTGGGCACTGCTTGGGAAATGGACTGCGGGGTAGAAAACATGGAAATGTGAATTATTGCCATCCAAATTAGTCCTGCCCTCGGGTGTTTGTGAGAGAGGGGCTGAGATCTGCCACGTTTCACTCAGGCCACCCAGACACAGGCAGTGACTTGTGCAAGGTGTAAGATCTGGTAGGAAAATGGAAATAAAATGAAGGAGAGCTCATTTGGGGGATCTTCATTACTGGGTGTGGCAGAAGAGGAAAAGCAGGAAGATCTGCAAGGAGATCACGTGAGGCAGAGCTTGAGAGATCAATTTTACGTTGGTTAAAGCAGAAAATTGGCCACATTTTCATAAGGGAATTGCCATAATTGTGTGCTCATGTTTTTAAAATGAAGCATTCCCCAAGGCAGTGAAGGATGGGGAAAATATCTCAGTTGAAGTGCTGGGCTTTAAAAAAACCCAAAAAGTGTGTTGGTCACTTGTGTGGTGCTCTGAGAGGACCTGAGACAAAAAGATGTCCTTGGGGTGTGCAACACACCTTGTGATGTTACTGGAGTGGTTGGAAACGTGGAAAAACATGAGCAGCAAGCAGTTTGTTTGGGGTTTTTTGGTGAAAATTGTATTTTGATTGAAAGTTTTGGAGCAATTCTATATAAAAAAAAGCATTAAGTCTTCAAAATTTCTGCTGAAACTGAATTTCTTCTGGAAATGTTCTAGGAGTGGATTACGGGGATGTTTAGGACAACAGGGTAACTCCTCCAACAGCTTTGAAAATAGAGGAGTTAAAGGAAAACATGCTCAGTTCACAGCCTGTTACCTTGATGGGTGTATTTCATTTCTTAATTTCATACATATTTCCAAATGAGGCAGCTTCCTGCTCAAATGGTGTTTCTATATCAAAATATCTGTGGTTTAGTCTACCTTATTTGTAAATTAGGTAGGGAAATGCAAAATCCACGTTTCCCAGCTTTGTGGCCACTTTTCCCGCAAAAAGGTGTTTGAAGAAAATTTTACATTATTAAATACAAAAGTCATGTTTAGGAAGATGTATCCTAGTTAACTTTCCTTTTGAGTTCTTTATGAACTCTGGTACTTCTTGCATGCTCAATCCTAACAAGAGATGACCAAAACATTCCACCTTCAACTCCTTTTATTATAAATTTTTCCAGCAGAGGGAAGAGAAAGAGAAGAATTTATAAAATGTGAGAAGCTTCTTGAAAGGAAATAGATAAATGGGAAATATATCCATTTCCCCCTGTTTTTATCATCTCAGAGCCTAAAGACAGCTTGCATTCTTCATTGACAAACAGAGAGCCACTCCAGGAGTGTAATCATAGTAAAATTCACAGCTAAGGTAATGTACAACTGGAATTGTGTCTGGAGGAGCTGAGGTATGCCTTGGAGGAACGCATTAGATGCTATGGTTAATTAACTAATTTACTCAATCAAGTTTAACAGTGGTTTTAGCTTTAATGGCACCATTACATTTCAATATGAAAATAACAGGCTGGGTTCCTGGTGCTGCCTGCAGCCCTCCCCTGTGCAGCATCCCCTGCACAGCTGGGTTTTGATTGGTGAGCTCCTCAGCCTGCCTGCCCTGCCCGTGGCCAGCTGCCCCTCCAGCCCATCCCCAGGAACCAGGGACCCCACGCTGCAGATCCCAGCAGGCTCCTTGCAGGCTCTGAGGGGCGTCCTCAGAGGAGATCTGGAGCTGTGATCCTCAGAGGAACTGTACCTCAGTTCCTCTGCCCCGGTACCAGCTCTGGCTTTCTCTGGGGCTGCACTGAAGGCACTTGAGATGATAGGTCATGTTCACACTCAGGTGTTTATTATTTCCTATCAGTAAAACAGTGTCACTGCTGTGAGTTCAGCAGCTTTTCATTAGAAGGCACAAAATGGCCAACAATCTCTTGGTACAAGGCCTTTTAAGACTGAACTGTCCAATTAAGAGCTGACACCTGGATTATTTTCCCTTTTAACCCAATAACTGATCCCAAAGAGCTGCAATGTGGACTTTTCTGTCCAATTACAAAATGCCACCCAAACCCATGGAGAAGAAGGAAGAGGCAGCATGAAGAAGAAACCCAGGACAACACCCTTTGCCCTCCATCTTGCTTCCATCCACAACACACTAAAAACCCCAAAACCTCAATTTCTCACCAAGTGACACACCTACACTCTCTATAATCTATTGCACACTTTTGTGGGTTCCAGTCTATCTTGAAGTTTAGGAAACTTACAGCTCTCCCTGCCAAGGGGCTGCTGGGGGTAAAATAGAAAAAGCCTCAATTTCATGTTTGGGTTTATTTGATAGTAAACCCTTTAAAATACGGTCACTCAGAATGTGTTGACCATTTTTGTGAGGATTTGGCCTGGGAAGTCCATGTGGCTTCCTCGAGGCCCAGACATGCAGCTGGATGGCTGGCACAGCTGAGAGAGCCCTGTTCCTTCATGGCAGAAATATCTGAGTGCGTAGACACAATCCCAGAGCCACTGAGTGGGGAGAAAAATCTCCAAGGTCGCAGAGTCCAAGCTGTGCCCAATCCCAAATCTGTCACCAGCCCAGAGCTCTGAATGCCACATCCTTGGACACCTCCAGGCATGGGCACCCCAGCCCTCCCTGGGCAGTTCCAGTCCCTGGGCACCCTTTCCATGGGGAAATTCCAACCTGAACCTCCCCTGGCCCAGCCTGAGGCCGTTCCCTCTCCTCCTGTCCCTGTTCTGGGAGCAGAGACCAATCCCCACTTTGCCACGACCCCAAATGTGCCCTGGACACCCCAGTGGCCAGCACAGAGCACAGAGCAGAGGCACAGGGGCTGTCCCCAAAGGGTCACAGCCACCAGAGCAGGAGGAGGCTGGGAGCAGCAGCTGGGAAAGGCGGGGATTCCTGGGGGCAGAGCAAACGTGGCTGTGGGTACCACATCCACTGATAATGGATCTCATCTGGGGGTGGCAAGGCGCAGTAAATCACTGCTGAACACTTCCGTGTGATTTTATAGAGAATTTTTATTATCATAGGTACAAAGGCCGTACTTTGGAGATTAACTGGGAAAAGTTTTACAAGGCAGTGGAGATAATGAATCACAAATTCCATGAGGGTGAACCTCCCGTGCTGAATCCCAGTGCAGCTGTCTCATATTTGCTCCGTGTGCATTTTGCTACCAGTAATTTTGTCATCAATTTTCATATTTTGTTTAAACATATTTGTCTTTTGGACAAGATAGGTCATATTTCACCCATTTGATGAATTTTCTCCTTGGTCCAGTTTTACAGGATTTGCACTTAATTAATTGCACAACCTTTAATTCGACAGACTGTTTTTAATGGCTGCGTAGTTTCAAATGCATATACAGGGAGAAATTTCAAAAAGTAATTGTTTTTATGTCACTACCATTGAAAGTTGCAATTATTAAAATACACAGATAATGGCACGGAATTCCTTAGCTGATGATATTAAACATGCACAAGTTTTTAATGCAGATTTTTAGGAGGTTTCATTTGGAATTTGGGGTATGACCTCCGTATAGGAATATTCATATATAGGAATATTCCTGAAACTTTGTGCAAGCTCACAGATTCCACTTGGCAAATTTTGCCACGTGTGCTTTTGGCAAGATGAGCCTCAGTTTCAATTTTTTTTTCCCCCAATTCTGCTGCAATTCCACTAAGAATGGGTGACGGGACTGCTTGATCAGGCTGGGCTTTAAAGTGCCAAACAAATTCCCTGCTTCCAAAGCTCGCGAAAGCCCAGGGAAGGGAAGGCCACCTTTTCCTGGAGAGCTCAACTCTGCCAGCCTCGGCTCCCTTGAAAGCTTCCTTGGTTCTTAGCAGGCTGGCAGGAGAGGGCCAGCTCACCCTGCTGCCTGCAAATGTGCCCATCAAACGTGCTTGTCAAGCACCAGGCTCCTCCACGCCTGGGAAAAGGCAGACAGGAAGGAGTAGGCAAAGGTCAGTCCTTGTCAGCTCTCTGTAAATGTAATTGTCCTGGCAGCTTGTGAGGCTGCCTCGTTCCCTAGCAACTTTGGCTGTGCAGGAAGAGTTAAATACATAATGCTCACGGTTGCTTTTTTACCTAATTTTGGTAATAAGAATTTTTGTGTGTGTGTGTGATTTTGTTTTATTTACTTGCCTTTGTGTGTGTTTGGAGGTTTGTGTGCATAAGCTGCAGGCTCCCATCAGCAGTTGTGCAAGGCTTCAAAAAGAAATCTGTTCCTGAGGACTCACTGACTTCTGAGTTGGAGGATAATCATGATAATTAATCTGGATCCTGGCTCCCTTTGTTATGTGGCTCTGTACAAATGTAATTTGTGAAACAAATTCCACACAGCCCCTGGTTTTGGTGCTGGTAGTGGTGAGCTGGCAGCAGGATCTGACCTGGTACCTCAGAGTGCTCAGGGAGATCTTTTATGCTGATGGTGATTGAATGGGGAACTTTTAAACTATATATTTCTCAAATTGCCCCTGCTAATGACAACCAAGAGAGCAGTGATTTTAAGGCAGATTTTTGTTTAGAGGAGCGAATTTAGGGATTAAGCCAAGGCATTCAACTCCAGTGCAGCTTCTGTGGGCACTGGCAGAGCTGACCAAGCCACGGGCAGGTGACAGGAGGTGCCTGCAGCTGGGACCTCAGGGCTCCAGCAGGGGAAGCCAGGAGGTTTTAGTGAGCAGGCTGGGCTGTGTGAGGCCTTCAGCTGATACTCAAACTGCCCTCGGCTCCCACAGCCTTTTCAAACGTGCTCACAGCAGACCTGACTCAGGGCGATTTGTGGAACCAGAGCATCCTCCAGCTCCAGTTTCACAGCCTGTGGCAGAGGAGCAGTCTGGCAACCCTCCAGGGCTGGCACCAGGGACTCAGAATGCTGCTCCTGGCCCCAGGTAGAGGCAGAGTTTGCTGGGTTTGCTCCTTGTAAAGATTTACAGCAACTTCATGACTCCTTAGCAGAGAGAGTCATAAAGGAGGAGCTGGAATTCAGGCTGTGTCCTGGTGAGATTCTCATCTTTGTTCCTTGCAGATGTTAAGTCACTTTGAGATGCAAGTCATTTCTTTGAAAAAGCTTTCTTTGGGGCTGAAATCTAATGGCAGGAAATTAGCTGTTAATCCTGTCTGTTCTTGGACAGACCAGACATGCATAATAAACTCCCCCTTGCCTCCTCCTGCCTGCCCAGTGATTCACTTTGACCTGAAAGCAAACATTTTCTTCCACAAAGACAATGTTTATGAGGTGCAGCCCCAGTTGGCTCTGATGATTAGAGACACATGGATCAACCTGTGTGGAAGCTGGGATGGCTGCTTGAAAGGAGCCCTGCTCGGGACGTCTGAGATCACCAACCCTGGGAGAACCAAACGAGCAGCACCAGCCTCACATGTTCCAAACCTGCATCCAGACTCACTCCCAAACCTGCATTCAGACTCCCAAACCTGCTTCCAAACTCACTCCCAAACCTGCATCCCAACTCCCAAACCTCCATCCAAACCCTCAAACCTGCATCCAAACTCTCAAACCTGCATCCAAACTCACTCCCAAACCTGCATTCAGGATCCCAAACCTGCATCCAAACTCACTCCCAAACCAGCATCCCAACTCCCAAAGCTGCATCCAAACTGACTCCCAAACCTCCATCCAAATTCCCAAACCTCCATCCAAACTCCCAAAGCTGCATCCAGACTCCCAAAGCTGCATCCCAGCTCCCAAACCTCCATCCAAACTCCCAAAGCTGCATCCAGACTCCCAGAGCTGCTGGGTAACCCTTGCTCCTGTGGAGCAGAAGGCAGCAGAGCTCTGGGATTTGTCTGGGAAGGAGCCAGATCCCACCCCTGTCCCTGATTCCTCCTGCTCAGGGGCTCTGGGAGAGCCTTTGTTCCCCTCCTGATTCCATCTGTTGGTGAATTTAGAATCACAGAATGAATCCAGCCCCAAAATCCCCCCCTGTGCATCCCTGGCAGTGGTGCCCAAACCCTCCTGGAGCTCCTGAAGGTTTGCAGCAGTGCCCAGTCCCAGGGGAGCCTGGTCAGGGCCCCACCACCCTCTGGGGTTCCGAGCCTTTTCCTGAATCCCACCCAAATCCCCCTGGGCCAGCTCCAGCCCCTCCCTGGCTGCTCCTGTGGTGAATTGAGCCCCACAGACCCCTCAGGGAGGCCCTGGGCACTGTTCCCATGGTGGGCACGGGTGCCAGGGTGGCTGTGGGGCATTGCTGTCACCCATGCACCAGGTGCTCCCTCTCTCCTCTCGTGCTTTGTGCTTGATTCCTGCCCTCCCTTATCTCTAAAAATAGCAGTGCTGCAACATCTGCTTATTTAAGTAGTTCCATTTGGTCCTAAATCCATCAGGTTCTTGTAAAAAGGACTTTAATAGGTCATTTTTCGAGTGAATGGCTGGGAGTTACTCAAACTCCTCGGGCTGGGAAATGGCATTACATACTTCTCTCTTGCATTGATTAATTATTTTTTTTAAAAAAAGAATAAGCTGTTTTGAAATTTTAGTTAAACCAAAAGGAATTGAAGTGAAATTCATATGCCAGGCAGCGGCCTTGTGAAATGTAAACTGAGTTATAAACCTATAGAAAATGGATTTTATTATGGAAATGTAAACTGTCCCCTAAGCATAGCAGAGGGAGGTGATGCTGTAACAACGTACAAGTAAGTAATAAACAATAGCCAGTATTATATCAGATGGCTGGGTACAGCTAGAAATGTATCTGTTTGGGTGTTGAATTATCCCCAAATTTGAATTATGGGCATATAATTCAAATTATCCCCTTCCAGTCATATAAAGTCTGACAGACATATTTTTTTAATATACTTCTTGTGCTGTTTTGCATTATGTCACATCCTCCAGCGTTAAAACCACAGCTTTCCTAACATGATTCATCAGAAATCAGGAGGGAAAAAGAGTTGAGATCTGATATAGTGAGTACTCTTAAATTACAGAGCAGCTCTGAGTGCAGTGTGAGACAGGGGCAGGGTGAATGAGTGTGTCTGAGGCTGTCATGTCCATGAACTGGGAAACTCACTGGCTCACTGAATCATTTCCTGGTCCTCCTGCTCATCCATCGACACCCAGAGAACCAGGCTGGGCTTGCTGAGATGAAAGCCAGAGTAATTCAGAGCCAGCTGTAATTCTTTATAAAACATACACCGAGTATTTTTGTTGACTCCTGCATGACATTTCCAAGGTGGCTGGGAAGCCAGGCCATTTGTTACCCAGGATCCAGATCAATAGCAAGCACAGAGGAAAACAAGTCAAGTGAACATCCAGTGGGGAGGACAGGACACCTTCCGAGTTTGCACATCTCAGCTGAGCTCAGTGCACGCGGCAGGGGAACATCCTGTTCTCCTCAGCAGCCTTTGCAATCACTGAGAAACAGGAGGCATGAGGAAAAGCTACTGCCTTACAAATCTGGAATTGTCAGAATTGACCAGTGACTAAAGCAGAGCTTTGCTCACCCTTTTCTCCCCCTTTTCCTTCTATAGGTTTTCTGCCTGACCAATGGCTCGTTTTTGTAATGCAGATTCCAGAAGCATCATGTGCTCTGGCACACCTGAATTCCCCCTTTCACTATTGCCAGCTGCTTTATCACCCCTAAATTACTACATTTTAGCATAGAGAGAACAGAATCCATCCTAAAAACCTAAATATGCACTTTTTGTCAGACATGATCTGTCCAAGAGGAAAATAATTTTCTGTATTGGTTCTCAAATAATCTTGATCAAATTTCACAGTAAAGACTCTTGCTGACTTCAGGGGCTTGAGGGCTGAAAGTTTTCAGGGGGTCTGGGCTCATGTTTCACGGTCTGATTTGAAAGCTAACTTTTCAAACATCCCTTGTTTGATTCAGAACCCTGTACAGACTCAGGACTTTCTTCATCTCATTTTAAGGATCAAGTGTATTCCCCTTTGTATTTTGGATGCTGTCCTAGCTCAGGGAAGTTTATAACCAGGCTTTTAGAGTGCCCTATATTAAAAGATGGAAGGGTAAAAAAATTGCACCTCGTAGGTTTGTCCACGAAAATTGCTCCTGGCTAAGATTTAAAAGAATTAACACATCACCTGGACTTTGCATGTGAAGCTTTAACTTTTTGATAAACAGCAAACTCATCTCCTGCTGTGCCAGCTATTTTTAACCCACCTTGTGAGTATGCTTTTTTTATTGCTTTATACAGCATATCTGATTCTCTCTAAAGCACAAACTAAAAAATCTATCGGGTTGTCATTTGCTGCAGAGTGCCATCTATCATCATGCAGCTTGGCAGCTGTAGTGCTGGGAGGGAGGGGGGCCGGGGCAGGAGGCACGCTCAAGGACTTTCGCATGTAACACCAAAAAAAAACCCCTTGTCACAATTATTTATGGCTCTTGCTGGGGCACATAATAGGACACATAAAACCTGTGTTTGGTGCGGAGCAGCCTCGCAGCCCCGAGCCGGGCGCGGGCAGTTCTGCTTCACACACACATTTCCTGAACATTGTTCATTTCCTGAACAATGCCGAGCGCCCGGGCAGTGACAGTGACAAATTCTGGAGGCTCTGGCTGCAGCTCTGCAGGCTGGCGGGGGAGCAGGGGTGTCAGTAGTGCAGGAAGGCTGCCAGTGACACCCAAACGCTCCTGCGCTCCCGGCCGCGCTTTCCTTCTGAAGCTGCAGGGAAGTTCTTGAGAAGAAAGTGGCAGAGGAACCTGTGCCAGGAAACAATTCCTCCTCACTTGATCCTCTGTGCAGTTTGGTAACTCCAATTCTGCAGTTGCAGGGGGGCCCCACGAATATTCAGCAGTATCAATATTCGCCATGGATATTGCTAGGAGTGTTACCCGCTGTGAGGGGTTTTGGGGTCTGCGGTGGCAGCTCTCTGTGACCCTGCTGAGCACTGTCCCCTCTGCTTCAGCTCCCACCGATGGATTCATTTCGGGCTGCTCCTCTCGGGGTGGCAGCCATGGAGAGCTGTGCTGCTGAGGAAACCAGGGTTTGGTAATGAAACATAAAACTCGGGTCCCATCCAATAAATTGTCGTGCTTGCAGTTTCTCCAGAAAGAGCATGGACAGATATTAACCTCGATGTCCCCATTAAAGTCCTCTGATACACTTTTTATTTCCCATATCTCATAGCATTTCTGAGCTCCTGTGTTAAGCACCAGACTCTTTAATTAGCACAAGAGAGGCCAGGATAGGTTTGCTCCTCTGGAGCAAATCAGTTTTGAAGGGACCATCCACAAAACCACCAAGAATACAAATTAAACAGAAGCACCTTGAGCACAAGCTGTGTCACTTCTCTCAAGGAGCCACAGACAGTACTCAGGTACACACAGTAACTGAGCCTAAACCCACCTATTAATAATCAGGGTTACTTTATTTAAGTGGAATGACCTGCCCTCTTCCTGCAGGAAGGAAGGTGGTGGCTTTGGAACAGCATCAAATAATAGAACATGCCTAGGAAACAAAAAAAAAGGAAAAATAACTGAAAGCCCAAGTTAGCAAGAGTTGAACTGTAATTTTTTTTTTTTTATGTGGTTTTTCTGTTGAACTAAGTGACAGAAGTTCACTCAAGCCTGTTTCTCCTGGGCATGTTCCCAGGGCAGCTCCTACAGGGCAGTTCCTGCAGTGCTCCTGCCGGAGGCAGGGCTGGTTTAGGGCTTTGCTTTCCCCCTCGAAGCTCCCCCAGCCCCAGTTCTCTGCAGCAGAGCTCCCCCACACCAGAGGGGCTCTGGGCAAGTGGCAACTGGAACAGCCCAGTGCTCTCCACCTCCTCATCTGCACCCTCTGAGCCCCAGCCCTTTTCTCCTCATGGCTTCCAGCCTGAGGGGGACAAAGCAATGACTTTGGGGGTATCTGGGGAAAAGCACAAATACTGCGAGGTTTTTGGGGGTTTACATTTGATAGATCTGTAGAGTAGCTAGAGAAACAATGGCAGTGTTCCTCAGTGTGGTTCATCTGGTGGAGCTGATCTTATTCTCCATTGAATTTATTGCCCAGTCATGAGGAGATGGTTTGGTTGGTTTGTGGCATGGGGATACCACAATTTCCAGAATGTATGAATGGTGCAGCCTTTAAACTGGTGGATTTGGAACCTCCCACTCCCAAAAAAAGTCTGCCCAAGAAAGTTCTTTCCAATGCTAATATAAGAATCCTTGGAAAGCAGAGGGGAAGGGAGCAGCAGTGGATACAGAAATTGCAGACTTGATAATTTCCTTACCAACTGTTCTTAATAATTGTGCTCAGAAGTGCAGGGTGTATTTTTACATTTCTGATTTTCTGAGTGTGCTTAGAAACTGCTTTGCCCACTCTGAGACAAGTAATTAGTATTAGAAGGTAAAAATATCAATTAAGGTTTACACTGATGTATAAAACCAAGGAGTGCCCCATCCATTCTGCTGCCACCTGAGTGCAGCACGTGAGGTTTCCAGCAGCTAAAAAGTGCATTCTTGTAAAAGAATTTTACATTATTTCCAATGTTTAGAACATGAAATATTTTTATTTATTATACAAATACTTTTAACTCTTGGCCACCTACTGACTCTGACACAATCAGAGCTTTTCCATCAGTCAGCACACCAGTGTTTCCAGATGGGTTGGGTCTTTTTCCCAAACCAGTCCTTCCTAAACTTCCAGCCCATTTGGGGTTTAAATCCTCGCAATGCCACGCCACGTTGCTCCTGACACCAATTTAGTGAGATGTGGCAAACATGCAGCTACCAAGGAAATAGTTTCCTTAGCAACAAGGAGCTGCTGACACCACTCCACACGAGCCCACTCCAATCCCACTCGCTGGGGTGGCTGCTCCTGGCTTCTGGCTGCTCTTTGCAGCTGCACAAAGCAGATGTTGGGGCCCAATTTGTGCTCTCACCATCTTCACAAAAGGAGGAGTCCATGCACAGCCACCTGCAGCATCCAAACTTTGGGATTTAGCACGGCACATCGACATTTGAAACAGCCAGGGTGCAAGTCTGAGCTTAACAAGGCTCCTGTGGCTGTAAGCTGAGCTCAGCTGACACATCCAGCATTTAACAGAGCTCAGTACAAAGCAATGGCAGGAAAAAGTCCTGGTGGCACTGCTGACACAGTTTTGTGGTCAGAGGTATTTATGTGCTGCTGACGTAAGGGGCCCGAGGAAATGCAACGTTAAGTTTAGTTAGTTCTAGATAAAAATAAAATAAGCATTCCCCAGTCCCAAATGGGAATTGTTGCATCCCACTCATCTATCAGGGGAAAATAGCAACAAGAATGTTGCCTTTGGTGGGGGAGGGAAAGGCTGAACCTGCTTCAGTGGAATTTTGGTAAAAAAAGTCCCATACAAGTTCCAAAAAAGCAATTTCACCAGGACATTCCTTGTTGGCTGAATTTTAGCTGATATCTTGGTTCTGCTGTCCTGATTTGGCACCAATATTTCATGGATGGCCCAGTGCTCATGGTGGTACCCTGAGCCCAGAGGATATTTGAAAGCAAATCCCTGCTCTGCCACATTTCCCTGTGCATTGAGACCCCAGGGACTCAAATTCCCAAAGGGATCAGAATATTCCCAGTTTGGGACAATCCCAGGAGTCCCTCGATGAGGAGATGATCTGGGGCAAGTGCTAAATGCTGACTTAACTCTCAAAATCAGATCTCCTTGAACTGTTCCCTGATGGCACCCAAATTTAAATGGCAGTTTTGCTGTTGCTTAAAAGCTGTGAAGTTTAATTAAATATTTGTTCTTAAAACAAAAAAAAGGAATGAAAGGAGTTTTTTTTTGCCATGCTGTACATAAAAAAAGCGGCACAGACATGCTAAATATATAAAATTTAATATAAATTAAATAATATATTAATGAATAAAATTAATATAACTTCCAAATAGCATCTAGGTAAAATTCAGTGGCTTCTCTTTGCCAGTTTTTATGATTTGGGGCATATTTTGAATAAAAGTCTCTCCTGAAACAGGCAGCAGTACCTGCATGGTCTTAAAAAATGCTGTTACATTAATTTTCACTGTAATTGGTTAATTAACAATCTACAACAAAAGGAGAGCATTGCAAAAGTGAAAAAATATCTGTTCTATTTCAAACATGAGAATCAGCAGAAACTCTTTGGAATCAATAAGGATCTTTATGATACTTTGGCCGTAGAGATCTGATTTTGAAATTAAAGCCCTTTTTGCTTGCACATAAATTAAATGTAGAAGTTACTGCACAAATATCTCGAGAAATACGTCTCTGAGATCATTAATATTTGCTGGAATTAAATTATTAGTTTGCCTTTAGCCCCACTGAGCTGAACTCCGGATAGATCTTGCTTTGTGCTGAGCTCTTGCAAATAATGGGTTTTTTTAAAAAATTAATATAACTGTAAAAAATTGTGCATCTTGAAGACCTGAAATCACCTGCTTTTGGGACTGCTTTGTTTTATTTTTGTACCCCTTTCAAACCTGTGCCATCTATTAAAGAACTTTTAGCTGTTGAGGTGCTGTAATTCAGTTGCTGTTTCAGCAGTTCCACATGGAGCCTCTCCCTCACCCCGAGTGGCTGTGAGTTGATCATCTCTTTCCTGAACCCTGGCAATTCTGTGGATTTCCTTGTGTGTAATCAGATGGATTTGGTCTGAAAATCAACAGTATTTCCTGGCCACTGGGTTTAGAAATCCTTGCTAGAAAGAACACTTGTGATAAAATGATTTTTTTTATTTTTACACAAATTGCAAGTATTATAACCTGCCATATAACTTTAGCATCAGTTCTTCAATTTGAGGAAATGTTGATTTAAAGCATAGCTTAATACAAATTTTTTAGTGAAGTGTAACAGTAAAAAACCTTAGGAAATTCCTTCCTTAAAATTATCCCAATAGTTCGCCCAAAGACAGAGTTTCAGTTTAAAAAAAAAAAAAAAGACTTTGAGCTAGGATAGTCTTTAAAAATATATATTAAAAAACTTCTCACTACCAAAGTCACATTCATAAGTATTAAGTAATAATATTTATATTCAATGTATCTGAGTAATAAATATTAAATTTTGAGAATATATTTGTAACCATATCAATGATATCTAATGCAGGGTCAGGTTTGGGGCTTTCTTGATACATTTGTAATTTGACTTTTAGTAAAAAGAGCCAAGCTGGTTACACTGGAATAACAACAGAGAATTAAAGCCTCATCTATTCCATAGTGCAATTTTCCCAGAGTATCCGCTAAAATATTCCTACAAACCCATCCTGTGGAATACTGGCTGCACCCTGAGCTTTGCTGGGCCCTTCCTGGTGGGGCAGCAGCTTCCAAACCTCTTCCCAGTCTCAGTCAACACCTGGATCAACACCTTTCCTTCCCTGGTGTGGCTGTGGAAACGGGGTTCTGCATTGCTCCTGAATCCCTGGGGATCCATCCATTGTTCCTGAATCCCTGGGGATCCATCCATTGCTCCTCAATCCCTGGGGATCCAGCCATTGCTCCTGAATCCCTGGGGATCCACCCATTGCTCCTGCATCCCTGGGGATCCATCCCTTCCTCCTGCATCCCTGGGGATCCACCCCTTCCTCCTGAATCCCTGGGGATCCATCCATTGCTCCTGAATCCCCGGGGATCCATCCATTGTTCCTGAATCCCTGGGGATCCATCCCTTCCTCATGAATCCCTGGGGATCCATCCATTGTTCCTGAATCCCTGGGGATCCATCCATTGCTCCTGAATCCCTGGTGATCCATCCCCTCCTCCTGAATCCCTGGGGATCCACCCATTGCTGTCAAATCCCTGGTGATCCATCCCCTGCTGCCAGTTCCTGTTGGTCCATCCCCTGCTCCCAAACCCCTGGAGATCCCTGGTGCCTTTGTGGCTCCAGCTGGAGCAGCAGGGTCCCTGTTCCTCCCTGTGCTGTCTGCGCCAGCTCTGCCCATCCCAAACACCACCCAGCCCAGCCCAGAGCCAGTTCCAGGGCAGCTCATCCCAAGGGCGGCTCCAAAGCCCGTCCCAGCCCTGCCTGTGTGGGTGTCACACAGGGCCCATTTCCCACTGAGCTGGAAATGACCCTGATCCTCCTGCAGCCCTCCCCAGCCCTCCCCTCCCTCGCTCTCAGCCCAGGTGAGACTCCTTTTCTTCCTGCAGACAGACATTTCAATTTCATTCTTTCCTCTCTGGTGGTTAACGATGCCAAAAAGCAGCACTAGGGACACCTTAGGACTTCAGCTTTCCTGACACTTATTAAAAACTCCACGTGAGGACAGGGCTGCCTGTCGAGGTCGCTCAGGCAGAAGGGCTGTGGCACAGAGCCACAGGAAACTGGGCCACGGATGAACTCCTGGGATCCCTCCCGCTGCAGATGCTCCAAACTTCTCCAGCAGTTTAAAAAGGGGGGTGGGAAAGGCTGTGCACCTTTCTAAAGCCTTTTCCAAGTGCTGGGGTGGAGGAGACACTGAATTTTGCAAGACCATGGGCTCCCCAGGGCCAGATTGTGCCAGGACAGGGAAGAGCAGCTCTCAAACCTGAGACCTGCAAGGGACACAGTGCAAGCCAGAGCATCCTCCTGCCTACAGCACAGAGCAGGGAATTGATAGGGATTGATAGCCAAAATATTAATTATCCACCTGTGTGAGCTTTGCCAGGCTGGGCTGTGGAGTGAACTCCTTCAGGCCTTTCAAGGCCAGGTTTGGACAGGGCTTTGAGCAGCCTGGTGCAGTGAGCCACAGTCCCTGTGTTTGTTTCTTCTCCTTCCAGAATGGCTTGGGTTGGAGGGACCCCAAATCCCACCCAGTGCCACCCCTGCCATGGCAGGGACACCTCCCCCTGCCCCAGGGTCCAGCCTGGCCTTGGGCACTGCCAGGGATCCAGGGGCAGCCCCAGCTGCTCTGGCAATTCCAGCCCAGCCCCTGCCCACCCTCCCAGCCAGGAATTCCTTCTCAATATCTAATCCCTGTTGAACCTGGCCTCCTCCTGCAGCTCTTCTCCTCCATGCCCTGACTTGACTTCACTGAATGTTAAATAAGACCCAGAAATGTCTGGAAAATTTCAGTTATTCTGTTTTGGTAGCAAATGAAAACTGAAGAGTCTTTGGACAAATTAGTGAGGTTGATCCCCACCATTGCATTAGGAAGTCTTCAGTGTACACTGAATTTCCTCTTATCTATATTTATATCTGCTGCTTGCTGTTCTGCTGATAAAACACCAGCCTGATTTCAAGTGCTCTGCCCTGAGCAAACTGCACAGAAATAGGAACATTTCCTTAACACAACATCCATTAACAGGTAAATGGTGGCACAGGACCAGCTCCCCATTAGAGCAGGCGTTGTCCAGCACAAGAGGGTCACAAGAGCTGAAATCCTGGGGAGCAGCAGCCTTGGGGTTGTGGTGTGAGCTCCCACCACCAGCCTGGAAAGCAGGGAAGGTCCAGTGACTCCTGCCTGGGAGCTGCTCCCTGTTTCTGAGGTTAATGAGAGGGGAATTAAGCACATGTGCTATCTCTGAGCTGCTTCTGTAAGAGCTGCTAATGTAGCACAGAAGTAATAAACCAATAAATTAAAGGTTCTTAATTATCATTAGAAAATATTGCTATCTTTAAATGCAGATGCAAACTAGGGAGAAAAGAAGTAAAGAACTTTCTGTTTTTAAATTAGCATGAATTAAGAAAAAACACAGCTCGGATTTTCATTCTGACTTGTTTTAAATGGGGAGATGCTGAATATGCAATGATTTTTTTTTTTTACATTAATAATAATAGGAAATGCTAGATAGTGGCATCTCAGCACAATTCTAATTTAATGAGAAACAATAAAATAGTTTTCCAAAGGGGCCTATTTAGGTCCAAGAAAGGGGGATATTAAAGTTTCAAGATTTATTTTACTTTCTTTAAGGTGTGCTGATGTGCATTTTCTATGACTATATCCTATCTGCTGATTAGATCTTCTATAATTTCCGTGCTTGGAAAAGAGCTGATATTCTTTCAACTGGATAGTGTTGAAAAAGTGTCAAACAGGGCACCTCTTTTCTAATTGTAGTTGGGTCAATCTACATTGCAAACCATTTCCTTTGAGGAAAGGAAAGGAAAGGAAAGGAAAGGAAAGGAAAGGAAAGGAAAGGAAAGGAAAGGAAAGGAAAGGAAAGGAAAGGAAAGGAAAGGAAAGGAAAGGAAAGGAAAGGAAAGGAAAGGAAAGGAAAGGAAAGGAAAGGAAAGGAAAGGAAAGGAAAGGAAAGGAAAGGAATAGGAAATAGGAAAAGGAAATAGGAAAAGGAAATTCTTGATCCACTTGTGCAGGCCGGGATCTCGTAGAATTTAGAAAAGGAGGAGAATGATAAACATGGGAAATATCACAGAAGCTTCATGCCTTTGCCAGAAAAATTCCACCACAGTGTGAGACTCCTTGCAGGGGACAGGGAGAAGGGAACTGGAGTCTCTGGGGAAGTTCCAGTGTCTGCAGGACAGGCCTGAGCCACCACCTGCTGCATCAACTGTCTCACACTCTGATAGAAAGAATATAGGATATTTTTACTTTGCTAGAAATTCCTCTTATTTACCTGTTTTTCCTGATTTCTTTGCAGTAACTGGTTGTGTCTCCCACATAATTAATAATCTGTCTCACAGAGTGAGAGCTTTAGTTGTAAGCACACGGTCCCCAGCTCTGTTCCCTGCAGTGCTCTGGGAAGGGTTTCGGGGTACCCTGCTCAGCCAGGTACACTTGCTGCTATTTGGGCTTCAAAATATGGATTTACCCTAAGAAGAGCAGGAGAGGAGGGCAGCATTTGGGCAGTTTCAGGTTAATAAATTAAAGAATTATTTCAGGAACAGCAAGAATGCTGGATTTTGGATCATTCCTTACTGACTTTGTTTGCAGTGATCCTGTCACTGCCAATCCTTTGGGAGGCCGTTTTGGATAAATTTCAGCAGACACCATTATGATCAAAATATAACATATATTTGTACTTGAAGCACATAATTAACTACTGGAATTCATATTTAAACCACGCTTTGCTCATTTCCGTTTTCTCTAATGTCTCTTTAGTTCTCTTTTTTTGTTGTTGCTGTTCCAAAGGTCTCTGTTAAAAAGCCCCTCTTCCCTGGGAAGGACACTTGCTGTATAATCCTTTGTTAGGATAACAGGACCATCTGGTCCCATCCATCTCCCTCCAATTTGATGCTGGGTTAATTGCAGCCTGTCAGCAGGCCTGATTGACACCCTGTTTTCTCTGCTCACCAACAGGAGTCTATTAACAATGCTGTTTGTCTGGGTTCTGGGACATCTTTGCACAGCTGCTTGTGTGGGACCATCCACTCTGCCCAAGTTTTGCTCTCAGCCATTACAATGAAAATACATAAAAAGTAAATTAATCATAGCTGTGCTCAGATTTGGTGCTTAGGTGCAACCCAGCGCATTCTTCTCTGAAATGGAATAAGCTGGTTTGGAAACAGTAAATTAGGGGGTTCATTATTGCTTTAGCAGAACAACAATGGCATCTCTCCTCATCCTGTTGTTGGGCATTGTCCCTGCAGCATGGCAGGAATTAATGGGCACAATTCCTCTGACTTCAACAGAACTGTATTCATTTATCTTAGCCTGAATTTGACCTCAAGTTGTGAAATACTTCATACAGAATGCTTGAGTGTCTCTGTGGATAGAAGCACTGAACAAACCTGGCAGGTGCTCATGCAGCTCAGGGTGTCACTGTCCCCATGTCACCAAATGGCACTGCCAGCTGTGACCTGGCTCTGCTCCCCTCTGCCTCTGGGATCTGTGTGCTCCATCCAAAGGGTCCCTGCTGGATCCTCCCCTCCCGTGAGGTCTCACTGGTGCCTTCTGGGACTCCCCAAAAACAGAGGCTAGATTGAATTAAGAGAATAAGAAGTTGTTATGTTTATTGAAGGGCCTTCAGTTAAATGTCAGGCAGACAAAGCCCCCAGGGGCTGCGCCCAAAAATGGATGATGGGTCACAGGTTTCACATTTTTATAAGTTTAGTCCATGTGCATATTGGGGGTTAATCTTCTAATTACAGCTTCAGCTAATGAAGTCATTTACCCCAAGTTTGCTGCCCCCAACTCACTTTTGTTTTACATTTCTGGACCCTGAGGCAGTGAGGTGTCCTTGATTGCCAGGCCTGGAGAAGAATTGTTGTGTCTGCCCCAAATGGGGAAGCAGCAGCTCACACTGTGTGTGCAGCTTAGAGTTACACACTAAAGAACTGCAGGATTACAAATGTATAAAAACCAGAAAAGCTGAAATCCTCAGGCATCCTCAGCACAGAGCCCAAGGTTCCTGCCCTGTCCTGCTCCCACAGCACCCATTTCCAGCTCCTCCTCTGATGGACAGCCCAGATTCACTGCTTGCCATGAAAAGAAATGGCCCAACTAATTCATCACTTTAAGCAAAGCCAGTTTAACAACTCCACGGGTTTTACTGCTCCGACTCCTGCGAGCTTCAATTTGTTCTGCTTAAATCACTTGGTGGGAGAGCGGGCAGCCCGGCTGGCTCCCGGCTCTGCACTGTGTGCTGCCAGCACAGCCCTGCCACCAGGGTTTGACATCAGGAGATCACATTTTGCATCCCCTGACTCCTCCTCTCACATGTGCTGACATTCAGCTCAGAGAACTGTGCATCATTCAGAAAATCCACTTTTCCTGAGGCTGCACTGACTCAAAGTGCTGCAGAGACGCTGCAAATAAAGCACAAACAGGTAACACAACCTGCAGCAAGGTGCTCAACATTGAAACCAGGCCAGCTCTCTGCTTGCTTGAGAATTTTACTCTGGAATGCTGCCTGATTGTTAACACACAGCAATGTGTTTCTCCAGAGTGATTGGACTAAAATTTGATGTTTTCAAGGTTTGTTCAGGAAGGTCGGTGGGGTTTTTTATGTCCAGTGTCATCTGGTCAAAATAAGACAGAGCCTGACTTCAGAGCAGCTGAAAGCTCTTTACCAGCAGTTCTTCTGTTTGCACAGAAATATCTCCAAAGTACCTGAGTGATGTCACACACAGCTCTGTGAAACCACAATGCAGAGAGCCCCGAGCACCTCCCAGCAGGTGCCAGCCTGGGCCAACACCCGACTGGGGGAACGAGCTTTGCTAACAGAATGGCAGCAGGGAAAGTCTTGGTGTTTCTTCTGCTTCAGAACAGAAGATTTTCTTACCAGCTCAATTTCTGATAATTTTTAATTTGTTATTCTTTTTTGTGTGTGTGTGCTGTAGTTCTCTACTTCCATAATTTCAGCATACTATTTATAGATCTCCAAATCCCAGCTCCCTGGTACATGTGGTTGAGAAATACTTCCTTCTCTTCAGTGAATATTAGGCCTTTACATAACATATGTGCATATCACTTACTTGCTCTAAATTTGGTCTCATCTGCTTCCACTCTGAAAATGTTAATCTGTGAACCATTTCTCCAAAATTCTTTGTAGAATTATTGGTGGTTGGCATTCCTATTGTGAGAGATCGAGGCACCAGTGCTGCTTTGTAGTAGAAGCTGTTGCTTTTGGGGGGGAAAAAGTAGAATTCCTCTGGAAGATGGCTCATTCGGGAGCCCCAGTTTTGGTTGTCACGTCCTAAATGACAAACCCAGTGCAGGTCCCAGTTGTGCAGTGAGTGGGGCTGGGATGGGGCTTTGCTCCCCTCAGAGGTTGGGTAAGTGGCACATCCCCACGTGTGAGGGATGTGAACGCTGCAGTACCATCAAACCCCATTCCTAAGGAAATGACAATGCTTTCTGCTGCTTTCATTGGTACTTTCACATGGCAGTTGCTATAATTTAATGTAATTATATCTTTCACTGGGTTTTTTCCTCCTATTGTACAGATATTCATGTTTCCTCTGATGATAGCTTTGATTGCAGCTCCTGCTTTTCTTATGGAGAAATTAATTGCTTACCTTGCTGCACCTCCAGAGATGTGACCCCCTCAGATCCTTGCTGGGTGTTTTTCCATCTCAGGCTCCTCACTGATGAAGCAGGGAGATGCCTAAACATTTCTATTCACACTCACTCTGTCCCCTACTGGATTTTGCAATTGTCATGAGAATAGTAGTTCCTTGAATTAATCTTGTTCCTAGTCATCAAATTATTATAACTTAGTTTCAGCAAATACAGTAGCTACTGGAAAAAACACATTACTTTGTGGAGCTGGGTGAAATATTGTGCACATACAGCAACTGCGACAAAATTTGCCACTTCACTGGGTTTGCAAAAAGGGAGAAAAGGAGGAAGAAACCCCCCCCTTTTCTCCTGCTGTAATATCACTAATTACCTCATTATCAAAAGGCCATTCCATCAACAAAAATGTGCTTTTTGTACATTTTATGCAAGTGACCTTGAAAGTTCTAGATGAAATAGAGGTTTTGTTGCACTTTTTTGGGACCAAAACCAGCAAATACCTGCTGATGCAAAAGAGAGTGGAGAAGGACCAGCCCCAGCCCCAGCCCAGAGCAGCAGCAGCAGCAGCAGCAATGCTGGAGACTGCCCCAGGCTCAGCTGAATTCCTCTCATCTCTGTGTCCCTGCACAAACCCAGCCAGGCTCCTCCAGCCCCTGTCCCCCTCCAGGTCCTGCCTTCCACTCTAAGTCACATTAGGAGATCTTAGGGACACAAAATTGTCTTTTATTCTCTTTTATCTTTATTAATTGTATTTGAAGTGCCTGGTGGAGGCTTTCCAGGTGCAGGGTGTGTGGAGTAGTGCAGTGCTGCAGGAGTCAATTAAAGTCTGTTGATTCATGCTGGCTGAAGAACTGTCCTTCTCCAGGAATTTCTGTCCATAGGGAATCTTCCCTTTCCCAGTTTCTCTGTGTGATTCCACTGCTCTTTCTGCTGATGATCAAAACAGGGTTTCAGAATCAGGCACCAAGAGACAATGAGTGGTGCTTCCATCTGCTTTTCAGAGCTGATCACCAGGACATTTCAGCTTCCTGGAGAGCATTTGTAGCCATATTCCAGCGGGTACCCTAAGAAAAGCTAACAACTATTAGCTAAAATGAAAATATAAATCTCATTTGTAAAAGAATTTACCTTTTTGAAGGGTAATTTATCCAATGCAGATAAAATTCAGATGGTTCTTTGGGCTTTTTTTGCAATTTCAGCCCAAATTCATGGGATCAAGCTTTGCTCATGCCAAGCCCAGACCTTCAGCTTGCACAGGGGCTCAGGCTTCCTGAAATGTGTTTTCGCAGGAGGAACTGCAGGGAGAAAACATCCAAGGAAGGAAGGAAGGAATGACCAGCCTGACCCTGCTGGTTTGTGCAGCCGAGTGAAACCAGAGCTGCCAGGGCAGGGCCAGCCCCTCTGTGCAGGGCAAGGTCAGAGTGGCTCTGTCGGGGCTGGTGGGGACACCCTGAGCCCTGCAGGGCCCAGCGCTCAGCCCGTGCTGCTTCTGCAGGAAAAGGCTTGAAAAGCACTCAGGCAGCAGGAAAAGGCTTGAAAAGCGCTCAGGCAGCAGGGTCCTTCCTGGCTGCGTCCCCTCCCTAAATGCCCAAGGTGTCCCCACCTTGGGGACAAAGCCAGGATGGGCTGGGACCATGGAAAGCACACGAAGGCACAGAGCGGAGAAGAGGAGTGTGGGAAGGGAGGCACAGCTTATGGGATCCTGTGTTCCTGCACCCAAAATTCGGGTTTAGCCCCACGAGGGCTTTCGGTGCCTGCGACGTCTGACTCCTGGAGGCACAGCCATTCCTGCAGAGCCCTTTCCCGCTGTCAGAGCTGAGGGAGGAGAGGCAGCCAGCCATTAAAAGGTGGGAAAGCATCCTGCTGTTATGTATATGAGAGCAGGGCTTTGTCTTGTCACATGTCACCGGCGCAGCAGTGGAGGGAGAGAAAATCCTATTGGTATGTGCTGGAGTTTGCAAGATGTCCTCCAAACCTTAATTATTGGAATGTGTCCTGGGATAAGTGATGCTGTCATTGAACCCTGATTAGTTCAGAGGCAGGGTGGATGCAAGAGGGAGGAAGCATAATGTCAGACTGGTTAATTAGCAAGCAAGCAAGAGCAACCCAAATTGTACAATCTGATGAGCAATTTGTCACCCACTCGTTTGAAATGAGAAATGTGGTATTACTTTGCATTTCCTTTGTGTTTTCCATCTTTGGATCTCTTTATACAGGAACCAATTTTGTGGCTCCTCTGTGGGGTAAGCAAGTGCTAGGGAGATAAACTCAGGGCTCAGAAGTGACTTGTGCACACATGAAGACCACAGGCAAAACACTCGAGGCTGAAGCAGCAGCCACACACTTTAACTTGGATTAGAAATAAGAAAACTCAATGCAGGGCAATCAGAGATGGGAAAGAATGTAAAATTCAAGGTCAGAATATTTAGACTGTGGATTATCCTGCCCCCAGCACATCAAGGTTTTGGTTTATTTAGCATTCCCTAGTGGGTAAATGAATTTTTAGGGCACAAGCTCGGGGTAAATATATTTTGTGCTATTTTGGTGACACAAAAACTACTGAAAGCTGATTTAAAGCAGCAAGTGGGAGTTTCTGTCTGCATGTGGATGTTCTTCAGTGACACAGCGCTGTCAGATAGCTTCAGCACCACCTCAGCACCAGGAATCTGCACAGGGGAACCAGCACTGGAGGCTCAGCAACAACCCCACAGGTTTGGGGGTGACTTTATCACTGTAGGGATTTGGCTTGCACAAAACCAGAGAGATTCCTTCCACCCTGGAATTCCTGCTCCTGAACTCCAGCTCGGATTTCTGAGGACTGTGTGTTGAAGTCTCCTGTAGCTGGGATGTTAACTCTGAGAGCAGCTCCTGGTGCTGGTGCTTTGAGCATCTCCCAGGGCAAAGCTGGTGGTTTGTACACCTCCCAGGGCAAAGCTGGTGGTTTGCACATCTCCCATGGCAAAGCTGGTGGTTTGCACATCTCCCATGGCAAAGCTGGTGGTTTGCACATCTCCCAGGGCAAAGCTGATGCTTTGAGCATCTCCCATGGCAAAGCTGGTGGTTTGCACATCTCCCAGGGCAAAGCTGGTGCTTTGAGCATCTCCCAGGGCAAAGCTGGTGCTTTGCACATCTCCCAGGGCAAAGCTGGTGGTTTGAGCATCTCCCAGGGCAAAGCTGGTGGTTTGAGCATCTCCCAGGGCAAAGCTGGTGGTTTGCACATCTCCCAGGGCAAAGCTGGTGGTTTGTACGCCTCCCAGGGCAAAGCTGGTGGTTTGTACGCCTCCCAGGGCAAAGCTGGTGCTTTGAGCATCTCCCAGGGCAAAGCTGGTGGTTTGAGCATCTCCCAGGGCAAAGCTGGTGGTTTGCACATCTCCCAGGGCAAAGCTGCCTCTCAGCAGCCTCTCATTGCTTTGGAACGCTTTAACATGGAGAAGGGCAATCATCCAAACCTGGAACCTGGAAGTGTTCAGCCAAAAAAGCAGAAAATCATTTGCTGTTGTTCTTCCACCACGGGAAGAGGGGGGTTTTTCAGCCTTTGAAAAGCACAGAGTGCTTTGGCATTTCCTGGATCACTTTTGAAGACTTGCAGCTTCTGAAGGAGCCCTTGAGTGATCTTAGGAACGAGCAGTGCTTTAAAGCATCATATCAAGCTTTTATAATAATGTCTTCAAGATGTCTATCACATTTAAAGGCTGAAGAAGGGCTTGTCTAGCTGAGGGTTTGTCTCTTTTTCACATCTAATCAGTTGATCTAATGAAAGGCAAACTGCATATTTCTCATCTCTTTGGAGCACCACAGTCCCTGTTGTGACTGTTCCCACCATTACAGGTGCATCTGGGCATAAATGAACATTTCCAGAAGTGATAGAAATGACCCATTTAAGGATAGGTCTCTTTAAAGAGGAGAATGAGCAAAAGAAAATGTTTTCATTTTAAAACAATTGGTATCTTAAGGGTGCAGATTTCCCACAATAAGTCCCCTGCTGTTATTCAAGAATTCAGGAAATGAGAATTGTCCTGAAATTCCTGCTCTGTCCTTGTGGTACCAACAGTTTGCTGCTCTTTGTCAGTTATTGATGCTTGGTATTGATAAGTGTTTTCCAGTGCAGAGTTTCTAGCAGGTTTGTGGTTCTGGATGAGAGATCTGTCCAGGGATTCTTGATCCTTCAGAATTCCCTTCCTTTCTGCATCAGTGGATCTCAGGATGTGGCAGCTGCAGCTGGGCAGGGAGGGCGATTTAGGAAGGCCCTTTTTGCATTTATAGAACTTTAGAAATGGATATATTCAGAGACCCTGCATGAGCTCAGTTGAACCCAAAACCAACATTCAACCCCAAAACCAGCATTCAGCGTTGGGATTTTGGCAGAGAGGTTTCTGTGACCTCCTCCTGGTGTTCCAGTGGGGACAGGAGCTCCCCACTCCCACCTGTTCCTCAGGGTAGATTTTAGACTTTGCCTCCAACTCCAGATTAATTTGATACTGTCATAAATAATATTTGTTTTGTAAAGTTTGGGTTAGATTTCAGCAAGATGTTTGGGTTAGATTTCAGTAAGGTGTTTGGGTTAGATTTCAGTAAGGTGTTCTGAGTGAAATTCAGGTGACCTTAACCGCTGCCTGCATGGCTGCAAGTGAGGTCACATCCCTCAGGATCTCAGCTGGTAAAACTGAGTTTTGAGGGGGTTTAGTGTTGCTTTCCTTTCCAAAAGTGGATTTAGGCTGGACTGATGCATCTCCAGGCTGTCTGTGCCCAGGAGCCTCTGGACTCTCCATTTTTTGGTTCTTGGTGCTGATGGAGGCTCTTGGTGGGAGTGGAAGCAGCCTGAGCCCAGCTCCTCACCCTGCAGGGGTGATTTTGTTTTTGGAGGGATGAAAGCTGCCACAGGCTGCTTTAGCCCAGCACAAGGCAGCACAACCCCCTCTGATTGTTTAAAGTTATTTCAAGCCAGTTGCTGATTATCATTTGGGCTCAGGAATATTGACACATCAGTATTCCACCCGTGGCTGCGCTGCCACAGCTCAGAAACACCGAGCTAAGCTGGCAAGTACCTTTTGTTCACAGCTCCTCAAATTAAAGACAGGTACTTTGGTGTGTCTTCAACCAGAAACAAACTGTGAAAATTCATTTCCCAGTGCTATTTGAGTATTTTTGTAACTCACTATGATCACACTGCATATGCAGATCCAAGTTAAAAATAAGCTTTTCAACTCTTGCTTGTTTATACAATATTAGAAGCACTTTATAAAAGTGGATGTTAATTAATGCTGTATTTTAATGGCGTTCCTATGAATTTGTAAGTACATTCTGGAGAGACTATCAAATATAATTTACTTTCAAAACAATTGGGGATTATCATGATCAAAATAACTCAAATATTATTTTTTTGATTTCCACTACCCTTACTGTGGAATGGGTTATGTTTAGATGTCTCACACACAGAGAAAGGAAAAAAAAAATCTAAAGAATTATTTCCTTTTTTTTCAGTAGTGATTTTTAAAGAGACTTTCCACCTTCATTTCCATCTAGCAATTTTCAAAGAGAGCTAGGAACGCAGTGAGTTTTCAAAGGGACAAGCTGTCCATTTGTGCTCCTGCAAACACGGCTCTCTATTAATTTAATTTCCTATTTAATATATCCTGTGTGCATCCAGCTCTCAGCCAACTAATCCCATGCAGTCAGAGGAGCTGTACAAACCTGTTGAGCGCAGCAGCAATCACAAAGTTCTCCACAGAGATGAACCCCTTAATAACTCAACCTAAAATACTGAGGGGGTTTAAATGTTTTTAGTGGAAATCATTTGTGGTGCAAACTCCTCCCCTTCTACCCAAAACACAAAGAAAATATCACGTCCAGACAAGAAAATTTTTCAGGTTCATTTTTAAGGAAAGCACAGGAAATTTTTATATCTATCTATTTATTTTTATGTTTCTGTCAATTTTTATATCTTTCTATAGATAGATTTTTATATCTATCTATTGCATCTAATAGCTAATATCTAATAGATATAATACATATAAAATCTATGCTATCTAACAGGTAATACCTAATAGATATAATACATAGATATAAAATAGATGTAAAATATCTATTAGATATAATAATATCTAATAGATAGATATAAAATCTATTCTATCTAATAGCTAATATCTAATAGATAGATAGATATAAAATCTATTCTATCTAATAGATATAATAGATAGATATAAAATCTATTCTATCTAATAGCTAATATCTAATAGAGGTAATAGAACCAATAGATATGAAATCTATTATAATGAATAGCTAATATCTAATAGATACAATAGATAGATATAAAATCTATTCTATCTAACAGCTAGTATCTAATAGATACAATAGATAGATATAAAATCTATTCTATCTAATAGATATAATAGATAGAAATAGAATCTCTTCTACCCAATAGCTAATTTCTAACTGATAGGACCCTGGGCCATGGAGCTGGCTGCCAGCAGCCCCATGGGCCCCTGCAGAGCCCAGCCCCGAGTGCCTCCTGCCCCATCGGAGTGGTGGCTCTGGGGCTCTCCAGGAGCTGCGTCCCCTGTGCTTTCCCCTCTCCCTGCTCAGAAACCATTTTCATCTGTGCTCTCCACCAGAAAGCATCTGTGTTTTATTACATTTCATCTCAGGGCCAAGAAAGGAATATGTTTTGGAACTTCCCAGCACCATCATATAATTTTCATTAATAGGAGGAGGAGGGAAGTCCCAGCACCCAGCACTTGAAATGACCTTACAGAGACCACAAAGGGAACAAAGGCTGGAGGTGGCAGGGAAACTTATCCATGGGGGAAATTCCTTGGTGTTGCACCAATAGAGAGCAATCCATGGCAGCGTTTTGGTACTAAAATAGTGAAGAAAAAAAAGGAAATTTTAATAAAACTGATGCTGATTACACAGAGAACATAAAATACTGCTCTGCTGTAGGAGCCATATATCAGCTGAGCTTGCACATCTTCAGCAGTGTAACTACAACGAGCCATGGCTGCCTGGGCTTTAAAACCTTGCAGGAGAAAGCAAAGCCTTTGCAGCATTTCTTATTAGCATTTACTCCTGTTACAATCCCTGCCAGAATTTTCCACTGTCAGCAAGGAGAAGGCTGAACCAGAAAAGCCAGAAAGAACCTGTGGTGGTGCAGCCACAAAACCAAAAACAAAAAAAAAAAACAAAACCAGGCCTTTCACACCTTGCTCCTCTCATCCTTTCATTTTTATTATATTTTTTTAGTAGTCTGAGTTCCATCAATGTGCTTAGTCAAGGTCCTGGTGGCCTGTGAGGAGCAGATGTTCTCTGGAGCTCAACCTCCTTGGAGAAGCTCTTTGAGGTGCACAAGAGTGAGCTCAGCCCAAGCACTCCTTCCCTGCCCTGCTTTCCAGTGGCATTTATGTTTTCCATGAATTCAGGAGATCATTTAATCCTCCTCAGATTCCCAAAGTGTAAAGTTGGCCTTGATGAGCCCATAATGAGGCCAAAAAGGTCAATCAGAGCTGGAAGGTGGGAAGTGTTTTTCCAACGCAAATTATTTTTCAGGCCTGGACTTTTCTGTGAAGTTCTGGAGATAATATTTTAGCTTTTTTTTCCCCCAGTTTTAAATTGTTATCTTGAAAATGCACAATAGCAAATTTCCCCAAACTTCAGCCAATGGGGATCAGCCCTCCCAGATAATGTAAATACAATTAGTTGATTTAAAGCACATTTCATGTTCTGCTTATCTGCTAAGTGTTTCAGTTATGGCGTTCATACAGAATGAGTCACTCATACATATTCCTCAAGGAAGAGCCAAAAGATGGAAGGAAAATACAGCCTGAGGAAAAAGTCTATAAAGATTTCTCGCTTTTCTAATCCCTTCTCTCTAATGTTTCTTTGTAAATTTGTCAGATGGGAATGAAATTGCCTCATAACTCTCCAGATGTGAAGAGCATCACTGCACAAAATTACGTACTTGTCAAAGCAAGGGGGAATTTATGTTGGTGTTCCTGAGATGTGATTTTATTCAGTCTATTTCCTTTGTGCACATCACAGCAACTAGAAAGACAAAAACAGCTAGTTTATGTATATCTTCTTTTTTGCCCCCCCCCTTTTTTTCACCTCTGGTGAATTTTTTAGCTTCTATTTTTCCCTTTTGTTTTCTTATCCCCCTCCCCTCCCTCCTTTTATCTACTGCTTATTGCTAGTGACAGTAAACTTCATCCAACAACACTCTGATGAGAGCAGCTATGATTCTACCAGCACCAGGCAGTTCAGACAAGTGCTACAGTAATTTTCCCAATGGAGCACACAGAAAGGTGTGGCTTCTCTCCTGGTTAGGGAAGATGTTTGTTTAGAAACCTGCAGCGTTTCTTACAAGCAACCAAATCATGATTGCGTTTGATATTCTGCTTTACGTTCTAGTATTTTAATTTAAACTTTGTGCATTTTCCCTCCAGGGCTCCTGGAGTCAAATACTGCGGTCAAACTCACCAAAAACTTCTTCCAGTGATGCCCAAGTAAGTCCAGTTTCTTTGTGCTGCTTTTGATGATATTGTTGGCAGGTTTTGTGCAGTGCTCATTCCTTTAGTTCAAAGTCTAACACATAGGGTGCATAAACCACTCTGAATTGCAGCTCCTGCTGGCCATGACCTCCTGAGACATTTCAAAACTTTCAGTTCTTTAATCCTCCTATTTGTATTTCTCCAAGACACACAAGATGGTTTTAAACCCGGTATTAATGGGGGGAAAGACAACGAGCCAAGTAAAGGAGATCTTCAAGGCATTATTCATGGTGGATCTCTGAACCTCTTCTGAAGACTGGGATGACTCCTCTCACTTAACAGGGAATTTTAGGTCCCATCAGTCTCCATTATCCCTGTCCTTGAACAGCCCAGTTATGAAAATCAAAAGCCTCCTCCTCTTTGTTTTGTTTTTTTTTTTTTTCCCCCTCCTCTCTTCTTTGTTTTCCTCCCCTCTCTGGTGTTTCCTTTGGAAACTGCTGTTCACTTACTTCTTAATGTATTTAAAACCAGCCATATTCTGAGTGCTGAGAGGGCAAAAAAACAGGGGTTGCTGGCACACCAAGACATGCCATGGATTTACAAGTAAAATAAATACTCTCAGTTCTGTAAGAGTAGGTGCTGTGCTGAGGATGCCAGGATTTTTCAAGGGAATGTTGGAAAAATGTATTTATCTGGACATTAAATTTACTGGGAGCTGGACTGGGAGGTTATAAATAATTGCAAGTGTTAAAGCCCAACTTGGTTCTGTCTCTGCTGAGAAAGCACCTGTAAAAACACCTCTGAACTATTCTGGAACTGGTTTTAAGCTGCTAAAACCTCCATCAGGGATGAGGAGAACACCTTGGAGGCTCTGGTAGGGCAAAGTCTGTGCAGATCCTCCTGTCTCTTTTTATATCCCCCTAGAGCTTCCTTGTGACCTTCCAGGTGTCATCCTTGTGCAGTCAAGGCCAATCTCTCACTGGAGACAGCTCCAAAAATAAACACAGGGTTACTGTGCCCCTTCCTCATCCCCTTGGGCCTGTCCTAGCAGTGGAATAATGGCTGGGAGAGTCAGTCCTGGAGTGCTCACAGGACACGGAGGCTTTGTGCTACCTGTTGGACCGAAAAAATGAAAGTATTTCCTTTCCTTCATCGTGCTTGGGTCCTGCAAAGAGTCCGTGTGTGAAACAGTCCTTGGAATGAGAGAGATGATATTAATATCCATCAGCGTTTAATCCTGCTGAGGTGTAAAACACTGGCTTAGAACAAGGAAGGAGAGCTCCTGGAGCCAGCCCAATGGTTTCCTAAAGCAGCTTTCCCTGTGCTATGTGGGGTATAAAATTATCACGGTGTTGGTGGAGCTGGAGGCTGCTCAGAGCAGTCTTGGGAGGCCTGGAGATCCCCTGGAAAAGCAGCAAAGTAAATGGCAAGCCACATATTGTAAAGTAACAAGAAGAATTTTTATTATTGCCTTTTTTTCCCTTTTGTATTTTTCTTACCATTTTGATCAGCTGTACATTGTTTATAACCCCTCGTTTACCGGCCCCAAATATCATTACAACGTCTGCACCATGATCTATGCTTGGTTGTTACCCTTTTAATGGATAAAAAAAGATTTAAGTACTTCATTCTGTTGCATTTTGACAGCTGTTAGCCATCATTTTTCCATTCACCTGCATTTAGCAATCCCATAAAGGGAGGCAATCTCAGAACTAACAAGAGCTGGGCACTGCAAGGTGATAATTCTGTATCACTTTGGCCTATAAATACCTGCCAGGCTGGGGGCTGAGTCAGCAGTCTGTAACAAAGTGGCAGCCGTGCCCTTTTATCTGCGCGAGTGTTTCACAGCAATTGGACTATCAGCCCCTGCAGTGAAAATCCATAGTATCGATCAGGCTATTTCTCCACTGTAATTCTTTTGTAGGAAATCCCTGATGACAAATTTTATCTGCACCACTTTTTGATTGCTGGTTTGATGTAAGCGATCTCCAAGGGCAGAGTTAAGCTCCTGGCCGTTCCACATTATCAAGCACCAGCTTTATTTACTGAAACTACACTTGTGGTCACCAACCAAAATAAAAAAAAGAAAGGGGGAGACAGGGAAAGGAGGAGGCGGAGGAGGCTGAAAATTAAGAGCAAAAGAATATTTCAAAGTGCAGGAGTGCAGGGGTGGAATCACTTGTATCAGCTGCTGCATTGTTAAATAAAAGCTTCTCCTGCATTAATAGATGCACAAACGGGGGAAATATGTTTTGATAAAAATATCTGTGGGACACAGGGCTGTGTCTGGCCAGTGGGTTGGGCTGGGAGCTGATCCTGCAAGTTCTTATTCAAGGGAATGGTCCCACAGTTCCGCCAGGACCCTGCTGGGAGCCACCGTGCTCATCAGTGAGCAGGATGGGATTTCATTCACAAACTTATTTATTTTATTTTATTTTATTTTATTTTATTTTATTTTATTTTATTTTATTTTATTTTATTTTATTTTATTCTATTCTATTCTATTCTATTCTATTCTGCTTTATTCTATTTTATTCTATATTTATTCTATTTTTATTTTATTTTATTCTATTCTATTCTATTCTGCTTTATTCTATTTTATTCTATATTTATTCTATGTTTATTTTATTTTATTTTATTTTATTTTATTTTATTTTATTTTATTTTATTTTATTTTATTTTATTTTATTTTATTTTTATTATTGAACTGATATTTATTATTTTATGCCCAAAATGTTGGTGTTATTTGTGATGGATGGGAGTCAGTCTCAGGTTGGACTGGATGATCCTGGAGGCCCTTCCCAGCCTCACTGATTCTGGGATTCTGGGATTCTTTGTTAGGGCCTTACGTGTCAATTTTGAGGTAACCACTGATCCATTCCCACAGAGATTTTATCCTCAGGTGTCTCAGGGCGCCCAGGGTTTGCTGCTGTGCCCAGAGCTGAGTTTGCTGTGGCTCTGCTCTCACCAGTGCAGAGCCCCAGGGACAAACCTCTGCCTGAAATCTGCTCCCAGCACAAACTCGGATTAGTGGTACCACCCTGTGGAACAGATGATGCTCCTTAACCTCCAGATTTAGCTTGAAACCCTACCAGGGGAAGCTCAGGATTTCCAGTGTCCCTCAGCTGAGTGAGAGTGGGGACCCTCAGAGAGTGCAGAGCACAGAAATGCCATTGCTGGGAACTCAAAATCTACCCCAAATTCAAAATTTCCCCCAGCTCTGATTTCAGCGTAGGCTGTTGTCCCAGCAGAGTTGTTACAGATTATCCCTGGACAGCCAAGTTCCCGATTCCTGCATTGCTGCTGAACGAAGCCTTCGTTCCTGAGCCCCAGCGAGGGTTTCTGGTGGCAGCCACTGCCGTAGCACACGGGGTTACTCACTGTGACTCTGCAGAGATGTTTGCTTTCTGCTGAAGTAATGCAGCATGAAGCAGGGAAATGATGTCTTCTGTTTTCTGCACAGCCCTGAGTCGCTGACGTGTCCCAAACACGGCACGTGCAGGCCAGAATTACTCAGGAAAACAGTCTAGCTCTGGTTTGGGGCTTTTTCACCCAAAACATGTACAGCACAAAACTAAAAATAGCCTGCATAGCAATGAGATCTCCATCAAGGAAAGATCTGTTTGTGCTGCTGGGCTCCTGCCTCTGACTGTGTCACTCTGCTAAAATTCAGCTGCCGAGAAAATATATATCTTTGGCTGGGAACATATATCCAGAGGTGTGTGTTTTCTGAGCAGCAGATATTGGATTAGGCATGGAGCCAGTCCAATTTCATGACTACACCTTTGAAAAATTGTCTGATTAACACTGAGAGGAATAATTGCATGTGAAAGGAATAGTAAACATTCCCCACTAGAATGGATTTTCAGCAAATAATGTGAAATACCTTGTCCATTCAGAACCCCGTCCCAATGAAAGCAATTTAATCATTTTCTTAAGCAATAGATCAGATCAAATAAATTAATAGCAAGTAAGTATTGAGAATAATTGGGATTATTTGGGAGAAGCTATTTGGCTTTTTATACAGTTGAGCACATTCCAAGGCTGAGTAAGTTCAAAGTTTGCAAATTTGATTCATAAAAGCGGAATCATAAAATACAAAGAGAAGACAATAAGATTTCCAGGGGGACTTGAATGAATTCAAAAATCAATGAAATCCTTTATGTAAGTTTTATGTACTGCACATCTCAGCCCAAGATTTTTGATATAACTTAGTCCTTATTTTTGATATAACTTTTGATATAAGCAAATTCAAAGGATGCAGTTTAGCCCAAAGTCTGTTATTATTATTGGTGAATTACCATAAATCCCAAACCAGTGTGCTCAGAGGGTTGGTGCTGTTTGTGACAGGATTGACCAAGGTGAGATGGGTGGGGATCAGTCTCAGGTCGGACTGGATGGTTCTGGAGGCCTTTCCCAACCTCAGTGACTCTGGGATTCTTTGTTAGGGCCTCACCTGTCACCTCTGAGGTGCCAACATTTGAAGAAACAGGTGACACAGATTGTTCACAAATTATTTGGATTTATTTATTTTACATTTTGTATTTACATTTACTCCTGATGAAAAGCACTGCACTGACACAGGCAGAATCTCCTTTGTGGGTGAGCTGTGGACAGTCTGTGCTGCAGTGACCACCACCCCATGTCACTCAAAGCATTGAGCAGCCACTGAGTAACAATGACTTCCAATCACTCCTAATGTGGGCTAGACTGGAACCAGGGCCCTTGGAAGAGTCTGGATCCCATTAGCAGCTCCCCAGTCCCAGCGTGCTTGATTGCTCTTAATGCAGCAAAGAGCTTGCCTTCGCTCTCCTTTATTTCTTTTTTTTTTTTAACTGCTTAAAATTAGGGTGGGGAGGTATTGAAATACTCAATTTGCAGTTTCCCTCTATCTCTAATACCATGTCTAGAGGAGCAGCTTTCATTTGCACTGGGAATACCTCCTGCTGAAATGAAATTCTCTTTTCTCAGCCCTTGATGCCTTGTCTGGCACTGATGGATTTTGCACACCTAGACCTCCCCAATCAGTGAAAGCTGCCCTGATTCTGCCTGGCAGGACATTACAGCATGGTCCCAGACTCTCATGATGATTCCTGGGATATCCTCAGTGCTATGGGAGTGAACCAGACAGGAAATGAACCATTAGGTGCTAATTTCTATCTGCAGAATACCTCTCGTTAAATTTTCTATACCAATTATAATTTTTTTGTCATTATTTTCAATCCATTCTCAGAAAAAAAGCACTGAAATATTTGGTATTTTCATCAGGGCAAGCACCATGCTGGTCTGTTTGATACCAGCACTGCTGTACCATGACTGGCCAAAGCTTGGACTTGGTGATCTTGGAGATCTTTTCCAAAACTAAATGATTGTGTGACTCTGGGAGGAGCTGGCAGGGAAGGAGAGGACAGTGGTGGGGCTGCAGGTGCCCCTGTTGGGGTGGTTTGTGTGCTCAGATTCCCCTGTTGGGGTGGTTTGTTTGGGGTGATTTGTGTGCTCAGATTCCCCTGTTGGGGTGGTTTGTTTGGGGTGGTTTGGGTGCTGCAGGTTCCTTGTTGGGGTGGTTTGGGTGCTGCAGGTTCTCCTTTTGGGGTGGTTCCCCTGTTGGGGTGATTCGTGTGCTCAGATTCCCCTGTTGGGGTGGTTTGGATGCTGCAGGTTCTCCTTTTGGGGTGGTTCCCCGGTTGGGGTGGTTTGGATGCTGCAGGTTCCCTGTTGGGGTGGTTTGTTTGGGGTGGTTTGGGTGCTGCAGGCACACCTGTTGGGGTGGTTTGGATGCTTCAGGTGCCCTGTTGGGGTGGTTTGTGCACTGCAGGCTCCCCTGTTGGGGTGCTTTATGTGCTCCCAACATGTGCCCTGCCTGTAGCAGAAAGCACAGCTGTGCCTTTGCACACCAATGCTAAAACTCAGCCCCGGTGCAGCATCCCCCAGCTGCAGGGCTGGCCAGGTCATTGGCACCTTTCCAGGCTGAAGCAGCCTGGCTGCAGCACTCTGGAAAGGTGCTCCTTTCAGCCTGGAAAGGTGCTTTGTGACCACCCCAAAAGGAGAACACCTCCTGTGACACCTGCTGGGAGCAGAAGGGGCAGCTCAGGGTGCTTTGTGACCACCACCTGCCTGGCTCACCTCTGCAGTGAAGAGACCCTCCGAGAGTGATGGAAAATTTCACTCCACTTTCTTCTCCCAATTTCTGGTGCTTTGGGGCAAACTCAGCGTTTTCATTACCATTTCAGATAAGTCTGGAAGGAGCACAGACATTAATGCAGATTACAGGCCAGAAATGCTAAGCAGCAGCAGCAGCTTCCTTTGATCTGCTGAGATATGTCAGTGGTAAATATTTCTGCAGCCCTGGAAATGAGCAGCGTGGAGCCCTTGTCCAGATAAATGGGAATTCAGCCATCCTGGGACCCCTGTGGTCCTGCAGTGCCTTCCCAGCCCCGTGCTTTGGGGCTGATCCAAGTGAGCTCCCCTTTTGGCAGCGCTAGCAGACATTGTCACCCCACATCTCAGTGTGTGAGCAGATCCCCTTTGAGGGACTCATTTCAGGGCAGGTTTGCATCTCAAACTGCCGTGTTCTCCTTCAGAAAATGCACCAGCAGCACAGCAAGGGCACTTTCCAGAGGAGGGAATCAAACCTGGATCCCCCATTTCCACCTCATGCTCCCACCCTGGAATCTGGGTGGGCATTGATGCTGTTATTCAGTTTTAAAAGAAAGAACTTGAGCCCTTCTCCTATACCAGAAGTGGTTCCTGAGCAGGAGAGAGCAGGAAAGGACAGGAATATTATTCCTACAGGCAGGATCTATCCTATTTATTTCCTCATTTCCTGGACTTAGGTTTCTGCTCTTCTATTGTGGTTTTGGCCCTGTTGTCAGGGCTCTGGTCCACCCCATATCTTTTATAGAACATTTAAATGCCTGGCCAATGTATGATTTTACTAGAATTGTCTCAATTTAGGCTTCAAAATTGAATCCTTCCTTTACGCGGGCCTTGAGATTAACAATGTTCAGTGGTGGGCTCAATGCATGGGGCATTATTCAGCTGGAATTTACAGCTGAGAGGCTACTCACGTTCAGGTCTCCGACTCACCCCTGAAAAGTGAAACAAGTGCATTAAAAATAGCATTTGTGTAGATGTTTCCTTCCTGATGGTGTTTCCTGGGGAGAGAAAATGATTCCTTTGGGCACAAGGACATCTACCTGGGGCAAACCAGAACTGTGGGAACGTATCTCCCAAGGAATTGAACAAATGAGCTGCTGCAGTTTTTCCCTTTAAAACCCTGCTGATATTAATTAGAATTGTAAACTGCATGCCTGGTTTCATCAGACCTGTCTCCCACCATCAAACAAACACAGTCTAATGTCACATTATTGAGGTCTCCCAGCTGCCAGAAATTCCCCTTCCCAGCTTCCAAGTGTTTTTCCTTCACCACAAAATAACAAGCGAGTCCCATGTGTTTGTGGGAGCCCTGCAAGTGCTGTCTGTAAAAGTCATGTCACAACCTCAATCAATCACTCAGCACTGGCCAGAGCTCGGGTAGATGATCCAGAAATCCTCCTGCCTGTGATTATACTGCAGGAAATAGCACAGTGCTGCCTGACAGCAGCAGCAAAATACTTTAGAAAGAGGCCAAATCACCAGAGTTGCCCAAAGAGTTCCTTCCTGTAGCTTCTGGGCTGCATCTATTTCCACATGAGCCACAAAGTGCCCTGGAAGGTGGGTGACAAGTGGAGAATGTCACAATTTTTTGCTTGTTCATGAAAACATTACATTTTCTAGAATGGAACATATTTCACTAATTAATCCATCTGTTATGGAATAACCAAATGCCACGGAGCACTTAGAGCCATGGAGAGCACAGCCTGTAGATCCAGGCTAAGCTTCCTTAGACTGGATATTCAAAATTTATGTATCTGCCAGTCAAGATATAATAAAATGCAGAAACATGCTTGTAAAAAGAAATGTGATATTTACTGTTCAGCCATGTAATATCTCCTACTTATACATCTCCCTTGAGGATATCTCGATGTTATTGGAAGAGTAGTTTCCTTAGACATGCTCCCTTTTCCTCTTTTCTAGTTCTCTTCTTCCTTTTTGTTATTTTCTCTTTTTTTTTTTTTTAATTTCCTAATTCTCTTTGGAAAGTGCCAACCCTTATATTGCCATACTAGAAATTAGTAGGATTTGAGACTTAATAGTGGGTTTATTTTAATGAATTTGTGATATAAAGCTGAAGAGCAGTTTAGAGTGTGTAAGTTTAAGGAGGATTTGGGCTTGAGTTATTTGAGCCAGTCTGAGCACAGCCTCCATGGACATCCACCATCACTAAATCAGCACCAGGAAAGGCAGAACTGGGGCCTTTCAGTGTCTTCCTGCTGATTTCAGCCCATAGGGTTCTGGCTGTGTTTCCCAAGCAGACTTTGGGAACCACAGACCTCTTGCCTGCAGGCTAAAGATGGTTAAAGTAGAGGTCAGGCAGCTGTGTCCAAACTGGAGTACAGCTCTGGGTTTAAAATCCTCCCAAGTGGCTCTGTTATCCCAAGGTCCCCGTGTCCATCGGTGTCTGTGTGTGCAGCTCCTCTCCCAGGGCCAGGCTGAAAGGAGGCCGGTTTCAGGTCTCTGAGGAGCCATCAGGGTGTTCTGTGATACTCAGTGAAACTAAAATCATTTCATGCTGCCTGTTGGTGAAAGAACAGAGAATACACCCTGCTGCACACTGTAACTTCAGGTCTCCTTGCTTTTATCACTTTCCCTGCTTTTATGATGAGTGCAGAGAAAAAAAAATCTCTTGTGAATGGAAGTCTTGTTTGCCGGCAAGAGTTCTGAAATGTGGAGAGGCAGCACAGGCCCCTCTGCTGCCCCTAGAAGGTGTTGTCTATGTGGCCACCAGCTGGGCTGCCTTCCCCTAAACCAGCCTCCACCCCAGCTTATCAATAGTTTGGGAAATCCCCGTGGTGGGCCAAGGAGGAGGCTGTGGATCCACTCTTGAGTCTCCATGCTCTGTTCAAGCAGCCTGGAGGAGATGGAGCTGCTCCTGCAGCATCCACACAGGGCTACACCGTATGCCAGATTTGTTCCATGAATTTCTCTCCTCTCATTGCCTTAAGCACAATTACAAATACATTATGCAGTGTGAATTTTCACCCTTTTTTAGCATTCAGTGGTGCTGTGAACCACCAGCCTTTCCCCTCAGTGTACTGGGTTGAAATCAGTGCATTCCCCAAATATCTGCTGCCTGTGCCACCCCGCCGTGACCCACGGAGGGGACGCCACCACCAAATGCTTCCCCTGATGGGGTTTAGTCAATCACAGCTATGAGATCCTTGAGATCTTCACCCTCAGCCTTCAGAGGGGTCAGGGACGCATGGCCAGGCTGCTCCTGGGTCAGCACACAACGAGGGCTGCCAGAGACAGCTCTTGATTCTCAATGGGGGAGCCTTGGGTGGACAGGACACACCAAACCAGCTCCATTTCTCCATTTTAGGGGCACACCAGGCCTGCAGGGCTCTGGCTGCTCTTGCCCTGCCTCCTTTCATGTGATTTTTGGCAGGAAGGCCCTGCCCAGCACCAGCGCCGTGCTGAGCAGGCCGGGCCACCTCGGCCTCTGCTGCCTCCAACAGAATTTGACAGAAATTTAGCAAAACTTGGGCTGCAGATTGAGAGGCCGTGATCAATTCTGACAGCGTCCTGCTCTGCTCAATATTCCCTCTGAAGTGCCTGGAACCAAATGCCAGCAGAGAGCATTTCTCTCTGGAGTTCAAGAGGGGAGATGTAAACACAGGCCGTAAAAGACCTGCATGTCTGCAGCTCGCAGGGGTCGTAATTCTTCCCAGCAAAGTTACCTTTCCTGTTTCTATGAATTACTCTTACATTCTTGTAAGAGATACGGTTTGAGGTATTTATGGTGCATTCAATTCTGCTATCATTGATTTACTGGACTAAACCTGCTCCAGGATATGATGTAAAGCCCCTAATTCCAAAAAACTCTTCCATCTCGGCGAGAACAGCATTTTCTGCCCTGTTGCCCTCCAGCAGATGACCAACGGAGATAAACAGAGGGCACTCCACTCCCGGTTGCAATGTGCTTGGTGATGTGAAGGAATCAATCAGACAAAAGCAGATTATTAGAGTGTCTGAGAGAGATCAAACATTGCTGGCATCTTCACCCACACACGGTTGATTTACAGGCAAGCTGATAAAGTGCTGCAGCTCACTGTCAGAAGTACATGACAGCTCCTCTAGCTCTATGGATAAATTATTGCTGAAGCCCATGATAACATTTCTCCACCTAGCAACCAAACATAACAGGATGTGGCTTTTAGTACTCGGAGCCAGAATGATACAAAGAGAAAACACAGAAAACTCTTCAGGCAGGGAGGCAGCACGCAGGGAAGGCGGGCAGGGAGAGATTTTCACACACACATGAGGGGGGTGTGTCTGTGCTGGCTCTGCTGGTGGAAAATTGGCCGGGTTGGAGCTGTGGACCTGCAGAGACGCTGCCAAAATGCCTGGATTGCAGGCAGGGGCTTGAATGGGGGCGTGGGCAGAGCCCTGGCGTGGGTGATGGGGCTGCTCCTGTCACCTGAACACCTCTCAGACCTACTGCAAATATCAGGTGTTCCCTTTGGCTCGGAGAGGCACCAGCAATAAATGCACTCATCGTGCTTTAAAAAAAGGCAAACCAAAATAATCCAATTATTTGGGAGACGGTGCTAAAGAAAGATGCAGTTCAGATATTCTCTTTATTTTTATCTGATGGCTTATAAAATAATAAGTGATATAACCTGCTAAATATTGCATCATGGCTATTAGACATTGGGGCTGTGCTCAAAAATTAAGTTGGGTTAATTAGAGCATGTACTATGTGCCTATAAAAGACTAAATCAGGCTCTGTCTCGGGAGCCAGACGTGAGTGCTTTTCACAAAACTGAGAATGTGACCCTGACAACTTAAAATCTAAAGTACATTGAAAGTACTCACAGGTTAGAGGTTCTGCTGCCTCAGATGCCTTTCATAAATTCTCTTGCTTTGAAATGCACTTCCTTATTTAAATTTTTTTTTCTCTCTTTGTTGCTCTATCAGAAGCCATCCCACAGAAGAGTAGGGAAATGAATATGGAAATAACTGTATGAAAGAAATTATGGAACCTGTTTATCTGTACTGTTCTGCCAAATGAACAATCAGAAAATGTGATTATTTTTTTCTTTTCTCCCCGTGGCTTTTTCAGTTACAAGAATTTAGCAAAGGTGAGAGGTAAGTGAGAAATTCTGAGATGTAAAAGATGTAATTTGATGAGATCCCTGAAGTGATTCTTTATAGTATTTGTTAGTTTGTCATATTAAGGGCTCGGTGTTGTTTTTATGGAGGGCTCGGTGCGGTTTGTGTGCAAACAGACCTGAGCCCGGTTTGCATTTGGAGTTTTGGGGGTTTCTTTGGTGGCTGCTGTGGTGGGAGGTGGCCCTGGCTGCTGGCCCAGTTCACCCTCTGCTCTGGTTGATTCCTGCCCAGCGGCGTTACCTGCCCACGCCTGACAGGGAGGAGGCACTGCCTGCACTGTTCTCCTCTCTCTTTTCATGGTCCAGCTCCTGGTGGATTGCCTGAAGCCCCCCTTCCCCTCCTGCCTGCCGAGGCCAAAGGAGGGTCCTGTGCTTGTTGATCCCATTTTAAAACCCCCATCTCACTTTTCCACCCCCTCTCATGCTCCTCCAGCCACGTTACAGGGCAGTTTCTGTGGGACCTCACGGGGAGGATTTGCCAGAGCAACTCTTGTAAAAGCCAACAGAAATTGCGTGGCTTAATCCTCGTGTGCTGCATTGAAAAATTACCCATAAATATTTCACCATTATGTTTTATTATTACAGTCAAATTTGTTTTATGTACTTATTATTTAAGGGATAATAGGGCAGGTGTCCCATTTTATGAGGCAATAATCTGGTTCACGTTGGCTCCATAGTTTATCCCTCCCAGAGAGCTGCATTATCGCCAAGGGACATGGGGAGCTTGTCTTATTATAGTAATAATCATAATAACAACACCACCTATTCCTACAGCACCTTTCCTCTGGAACCCAAAGCATTTTATAAATCTGATTTGATTTTTGACAACTGGGGTCATCTCAAGGATTATTTCAATAATGCCAGCTCTGGAGTGAGGACGGAAACCAGACTTTAGAGCACCAGATACCCTCCCCTGGGTCTCTGGAAACCTTTGGTGCTTCTCTGTGCCTCACTCAGATATCTGGGGTGCAGGGGGTGAGCCCCAGGTTCTGATGGACGTCCTTAGCTGTGGCACCAGGGCTTCAGACACTCTGGGGGTGGAACAGGATGCCCTGTAATTCAGATGGCAGAGATCCATCAGAAAGCTGCTCTGGGGAGCTGGGCTGCAGGCAGGGACAGCCTCACCTTCAGGGAAGGTTTGATTGAAACCAGATCCAGGGGGAGGGATGGATTCCCACCCCTCCATTAGGGAATGTTCCCTTTCCAGGTGATTGGGGTGATGTGTCCTCAGCAAGGTTGGAAATGCTGGTGCACACAGGGGCTGCTGTGGGCAAGAGAAACCAGACTAAATCCCCCTGAGCTGTGCACTGCTGGGGGGTGTGCTGGTAAATTACCTCTGTTTGGGGCTCTATATATTAGCCATATATTACATATATTAGACTATGTACTGGATATCAATTATCTATAATAGATATTAGCTGTATGCAATGTTTTAGCCATACTCAGGCCGCTGTTTTTTCCTGAACACCACGGTATAAAGCTGAGGGTGTCTTCAGCATCCAGCACCACTGTGTGCCCATTCCCAGGCCCTGGAATGAGCCACGCAGAGCCTTGGCTTTCCCTGGGTGAGCTGAGCTGTCGTGGTTGCCTTGAGCTCTCAGCCCTTCAGCCAAGGTGCGCCAGGAATGATTTCAGAGCTTGGCATTCCAGGTTTTCCCTCAGAGCCAGCCCCTCCTAGGGAAACATTCCCAAACCGAGATGAGGTTTGCATTTTATTACGAGTAAAAAGAGGATTTATCTATAAATATTGCTGGGCTTTTGCTTCTGCTGTTGCTTCTCTCTTTTAGATTTTTCTTCCTTTTGTTCTCTTTCTTTCCAGAAAGGCAAAAAACCCTGGGATGTTTGGCTGTAATATGAGTATCTAATAATTTCCAGTAATGGAAGTGGTTTATTTCTACTTGAAAGTTGAAGCCAGCTCTGATGAAGTTATATATTCTTTGATTAAATAAGATATATAAGGCTGAGTCTGCTCTCTTAACATCCCAGAGCCACAAGGGCTTTAGCTACTCAGAGGCTGTGTTACTCATTCCTCCCTTATCCACAATCCCAGGCTGACCTAAAAAACTTTCACAACTAATGCCTGACTGAAACTGCCAGATTTCCACATGAAGTCAGAATTTTACTATTTGAATTTTCCCCACGGAGGGAAAAAAAAAAAAAACCTTTGCATGAAATTTCCAGAGTTTTTCTTACTTACATCTTGCATGATTCAGCATTCTCTGAATTTCTCTGAACTCTGATTTCCTCAGTCTTGGAGGAAAAAGGACCAATTTCTGCCACCTTCATAGCTGATAACCAGATATTTAAAATATTAGTGCCTGGGTCTGCCAGTGGCTGCTTAAAAGGATTTTTATGAGTCCCTACCTGTGTTTGTGAGTGCCTCAACACCTCCAAATGTTTCATCTTATTATACTTTGTATTGTGGTGAAAGGAGAGTGCTTTCATTAGATCCATCAGCCATTCACAAAATATAGCTCTGTGCCACATTTACATCAGGAAAACAAATCATACTGCGCCTCAACTTTCCCCCATTAGGAGCTGGATGGATGTCTTGCCTCACCCAGGCAACGGGAGATGTCAAAAGTTCATTGGATTTACGGATTACAAATCACCAGTTGTCTCTCAAGCATTGTGCAAATGATCCAACGTTGTTTTATGGCACCGAGGGAGCTGGCTGGGCAGGGATTCAGGCGTGTGCTGAAGCACCTTGTTGACTTCAGCATCTAAATATCTAAAATGAACATTTTCAGTGAGAACAAGAGACTCTCCTCTTTCCCTGGACCAAAGTGTGGCTTAGTCCCCAGTCTCCTCCCGCAAGAGGTATTAAAGTCAGTCCAGGGGCTCAGCACATCAGCACTTCACACTTGGAGCAGCTACATCTAAATTGCCTCTTTTCATTTATTTGGGTTTGTTGGTGGGGTTTTTCGCTTGCTTATTGCAGAATGTCACGTTTTCATAACTTCCAGAAAGTTGATATTGCAAGAAAAAACCCAAGTTGCATCTGCCTCATTATATTAAAATGTTAACATTTCTAATATTTCCTAATGGCACCACAATAAAGTAAACATTGGAATGAAAAGTTCTATGCCAAAAGTGGAGCCTGGAGACAGTTAATGGGAATGTGTTCCTGGGGTGGCTCGGGGTTTGCTTTGGGGATGTATAGATGATTATAGAAAATTGGTTCCATTATTCCCCCAATTACAACGTGCAAAGTCATTTTACCCTGCACTGATGGCAGAGTGGGGACCAGGCAGGTTACAGTGAGATACACGATGTAGCTTTTGGGTTGATTTTGTATTTTCTGCTTGTGTATCGTGCCCTGTGTTCCTGCCTGTTTTTATGTAGGGTGACCCTTTGTCATCTGGTTGTTATTGTTTAAATAACAACCCAGACACGGGGCACGTCCCTCAAACAGCCCCATTCCGGTGCTTTATGGACCTGTGGAGGTCCCTAAAGGAAACAATGGGGTTTTCCATGCCCTGTCCCAGCCCAAGGGTTCAAACCCAGCTGAAAGCACCCACAGGAGCCGGGGTTGGAGGCTGGGGGTGTCAGGAGAGCTGTGTGATGCCTGTGATCAGCAATTCCACATGGTGAGGAGGGAACAGATGAAGTGTGGTGTTGTTCGTGCTTTATTATCTTGGACTGGTAACTGAAGAGCTGCTGAGGGCCGGGTCCTGCAGGGAAAACCCACCCTGCGAGCTCCCTGGCGCTCCTTTGTGCTCCAGGAGTTCATCCACCCAGCCTAATTTATGGAATGCCTGCATGTCCTGGCCTTCCAAAGCACCACCAAACGTGTTTCAGATGCGATGTCTCCATCGCAGCCCGTGCTGCATGGCAGGACAGGAGCAGGGCAGCGCCTTTCCCCCGGCTCATTGCTGTTATCATTGCTGTTATCATTGCTGTTATCATTGCTGTTATCCCTCTGAACACACAAAGAATGGATTCCTGGAATGCAATTCCCTGGAATGCAAAGCAAGGTGACTGCTAAAGCTCAGCCAGGGCTCCATGCTGAACTTTGCAAGCAGGAAAAGCCTTCTGCCATCTCGCAAGCAGGAAAAGCCTTCTCCCATTGCAGCTCAAATCCCGTCAGGGAAGGCTGGCACAGCCCTGGCACCATGGCAAGGCTGGAGCAGCCTGCTGAAGGTGCCACTCATCACCTCATGGAGTGAGTCCCCGGTGGAATCGGCTCCCTGGACTCCCTTCAAATGGGAAATAAGGCCTGCAGAGGTTTTGTACCTTTTAGGCCACCAGCAGCCTGAAAATCTGTGTCCCCTAAAGGTGCCTGACCTCTCACAGAGAGGACACTGCGCCTGGGCTGAACTCGACTATGATAAATTCGCTGGTGTTTTGTTTTAGGACTTGAGCTGCTCCAGCAGCAGCTCAGATGTCCCAGAACCCCAGAACTGCTGAGGCTGGCAAAGCCCTCCCAGCCCGTGGAGTCCAGCCTTGCTGAGCCATCCCCAGCTTGCCCCCAGCCCAGAGCTCTGAGTGCCACCTCCAGCCCTGCTCTGCCCTCCTGGCTGCGCACAAACCCAGAACGTGGAGCTCTCCTTCCACAAGCTCTATCCCAACATATGGAAACGGGAATTCCCAGGAATGTTGTCCTGGGGAAATGTAAGCAGCCCAGAGCCCAGCAGTGGCCAAATTCCTGGCCGAAAACATTGACAGAAAAGGAGAAAAAAAGCTCCCCACAGTCACAGAAGGTGTCCAAGAGCTCAGGGTAGATCCATCCAAACTGCTGGATGCTGCAAGAATTGTGGAATTTGGCTCGCCTGGCTGCCTCCCTCCTGCACCAAAACTTCAGTGCAAACAGAAAATGAAAATTTCTTTCTTCAAACACATTTAATTGCTTTCAAGTTTTGGCATTTCTGTCACTATTGGATTTCCAGGGCGTCCCATGGTAATGATTAGAACTAAGCAAATACCTCAAAATATTTTCCATGAAAACTCCTTTGAATAAAACATTGAATAGCCTTCAGCTGTGTTCACACCCCTTTCATATTTGCTTTCTCTGAATATTCCAGTGACTGATTTATGGGCAGAAATGTTAACTGAAACAGCAATTTTTAAGGGAATGTTGCATAACATTTATGGAAAGCAGATTTTAAACATGGATATAGTATCTAAACGTAGCCTAGTTGGAGTAAAAATCATACCAGGTGATTTAGTCCCTTCAAGCTGAGAAGTCATCTCAGCGTCCAAAAGTGCAGAGACCACAAACAAAAGGAGGCTCTGTCCACCAGACAGCCCAAAAATGAGGGTTGGATGCGGGCAAAGCTTGGAGGTGCTTGGTGAGCTTGGAAGAAGTGCCTGAGCAGCGATTGTGTCCAGCTCCCGTGGACAAAAACCTCTTCATAAATCTGGCCCTGACTCAGAATAAATGTTGGATATTGAACACGTTTGAAAAATGTGAAAGCAACTCAAAGTTAATTGTGAGGAGGAGAAGAGACTGAGTTGGCTGAACTTCAGCTGTTTACTCTGAGTAAGTTGATTGGCCTTACTAATGATACAGGAGCCTTGGCTGCTTCTTGGAGATGTCATTGTCAAAGAGCAAATATTTGCATATTGCTCTTCAACATCATTAGTTTTGTTTTGGAAGGCGAGTCATTAAGACCAAGGTTTGAGGAAGTGTACAAATATTGCACATCTCATTTGCATCCGTGACTAATTTGTGCATAAATCAGGTGAGGTGGCTCCGAGCTGACCAATCCTGGCACCCTGGGATGTGCAAGGATGCTCACAGGCCACTCACGGTATCAGCAGCGCTTCAAAGAGAAATTAATAATAATTAGAAAAAAAAAAAAAAAGCTGAGCGAAGCTTTAAAACTCAATTTTTGCATATGAAGCTCTTCTCCATTCTGTAGCGTGTTCCAGGGAGAGAGAGCTCTGCTGGTGCAGGGAACTTGGACAGATCTGCATTATTCCCCTCGGAGTGCGAAAATATCTTCATGCCATCTCGGAAAAAAGCTCATTTAAATGCTCTGTGAATGCAGCCCTTCCCAAAGGCCACGATGTAGTCATGTATTTTGGATGATCTGCCGCTAGAAAAGCGTGCAGCTAATGCACCCATCTCACCACGGGAAAGACTGAAACAAAAACACCAAAAAAAACCCAGAGAGAGAAGCTGAAAGCCAACCCACAGCCTCTAACCCAGATTCCTGCTCTGAAACAAAGGTGGCCTGGGGATGTTCTTGTTACCCAATTCCAGCGGCAGCCACGGCTTGCTCCTTAAAAATGAGGAGCCAGAGCATTTTCAGAGGGACACTCACACTCCATTGTGCCTTTCTCACCCTCCTGATTAACTCTCTCTAAAATATCCTTATCAAGCAGCAGTCTCGAGGCTGGAGAATGATTTGGGTTCTCTTCTCTGAGAATGGGAGAATTTCCAGTGATAAAAATTGCCAGCAGATATTCAAGGAGCTTTCCCCAAGAAGTGGAGAAGTTCCGGCTGAGATTCTCCACCACCATATCTTTGGCATGGTGGATAAATGAACACACTTCAGTTTCCCTTTCTTCCCTCAAAGATCATTTACTTACCCTCCTGCCATCACATGCTAAATTAACTCACGTCTTTCTTTTATTAAGGAGACAGCTTTTTTCTGAGCTTCTTAAACTTTTCTAAATTTTCTTACCACAAACACTGCTCATTTTGTTTCTTATCCAGAGACTGATAACAGGGTTTCTATAAAAATGAACATTCATGATCAAAGAGCAACTCTGTATCATAAACAAATTACAACAACTGGGCATGCTTTGAAATAGCTTAACCTAATTAAGCTCAAACACTTTCGCAAAAGCTTTAAAAAAATGGGTGTAATTGGAGCTCCGTTCAGGTTCAGCTGACTTCATATTTTTAGTTTGGTTGGCTTTTTTTTTTCCCTTTTAGAGCTTTGCATAAACAAAACATTTTGACAGTGTTGCCTTCCTGGGAAAAAAATGTTGGTGGTGCTGAAAATTCAGATTTCCAAATGAAACACAGTTCTAATTGCTCATTTTTGCAGCTCTGGGCATGTGTGTGAGATGTGCCAAGAGCAGCCCCGAGTGCCTGTGATGGTGGCACTGGGGTGGCACTCGGGGCAGGGTGGCTGGGCCAGTGCCCATCGTGTGCTGGGCCACCAGGAGCTCCCAGGGGGCACTGGGAATGAAAATCGTTGCATTTTTCTTTAAAAAAAATCTGTTACAAGGGAGGTTTTGAGGATTAAAAAGGAAATCCCAGTGGTTTTCCCCTGTTAAACCCCACAGTGTGTGGAGCATGTCCAAGTGTTAGTCCAGCCATGGAATTCTCCATCTTTTCCATGGGCATGGTGTTGGTTCCTTGTGGAAAATTAACTTTAGGCTGAGATTATCAGAAACTCAGCTTTTCACATCTTATTTCTCATCTCACTCTCCCCCCCCCACTTTAAAGGTGTTGTAAAAACTTTTCTCACGTGTTTACTGGTTATAAACTTCTGAGCCACGAGAATTGATCACCCCCTTAAATCTGATTCCAGGGGATGATTATTATTATTTTATTTTTTTTTATTTTTTTTATTATTGATGATGATGATGATGATGATGATGATGATGATGATGATGATGATGATGATAGTACACCTGCATCCTTTAATTACTCAGGTCAATGTTTTACAGGTCCAGTAACACCTGTAGATGGTAAAATGGCCCTCCAAAAATCTCTCTTTATTGAAGCATCAATTTTCTTAAACTAAGAACGAATAAATCTTCTGTAATCTCTATAGAATTGTGCCCTTCCCTCATCACCATAAAGCCAGAATGCTTTGGTTATTATCTGCTATAATCTGTTGTTATCTGGTCTTTTCTGCTGTAGTGAATTATTTCCTCTTTTTCAGAAGATTTTAATTTTATTGATTTTTTATTTCGTAATGGAAACAATTTGCTGTTTGCCCAGCTGTGGAATTTCCATAAGGAGATGGTGATTTGCTGAAGGCTCTAATTTACACTTCTCAGGAATATTTGTGGGAAAAGGATTTCAAATCCATTCTTATCTGGTCCAGGTTTTTCTGCACAAGTGTTAACGCTGAATTTTGCTCTTTGCTTGTAAAAGTTTACTAATGATTACTGAAGGCTTTAATTGAAACAAATTTATGTATATAGCTCAAAAATACTTTTGTTCTGCAATGCTCAATTTTTTTTGAATATATTTTTCATTTCTTTTCCATTTCTTGAGGAGAAAATCTTCCGTAAAATTTCTTTTCATGATTGAAAAGCACCAGAAGTGCTAAGCCAAATTACCTGTAATTATATAACCTTCTGATTCTGCCTGTGTTTAACAGATTAAATGCTCTGTCTTTACAACTTTCAAGGTTAAGTGCCCATAATGGGACATGCTGGGGAGTAGGGTCATATAATCCCCAGCAAGTGGCACTCAGCAGCCCAAATGGAGGAGAGTTATTAAAATCCATATCATGCAACTTTCATCTAACACTCAAATTATAAGGGAGCCACTTGGAAAGAGCCAAAGGCTATTTGCAGGTTCAATATATTCACTTTGCTCTCAACAGTGATCAAAGTTGGGAGCTTCACACGGCTCGGGCTGATGGAGGAGCTAATTTGGAGGAGCTGCAGAAAATGCTGTTCTGTCCCCAAGCTACAGCAGGTTCATAATTGGAGTTTTCCACCTGGGAGGGAGCAGAGCCTGCACTGCCCAGCGCCCCACAGGGCTGCACCAGCTCATGGGCAAGGGTTAAAAGCCAGGCAGATTAATCTGGGCACCAAGACAAATTACACTTCTATCTTTTACAGAAAGTTTTCTAACTGGAGTGGTTCTGTTTTAATTGGGGACTATTACTTTAAATGAAATGCAAGATTGAGAGTCTTTTTTGCAGGGATATTTCAGTCACTGTCAAGACCTCCCAATAAGTTCCTTCCTGCCTCTCTTCCACATATTATTGTTTTTTCTTCTGGAATTTTCTAGAGTTTACCAATATTTTCTTTTCCTAATCTACCCCACGTCCCAAGTCTATAAAGTTCCAAAAGGTCCAAAACCTTTTGGCCTTGGGGTGACACATGACAAAACCAGGGTGGTTTTCTCTTGCCCCCAAAAGGCCCTTTTGAATGTGTCACTGTCACACCGCAACAACTGCAGTGAAAGCCCTTGATCAAAACAACCACAGCACCTTTGCATGGCTGTTTTTGCTCTGGCAGTCCTTGAAATGACCTTGGCTTAATTACCTGCATCTCAATGAGTGAATCTACATAGCAAGTGAAGGTTAATTAATGAAGGATCATTTCTTACTTAAACCCATCAGGCAGTGGCTGACAAGCAAGTCTGGCCCGTGCAGTAGCAGCCTCTGTCTCATTAGAAATGGCCAGATTGATGTGCTGGGGCTGCTCTGGAAGCAGGGCCAGGACAGTTTGTTAATGAAGAGAACTGATGGGCTCCTGCTAAACACTCAAAAGCCTCTGTCTGTCATCACCAGCATCACTGAACTTCAGTTTTTCCCACCAACTCCTCCATTTCCAGAGTGCCATTTGTGCCTTTTCAACCTGATCTTGGAAGATTTCCACCCAAAAGCTGCTGTGAGATTTCTCCCTGGCTGAGATGGGCAGAGCACTGAGACCCCCTCTCACATATTGGGAGCTGCATCATCCCAAAGCTGGTGGCTGCAGGAATTGCCCACCTTCAGCTCCCTGTCCTGAGTGCATCCCTGTCCTCCAGAGCTGGATTTGCCTCTGGAGCCATTCCACAGCTGGACCAGGCTCCCCTCTGGCACGTCCCTTCCCCTGCACCCAGGAAAGCTCCTCCCAGCCCTAGAAAGGGCAGCATTCCTGGTGGAGATGACAAAGGGGTCACCAAGGAGTTGCACTGAAACTCCAACACCAACATCCTCAGCCTGCAGCAGCTCCCGGGGTAAAAACACCCACAAAGAGCCTGAAAGCCAAACCAAAACCCCAGAAAATAAGAATTGGAGGAAGACAGCTCCTCAAAGCAGCTGAAACTAAAGCTCAGAAGTTGTGCTGAGAGCCCTAAAAACCCTCTGAAGTTGAGTTTGTAAAGAGCCAGGCTTGCACTGCCCATAAATCTTTTCTTTCCAGTCACTCGTGGTGTTCCTGATTTTAGAAAAGCTCTTGCCCTTCATCTGCTTGGAAGCCCGTGGGGGAGAATGTATTTCTCCAACAATAAACAGGGTGCCAGCCCTGCCCATGGCTTAGGGTGAGGGAGGGAGCTGGGTCCTGTGTCAGGGGAACTTTCCAAAGCTCAGCTCCCACAAGAAGGCTTGGCATGGGCTCTGTGGGTCACACCTGGCTCACACCTGCAGGGACTGATGGCACTCTGAGCACTCTGCATTGCCCAGACCCAACCACACCCTGTTCCAGCACCTTCCAAAGGAAATCACAGCACAGAACAGAGCTCAGGAAGATTTCTGGGTGCTGTAACCTGAGCAGAGGGATCCAGCCTCACCATGAAACCATTCTGGGGTTCTGAGCACCGATGCTTTGAGGCCAGAAAGTCTTTCCTTTCCTTTCCTTTCCTTTCCTTTCCTTTCCTTTCCTTTCCTTTCCTTTCCTTTCCTTTCCTTTCCTTTCCTTTCCTTTCCTTTCCTTTCCTTTCCTTTCCTTTCCTTTCCTTTCCTTTCCGGTTTTTGACTGGGGAGCCAGGTTAGATCCATAATTGCCGATTTTCTCACCCTCAACAGGTTTTCCAAATGCAGAAGTGGCCAGAGAGGCAAACATTTCTCCTTCTGGTGAACAGAAGGTGTCAGGCCAGAGGTTTGGTCCCTTCCATTGTGTCCGTTTGATCTTGCAGAGTTACAGATTTGGCTGCCTTGCCTCATCTCTTTTTTCTTCAGGTTATAATGTGTCTTTACCTTTTCCAAGCTCTTCCCTTCTCACTCTTATCCATTGATGAAGAAATAACAACTGAACAAGTCTCAAATATTTGGTGTTTTCTCATCCTTGCTCTTGAAGGTTTACACGAGTGAAGGTGGGGCTGAGCTCAGAGGTAAAACTTGAACACACTCTAGAAAATAATTGAAAAGACAAATTGCTCCCACCTGATATTAAGTGAAAAATACCTTGTGTGACCCTGCTTCTGTCTGATCTATAAAAATTGATTTTTTTCCCTATATGCAGAAGTATTAGGAATTGTTTCTGGCTTGAGCAGGTGCCAGAATTTAACTCACCACTCTTCTACTGTTTTCAAGTGCTGGAAAAAAAATTATATAAAAAGTTTTCTGTAACTGGGAAAAAGAGCTCATTTACCTTTGTAATTTTCTATTAATTTACTACTAGGATTCATTTTGCATTTAATTCAGTCCTCTAATGGCTTAAAACTGTGTCTTTGGTCTTTACACATTTGTGGTCTCAGCCGTGTCAAGCTTTTTCATCTACTTTATGTTCATTTATTTTAACTTTTAGTGGTCTTCTAGCCAATTCTTTATCCTTTTTATTACAAGAGCATGAAATTTTATAATGCCCTAGAGCTTTGTTAGTCAGCTGCTACAAGGTTCTTAACCTTAGTTAATTTATTCTTTCACTTTTGACTTTCAGATATGGAGCATGCTTTAATATTTTGGTTTTGAATATGAAAGCAACTTTTATTAAGTAGGTTTATGGCATTAATAGATCCTTATTTCATTTTTACAGGAGTGTTTAGGTATCCTGCTAGACACCGAATGTATCATTTTCCATAATTATCTATAATTTTTGTAATATAATTTAAACTCTACTATATTAAAATATTGCTAATATAACAATCTTAACCTTTTTAGGTAATTTTACTCCAGAATCATTGTAAACAAGCATAAAAATGGTTCTTTTTCATTGCAAAACCTGATTTTTTTTTTTGGTTGCTTACTACACTAACAAGTAATTAAGTCATGGCAGTTTGCTTATGTAGACAGAAAAAAAAGGAGAAAGTCCTAAAATCACCACTTGCTGTAATTTTACATAATTATTCAGAATACATCTTGTATCCCAGCAATGATGTCATGCTGGCCATCCCTGCAATTTGGGAAGTGCCCTAGGGATCCATAATCCCTACAGCCACCTCCCAACATGAACAATTCTGATTCTGGGACTCCCTCGGCGTCAGCCCCACCAGGTTTCCTCACAAGACCAGGGCAGGAGAAGATGCAGAAGTGAATATCTGATAAAAAGATAAAATTCATCACCAGACAAACAGCTGGAGCTGAGCAGCTGGACAGTGGGAGCAAGGGGAAGAAAAGGAAGAAGAGGATGAACCAAAACTTCCTTCAGCAGAGGAGAACAAGTGCAGGCTGCTCTGCCCAGCCTGGTGCTGCTGAGGGAATGGGAATGGGAGCAAATCCCTACACTGGTGCAAAATAAACCTTTGGGGAAGGACAGAAAGTGATTGCCAAGGAGACCTGGAGCCAGAGTCCAGGCACAGCATCCCTGGGAAAGTGTGGGATGGAAGGAATCCATGGGAGAGGGATTGGATGGACTGAATCCCTAAAATAGGAATTGGATGGATTGAATCCCTGGAAAGGGGATTGGATGGATTGAATCCCTGGAAAGGGGACTGGATGGATTGAATCCCTAAAATAGGAATTGGATGGATTGAATCCCTAAAAGAGGGATTGGCTGGATTGAATCCCTAAAATAGGAATTGGATGGATTGAATCCCTAAAATAGGAATTGGATGGATTGAATCCCTGGAGAAGGGATTGGATGGATTGAATCCCTAAAATAGGAATTGGATGGATTGAATCCCTGGAGAAGGGATTGGATGGATTGAATCCCTAAAATAGGAATTGGATGGATTGAATCCCTGGAGAAGGGATTGGATGGATTGAATCCCTGGAAAGGGGATTGGATGGATTGAATCCCTAAAAGAGGCAATGGATGGATTGACCCCCTGGAAAGGGGATTGGATGGATTTAATCCCTAAAAGAGGAATTGGATGGATTGAATCCCTGGAAAGGGGATTGGATGGATTGAACCCCTGGAGAAGGGATTGGATGGATTGAATCCCTAAAAAGAGGGATTGGCTGGATTGAATCCCTGTCTTTGTGGATAGGGATGGCAGAAGGATCCAGCCTGGAGAGGGACACAGACAGGGGTTGTTCCAACAGGGAAAGCAAGGAAGGTTTGAAGCAGCAGCAGTTCAGTGTCTGCTGGCTCCGTTTGCCTTCAAGGCTGCATGCACCAAGAGACCAAAACACCAATTCTGGGCAGCAATCACCAATCCAAAGGGGGGACAACTGGAAAATTATTAGCAAGGGAAAAAAGAGTTCTTGTGGAATCAATGGGCCAGGCTTGAAATAACCACATTTGTCTGCAGTGTCCCATTTTTATACCTTTTGGCTTCCAGGAATCTCCATTAATCTGAAATTTTAATAGAAATGCATTTTCATTTCAGCCCAGGTAAGAGTCCTTGCTATAATTCTCCTTCTCAATGTGGTGGAGTTGTTATTTCCCCTCCATTATTTACTCATGTGTAAGTACCAAACCAGCTCCACTGCACTGGAGCTTCATTTCTGTTCCACAGGGAGCTAACACTTTACATGATTATATATATATATATATATGTGTGTGTGTGTGTGTGTGTAATATATATGAACATTTCTTTGTCAGGTAGAAGCTTTTAGTTATTCTGACATGAGGCTTTCACACTGCAAAAATATTACTAATACTATTTTGCCTCTAAAGTGCATTTGTTATCAATATGCACTTAAACTGGTGATCAAGAGTTGGTGGGAGAGACACCTGCTCTGCATTTCTTATCTTTTTTAATACCTTAGGGATACATCACTTAATAATTTAGTGCTAAACCATTTAGCATTTTAGCCCATCATCTCTTATATTACACATAGGATTTCAGTAATGTCTGATAAAATTATGTGTTAGCTGCCTTATGTGTGTGTAAAACTTAATAAGTCTTCTTCCCCCCCTCAAGTTTAATAACTGATTTCTTACATTTATGGATGTGAAATTTTATTGCTCATGGATATAGTTTGAACCTAAATCTTCATATCTTATAAATTGATTTTTAGTTTCCTTTTTGACCTTATGAATTTCAATCAGACATTGACCTCTTGTTGCTCATGAATCTGACTGATTTAGTGCCATATAACAATAATACTGTAGAAAAGCATTATCATAAGAGCCCACAGGGTTTGCTGAAACCCATAACTAGATTTTGGAGGCCTCTAGCAATAATAATTCTTGACCCAAGACTATTCTCTAATACCTTCATCCTTTACTGTTCTGGACTGGCCAATCCTTGTTTTAGTACATTCAAGGAAAGTGGTGGAGACTCCCAGGAGGATAGGAGCTCAAACTGTGTGGAGAAGATAATGCTGAATATACTCCTGTAAAATGAGGCTTATAAAAGACCAGCTCTGTCTGGGATTTGTCACATTTTGAAGTGAGAGGGAAAGACGATTTAAAAGGAACCTTTTGTGACAAAAATTAGTATTTACTCAGTGTTTGAGATTTTCGGAAAATAAAAATTTGATAGTAATTGTCTTTACTGGAATGTGTTGCTGTTCTTCAGTCTATCACTATGGCTGCAGCCTAAATAGAGGACTTGAATGATTACTGCTTTGTTTGCTTGGCTGTGCTAATTTAATTTAATTTAATTGCTTATATGCTTTGCTTTACTGAATAACTGGGTGTTGGTGTTCATTATTCCTTATTAAGAAAGAATCTTAAAGTGAAAGCAGAAGTGGGAAGGCCATGGGGCTGTGGTGCTGGTTTACAAGTGCTGACTTTGGGCACACACATTTCCTGAGTGCCTGAGCATTTCCTGAGCTTCTCTGTGCCTGTCCACAAGTATGGAAATGGCAGTTTTATTTATGAACTGATGTCCAGGACACAAGCAGGGAGCCAACACCAGGAAATCAGCTAAAACTGCTTGTGGCAAACAGGGCAGAGGGTGAGGGAGGGAGGCACGGGCTGTGAAATGCTGCTGGAAGCAGCTCCCAAAGGCTGCAGGTGTTGCAGCAGGACAGGGGCAGAGCCCCAGGCTGCCACAGCTCCCAGGCAGGGCTCACTCTGCCAGGGGGATTCATTCAGGGGATAACAGGTTGGCAGCACCCAGTGGTATTAGAATTTACCCAAGAGAGGCTGCTCGAATTAATCCTTCTCACTTGTGCTTGGTGATTCCTTTGCTGTCACTGCAAAGTTCTGCCACAAGGAAAGGCAGAACTTGCAGCTGGACATGAGAGTCTGTGCTGCTCCTGATCCTGGCTGCAGAACTGGATGAAGAGTGCACCTTTTGGCCTGTGAAAGACAAACCTGATCCCTTTGCAGCTGTCTGGGAAGTGAATCTGAAGGCACAGGTGCTGCAGGACGTGCCCATACCCAGTCCTGTCCTGTCAGACGTGCCCACAGGGCTCCTGCAGGACAGCAGCAGCCTTTACTTCCTGCTGGAAGGCAAGGGAAAGGCACAGTGCTCCTGTCCTCCTCGTGAAGGCTATCACATCCTTGATGTTTGGCATTTAAAAATTAATCAAAAGTGAAGCCCTCTCCGTGGCAGCCCAAGAAGTCCCCGGCACAGAAGCGGGTCCATTTCCTGCAGGTGCCCTGCAGAGCCCTTGGCACTCTGCTGGCACCACCAGCAGCTCCCAAAGCTTCCAGGGCACACACAAAGCTTAAACTGGAAGCTCAAAGCCTTCTCCAGCACCACTTCCCTGGAGGAGGCAGTGCAAGGCGGGGCTTGTGGTAGTTTGGAATAAATGGTGCCAAGCGCTGCTGCAGGACCAAAACTCAGACTCGATGGAAAAAGCAGATTTCACATGTAGCAAAAGAACTTCTGCTCCCCCACGGGCTGGGAGCTGTTAAAGAAGAAATTTGTGTCTGCTATATTAATGTTCAAGGCTTTCCAATTTACACACAGAACACCAGAGGTGAGAAGTCCAAAATATAAATATATGAGTAGAGCTGTGTGTCATTACTACTCTGTTTATGATGCTGAAAAGTCAGAACTGTGCCAAGCCACTGTTTCCTTATAAACTATTTAAATAATTTATTGACATGTAAAGTTAACAATTCTCTGTGTTTACTCCAGCTTGTGTTAGATCTGATATGAATGAGGCTCTTTGGACCTTGCATTTTTATCTAATTTCCTCAATGTTGGCAATAATTTTGCTGTTTCAATAACTTATCTTATTCACCTGCTGCTAAAAACACTTGTCATGTTGAATTACATGCCCTGCACAGATATTGTTGCAATTAGCAATTACAAAATATCACAACAGAAGTGTACAAAGGTTTAGGATCCAGATTTTTGACTGTGTGTAATCATGTCCTAATTTGCTGAAACACGAGCCAGCAAGCTCTGTTCATCTGAACATGTTTTTTATTGATCTGCATGTACAGATGCAGTAATTGCACATGTAAATTTGGAGTCAGTGATATAAATATAATAAGAAATTCCATGTTTTTCCTCATTCCCAGAGTTCCTGACTGGGCCATCCAGCAGCACTGGGCACAGGGGCTGGGGAACCAAAGCTGCCTTTCCTCAGTGCAGTCCTGAGTTCATGAATCTGCAGACCAAGGTCTCCAAGGTAAGACTGAACCCAATTTTTTGGGTACAAATGGACTCCCCTCCTCTTCCACAAACACTTCCAGGTGTGGCAGGTGTCCCCACAGGTCACCAGCAGGTAATTGTCGTCAGCACAGACCGAACAAATGAAACCTGTCTGCAGAGCAGTGTGGGGAGGGGTGGTTCCAGGAGCCTCCTCAGGGTCACTGCAGCCCCTGCCAGTGGGAAGTGCTGCTCTGAGTGCAGGAGGGCACAGGGTGGAGGCAATTGCTGGGTCTGAGTGCTGGACACTTTGTGAGGAGAGGGTTTTTCCACTTACTCTTCATAGCAAACAGAAAAATTAACCACTGTGCCATTGCTTTTTTTTTTTTTTTTTGTTTAAGAAATAAAAAAGACAAGAAATTATTCTAAAAACATTATCTAGAGATATATAGATGGGAGAGAAATCCTGGAAACATTTATTGCTGCTGTTCCCATCCAGTGTCTTGGTGCAACTCTAACCAGGCAGCTCCTGGGGACCAGCAGCTCTGGCTTCTCTGTGGGCTCTCCAGCCACTGGAGTCTATTTTGATTTCTTGGTGTCCTTTCTGGTTGTGTTGGATTACTCATAACTGCAGCGCAGTGGTAGCTGCCAATACAAATTTAGTCTTTTCTGTTTATTCTGTACTGTCCTGTCAAAGCAGATACGTCTGCTTTGCATTACAGCTCAAAACTTTAATTGTGGGAAAATGATGAGTCACTGCAGCCAAGGTAACCCCGAGCCTGTGGCAGGGACGTTCCCCTGATGGGCAGCACTGAAATGACACCAGGGCCACCAGCCAGAGGCACCAGCTCTCACACCCAGGTGTCATTCACATTCCCCTGGGACACTGGGGCTTTTTGAACCAGCCAGGAGATTGATTTGGGGTCAAGTGGGAAAAAAGCATAGCAGGAAAAGGGAATCTTCCAAGCTCTATTAGCAATTCAGGCCACCTGCTTGGGAGCATCTGATGAAATTGTCTCAAGTGGCTGCTCAGACAGAGCAGGATTGTCCATTCTCAGCCCCCTGAGGAGGAGCTGGGCAGGGAGTGATGGCAGTGACCATTCCTGGGAGCCAGAACTGCCACCACCCTGAGAGGAGCAGAGCAGAGCCCAGCTGGCACAGGACACAGAGTCAGCAGGGCTGGGAGAGACCCTCAGATCCCCCAGCCCCACCACCAGCCCAGCTTCACCACCACCCTTAACCTGTCCTACAGACCCTCAGATCCCCCAGCCCCACCATCAACCCAGGCACACCACCACCCTTAACCTGTCCTACAGACCCTCAGATCACCCAGCCCCACCACCACCCTTAACCTGTCCTACAGACCCTCAGATCACCCAGCCCCACCACCAACCCAGCCCCACCACCATCCTTAACCAACCCAGCTCCACCACCACCCCTAACCTGTCCCCAGGTGCCACCTCCAGGTGCCACTTGAACACTTGCAGAGATGGTGATTCCACCACCTCCCTGGGCAGCCCATTCCAATGCCTGACCACTGCTGCAGTGACAAAATAATTCTCATATCTAATCTGAACCTGCCCTGGTGCAACTGAAACCAATTTCCTCTCATCCCTTCAGCTGGGACATGGCAGAAGAGCCTGATCCCCATCTGGGGGCTGCACCCTCCTGTCAGGAGCTGTGGAGAGTGAGGAGGATGGAGAGAGTGAGTGAGGCCTCCCCTTTTCCAGCATGGAGGTCTGGCAGCCTGGAGCTGAAGTTACACCTTCCCTGGCAGCACTGTCCCTTGCAGAGCTCCTCTGAAGTGAAATCCATCTCCAGAGCCACACCAACCACACTCAGGTTCCCCGGGAATGGAGCACTGAGCCTCTCTGTGCCTGCTGGTGCTGGCTAAAGGAAGGACAAGCTCAGCCCAGCTCCTCTGGAGCTCCCTCAGGCCCAGTCTGAGTTTCCCCAGGTTGAGGTTGCCATCAGCCCTTCCCTGGTGCCTGGACTGTGGCTGTGAAGTTTGCTTGGAGAGCCCAGACCACATCTGCATATCTGAGCTTGCCTTGCTGCATTCTGAGCAGAACTTCTCAAGGACAAACCCAGCAAGGCACTCCAAGGCTAAATTAAGTGTCTGCAGGATTTCCTTGTGATATGGTAAATTTCCAGCAGAACAAATAGCAGAAATGGAGTAGAAATGCAGAAGGAAATCCCAGGAAGGATTGATAGAAATTAATTCAAAACCTTTTTTCCCCAACATAATTTGGGCAAGACATAATAGAGTTCACAGTTTACAAGTAAGAAGCAAAAAGCAGGAAGTACATAACTACTAAAAGAGCTCAATCAATTCCCATTTCGTGCTGCATCTTTATGGGGAAACTCAGCTGTGTGCTAATGATCCTCAGAAGAACCCAGACAACACTGATGCTCCACTTACACTTCTTGTTAAGGGTAAAATTCACCCTATTGAAGAGGACAAGCTTAAGATCTATGCATCCACTTAGTACCACTTATCCCAATTTTCACTTAACAAGAGCCTAAGTAGTGTGTACGTCTGGATTGTCCTTCTGCACTAAAGTGAATTTTCTCCCCAGTAAATTAGATTGGTCTGATGTGTGCTTAAAAGGAAGAAATCTTTGCTTTCATTAGGGGCTGTGCTGGGAAATTGCTGCTTGACCTATGACTTAAACAAAAAAATTTGCAGTTGTTCACAGCTGTCCTGTGTGGGACATGGGATATTTGCAGCATTTCCCAGCTGATCAAAGAGCAAAGCTGAGATGATGGAACCCTTCAATCCTGAAAGGGAATAAACTTCGTGAGGGAGCTGCTCATTGCTTTGTTATTCACATCCTTCTCGTGGATGGTTTTTAATACACATTTCTCTTGATGCTCGAGTCAAATTGGCACAGAGTGGGTTGAGAAGCATCATGAGACCATCAGCAATCCCTCAGCAGAAAGCACAGAACAGTGGAATGAAGTTTTATATTTAACTTTCATCTGAGATAAACATAAACAGCAGAGTTTTGCCAGCCAAGGAGTCCTGAGAAAGCTGAATTAAATGGCAGCTGCTGTGTGTGTGCAGCCCTGCTGTGCTGTTGGTCACCAGTGGCGGGTCAGAGGCTCCCTGTGTGCACCCACCCTGCTCCAGGGACAGTCCTGGGGCAGGACAAACGCCCATTGCCCATCCCCAGTGCCCATCCTCTGCCTTCAGCCTCCTGCTGCTGCTGCTGGAGCAGCCCCAGCCCAGGAGGGGCAGGATCCCCTCCTGTGGCCCCAAATGCATGTTTTTATTTGCAGGAACAGGGGCTCTGGGAGACACTGCAGTCACAGTTAATGAAGTCCTTAATGAACTGACAGGCCTGCCTCTTATCTCACTTATGCCAGATTTAAACCTATGTAACTCCATTAACTTGGTGAGTTGATCCTAATTTTACATAAGTGTAAAAAAGATGAAAACCAGGCATTTTATGTTCTCATTATCTAAGAGAATACAAAGTGTGGAGTTCTTGAAAATCTTTTTTCTGTTTTCTCTCAGTTGCAAAGAGATATAAGGGCTCCTCCACCTCTGACCCTCCCCACTTTCCCTACGTACCCGTTCCTGCAGCTCCTTGCTCTGTTTCCCAAGTTAGTCTGATCATGCAGGTTTTGATCTCTCTGTGGTTTGGTACCTCCTGAAATGAGTTCTGTAAACTTTGTTCCCAGTGAGCACATTCCTCCTGGCATGAATCAAAACCCTGCATTCTTCCCCCCTTCCCACGGAGCCTCTTCTGAGAGTTCAGCCTCCCCCAGAACATTCATGGCTTTCTTTAATGCAGAGAAATTACCAGCACAGAACCAGTCACACAACAGGGCTGTAAAATTGGTGTAAAATTGTGGAAATGAAGGCAAAATCATTTTCCTCCTCACAGGTTACCTCTGGAGATGTTTAATCTTGGCCTCTTGTTCTCAGCCAATTCTGCTGAACTTTCTCTGCCTGCAGTAGTTTACTTTCCACTTGAACTCTGGAAGATCAGTTTTACCCCAAGGAAACACACTCTGTGTACACAGAGAAAATGATTTCAGATGGTTTTGGTTGGCTTTTATTGTGTTTTGATACTGATATGGTTTCCAATAGAGTGCTGCAGGGCTCTGCCTCCCCGGGCAGGCTGGGATGGCAGCGTGAGCCTGGTCCTGCAGAACCCAGAGCAGGGAGAAGCTCGGTCCCAGCAGGTCCTGGGCCAGCTGCTGCCAGCACAGCCCCCAGGGACGGCACCAGGGGCAGCACCACCCAGCCAGACATGTGAAATGCTGAAAGCACACTCCCAGCTGACCTCCCGTGTCAGCACTGCAGGAATGCCTCTGACTTTGATGGAGTCACTCATAATTTACAGCTCTAGGAGATCAAACCCGCAGCCCAGAGCACAGAGATGTTAACAGGGACAGTCCCTGTCACAGGAGGGCTGCTGGTTCTAATGGTACCTCCTGTCACTCAAGCCACACACTGCGTGTCACTTATGGGGACAACGGGTCACCCTCGTCCCTCTGCTGAATGGGATTAAAAATATCAACATGAGAGGCAGAACGGGGGAAATGAACTATCAGGAAAAGAAATAGGAGGACTGGAAAGAGAAATCGGTTGGAGAATGGAAGGCTCAGCCCTGCAGAGCCCCAGTTTCCTGGGCTGGGCAGGGGCTGCTGGTGGAGCCCATCCCTCAGTGGGTCACAGCCCTCGCCCCTCACTGCGTCCCCTGGCCAAGGGAGGCAATGGGAGCCCCAGCATCCCTGTGCAGCCACAGCCAGGCAGGCATGAGGGCAATCCTCCTGCCCAGGAAAGCTGTGTCAGGGTTGGAAATCACTGCCTGAACAAACACCACTCAGGGAGCCAGCTGAAGGGGAAACAAAGCGGATTTGGGATGTGAAATGCTGAGTAGGGGATTGTTTCCCCTCTGCTTGGCCCTGCAATGTGCCCGACCCTTTCCATTGCTCAGGGCAGTGACCAAAGGTTAAAATGAAGGCTGATACCCCTTTTGTGTCCTCTATCATGAATTAACAAGACTTTTTTTGTTGTTTTTCCTGGAAAAGAAAGAGGACCCAGTTCCACTGACCATCAGGTGGACTTTGCTGTACCCATTTACAGTCCTGGACTGCTGAGAGCTCCCATCACTTTAAAGATCTGTGAACTCTGCTCTGTGCCACGACCCCACACTGCCAAAAATCCTGAGTGTGCAAGGGAGTGCAGCAGGATGAGCCCAGCCCTGAGCCCCAGGGACCCCTCTGAGCGAGGAGCAGCTCTTGGGAGAGGCTCTGGGAGCCCTGCAGCTGCTCCTGCAGCCTCTCCGGGGAACACAGCCCTGGAACTCAGCCCTGACCGGGATTTTAACCACGCAAGGTGCAGGAGATTCCCAACAAGGTAAGCTGGGCACGATGAGGCTTTTAGAGCTCAGCAATACCTGGGGGTGGCAAACACCACAGAAGGGCTAATGCAATCTCCTGGAAGGTCTGTGCAGTAGAAGTTCAGTTCATTAACTGCTGCTGCCATCTCCAGAAGTCAGTTCAGGCTGTGTTCCTGAAATCAGACCTGAACCCAGATGGCAGAGGTGAACCTGCCTTGCCAGCCTCCACCAAGAGAGGCTGCAGGTTCAGAAACAATATTTATACTCCCAAATCTCCATCGCTCTCTCTTTTTTAAGCTTATTAAAATTAAAACCATGACCTGCCACATCACATTACATCAAAACATGATGTAACTTCTTAATTTAAAAAAAAAGTTTTAATTTATGATTTCATATTATGCCACAAAAAGCTTTTGTTTTCCCCAGAGAAACTATAAATTTTTTCCAGTGACTGTTTCTCCAGTATCTTTGGCAGACTGAAGCAGTGAGGTTGGCAAAAAGCAGATATTTAACAGCTCCTGACGAGCAGCTCATGAATCAGCGGGCTGGGATGCTGGCACACGGCTCCCTGCAGGTACCTCTGAAATCAGCCAGCCTCTGCTCCTGCTCCCTGCAGGACCCTGGGCTCTGGCTGCTCCCAGCCCTGAGCCACTGCAGCCTCTCCAGCCCCGGTTTCTGCAGGAAATCCTCTCTGTGCCAGTGCCCCTGCAGCACCTGCCGGCAGCAGGGTCCAGCACGGATTGCTGCTGACCAGGAGAACGCTTCTCATTGCTCCTGGCATGAACTGTTCTGCATCCAGAGATGTGGAAGTGCTCTGTCAAACCCTGCTCCTCGGCACCCTGCACAGGGAGCTGAGGCACAGGGGGTGAGGAAAGGCAGCTGTGCCCTGCTGGTGCTGATGGATTGGATTCCTGAGCCTGCCTGTGCCCCGGGGCCAGCCCAGGCCATGCAATGAGGTCTCTGCTGGCCTGGGGCTCTCACAAACTGATGATTTTTTTGGGAATGCTCTGGCTGGGGTGAAGCCCAGTGGAACTTGAGAACAGGGATTGTTGCTGTCCAAAGCAGGGGTTTCAAGGCCCTGGTTTCCATACAATTGCTTTCTGGAGGGGCTGAGTGCTGCAAAGCTGCAGCACAGGGTATGGTCAGGCTGGCTTAACTGTCCCCCTAAGGCTGGGCTTATTTCTCACCAGCTGCTAAAAGCCACGATGCTGTCAGGCCCAGCTGTGCTGGCTGGGCTCAGCTTTCTCTGAGCCCCAGGGTGTGATCCATGGTGCCCACGTGGGGAACAAAGCCTCCCTAAAACCCCTGAAGCTTTTCCTGGGGCACAGAGTGCCTTGGGTTACACTGAGCACCCCAAACACAATCACTGCTGGGCCAGGGCTGTGAAATGGATCTGTTTGAGGTGGATATTCCTCTTTGGAAGGGGTAATCTACTCCTATCTGTGATTACTGCTCATACTGAATGACCTAAGAGGAGTGGGAAAGTTCCTGGAGTGCTTTGGGTGTAAATGTGCACAGAGACCTCGGGGGAAAGGGGCCAGGGTTGTGTCAGGTTCTTGTGGAGGAGCCACTTTGGGTGCCCCACTGAGAGCCTGGGCACAGGGCTTTGTGTCCTGGGAGAATCCTGGGACATTCCCTGTTCTACCTCAGGGTCAGCCAGGGCAGAGTTCTGCCCTCAGCACCTGCCCATGGTCAGGAACCCACCCTGGAGCCATTCCTGCATGGAGCACGGGCAGAGTTCTGCCCTCAGCACCCACCCAGGGTCAGGAACCCTCCCCTGGAGCCATTCCTGCATGGAGCATGGGCAGAGTTCTGCCCTCAGCACCCACCCTGGTCAGGAACCCACCCTGGAGCCATTCCTGCATGGAGCATGGGCAGAGTTCTGCCTTTAGCACCCACCCATGGACAGGAACCCACCCTGGAGCCATTCCTGCATGGAGCATGGGCAGAGTTCTGCCCTCAGCACCCACCCAGGGTCAGGAACCCACCCTGGAGCCATTCCTGCATGGAGCACGGGCAGAGTTCTGCCCTCAGCACCCGTCCATGGTCAGGAACCCACCCTGGAGCCATTCCTGCATGGAGCACGGGCAGAGTTCTGCCCTCAGCACCCACCCAGGGTCAGGAACCCACCCTGGAGCCATTCCTGCATGGAGCACGGGCAGAGTTCTGCCCTCAGCACCTGTCCATGGTCAGGAACCCACCCTGGAGCCATTCCTGCATGGAGCATGGGCAGAGTTCTGCCTTTAGCACCCACCCATGGACAGGAACCCACCCTGGAGCCATTCCTGCATGGAGCATGGGCAGAGTTCTGCCCTCAGCACCCACCCAGGGTCAGGAACCCACCCTGGAGCCATTCCTGCATGGAGCACGGGCAGAGTTCTGCCCTCAGCACCCGTCCATGGTCAGGAACCCACCCTGGAGCCATTCCTGCATGGAGCACGGGCAGAGTTCTGCCCTCAGCACCCACCCAGGGTCAGGAACCCACCCTGGAGCCATTCCTGCATGGAGCATGGGCAGAGTTCTGCCCTCAGCACCTGTCCATGGTCAGGAATCCTCCCCTGGAGCCATTCCTGCATGGAGCCCCTTCCCATGGCTGCTGTGTCCTGCAGTGAGTGAGGGGTTGGGAATCCCCTGGGTGGGTTTTACACAGGATCACACCTGAGAGGTGCCACAAGGGCTGTGCAAAGCCTCAAGTGCCAGAGCACGAGGCTGAAAGGAGCTGGGGCTGCTCCAAGCCCAGCTGTGAACCCACAGCTGAAATCTTTGTGCCTCCACAGCCTGGAGGACCATGAGATGAGATGGAAGGGCTCCCAGGTGAATGGATGGAGCTGAGCCAAAAACCCCCAAACTCTCTTCCAAATGTGGAAGGAATTATCTGGGATGAGTCTCCTCTTGACTTGACATAGGAGGTTTCAAGTTTCATGGCATCTTACATTATTGTTTAAATGTGTTTCAGGCAAGAAACACACTTTTTAAGGCCAGGAATACAGATTTGTGAGATGCTAAGACACCTGAAAAGCAAGAATACAGATTGTAGGATGAATATTTCACAGAGTAATTATTTAAATATATTCAAGTATGAACATCTTTAGATCCTAAATTTAGTATTCCTTAAAAACATAATATTACAATAAAATCTAGCCCGCTCTCACATTGTTCCTCACATCCCAACTCTCTGTTTGAACCAGCTGGTTTTTTTTAAATTGTGCCTTGGTTGCTTATTTAAAGCATCCCAGTGATATTTTTGGCCCAGACTTTAACTTTTGGCGCAGCAGTGGCACACACGGTGCTGCTGCAGTGCCCAAAGCACAGCAGGGCTGCCCTGATGGGAGAGCAGCTCCTGCTCCCTGCACAGATGCCCTGCCCCAGGTGGGGTTTGGGCACTGCCTGGGCACAGCCAGAGCCTGCAGGAGTGTCAGGATCTCTGCTGCTCACAGTGACCCCGAGAAGAGTTCCAAAGTCTCTTTTCCCAGCCTGGCCTTGAAGAAGCAGTCAGGGCTCTTCATTTCTCGCTCTCAAGGTTGTTTATTGTTTCTTATCTATAAAATTTTCTCCTGTCCAGCCGAGGTCCATCCAGCAGGACAGTTCCAGGCACTCTGCCTGCCCCAGGGCAGGGTTATGTCTTTGTACTAAAAACTACAATGTGTACAATGTTTACAATCACTGTCCAATACCCATCACCTGTGTTAGACACTGAGCTTCTGCTCTAAACCAATCTGTCAGTGCCACCATCACAGCAGGAGATGGAGGCCAAGAAGAAGAAGGAGAAAGGCTGGGCACACCCAGTTCCCTCCATCTTGTCTCCTGAACCCCCATACCAAAAACCCCAAAATCGACTTTTCCACCCCGTGATAACTGCACTAATATTCTGCCTGAACTGTTGTGGTTTGCTGAGCTTCATCCAAGGTTGGGAATTTGCTCCACGGGTCATAATCAAACCCACAGGGGCGTCTGGGGCTCTGTGCCAGGGTCCCTGAGCCCTGGCAGGGTCTGGGCTGCTCAGGACAGCCAGAGGGATCCTGACACAGGAGCACCCTGGGCATGGAGCAGCCAGGGAGCAGCAGGAAAGGGTCCCTGGGGAGATGTGACACCGAGTCCTGGGACAGGAGCTCAGGCTGAAGGAGTTGAGAGCTCTGGAGGTGCTGCTGGAGGAGGGAGAAGTGCTGAGCACTGGGAGAGCCAGAGGAGGGCATGGACACTGCCTTGGGAGGGGATAGAGCACTGGGAAAGCAGCAGGAAAGGATGGACAGTGCCTTGGGAGGGGATAGAGCACTGGGAAAGCAGCAGGAGGGGATGGACAGTGCCTTGGGAGGGGATAGAGCACTGGGAAAGCAGCAGGAAAGGATGGACAGTGCCTTGGGAGGGGATAGAACACAGGAAAAGCATCAGGAAAGGATGGACAGTGCCTTGGGAGGGGATAGAGCACTGGGAAAGCATCAGGAAAGGATGGACAGTGCCTTGGGAGGGGATAGAGCACTGGGAAAGCAGCAGGAAAGGATGGACAGTGCCTTGGGAGGGGATAGAGCACTGGGAAAGCAGCAGGAAAGGATGGACACTGCCTTGGGAGGGGATAGAGCACTGGGAGCTGCTCTTGGGAACTCCTGAGCACACCCTGAGCTCTGGGGCAGCTGGAACAGAGGTGGGAAATCCTGGTTTGAAGTGAATGCCATTCTCAGGGCCCCAGCTCTGCACAAGGAGGTGAGCCCCAGTTTTAGAGCAGCCCTGAGCTCTAGGGGATCCTGGTTTGTTGTGAATGCCATTCTCAGGGCCCCAGCTGTGCACATGGAGGTGAGCCCCGGTTTTAGGGGTGGTGTTTGGGCTGGGAGCAGCTGGGTCTCCAGGTTTGGGGGTGATTCTCCCCCACCCCTCTGAGCTCTGGTGTGACTGAGGCACAAAGAGGCACCTGCAGGAACCTGAGCCTGCCTGCAGCTGGGGACAAGGCACAGCTCACACACAGCCACACCTGCCCTGCTCAAAGCAGGCCTAAATGCTCACTGAAATGCTCTGTAATTGCCCCTGCAGTGACACAAACACCTTTTGTTATCCATGGTGTCACCAGCCCAATAAATGCTCCAACTCTGGACATTATCATCAAGCGTTGGCCATGACAGAGTTGCTGATCCCCTTCTCCAGCCACCACCTGTTTGTTTTCCTGCCTGGGTTTGGGGTGTCCTGGTGGAAGATTCCATCTCCTGAGATGCCCTCACTGCCCCATGTTCGAGTAGGGTGTGCAGAGATGATGGGGAAGGTGCAAGAGAGCCCCAGAATTTCTGCAGCCTCAGAGTTCCCTCGTGTCCCTGCTGCTCTGTGAAGTCCAGCAGGCTTTGTGCCCTTCACAGCAGGCATTTCAGAGGCATTCTCCATCTGCCATTGCCAAATGGAACCTTAGGGCCAGAGAATGCTCAGAAATGCTGTGTTTGGGCCCAGCTCTGCCTTTGGTGGGTCAGCATTCTGGAAGGAGCAGTTTGGAGCCACGGGAGCGAGTCCAGCCCAGCCCAAAGGTGGCCATTTGGGCCCCTGATTTATTTTCCCAATTTGTTTCCCTGTTTCCAAACCCTGCACTAACCCAAAGTGAACCTTCCCTACCAGAAGGGCCAGAGCAGAACTCTGAGTAATTTCAAATACAAATGTGCAACGAAACCTCAGCCTGGGTGATGCTATGAGAAGGAAGAGTGTGCAGTTTGCTTTATGTGCTTTTAGCTGTTCTACCCTACACTGCAACATGTGCACCCACTCTTGTAACCTTTACTGCTGTGCAAAGATGATCTGTCATTTCTACAGGAGATATGTATATATATATATTTATTTATTTATATATTTATTTATTCCCAGGCAGCTCCGAGTCCTGACTGCCCTCTAGAGAAATTCTGCTGCAAAAGCTCAGACCCACGGAGTCAGCAGAAAATAACTGCAGCCCCAATCTCAGCTGCAGCAGCTGCACAGGGGCGGGTGCAGGATCTGGAGGAGCACAAATGCACTCCAGGGATGGCTCCTCTCACTGTCCTTGGCAGCTGTGGCCAGGCACAAACAGCCCAGCCCGGCCACTGCCTGGGAAAGCTCAGCAAAAACTCCTTCTCCATCTCCCATGGGATGAGGTGGGAAAGAAATGGAAACATTTTTGGTGAAGAAATTAAAAACTGCCCTGCATTCGCCTCGTTGGCACGTGGTGATTGAATGAGGGAAGCTGCACACCTGAAACTCTGTGTTCTTACCCTGCTCCCACACTTGCAGCTCACACTGGATGTGCCTGAGGGTGGCTCTGGCTGGGATTTCCTCTCTGCAGACATCCCAGCCCCTCCTGGATGCCCTCTTGGTGTCCCTGCCGTGCACTGGAGCATCCCCAGAGCTCCCTCCCCAACCCTGGGGTTCAGAGAGCGGCTCCCACAGGCACCCCTGGCCCTGCAGGGGTTCATTCAGGGTTCACAAGGTTCATTTGTGTCCTTCTGTGGGAGCACAGCATCAGAAGGAAGTGCAGTTTTGCAGTGCTGGGGGATGTAATTCCACACGCTTGGGTCAGCACAGGGAAAATGGCATTTTAGCCATGAGAAACAGGGCAGAGCAGCTCAGGATGCACTCAGCAAGCTCACATCCTCTTTGGACCTGACAAACAAGACAGAAGAATGTAAAATGCATGTTTGTGTGTGTAAAACAGCCCAGTCCTGCTATCCTGCAGGATCTTCCTCATGGACCAGGCTGTCCCTGAGGGCTCCTGTGCACAGCTGAGCTCACAGGGTCTGCCCTGCCCACACAGAGCCCAGGAGGGGGGAAAGGGGCACAGGAGCTGGGCTGGAGCAGCCTGGGCTGCCCTCTAATGGCACCTGTGCCTGGAGCACACCTGGATCCTGGATCCTGCTGGGATCTGCCAGAGCATCCCTGGATCCTGGATCCTGCTGGGGTCTGCCAGAGCATCCCTGGATCCTGCCGGGGTGTCCAGAGCACCCCTGGATCCTGGATCCTGCTGGGATCTGCCAGAGCATCCCTGGATCCTGCTGGGGTGTCCAGAGCACCCCTGGATCCTGCTGGGATCTGCCAGAGCACTCCTGGATCCTGCTGGGGTGTCCAGAGCATCCCTGGATCCTGCTGGGGTGTCCAGAGCACCCCTGGATCCTGGATTCTGCTGGAATGTGCCAGAGCACCCCTGGATCCTGGATCCTGCCTTGTAGAAAAAATGCTCCAAACTTTTCTGAAATGCAAGAAAGGCTCTGCTCAGTTTGAGGCAAAGTTGCACTCAGGGTTTTGCTTTATCTGAACCACCTTTTTCCCCATAGATGTATTAATTGTCATTTCCATTGACTCTTCCTTCTCTTCTCCATTGAGTAATATGGAAATCTGCAAAGGCTGAACTGAGGGTTTGGGCTCAATTTGAGTTGTTTAGACATTTTTATTTATTTTCCCAATATTTTTGATCCGAGGCAAAGGTTGCTTTGCCCTCTGATTTCATTATCACTGCTTAAAAATGCTTCCTGAATATCCCCTGCTTTTTCCTCAGAGCAGTTCAGAAGCAAGGTTCCTGTTCCAGAAGATCTGTGCCAACATGGAGAGCCCAGATTTGAAAGGATCTTCCCCTGCCTGGGCAGGAATTTCAGAGATGCCCACGGGAAGGGACCAGGATTATCTGATTCCACTTCACAGGAACTCCATGCCTGGGGCCTTCACCGCTGCAAAGGTCAGGAACACCTCCCCAAACTTTGATTTTTTCCCTGTTATTCCCAGTGATTCCCCTTTGAGCTGGGCAGTGTGAGGCTGGGGAGGGGAGCTGGAGCAGGGGGTGTTGCAATGGAAGCGGTGGGGTGGGCAGGGGGATTTGCAGCTCCATCAGCACAGCTCCCCTGGATCCATTAGCACCCCTGGCCCTGCTGGGAGGGGAATCACAGCAGCACCTTTCTGCTTGAGCTGCCACAAAAGCAGCAAGAAATCTCTTTATTTCCTGGAGTGGCACTTTGGCAGTGTCCCCTCTCTCCAGTGAGCAGGGGTGGGCTGAGGGGATGGACAGTGCACAGAGAATGCTCAGGGAAATACTCCAAAAATTGGGATTTCTGCTTCATTTCTCTCTCCCTTTGCTCTGTGTCAGGAGGACCTACAAAAGGTGAATTTTAACAAACAAGCAACCTCATGGAGGCATCTGAACTCACAGCCCCAGAGCTGGTGAGTGGCTGATCTACCATTGGTTCTGTGCCTTTGCTTTGGACTAGAAAATCTCCTTGAAGCTCAAAAAATCCTCCTGGCAAACACTTAACGCCTTTCCACACAAGAAATTGGTTAAAATAATGAATAATTGGTATGAATTGGTTTAAACACTGAATAATTTCCAGTGAAAACTTGTTCAGGCAAGAAAACACCCATCTACCTCTATTAATGGACCAATCCTGCCCTGCCAGTGCCACCTGAGCCCAGCGTGGGCAGTGCCTGCCCAGCTCATTGGGAGCACAAACTGTCCCCAGAGGAGCCTTGGCTGTGCCCATTGTCCCTGTGAGTGACCCCTCCTCCCTGCCCCACCCCAGCAGCCAGCTTTGCTTTATCTGTTTATCCTCCATCCTGCCCCCCTGCCTTCATTCAGGGTCATTTCTCTGAAACCCTTCCTGGCCCAGCCAGGGGGGCACACAGCACTGTGGGATTTGGTGCTGAGGTGATTTTAGTGGCAAGTTCTCACTGGCTGCAAGCAGGGAGCTCTGCCTTGGCTGTCCCAGAGCTGCTGGGGCTGCCCCTGCTCCTGGCAGTGCCCAAGGCCAGGCTGGACAAGCTGGGTGTGGAAGGTGGGATCCAGGTTGTGGGATCCAGGTGTGGAAGGTGGGATCCAGGTTGTGGGATCCAGGTGTGGGAGGTGGGATCCAGGTGTGGGAGGTGGGATCCAGGTGTGGGAGGTGGGATCCAGGTTGTGGGATCCAGGTGTGGAAGGTGGGATCCAAGCTGGGTGTGGGAAGTGGGATCCAAGCTGGGCCGTGTCCCTGCCATGGAATGGGATGAGATTCCAGCTCCTCCCAACCCAAACCATTCTGGCACTTTATGGCTCTGTAAGTGAATTTCTGATACATCCCAGCCCTGGCCCATGATGTCAGACATGGACTAAATTGGGTTCTTTGGGGTGGAGTCCAACACTGGCAAATTTTCTTCATTGCACTTGTCAGCTGCATTATTCAAAACAGCTTAATCCTGTCTGGCTCCTTGCACACAAATGTAACATGCTGATAATATCCATTCCCTTTCTTCTGTACCTTTGTCTCTCTCCATTATCATAATTCTGTCTTCCAGCTTTTTCCTCTGCTGAGCTTTCAGAGACCTCCCTAATCAACATTTGACACAGAGGGAAGATGGGTGGCACCAGGGTGGGTAAAAGGCTGTGCTGCAATTTGAGGGGCTCTGCAATCATCTCCAGGAGTGACAGCACAACCCAAGCAGCAGCTACAGCTCCCTCACTCTGGGGAAAAACTATTTGATTTTAGCTAGAAATGTATTTATATTTATGTGCATATGCTTGTACACGTCAAATATTAATTTCTTTTATTCTAATTTCCTCTCATTTCCATCTGTCCCTGCTGCTCATCGGGCCGGGGCTGGGCTGGCTCTGCTCAGGCTTTGCTCTGAGGTGGCACAGGGCATCATTGCAGGCAGGAACTGTCCCCAGGAGGCCACTCCTGCTCTGGCCCCATCAGGGGCTGCGGGCACTGCTGTGGCTCTGGCAGCCCATGCTGGGAACACTGGGACAGGAGCCCTGGGGCAGCACCAGGAGGAGCTGGAGCTGTTGGGGGAGCCCAGAGGAGGCTCCAGGGTGGGCAGAGGGATGGAGCAGCTCTGCTGGCACAGCTGGCACTGCTCAGCTGCACAGGAGAAGCTCTGGGGTGAGCTCGGTGCAGCCTGGAGGAGCCAAGAGCAAAGATGGAGAGAGAGGATTCCCAAGGGATGGAGGGACAGCACACGGGGAATGGCTTCACACTGACAGAGAGGAGGGTCAGAAAGGGATAAGGAGGGAATCCCTTCCTGGCAGGGTGGGCAGGCCCTGGAGCAGAATTCCCAGAGCAGCTGGGGCTGCCCTGGACCCCTGGCAGGGCCCAGGCCAGGCTGGAGCCCCCTGGGGCACGGGGAGGTGTCCCTGCCATGGCAGGGGTGGCGAGGGGACTCTTGGGGTCCCTTCCAAGCCCAGCCCCTCCATGGTTGCATCCCAGGAGCAGGGAGCCAGACCCCCATGGGCTGCACCCAGGGCCCCCAGAGGGGCCAGGCTGTGCCCCCAGATCTGGGTGGGCACCAGGAAATGTCCTGCAGGGCCTGGAGAGGGAAAGGCAGAGCAGGAGCACCAGGAAATGTCCTGCAGGGCCTGGAGAGGGACAGGCAGAGCAGGAGCACCAGGAAATGTCCTGCAGGGCCTGGAGAGGGAAAGGCAGAGCAGGAGCACCAGGAAATGTCCTGCAGGGCCTGGAGAGGGAAAGGCAGAGCAGGAGCACCAGGAAATGTCCTGCAGGGCCTGGAGAGGGAAAGGCAGAGCAGGAGCACCAGGAAATGTCCTGTAGGGCCTGGAGAGGGACAGGCAGAGCAGGAGCACCAGGAAATGTCCTGTAGGGCCTGGAGAGGGACAGGCAGAGCAGGAGCCCAGCCCTGACCCCACAGAGGGGCTGGCCAGGCCCAGACATTAAATGTGACCCCAAGCACCTCCCATTCCCAGCCCCTGTAGTTGGTAACCCCATGACAAACGTTCCCATCACTTCTGATGTGTATATGAGATCTCTCCTGGCCCTGCAGGGGAGGGATCACTTGGCTCCCTGCAGGCTCTGCTGCAGGTTAATCCATGGGTAAAGAGCAGGAGGGGAGGAAAGAGCAGGTCAAGCAGGGGCAAAGGTGGAGAAGCTCTGCTTTAAACACTTCATGGGGAATTGTAAAACTTCCAAACAATTTAATAGATTAACTTCCCCTTTCAGTGGCATCAGTAAAACTGAATTATCATCCTCACTTCTAACTGATGCCCAGGCCCAGCAGGCATCCATCAGGGATCATTCCTGATAGAGCAATCAGTCCTGCCGGGTGCACGGGGACAGACTGCTCCAGATACCATCACCAAATATCCTCTGCACCCCAGAGCTCTCGGAGGCCTCGGCAGTGAGAGGGCATTTGTCTCCCCTCGTCTGCTGCAGGAGATGTGGGAGGCAAAGGCAGAAAGGGAAATCTGCATTTGAATGTGCAGGGGGCAGAGCTCAGCCAGCCCGGAGGGTGTGCCCAGCTCAGCCCCTGCCCCAGCACAGAATCACCCCGAGGGAAGGATTGGAGAGAAAAACGAGAGACAATGTGGGGAAAAGGTGTTCCTGTGGTCCTTGTCTAGGACATCTTCCATGACCTGAGCCACAATCTCCAAAATCCCAATTGTCTGAGCCAGAATCTCCAAAATCCCAATTGTCTTCTCAGAGATGCCAACTGGACTTCTCTTTTTGATTCCTCCCTGGTACCAGCTTTGGGCTGGATGTTTCCTTTCTGATCTAGTAAAGATCTGTTTTATTTAATTTTATATGTATCAAAAAGAACTGGGGGAATTTATACAAGTTTCTATAATTATTTTAATCAGCAATTGGATTTTGTTAAGGTCCGTCCTAATGAGCACAACTATAATTTCAATAAATAACTTCAAGAATATTCCTTTTACTAATAATATCCCCACTTCCATTTGTCCATTTCCACTACAAAACAGGGAGATTTTTGGCAATAGGAAATCGTATTTGACTGAAAAATAGAACAACTTATTTGACAAATTTATAACTTATTTAACAAAAATCTTATTTGCTAAAATAAGAATGATTTTAAACTTATTTATTTTCCTGCTCATTGCAGTTGCATTTCTCTATTATTTGACCTCAAGGTACAAAATCAGAGCAAGTCTGTTTCTCAGGCAGGTATGAACTGTGCTAACACCAAACTCCTTGGATATTTGTGGATGATAATGTGGCCACTGGAGCAAAGGGAAACTCCTCCCTCCAGCTGAGGAGTTGGGATTTTCATCAACAACCGGGTTCAGGGTAAATTAAGAGGTTCAGTGTAGCAGAGTTCTTCAAAGGCTTTCTAGTTGTTCAGCTCCAATTAAAAGTTGATTGAATTGGACATTTAATTCCATTTGTGTCTATGAAAATCTCTCTTCTGTAATGTCCTGGGTTACAAATCTGAAAGAGCTGAAAAAGCAGGGGCACAAAAATGTGTAAAGAATGCAATGAAAGTATTTGTTTTGGGGAGAATTATGGTATTTACAATATTTAACAAAGAGCATCTCCACAAAACCACACACACCACCAGATAATAACAAATTAAGACTTTAATATTAGTATTTATGCGTGTGATCCATCAGCCAAGAAATTGTGTGGGTTTTATGTCCAGAAAATGGGTTTTCTGTGGTGTGCCAAAGGCAGCTGATGGAGAACAGCCAGCACAGCCCTGCTGGTGGCACAAAACTGAGCAGCTTTTGCAGGGAATTAACAGGGGCAGCAACTGGAGTGGAGCTCAGAAGTGATGACAACAGAAAACTCTTCAGGGGAGACAGTCTGACTCTGCAAAAGTTACTGACATATGTAGGACAGGAGGAACAGCCCAGCAGCAAACACAAACCCTGCCTGAGGATGCTGTGGGGAGCTGCATCAGAAGGAATTACAGGAAAAATGCAGAGGTAAGGAGCCAGGCAGGGCTGGGTGTGCCTGCTGCAGAGAAACCAGTGGGGCAGAGCAGGGCAGAGAGACCAACAGAGCCAGAACAGGGCACAGAGACCAGCAGGGCAGAGCAGGGCAGAGAAACCAACAGGGGCAGAGCAGGGCAGAGAAACCAACAGGGGCAGAACAGGGCACAGAAACCCAAGAGAGCCAGAACAGGGCAGACAAACCAACAGGGGCAGAATAGGGCAGAGAGACCAAACAGAACCAGAGCAGGGCAGAGAAACCCAAGAGAGCCAGAACAGGGCACAGAAACCAACCGGGCAGAGCAGGGCAGCCCTGCAGGGTCCAACCCAACATTCCCCCCAAACACCTCAGGGTTTTGTGTCTCTCAGGTGCAGTGAGCAGCCAGAACTCTCCATGGGGATTCTGATCTGGGGAGAGATTCCCAGGGACTGAAGGACTTCGCTGCCTGCCCCTGGTGGGGATGGGAGTGAGGGACCCTCATCCCCTGGGAACTGAGAAGCATCAGCAGATACGAGCAGAGATAAGGCAAACTGAAGAGAGGTAACACTCACAGCAGATTCCCAGAGCAGCCCAGGGCACTTTCTGTGGTTCATTACTCACAACAAACCCGTGGTTTCCACCAGGGCCCTGTTCCTGTTCACTTAAAGAGGGAAGCCCAGCATTCCCCAGCTGACCCCCTCTGGGACCGTGGCTGCAGGGCCGTGGGCTGAGAGCCTGCAAAACCCAGCCCAGGCTGCAAAACCCAGCCCAGGCTGCAAAACCCAGCTGGCAGCTGAGCCTGGGACAGGGTCTGCAAATGCACTCTGCAACCACCACACCCAGCTGACTTCTGGCATCAATAACTTCCCCTTGAAAATCTGATCCAGACTGTCTAGACAAGTCAAAAGGCTCACTTGTGCTTAATAATTTATAATTTTTTATTTTGTCTTCCATTCAGATTAATTTGGAAAGGGCTCCTAGCAAAGCTGGAGTGCTGGGAGGATGTGATTTTTGTGATTTTTGTGATTTTCTTGATTTTTGTGATTTTTGTGATTTTCCAGACCCCTCACACAATCCCCCTGCTCTGGTCAGACAGACCCTTGGAGTTTGCTCTGGAGCTCACACACATAAACCCAGCCTCATAAATCTGACTCTACCTGCTGGCATGCACTTGAGACATCCCCAGCCCATCCAAACTCACACATTTGCTTTTTATTTCCTCCTACCATTTTTTTTTTCATTGTAAATGTTTCAGCAGGTGAACGTTGCAGAGCTAAAAGAAATCGAAATGTGCCTTGTGTTTGCTAAGCAAAGACACCCTGGCAAGACACTGACACAGCTTTACAAGGGTCTGTCTCCCTCCTTCTTACTCAAAATAAGCTTTAACAAATATGACATCTGAAAATTAAAATGTTTGTTCTGAAAGTAATATCCAGGATCATGGCTAATATTTATGTGATCATTAATATTTGAATTCTGAATAATGTATACTTTTATATATATATATATCCACCAAAGGATGCAGTGTGGGGTTAAAGTCACATTTTTCCCCCTGTAACAAGTGCAGGAGCAGCTTTATTTGCAGGAGTCACTTGCAGGGATGCAATAGCAGATTACAGATTAATTCTCTTTGTTTCTGGAGGTATCCACGAGGGGCTCTCTCCCTTTGCACTCACGGGATGTCCAGATTCACAACAGCCTCTTTTAAAAGCTGGGTTTGAGTAGCTCCTTCCTGAATCCATGTATTTCCAAAGCTGCAGTTTGAGCCTTAGAAAGTATATTTGAAATACTGGCTAATATAAATCACCTTTTATCCACTATTCCAGTAAAAGTGCACAAGTTGAGGGTAAGGACCCTGTTCCTAAATTATTTGTGTAAGTTCTTGTTAGCAGAGGTGTGGGAGGGACTCCATGCTTGGACAATCAGTGGGTATTTCTGCCTGATGAGGGACATTCACATCAGTTGAGCTTCCAGCTGAAATCTTTTGCTCAGACTGGAAAGGGAGCCAGGGTGCTTGGCACTCCCTCCCAGCAGAATGCCACCAGCCAAGCACTGTGGCCAGTGTGCATGGAGCTTCCAGCAGGGCTCACACAGCTCCTGACCTAAACTCCAGTTTGGAGCTTCCAGCAGGGCTCACACAGCTCCTGACCCAAACTCCAGTTTGGAGCTTCCAGCAGGGCTCACACAGCTCCTGACCTAAACTCCAGCCTGGAGCTTCCAGCAGGGCTCACACAGCTCCTGATCTAAACTCCAGCCTGGGACCTTCCAGCAGGGCTCACACAGCTCCTGATCTAAACTCCAGTTTGGAGCTTCCAGCAGGGCTCACACAGCTCCTGACCCAAACTCCAGCCTGGAGCTTCCAGCAGAGCTCACACAGCTCCTGACCTAAACTCCAGTTTGGAGCTTCCAGCAGGGCTCACACAGCTCCTGACCTTAACTCCATTTGTAAATAAGGGTGAAATATGCACCCTTAATTATTGTTTTGCTCACACACAAAAAAAAAAAAAAAAAAAAAAAAAAAAAAAAAGAAAAAAACCTGCTGGCATTTGATCCTTCCCTTTGTCTTGTTTTTGTTGCACAGCACAACCTTCCCACCACACTGTGCACAGAGACCTTTTACCCTTGAGCCTCCAAAGGAGCACTGGGCCCAGGGAAAGGCCCCAGTGTGTGTGTCCAGGTGAGTGTGCAGATCCTGCAGGAAGGCAGCAGCAGCTCTGGGAGCCTGCCTGTCCTGTGGAAGTGCCACTGGGATGTTTTGTGCAGAACACCTGAGATGCTCTGTGCACAGATGGAGCATCGCAGCTCCAGCAGGGATGGGGCACTGTGGGGCTGAGCAGGGCTGGGGAAGCTGCTGCTCTCCTCAGCCCCACTCTCAGACCCAGCTCTGGGTGGGTGTGTTCCAGTCTGTGCATCACACCCAGCTCTGGGTGGGTGTGTTCCAGTCACTCCTGCCAGAGGTGCCTGAGGAATTCTCTGCTCCAGAGAGCAAATCCCATCCGTGCCTTCACCTCCACTTTGCCACAGTCCCTAATTAAGGGGGTGCTGCTCAAGAATGAGCACTCACAGCCACACTGAGGCAAGGGAGACGTCTCTTGTTCCTCTTCACATGGATAGGATTTCTAAAAATTCACTGTAGTAATCACAAAGAGCTGCTGCAGAGAATTACTTGAGAAAACCTTCTGAGATTTCAGCCTACCTGGTCCCTTTGTTTCATAACTAGACTGAGCATAATGAATGCAAAAACTCTGTGAATAGAGCTCAGCAGGGCCTACTTTTTTCTCCTGGCTCCTGTGATAATAATAATTTGATTTTATAGGTGTCTATCCTCAGACCCTGGCGAGGGAGCGATCTTTACTGAGTCATGAACTTTCACATCATTAAATCCCTCTACATTTATTTTAAACATATCAAAAGTGTCAAGTAACTTTAGATCCACTAAATTTTATGTGCTCTGGGTGGAATGAAGTTTGGCCACTGGGGAAAAGCGGTGGAATCGTTTCCTGAGCAGCTGGGAAGGGACTGGGGAGCAGAGCAGCAGGTCCCTGGACAGGACGAGTGTGCACAAGGACAGGAACCTGAGTAATCTCCTCCCAGGCTGAAGGGAATATTAAACTCTTCTGTCAGTTGGATCTATATTATTTATGGCCCTTTTTTTATTGTTGTTGTTGTTGATTTCAAAAAATATTTCTTTGTTGGTGCAACGCTGACTCCCGATAGAAAGTGATGAAATGCCCAATATGTTAAAAAACCTTATCACTAAATCAGAGGCAGAACTATAAATTTGAGCTTTTGAAACTGAACTGACTGTTGAGGATCATTTTGCTCCTGAAATATTACAGCAGTGATCAATTTGCTGTAAAATTAAGCAGTTTAGCTCTGCAATCTATAGATGGAAAACATGTTGTTCTTGAGCAAAGTTTATGCCCTGCCCAAGGGATAAATTAAATTTTATGGGTAAGACATGCATTATTATACGCTTATCTGTTTAACATATCATTCTTTTCCACATCAGTATTATAAATATTTTTAATCATACATTTGATCTCTTGTGCATATAGTGATATGGTAATTCCCCCTGCCCCCCTCAAAAAATACAACCAAACACAGCTAATTCATCACAGAACAGGGGAGAATATTCTGATCTTCCCCAGAAATGTGCTGAAGGCTGAAGCTGAGCTCCTGGAATTGGGGCCACTTTGCAATCACTGAGTGGGAGAAAATTTTCCTGAAGGAAGGAGTGGAACTGCATTCTCCATTTTTATTACAGGTGTTATTATTGAGTATTTATCTTACAAGGCTCTAATCAAACCTGGGGGCTGCAGACCAAGACAATTCAGTCTCAAAAGTTTGGCAAAGTGGTGAAATATGTCCATTTAACAAGCCTGTTAATAATGGTTTTATAGATTTCTGCTGGTTTTTCTTGAATTCTCCAAGTGGGAGTCAAAGCTCTCAGACTGGCCCCAGCCCTGGCTTTCCACTGTGGGAAGTGTGTACAGAAATGGATCTTCTGAGGGCAGGAGGAGGAGGGAGAAGCTGTGAATCCTCTGCCTTTCCCAGAGGAGAGAGCAGGGAGAGCATCAAAATTAAAAAATAAAAAAAAAAAAAAAAAATTAAAAAAAAAAAACAAACCACCAAAAAAAACCAAAAACAAACAGGCAGAAAAAAGTGTCTTCAAGATGAAATCATCCACCTGTGGAGAAAGCATTATTATTTCTATTACATATCCATTGGAAATGTACAACTGAACATGTTTGGAATTTCCCCCTTGTCAAAGCCTCCCTACAAGAGCTGCTCCATGCCCAGCTCTGGGGAGCCTGGCTCAGGACAAAGCTGAGTTACTGCAGCAGGATGCTGGCAAAGCCCAGCCCAGCCACTGCATTCAGCTTCTCCCTGTCCTGGATTCTGGAATGAGTCCCCAGCTGGGACAGCAAAATTCCTTCAGACAAAATTCCTGCTCCTCGTCTCCTGGAGGAGAGCAAGACAAAGGAGGTGGTTCCAGGCCCAATATCTCACACAACTCAACTACACTTGATTATTATTTGCTTCTCACAGCCTGAAAAGAATCCCACTCCCAGATTTGTCTGTCTCAGCCCCGCTGAAGCTCAGCACTTTCATACATATGTATGGATAGCTTAAGTTTTTATGAGCATAATTTGGGCTTTTCAAAATAGTGACACAATAACAAAGCAAAATTGAGGCACGCATGTAATTTGAATACTGATTTGGTTTTATCTTTTCCTGGTGCTGGCACTTTTGATGCTGCTCTTTTCCACCCCATCTTCCCTCTGCTCTTATTTCCCAATGAATGGAATGAGTTGGGAGGGCACCAAAACCAAACCCAAAACCAAACCCAAAACCAAACCCAAACCCAAAACCAAACCCAAAACCAAAACCAAACCCAAACCCAAAACCAAACCCAAAACCAAACCCAAAACCAAACCCAAAACCAAAACCAAACCCAAAACCAAAACCAAACCCAAACCCAAAACCAAACCCAAAACCAAACCCAAAACCAAACTCAAAACCAAAACCAAACCCAAACCCAAAACCAAACCCAAACCCAAAACCAAAACCAAACCCAAAACCAAAACCAAACCCAAAACCAAAACCAAACCCAAAACCAAAACCAAAACCAAACCCAAACCCAAAACCAAAACCAAAATCAAACCCAAAACCAAAACCAAACCCAAAACCAAACCCAAAACCAAACCCAAAACCAAAACCAAACCCAAACCCAAAACCAAACCCAAACCCAAACCCAAAACCAAAACCAAACCCAAAACCAAACCCAAAACCAAAACCAAACCCAAAACCAAACCCAAACCCAAAACCAAACCCAAACCCAAAACCAAACCCAAACCAAAACCAAAACCAAAACCAAAACCAAAACCAAACCCAAACCCAAAACCAAACCGAAACCCAAAACCAATCCCAAACCCAAACCCAAACCCTTCTCCATGACCTCCCTGGGATTTTGGATGCTGCTGCTCTCTCAGAGTTTTCCATCAGCTCTCAGAGTGTGGTTTTGATGCTCCTGTCAGACAGGGACACCTCTGGCAGATGGTTCCGGCCCCGTTTTGTAGAGACCCAAAGCACAAACCCTGATTTTCATTCCTGCATTCCAAGGATGCTCCAAGGACCGTTGCTGGTCGTGTTTTGGGTCCTACACCCCAGAGCTGTTTGCATCCCGCTGCCAGGTGAGCAGCCCAGGAGCCAGGGCTGTGGCTGGGGCATCTCCCAGGCTCTGAGAAGCAGAAATGCTGAAGCTCTGACCTGTCTCCTCAGCCCTTTTTGAGGTTTCTGAGGCAAACCCCCAGCCCTGTCGCACCTGAACAGCAGCACAGAGGCCCCTCAGACAGATCTGAGCAGTTCTGTGTCGTGGAGAGTCTGATCCTCCAAATTATTCATTAAAAATACCCACTTAATAATTTCAAAGAGAAAGCTGAAAGATGCTCAGGGGCAATCTGTGAACAGAAAAAGGGGGTTAAATTCACCTAATAAATTATTTGCAGACTGAATAATTCATGGGAAATCCAAGGCACATTTAGAGGGGTTTGATGGGGGCTGTCAGCTCCTCTGGAATGGGAAGACACCTCAGAACCTGGAATTTTCCAAGGCACCATTCCAGTACAGCAGAATTTCCACCTGGAACCAGACATGTGGGTGAAGTTTCCTGTCCCTGATCCCAGCCGGTCCCTGTGTTAGAGGCAAAGCCATAAAAAGCCCTCTCAAGGGGTTTATCCTGTCCCCATCGATGTGGGGGCTCCTGGCAGAGGGCAGGAATGGGAATGAAGGGTTTGGTACAGCCAGGACAACCTGGCAGCCTCATCCACGAGCTTGAACTTCACAATGGCAGCAGAATAAAGCTGAGCAGATGTGGGGGTGCAGGTGTGGAGCATTTACTGGTCACCTCAGGGATTGTTGTGCCACAGACAGGCTTCAAATGATCAGGCAGGGATGTAAATGAAGATCTGAGACCTTTCTGGATCTGTAAACACTGGGCTTCATCTCGTGGCAAAGGGTTAAACCCAGCACTAGCACTGGGTTTATTTTAACGTGGGATAAAGTTTCCAAGAGGTCCATGAAAATAAGCTGAGGTTTGTCCAAATGCAATGGAAAACCTGGAATTTTAGCACATGAAGCAGGCAATGAAAGCAGCACATGAAACTTTGTAAACAGAGGTGTTAAAACAAATTTAATAATAGACTTTTTAAACTCCCAGATCACTGTCAGAGTATATATGTGTTAAAAGACCTATAAATATATTTTAAAACAATCTATTTTCCTTTCACTTAGCTGCCAAGATCTCCATTAGGAGGTTTGTGTTTCCTTCCAACATTAAAGAATCTCTCTAACATCTGTAGCGATGAGCAGTGAAGAGTGTCAGCTCTGCTTCTGAAACAAGCAGTGCCACCATTTGAAGGAGGAAAAATGTGAAATAATGAATATGCTTCTGCAGATCAGGCTGCTGTGTGTGCCAGGAGATGTGCAAAGCCTCGTGCCAGGCTTGATCTCCTGAGTTTCTCCTCTCCACCCCTAAGGAGTGCAGGTAATTATGTGAAACTTGGAGAAAGCATTGCCCAGAGATGAGAACCATGGCACAGAGAGCACTGCAAGGGCTGGGGGCTCCCCTCCTTCAAGGACTGGGCTTTTTTTGGTATAACCAGCACAAGCTGGCAGCCACATCCATGTGTTTGAACTTTACAAAGGGAGCAGGTTAACTTTGATCAGATGTGGGACCAAGTGTGGTCATTTCCTGATCCAGGTGTGGATCATTTACTGATATATTCCTCCAAGGATTGTGGTGGGTGTTCCCTTCCTCCCAGGAGTCAGGAACAGAAAGGGATCTCAGCACAACACGAGCCAATCTCAGCTTCACTGGAGCAGCCATGACTTCAAAAATTATCTGCTTTTTCTCCATGAAGGTTCCCAGGACAGCAGCATTGGATGGGGGTTCAGGAGGTTTGGGAATGTTTTTATTATGTTATTGGGAATGTTGTTGTTGTTGTTGTTATTATTATTATTATTGTTGTTATTATTATTATTATTAATATTATTGTTGTTGTTGTTGTTGTTGTTATTGCTATCACAGAATAATAGAGTGACCTGCAGTGAAAGGGACCTGAAAGCTCCACCCCTGCCATGGCAGGGACACCTTCCACTGTCCCAGGTGCTCCAAGCCGTGTCCATCCTGGCCTTGGGCACTGCCAGGGATCCAGGGGCAGCCACAGCTGCTCTGGGAATTCTATTTCTATTCTATTTCTATTCTATTTCTATAATATTTCTATTCCTCCCCACCCTCACAGGGAACAATTTCCTCCCAAATAAACCTTTCCTCTGGCAGTTTGAAGCCATTCCCCCTTGTCCATCACTCTCTCCATGTTCTTTTAGGCTCCCTTCAGGCACTGGAAGGTGGCCCCAAAGCCTCTTGCAGCAGCTGTGCCCCTCAGGAAGGAAAGCACCCCATTGTCTGAGGTTCAATGGCTGATCAGGTGGATGTGGGAGTGATGGCCAAGAGCCCACACCCTGCAGGAACAGGAAACTTCTCACTGCTCACAGGAACAAACGCAGCCCTGACAGCAGCTCTGCCTCAGCTCTGCACCAGCACAGGATTCATCCCCACAGGTGCCTGCCAAAGGGAAATGTCTGATCTAGACCCAAAAATGTCACAGGACCTGCAGGACCTCCTCGGCCAGCAGAGCTCACAGACACTTCCAAGCACAGACCCTGCTCTTCCACTTCAAGAACAAACTGCAGAGCAGCCCTGTGGGTTTTGAGCAGTGTAAATGGTGTGGAATGCTCAGGAGACACAGCTGGTAAATGCTTGTTCTGCTTAAAACTGCAGGACATTTACAGCACGAGGATCTGCAGAAATATCACAGATATTCCCAAATTTTATGTGGAAAATTGCAATTATGCATGGAAATGTCTCTTACTTAATCTAGACAGGGTGTCCTGCCACTTCAGCAGGGGAGAGAGGGCATGGACTGCAGTGAGACTCAAAAAGAACCAATTTTCAGCAAAATCTTTGGTTGTATTTAATCTCACCCTATCTTACCTGGCTGTACTTATCATTTCAGCTGCCCTGAATTGGAGAGTTCTATACCCAAATGCACAGCTACCATGATGAGTGTGTGAGGATGTAATTTATAAAGACATAAGGGGATTCAAACCACGACATTTGCAAATCTGAAGATTTTTAGAAGCTGGTTCCCAGGACTCAAAGGCAGAGGTTCAAAACCACTGTGGTTAAAAGGAAGATAATAAACTGCTCACTACTTGACCTTAACTACAAGGAAGAGGGAAAATCAGTGTTAATCTTGCTACACAAACCTTAATCTATTTTATTTTTTGCTTAGCTTTTCTTTTTTCAGTATCTATATCACTTTATATATAAGATATGCAAGGGTTTACATTTATTATCTGTACATATGATCAGCCCAAATTGCTAATTCATCCTTAATTTTTTTGGTTCGAGTTACACACTCTGTTATTTTAACATAAGGCTTTTTTGTAATGTAATGATATTTAATTTGCATTAGCACAAGTGACATACAATAGATCATGCTATTATCATGATTGATATCAGATGAACTGGCATAAATTCAACATTATAAATTGAGCCTATAAATGAAACTCTGATTTTACAGGAATTACTGGAGTAGAAAGGCTAAGGACCCTCAAGTCAACCTCACTCAAACCCACTCTTCAGAGCTTTATATGTTTTATGCCTGCAATAAATGCTTTTGTGAAAGCCCATAACCTGCAAAAAAAATATTAAAAAAAGTCATTGGAAGTCTATTAATTATAATAATCCCATCCAAAAAGCTGTGAGGGCTTATTTTTGTGACATCACTCTTTGATTTCTTACTGCCTTAAATTATCCCTTTGTTGGCTGGGTGAGGGTAACAGTCATACTTTTGTCATTAAATATAAGGAGTTTTAAAGCCTGATCCACCCCAGCTCTAATTGATATTGCTTTCATTTGGCAGATAGTGACCTGATTTATAATTTAAATATGCATCATTATATGCACCTCTTCTGTATAATGAAAAAGTGAAGTTACTCTCATCTTCTCCTGCAATGTTAACATCAAGGAAAAGTATCTTCCTTTTTTCCCCTTTTATACTTAGAGCCTAATTGAAAACTGTTCATTGAATTTCAACATGATAGAAAAGTCTTTTTATCTCTCAATTTGTCCATTAGCTATTATAATTGAAGTATCTGCTCCACTGCTGAATTGATATTGTTCTTGTTTAAATTCGGGATTTCTCTAAATCCTCCACGAGGCAGCAACTCAAACAAAAATTGGGGTTGGGAGGAAGGAGTGGGCCTGGGGCAGGAGCCCTGGAGGGGGCCTGGGAGCAGCAGTGCCCACGTGCAGAGCTGCCAGAGCAGGGAGGGAGAGCTTCTCCTGGAGAACGTGTTGCATAACAATCCCACCAGCATGGCCAGAAGGTTTGCTAATTGCCACATCTGTTCAACAGCTGTCAGATGTTTGCCATATGCTGCCATCAATATTACAGCAGAGTACATTACAGGGAGTTTTATTGTGTTCCACTGTTATTTATTTGCCACAGACATTACCACAGCCAGTGACGTCTGCTGATGTTAGATCACTAATTATGTTTTAGAAGCTGCATGCAAAATCCAGGGGTTTCAGCCTCCTCAGCCCCCATTCCTGATGATGTCAATGAGAATGTTTCCCCTACAGATCTCTGAGCTGGTTTATAAACTTCTATCTCTTCTCATGGTAAATAATTCTTCCGCAAAATAACTTATTTATGTTGTTTTTGAAGGATGTTTCTAAGCCCATGTTATGTTTTAATGGCGATGCTCGTAAAAACTCAAACTTCTTTTTCAAAACCCACTTCATTCCGTGGTTTTTTCCATCAGGGCACGGGTCAGGGATGGAGGACAATTCAGCTTTGCAGCTCAGAAGGTTGATACCCCAATTCTGCTCCCAGACCTGCCACTGACTCATCCCACGGCCTCGATTCTTGGTGTGACCCTGATTTCCCAATCTGTGAGCCAAGTCCCTGCTGTGCCCTCAGAGCTGCTCCTGGGCCGACTGTGGGGCGAGCCAGCACCTCCCCAGCCACCAATCTGCCTGGCTTTGCTGCTCTTTTCAACATTCTTGCAGGGATTTTGGAGACAACTCTTTTCAAGTGACTTTTTTGTCACCGCGGCAGGGAAAGAGGAAGCAGAGATTGACAATGTGCAGACGAGGCAAAATCTGCATGATGTGATTTAATGTGAGTTGATAGGTGTCACTGATCTCTATTATAAATAGACTGTGTGAATTCCATATGATGTATTATTTATCTGTTGTAGATGCCTTTTTGTTTCATTAATAAACCTGGAAATCAGACGTATACATTTCCAATGATGAGATTTTGGCAATACAAGGCATTGTGACATTTGTCTGCAATTGCTCAATTATTTTGATGATTTTCTTCTTCTATCTCTATAAATGATTAATGCTTGAGATGTTTGTTCAAGATTCTCCTGATTTTAGCTCATTTGTCCAGCTGAGTTCTTTTTTCCTCCTCTAATTAGGGAAGATTATGGCAGTGTAAGGACTTCCAGTGTGACCTGAATTCCAGCTCCTGGGAGGTGCTGCACAGGAACACACGACAGGGGCCCCTGGCTGAGGTCTGGGGGGTCTGGGACATCCAGGAAATCTCACATTAACCATGAGGTTTCCATTTAGATCTGCCTCAGAGCAGAAACTCCTCTGCTGTTATTCTGCCTATGCTTGAAAACATTTCCATGGTATTTCTGTGCTTGAGAAAGTTCAGAAAACACTTTGCTATTTCGATAGGAAAGAACTTGAATTTCTCCCTTTTCTGCAGAGAAATAACAATAAGCAGCAGCAGCTGGAGCCTTCCACTCGTGCATTCAGAAGAAGCACAAGGACATCTCTGAAGACACTACAGAGCAAAGAATGGTGAAGAAAAGGTAAAGCTGGGGGTTGTTCCAGGAGCCAAAGTGTCACAGCTCGGGGTGCCTGGGATGGGTGAGCACAGGCAGGGAGGGAAATGGGGCTGGGAGCTCAGGCTGCAGGCGCCTGCAGAGCAGGAGGAGCTCAGCCCCCACGAGCAGAGGAGTGCCTTGCCCAAATGCCTCCACCAGTAATCTGAAATTTGTCTGCCTTCTGCATTTGATCTCCTCATTTTCCTCTTCTATGCCTTTTTAATGCTGTTTGTAGCCATTTCAATTATGTGATTTCCTTATCTGTGTACCATGGAGAATACTGTACAAGGCTTTATAAACAGCTCCTAAGTTTATCTGCCTGTCATTTGCTTTTCATTATGCGAGATAACAATCTTCCTCATATCTTATAAGAAGATAGAATGTGATTGTTTTGAAATGGGGAGGGGGAAAAGAGTCTGCTCTGCATTATCCTCAGCCCCACAGCATTTGTAACATCACCAGTGTCAGCACAATCTCCAACATTTTTCCTTGCTGTGGTCCAGGAAGAATTATCTCTGTAGTTTCTTGTGCTTGCTGCTATCTCCTCTTTTTCTCCATTTTAGACACAGTGAGGTTCTTATCTGGAGCATGGTTCTGCAGCTACAGATTTGCCTAAATTCAGTGTGATGGCTCCAAACCCTTTGGAGGAGCTCGTACACCGAGGGGAAGGGTGAGAGGCAATTGTCAGCAGCTGGCTGGATTAAATATGGACAGATATTATTCATGTCATTTGACAGTTCCTGACTTTCAGCTGTATAATGACAGAGCAACAGTAGGAATTCCAGCAGCCCAGCTTCTGTCTTACTTCAAGATAAGCTTATCAACCGTAGCCTGAATCCATTCAGCTCCTGAGCAGATCAGAACTCGTGTCAGGCTGAATGCTGTGCTGATTCCTGCTGCCTGCCCTGCCCTGCACGTCCCTGAGGGCTGGCTTTGCCAGCTCCCAGCTGCCTTGCAGGGTTTCCAGCAGACAGACTGTGCCCTGTGTGTGCCCAGCCCCTGTCCAGGGCAGCCCTGGATCCTCCTGGTGCCACCCGAGGACAGAGCAAGGCAGGCAGGGAGCAGGGCATGGCCAGCCCTGCTGGGGTTTGCTCTCTCCTGCAGCTGCTTTGTTTGGCTTCTTAAGGTGCAAACCTCATCCCGAGGCTTCTCCTGTGCTGTTCATGCCAGAGATTCAGAGGGACCTCAGAACAGAGCAGGAATCACAGCTGTCACTGCACACTCAGTGGTTTAGAGTTAAGAATTGACGACGTCTCTGGAATTTCCTTTGTGTGCCCCCCAAATTACAGCACTTTCCAGACTTGTGGGATTTGGTGTCAGGGGAGAATCGTGGGTTCAGAGAACTTTTGAGAGGTGAATGTTCAATTTAAAAAAGAAAAAGCAAAGTTGTGAAAGGAAATTCAGTGGATTTGATCATACAGGATTTGATCAGCCAGAGTTTGATCTTACAGGAGCTGGAAACTGCTCCAGGCTGGGATTATCATTCTGGCTCTGCCTGTACAATGAAGAGCATAAAACATATAAAAATGTACAAATGTTGGCACTGGCTGTGGCCACAGGCCAGCATCCAGCCCTTGTCCCCTCACCACTGTGCCCAGTGTCCCCCCTCCAGCTGGCAGATCAGGGACACCAAAGAAAGTCAATCACTCCAGACTTCTCAAATCATTTGTGTTTATTAAATCATTGGTGGTTTGGTTTTTCTACTCTGAATGTAGTCACTTTTTGAGGAGCAGCAAACAAAAGTGATCATTACCAGAAAAATGGAAGATATGGAAGCTTTGCAGTTTCTTATCAGAGGGAAACTCTTTGCTGCTTGACTTTTCCCTGGAATATGTTGGTAGAAATAGGAGTTCATGTTTCAGAATTAAATGCACGCCTTAACAGCTCGGTTTACACTCATAATTATATTTACAATTAGAAACAATGTAATTGGGAATAGAACTTTTTCTGTTGGCTGAGTGCACAAAATTTGAATTGTGGAGAAAACGTCGTTTTAAGCTGTGCCTTCTTTCCCCCAATTTAGGAGCATTTAAGCTTCATCTCCGACACACATTAGGAAATGAGGGGCTAATTAAGTCCACATGGGGCTGAAAGATTGCTGGGTCCCTCCCGAAACTCCCTCCTGCCCAGCAAAGCCCCAAACGCTGGCACACAACAGGACACGGACCCACCCGTGCCGTGGTTCCCGGTAAGGATTTTAATTCCTTCCGAGCCGAAAAGCCAAGCTTTAAATGGAAATGCGGACGGGGAGGGGGCACGTGGCACGGAGTAATTGAGAATTCCCTGCCCTGCCAGGCGGGGTTAATGGGCAGTGCCCTGCAGAAATCCGGCTCCTGCGAATCCTTGAAATGTCACAGTGCTACAAAACAAGGCGCTGGTCCAGGTCCTCGTGGTGTTAAGTGGAGGCTGCAGGGCAGCTCTGAACCCAAACGCATAATTTGTAGACACGGGATGTCATTTACCATTGCTTACCTCTCATTAAAACTAATCAGAGAAGCTTTCTGGCAAAAATTGCTTTTTAATTGGAAAAGTTACATCTGTGAACCTGTTTTTTCTGTTCCCCTGAAAAGCTGGGAATGGATGGACAATGTCCTTGTCTGCTGAGAGCTTCGAGAACTCTGAATGACCTTTTTTCCCTTCAGATTTTGGCCAAAACTAGCATTACAAATATTTGTTTGTATGCTTTGCAGGGCGATTTTAGTCAAAAAAGTTATTTTATATTAAAGAAAAAAAAAAGAAGAAACCGAGGGGATGTTTTCACTTGCCAGCTTGGGAAGCACGTGGATGCTGGGATGCAGGAGGGCAGGACCCCACAGTGGCTTCCATCTCAGGTACCTTTCACCAGGACTGTCACTGGCAGCACAAGGTGCACCAATGTCACTTTTAATTAAAACTTTTTGTTTTACCTGCACAGAGAGCAGCTGCAGCATCCACAGCATGGACAAGGCCAGGGCTGCGGAGTGGAAAAGGAGACACTGGTCACCGTGGGAAGCCACACAAAGCTGGTTTGTGCCAGAAATCCCAGAAAGGGCTGATGTGTGTCACTGTCCCTGTTTTACCCATCCCAGCCGAGCAGGGGGAGAATTCCCTGGGAAGCAGAAGGGCTCTGCCACAGCCCAGCCAGCTCTGGGTGCTCCAGCCCTGCCACCCAAACTCAGCCAGAACCAGGGAGCTCACAAAATCCAGGGGGCAGGGAGCGTTTCCAGGGCTGGCCCGGGTGCTGGGGCTGGGAACGTCCCCATGGAGAGCGGGCACAAGGACCTGGAATGGCAGCTGGAGCACAGGAGGAGGTCTGCTCCCCTCTCCTCCCTTCCCAAATGCAGGTACACACTCACCTGCGAGGAGGGCGAGGCTGCTAATTAGATAATAACAACACTCAGGTTATTTTACACTGAACAACTGCTGTGCAAGGAAGGTTTCTTTCTTTGTTTTGCTGAGATATTTTTTCCCTTTGTGAGCGCTCCCAGAAACATCCTCGCAGGATGTGGCTCTCATTTTCCCGAGGGTTTTCTGAAGACCCCAGGGAATACAACTCTATCAGCTGAAGTCACCTTTCAGTCACAAGAGCCGGGTAGCAGCCAGGCAGGAGACACAAAGGACCTCTGGAACTTTAAACTTCCTTGGTGTTCTGCTCAACACAGCTGAGCGAGAATTTGTGCTGGCACCGAAGTTCCCACAGCCGGGCTGTGCTATTTAAAACGGGATTTCATCCTAATGAGCCTAAAATAAAGCAGCGTGTGCGGAAGGAGATTTCAAAGCACCCTCAGTGGGAGCAGGGGCTCGGGAGAAGGAGGGAAATGGCCAAAGGCAACCAAGAGCGGCCTCTCCTGGCCACGGCAGCCGCGCAGAGCCCGAGCGCCGCTCCCGCCGCTCCTCGGGGACCCGGGGAGCGCCCCGCGAAACGCTCCCATCCCACTTCCATGGAAAACACTGACGGTACCCACCCGATTTGATTCTCCTCGGCGTTTTCTATTAAATCGTGACAAATTACCAGAAGCAGGGGCTCAGTTTGCTGGAAAGGGAGGTGTTAGTTGTCAAAGGTTCATTTTCAGCACGGTTTTATCGTTACTGGAAGATCTTTCAGGTGGGTCACTCAGCACATCGGGGTTAATCATTTTCTGTATCCAACAGATGCTGCATTTTGACCTATTTCCAAGATTATTATAAAAAGATATTTTTTTCCACTACAGAAAAATAGCTTATGGAGATACATTTTATTTTGTAGTGTTTTAAGAGAAAATATCTTTTATTTATTTGATATTCTGCCTTCTTCATGGAAATGCTCTTCTGTCTCTGCCTCTTGACCGAATAGATTTGATGGTGAAGTTTTCAATGCACATTTAAAATCTGCTCTCCATGAATACCCTGCCATGTTCTCTGAAATTCACAGATGAATGAATTTTTACAGGATTCCTGGAAAGCAAACACATCTGACCACGGGGAATATTAGCCTGATAAAGATTTAATTGTAAAATGACAATGAGCAGCAGTTGAAGTTCAGATAGTATTTCCCTGGCTGTCATTTCTGCGTGCAGACATTATTCTAATAGCAAACCCTCTCATCTTTGTTACCCTTTTCATGATCTTTTTAGTGCCTGAAAAAGTCAAGTACCAATATCTTGTGACACAAGAACACAAAGCAGAAGCCTTTTTTCCAGAAGGATTATTCTTTTTTTTTTGTAGTGGGTGATACAGAGTTCATGAATAGCAGCATTGAGTTGTGATACTAAACCAAAATTATTATTATTATCATTACTATTATTATTACTATTATTATTACTATTATCATTATTGCTATTACTATTACTATTACTATTACTATTATTTATTATTATTATTATTATTATTTATTATTTCTTCACACCAGGACTGACTAAGCTAAATACCTACTAAGGACCAGTAAATCAGATTTTTTTAGCTGGAATATCCCAGCATGCTCTGTACAACAGCAAAGCTCAAATTAATTTCTGATTAAGAATATGTGCAGTCACCACACTAGTTCTCTGTGCCATATCTGAGTAAATTAAAATCTGCACACAGAAAGTGTCTCCTATAGTTTGTTCATCATTCTAACATTATCAAATGTCATCTAGAGTAGCATAAATAGAGATTCAACTCCTGCTCACCTGGACAATCCCACTAAACTCAGAACAGGACTTTCCTTCCTGTAGCTCCAGTGCTGTGGGAGGTGGTAATTAATAACTGATGGATAATTAGGGAGTACAAACGGAATTCTCTGTTTTTCTAGCAGCAGCTCATTCAGTGAGGGAATGCTGTCAGTTGGAAGCTGGAGAGGGCTGGAAATGAGAAGAGCTGCTGTCCCTGCCAGTGAAACACCCCATCCCTGACCCCAAAGGGCTTTCTGTGCCTCATTGACAGGCACTGCTTGTCCCAGAGCTCTGCAGCCTTCTGGAAGCACAGACCTCATGAAGGAGGGCAAGATTTATAGAGCAAAACCGAAGGCAGAAGATTATTTTTTGTAAGCTTGGGAGTGCATGGATTAATAAATCCTGGTTGTCCCAGCTCTTAGGAATTCCATTCTGTCTAAATTTCAGTTTGGTTTTCTGCTTTCCCCCCCAGTAGAGCCGAACCTGGGAACAGCATCACTCAAAGGCTCGTTAGTTTGATGAAGTGGCAAAAGTGACTCCAGCTCCCCTGGGTACTCCCAGCTCCGAAGCATTTACACATCCCAAGGGAATTCTGAAAAACACCACCAAGCCTTTAGGTACTGAATCACAGGCAACTATTTTGAATCTTTAATTTTTTTTTTCTATATTCTATTCTATGAGGATGTCAGAACTAAAATATGGAATATGCTTTTCCCACTTGGTTCCTATTACTTGTAAAGCATTCAAAAGCTTCCAGAATAAAATTACCTCTATGCCCTGCCAGGGAGCAGGCAGAGCTCCACGGAGTATCAAGGGAGTCCCTCTGCTGGTGTTGCTTTCCATTTTTAACCCAAATATAATCATAAAAATGACTAAATGTGAGACTGGAGCTGTACAGCCTTAGATTCAGCATTTATTTGTTATCATGTTCATCCCAGTGGAGTTATACTGTGCTTTTATATTTATACAAAAAGTGCTGAAATATATTCCATAAATTAAGGAGTTCATTTGCAGGTGTGACATATTCATCATCACCACCACCATCATCATCATCATGTGAGTTTGTTTTCAAACTTTGCTCATATGAGAGCAGCCAATTTGCATTTAGGAAAAAAAAAATTATTTGAGAAAGAAATGCCAAGAGATAAGAGATGCAGGAAGCTGAATTCTGCCCTGAAATGATATCCCTTACTCTTCTATCCCAACTGCACATTTTCCATGGGGGGGAAGGCACTGAGGCACATTTAACCCCATAAACGCCTGACATTCCCCCTGGGTGAATTTGGGCCTGAGTCCTGACAGTGAAGAATTAAACAACTCAACAAAAAATACATTTCTACTTTGTTCCAGTATTCGTTTGAGACTTAATCACAGTTGTCAATGTGCCATTGCAGTGAATAACATTTTCATATTGAGTTATTTTACAGTTCCTACAGCAGTAAGGAATATCTTAGGGTACTAACTGATTGTTTTGGCTTTATTTATTGTACAGGAAAGCAATGACATTGAAAATATTGTATAAACAGCAAATACACTGAGCAGCAAAATCCCTACCCTGCATTATGAATTGAAATGACATTATTTTAAAACATTTGGAAAAAATCATCATAATTATATATTCTCAACACGGAGACAAATTACCTATTATTTTAACATAATTAATTTGAGCTCAGAGCATTTATGTTGCTGTGTGTGTCATTATCCATCAAAATGCTAAAAATTGGGGGTTGAATCTTTAAGTTTTTTCCTCCAAATCTGTCATTTGTTTGTCTCCACCTTCAATACCTTTAAGTTTTAATTACAGTTGACATTTCATTTTGTTGTCTGTCCCCTAGGCCACGTTTCCAAGCGCACTTGGGATGATCTTGCACCAGAGCCTTCAGGAGAGACCTCTCCCTCTTCAGTGACCTCAGGTTTGCAACCAAGTTTCTGTTCTTTCCCTAGCATGGGGATGGGTTTTGAGGTATTTTTGCATCTTATTGGTATAACCTGATAATTTATTCATTTATACTGCTGGTTAACGCATTTTTCTCTTCCAAACACCCCCTCCATGTGAAAGGCAGAGGGAACAATGAATGGTGTCGTATTTCAAGGATCGGGGTTTGTTCTCCTGGCTGCCTGAACAGGTTCCTCTCTTCCCAGCACCTGCACAGGTCTGGGCTGCGTTTTCCCTGAGCTCAGGGAGGGATCTGCTGCTCCTGTGTGGTCTGGGGTGACAGGAGATGGATGGAAGCTCTGCACGAAGGCAAAACCCACCCATTTCTTGTTGTCCTGTCTCCAGGAGAGCACTGAGGCCACAGCTGTCCAAACTGTGAGGGAAGGCCTGTCTCGGAGGCTCTGACGAGCTCTGACTTTTTTATGCCTCTGATTTCCTTCTCCCTTGTCCCTCATGATTGACATTTGTCGTTTCTGGGCCTTGTTTGCTTGCACTGCACTTGTGGGGAGCCCAGAGCAGTGCAGTATTTTCATGTCAGCGGGGTTAAGGGTGAGGAACATTACACATGCACACTGATTTATGCCTCAGAGGCTGCAAATCGTGTCAAGTGTGATCTCAGCACAGCTCTGCTCCATGACTCAAGCGCTCAGTGCAGTGTTACACTCTCAGACATCAATCCTCAGCCAGGCAAGGGAGAACTCCTGCAGAGCATCCAGAAAGTCCTGGGCTGGGAGAGTTATTAGTTATTAATGAGATAATAATGGTGTTTGCAGTGTTTGTGCCAAAGCCAGAATCCCATCATCACTGAGGCTGGAAACGATCTCCAAACTGTGCCCAGTGCCCATTCTGTCCCCAGCCCAGGGCACTGAGTGCCACCTCCAGGAATTCCTTGGACACCTCCCGGGATGGGCAATCCAAACCTCCCTGGGCAGCCCCCACCAAAGCCTGACCACCCCTCCCAGCAACAAATTCCTCCTGATGTCCACCCTGAGCCTCCCCTGGCACAACTTTTTATCCCGATCCTTCCATAGTTCAATTTGGCCGGGCCATATGTCAGGGGCAGCTGTGGGTCTGAAAGCTGCTGTTCTCTGCAGCAATTTCTTCAATATTTCAAGCTCTGTGTTGTGTTGAAGTCAGTGCCAGTGACTGGTTTTTCCTCTTCTGACCATATCTGTAAAACAGAGCTCAGAGAGAGGGATCTGACAGTCACAATTCCCTTGGGACACCAAAGGCCTTGGCCCTCAGGCGCCTGCCCAGCCACTGCTGCTTCTGCTGCTTGTGCCTCTTCCCTTCTGCTTTTAACCACGTGGAGCGGCCACGACCTGAAAAACCTTTCCCAGCACAGCCATTACCAAATTCAGCAATCCCTATGAACAGCATTAACTCGGCCCCACCTCATGTTCTCCCTGAAGGAAAAGAGGCTGAGAATTCCCACATTTGCAGCGTGCTGGGAAATTCCCGCGGTGGGAAGCACAGCACAGGGACTGAGCAGTGCAGTTTGCTCCTGAGCGAGCCTTTCTGCAGGACGGGCAGGAGGAGAGATGGAAAGGGTGCAGGGATTCCTCTTTGCCGTGCCACAGCGGCTCAGCTCATCTGAATCCTGTGCACGTTAATTTAACTCATCCCCTCGGTAGTGTCTAATTAATAACACAGCAAATAATGCACCAGCACACCGGGGATGAAGGCTGGGGCCGGGCACGGCTCTGGGGTTTGGGCACGGCTCTGGGTTCATGCTGAGGACCGAGCCCGGCTCTGGGGTTTGGGCACAGCTCTGGGTTCATGCTGAGGACCGAGTCCACCTCTGGGGTTTAGGCTGGTGCTGGGCACGGCTCGGGGTTCAGGCTGGAGGTGCGGGCACGGCTCTGGGTTAAGGCTGGAGGTGCGGGCACGGCTCTGGGTGAAGGCTGCGGACGGGGCACGGCTCGGGGCTCACCGCCGCCGCTCCGCTGCCTGCGGCCCTGTCTGCCCGGGCCGCTGACGGCCGGCACCGCCGCAGCCTTGCGGCCGCCACTGAGCATGCTCGGCTCCCGCACATCCGCCGGCGCCGGGCGGCCGAGCTGTGCGAGCGGTGCCGGTGCCGGCGGGCTCGGCCCGCGCAGGAGGCGGCGGCGGGGCCGCCATGAACCGCGGCGGGGCGGGGGCGGCGCCCGCCTTCCCCGGCCCCGTGCAGTGTAAGTGCTGCGCCATGCGCGCTCCGGGGCCCGCGCCGCGCCAGCGCGGGGGAGCCGGGGCCTGCCCGGGCCCCGAAACCTGAGTAGCGCATGAAACGGGCGGGAGCGGAGCCCGGGAACATGGCTGGGGGGCGCGGGGGGAACCCGGGAATCTGCGTGAGCGCCGGGCGGGCGGGAGCGGGGGTCGGGGGGAGCGGGGTCCATGGGTCCCGAGCAGTGGTCCATGGATCTCGGGGATGGATGCTCCATGGGCAATGGTCCGTGGATCCTGGGGATTGCCCACGTGGATTGTCCACGCTCCATGGGCACTGCGTGGTGGTGTCCGTGTGTCCCGGGCACTGATCCGCGCTCACTGGCTGTTGTCCGTGTGTCCCGGGCACTGATCCGCGCTCACTGGGTGCTGTCCGTGTGTCCCGGGCACTGATCCGCGCTCACTGGGTGGTGCTGTCCGTGTGTCCCGGGCACTGATCCGCGCTCACTGGGTGCTGTCCGTGTGTCCCGGGCACTGATCCGTGCTCACTGGATGGTGCTGTCCGTGTGTCCCGGGCACTGATCCGCGCTCACTGGGTGCTGTCCGTGTGTCCCGGGCACTGATCCGCGCTCACTGGGTGGTGCTGTCCGTGTGTCCCGGGCACTGATCCGTGCTCACTGGGTGGTGCTGTCCGTGTGTCCCGGGCACTGATCCGCGCTCACTGGGTGCTGTCCGTGTGTCCCGGGGGATTGTCCCCGCTCCCTGGGCGCTGTCCGTGTGTCCCCGGAGGGCTCCGTGCAGCGGTGCCGCAGCCCCTGGCAGTGCCCCGCAGGATCCCGAGCTGCCCCGCAGGTGCCCCGCAGCTCGGGGGTCTCGGGCAGCCGCATGTCCGTCCCTGTGCCACCCGGAGCGGTGTCGCCCATCACCGCCCCCGGGCCGAGCTGACCGCGCCGTGTCCCCGCAGTCCCCGGCAGCACCACGGTGCTGGTGGAGCTGACGCCCGACATCCACATCTGCGGCATCTGCAAGCAGCAGTTCAACAACCTGGACGCCTTCGTGGGGCACAAGCAGAGCGGCTGCCAGCTCACCAGTGCCACGGCCGGCGCCACCAGCACCGTCCAGTTCGTATCCGAGGAGACCGTGCCGAGCACACAGGCTCAGAGCACGAGCAGGACCATCGCCTCCGAGACACAAACCATCACAGGTACCCAGAGCTTCACAGGTGCACAAACCGTCACAGGTACCCCCAAACCGTCACAGGTACCCAACCCTGCACAGGTGCCCCCCAAACTGTCACAGATACCCAGACCTTCAAAGGTACCCCCAAACCTTCACAGCCACCCAAACCATCGCAGGCACCTCCATGTTACCTGCCAGGTGCCAGCCCTCTGTCCCTGTGTCCCCATCACCCAGCTGAAATAACAGTTTTCACATCAGTTGTCATGTAACTAAGGAAATGAAATAGTGCTGTGCTGCTTTCTTGGGTTTCTTCTGACAATAGTTGCTTAATTTGTTAATTGAGGTACAAGTTCTCTCAGAGAATTGCTCAAGTCTATTGTGTTGTGGAACCAGCTTGTGCAAATTAATTAGAATTGTCGATACTTATGAAAAATACTGAAATTACTATGCCTTTTATGTTTTTTTAAAAGTGCTCTAGATGGAAAACACACACAGAATTGCTGTCAGGAACCCATCCAGACCTTTTTATGTGAGAACACTGCATTCCCTAACATTGCTCCCTCAACTAATTGGCAGGAAAAATATTACTCAAAATTTCTGCCTATGTGAAGACTCAAGTGAGGTCCTGATCCTGGAGACATTTAAATAAAATTAGGATCTTGTTCCATGTGTGAAGGTTTGCCCTTCTATATATAGTTTTGTTTTATTTTGGTGTGGGACCTTGCTAAACCCCAAATTATTTGACTCTAATTTGGATAGACAGGTTAAGGCAGGGAATCTGGAAGAGCAGTGAAACAAACTGAATTCAGGGCCCACTTCCAGGAATTTTTGTATTATAATCCCTCAACTCAGTGTGGGTTTTGGGTGAGTCATTTTTCTGCTTCATATTTACTCATCTTTAAAATGAGGACAGTTCTATCCATTTGCCCTTTTGGGCTATAGTGTTGGTTAATTGATTTAAAAGCTGTTACTTTGGCTGAGATATTTTCACCTGTTATTCTTGTGAGTAACAGCTAAAAACAGTAGAGTTGAAAGAGGCTGAACTTTTTTAACAATTACAAAAATAATTTGTGTGATGCCTTTTGACAACATTTGCCATATAAATAATGATTTTTTTTTTTTTTGCTCATTTGGGCTGTAACACAGACAGAGTTGAAAAACAAATATATCTTTATTTGGTATTTGGAAGAGAAAAACCTTTTTCCTTTCCTCCTCCCCCAGGTAAAGAGCAACCCAGGAACAGGAATGTTGCTGGAAAAAGAAACAGAATAGAGAATTCATGAAACTAGACGATAATTAGATTTTTTTTTTTATCTGATTAGAGAAGTTAATGCTGTCACATGAAGTTTTTTGTGTGTTTAGTTTCTGCCCCAGAGTTTGTTTTTGAGCATGGCTACCAAACCTACCTGCCCAGCGAGAGCACGGAGCCTCCAGCTGCTGCTGTCGTCTCTACACCACCAAAAGCAAGGCCCAAGAAATCCTCCTCCTCCTCACTGCCCCTGAAGAAACTCAGCTGCCTGTACCCAGGTGAGGTGGGGATTGCACCCATTTGAGTGTGGAGAGCTTTCCTCTAGTGGCACACAGGAGGTTTGATACCTGCAGCAGTTCTGGAGTGAGTTGCCTCTAAGGGGAAGCATTAGAAAGCTCAGGTTCACAGGTGAGCTGGTCACTGTTTTAAGCAGATGTGAGTAAACAAGATGAGGCATTAACTTTCTGTTAACAGTGAATTTTAAATAAAGTGCTGTTGAACATAAACATGTCCAGAATATGGTAATGTACTTTTATTATTTTGCTAGAATTTCCTTGAATTTAGTGATCTTTATCCTCCTATTTTCAGGGTGCCAGTTCAAGACTTCCTATGGTATGAAGGATCTGGAACGTCATCGGCGAACGCACACAGGTCTGTGTTCCTATATTTGCTTTTGGGCTGGTTTCCTCCTTTCAGCTTTTTCACAAAAGCCATTTTCCTATGAAGTAATGTCTCTATAAACAGGATGTAGACATGTCTGTACTTTCTAGCATTGTCCTGGCCTGTGCCTGAGGAACTGCCTGTTGGGGACATGCCCTGTCAGGCACAGCTGAGAACACTGGAGGTTGATTTGAGGCGCAGTTTAACTCCTGGGAGCAAACCATGAGTTTATCAGGGTGCAGTGTGGTGGGAATGGACTCACCTGCTTTGCTCTTTACATTAAAGCAGTTCCATGATTTTAGCTCCCAATTTCAGAGTCACAAAGTGAGAAGGCTGCAAAGGCCCTGCTGTTTGTCACAGCTACGCCTGCAGCTCCTACAAACGAGTCCCTTTCCTGGTCAGTCTGTGCTTTCTGCTTGACCACACGCCCTCCCCGTGCCCAGGGCTGAGTGTGAGTGCTGCTCTTGCAGGAGACAAGCCCCACAAGTGCGAGGTGTGCAGCAAGTGCTTCAGCCGCAAGGACAAGCTGAAGATGCACATGCGCTCGCACACGGGCGTGAAGCCCTACAAGTGCAAGCACTGCGAGTACGCGGCGGCCGACAGCAGCAGCCTCAACAAGCACCAGCGCATCCACTCCAACGAGCGCCCCTTCAAGTGCCAGATCTGCCCCTACGCCAGCCGCAACTCCAGCCAGCTCACCGTGCACCTGCGCTCGCACACAGGTGGGGCTTTACTCACGGCCATGGCCGGAGAGCTTGGAGGGTCACAGAGATGATTTTAAGATGTGTATAGGTGTTCAGATACCCAACAGGGACAATTTGAGTTCCCAATGAGTGCCCCTTCAAGTGCCAGATCTGCCCCTACGCCAGCCGCAACTCCAGCCAGCTCACCGTGCACCTGTGCTCGCACACAGGTGGGGCTTTACTCATAGCTGTGGCTCTAAGGGTTGGAGTGTCATGGAGATGTTTTTAAGTCATGTATAGGTGTTCAGATCCCCAAAAGGGATGATTTGAGTTCCCAATGAGTGCCCCTTCAAGTGCCAGATCTGCCCCTATGCCAGCTGCAACTCCAGCCAGCTCACCGTGCACCTGTGCTCGCACACAGGTGGGGTTGTCCTCACATCAACAGCTCTAAGGGTTGGAGGGTCACAGAGATGATTTTAAGTCATGTATAGGTGTCCAGATCCCCAAAAGGGATTATCTGAGTTCCCAATGAGTGCCCCTTCAAGTGCCAGATCTGCCCCCACAGCTCCAGCCAGCTCCCCGTGCACCTGCACTTGCACACAGGTGAGGTTGTGCCCTTCTAACCTGGGCAGGTGAGCCCTGAGTGAGCACCTGGGAATGCTCATGGCTCTCTGGTATTTCCAGCAGAATTGGATTTCTGTGCCATTCAATATTCCAGTAGTTGGGAAGGGATTTTAGACTAACCTTTCTTTTTGGCATTTCAGTCTGTTGCATCTTAAGCAATTGAATTATGCTAAAACTCAAGCTTGAGTTTTGTTGCTTCTTTTTCCAAAATTTATCTTTTTCCAAAATTTATCTTTTTTTCAAAGCTGTGTCACACACCGAATTTTAGGAGAAAAGTAAGACTGGTATGTAGAATATATTGCTTACTGGAATTAAATTAATCATCCTCTAGAAGGCGAGTGTAATCTCCATTGCTCAGAGCGAGATCATCTTCACTTGTTGAACTAGTCACTAAACATCAGCTTCCTGGTAATTTGAGTGAAACTCCTCTTAGAATTAATAATCCTGTGGTCAGACACAAATTTTCTGTCTAAATCCTGGCAGTGTCAGTTAGGGATGGGGAGAAATGTAAAGAAATAGAGAGGAGGCCACTCTTTAAACAAACAGAACCAGCATTTGCTATATTCTTCTTCATATATATAGTGCTACCCTGTATATGAAAATTAAGTCATTGAAATATGAACTGTGCCTTCATCAGCAAAGGAGATAAAAATTCAGTGGCTGAGCATGCAGCTGAGGCTGTAAAATAAACTAGATGAACAAACAGTGCATCTTCATTAATAAAGTCTGTTTAATACAGATAGTACACCATGTATCTCAATTATTAAACAGATACATGGATTAGCACAGTAGGCCACAACTTGATTTGAAAAATATGCAGCTAAACCTATGACATATGTAGCTGGATAAGCAAATTATGCAAAATTATACAGCTCTCACAAACTCTATAAAATATTAACTTCTAAAATAAATCAGCCATTTGCAGTTTGATTATTAAAGAGGATAAATGCTTCTTGAACTAAATACACTTTCTTTTTCTTCCTTTCATCAAGAGTGTCTTAGAACCTAAAAACACAATTCTTCCACTTGTTCAAAGTAATGCCTACCTAAGGACTTCATCCTCGGGTGAAAAATTCGGAGAACTGTATTTTTATATTTAAGAAAGAAAAGGGAGTAGTTATTTAGTTAGGTTGCTAAGTTTGCTTTGGATTCTTTTTTAATGGCTTTAGAACGGCCTCACTGGAATTGATTAGGGATTAGCAGAGCTCCACCTTAACATGGTCATGGATATTGTGACACCAGCCTGCAGATACAGAAAATGCAAAATAACGGGTTTAGATCTGAGTGTGTCAAACCAGGTGATAATCCTGTGTCACAAAATTTCTCTTGACTTTGAGAACATGTTGGGAGTTCAGGACAAGGCAGCTTTTGGGGCTCCATCCCAGCAGTGGCTCCTGGGATGTAACCCCTGTGTAACCCCTGCCTTCTGTTGGCAGGAGATGCCCCTTTCCAGTGCCAGCTGTGCCCCGCCAAGTTCAAGATCAACTCGGACCTGAAGCGGCACCTGCGGGTGCACTCGGGGGAGAAGCCCTACAAGTGCGAGTTCTGCGAGGTGCGCTGCGCCATGAAGGGCAACCTGAAATCCCACATGCGCATCAAGCACAGCACGGAGAACACCCTCAAGTGCCCCGAGTGCGACTTCCAGTGCGGCAACAAGACCAGCCTGCGGCACCACATCCGCAGCCACCAGCCCGAGCAGCCCGTCAAGTGCTCCGAGTGCAGCTACTCGTGCTCCTCCAAGGCGGCCCTCAAGGTGCACGAGCGCATCCACGGCAAGGAACGGCCCTTCAAGTGCGACCTGTGCAGCTTCGACACCAAGCAGCGCAGCAACCTCACCACCCACGTCCGCAAGGCCCACGGCGACAGGGCCAAGGGCGGCAAGCGCTCTCCGGACAAGAAGGAAGGAGAGAGGCCGAAGCAGGGCGGCTCCAGGCAGGTCGCCAAGCTGGACGCCAAGAAGGCCTTTAAGTGCGACCTGTGCGACGCGTCCTTCGTGCGGGAGGACTCCCTGCGCAGCCACAAGAAGCAGCACAGCCTGTACAACGGCTCCAAGAACAGCGAGCTGGCCGTGCTGCAGCTCCAGATGGATCCCGGCCGCCAGCCCGGCGCCCCCATCACCGTCAGCCACCTCCAGGTGCCGCTTCAGGCCGCTCAGGTGGCCCCGTACAACGAGGGCAGAGTCAAGATCATCGTGGGCCACCAGGTGCCTCCTCAGGCCAACAGCATCGTGCAGGCGGCCTCAGTGAACGTGGTGCCGCCGGGGCTGCTGGGCACGGCCCAGGAGGAGGTGCTGGGCGGTGGCCGCCTGCAGCTGCTGGGCCAGGTCAGCGTGCTGGCCCCGGCCGCGGGGAGCGCGGGGGACGCGGGCCCGGGGGCAGAGCCGGCCGTGCTGCTCACCGCCCACGAGCAGGGCGAGGCCGGCGCCCTGCACCAGGCCCTGCTCCCCGCGGCCGCCCCCGGCCACGAGCCCCCCGCCGGCCAGGCCTTCATCGCCGGCTCCGGCATCAGCTGCTCCGACCTGGAGGGGCTCAACGCCCTCATCCAGGACGGGGCCACCGAGGTGACCGTGGTCAGTGATGGTGGGCAGAGCATCACCGTGTCCACGGCTGCTCCTCCTCCCCCCATCTTCTCGTCCTCATCCCACACTGAGGGCCCCAAGCAGAGCTACTCCATCATCCAGAGCGGGGCTCACACGGCCCTGCTGTGTCCTGCAGACTCCATCCCCGATTAGGGGCTGCTCTGGGCTCAGGGGCTGCTCTGGGCACAGTGCTGAGCCTGCCAGGAATGCACAGCACACGACTGAACACAGGATTTGTCCTCCAGAGCCTCCACGCTGTGTTTGTCTGTACACAAGCATCTCGTGTGTGAGGAGGAGGAGGGTGTGTTTGTATTTCTGTGCCTCTGCTGCAGTCAGAGGCCCTGCTCCTTGGGAAGCAGCTGTTGCCAGTGTCCCCAAGCAGTGACACCCCGAGTATGGCTCCTGTTCTGTGCTACCTGAAGAAGAAATCCTCCCCTCGTGCTGAATTACCTCCACAGCAGCCTTGTTGTTTGATGCACACACAAAAAGACGATAACCTGAGCCCTTGTGGAGTTTGCTGGACTGAGGTCTCTCAGTTCTGTGCTCTGTGTGCATTCAGTGCTCCTGGCAGGGCTCTGAGGAGCCCCACTGCTGGCTCTGCTCCAGCCCAGGTCAAGTCCGAGGGGCTGCTCCTCAGTATCTGTAGAAATCAGAAGCCCCTGGCACTTGAAATGCTGGTGCAGAGAGCAGGTGACTGTTTTCAGAAACTAAAGGAATGTTCCTCTCTCAGTAGTAACTAACTCTGTTAGCAGCAACACAAATCCTCTCTGGCGTGGTGATGGCTGTCAGAGTGCCTGTGGGTTAAAGAGAAAAACAACTGGAAATATATTTTTTACAAACACTACTTACCTTTTGTTTTTATTTTGATGCTGCCTGTTGGGAGTTGCATGGGTGGTAAAGGTGTGTTACAGTTTGGGTCTTCTTTTCACGTTAAAGGAAAATACTGAATTTCATTTAAATTTTTTTAAAATCTTCTAATCCAAGGTTTTTCACTCCAGCAGAAATTCAGGTTGGATCACAAGGAGATGGTAATTTATTATCATATTTAAATAATATATACAATATCTATTAATTTATTGACTATAATTTATTAATTAAATTCTTGATATAATTAAACAAATTAATCAGTTTGTGGAGTAAATATTATTAATGAATAATTAATTATTATTTCTTATTCATTAATTATATTTATTATGGACATTTCTCTGATGAAAGAATCCCAGGCTGTATTTTGAACTATGCAATTGCCCGTGCAAAAGGTAGCACAGACTGAAAGCGGTGAATTTGCCCATCCTTGGTGGTGGAGGTGAACTCTGCAGGCAGGCTTTCCTCTGCTCCCAGTGTTCCCTGTCATCCATAGGTGGTGCCAGAGGCCCAGGGAAGCTCTGGAGTGTGCTCTGGCTCCTGGATGATATTTCCTCTTTAATGCTTCCCTGTAAAAACCATTCAAAATTCGGCTTTTTGAGACGTTACCAAAAGCTCAGCTGTGAAAATCTCACTTAAGAGAAAAAGCTGCAGATAAAAACAAATGTCCAAAGTTTTCTGCAATAATTAACCTCACAATTCATGTCAAATTGATAATATTTTGCTCCCTGTTAACGAATTTCACCCTGTTCATAGTTGCCGTCTGTACAAGGTGGGCACTACAGGAATGCTAAAACCCGAGGGATTTTGGCAAAGCTGCACAGGGCAGTTCAGCTGTGCTTCCCTTGGCCAGGAGCGTCCCCTCCAGTCCAGAGCCACCCTGAAGATGCCACAGCTCTGTTATCTGCAGCTGCTCAGGAAGCCTCGAGAACCTTCTCAAGTAGGAAACCAGTAGATCTGTCATATTGTAGAGACTCACCTTGGTACTGGGCCTCAGAGATAAACAGGAAAGATAAGGAAATGGTGTGAGTGAATAGGCAGAGCTTAGTGCTGCTGCTCCAGCCTGGTGTGGCTGATTGCATCATGTGAACGATCTAGAGGCTTCTTCCTCCACCCTGAGAAAAACCAGCTGAGAACCGAGGCTGACACGGGGGCAATTTCTTTTCAATTTTCCCTTCCAATATTCTGGCTTGATTTCTGTGTGTGAGTGACAGTAATGGTCCGTGTGGTTTGGAGCTGGCAGGAGCAGATTGTTTTAATCTCTGATGTTCACTTAATACATTCTTCATGTTATCAGCAGAACCATCCCAGGAGGGAGCCTGGTAATTCAGAACAAGTGTCTCCTGTAGAGCTCTCCTGCTTCTGAGCACATGGTAAATAAATCCTATCCCTCCCTCTCCAGAGTTCTGCCATGACCTCAGAGCTCTGGAGCAGGCTGGCTCTTTCCCAGGCCCAAATATTGGGATGGATTTTTGTTCCTGCTGCCTGGAGATCCCCAAGCTCCCCTGGTAAGTGCTGGGCCCAGGAGCAGAGCTCAGTGTTCCAGTGCTGCTCACCCAGCACAGCCCTGGTTCCTAAAGGGAAGGGACAATCTGGATATCCCACCCAGCACAGCCCTGGTTCCTAAAGGGAAGGGACAATCTGGATATCCCACCCAGCACAGCCCTGGTTCCTAAAGGGAAGGGACAATCTGGATATCCCACCCAGCACAGCCCTGGTTCCTAAAGGGAAGGGACAATCTGGATATCCCACCCCAGCACAGCCCTGGTTCCTAAAGGGAAGGGACAATCTGGATATCCCACCCAGCACAGCCCTGGCTCCCAGAGGGAAGGGACAATCTGGATATCCCACCCAGCACAGCCCTGGCTCCCAGAGGGAAGGGACAATCTGGATATCCCACCCAGCACAGCCCTGGTTCCTAAAGGGAAGGGAAAATGTGGATATCCCACCCCAGCACAGCCCTGGTTCCTAAAGGGAAGGGACAATCTGGATATCCCACCCCAGAACAGCCCTGGCTCCCAGAGGGAAGGGAAAATCTGGATATCCCACCCAGCACAGCCCTGGTTCCTAAAGGGAAGGGACAATCTGGATATCCCACCCAGCACAGCCCTGGTTCCTAAAGGGAAGGGAAAATGTGGATATCCCACCCAGCACAGCCCTGGTTCCTAAAGGGAAGGGACAATCTGGATATCCCACCCAGCACAGCCCTGGCTCCCAGAGGGAAGGGACAATCTGGATATCCCACCCCAGAACAGCCCTGGTTCCTAAAGGGAAGGGACAATCTGGATATCCCACCCCAGAACAGCCCTGGCTCCCAGAGGGAAGGGACAATCTGGATATCCCACCCAGCACAGCCCTGGTTCCTAAAGGGAAGGGACAATCTGGATATCCCAGCCAGCACAGCCCTGGTTCCCTCAGAGGGAGGTGTAAATCTGGATATCCCACCCAGCACAGCCCTGGCTCCCTCAGAGGGAGGTGTAAATGTGGATATCCCACCCAGCACTGCCCTGGCAGGCTCTGCTCTCTGCACAGGTTTTTCCCAGGTTGCCCGTGGGCTCCCAGGTGTGAGTTTATGGTGTGTCACAGCCTCCCTCCTGTCTGGGGATGAACTCCTGCCTGCTCAGAGATCTGAGGTTAAACTGGGCAGGCAGAGGTGCAAAACCTGTGTGCATTTCCAACCCAGCAACCCCAGCTCTTGGGCCTTCCCAGCCCTTTGGGGTTTGCTGCTGTTCCTGACACTGCTTTTTAAAGCCAGACTCAGTTCCACACAGCTGATCCTCCAGCAGACCCGCTGAAATGTGCTTTTCTGCTGTGCTTTTGTGAGGCAGGAGCACAACAGGAAAAAAGCTGAAGAAAAATTGTTTGGACCCCTTTAAGTGTGTTTTGGGGAGGCTGGTTCTGACTGAGCCCTAGCTCAATGTCCCCAGTGGGGTTTGAACTGATTAAACCTTATCACTGGTGCTGTATCTTTTAGGTGGCTTTGATAAAAAAAACTTTAACTGTTATTTGCATCAAAATGGGTGTCCCATGCTCCAAACCAGCCTCAGGTGTCCCATGCACAGGTGGATTCCTGGATATGCCCAGAAAGTGCTCCTGGGTGAGGGGATGGGACCAATTCCCCACCTCAAATGAAGCCTCAAAGCAGCAGAACAGGGCCCAAAGCTGGCTCTGTTGGGAACTGGGGAAAACCAAACTTGAATTGAATACACGTGGGGCTTGCAATTGAAAAATGGTAATCAAAATCTTTCCCAATCATTTTGGGAATGAGCTCTTTATTACTGCTGTCATCTGACTGCACTGGAAAGTACCTTCTGTTGTGGGGTTTAAAATGTCAGAGACATGCCAAAATATTTTCTCTACAATACAAAGAACAGGAGAAAGCTTGGGGTTTTTTTGATTTAGATACCTTTATTTTATGCTGTATTTCTGATTCTTTATTTGTGTTTGAAGTCAAAACATAATCAGTCATCCTTTTTGCACTGTGCTATTCTGGTGACTGTAAAAATATTTTCTGTGTCCTCAATGCAAGACCTCTATCCTATAATTTCAGGAATATTGACTGGCTACTCTAATGGCTTTTTACATCTCCAGTTGGAAAATCTTTAGCCTTGTTATTTAAATTTTAAGAAGAGAAACCAATATTGTTACAAGAAACTGATGTCTCCTGTCACTTCCCCAATGACCTTTCATGAGGTGATAAAGGTTTCTATAGTGACCCGAGGAAATGATGTCTCAGGTATCAGTGTGAATTAAAAGTCTGTGGCAGGAAAAGCTTTCTTTTCTCTGTCTCTCAGGTATCCAGTTCTGCCTTTGTCTTTATTCCAGTGGCTGGACATGGAGAAGGACTCATAAAACATCCAGTATTTGGTTACAGGGCTGTCTTTAGAGGCTTCACAATGCTGTAGGGAAGGAAAAACGGCCATGGCAAAGCAGAGATGGATTTTTTACAAGCTGTGTCCATGGGACCACTGAATTCTGTACCTGTGGGATCAGCCAGTTTGTTCCACAAGGCTCAGGAGCTGTGTTTGCCTCTCTAAATCCAGGAATTGTCATTGACTGCAGATTCAGCTGTGACAGAGGTGTTCATGTTCCTCGATTCAGACCTTGTGTAAACTTACCTTTAATTCTGAAAGTGAAAGTTTTATTTTAAAGACACAAGGATGCATTTCTGCCTTCTTGTGCTGCTGGGTGAAACAACCTGTTATCAATGTCTTCCAGTTTATCCAACCTGATGTGAGACTCCTAAAAAAGCCTTGGAGAAACCTCCAGCGTTTTCAGCTTGAGTTTCCCATTGATGTCCTCCAAAGTGAAGGAAAGCTGATAAATCTTTGTGCTGTCTGTACTGGCAGGGTTTGAAGTCAAGGCTGGCCCTGGTCCCTGGTGCTCTGAGCTGTCAGACAATTTTCCATCACTTTGCTCCCCAAGCCCTGGGCCAGCAGAGGCAGAGCAAGGCCAGCCCTGAGCCCTCACCTCCTCTGCCTGGTGGTTGTATTTGCACTTTCTCCATGTCAGACTGAAAGAAAAAATCCTCCCCACACCTTTTCCTAGCACAGCTCTCAGCTTCCTCCTCCCAAAGAGTGGCTGCACTTCCTGCCACAATTAATTATTGGCCATAATTCATGATTCTATCAGCAATATCAGTACATCAGCTATCATTCCTGCACTGGAGCTGTGCTGCTGGACTCTCCACCTGCAGAAGGTGCCTCAGAAGGATATGGTGAGGATGGGAATAACTTGGATACCTCAGTGATGAGCCAGATGCAAATTCCCAGATAGATCCTGGAGATAGTCACATCTCCTGATGGCCCAGAGGAAAATCTGAAAGAACAGGAATGCATAAAGCTCAGCTGCATAATGCATGGCAGTCATAATTAATAGATTAAAGTTCTTTGTGAAACATGCTATTTTATTCTAATAAAGGGAAGGGACTACAAATGGTGACACAGTTTTAACAGAGCAGCAATGTGAGATGCCATGTTAGAGTTGTAAAGCTAAAGAGGTGATAAAAATCTACCTCGGGTTTAAATTTTTACAAGGCTGATGTAAGACTTATTACCTTAAATAGCAGCACTTTTCCTTGTCTCTGGGCACGTTGGATCCTTCTGGCTCTCAAAGTACATTGAATTGCTGGGGCATTATTAAAAACTTGCCAATCCTTGCTGCTCAGTTCTGCCTAAAAAGTTCAGGATTCATCCCGTGAATCACTTTGCCTTAACAAATGTTAAATTTTGCTTTTGTTGTAAAATCATGCAGATCGGCCATTGATAGAACTTTAATTGGCTGGGGATGCTCATGATTTTTTTCCTTTAAAAAAAAAAAAAGCCTGCCAGCAAAATTGCTTTTTGGTGATGACTCTGCTTGAAAAGTGCTCTGCAGGGGCCCATTCCCAATTGATTATCTTTCACAGCTAATAGCTTCAAAGGCTATTTGGTGGACAGTCCAGTTTTACATTTAAATGTAAATCTCGATAGCCTTGACAGACTGATGGTCAGAAAAAAGAAAGGTAAAACCAGTAAAATGGATGTACAGCTGCTATAACTTTCACCAGCTCCTCCAGGGGCAACTGGAGTGAAATTTAAATGGTTGCAGTCTGACAAAGCTCTCGGGAGGGGATGGAGGGTGGGAATTCCCTGGGATGCAGCATTAATAAGGTGCCGAGTGGCCTGGCAGCCCTAAAAGTTCAGTGTGGTGTCAGTGGCTCCCGTTTGTGCTGGCTCTGGGGTCAGGAGGGGAGTTCAGAGCTCTGGAGCCACCTGGGCAAAGGCAGACCTTGGATGGAGCCACAGCAGGGACGTTCCTGGCCAGGGCAGGGGACACATGGCAGGGGGGCCCAGCCCTGCTGGCCTGGGCATGGCACAGGTGCCACAGCCCCCTGGGACCAGGGCTGGGTGCGACCTGAATTGTGAGAGCCCTTAAACCCCAGAGCCACTGGGCTGCAAGAGACCTCCAGGATCGCCCAGCCCAGCCCAGCACCTCGGGCAGGCCCTGGCACCCAGCGCCACATCCAGGCTGTTCAAACACATCAGGGATGGCGACTCCACCACCTCCCTGGGCAGCCATTGCAGAACTTCATCACCTTTCTGGAAAAAAACCTTTTCCTAATCTCCAAAATTTCCTAATATCCAACCTAAATTTGCCTTGGTGCAGCTTCAGACTCACTAGAGTGAGTGCTCTCATTCTCATCCATCCTCCCTGGGAGGAAAGGAGGACAGGGAGCTCCTCAGCCCCCAGACACCTCAGCAGCTCTGAGGAGGTGCCTTTTCCCTCATTTTTTAATTTTTTGTTGCCATGGAAACAGAGCACAGACACTCACTGCTCCTTCCCACTGCCTGCTCCTCAGGGCCAAACAAGTCCAGAATTTCCCAGGCTCCCAAAGGAAGGGAAAATGAGGGAGAGGAAGGGAGAATGGTCAGTGTAGAACCCGTTGAGAAACTGGAGCTCAAGGAGGGAATGTCTGTCTAAGGAAAACAGGGAGGTGGCTCAGGGGTACCTGGGAATGGGGAGCTGTTTGTCCTGGGGGACTGGCACCCTGGGAAAACATCCCTTGTTCCCTACTGCCATTTTCCTATGGATTTCTGGAATCTTCTACATAAAGTAGAGAGAAGAGAATGCTTTTGTTTAAATGAAGTTTGAATTCCTCTCCAATGGCACAATATTCCTGTGCAGTGGAGTAAAGGGCATCTAAACATTTTTGGTTTTTCTTCTTCACATTTTCTTTTATTTTTCCCCTCTGGATGGTATTTTGTTGGGTTTTTGTTGTTGTTGTTTTGGGTTTTTTTTGTTTTTCTTTGTTGTTGTTATTTAACTTGATTTGGGTTTTTTTTGTTTTCACCTTTTACAGCTCCATAAATCCTCTGCACCAAATCCCAAACTCCCTCAGGAGTGCTGGCCAGCACATTGATCATGGCAAAATGGGATCAAACCCAGGCAAAACCCACCTGCCTTTTATTTGTCCTTCAGGGCAGCACCATAAATTAACAATGATGCCCCCCAGTGAAATCACCTCCTCCTTCCAACACCAAATTTATAAAAACACATAGGACATGTTTAACACAAACTGACACTTGTTCCTCCTTCCCCTGCTAAATTCACTGCCCCATTTTTTATTTATTCAGGATGCACAAGGCTGGGGAATCAGCAGAGCAGAGACCCCCCAGCCACGTGGAGAAGGTTTGTGCCAGGCAGAGGTCAGGGGATGGATGGGATGGGATGGGATGGGATGGGATGAGATGGGATGGGATGGGATGGGATGGGATGGGATGGGATGGGATGGGATGGGGTGGCGTGGGGTGGGATGGGGTGGGATGGGATGGGATGAGATGGGATGGGATGGGATGGGATGGGATGGGATGGGATGGGATGGGATGGGATGGGATGGGATGGGATAGGAGGGATGGGATGGGATGAGATGGGATGGGATGGGGTGGCGTGGGGTGGGATGGGGTGGGATGGGATGGGGTGGGATGGGATGGGATGAGATGGGATGGGATGGGATGGGATGGGATGGGATGGGATGGGATGGGATGGGATGGGATGGGATGGGATGGATGGCATGGGATGGCATGGGATGGCATGGGATGGCATGGGATGGGATGGGATGGGATGGGATGGGATGGGATGGGATGGGATGGGATGGGATGGCAGCAGAGCAGGGGCACCCCTGGCACGGACTGGGCAGGATTTTGGGGCCCTCCAGGTGGGCACAGGGAGGGAAGCCCAGCTGGCCCCTGGCAGTGCCTGAGCAGCTGCAGAGCAGTGGCAGCAGAGTACCCCAGTGGGAATGAATCCCCTTTTCCTCCCCAGGTAGGTAAGTCTGCAATAACAAATCCAGCTATCAATCCAACAGCTGTGAAAAGGGAGGATCCATAAAACCCATGGGCAGAAATACAAGTTTCTAGGTGTATTAAGCTCTGAATAAATTATCCATGTGGCCACTGAACTCTGCAGTGATCTTTCCATGGATTTCAGGTCAGATCCCTCCTTAAAATCTGCTTTGTGAAATGACTGGTACAGAAACCAGAAACGAGCAGAAGCAAAAACTTGACTTGTTCTTTCACCTTTTGGCAGTTTCCTGCTCTGGGTTCAGCTTTCACCGATTTATTCCAGAGGCCTTTGGCCCATTGGTGCAGAACTGGTCAATTTGCATGTGCAAATTTCTATAATTTGCCCTGTCTCTGTTCCATTGTGTGAGTTCAGTTTTTGCATTTGGTAAATAGAAATACTTTGTATTTGGAGAAAAAACTGGGCCACACACACAAATCTTCTGTTTACTACAAGTAACAGCAAGTAGTAAAAAAAATAAACAAACATGTTCCCCATTAAATCAGCATCAATTCACACAGAAAATCCACTTCATCAGAGGTTTTCCCTTTTGTGTCTGTCCATGTTATAAAGATGTTAATTTCTTTAAATCCCAAGGACTATCATTGTTTTAGCTCATATATAGACACAGAGACTGTACCATAAAATTAAGAACATTCCTCCCTCTCCCTCTGCACTGTTATTAGAGGAAAAAAAATCACAAAGCAGAATTTCCTTGAAGGGGACTGCCCAAAAACTTTTAAATTTGTAAACATTTAAGAGCCATACATAATTTAAATATCGAGTATAATGTCCTGCATTCATGCTGGGTAAAACTCTGGGTGTTGATTACTTTTCTGTGAGCTGTTTATTCTGAAGGAGCACGGTATCACCGAGGCAATCAAAGCAGTTTGGGGCATGGGGCTGTTTAGCATCCTGCTGATGAGTTATGCCATCAATACCAAACTGATTTCCAAGATAAACCCAACTGAGGCATAACAAAGCCCGAGTGATGGCCAACTGTGCTTATGTGATCATCTTACAGTGGTTACACAGCTCAGAGCTGCTTTTATCACCGGCCTGGTGATGCATTTATTGTGGCCTTTGCAGAGAAAAGGATTCAATTAAAAAGGCATCGTGGTGTTATCAGCCAAATTCTTCAGCTCAGCTCCTGGTCGTTAAAGCAGTTACTCGGTTTACACCGAATGAATCGAAGAAAAATGGAAGCAGGAGTGATTTGTTAGAAAAGCAAATAGATGTGGGTACAGTTGCAGAGGAGGACGTGAGCATCTCCCATGTACAAACAGCTGCTAATCTTATCAATGCACAGATGCCTCCGTGCTGCATTTAAAAGCAAGCTGCCTTTATTCCAGCTCCCACTCCATTGAAATCTGCTATAAATACCGACTTTATAACACTGACCCAATGTATAAATTGCTCAGTTCAAAAGAAAAGCTTTTTTGGAGGAAGGGGGGACCGGAGTAAAGGCAGTGTGCTGTAAAAGCTAAGTGGTTTTATTGGCACTTTAAAATAGCCTTTCTGCTGGACTCTGTCAGCTCTGATTATATATAACAACACTGGTTATGTATTAAAAATGTGTGTCAATAGCTGTGGTAGCACTGTGATTTGTCATTTGTGTGCCAGAGGTCCCAACAGGCTCGATTGACAAAATCTGGCCATGGCTCAGAGGGATCACACAGGGGGGATGTGTTTGGCTGGCAAGTTGATAAAAGAGGAGCTATCTCAGTGATTTAAACAAGAAACTTCATGGAAATGCCAGTGCAGGCTGCACTTGCACGCATCTCAGAGCCCTCTCCTGATGCCAGCAGAGGAGCTGAGGCTGCCACAGGGCAGGAGCTCCTTGCAGGAGTTTGTCAGTCAGGTGATGAATTAAACCTCGAGTAAAGAGTAAGGGCAAGTGAATTCTATTTACACAGGACGTGCAATGCGTGCCCTCGTATGCAGAGCTGTGAACTGCTGCTCCCAAAGCACCTCTGCAGAGGGAGTCCAGGTGTATTTGTGTTACACCTTGTGTTTTCCACTGACTCAAAAATACCAGACCTTTTTTTTCTGTGAGAGTACAGCCAGGATGGAGCCACTCAGACATCTCATCTCTCCTAGACGCCCTGAATAAGCAGCACTGAAAGCAAGCTGTATCCAAATAGCTTCCACAGAGCAGGCAGGCTTTTCAAAGCCTGCTTTCAAGCCAGGAGTGGATATAAAACAGGGAATAAAGCCTCCCTGCACTGGACACGAGCAAAGCTGTCCTCAGGCAGCAGGTGTGGAGCCTGTTCAGTGCAGGGAGGGCAACCTCTGCTTTTCAGCAGCTTGTTCAGCCTGCGTGTGAGCTCACAGGCTGGGAAATGAAACATCCCCCAGGACAGCTCCCCCTTTGAATCCTCTCAGCTGTATCCTACATAAATTACGCTGTGCTGAGACTGGAGGAAGTAATTTAATGCTGGAGCTCTGCAAAGGCTCTGGCTGCTGCTTGTGCTGAGGTGTAGCTGTGTTATGCATTACAGACAAACAGGGACTTTTGAAGACCCCTCTTCCTCGGAGTCTCCCACGGGGGTGAGATCAGTGAGATTTTGTTGATAATTGCTGAGTACTTTGGTTTCTCTTCAGACCATCCTCAGCTGAGGGCCAAGCCCAGAGGATCACCCAGCTGCTCCTCGTCCTGGCTGAGATCTCCACAGGTGGAGAACATTCCCTTCATCCTTTTCTCTGGATATTCCAGCTCCACCACCCCCAAACCCACCTCAGGTGCATCCTCCAGGCCTGAGCAGTGCCTGTGTGAGAGAGCTGCTCCCTGCTTCGCTGCCCTCCTGGGCACCACCCTGTGTGGTGTTTGCAGTGCTTTCTGCAGCACTGTCTGCCCTGCTGCTGCTCTGGGCCACCCTCCTAAAGAAAATGGTGTTGTTGTGGCTGCTCACAGCTCTGCTGCAAGCCAGGCTGCTGGGGCCAAGCTCCCAGAGGCTCCAGGGCAGAGCAGGAGCAGCAGCAATGTTTGGAAGCACCTGGGGGAACCTCCCGGCCCTGGGACAGAGTCTCCTGCCCGGTATCAGCCCTGGCTGATAGCACTGAGTCCTCCTGTGGATGGGAAACTTCAGGATTGTCACTGCAGGGCGATAAAAGTGGCCTTGTTCTGCTTATAAAGCACCTTCTGCTCTTCCAGCGGCGTGCAAATAGAAGGTAAATGAAAACATCTTTTGAAAACATTTTTGTTTTAAAGCTCCTTTTATAACCTGGCAGTCCAGAGTGATGGGGACACAACCCAGTGGGGCTGCTCCCATCCTGCCTGCTCTCTCTGAGCACAGGGAAGCAGCTTTCTCTGGGTTTGAGTCACAGCAGTGTCAGCTCTGAGTCTCCCTAGGGAAGTTTCTCCTCTGCATCGATCCACAGCGAAGTGAAACTCAGCAGCCTGAGCTGGGCTTTGCAAACACTCCCTGGAAGGACAAGAAATGTCTCAGACGGGCCCTTCTCTCCTGTTCTGTTCAGAGACCCTGCTGCTCAGTTTACAAGTGGAAAAACTGTTAATAGCACGGGGAGGTTATATTTTTATTATTGTTCTTTTCAAACAATTTGAACTTTCTTTGTAAGCGGCGTATTTTGCCCCAGTCTGTGCGTACCCAGCCGATCCCCAGCAGCGCCCAGGTGTTTGTGGCTGAGCTCTGGGGCTGTGTAACACGAATCCATCCCCTCAGTTCTGTGAGCAGCCTTAAGATGTCACTGCCCGCCTTGGCCGGGCTGCGGCCGCCGTGCGCGGCAGGAAACGCGCTGTTATTTTTAACACATCTCCTCCTCCGGCAGCGACAGACAAGGTGCTGATGGCAACTGCCTGCTCTTGCAGGCACTCATTAACTCCCCGAAAAGTCCCTTTCGCTTCCATTTCCTTCTGCTGAGCCCGGCGCTGGAGTGCCCGGAGAGCCGGGAAGGAGAGCTCACCCTGGGATGGGGCTGGGATGGAGATGGGCTCTGCCTGATCCTGGAGAGCCGGGAAGGAGAGCTCATCTTGGGATGGGGCTGGGATGGAGATGGGCTCTGCCTGATCCTGGAGAGCCGGGAAGGGGAGCTCATCCTGGGATGGAGATGGGCTCTGCCTGATCCTGCTCCTGTTCCTGGAGAGCCGGGAAGGAGAGCTCACCCTGGGATGGGGCTGGGATGGAGATGGGCTCTGCCTGCTCCTGGAGAGCCGGGAAGGGGAGCTCATCTTGGGATGGGGCTGGGATGGAGATGGGCTCTGCCTGCTCCTGCTGAGCCAGGAAGGAGAGCCCATCCTGGCAGGGATGGGGCTGGGCTCTGCCTGCATCCTGCAGCCCTGCGAGGGCTGGGCACCTTCCCTGGCAGCCTTATCCAAACACCTCTCTGCCTTTTTCTCTCCCCTTTCCCAGCCTTATCCGAACACCTCTCTGCCTTTTTCTCTCCCCTTTCCCAGCCTTATCCGAACACCTCTCTGCCTTTTTCTGTCCCCTTTCCCAGCCTTATCCGAACACCTCTCTGCCTTTCTCTCCCCTTTCCCAGCCCTGTCCTTTCTCCAGGTTCAGCACTCTCTGCTCTCCCTGTGCTGAGCTGCTGAGCCTCTCCCCGGGCTCTCCTTGTTCCCAGAGGTTCCTTGGCCAAAATAACCACTGAGAACCTCCAATGATGTTTAAATTAAATGTGTAGTGCCCATCATGCTGACACCCACAGAGCTGGGATTGGTGCCAGAGCTCTCTTTGCTTGAGAAGTCCTTGGGCACTCCAATGAGTTGAGCTGAACATGGAATTTCTACTCCAATGCATTCTGAGATGCTGCAGGTCCCCTGAGCATCTGGCACTGAATCAAGGTTAAACTGGGAAAGAGGTTCTACTTTTCATCCCCTTTGCCCATATATACAATTGGTAGATATAGAAATACACATCTATATTAGAATATTTAAAATCTATAAAAATAGAAAATATTTCTAGGAAAAAAAATTATTTTAAAAATATTTTGTCAGATGTTGCAGTTTGAGCTCTCCTTGCCCTGTTTCCTGCCCAGCCAGTACAACACAGCAGGAACAACTCTATATCTATATCTAATTCATTGGAATAAAATCTATGTATAAATTCACATTAAAGCACCCTTCTTTGAAGTACAAATCTGTAACAAAACCCATCACATCTGTTGGTCTGGGATTTAAAAAAAAAATTATAATTTAAAAATATTTTTAATTTTTAAATATTTTATTTTATTTAAATTTTTAAATTGATTTTATTTTAATTAATTTTTTATTTAATTCTTTAAATTTTTTTTTATTATTTCCAGGAAAAGCTGCTGTCCGCCAGATTCCCCCGAGTTCTCTGTACTGGGAGAGACTCTGGGCAGTGAGGGGAGCTGCACCCCTTTACCAGTGCTCATTAATTAGGACTATAAGTGAGGATGGAAAGAATTGCCTTGGTGTTGAGGAGTGGAACGTTGAAGCGTCGGCGTTAAACGTTTAGATCTCCAAGAAAACAATGTATCCACATCTTATAAAATTGATGGCTTTAAAATAAAACAAGTAATGGATGGTAAACAGCAGAGTGTGGAAAAGCACAGCGAGGGAGGGTGTGCTGGCTCTGGGGCAGAGCTCTTGATTCAAGGTTTACTACTCGACCATGGCTTCGTGAACCTTTTTGTGACCCCGAGCAAGTTACTCCCATCTCACTATTCTTCCATTTCCTCTTTCTGTAAAATGATATTAATAGCACTTCAGCTGCAGAGCAGGTTTATTGTACAAGGCTTAATGAATGTTTGTCTCCCTGTGATTGAGATTCTTTCCTGCTGGAGGCAAGAATTTTAAGCAGGTTGATTAAGTAGAAAAGGTCCCTACCTGAAGCTATTATTAAAAGCAGAAGGAATAATTTCTTAGGGAATTTTTAATCTTATGTGTATTACAATTGGCAAAATACAGCAGCTTTAGTTCCTCTGCTATTTAGCAACTTTAGTTTTGTTTCTGCCAGAAATTCTGCTGGGGGGTGCTCTGAGTTTTGAAATGATCCAAGGCAGACCCTGCTAAATTCTTCTTGCTCTGAGGAACAACAGTTACGCGGTGAGAAAATGTGTCACTGTACCAGCACCGCACATGGAGCTCTGGAACTGTAGCAAAGAGGAATTTTGGGTGTTCAGACAGACCCAGTCCTCCTCCCTAAGGCTGTTCCTGTGGTGCTCTGAGGTTTGAAGCTCTGGGACGTGCAAAACTCGGTGCTCACAAGGAGCAAACTCAGCAGCCCACAGAGGCTGGGTGAAAAAGGCTGTGCTGGGTTCAGAACACCAAATCCAGCCAGGAGGGAGCACTGAAGGCAGCTCTGGGACACCCTGAGTGCCTCAGGGAGGCAGCAGCATCCACCTGTGCTCACCTGTGCCGGAGATCCCAGCAGCATCCCAAACGTCCTGGCCTGGGAAAGAGGATTGGGGATGCAATAGTTAGGGAGAGATCAGCACCTGAAATAAATCAGTAAATAAACTGGTAACGAGAAAAATTGCAAGCGTGCATTCTTTTTTCAGAACTGTCCCTTCAAAAATGTCTTTAATAAACCTGGAATTAAAAGCTGCATAAATGTGCAGTGTCCCACCAAACCGCCCCTGCAACTGTTATTAGGAAGACACAAACATTCTGCCCATGTCTGAGAAATGAAGGACTAAGGATGGTAAAAGAGGTCCTGGTCCTGGTCTAGGAAAGAGAATTCCCACTGTGCCCAAAGCTGTGGCTGTGCCCTCCTGTGCCAGCTCACTCTCACATTTACCAGCCCTCCCTGAGCCAGAGCTTTGTTCAAAATGAACCTCCCTGCCCCACTAAGGAGGGCTCGCAGCGAGAGGTGCCAGGAGCAGCTGTGTGAGTTCCAGCTCTGCTCTGGGGCTGTGATGGAAGGATTGGCAAGGATTTGGGCAGTGCCCACGGGACTGTTGTGGTGGGGCAGGATTCTAAAGCTGCTGCTGGTGGCAGAGACAAAAGCTGGGATGTTTTAAGAGTTAGGCCCAACAGTATGCACAGTGCTGCCATTATTATACAAACAGGGCTTAAAGTCCTTGTCTTTCTCCCTGATGTGTTCAAAGCAGTTGCGCTGATTAATAAAAACCAGGGACAAGTTTTGGGTTTTGTCAGAAAATGGAGTGGCTGGAGTCTCTTCAGAAGCTGAGGGATGTAATTCTGTTAATAACTGCAACTTATAGCTGAGAAAAAGAGTTCCCTTGTTAGAACTGAAATGGCCAACAGAGGCCTTGTAAAACCTGCAGAGAGAGAGAAAACAGGGGGTTGTATAAAGGAATATTTTAACATTGGCCAGCAAATCTTCCTTTTTGTCCCTCTTTACTTTGATTCAGTGCCCTGATGCTTCCTCCTGAACCTGCTCTGGCTCCTGATCCCGGTAGCAGCTGTGGAATGGGCAGATCCAGTCAGGATCAGTGGTGGGGACGCTGCTGAAAGGGGCTCAGAGGTGCTCCTGGGGCACATCCAGAGCTCCCAGGGGAATCTTAAACCTAAAAATGGAGTTGTATTTCTCTTCTACAAGGCTGATTAAGGATAAACTGTCTAATTAAGAAATGATACTTAAATTATTTTTACTTTACTTCAATGACTAACTACTTGTGGTTTGCAATGTGGACTTCTTTATCTAATTACACAGTACAACCTAAGCTCATGAAGAAGAAGGTGAAGAGGAAGGACTAGCTTCCATATGAAAACTTCCATCTTGTTTTATATATATTGCTACATTCTAAACCTTTAAACTCTGAGTTTGTTACTATGTGATATTATACACTTCTATTCAAAGTACACTCTGATAATCTCAGTTTTATTATTTAATTTTGGAATTTCTCTTTATGGCCTCAGGTCACAGGTAGTGTTCTCTTGGAGGTCAGTGCCTGCAGCTGCCCCTGCCCAGGGCCCAGCCTGGTGCCACCACCCTGGTGCTACCACCCTGGTGCCACCTGCAAGGGGGCTGCTGTAAAACCCATCCTGGGCCCGTTCTGCTGGGGGTTGGATTCAGATCACAAATTAGGCTCAGCTCTGTGAGGAGACTTTTGAGGGTTTAAATGAATTCATGGTTTGCTGATGTTTCTGTGCTAGCAGTAATGTGTTCTTTCTGTTTGGCAGAGCAGTTAAATGTTCAGTGTCAGCCTAATCCTTCTGATGTCTGGGAGGCTTTCATTTATGAAATCCTCAGGTTATTCACATCCTGCTCATGTAGAAGTGACTACAAAATTAGCATGAAATCTCCCATCAGAAATCAGAGGTTTCATGGAGCTTTTGCAATGAAAGAACAATAACAACAATCATTTCTTGAAACCTCTTCACAATGTCATACTACACTTAGGACGTGTTTAAAACATTAAATAGATCTTTCCTGTCATTCAGTTCTTTCCAAATAAATTGTGAGAGTCTAATTCAGAGGAGGTTTGCTTCCATTACCTTTTGGCATTCTGAGGCTATGATAATCTTCCTCATGCAAAAATATGTTTAATAAGCTATAAAACTGCATTCTGTCCTCTTTTCCCTGTTATGGGGATCCATCAGCATCAGAACTGCACATATAAGCATGTACTCAAATGGAACCTGCAGGGAAAATCAGATTTACCATCTTCTTTCACAAAGAATCATGTTTTTCTCAGGCTGTTTGCAGAGGCTTTAGAACCCATTAAAAACAGAGCTCCTCTTTTACCATCCTTAGTCCTTCATTTCTCAGACATGGGCAGAATGTTTGTGTCTTCCTAATAACAGTTGCAGGCGTGGTTTGGTGGGACACTGCACATTTATGCAGCTTTTAATTCCAGGTTTATTAAAGACATTTCTGAAGGGACAGTTCCGAAAAAAGAATGCACGCTTGCAATTTTTCTCGTTACCAGTTTATTTACTGATTTATTTCAGGTGCTGATCTCTCCCTAACTATTGCATCCCCAATCCCTTTTCTGCCATCAGAGGAAACAATCAGAAAAAGCTGCCATTGCCCCTCCAGGTTTCTCGTTGGCCAATTGGAGTTTTTGGCTCTTTATCCTGTTGATTAAAAGAACAGCTGAGAGAAGTCAGAATGCAATGCATTTACAGAGCTGCCACACCCAGCTCTGCTCTTTGCTTTACTCTGATTAATTTAGCAAATGCAAAACCCCTGTAAACTCAAATATTTTTGCCCATAGCTGCTCTATAGTTCGCAGTAAGCCTTGGGTAAACGGGCCTGGAGATAACAAAATCAGTACAACAAAGGCTTCCAAAAAGCTCTGTGTTGAAAAGTGGGGTTCTGTAAAGTAACATTTTGTGCTGGGGCACATAGACGGTATGAAATGGAACAGCCCTTTTGGAGAAGCTGCCTTTAATTCGGTGTATGAGAAAAACAACTGTCACTGTTTACACTCCTCGCTCAAGGTAAGCGTGTTTGTCTAAAGTATTACCCCAGCCTGCCTTGCAAACACTCCAAGCTTGCTTACCATTTTTCTATATATAGACTGCTCTGTGGAACTGTCTTTATCAAAACTTTGGGGGAAATCTTTAACAGGATCTGAGAGACTTGCCTAATTTATGCAGCCGTCTATTCTCCTCCTATTGATTCCCTCCGTGATATATGTTTATCCTCCCTGCCTGTGAAAACCTGGAATTAAAACCGAAGCGTTTCTGTTTTATGCCTGTAATTGCGGGTAGAGAGGAGATGGGGGTTATGCATAAAAGCTGTAATCTCTTTAGTGAGCTTTAAACAAATCATCCTGTAAATCCCAACGCCAAACCACGCCAAGTTTACAAGACAGGCGCTTCCAAACAGCAGACCCTTACTTCACCACAGTTTTTTGAAACTATTTCAGAGGCCCATTCCCACACCTTTCGAGCTGAAATACCCAAAAATGAAGCAGCTCCCCGATTTGAGAGGGTACAGAGAGACTGGGGGAGAGACGTGGTCCCCGCATCAAAACCATCCTGGAGAGATCAGCCATGGACGATTTAAATCTTCCCTGGTTTATCTCTTTGTTTGCTGCTCGGAATGCCATTGATAGCTGCTTTGTCTCTCTAATTGTTTTAATTAGCCGCCCAGCGTGCCCCGCAGCGGGACGGGCACCGCGGCAGCTCCGTGCCCTTGTCCGCCCATTGTCTCCTCTCCACGGCTGCTGCTGCTGCCGAGCAGGGCACAGAAACCTGCCCCGCTTTGCCTGTGCGAGGCACGGAGCGAGGAAAGGCGGCGCAGCCGCTTCGGGGACGGTCCCATCGCCGCCGATGGTGCGCGGGTCGCACAAAGGGAGCGCTGCCCGCGTGGACTGGGCTTTCCACGAGTCCTGTCCGCGGCAATTAGGCCGATATTCACGGCACTTACTGTGCTCTCCTCTCGGCAGATCTCTTCTAAGTTATTATTTCTTTGGCTCTCTGGTGTTATTTGTTCTTGTTGACCACATCCTTCTTTTGTAAGTGGAAATCTGGATGTTCAATTATGATGTAGATCTGCAACTCATTAACGGTAGGCTTTGGTGCTGTGGCCGTTTGAAGACAATTCTGTCATTTAACTTGTGGGAACTTTTGGCAGTGTGTATGTTCTGGGGGGGAAAGAAACTCAAAACCCAAAAGTTTGGTTTTAAAGTTTATCAATAACATCAAAACCTCAAAGCCTTTCATAGTGTAGTCTGTGCCGTCCCGTCCCCCCCCCCCAAAAAAAAAAAAAAAAAAAAACAAAAAAACCCTCAAAAATTTTAAAAAACAAAAGAAAACAACCGCAGAAAAAGAAACCTGTGCCTGGGATAAAGGAACGTGACTAGAGAGAGGTGCTCCGTGAAAGCACAAGTTTCCTTTGGAGTTGGTTTGTTCGAATTAGCCCAAGGTCAGTCCTCGCCAATTCTTGCCCCACTTCAGCTGCTCTCTGGGCGTTAACAAAAGCATGTGCTGTGTTAGCCAGGACTCCAGGCCGGGGCTCTCAGAGGGAGGAGCTGGGCTGTTCCCCCTCTGGGAGTTTTAGCTCATTAGTCTGTGTGCTCCATCCCACTGCTCTCCTTGAAACGTGCCCACGGTAGAGGATTACTTTGGGATTTGATGGACTGGATTGAGGGAATTTTCTGCTCGGAGTTGAATGGGAATCCTAAATGCCTGGCAGTGTCTGTGGTGTGCTAACCTAAAGGCGCTGCTGCTGTTCTTGCTGCCAATCCTTGCCCTTCTGCTGTGGCTGGAGGGGTGTTAGAAAGGTGTTGGTGGGGGAGGCCTGCGAGTTCTCTGTTAGAGCCAACAGACAAATAACATCACCTCGAGAGGAGAGGGAGGGACAGGGGCTCCTTCAGGAGGGGAAGCAGCAACGCATTCCCTGCCCCGTTTTACCCCTCTTCAAGATAAGAGCTAATTTCAGTTTCTCTGCTCCATTTCCTTGGCTGTCAGATATGAGGGGACAGAGAGGGGGCTGCAGTTTGCCTCAGCACTGCTCAGTGCTGTTGGTGGGATGGGGAGTGGCAGAAATTAAGTTGTCTCAAGATTTATTGATTTTTACTTACATTTATAAGTCGTGAAGGAAAAATCTTGGATGCAGGTTTCTTGTTTGACCTTGGGCACCTTGTTCAGGCCTTGGAGAGCCTCAGCCTCCACCCCCGGCAGAAGCTGTGGCTCCTTTTGCTTTTCTAGAATGTGGCTAAAAGCCACTAAAGATTGCAAAGAGCTCAGAGGCTACTCTAAGTAAAGCTTTTGGGGTTGAGAGGAAGAAATCTGAGAGCATCTCTGATGCCAGTGCTTAGCCAACCTTTACAGAAAAAACAAGTAATCTTATTTATATCTGTTTATGTCTATTTGTTTCCCTTCTCCAAATAGAAACAGAACTCTTGAGTGGCACTCAGGCTCAGCTGTGCTATGCCATGGGTGCCAAACTGATACTTGTAGGTGATATTTGAGCATTTTAATCAAAACTGAATCAGTTAAACACTGCAAATGACTTTGCACTGTGAAATCATGCACTTGCAAACTGTGAATTTATATTTCTGGAGTCTCCATGTGGTTTGCTCTGAATTTGGATGTGCATTTACTGCAGGCAGCAGTGGTGGCACTGCTGATTGGGCAACTCAGTTTGGATGAATTTACTTCCTGATGTATTCATGGACAATGCCTGTACAACCTAAAGACACAATTTGGTGTTTGATGCTGTTTTATGTGCCAGATGCTGTGGCCATCTCTGATGAGCCTGAGTGTAAAGCAGGAGCTGCATTTCTGTGGTGCCATTGCAGGGCAGTCGTTGGGCAGTTTTTTCTCTCCAGCCTGGACCAGTGTTGTGATAATGCTCACAGTGTGGTTTCACTGGGGGGAAGCTGGCTGAGCACTTGGATTCCATTCCTGCCTTGTAAAGGCACAAAACCAGAACAAGCTGAACCCAGAAAGAATTCCCTGCCTGCAAAAAGCTTGTGGAAAAAGGCAGAATTGCCCCAAAGGAAGCCTGACGTGTTATTAAGAGATTAATGTGCTCTTTGTGATTAGGATGGAGCCTTTGGTCTGGAGCCGTTTTTCTTTTCAGATCAACAAACCTTGTTCACTGGTTATTTACTAGATGAAGGCTCCTATAAAGCACCAGTGCAGAGCTTTTTGTGTCCCTCCATGTGAGTCACAATTTATAAATAATGGCTGTGTTTCCAAAGGAGCCCTGAGCAGGGCTCTGCTGGGTGAGGCAGTGTCTCAGCTGAGACACTCTAATTAGCTCTTACTCAAGAGATGCTGCCCAGCCAAGGCCATCCCAGTGCCAGCAGCAGTGGTGGTGCCATGGAGAGCTGGCTCAGTGCTCCATTGAGCACTTTGGACACATGATGGTGTTTTGTGCTGGAAATCTTGCACGGGGAAGCTCTGTAAGTTCTGTGAGCTCTGGACCCTGGCAGGAGGAGCAGGGCCTGACTCTGGGCCTCTCCTCTCCCCAGGCAAACCCAGGTGTTGGAGAGTGTAAAGAAAAAGGTGCCCTGGCAAAGCCCACGAGAACATATCCAGGCTTACATTGCTGGGTGTCACTGGGGCTCCTGCTGACCCAGCCCCAGGCTGGGGAGGTGGAGATGCCCGTGGAGAGGAGGGGGGGTCACCTGTTGGGAACACACCCACCTTGAGGGACCAGCATCAAAGCCACCCTGCTGGAGAACTGTGCTGGGGAGGGGCTCCTGTCCCTGGGGTGGGCAGGGTCACTGTAAACCTGCTCTGGGGCTGGGCTGGGAGAAATCCGTGCTAAAAATGCTCATTTCTTACACAAGAGCTCTTGTAGTAATGCATTGACCCAAAGGCAGCTTGAGTGTAAACAACTAATTGGAAAGGTCGAGTGATTATTTTCTGGTTTTCATTTTGAGCTAGATGGTGAAATGTTTACATCTCCTATAGATATGATTGATGTGGAGAGCAAACAAGAAAAAAGTCCTTTGCTGGGTCAACAGGTTACTTAGAAATGTGTAGAAAGGTTAATCCCAAAGCTTCTGTCCTTCTTAAGTGACCATTGTTATTTATGTATTCATAACCCTGGAAAAATCATAAGGACCTTTCCCCCCACTCCAGGAAGTTATACTCCTGCATTTACCTGTTACAAATGACTAACTAAAGTAATCCACAATTTTTATGACCTCTCACTGCACTTTCAAATGAGATTTTCCTGCTTTGTGAGAGCTTGCTGAGGTATTACTTTCTGCTCAGGTGTAACTGAAGTCCTGGGTCATCCATTCAAGAATGTTGTTGCCTGTGAGATATTAATTGCTTCTCAAACCTCAGAGCTGCTCCAGCTCCCAAAGGTTAATGGAGCAGATAGATTTAGGACATGTTCCTAACCACACAGGTTATCCTCCCTTCCAGAAATATGACACTCGCTGAGATGGGTCATTCATTTTTATTGTTGCAAATGTAATGAAGCATGGCATTTATAATCCACTGGCTGGGAACATCTTACTTGGGCAAGGAGGCCATGATGGGAGAGCTCCAGTGGGTGCTGGCACGTGCAGCTCTGTCCCTGCTCTCTGGAAACAAACCCACCTGGTACATCCCTGTGCCACCTGCCTGGCAGGGGCTTGGCCCGGGCCATCTCCAGAGGTGCCCTGGGGCTGCCCAGGGCTGGGTCTCTGTGCCCTGGGGCACTCCAGGGCTGGGTCTCTGTGCCCTGGGGCACTCCAGGGCTGGGTCTCTGTGCCCCGGGGCTGCCCAGGGCTGGGTCTCTGTGCCCTGGGGCTGCCCAGGGCTGGGTCTCTGTGCCCTGGGGCACCCCAGGGCTGGGTCTCTGTGCCCTGGGGCACTCCAGGGCTGGGTCTCTGTGCGCCCTGGGGCTGCCCAGGGCTGGGTCTCTGTGCGCCCTGGGGCTGCCCAGGGCTGGGTCTCTGTGCCCTGGGGCACTCCAGGGCTGGGTCTCTGTGCCCTGGGGCACTCCAGGGCTGGGTCTCTGTGCCCTGGGGCTGCCCAGGGCTGGGTCTCTGTGCCCTGGGGCTGCCCAGGGCTGGGTCTCTGTGCCCTGGGGCTGCCCAGGGCTGGGTCTCTGTGCCCTGGGGCTGCCCAGGGCTGGGTCTCTGTGCCCTGGGGCTGCCCAGGGCTGGGTCTCTGTGCCCTGGGGCTGCCCAGGGCTGGGTCTCTGTGCCCTGGGGCTGCCCAGGGCTGGGTCTCTGTGCCCTGGGGCACTCCAGGGCTGGGTCTCTGTGCCCTGGGTTCCCCAGGGCTGGGTCCCTGTGCCCTGGGGCTGCCCAGGGCTGGGTCCCTGTGCCCTGGGGCTGCCCAGGGCTGGGTCTCTGTGCCCTGGGGCTGCCCAGGGCTGGGTCTCTGTGCCCTGGGCTCTGCCCCCTCAGCTGACACAAGTGTTCTTTGCTGTGCTGTCAGACCCACCCAGTGAAATTGGCAGTGAAATGTTGGTTTCTTTAAATATCACCAGGCCAGGACCCTTGGACTCCGTGCCAGACAAAGCTCCTGAGCAGCACCAGCAAACTCCTCGTGGGAGCTCCGTGAGCCCCTCCTCTTTTCAGGAGTTATCTAAATTCTGTCTATCAGAAACCCTTGGCAATGCAGCTGCTAAGTTTTGATAAATATTCAATAAGCCCCGGGATTTACTGGGAAGATTCATGAGGGTCCCCTCGTCCCTCCCACACGCACTGTGGGCTCTGGAATTTTAGAAATATTTGCCCAGGTTGTGTGTGAGCAGGATGTGTGGACACGTGGCTGCCCCTGGTGTGGATGACCTCCAGCTTCTCCTCTTTGTCTTACAAATGGGAGCAGCAGTTTGGCTTGCCAGGTCCTGCACCCCTCTGTGTCCTGAGAGCACAGCCAAGGAGGTCTAAATCTGGTTCATTTCAGTTTAAAGCCATATCTTTTTTTAGCCAGTTAATGTTATGACTGATAAATATCATCAGTGCTCTGTGCAAAAAGAACAGAAATTCTTTTTCTGGCTTTCTGGTGTCTGTCAGTGAAGTCAGCTACTTTAAAAGGTTGAAACTGTGATATAAAAGTGATAATTGTGATATGAAAGTGTCAATCCTGTTGTTGTTATAACAGGTCATCTTAAAAATAATGATGGAGGATCTTTTTAGTATGATAAGGGAAACAAAAAAGAACTTTCAGCAGGGTTTGGGAGAGGTCCATGCAAGCATTGATCCTCAGGTGCCATCCCAGGGCAGTCATGGTGTTCTATGCACAGGCAGGTGTCACCCAGACCCTTCCTTTCATCTCAAGGTGAAACCCAAAGAAATACTGCCCTCAAACCTGGGAGGGAATTTTACCTTGGGAGCAAGAGGCAGAGCTTGTGCTGCAAGTTTTGGTCTTGTGGAAGGGTCCATCCAGCACTCCTGACTGCAGGGCTGCTGCACTCCAGGCTGCTTTACCTCAGGGCCTGTTCTCCCTGGCCTGAGCTAGTGGCAAGAGTTTACTGAGAAAATCTCAAAAGTATTCAGTGGAGTCTTGCTTCATTATTTTAATTTGAAAATTAATTTAAGCCCTTCATGGAAAGGGTGCTCAGGGCTTGGCAGGGGCTGCCCAGAGAGGTTTGGATCCCTGGAGGTGTCCCAGGAAGGGCTGGAGGTGGCACTCAGAGCTCTGGGCAGGGGACAAGGTGGCGATGGGCACAGCTGGGACTGGATGGACTGGGAGATTTGTTTTTCCAACCTCAGTGAATCCATTATTCTGTATAGACTGGAAGATACATATATATATATGTGTGTGTGTGTATATATATATATATATGTATATATGTATATAGGAAGAGCCTGTAGACTTTTTTTTCTGCCCACAGAGTGGAAAGTTGTGATGCTCCACAGGATCTTCTCTGAGTGGAAACTCAGCTTTATAGACTGCAGAGCTGAGTGCCACACTGTAGAGTAGGAAGGAGGAAACTTTGCACCTTAATCACTGAGTGATTTCATGAGGATGACAATATGTCATTCCTTAGGGCATAGCAAACGGAAGATGAATAGATAAAGAGGCTCAGAGCACCCTAAACAGGCACATGTTGCTGTGGGGCCAGGGAGGAGGTTGGTGAAGGGGCTGGCCAGGGCACAGTGAGGTCTTTGCTGCTCCTGATGCAGCTTGGGCTCCTCTGCTGCTCTCAACACAGCTACTCAAGGGTTATGCACACCACAAGGGGAGAACAGTTGTTCAACAGAATCTCTTCACTCCTGCCTTTGGATTAATTGAATCCTGCGCAGGCCTTATCAGGAAGAGCTGTCAGCAAAGAATTCCAATAATCCAATCAGGAGGTCAGGAGTGCCAGAATAAGTGTCTACAAATCGGATTGGGAGAGCCAAAGCTGAAGGCAAGCAATATTCCAGAGATGGCAGAAGAGATGATTTCACCACGGTGCTGATATCATTCATGGAGGTTGATAAGTTCAGCACAACAGCCCTGTTTTGTTTATTGTGCTGGAAAGGTGATAATTTAAAATCCTGATTGGAAAGGCAACAGAACAACCCGAGGAGTGTAAATTGGGTGGTAATAGCGCCTAAACAGTCTCTCAGGTTACAGTCTGTGCAATTTTATGAATATCAAGGACCTTGAAGGAGGTGGCCAATGTTAACCACCAGGTGAAGTACAAAGCTGTTGATAACTGAGCAACAGATGAGTTAAGAGTTTGTTAAAAAAATTAAATCATTGGTCATGGGACTGCTGGTGTCATACAGTCACCTAAAAATAGCAGCTATTCCACAGTGCAGAAATTCAGGAATACTGTTTGTATCCAGCTGTTCTTAGGAGGAAATATTTCAAGTGACTGACTCAAACCTTAGTCACTTCTTGTGTGTTTGCTGTTGTATTTATCAGAGAAGTCCCTTAACCTGAGCTGTCATGTAAAAACGAGGCTGTCCAGAGGTGACTGAAATACAGTAAGTCCATCCTGCAGGCTGCTGTCACCTGTCAGGCTGTGGATTTAAATTTTTGGATGGGTTTTTTTTCGGTTTTTCCTGTGGGAAATGATAGCCTCAAGAAGAGAACTGCAGTGTGTGCTCAGGGCAGGCTGTGATGGGGAAAGCTTTGCCCCAGGTGGAGTTGAGCCAGCACAGAGCTGGGGACTCGTGGCTGTCCAGAGGGAAGGAGTCTGAGCTCTGTCAGCCAGGGCAGCTTTGGGTCTGGGAGATGTAAAACCCAATTCCCTGATGTGTCCTGGGCCCAGAGGTCTCCTCTCCCTCTTGTTGAACAATTTCAATTTCCTGCCTGCAGATGCAGAGTGTTTGTCTGCATTTCCGAGCAGTGCTTGTTTCATTCCTGTGTTACAGGGTGGTATCGAATGGAATAACCTGCATGTGCCAATTAAACAGAGTGGACTGAAGGTGGGGACAAGTGAAAAGTGCTCAGTTCAGTTCCCTCACGCAGGAATGACTGGCAGTAACTTTGTGATTTAAGCCAGTGTGACTGGGAGTTGCTCTGGTCTCTTGCTGACTGCAGAGAGGCTTTCCTGAGCCAAGAGGTGCCTCTCTATTGTAAAACCTTGTATTTCTAACCTTTAACATCTTACCAGCAGTACTGTCCATTGCTTTCACATCATTATCTGAGTTTAAATACCTCTCCTCTGAGGCTAATCTTTAAACCTTGCTTAGTGCTACCTTCATACTTAATCATTCTCTTGCTTTGCAAAGCACTTGGGCATCATTCCGATGATAAATTTCAGCTTCATCAGCTACTGACCCACATCTGCTCTGCAACTGCTTGTCCCCACAGGTCCTGGGGTAATGTTATAATTAAAGAGCAGCTGCTGGCACATACAGCCTCCATGGGCTCTGTCATCAAAGGGCAACTGATGTCCCACATTAGCTGAATGGATCTCTAAGGAATTTCAGTGATAGAAACCAACTTCTGTCCTCGGGAGAAACCACAGCACATCTGCCTTGTGCTGGTGCTCATGCCTCAGTTGTGCCTGGAGGTTTGGCCATGAGGTCTTGGAGAACACAGGGACCACCACCCATGCCCACAAGTCTGATTAAAGCTGAATGGCAGAGGAAAAGTCCATTTATAAATCAGCAAAAATGGATACAGGCAAATAATCTTGTGTTTGGTGTATGATTAACCCTTGGAATTTACTGCAGTGGGATATTACTGAGGCAAATAGTTTAGTAGGATTTAGGGATTAGAGAGATGAATAAGAGGAGCATTTACTGGTTACCTTCTCCAGGTTTAGGAAAGGTAATTTCTTCTCTGTGCAACTCGATGCACGAGTTGAGCAAACACCCACCAGCGTGAGGACAGGCAGTGCCTTCTCCATCCCCAGGGCCAGGATGATGCATCAGTGCTTTTGTCCATCAAACACTGCCCTGAGAGCCCAACTTCTCCCTGCTCTGGGAGGATTATTTTGGCCCTGTGCTTCAGGCCAGGACTATTCCATACCTTCAGCACTTTGGGGCTTTGCCCTCCCACCTTCTTTTATTCCTTTCTTTATTTCCAAAGGCCAGTGGCCTCCGCAGTGATCATTATGAGTAATGAACGAGCTTATTTATTATAAATCTGTTCAGGGGTAGTTAACGAGGCCAGGTTTCTGTTTAACTGTCCCACTGTAACCTGCTTGGAGCAGAGCTACACTCTAAACATAATGACCTCTTAATGCTTCTTATTTATTTATTTAGAGGCAGTATAAACACCCCAGGCCAGAACCTCTGTGGCTGCATCAGCCTGCCCCCAGCAGCCAGGATCTGCTGAAATCAATGGGGCTTTACTGATTTACATCCCCTGAGAATCTCCATGTAAAATAAATTCCAGCCAGGAGGTAGAAGATACATGGATATGCAGAAGTCAGATAAATTGGTGTGTTTGTATGACACACAGACATTTCAGGGTCAGCAGTAGGTACAGAAATCAGAGTTCCTTTAGAAGAAAACTTAACTACTAATCCGACTTATTAAAGCTGATTTATGTTTGCTAAAAAACAGTCAGGTGACAACTGACTGATGCATATCTTTATTTGCCTTGGTGTAATCCTGCATTTCTGTTTTGCACTGGCAGCCCTGGTGTCTCACTGTTTTCAGGTCAGAGTCTGATTTCAGCTGTCCCCAGGAGGGTGGTGCAGGGAGCAGCACAGCCCTGCTTTGTGTGCATGCACAGAAAAAACAGATTTTGCAACCCTGAACGCCCCCACCCCGCGCTCCCAGGAGCTGTAAACTGCCCCGTCCACCTTAAAAACAACAAAATACCTTTCAACCAAGAGCCGCCAGCCCTGCCGGCCAAGTTTTAATAAATTGCAATAGTCCTAATTTTGCCCCCACCCCGGCTGAGGTTGCTCCTCAGAAAATGCCATGCAGGTTTTGCTCCAAGTGAAATGAGTATGCATCCCATTTTCTGAGGCCACAGTCCGTGGTGTGCACAACTGGAAGTTGGATTAAGCTGAAAGAGGTGGAATTCTACCAAGGAATGTTAGTGTTGCATATTTAAGTACACAGTCCTAACTGACAAATTTCTCTGCTGCTTTTCCCCCTCCCTCAGCATGACAACCCAAAACTTCCAAAACAATGATTTCTGTGGGTTTTAGTGATGTAGCCTTGTCCCTTAAGCCATGACTACTGTACTATGACTTATTATAATGCTGTGCCATGAAACACCTCATAAAAATGTTATTTCCTCTGCTTTCTTCTTGAGCCTTTACAAGAAAATTGCTTTCAGTCTGCTCAAATCCTGTTACTTTTCATAACAACCTCTTCTAAATAGAAGCAGTGTAATTAACTTAGGTTGATAAGAACAAACCAGAAAAATAAGGGAGATGTTTAACTTTCTTTCCCCCATTTTGTTTATTGCTTTGTCACTTACCAAAGGTTGGAAGGAAGGAAAAAAAAAAGTAATTGGATGGTTTATAATTTGTGACCATTTAAAAGAATAAATGACCTGAATCAAAGGTCAAAGCCTTTGTGCTTTCTGCAGTAGAGAGGTTTTTGTTTTGTTTTCCCCCGAATCTTTTTATACTGGAAAAAAAGAAAAGAAAAAAAATTAAAGCAGAGTGAAATAAAAATCCTCCCCGCGCGTGTTCACGCACAGCGCGGTTCCGAAAGGCCCTTCACAGCTTCTGATTTAAACGCCTTTTTTCCTTAAAGCTTGCAAATATCAACAACATTCCTGCACACTGTAATCAAATACTTTCCCAAAAAGCCATGGAATGTGCCATAATTTGTCAAAGATCCTCACTGACAAGTTTTTAGTAAAGTCCACTACAGCAAACCCTCCTCGGCCCCCTTGACCCACGTAGCAAGAGACCTTTGACCCTATTTGGGCCTCTTTTATGAGCTTCTTTCACTCTGACCAGATGGCTAAACTATCAAAGGTTTTTATGAGTAAAAACTGCTTTTCAAACTCACAAGTTGTATATTTCTCTCCATGTTAATGTGAACTATCAACCCAAAGGCTTTAAATTGAAAACACAAAAGGTGCGGCGCAGCTGCCGCATTGTGCCGGCTGGGTGGGGATGTTTGCAGAGTAAACAGCTGATGGCCACATGAAGACAGTTTAAGGCCAAATAGTTTAAAAAAACACCCATCCGAGCCCCAATAAATTATTTTTCCCCCGGATATTGTTTGGAGCCTCTGAACAGGAGTGTTTGCATATTCATTCACAGCTCCCCCCAGCCCAGCCTCCCTCCCTGCCTGCAGAGCACTGCCCCAGTGGCAAATTAGGACTAATTAGACCAAATTGTGTCAGAAACAAAAATAGAGAGATTACAGACTTCTAAATCAGTTTGAATTTCAATGCAAACATCTCTGAACACCTGGACATCACTTTCTTAGAGCTGTTTTGTCCCTTGCTGCCTGTGTGCTCTCAGAGTTGTACTGGGGAGGATTTTTAATCTGAGATTTGTTGTTACTGTACAGTTCAGATATTTTTGGGGTTTTTTTAATGTAATATACTCCTATATATCTTTAATATAAATGATCAATATACTGTATGCGTTTCACAGCCTTTGTTCTCCCTGTTTTTAACAGGTGATTACCAACTTTCAAATCAAGATCCTATATATCACAGAGAGATTAATAACAAAAAATCATAGCCCCCTAGGTTTTCCCAAGAGAGCTGGGGAATATAATCTGCTCTTCCTCTTTCTCACAGGTCTCCAAGAGCTCTTTTTTAACCCTTCCCTTTCTGGCATGCCATTCTCTCTGTGGAGTATTTGTTTCATTAATGGAAAGTCTTGTGTTGTTCAAGTGGGAGAACTGCACGTTTGGGAACAACTCCATTTAACATCCTTAATGAAATTACTTTTATGCAAGGTGTTCCTTTAATTCACTTGGAAATGAGGGACTTAACTGGCTACGTATCTTTTTGAGTCAGATATTCTCTCCTCTCACTTAAAATCACAAAAGGGTTTTGTTTGAATGAGAACAGTGTTGTCCAAGTAAGATAAAAGATAAATACTGGGAAGAAGTCCCTGCTTTAGTGAAACCAAGGTGTCTGGTAACAGCAGGCTGGTGAATCATGTGCTCATCATGCATCCTGAAATCCCAAATCCCACAGGCCAGGGCTGTGTCCTCTCATCAGCAGCTGCTCAGCCCTACTGTACTTGGAGCTGTCAGTCATGCCAGCACACTTTGCAGGAGAACACGATGTACACAGAAAGAGATGTAAAAATGTGTCAGTTTTTCTCATACCTAAGAGAAAAAAAAGAAATCAGCTTATCCTTCCCTCCTGTCTAAAGCTTTTCACTTTCTCAGATTTCTTTACGTGTGACTTGTTAATCCATCAGTCTTGTTTATCCAACCAGGTTTATTAATGACAAATGTTGCTGGCCTTGCTGAGTTATGACTGTAAACTGAAAGAATATGAGGGCCAAGGTGAAAAGGTGATTTCTTTATAACAGCTGTAATTTATCCTGGGCTTTGGCCAGGCCTTTGATTTTGGACTGGCCCTGGATATAGTATTCCTACTGATTGCATTAGAATAGCCCTCAGGGGTCATGCTGAATTCCAGGGCCCTGGAACCAGTTAGAAGAATGGAAGATGACCATATGTGCAGGGTTAGGGAATGATAATAAGGTGCAGCACAATACCAGCCCGGGTGTTGTGGAAATCCTCTGCTCTGCCTTCTGCAGGCTGTCATTCATATCAGCATTGCATAAGAAATGCACCCAGCCTGGGCAGGGGGAGGAGAAAAGAAAGCAGGAAAAAAGAAATTAAGTCTCTTAGTTAGTCCTTGGGTTCATTAAATGCCTGCTGCACTGAGAGGGCTGGAGTGTCTCGTGGCTCCTCTGTGGGGTTTCTGAAAGGACAGGAGAGGTCGGTGCCATCTGAAGCAGCTTCAGCAATTGTTGTCCCCAGGTATCAGTTCCTGTGCCAAAGCCGCCCTGTCCTTGTCCCACGGAGCAGGAGGAGATGGGAATATGAGGGTGCCATGCCTGGCTGGCTCCTGGCTGTGTTCCTGAGCTCAGGGCACAGCCCTGGGGTGGGCAGCACTGCTGCCAGGGTCACCTCCCCTCCTGAGCTCTTCCCCCAGCTCCCGGGGAGCTCTCACCTCTTCCAGCCTGCCCAAAAGCATCTCTCAACCATCATCCTCAGCCCTTCCCCTTGAAACTGCTTCACTTTCCATGGAATAATGAGAGTTTAAAATGGAGTTGAAAGGAGAGCACAAGGCTGTGTGTGGTTTTCCTAGCTCAGGGTTAGGGCGCTGTTCTGGAGAGGTAAATGGGGCTCTGCTCTAGCAAATATCTGCATTGTTTAGTGTCCCATTCTGAACTGCAAATCATCAGAAAGCACAGGAAACAGGAGGTCTGGGCTCACCTGCCCTCCAGGCAGCTGGATTTCCACTTTGTAGGTGCAAACAGCTGATCCCACTGCAGTGCCACTTGTGCAGCTCAGTGACACACACTGCTAGGGACAAGTTTTCACAGGTGCAAGATTGCCTTTGAAAAGAGATCAATCCACCTCCTAAAGCAGTTTTATGAACTGTTGACAATCCCCATTATTTCTCAGGCATGACTGGCTGCACTGTCACTTCTGGCCAGTCCTGGGGAGATCGTGCTCTCTGCTGGCCCCAGAGGCTTTGGGCAGGGCAGGGCTGTACCTGAGCTCCAGAGAGCACAGCTGCTGTCCCAGCCAGGGCAAACCTTCCACTGTGGGGACCCAGGCCTGGCTCTGGGGCTGCACATCAAGCTGGACAGGCTAATCCTGCTGCTTGCCAGGCTGTCACTGCGTGCTCAGCTGGGATTTGCAGCCAGGCTCTGTCTCTAGTCCCTGTTTTCACACCAGTCAGTCTCTGTTAACACACAGCCTGGCCTCAGCTCTTCCTCCCATGTGCATCTCTTGGCCTCTGCAGGGTTTCATCCTTACCATACATTAACTCATTAATGCTCCAGCTGTACTTCATACATTCAAATGGTCCAGGTTTTACCCAAGGTCAGGATGAGCCTACCCTGATTCACCTTGTCAGAGCACATCTGAGCATCTTCCTGAAGTGCAGTAAATGCTGCTCCTAATCAGTGAAATGCATGTTCATCCTCCCTCCAAGGATGAGCTCAGGCAGTGGAATAGCTGGGATCAGGAGGGAGACATTAGGGTTTGCTGAGAGGTGGGAAGGAGAGGGTGAACATTTGTGAAGCACTTGCTGCAAGAATTCAACATACAAAGCCACTCGGGCCTAGGTTTGTGTTCTTCACAGCCAGTATTTCAGAAAATGCAGCCTTAAATTCCTTTATTTACAGCAGGACATCAGTCTGCATTAACAGAATGCAAGTTATTTGGAGTTTCGTTTCTAAGTATGGAGAGGCTGTGGGGTTTTACCAGAAATCCACTTTCCATTTCTAATGAAGGAAAACAGTAATGTTTATTTATAAGTCCTTGTTTCTGAGCTGTGTTTTATATCTTTATCTGTAGTACCCAGAGCCTAAAGGCACAGGGATAAGGTACCTGAGTATTTGGGGAGGGGGTAATCAGTGGTCCTGCTAGAAATGCTCCACATTTATCCATTCCTCATTACTTCATGCAGAAGCACCAAAATAGTCACTTTAGCACCAATCCTTAGCGCAGCTGGAGTTAGTGGTGCTGTGCTGGGGTGCTGCTGTATTCCCAAACCACTGAGCAGGGCAGTTTGTCAGCACAGGCAGGGACAGATGCTGGCAGGTCTGGCTGCTGCAGCTCCCTGCCTGCCCCTGTGTCACTCTGGCTCTGCCTTGGTGATAACTGCCTCAGAGGTGGGAGCAAACAAACGAGGAGCTTCTTCAGTTGTTCCAGGTAGATCCATTTGTCAGCCTGCTGTGTGCTTGGTCTGACACTGCTGCTTGTTCACCCAAAAATTTGGCACTGCTCGTTTCAACAGGCACGTTCAAAAGAGCAACGTTAAAATTGTGTCCCTCAGTTTGGTCCTAGAGGGCTGGGCAGAGCCCTGCAATGATCAGGAGAAGGGAAATGCAAGCCTTTCCCAGGTAACTGCACCTTGGGCTCACATAAAGCAGAGCCCTGGTTTTATCTGCACATCTGACATGCCACTGGCCCCACTTGCAGAAAGCTGACCTTGTGTCAAACAAGATGATCTGAGTGACATTTTCTATTTCTGGAAATGATTAATCTGTTTAGAAAAAGTTCCCTTAAGAAAAGCCTAGAAGTTTCCTTCTAGGTTTTCACTGATTTCTGAAAGATTGAGTTACATTTCCCATTGGTTAGAGACTGAGGAGCTGCTATTCAGAGAAATTCTGATCCCAGTGCTCTGGCTGGTGCTTTTCAGGTATTGGCAGGGGGGTTTGGAGTGCCCATCCCTGGAGGTGGCCTCAGTGCAAAGCAATGAGCAGCTCTAGTTCCTTTTACCTTCACCTCCACTCTGGCCAACAATCCCATCTCAAAGGCACACAATGCCTTCTTTACCCCACAGAATGGCAGTCTGGGGTCCCTCCAATTCTTTTTGCATTTCATTTTTTCCCAGCCTGTTCTGAGCTATAAATTCTCTCAGGAGCCATTAGGCCCCTATCAGATACATTCATATTTGCCCTTCTTTTGGCATTCCAGTCCCCAGCTGAATCTGATAAGCAAATCAGTCACTGCCATGTCAGCTGAGAAGAGCAATGTTGCACCTTAATATTTGTCATCATTACCCAACACACCCATGCAGAGCAAGCTGTGAGGAATGCAGGTTTTCATGCTTTATCAGCTGTAACTAAACATCTGGTTACAAAAAAAAAATGAATCACTCAAAGTTAATGAAGGTTATGATTTCATATAATCCTTTTCAAGCAAAACAAATTCCACTGGAAGAATATAATAGATTAACTGTGGAACTGAATCAATTGAGGTTTTGCCATCAGTTATTTATAACCCATCCGGTTTCCATTCTCAGCTCAAACTCTGTTTTGTCATTGCCAGCAGGACTTTTGCATTTCTTTTTAAATGTGCTCTGGAATGCATTCATTTGTAGTTTCCTAGAAACATAACCACTGGTTTAGTTAGGAGTTCAAGCAGATTAGTTTAGTTTGTGTTACTGGAACGCTGCTTTTAACAAGTGAAAATAAAACGCAGGCATTCCTTAAATTCAGCTCTTGTGTGCAATGCCAGGTCCAGATGCCGAGGTGGAGGGATGTGGCTTTCTCTCCATCAGCAGATCTGAACTATTTCACATCCAGCAGGAAGATCTTGGCAGTGCCCTGCCAGGATGAGGAAGGAAATCTCAATTTCCCTTCTGAGATGGGAGGGGCTGAGGCACTCTGGTGGCCAGAGCTGCTGCCCAAGGCGGGCAGAGCTGGAGTGGGCAGTGCTGTGCTGGGCAGGAGCACAGAGAGCTCCAGGGAAGGCAGAGGGCAAAGGAGGGAGACATTTCATGCTGGTGCTCTTGGAGAGAAGGCTGGAATTGGCTGGGAAGAGCAGGCAGGCAGTCTGACAGCTCTGGGCAGGGCAAACCAGCAAAATAAAACAGGGCAAAATGACAGAGCGGAAGTCTCCCAAATTGAAAAGGGATGCATGAGTGCTTTAAAATCACTACACAATTTCCTGGCACATGGGTGACAGAATCTTAGGATGTACAACAGAGGAAAAGTGCTTTAATGAAGCCTCTGAATTTTATTTTCTATCAGATTATTATTTATCTTAATGTAATTTAGACTATTCATTTGATTTCATGTTAAAAGCAAAACTAAATAAAACTGCTTGCTTTTTAAGAAAGCTGCTCCCTGCACCCCTGAGTCTGGGATTTAGCAGACTAATGGGATCAGTCATCCCCTACTTAAATACATCCTGGACAGCATTCAAAGGAATGTGGTTGTTTGTGTCCAAACTGGGCCGTCCTCCTCTTTTTAGCATCTCTGAAAATAAGTGAAGATCCTGGCGGTGCTGCTGGTGCCAGCTCAGGGCAGGCTGTGCCTGCAGGAGCATCTCTCCCAAGGCCTGCTCCCCTTGGCCTCCCCTGTGGGTGTGGGATTCAGTGGCCCAGGGTCAGTGTCCCCTGGCTGGTGACAGCCTGTGGCATCAGCCCCTCTGGGCTGCTCCAGTGCTCATCACCAGCAGGGCGGTGCCAGCCCCAGTGCCAGCCCCAGTGCCATTCTTGTGCTGGAGGCATGAGGGACATCAAGGCCAGCTGGGCTGGGGAATGGGCAGCAGGAAAATCCAGGGAACAGAGGGAGCAGTGCATTGGCATCCAGCCTGTTGCTGCCTGAGCCCCTAAAAACTCGGGTAAAATGAGAGATAATTCACACAAAATAAAAGGCAGTAGTGGTGGATACACAGCAATTCAGGTCTGACCCCCAGAGTGGACCAGACCTTCCTATGGGAGCAATCCCAGTGGGCTCAGCTCTGTGCCCTCATGCTGCCATGTAAATCCAGAACAGTTTGCTTTGATAAATCTGAGAATGCAACAAAACCACTGCAGTTAATCACTTAGTAATGAAGTACGAAAGCAAATGGATTCAGGATCTTTCTGGAAGGTGAATATGAGCACAAAAATAGAGTTGCTTTGCCAGTCCCCTTTTTGCTGGATAAAGTTTCACATCCTTTAAAGGACACACAGTTGTCTCCTCTGTGTGGCAAAGATCTCCCACCTCTTTCACAAAGCTCCCATGACTTATCTATTTTTGTTTTTCCCAGCTGTTGTTGTAAAATCTGTTATCTTTAATGTATTACCCTGAAAAACAACACACCTTTGAGAAGGCCAGTGGACTGTGACATAATTAGATGCAAAATGCACATCTAAAAGCTGTTTACTTCCTGTAACACCAGGATAACTACTAATGAATCACCAACTCTGGGGATTCTCAGTTTGTAACTGGATACTCCACAAACTTCTTATCAGATCAACAATGATTTCTGTCAAAAAAGAGGGAAAAAAAGAAAAGTGGGGGTGGGCAGTTTTTTTTTCCCCTGAAACCAGAGTTTAGCCTATATGCACCAATTCTAAAGCATTTTTAGCATGTCAGGCAGAGTAGTCATGGTGAGTTTGAAGGGATAAGGGAAGATAAAGTGTATCAAAGCACGATCTGACACTCGTGATGCTATGCAGACCTTTCTTTCTGAGAGCATCTCGCGGGCTGGACTGACAGCAGGGATTAATCCATGCAAAGGCAATAAACAATAGTTGAAGTGGGGTTGAGGCCTAACACCTGGATGTTGTGTTAGCAGCAGCCCAGGAGCTTGTTCCGTGCTGGGGGGGACTTTATGTGATTCTGACACCGTTGCTTTGCCAGCAACAGGTAAAACTGCTCAGCCCCATTTGTGAAAGGACTTTTTTTTTTCATTTTTTCCATCTTTTTGTCCCTGGCTGTGTGATGCAGATGAAATGCTTTGGCACGTTTCCACGGGGCCTGGTTGCCAGGTACGAGCGGCTGAAGCACGCACGCAGGTTGCCATTGAGTGGTGATCTCCACATCCATATTTATCCATATTTATCTGTATTTATCCATATTTACCCAGGATCAGGCTCTCCCTGGCTGCCCAGGGCACCCTGAGGTGGGTGAGGGGTGCCAGGGGTGCACCTGGGTTTCCCAGGCAGGACAGGGTCCCCTCCCCACAGGCCATGCCCAGCATTGTCCTCAGCAGAACCGAGTTTGTCACCTCCGCTCAAGCGTGTCAGCCCTGCCCAGGGTGCCGAGGGAAAACCTCCCCTTATCTTCCCTGGGGTGACCCTTTCTGGCTATAAAACTTGCCAAAAATTTTGCCTAAGGAAGCTGGAAGGCCTCAGAGAGGGATTTGCGGGAAGCCGCGGTGCCGCGAAGCCTCGGTGGGAAGTTCACCGTGTGGGGGCTTTTCTCCATTTTTGACCTCATTTACTCTCGTGTATTATCTCTGACTCCTCAGGGTCAGCCTATGTAGGTCAGGGATTCATTGACATAGATGTTCATCTCTCTTCTTTACAAGGAAAAAAAAGGCAGGGGGGAGAAAAGGGAAAGTGGGTTGGACAGACTGGCAGAAGGCCCCAAGAGCCACTTCCAGAAAGTGATCCAGTGAGAGGATGTGAGGGCAGGCCTGAGGAGAGGGAATGGAGCAAGAGGAAAAGGGCTGCAAGGGATGCTTTGGGCCAACAGTTTGGAAAATACACGTGGGAGCCATCACCCTGATCTTCCTGGGATGTAGCAGCCTGGGGGCAGAGCGCTGCAGCCATGGCACACACAGCCCCAGCACACCTAGGCTGGAGCTCCTCCAGCTAGATGGTTTCAGTAAAATTACTTGGAGGATTTAATCATCCTACTCCTGTACTAGGAGATCCCCTGAGAAAATGAAGGGAAATGGGATGTATTTGCTGTTTCATGCTCTGTTACAAGCATTTTTTGCATTCAGCAGCACCAAATGATAGGAATTGAAAATCCAACGGCTAGGATGCCTGGCCAAGCTCAAGAGGGATTTTGCTTAGGAAAACAAGGAATTAGATCCAGATTTCCCAAATCCATATGAAAATTCCATCCTGCCAGTCTGGGCTCACCCACAGTGAATTAAATCAGCCTTTGACAAGGGGCAAGATCACTTTGGCTGTAGTTATGTGGAGGTAGAAGTTGCTATTCCACTTTCACCTGTCTCATCTGGCTCTTCATAACCACCCAGTCTTTCCTGAAAAATAGCACAGAGAAGTATCAAATATATTTTTGTGAACCAACCATTCTATGTCAGCTCCTGCAGAGACATTAATTTGAATAAGTAGCTGTGATATTTTTTTCTTCAATCCCTTTCTCTCTCTCTGGACAAATAACACAATTTCATCCCCTTCCTCTGCACCTAGGCCAGTGTATTTAGATGTTACAGAAGAGATTTGGAACTCACTGAATGCTTGCCAGCCCAAGTCTGAGGCTGTAGGCAGTGAGGTATCTGGAATACAGAGGTCTGGCTAACTCAGTCCCACTCATGTGTTACTGGAAGCATTTCTGCTAAATTCAGCCTTACCATCAGCCTGTTCATGTTTACAGTGTGGCTCTTTTGGAATAGATGGGAAGGATTTGCAAAGTGAATGTGCCTATAAAATCTCTTATTTCCATGCATCATTTGAGTGATTGTGTGTGCAGGAGGACAATGGCTGAGCTGTTTCCTATGCCCTGTGTTCAGCAGTTTTTCCATGCAGCAGTGTGGGCACAGTGGGTTTTCAGGGGCATTCAGCAGTGCCCTCCTCTGAAACCTGCCTCACAGAGTTCACAGAACTTGATTGCAGGGAATGTTAGATTTCCATAAGAAAAAAAAAGTTAGAAAACTGCATCAAGCAAAGCTTGGAAATCCTGTCAGGCAGGGGAATATTGGACATCAGGGCAGCTGCTCAGCCTGGCAGAGTCCTTGGAGCCCAGCCATTTCCACTGCCTGCTGACTGCACCTCTTTGGGCCTTTTTCTGCCCAGATTTTTCGGTGATTTTTTTGGCCAATTCCTTTAGGCATTTAAAAACCTGTTTCTGGCTGTTCTTGGGAAGGGAATGTGCTTGCTGTGGTCATGAGTAGGGGAATGTCTGCTGGGTGAGTCAGAGCCAGCTGCAATTAAGTAGGAGCCACTTTGTGAAACATCTGATGGTGGGGCAGGAGGAGCCTGTGGGGTTTAGGCTTGGTTTCACCAGAACTCATCACAGTTTAGGCACCAACTTGTGCCTTCCTCCTGTCTCAGCTCTCCCTGTCTTGTCCTTCCATGAGGACATGAGGGTCGTGGCTGTGTCCTCAGGGCCCAGCACACAGAGGCTGCTCTGCAAACTCTGGGAGCTTCTCAAATACAGATAATACATTCACAACGTTGGCTGGATCATCAGATAATTAAACCTGTAGGCTAAGGAGCACCTTGCAGCAGAAACAGATCTTGCTCACAAAATTTATTTCTTGATCCACCAGATATTTCTTCACAGGTCTACAACATCTGTGCAGATTTCCAAACTGCTTTCAGAACAGGAACTGCCAAGGTCTGGCAGCAGCCCTGGGTGCTGGATACCCACCTTGTTCATTTACATTCATTGAACTGCTATACTAATAAAACAAAGAAAAGCAAATGGAGTCTGTATCCAGCTCTGTTTGGTGATGAAACCTGCTTGTCACTGCAGCAGAAATTAACCTTTTGTCAACAGCTCTTAACAGGAGGGCTGCAAAGACCCCACTTCCTAAAGTGAGGAAACAGCCAAGAAACAGCAGAGCTCTGACATCTGAATTTTAATACAGCAACCCCTTAGGAAGCTGCTGGGGAGGGGGGAAGTATTTGTGCAAAATGCTTTTATTGGACTGTTTTCTCCCCATTCAGGAAGAGTAGGTGCCCTAACAATGGCACGAATGTAGTGTATCGGTGAGTTGTATCCCTTGAACTCCAACTTACAGAACAAAAGACTTCTGAGAAGCATCCATGCAGCAGATGTTTAGTTATCTGAAGTGTCAGAATGCCAATTAGATATTGAACATGGCAGGAGGAGGGTGGAGTTTCCAAAACAAATGAATGATGAATAGGAACAGTTCCCGAGTTTGGTCTAAAGTCCTGCTGTTCTTTTGTAAAATGATTTGTGGCAAATTTGTTTTGTCACTGGGGCATAGTTCCCCTTCAGGATTTAAGTGATTTTTATAATCACTCCAAGGAAACTTAAAAAAAAAAAAAAGAAAGAAAAGAGGAAAAAAAAAAGGAGAAAGAATATGAGGATAAAATGCCTTATTTGTTATGAAGAACAGGGTCTAAAAATGAACATGTTTTAAAGTGTAACCAAATAATCCTGTCTTCCATGTGGTTCATACATAGGGGCTACTCCCCCCCAGTGAAATCCTAGCCTTGCATTGCAATAGAAAGGGGATTCTTTCTCAGGAGGGAGTGGAGAGGGGGGGCAAAACATGAATGAATTCAGTGCAAATCGTTTGTTTCAGAGATTAAATTTTAAATTTTATTGCTAGTCAGTGCCAGGGTAATCTTGTACATGGTGGCATGAAGGGGGTTAAAACAAAATCAACGAGGTTACAAAATGCCTCTGTAGCTGACTTGCATTTTTATTGTCATTGACCTCAGTAAATCATTGCTAGAAATTAATATAACGTGGGCATTTTCAGCTCAGTGCTCTGTGTTTAAAATACTCATCTTTGACTCACAAAATGCTCTGGATTATTCTTCCAAACAGCCACACACAACTTGTAAATGTACTCAAGACAACTGATCCTGTGTGTCCCTGGCAAATAATAATACTGGACAGTATAAAATAGCAGGCAAGGCAGCAGAGAGGAAATTGGACTTGCATTGACTTAAATAAGCAAGTGCTGTGACAAAATTGTTTAGTTCTCTTTTGACCTCTGGAGGTCACGTTTGACTATTTATGCTATCTCCTAATGCTCTACTTCTCCCTGCCTGGTAACAATTATGTGTTTATGCTGTGCTTTGCCTTCCCAGTTGGTATATTAAACAATCACTAATTACTGCATAAAAATATACATTCCTGTTTTGGAGCTTCCTGTAAGCACCCGCTGCTTCCAAATGCTCGATTGAAACAGGCAAATGAAAACCTCTGGGTTTTAGTCCTCTTAAAACAAAGGCATAGAAACCAAAATATTAAAAAACTGACTCTTTTTTTTTTTAATCCAGATATGGGAACAAGTAGCAAGATTTATTTTGGGGAGGAAGGAGTTGAATGATGTGGGTATATTTGGAATTTGTTTGCAGCAGTGTAATCAAAGGAAAAGCTCAGCTGAGCACGGTTTTAATGGACATTTTGTGATCATCTTTACTGTAGTATTTGGCCCTTTTGTCTTAGGTGGGGTATTGCTAAGAAAGCTGAGAAAAAGGCCTTTTTTCCTGTCCTACATTTGACAATTGCTGTCAAATTCAGCAGGAGAGTCAGTAAGAATTCAGGGTCTCAGAGTGACCACTGAGTTCTGCTGCTTTGGGAGCTCTCCCACTGAGCTCCACAGACGTTGCTGATTTCCAAAGGCTGCCAAGCCAAAGTGGAGCTAATTTAAGGTTGGATCCTGATGCTCCTATTTAAGTACTTGAGTGAAAGAGATTTGATGTTTAAGACACTCAGAGATTCCATTTTCTACTAAGCAGCAGCCACCAAACACTTTCAGAAAATAGTAATAATAAGTTTTCATGGAAAGTATCCAGCGACTGTAAAACCTCTTTGTTTTCTTTTTTATTACTATTTTTTTCTGCCTTTTTTAAAATTGTATCTCCTTTAGTTCAGTGCTGCAACTTGAAAATAATTCAGGCAATTTATTGTTGCTACCATGGAGAGATAGATTGAGCAATTCCCCCCACCAGGGTATTTCAATGCATTTCAATAAGGCTGTTAAGCACCACATAGGTCATGCACTTTGCCCACCTGGTTCCTTGGTGTGTAGTGCTTAAAAACGTAGAAGTCTGATAAAAATTAGTTGCAAAGTACAATTTTCTTCTTGCACTCTTAGTTTAGAAACTTTACTTCCACACTGAACATTCCTCAGAGAAATCAGTTGGTGACAATGACAGTGCTGGGTGATTTTGTTGCTTCCCGGGCAGATTTGGTCCTTCTGCTGTTCCTTTTGGAAGTGCTGGTTGTGTCTGGTGGCTCAAACATGGCCAGTGTGCCAGTGAGCCCCCACAGAAGTCACCTCTGGAATCTGAGTATTCACTGGGATATTCTCCTGAATATTCCCTTGCCTTGCACTGGGATCACACCAGCCCCGTGGCCTGCAATGGGTGCTGCAGGGGAGGGGACAGGGTGCTGTGACACCCAGAGCAGGAGGCAGCACTCAGTGACAGGATGGTGCTGCCCGTGACGTTGCAGTACGTAAAGCAGTGAAATGGGCAGGAAAGCCATTTCCCAGGCTATTTCCTGATTTCCTGCTCTCTGCATTCCTGCACATAAACCTTTAATTCATTTCAGAATGCAGAGGTCATGACAGAAAGTCAGAGGATAAATACACCCTTTTGACAAACAGAGGCTTGACAGCAGTTTTTAGCTGCAGATTCGGGGCCAGGTGTTTCCCATACACTGTATGGAAATGCGGCCGTGTTGTGTTAGTGTTTCAACTGTAAACACTCTGCAGCTTAATGCTCCAAAATAATTTCTTGAAGGCAAGGCAGAAACGTCCACAGGTCTGTCTATCCAGGGGGACCTGGGGTTGCAGTGACCTGGGGACTGCATGGTGTGAAACTGAGTCACAGATCAGGATTTGTTTGTCAGATGTCCTGCAGGGAATTGCTGCTGATGCAGGAATTACACATTTCATATTCTTTTATGATGGAGCAATGCAAATATTTGCTTTTTGCTAACAAAGCAGCCAAGGACTTAACTGGCAAGGAGGCCATTCTGTGATCCCTGAGTATTATATTGCAATTTTTTGTTGTGGTTTGTAATGAGAACAGAATGCAAATGAAGGGAGAGTTTTGTCACTATTACACAAGAGGAAATAGGCTGGACATCAGCAGGAATTTCCCCATGGAAAGGGGGCTCAGGCTTTGGAAGGGGCTGCCCAGGGAGGGCTGGAGGTGGCACTCAGAGCTCTGGGCTGGGGACGAGTGGGGATCAGTCACAGCTTGGATTTGATGATCTTGGAGGGATTTCCAACCCAAATGGCTCCATGATTCTGTGAAACAGAGGGATAAGGTACAGAGTTATGACTGGTGGCAGTTCTTTGCCCAGGCCAAACACTGCATTGTTCCTTGCAGATGCTTTTCAAATAAATATTTGGGCCGTGGGAAGCATGGCCTGCGCTGTGCTGAGCTCAGAGTCATGCAGAGAATCTGCCAACAGAGAGAGGCAGTGAAAATCCTGCAGTGAAATGTAGAACCCATAGGATCTGGTACCCCAGGGAATGAATACTGCACCCCCCAAGGGCACGGTGGCTGCCCACGAGCCCCAGCTCAGCCTCTGGGGACATGCCACAGTCCAAGTCAATAAAGTGCAGCAGTTTTGTTTAGCTAAAAAATCTTTTGGATTAGATGGCTCAACTTGAAATGGTCCTCTGATAAGCAGAGAGAAAATACACACCCTCAATTTGCTGTTATTTGGAAAAGAAGAGCCTAAAGAGGAAAGGGATAACTGGGAGTGCCTGGAGTTCAGGGGATTGCAGATGGTCCTTAAACCATAAGAGCCTCTGGGGCTTCCCTGCTGAGACACTGTCTTAAAAGATAGCTCAGTGCCTTTAGCTCTTGTGGCTTTTGGTTGGTTTGTTTGGTTTGGTTTTTCCCTGAGCAAGAGAAAGATTTGATCATTTAAATAAAATTAGAATAGGACCTGCCTTTAAAGAAATCAGGAAAGTACGAGGACAGGGAGTTGGTTGATCTCCCTACTGCAAGTGTAAGATTTTGTGTTGTGCTTCCACTTGCACAAGGTGGGACTTGGCAATGATCTGTTGGACCAAAAATATTCTGGGCTGCTGGGTGAGGATAAAGAATAGCAAAAAAGATTGGAGAGAAAATGGATGGGAAAATAAAAATCATATCAAAAAAGATTGGAGAGAAAATGGATGGGAAAAGAAAAGTCTGTTTATCTTTTTCTGCTGTCTTTAGCTCCCTTCTCAGCCCCAAGGCTCAGGGTTTGTGCCAAGGATTTCCAGTCACACACAGGACAACTGAGAACCCCACAGAAAGGGAGGGCTGGATGGCACTGAGGAGCTGTTATCACCCAGATCAATGTTTCCTGCAATCCAAACCACTGTAGTTTGCTTGAAATGAATTGATTGCAGCTGTCCAGATGTCAGTGGCTCCCCACAGCTTCCAAAGTGACTTCTCCCCTTGGAAAACTGAAGACTTTCATGTACTTCCCTCCTACATCAGGTCTCCCAAGGGGTATCCATGGGTTATTATCCCTTATTTTGCTGTTATTATCCCTTATTTTGGGTGCTGGCAGTGGGTGACCGACACAAACCCCCTCTGCAGCTGTTCCAAAAGCTGATTGATAAAACCTGGGAAATGCTACTGAGAAATAAAACAATCCCCTCTGCTCATCACTATTATCATTTGCCTTAGAAGTCAACCTGGTTTCATTCGATACCAAAGTTTGAAAGCAACCTTCAAACAACCCTCCTTGCCCCCATCCTCCAAATAAAAGGTGGAGGAGATAAATAGATTAGGGTCCTGTTTGCATATTGATAAGAAAAAGTACATTACATCAATGTAGCCAAATATCTTATCACAGCCATGGCAGACTTCAAGGTCCCTATTAATATGAGAGCAGGGAGAAACCTGAGTGTTGAAATCAGCTCATTGAAGGGTTTGGTTCCCTCAGTTTGTAGGAGGTGATGGGAATTACTGCTCATCAGGGACTGAAGGAAGTGTGGCATCCTCTGAGATGGCTCAGCTGACCTAAGGCTCCTTCAGTTCCTCACGTGCTTTGAAGTGACTCATATACAGCCAAGTTTCCCCAAATTGTGGCAGCAACTCCCCCTGGCCAGCACAGCAGCAGCTCCTTCATTCACCAGCTACTGGAGACTAAGGGAGCACAGTTAGCCTTTCAGCATTTCTTTTTTTTTGGAGGTTGAAGGGAACGAAGTGATTTTGGGAGAGGAATTTCTAAACCCAGGATGTCAGGGTTGCAAGGATGGATGTGGGTTTTGTGCAGCTCTCCACCTGACTCTGTTTTCCCGCTCAGCCACCTCAGAGCCCTCTGGTTTTGCTCTGTTCCCTGGACAGCAGCAGATTTGGGTGTCCTTTGGTGTGTTCCCTTAGCCCCAGAGCTGCTATTTAGAATTGCCAGCAGTGATTTCCTTTAGTGTTGGTGGTTCTGCCGGGCCCAGCCCTGGGATGGGAGCAAGGAGCAGGTTCTGTGCTGGGATATTCAGCACAGCCTGTGAGGAAGCTGAGGGCTGAGAGCTGCTCAGACACAAAGCCTGTGACCTTTCTTCTTCCTCTTCACACGATGGGATTCAGCTTGGGCCTTGCACTTTACCCATTTGTGACTTTTCCATTTCCAAATTTCTCCTGAAAACAACAGAGAGGGTGGAGGAGTGTTATGGGCTCTGACACAAAGAAAATCTGCGAACCTGCGCTCAGATAAAGGATAGGAAAATAGAGAAAAGCAAAACTTGTCTATGTTTAACAAGGTGAAAGGTAAAAAACCAAACCCCGTGTATTGACTGTGAGGCACTGCCAGCACTTCCTTCCCAAAATCTGTCACTGAGGAGCTGTGCTGGGCAACACTGAGGCAACATTTTCAAAGTTTCTTTTTTTCTTTCTCCTCTTGGAAAATCCGGGACTCCAACCTGAACGATTGTTGCATGCTAAATAATATTAGCATTTAAATAGGCCAGCATTGTAGTTAACAACTGAGTGAGAGTAATGGGAGGGTGGCAGAGCTGGGTTCACACCTCTGCCCCAGCCCTTTCCTACCCTCAGCTGCCTCAGCGCCTCTCCCCCTTTGTTTGAGATCTTCGCAGGGATAATGAAGATCCAGCAGCAGCAGCTATAAAAAGCCAAAATCCTAGGCCTGCCTTTTAGCTTTCCCTCCAAACCCATGTCTTGCTCGAAATATGACCCTGGTCAAGAAACTCTCCAGAAGCTGCTTGAAACACATTTAAAAATTCTCTTTTTATTTCGTTTAATAAGCTTGACAGGCTCTTGTCCATAAGGAGGCTGCACAGAATATGTGTATACTCAGGTGTCCTCATTGTCACAGCTGAGATGTTGATATGTTGCCATGGAGGAAGGCTATTAATGAGAGGAAATTAAATTAGATCACCTCTGTGCATTTATCTGCACACAGCACAGCTTCAGTCTCGAGGAGAGGGAGTTCTTGTGGGAAAGCAATTAATAGATGCAGGTGCACAGGAAAAAAAATGCCTTTCTTACAGATCTCTGAAGTATGCAGATGATATTTAGGCTCTTTGACATGCTAATCACCAAATTTCACAGATACTGGGGCTGATTCATTTCACACAAATTTCATAATTAGCAAAATGTCCTGTTTCTCCAGAGCTCCTTTCCAGAGGTCACAATGCAGTGGTCCGAGGTAGGGGATGTGAATCGTTTGCAGCTCCTGTAGAAAGCTGTCAGAGACACCCCAGCCTTGCGTGGTGCTGGGTCCACAGCAGATGGGGGATCAGAAATGCCCAGAAATGCTGGAGTGCAGGGAGCCAGAGTGAGAGTGTGGGGTTAGCTGGGACAGGGGAGGCTGCAGTACCAGAAAATGAATCTCCAAACACAGCACAGGATGCTGGGGGAAGAAGGGCCTTGGTGTCAGCAGGAACTTTCTGCCCCAGATCCATGGACATGGAGACGATGGGACCTGAATGGAGCCTAAACCAGGTCCTCACTGCTGACAGAGTGGTTGGGCTGCTTAATTTGGGTTTTTAGCTCTGTTACCTGTTTAGAGGAGGCTCTTGCGCCAGTCGAAGGAGCTCAATTTGCCCCTGCAGAGGCAGGGAAGGTGGGCAGGACCCTCCAGCCCACAGCACAGCCCATGGATCTCCCTCCTTTGAGTCCCCTAACTAACGAGGAAGGGACAGTAATTACCAGCCACGGGCATCTCTGACCAATCAATTCCCACTCCGTGACAATTCTTCACTTGTTTTGCGTGATGGGGTGACAAATGCAACATTTTATAACTGCAGGTAATTGTCCTCCGTTTAAAAACAAGAAAATTGAGCCCCAAGGTCACCAGAATTACAGTCAGGTACAACACAAGGTATTGTCCATTGGGGATAAAAATCCACCTTCTGAACAATGAGCTCAGTAGGAAACGGCACAAACTCTCTATTCTGGAAGGAAACTCTGTAGATTGTGGAAAAAACTGTAATTAATATAAAGTGTGTGTATTATAAATTAATAGTGTCTTAGCAATAAAGATTTAAATTTAAATAATTAATTGGATTTAAATAATTATGTCACCCAAGATTTTTAAAGATATCTTGGACTTCTCTAAGTTTCTTGAAATGGACTTAAACTAACTTGGTTTAAGAAAATGTACAGTATATTTGCTGAGGTTTTGTCCCAAAGGAAAATGAATTAAGGACAACGTTTCTTTTCTTCTCTGCCCAGCCCCAAGCCAGCTGAAATGTGTACAATAAATTCTGCCCCGGGCTGAAATCCTGTATGACAGTCCCAGCCCAGAGGGAAATTTTGGAGATGAGCCCTGCAAACAGGAGCTGATAGTGATAACAATCCCTGCCAACCCTTTCCCCGGGCCTGTGCTAGTGTGTGGCACTATAATACAATTTCGTATGTTAAACAACAGATGTCAAACAGAAGAAAGGAAAGAGGCCTTTGCTTTTCTTCTGTTGTGGACCTTGCTCTTCCAAAGCAGCCATTTTTTCAGTTGCCATGACAGTGTTAATAGGAGTTTATCATTTTCCCATGCCTGCTGCATACTAATGAGGGATCAATTCATGACTGTTATCTGTAGGGCTGGGAAGGGTCCAGCACCAGTCCCTGGAGTGTTCAGCACCTCAGTTTTTAGGGCTGATTTGTGCTGCTCACCTTCAATGCAGGGCAGGCTGAGGATATGCAGCAGCCAGGGCTAACGACCCAGAGCAGCCACCAAAAAGTTTGATTTGCTATTTCCTGATCTGTGCTGGGGAAAAGCAGCTGTGAAATATTCAGAGAGATAAGGAATCCCTTCAGCTGCACTGAAAACTGAGATTTCTGCGAATTTGGCTGAACTTGGGGCCCTGGAACCGTTTTCTTTGGAGCAGTTAGTTTTAGGCTGTGAGGGAAAAGGCAGATGTCACCTTCTGCAGGAGGGAAGCACCAGGATCTCAGAGGGGTTTGGGCAGGGCACTGAGTGGGGCGGGGGTCCTGCCCCCACCAAGCCTTTGCCTCAAATCCAGCAGTGAAAACTGATGAAGAAACTGAGATTAGGGACCAAGAGCAGAACTGGTGGGGGTGTGATTAAAGGGATGCTGAAAAGTTTTATCCTAAAAGTTTAGAGCAGAAAATGCAGCCCAGCATCACAGAGTGGAAGGACTCAGCCCCAGCTGCAGAGGCTGCTCCTCCTCATCAGTTCATCAGCTGCATTGGGAAATCTGGGGTTGAAATAGGATTATTCCCATTTCTGCTGTGATTTATTCTAGGTAGAACAGTGAGTTCAAAACAAGGCCTGTTTGAGCTCTGTAAGACTTCCAAATGCATTATATATCATCACACTGATAATACCATGGATTTCCAGATGTAAATTTTTCACCCATTTTCCTTCTGGCTTCCTGTGTTTGTTTTCCTACTATAAAAGCCCAAAGAAATGAGGGCAGACTGTTTTCCCTTTTTTCTCCACACAGATTTTATTTTTGAAAGAAATCTGAAAGCATTTTGCTCTTTTTTTTTCCTTCTTTTTCTTTTTGTGTGTGTGTTATTTGCAGTTGTTCTTTTATCACTATCTTCAGGAAGCAGCATTACCATGCTGCAGATAAGAGGCACATCCAGATGTGCATATCAAAGGATGAACAACTACTTATTAAGAAAAACTTCTTTTGCGCCGAGCAGGGTTCAAAGGAAGAGTAAAGTCTGAGGCATAAGCGACAAAACTGTCTGGCAATTCTGTGCATTGTCAACCTAATGCACAGAACGGGGGAGAAAAGGGTTTCATCCCAAAGAAATGGTTGCAAAATGCATGTGGAAAGACAAAGAGACTGAAAGGGCAAACACCCTTCTGTGCAGTGACAGTATCACCCATTCCTTTAATTTTTGGGCATTAAAAAAAAAAAAATTAAGTTGTTGAAATATGTTTTGGGGTTTTTTTGTCTATAATGTAAAGCAAAAAGTTCCCAGGGAAAGGCAGATGAAGCCAGACTCGTGATCCCATTTGGATAATGCTGGGAAATGCTGGAGCTTGCAATGACTGTGTGGCAAAATACTCACGTGTTACCCCCATCTTCATAAACTATTCTGCTTTCTCCTGAAAACTAAAGGAAAAGCGTGTTTAGCTGGCTCTGTCCCTGGAACCGTGGGGAAACTCAGAGCTGGATCTGGACTTGGGCTGATCCAAGGCAGGGGTTCCCTCTCCCTGGGGAGAGTGAGCAGAGCCTGGGGCATCCCCAGTACAGCAGGGACAGGCTGCTGGTCAGGGGTTGAGGAAAATGACTGAAAACACAATTCCCCTTTTTGGCCATGCCATGACCTCCTTTCCTTGGATCCCACACTATCAGGGAGCCAGGAGAGAGCTGAGTGCAGTAAATGCTGTTTCTTCTGAGCAGTCCCAGAATTTGATCCCTGCCCTGGTGCTTTAACACACCCCGAGCTGAGCTGGAGCAAAAATCCCAACTTCCTCTCTATGGCACCTTCAGTGGGGCAGCCCTGGGCCAGGTCTGCTGAGGTGATGAAAATCAGCTTGGTCCCATCTCTGTTCCCCTGTGCTTCCCACCAAAGGCTGGGGAGGCATCTCCAAGGAGGGTTTCTATTATTTGGGGTGGAATCACTGCTTTCTGAGAGCTGTCCTTGAAACAGCTGGACTCTGAGTATCTGAAATTCCAGCTCATTTCAGGAGCTGAAATGTGAAAATGCTGCTGAAGTTCAGGACTGTCAGGCTGGGCAACTGATGGGAGTGTTGGGGTGAGCAGGATGTACCCAGCACTCATCCTGCAAGTGATCAGGGAAATTCAGCTGCAAGCAGAAAGATTTTCCCTCGTTCTTTGAAAGGCCTTTTGACAGATTGATTATTTCTAATCAATCTTTCACTGTGAGTAAATTGAAATAAAATCATCTTCAGGTTCCCATCCTGGCAACAACACAGCATAGGATAGTTTAGCAGCTGGCTTAATCACTGCAAGTTCCTGAGCTCTTTTCATCTTTAGCCCTGTTGAAAATATGAGATTGCATAATGCACTCCTATGTTTTATATAACAGCCTCACATGGCTTCACATTATAATTTCACATCACTTGTACCTCAGAGTTTCTAACAGGTCAAGTAACCTTCTGATTTCATTTAAAGTTTCCATTATTCTCTCCTGAAAAGGAAAATCTAGCTCTTGTTTGGACAGCTTTGGTAACTCCAAAGGAAAAATTGGGCATTATAGTGAATACAAAAGATTCACTTTCCATGCATTAGGCTTTTGAATTGCTTTCTTAATGCAAAGTTGGACAGGAGAGTATAGGCAGGGAAAAAAGATCATTTTGTGTCCATGGTCAGATGTCAATATTGACAAAAATAAATGGAATGTAACAATAGATCCTTGCAAAGATGAAGGTCATATGACTAAAATGTCTAAGCAGACCTTGCACTGTGGCTGTATCTTATTGCTGTTTGTGATAAATCACTGGGTTCCCCCCCTCCCTTGTTTAAAACATGCAAAAAGAGTAAATCTGGAATTTTAGCCTATTTTAGGCAATAATAGTGAAGGTGAATCTGAATTGCAGCACTTAGACAATGAAAATAAAACTAAAATTAAGAAAAAGAAAGCAAGAAATGAGCCTAGGGATGTCAGGGGTGTTGGTGTCACTGAGGTCTGTGCAGTCCCCAGTGCATGGTTTGAAATTTATTTGTTCCAGACCCAGAGGATGCAAACTGCTCTCCCTGCCCAGGGCACTGGCTGGGCTCCAGTTTGTAAATTGGGTTAATTAGTGACAGTCTGTAAACCCATTGTGGCTTCAGCTGAGAGTTCTCCTCTTGTCAGACTTTCTTGCCCAAGTCAATCCCTTTATGAAATCAGTCTCTGAGATTCCTCCAGGTTTTTATTTTGCCCAGTTAATGCCATTGTTTGAAATGCAAGAGGCTGTTCAGCATTCCAGCCTTTTCCCTGGAGGCTGTTCCCCCAGTGAGGAGCAGAGCTGAGCCCTGCAGAGCCCCTGGGTGTCTGTGCCAGCCCCAGTGGCACTGAAACCCCAGCAGAACCTGCTTTGGCTCCTGGGCATCACAGAAACCCAACTCCTGTTTGGGACCTTTGGCTCAGCAGCTCTTGAGAAGCTGGAGTGTCATCATTTATGGTCTCCACACACAGTTTCTCATGATTTTGGTGTCCCTACCTCTTCCTTTTTTATTCCCTAACCCAGGCATTACTGATTGTCTGCATGTCTGGGAGCCTTTTGTGAGACTGAAAGAGAAACCCTTGGACACCCAGTGTTCCCTGTTCAGAAACATGGACAGACACTGTAAACCAATTTTAAAAAGTAAATCCAAAAACCACTTCAAGTACTCAATTTCCAGCTGATTTATAGACCTGATGAAAGCTATTTTCTTGACATGAAATAATTTTTTTAAAAATTACTCTTGGTTTTTATTGCCACTGCTATCTGAGAAGTTCCTCCTGTCTTGTCTTGCATGACAAAAATGGACTGTTGAGTTCAGCCCAGGAGACAAAGCAGTGGACAAAGGTTTCCCAGCCATGGCATTGTCCTCCCAGAGTGCTGAACAGCCCCCCAAGTCTGTTTCAATTACTCTGCCATTTCCTAACTCAATCCAAAATATTTCTTCAAAAGGCTCATCTGGTTTAGGGTCATGATCACAGGTGGAAGGTCAGTTAGTCATTGGCAGACATTTGCTTCTCACTCCAATCATCTTTCATAAATCTTAAAGGAATGCAGTAGTTTATGGCAGGAGGAGCAGGGCAGGGTCAGAGATATTTACACTCAATTTCTTCCAATTCACTGTAAGTAGGAGTTTTTCCTTTTTGAGAAATGAGGCTGTTTCCCCACTCTGAAGCAGAGGGAGCTGCATTGCTCCTGAGCACAAGAGGTTTCTGTCCAGCACAGGATCTGCCAGGGAATTGTGTCAAGGTGCCTGGAATCCCTTGTTCTTCATGTGACATGCCTATACTAATGCTGGCTTAGCCACTGTCCCCTCTGTGTGCCAGCACAGCTCTTGTGGGCACAGGGAGGGAAAAGACTGGGGAAAAAACCCTTAAATTTCAACAAAAGCCATAGCATGATGGCTTTACTTGCTGGTTTGTTCAGTTCAGGACATGGAGGCTGTGCAGGGGGATAAAACCCGAGGTAGAGCTGGCAGAACCAGGTCCCCAGGGGTGCCCCCAAGTGCCACCCTGGCAGTGCTGACAGGGACACTCCTGGGCTCACCCCTGACAACTTCAGTGCAATGCCAGGAGGCTTTGGAGAGATTCAGGCAGGTTCATTTCTCTGACTGTGAATCTGAGCAGGGCCACTGTGGGAAATTCTTACTGTGAACCAGTCTGGCTTCTGGAGCGCCCTGAGTGAGCCTGGGGCTTATCTGAGCTGCTCTAAGCACAATGAGCCTGTCCCAGAGACCAGCAGTGCCGCCACTGAATGGCAAAAGGAAAGTTCCTTAAACAGCTGGTGAAATAAACTATTTATTAGATGCAAAGAGGACAGGGAGGATTCCCAGTGTACCCTCAGCTGTGCTGGAAAATGCACAGAAATTGTCTGGGTGCTTCAATTTTCTTGTGTAAAAAGAAAAAAGAAAAAGAAAAAAACACTAAAGACTAGAAAGATTCAGTTATACTCATCACACAAAGAGTGTTTCCCCTCATTTGGAATAGTTTGTGAAGCTTGGTAGGTGAAAACTGTTAAAAAGATGTTAAAAAGTGTTAGCAGCAATAAATCCGTGTTGGTTTTGCTTCTCAAAAAGATTGCAGATTTCAGAAATCCATAGCAGAGATTTATCCAGTGCCAGCAGAACTTTTAGTGCCTCTCATAAAAAATATACGGGCTGATTCTCCCCTCCTGGTTATTGGTAGAGCACAACAAGAGAGTTCTGAACATGGGTTTGATGGTGAGGTGTGAAATGTTTCAGTGATTTGTTTTGTGTTTGTTCCTTTCATTTCTAGATCACTCATGACAAACAGCAATGTATCAGCAGGACGAGACAATTTACCACTGCGGGAGCTAAAAGGGGAAAAAGTTCCATACATTTTATATCCCTTTTGTAGTCACTATACTGCACTAAAGATGACCGTGGGTCACAGAGCTTGTGCTCAGCACAGTTTATGTGTTTTAGAACTTCTTTGGGTGATCTCACCCTGTTTATTTTAGGGTCCTTAGATAAGGATGGTGTTGTCTGGGCTTTCTTTCATAAAACCCCCTTTCCTGACATGATTCAAAAAATTACTATCTCGCTAAAATAAAAAAACCCCAAACCCCTCAGCTGAAGCTTTTCCCCCTTCTCAACTGAATGGATTTTTCCTTTGTTTGTTCATGACAATTTGGGGGGGAGAGTTTTGTGCTTAAACTGCTCATGTGACTGTGTCACATGCGTATCAGTTACAAAAGGAGCTTTGGCATGTTATGTATAAATCTGCATTAAGAGAGAAAATAGGCAACTTTTACGTGACTGGTATCTCATTCACAATAATTAACTCATTAACCATCCCCAGCCTCTGTAGGAGCAGGGGCAGGACAGCCAGCAGAGGAAGCATTTTGGTCACGTTGTGGCACCTACAGCAACAGTCAGTATTCTTACCACAGCCTGCAGTTCTCATGGGATAAAGTAAACCTTTATAAACTGCAAGTTGTTCATTTAAAGCCTCTTGTGGTGATTTATGCAGGAGGGGACCCGGTGATAACGTGGTGTCTGTCTCTTTCTGCAGACAGCTCACCCCAAGCAGCTCCCAGATTTGTGGCCTGGTCTGACCTGAATTTGAGGGGGAGGCAGAAGTCTCAAAGATTGTGATTCATTTCATCAGAAGTGCTGGATATCAGAGAAGGGAATTTTTATTTCCAGGCTGCAGAAAGGGGCTCTGATATGTTCAGTGTTTATTGGGCTGCAAAGTATCCAAATACACAGGAAACCTTCATTAATTTCATTGCTCGTGCTACAGCTGCTCTTTCTGTAAGATTTCCCCTAGCAAGTAAATCCCTTGCAGAGGGCAAAGCCCAAAGGACATGAGCACAACCAAGAAAAATTACTGTAAGGCAGGTTTTTAATTTGAAAGAAGCCTTGCAGTTTGTTCCCTGTGCCAAAGACACACAATCCCTTTCATCTCCACCGTGTCAAACTAAAACCAAGCAAGTTGCTGGAACAGCCTGGCCATCTTTATCTTGTTCATCAGCATTTTATGATGATTTTGACTTAGAACTCTGCTGAAGGCAAGTTCCTCTCTGTGAGAGTGTCACCACATCCCTGGCAGGCACAGGCAGCTGCTGGTGCAGAAGCCCAGTGTGACTCTGCTGCGGGGTGGGGGTTACTCAGGCCAGGCTCCTGCCATCGGTATTTTGGCAAGCTCTGAAATGTCCTGCGCTCACTGAGGGCTCTGGTGGCTGGGACAGGTCAGGTTTATTCCCCCAGTGTCAGAGCAGGGGCTGAGGAGCTCCCAGGGGAGGGAGGACAGCCCAGCCTCGCCAGGTGCTGCGGTTTGCTCTCTCCCAGTGCAGAGCTGGAGCTGAGGCCTTGCTGTCATTAAGCTGTAAAAGCAGGAGTCTGCAGCAGAAGGAAATGGGCACATAAAGCCATCCCCTACAAAAGGTGACATCCCTGAGATTATTCTGGTTTTAAGAGGCTTTTTAATTTGTCCCTGGGTGAAAGGAAACGTGGCTTTTGTGCAGAGGTTCTGATAAATCTCTGTGTGACAAGAGGCAGTGGACAAGCCACAGGGGCAGATTCCCTGCAGGTGTGAAAGGGCTCTGTGCCCACCCAGAGCTGTCAGCTGAGGGCAGGATCCCTGCAAAGCATAGCTTAGCCTCCAAAAGGCTTTGATCAAACTTTTTTGGGGTTGTTTTCCTTCAATATCACAGCCTGTCTGAGAGATGCACTTCTCTTTTTGTGACACATTTTCGTTACTAATGTCTGAGCAAGGTGGAATCAGGAGGTGAAGGTGACAAATAATGAGGAGGTGTTATCCCAGGCACTCTGCTCAGTGGCTGCACAATCTCCACTCGTGACAAGTTTGCTGCAGCACTCAGGGCTGTAATTCACTGCCAGAGGTGCAACAGGGGCTGCTTGTGCTGCATCCCCAGCAGGACAACACATCCTTTGGGAACTGTGGTGTTCCCTAAAAACCTGGGGGACCCTCCTGGCGTTAGAAAGGGGAGCTAAAGATGTTCCTTTGGAGGGGGACACCCACCAGGCCAGCCCAGGATGGGCACCACCATCCCAGCATTGCCAGGCACCAGCCAGCCTTGAATTGACAAGGTCAGTCTGAGCTGCAAATGGAGCCAGACCTGTTTGTGCATCCTCTGAATTTCCTGGCGTCACTATTTGGTCATTTGGGTTCATTGAATGGAATCCTTTCTTTTGGGCATGGAATGAAAGTCCTGCTTGCATTTAGCCCATCAGCAATGTGCCGTGGTGCCCTGGGCAGTTTGTAAAGGAAGTCTCACTGAAATTGCTGGTTACCATCATAACTGGGAGGCACTTCCTTTCATGCCTCCCTTTAAATGCAGCTCTGATGCTTGCTGGCCATAAATGCAGCCTGCTCCCTGCACTTGAAAAAGCTGGGAAAGCACATAAGTGATTCTGGTATTTTCCTGTTCCCATTAAAAATGCTCCACGTCCTGTATTTGCACGGTTGCCAATGTGATTTCGCTCAGGCCTGCTAAGCTCTTTTCTCTCTACTGTAGGTCTGATTGTACCATTTTTCCAAAGAGAACCCCAGGTTTCCCCTTTCCATGGCCCAGAAACGCTCCTGCTGTGACCCTGCAGCCCAGCTCTGTGTCCCAGCGGGGCACAGGGGGCACTTCCAGCCCCACTTCCTTCCCCAGGGGGGAGCAGGGTCCCCAGGGCTGCCCCGGGGGCACTTCCAGCCCCATTTCCTTCCCCAGGGCTGCCCCCTGCCTCCCTGGCTGCTGTTTGCCAGCTTGCAGCCACACCTGCTCCAGGCCCTAACCCCTTTTATGAGGAAAACCTTAATTCCTTCCAGTAAAGTCACTGCTGAGGCTGCCACCCCCTGAGCCTCCCTTCCCATCCCCTCTGCAGCTCCAGCTCCTCAGTGCTGGCAGCAAACCCATCCCTGGCTTGATCCATTTGGTATAAACATTTCCTGGAGCTCATAAACACCTTTGTCATTTATCAGGGCAGCAGAGATGTTTATTGGCCAGATAGAAAACTCTGATGGGATCAGGGCTCCTGGAGACTCCCTGATCCCTGCGCTGACACTCCCCAAAGAGGGGCTGAACGTGGGGCCAGGTTTAATTCCCGATGTGGGGCCCCCCAGTTTTTAATTGCTCCTGGTGATGATTGCAGCTTCCAGCAGGAGCTGGTGAGCACTGTCTGAGCAAAGCTGGTTTTACAGCAGTCCTGGTATGGACCAAATTGAGGGAGGTAAAAGGGCTGGGTGGTGGGGGAGGAAGAGGAGATCTATAACTGGCATGTTAATAAAACTCCAGTTTGTCACTTCAGCAGCACACCCTGAGTGTAATAACTAAGCTTCCTTTCTATACCCCCTATGAGTTCCTTTGTATTGACAGATGCCATTTGTTCATTTACGACGTGATAATAAAAACCTTCAGCTTTGCTGAATGTTGTTCTTTTCCTCCCCTGACACTGGGGCACCAAATGGTTTGTACTGCACTCAGCAGGCACTTTTCATTAAAGATCATGCCATGAAAATGAACTGTATTTGAAAACCATTTAGGAGCAGAAGTTCTGCTGCTGAATAGGCTGCACAGAAACCTTCCCTGGCTGCTTCCCAGGAGCCTCACAGGCTGCCACACGGATGCTGGCCTGAGGGGGGGCTCATGTCCAGCAGCATTTGGGACTCCAGCTGCTCAGACTCCTCTAGCAGTGATTCTCCATTGCTATCAGCTTCCTGCTATTATTTCTTTTTTTTTTTTTTTTTTTAATCTCTATCTGATTTTAAATGCCTCAAAAAATCTTTCTTTGTGCTTATCTGTGCTTCTTGAAACTGGTGATTTCAAAGTTTTCACACTCATGCAAATGAAGGCTAAACTGTAAGTTTGGATGGCTGAAAACAAACATAGGAATTGATAATTAAGCCTTTTTTCAGGAATGCTTTAAACATGGCTCAAACCATATTTTTAAGTACTGATCAAAATTCACCTGTAACTGTGATTGGCTTTGCAAAGTTACAGAATGCTTCGGATTCCCACTGAGCTGAGCAAAACATGGGTGCACAGCTTTGGGCTGCACTCACCTTGGAAAATCAGGCCCACAGGTTTGCAGTGCTCTGCCCAAAATATAGCACTGTTAAAAAAGTTAAAACCCAAGCAATGAGCAACATTTGTTCAACACATTAATTAAATTTTACCCTGGGCAATAAGTGAGATTTCTCTCCCTCTGTAGAGTCAGTTATTTAGTAGCTGGCTGTAGGTTTTGCTGTGAGTACAAAAAAAAAAATAAAAGAATATGCATTAATTATTTCTAATTAAGCCAAAAAAATTATTATTGAAGCAAAAATAATTAAGCACACTGGAACACAGCCACACACTGTACGTTTTAAATACCAACAGAGCGCTCTCAGCATTTTCCCTAGGCAGAACTCTAGAAACTCACCTCGAGCTTCTGCAAAGCTCCAGTAGGACAATGTGAGTATCTTCATTATGGTGACGATGATTTTAATTAATCATATTTCATTGCACTTTACAAAATACCTGTAAAAGAAGGGATTACCAACCACAAAAAAGGTACTCATAACTGTTCTCACCCTTCCCTGCTCATCCTGGAGGAGGGACTTCTATCACCAACATTATCACTTGTTGCCAAACAAGTACAGAGATGTTAGCCCGGAGGATGAAATAGTTTAATCATGGGGAAACAATTTGCAGTGCACAGATCTCAGCTGGTTCCCTTTCATCTGCTCACAGTTACTCAGCGACTCCCAAAATCTGTTTTGTGGCTGTAATAAAATTCATTCTCCACTCTCCCAGGCACACACCAAATGGTTTGGCTAATTCTGAAGTGTTGCAATCACCTGGAACAAAGACAGGATTCATAAGTTTTCAGGGGGAGCATTCTGGGGTTTTTGAATCACATAAACATGATATTTGTCTTTCAAAACATAAATAAAGGGGAGATTATAGATGTAAGGTCCGGGTTTATCTCTAGATTTACAACATCCATGTGATGATATAATCCATGTTACATGTGTGTTCTCACTCTGTATAGATGCACTTTGACTATTAAAAAGCAACAATTGTATTTATTCAATGGCTTCCTTTCCTCAGTGTGACCAAACCCAAGCAATTACTTCTTGGCAATTGTTCATTAGAATTGAAATAATGTTAACTTCATCAGAGCTGTCTGTCAACTTCTAATTTGCTGCCTGAGCAAGCCTGTTTCTTAAACTTTGATTAGACTGGTAATATCTTCTGTAATCTCTCCTAAGAAAGTGCCCTCTAACACTTTAAAGCTTTGTACATCCGAATATGAGCAGAGGAAATACAGGTCTGATGTTTTTCATATTCTCTTATCTCTTCCTCTCTCGCACAAAAATGGCTTTTGCTGAGTGCAGATAAGATCTCTGTGTGAGCACAAAGCTCTGGGGTTAATTCACAGTGCTGCTGCTGCTCTTCTCAGGCTCAGCTGCTCCTGGGCCGTTATTGTGGTCGCTGCAGGCAGAGACAGACAGACAGACAGACAGAGCTGGTTCACCTGCCAGGGAGCCCTGGGCACCTCTCAGTGAGCCACAGGGACAGCAGGCAGGGCAGGGCAGGGGACAGGGCCTTCTCACTCTGGTGATGATGCCTCAGGTTCGGCTTTTCCATTTTTCACATTCTGCACTGCTTTAGTGGGTGGGTTTGAGCTTCACATCAGGGGATGGTGAGCTCTGTGCACAGAGCAGGGAGACAAAACAATTCCTGCTCAAATGATCCAAATCTCAGCCCAAGAGCACAAACACCGTGGGCTGGAGAGAGAAAAACAAGGATGGGACTGCAGGGGCTGAAGCTGGAATGGGACAATGAACTGCAAGATGCAAATGGAGCAGAACTGATCCCAGGGACAGAGCCCGTGCCCGGCCGTGCATTTTGGGGCCATTTTGGTTCATCTTGGGTGCAGCCCTGGCTGGGCTCTGGGGCTGCCCAAGGTGGATCCACTGAGGAGATCTTTGAATAAATCCCTGCTTTATTCTTTAGCTCTGCCCAGCCTCTGTTCTAGGTCAGCCTGCACAGGGCATCAGTGACAGCAGCAGAGCAGTGGGGTTAGGCCAGGGTGTCCCTCCAGGAGCTCCCTGGGAGTTCCATCAGTGCCTCAGAGAGGTTTGGGGTCCAGCTCCTTGCAGAGGGGACACAAAGATCCCCATGATGCTCAAGCTCCAGCGTAGGGACCGGTCCCTGTGTGGGGTGAGGGAAGGGGGAGCTGAGAGCTGGGGCTGGTGATGGCCAGGGTGGTGTCTGGTTTCTGCCTGGACAGCTGCCTCCACCCCAGCCCAGCCCTCTGGTGTCCTCACTGAGCCCTGAGCTCCCAAACTTCCCGGGGAGAGGAGCTGAGCCGTTCCCAGCTGCAGGGCAGCCTCACTGTGCCCTGAGCACACAGAGCAGGACCTGCCCCTCCTCTGGGCTGCTGACAGCCCTGATCAGCTCTCTGCGCCACAGGCACCAGCACAGCTTCTCACGGGGCATGAGAGGGACACCTGTGGGCCCTTGCAGAGCTCTGACAGCCCTGTCCATCAGCTGGGCCATCCCCTGGGCTCTGCACAGCTCCCAGACAGCAGCTGGGATTAGAACCCCACCGTGCTCACTTAGCAAGAGAAGAGCAGAGGGAAAGGACACCCTGCTGGCTGAGGACACTCACAGTGGTCACGTCCTCCCTCAGCTGGAAACCTCCTGGGCAACCTGGAGCGACCTGGCTGCTCCCTTTGCCTCAGTTTCCCCCTGTGCAGGTTTCAGTGTTTCCCAAGGCCAGCATGCTGTTGTGACACATCATATTCAGCTACTCCCTAATGGGGACCATATAAATTCCGTAGCTGCTTTATCTGATCTAGCAGTCATGAGTCTGCCTGTCTGAAAGCTGCTGCTGCTCTTGATAAGAAAACATTCCTGCTCCAGAAATTCCTTTTTGAGGGAAGTGGGGAAGGTCTCAGTCATGTTCTGCTGAGCAGGTGCCTGGGCAGCAGCAGATTCATGGTCACAGCCCTGCCCTGGCACTCTGTGGCTGAGATTCTCTGTAAATGTGCATCCAGGTGTGCCCTGGAGAAGGGGACAGTCCCTTGGCAGGCACCTGCTGCCATTTCTGCAATGCCAAGGGAGCCCTGCAGCCCAAATCCTGGGTCATCCCTTCTAAACAAACTGAGCAGGAATTACTGCTCTCATGGGCTTGCTTTGTGGTGTTTCCTTAAAGCAAAATAATGGGAATTAGTTATTCTAATCTCGTTTGAAAAGGAGATTTTAATGTGTTTAAATATGCCTAACAGCTCCTGACTGTAGCCCCTGAGTGTCCCTGTCCATTTTGGGGGGCAGCTGAGGCCACTCAGACACGGAGGTGCCTTTTTACCTTCTGTGGCCAGCTACCCAAAGGAGCTCCAGGTCCCGCATCTCCCCCTCCACAAGCAAACAAAAAGAGGTTTCTGGGTTACAAATGGCAGCACTGGCAGCGTCCCAGCTGGGCACAGCTGCTGCCAGTGCCCATGGAAGTCCTGGGAAGTGCCACCAGTGCTGCTGCTGAGAGCTCTGACAGGGCATGGGACAGCTCTGAGCCACAGCAGAGCCACAGGGACCTGAGTTCCGCGTGCTTGGTACTGAATTCTGCCCTTCCCTCCCCACCTTTTCATTTCATTGCCCCTCCCTCCAGTCAGTCCTGCAGGGTTAATGCAAATAACCTGTTTATTACTTCAGCACTTCATGAGAAACATGACTTGTCTAGTTCTGTTTATAGAGCATGTAATCATTAGAATAAAATAACAACAAAGATCAAGTCACCATCTGTATTAAAGGTGACCTGGAGTCTTCCCTGGGACAGAAATACTGCTCTGAGCACCTCAGAAGCTTTGGGGACCTCAGCTAAAATCTGTGCCATTTCTAACAATGCACATCATTAGCTTTTAGTTATGAGTTACCCATAACCACTAGTTCTGGTGGGCTTTGCTGGGAGATTATTTCTGTTTTGTTGCTATGGTGGTTGCGTCTGGTTTTGAAAGGTGGGGATGTTTTGTCACTCAATTGGAATCAGATTAATTGAGCTCCTTCTGATATAAAAGTCTCAAATCAATACAGTGTTCACCTTGTAAAATGCACTTTTTTTTGTTTGTTTAGTGCCTCCTGAGATCAGATGCATTAAAATCCACGTGGAACTAACTTTTCTTTCTCTTCTCACCCCCACACTTCCCCATATGTGCTTTTGATTTTCCCCTCAGGGTACCTATGGGAGGTCTGGAAAACTCTTGGGAGCTTTCAAAGAATGTTAATATGTATAACACTGCAGTTTCAGTTTTAAATACAACATGTAAAGACCTTTCTTTTGAGGATAAACAAGTAAAGCTGCTAGCTAAAAACTATTTGTAATAAAAAGTTCCCACTTACCATAAAAAAGCTTAATAACATTTAATTGTATTTCATAGCATTTTGCACCCATAGTATTAAGCTTTTACAGTTCCTTGTAAAATGTCTGGGCAACACCGACTTCAATTCTTCTGAGCTGGTTTTTAACTCTTTTTGATAAGAAATTTCTGCCTAATGGTCCAGTGCAGCATTTTCCATTCAAACCTTGAGCATTTTGTTTGCCCGAGAGCAGAGCCCGGTGCTGGTATCTGCAGAGATCTAACAAACCCCATTCCTGATGCTTTCTGTGAGATTGCAATCAATTTGTGCCACAAGTCATTCTGCAGACAACAAGAATAAACATTTCTAAGATCAAGCCCTGCAGCAGAGGCGCAAAGAGCCAGCACCTTTGGGTGGATGGTGATTCTGTGGTGGTGATCAGCAGGCATTAAGTTATTGGTTATAGCTGCACTCCTTCATTTTACCCTCCCTCGAAGAGTTAGCTGGGCAGTGCTTCAGATAAAGACTGTGAAATTTGATCACTGGAACTAAAATGGATGGCTTAGCTGCCTAATCTCCTCCATCCCGTTATCATCAGCTCCCAATCCCCTCCCCACACCATCTTCAAAATTGGGAAACAGCCCCAGACTTATGGGAATATGCTGCTGAGTTAGGGTAAACAGCTCTCCCAGGCTGTGTGGCCACAGGCACAGGTGGGAGCCCCAAAGGGGGAACATTCACTTTTGGGGAGATTCTGGCAGGTTGTCTGTGGGATCAACTTCTTCGGGTCCATAACTGATTGTCTGAGAGCAGCTGAAAGCATCTGATAATACATTGCTAACTTGTATAATCTGCCTTGAACCCAGCAAATTGCCTCTGGAGGCCAATCCCCCCAAGAAGGGAGAAGTCTGGGTGAGGCGGGAGGGGAGAGCTCTCTGCCCAGCCAGCAGTGCAGCACAACGGGGAGAGCAGAGCCCTGAGTGCCCCCTGCCAGGGCACCAGGCTGCCTTGGGGCTGGCTTTGCTTCCCCCAAAAGGGGCTGTTTCTCCACTGATGCAAATGAAGTGAATTCATTTTGCAGGATTGGTTATTGATCCCTTCCCTGGGGATGCGCTCTCGAGCCCAGATGTGATTCCTTTGTGCTGGGCTTCTCTTCACCCACAGCCTGGTTCACTCCTGCTGCTTCCAGAGCCAACTGCCCAGCCTGGAATGCACCAGGATCGGTGTCTGAGTGTCATTCATGGAGCTCCCCTCACCAGAATCGCTTCATGTGAAGAAAAAAATAAGTTTACTACTGACATCACATGTCCCTTTTTCACCCACAGATCTTACTGAGCTTCACGAAGGGGGAAATTATCCACATTTTTGTGATCACAATAGTAAAGTACAACTAAAATCCAGGTTTAATATGAGGTGTTTATTCCATGCTGCGGGAGTATATAAATACATAATATCCCAGATTTTGAATGTATTAGGTGCTGAAAATATTTTTAGGGAAAAAAAAAAAAGCGCTTCTTTTCCAAACTGCTTCAATCTCTCTGTGAGAAAAGATATCAAAGTGGGACAGAAAGCAAATGGATTGGGTTAAGAATCTGAACCTCTGGAATTCCAGCAATAAAGGTTTATGATTAGATTTTAACTGGACAACTTATTGGGCATATTGATAAATCACCCCCATCTACATTGTGTACTAATGCACTTCCCACAGAAATGAACAGGTACTAATAAGCCAGCTGGGATTTCCTATGATGTTATTTGTGGGGTTTTGCCAGTTTGCCACTGCTCTGTCAGCTCTGGGCTCCTGCTCCTGCCTGGGGACAATGTCTGTGCTCTGGGCAAGGGGGAAATCCCCCAGGCACAGCTGGAATATTGGAGCTGGGACTGGGCTTGGCTTTGGTCTTCACGTTGTGACATCAGGATTGCTGTGAGTAAGGAAATGATGGCCTAATTTAATGTTTTATTGATATGGTTTATGTGTTGCTTCCATCTCATTTCAAACCAAATGTCCTCTATCCAAAAAGAGAAGCCTCTCAGAGCCTGCACTCCCCATCCCCCTTAGCCAGCCAAGGACATATTTAAAACTTAAGGGCAAATGTTCCATAAAACACTGCCCAACCCTTTGCAAATTCCCTGCATAACTCTCACATGCATCCTCTAACTCGAGTCCATCCCTACTCCAAAGTTGTAATTTGCCCTGCAGTCCTTTTCTCTCTCTCTCTCTTTTTTACAATCTCTGAGATGGCAATTAGCTCAAGAGATGCACTTAGAGCTTGGACTCAATTACAGATCCCTCCTCTCCAGGCTCTGCTGCTCCATGCTAATTTAAACGTCCTTTTGCATGAAGCATCAGTCTGAATTCTTTAATTGTTCCCTCCTTATCAGAGATTTGGAGGCTTTCCACCCATGGGTGTGGTAATCAGAGTCCCAAAGGCAAACCAGGACGAGGTTTTGTTAAAGAAAATCCCCTGGGGCAGAATCACCAAAGCTAAAGAAAGAAAAATAGCCATCCTAGAGCTGACCATTAATGCAGACTTCTTCTCTCCACAGAGCTGACAGAGCTTCCCAAGAGGAGTGAACATTGTCACCTGCATTTTAGAGGTGCATGAGCTGAGCCAGAGCAGAAAGTCACATCTGATGGATCTGGACAAGGCAGCCCTGATGGAGCACAGAGGTGTGGATTTGCTGCCTGAGCTGTTATTCCCTGTTTTTCCTGGCTGGGGATATAAAGGGTGACACAGCAAGGGTCAGCACCACCTTCCCTTGTCCTGCAGGTCCTGCAGGTTTGTGGATTTGGTCTGAAATACATGCAGGGGGTGCCTTGAGTGAAATGCTTCTCCTGCTGTGAACCTGAACCCTGGTGCCTTTGGTTTAACTCTGTCAGCGCAGCCCAGGCTCCCAGGGTGTCCCCTTTGCCTTCCCCACACAACAGATGTCACCAACACGGGAGAAACGTGAGCTTGAGGTGTCAGACGCTGAGGTACCAACGCTCTGCAGCAGCCCCTGGAGCAGCAGCACAAACAAAGATGCCCTTGAGGCTTTGAAGGAAGCTGTGCCTGTGTCCGTGCCAGCAGTCCTGCCTGTCCTATAGGCAGTCCTGCCTGGAAAATGCTGCTGGGCCTGATGGCTGCAAAGCCAAACATTGGATGTGACACTTTGCTACTCCTAGACCCCAACGTCCTGCTGCTGTATATTAAGCATCCCCCTCGTGAAGTGAAAGCAGCTCATAAAAGTGTGGAGCAGAAAGTCCAAACTTACATGGGGACTGCTCCATTTGCTCTGTGTGGCCATAATGGGGTTATTTATGGGACATGTAGGAAAGATTAAAGGTTTTCATAATAAAGGAAAGCGAGAGCTCAAGAACTGGGTGCCTCCTAACAGCACTGATTCTCGAGACAGGATAAATCACCCCAGCAACCATTAAAACTTCAAGAAGATTGCTTGTAAACCTCCAAGCCATGCCAATAAAGCATATTCCTTGCCACGGAGCAGCCCAGATGGTGGAGCTCAGCAGTTTTCAGAGCTGCTCACAGTTGAACCCTGGTGCCTGTCTCCCCAGAGGGCACAGTGCCAGGGGAGCACGATGGGATCCATGGGATCTGCCAGTGTGGGACCACAGGGACAGCAGGGCCAGAACCTCCCAGCCTGAGGGAGCACGATGGGATCCATGGGATCTGCCAGTGTGGGACCACAGGGACAGCAGGGCCAGAACCTCCCAGCCTGAGGGAGCACGAGGGGATCCATGGGATCTGCCAGTGTGGGACCACAGGGACAGCAGGGCCAGAACCTCCCAGCCTGAGGGAGCACGATGGGATCCATGGGATCTGCCAGTGTGGGACCACAGGGACAGCAGGGCCAGAACCTCCCAGCCTGAGCCCAGCTCGGGGCTGGCTCCATCTCTGCCCTCAGCAGCTCCAGCCCATTCTGCATTCTGCTGCTTCTTGGGGGGCTCCCATCACGACACAATCTCAGAGACAAGTTTTTATGGGTTTTATGGGCTTCAGGAAGTCAGGAAAATATTCCAAGGCCCTTCAAGGTTCTGGTTCATTTGCATTTTAAAAAGTCAAGTCTGCCCATTCCTTCCACCCTGAAAGACCAAGTGGAATGTGCAATAAATCACAGTTTGAATTTGTGTGTGGCACAGCCTCAGCCAGGGATCCTTCCCTGGGTCCTATCCCAGAGAAAAACCCCAAACCAAAGTTTTTGTATTGTTTCTCCTCCTCTTTTTGTTGTTTGGTTGTCTGGTTGGGATTTGTTCTGTTGGTTTTGGTTTGTGTTGGTTTTTTCTTCCCCGTTTCTGTTTCAGGAAAACCCAGCCCAGATTTCCAGGGGTGGCCCTGCTTGCTCAGGCTGGACAGAGGTGTAATACATGTATATATCATTTATAACAGGGGTAAGTGCTGAGGAAGGTGATGAAGGAGTTAATCTGGGCCAGCACTGGCCCAAGAATAATTCCCATAGATGGATCATGCCTGGTCCAAATTCTACCAGTGGATTTTCCTCATGTTTCATTTCTTTTTCAAGCCTTGCTCAAGAGAAGTAACCAGATCCAATTTTCATGTTAATTCTCAAACTTGATTTAAGAGAGAGGAGTAAATTTATGAAGAGTCTTGATTCTGCAGACTGCAGGCTCCCCATGGGGGTGTTCAGTGATTTTCTGGGGAGTTCTGGTAACAGACTCAATTCCCACAACAACAGCTTGGCTCTTACTGGGGGATTTCTGCTGTTGCTACATAATAAATCCCAATTCTTATAATAAAAAAAAAAAGAAAATCTACCAACATTCAAACCATTGATAGTTAAGCAACTGTTCAGGTTTTGGGAAGCATTTTTTTTCCCAGACAATATAAGAAAGTCTTTCTGGGACAGAGATGAAGTAAATATCTCAAAAATACATCACCATGGGTCACCTGTGTAAATCAATGGCAGTAGGAGAATGACAATCTGGTTTTTCCATTGCCATTCTGTTTTTTCGTGGAGCCATTCTAAAGCTGTGCAGGAGGAATTGTCTTATTCAGTTGAAATCCACGGATCTTTGTTCCATGCCTTTGGTGCAAACTGGGATTTCTCAACAGGAGGAGATGGATCCAAAGCTCCTGTCCATACAAACCAGGATGTCACAGTGCCCAAAGAACCTTCAGATGTCCCATTTACCACAGGATGCCTGCAGGCCTGGCTCTAAATTAATAAATATTCCAGTCCCCTGAATGAGAGAATGAAGGAAAATTTAGAGGAGCTAGAAAACACCTCTAAAACTTAGGTGATAACATCACCAGGCCAAAATCCTGCATCTTTCTGGGAAGGAAAAATGAAGAAACATCAGTGCCAAAACTCTCACAGGTGACTTGGGCAGCAGCTCCCTTGGCCAGGAGCCCTGGGATGGGCCTGGGGTGCTGGGGCCATGGAGGTCACTGGGATTTGCCTCCCGAGCAGGGGGAGCCACAGGAGACGGGGGCAAGGGGCAGATGTGTCTGGGACCCCCAAACTCCAGCCTGGTGCTCCTCCATGGCTTGCACGGCTCAGGAAACTCGAGTCCAGCACTTGGCCCTTGAGTGGGGAGCGTTTCCTGTCTGGAGACACCAAACTGTGCTTCGAGCACGGCCAAAGTGCATTTTCTTTGTCTGTGGGAAGGTCAAAAGCACTGAAGCACCAGACCCGCAGTCAGAGCAGTGCAGAAGGGAATTGTGAGTATAAAAACTGGCAAATGTGAGGCAAGTCCAGGAATATCTCGTTCCTGTTTGTTTCTGCTCCCTTACTCCCCAGATATTTGTGTGTTGCCAGCACAGCATCAGTATCTGAGATGTTTTGGTTTTTTTTTAATTTTCCTCCTGAATTAAGCATCCAGAATCCTCCCAGAAATGCTCATGAGATTTGAAGTTAGCCTGGAAATCTTTCAAAGGACCCCAAAGATAACTGCACTGGGTCTTCTATTGCATTTCCATTTTATGGCATCTTTTTATATTCTGCAGTAGCCTTTTCTGAATAAAAATGAGACAGCCTCTTAAGAGGCCTTTTTATTATTTGCATTTGGCAAAAACAGCCTTAATGAGCTGTTAAGAGTCATTCCCCAGTCCTATTGTTGGCGATGCATGGGAGCCTGTAAAGTGCTGAAAAGCCAAAAGACAATTTATGATCCCTGATGCTATCCCTTCCTGAGACAATCCCACAGAAAGGAAGATATCAGGGAGTAGGAAGTCCCATTATTTAAATGCCTGGGTAAGTTTTACTGGAGTCATAACTGTGGAATTTGCTATTTTCATTTCAGAGCTGCCCCAGCCCCTGCTCCCCGGCAGAGGAGCGATGGCACCGAGCTCCTTCCCCTGCGCACAGAGTGGGAGATGGCTTAGGGAAATCTCCCCATTCATTCCCGCATGGAGAAATGGCCCCAGATCCCCAACAGGCAGAGATCAGTTGATGAATCTGCTGGTTTCTGCCGGCTGGGGCAGCGGGTCTGTGCTCACTCGCTCTGGGAAGGGCAAGGAACTGGAATTTCCTCAGGTAGGGCACAGGAGGTGACTCAGCACCGGGCAAACCCCAAATGCAGGGTCTCTGCAGGCTGTGCAGCCGAGGCATGGGAGGCTCTGGGGTCCCTTGGGAAGGGGCAGCAGCCAGCACCCCACCAGTGAAAAGGAGAGCAGAGGAGCCCAAAAGTGTTAGAGAAGAGAGTTTGTGGCCAGCTCCAGCTCCTTGCCTGGCACTGATTGACAGAGGGAGCAGCAATGGAAGGTTTGGTGAATTTGGGCTGCAGAGCCACCCCCAGCCTGGCACACAGGGACTCATCCCTTCCCTTGCCTTGGTCCTTGGTGGGTGCTGGGAATCTGCAGTGGGGATGGAGAGAGCAATCCCTGATTTTGGGACACACAGACCCAGCACTGGGCATTCAGGCCATTGCTGCACTTGTCTCTTCACCTGGTTCCAAAGGGCACTCCGTGAGCTTTATTGGAATTGAAATGTATCATTTACAACCTATTTTTTACTGAATAATCAAATCTGTGACTTGATGATCTTTCTGTTATTGTGACATGTAGTAGCCATGTTCTGCTGGAACAGAAGAGTTCCAAAATGAAGAGCTCAGGCCCACTTAGAACACCAGCACAGGTTCTGCTTTCCATCTCTGTCCCCCAGGAAGTTTGATAAAGGATCTCAACCTGCAGTGGTTTTCCCACTGATCTATATTTTTTCAGGCACAATTGAATTTGATTTTTGAATTCCCCTGAGACATCAGGCTCTGACTCTGACCTGGCATCCCAAAAGGAGCTGAGTGATTTAAGATTATCCCTTCCTGCACTAACAGCCCTGGAGCTGCTGTATAATTTTTTCTTGCAGTGGGGATCTCTGTGCTGCTGCTGGGTCCCAGGCCCAGCCCTTTGTGTGGAATGCAATCATCAGCAATTCCCCATGTGCCCAGCATTTTGTCACAGCTCCTTACAGCTCTCAGCCACACCAGGGAACTCCTGGGAGAAGGGTGACAATAACCTGATGCAAGCCCACAGCAGCTGGATTCTTGGCACTTCACTTGGCTTCTGATTCTTTAAATGTTCTTTCCTTGGGGAACTTTATTTGCATGAAAACACAGCACAATAATTTGACGAGTGCTCACCCTCGTGATGTGCAGAGAAACAAAGCAGCTCAACAGTGAACTAAGCAATCAGTTATATTTAATTTTTTTTTCTGAAATCACACCTCTCACTTTCTTTCCTCTGCTGTGACTTACAAAGGTGACTTACAGTGCAGCTGGGTTATGCAGTAAAACGAGGAACTCAGAGCTGCTAAAAGAAAAGGATCATTCTTCTGTGAGCTGGGGGAACAAAGCTCCCCAAGAAACGTCCTGTTCTGCCTGCACCAAGTGCTTTTGTGCAGCTCTCAGCACCAACCCCGCTGCTCCCAGTGCTCATCCCAGCAGCTCTCCTCAGTGCCTAGCTCAGTGAGCTCGCCAAAATAATGGCTGTGGAGCAAATGTTCTCAGCCTTTCCTTGCAGACTGAAGGGAGAATTGTGCAAATTGTGTATGGGAATGGAGGGGAGCAAGGACAGCAGGGCCCCAGCTGAGGATGGGCCCATGCACAGGACAAACCTGGGGCTGACAGTGCTGTCCCTGTGAGTGCTGTCCCTGCCTCAGTGATGTCCCTTGTCCCCTGTCAAGTAGGGACACTTGCTGAGAGATGCTGCTGGCCTGAGAAAACTGCAAACAGCCCAGGGGCTGAGAACCCAGCCTGGGGAATGAAAACCCAGCCCAGGGGCTGAGAACCCAGCCTGGGGAATGAAAACCCAGCCCAGGGGCTGAGAACCCAGCCTGGGACTGAGAACTCAGCCCAGGGACTGAGAACCCAGCCTGGAGAATGAGAACCCAGCCCAGGGGCTGAGAACACAGCCCAGGGAATGAGAACCCAGCCCAGGGACCAAAAACCCAGCCCAGGGACTGAGAACCCAGCCTGGGACTGAGAACTCAGCCCAGGGACTGAGAACCCAGCTCAGGGAATGGAAATACAGCCCAGGGATCAAGAACCCAGCCCAGGGACTGAGAGCACAACCCAGGGACCAAAAACCCAGCCCAGGGACTGAAATCCCAGCCTGGGGATTGAGAACCCAACCCAGGGACTGAAAGCCCATCCCAGCTGCTGCCATGGAGAGCACCCAGTGACCTTCCCAGCCTTGTTCTCAAGTTAAAGTTCCAGCTCTAACTGCCAGCTTTGCCTAATTATTATCCCCCAGATGAAAACTGTAATTATTTATGAGCAACTTTACACAGGAATGGATCAGCCCAGTTCTCCCTTCTCAGAATAAATCTGTATAAAAACCAGAATAAATCTGTATAAAAAACAGAATAAATCTGTATAAAAAGTCCTGTGTGAAACTTTGGGGGGTCCTTCACATCACCTGGGGTCCTGTCCAAGCTCTGCCTCCAATCTGGCCCAGCAGAGCATCCCAGTGCCCACCCCAGGCCTGGCAGCTCCTCGGGAGGGAGGCAGAGCAGGGCACAGAGGAGCAGCCCCTGCTCATTTGTCTGCCCATATATTTATATTTACATTTATATTTATATTTAACAAATTTAAATATATATTTATATTATATCTAATTTGTCTGTATTTATATTTATATTTATATTTATATTTATATTTATATTTATATTTATATTTATATTTATATTTATATTCATATTTAATACACTGTTAAATATATGTATTTATATCTATATTATATTTAACAAACTGGTTTTTCTTCTGATGTTTGGAGGGCAGACTATTTATATTTTTATATATTTATATTTATATTTATATTTATATTTATATTTAACAAATTTAAATATATATTTATATTATATCTAATTTGTCTGCCTTTATATTTATATTTAATACACTGTTAAATATATGTATTTATATCTATATTATATTTAACAAACTGGTTTTTCTTCTGATGTTTGGAGGGCAGATTATTTATATTTTTATATATTTATATTTATATTTATATTTATATTTATATTTATATTTATATTTATATTTATATTTATTTGCAGTTCTATTTCTACTTTCAATTACATTTATATTTACGTATAAAATGACATTTACTATTCTATTTATAGTTATTTTGTTTTCATGTTTACATTTTCATTTCTTTGCGTGGACACGTAAATTCCCGGCGGAGGAAGGGAAAAGCCGAGCCCCGGCTTGGAAGCGGGGTGGGAGATGGAGCAGCAGCTCGTGCTTGATGTGCATGTGATAAAGCGGAGCACAAAAGCCGCTTAGGACCGGCCCGCGGAGATTAGCTAACAAGAACCGAGCCTTTCTTTTCAGAGGCGTTATTAGCATATTTTTCATCAATACTACACTTAACAGCTCCTACATAGCAGGAAGTGGTATTTAACCTCTTGTTCCAACGTAACGAGATTACTTTGGTGGTTATGTTCCATTCCATTCATAAAGAGCCTCCTGTGCCCGGTTAATGAGATTCGCTGGGCTCCAGCTGAACTGGGAGCAAGGCTCCAGGATGGATTCGGAATATTGACATTTTAACCTGGGCTGGTCTCTCAGGCTGCACTGAGGGCGGTGTAAAACTCGATGGTGGCAGATAAGGGGTGTCTGTCGCTGGAAAATCCTGCCAGCTTCTGGTACTTAACTCTCATTCTGAAAGGTAAACGATGTTTGAAATACATGAACATCACCTGAGGTTTGAGGCACAACCAGGTGAAACTAGGTTTTCCTTTATTTGGATATAAAACTCTGAGCCAGGGGAACCCTGCTGCCACAGAACTTTGCTGTTTCACTGAATTCAGTGAATTGGAAAATGACAGAAGTAGAGTTTGGAATAAAACTTCAAAGCAGGTGAGCCTTATGGGATTTCTGTTTTCAACACCTCCCTGCTCCTAATAGTTTCCTTTTTTAATTATTTTTTTTGCCCTAGAGAGTTTGTGGGTTGCAAGAAGGGTACCAGCAATGTTTTTGTTACTTGAAGGATGCAGCATTAATTCATAAAAAATAACCTGAAAGAAAAAAATTATTGCAACAGCTGAATTTAGTTTAGCAGAGAGTTACAGCAGCATCTCCCTCCTGTACAAACTGGTTTGTTCTTCTACAAAAAAAACCCTCCAAAATAATTAAAGGAGTCTCCTTTCCCATCTTCTGTAAGAACAGGGGTTTACCTCTGGGTAAAAGAAAGGAATAAATATAGCAGCTAATTAAACTCAGCCATTTAGCTTAACAATGCAGCTGTTTTGCTGTTTGGCTGTAGCGTTGCATGCAGCAGCAGCACAAAAGAGACACTTTGGATTTTTATCCCACTCCCACCCACCTTCCCAAGACTCATCAGCACAGCCCTGACCCTCTGCATTGTCTTTAAGCCAAAGGAAAATCTCCAAGTGAACAGTGACAATGAGTTTTCATGCCCAAGATTAAAATTACAAAATTAGGAAAAAATCAAGATGGGATTTTTTTTTTTCCTCCTCTATGCTGCTGCTTCAGAGAAAGTCTTTAAACCCTTTTGTTTGTGCATCTTCAGCCTGCAAAGTTAATTTAAAGGGGCACTGCCAAGGTTAGCAAGCTCAGAATTTGATTTGACTGGCTGTGCATGTTCCCTAATCACTGCTTGGAAAGTCTGCATAGTTCTACATCTTTTTATCTTGAGGGAGGAAAAAAAAATTCCTCCAGGAAAATACATCAAAGCTGCAGGTCTGACTCCATGGGCAACCCTGCAAAACCTGCCCAGCCTTTGTACAGAATCGAGGAAAACATTTTTGAATGAGAAACAACTTCCTTTGTAAGGTTCCCAAAGGAATGAGTTCAGTCAAAAAAGAAAAAGGTGACTGAGGAGGAGGAGGAGGAGGGTTCTGTCCGTGGTGTGCAACGTGAAACCCAAACCAGCACAGCAAGGACTTGTCAGTGGGTTTGGGGACACTTTTTATTATTCAAATAAATATTCTGAACAGCAGCCCCAAAGTTATTTCCTTCATTTTGCTCTGAAAACATCAAGTATTTACTCATGACTTGGAGTTATAGTCAGATCCCATGGAATTATTCCTGCAGAACAGAACATGGAGCACTGAGCTGGGTTTTCTGTGTCCTCCCAGCTCCTGTGGGTTTTCCTGGGGCACTGCAGAGTGGGGGCTGAGCTGAGCTGAGCCCATCCCCTCTCAGTGCTCAGGTGAGCTGGGTTCTGCGGGAGCTGAGCCCATCCCATCCCATCCCCGCTCAATCTCAGGTGAGCTGAGCCCATCCCATCCCCTCTCAGTGCTCAGGTGAGCTGAGCCCATCCCATCCCCGCTCAGGTGAGCTGAGCTCTGCGGGAGCTGAGCCCAGCCCATCCCCTCTCAATCTCAGGTGAGCTGAGCTCTGCCGGGAGCTGAGCCCAGCCCATCCCCTCTCAATCTCAGGTGAGCTGAGCTCTGCCGGGAGCTGTCCAGCAAGGGCTGCCCCGAGCAGCAGCTCCTGCAGGGATGCTGAGAGCCCCGGGTCCTGCTCTGCTGCTTTGCACTTGGGAAAATCGCAGGGAAATTGGGGACTGGGCGTTTCCATCTGCTGGGAATGGTGCAGAGCCACAGCTGCTGCTGCAGGGATGAGTCTGAGGAGCACAAACTCAGCCAGGGCCATGTCCCCGTGCCTCAGCCCTGCTGCCAGCCCTGGCTGTCCCACCCACGCTGATTTCCAGGCACTTTCTCCTGTGATTTCTGAAATGTTTAAACCTGGGTACGAGCATAAGCAGTTTGTTGAATCAGGATGTGAAGTGGCACCTTCTGCTCTTATAAATTGCATTTTAAAGCTCGTTTTGGAGCATCATGGTAAAATAAATCCTTATCTTAGTGCTAATAAAAACCACTATTATTGGGACCTTTCCTGGAGGAATTCATGGGAAGAGAAATGCTGTACAACTGCAGCTGACCTTGCTTCTTGATCAACCTGATAATTAATAGGAATAGGGAGAAAGCCCTGTATTTCTGAGTGCTGATCAGGCAGCAAAGGCACTCCAAACATCTGAAGAAAAAACAGTTTGTTAATTGCTGTCTAGACAGTTTATTGCTGCAATAAGATCAAAACACAGAATACTGAGGTTTGTGGTATGAATCATGCAGACTAAACAATTGTTTTATTGCATTTACAGAGCACTTGATTTATAATGCAGTCAGCTCGGTAATAAAATTCCTCCATTGTATATCCTGAATAATTTCAGCTCGTTTCACATCCCCCTGGTTGGATTCTATATGGAGATGTTTTAAAAATGCCTGGATGGAGAGGGGATTAGTGCCATGTGGGTATAAAGTTCCTTATCTGGGGTCTCTGCAGGATCATCAGAGGCATCCAGTGCTCAGCCAGCACTGCCTGGATCAGCTGTGGCACTGGGGACACCCCAAGGAGCAGATTTATGGGGCTGCAGCCCCAGAGAGGGCACTGCAGGGACAGCCAGGCTGGCCCATGGCAGGAGAGCTCATCCCATGCACCTTCAGCCAAAAGGGATCAATCAGACAAGAGGCTTTTCCCCTTTTTTTAAACTTTATTACTATTACTTTCTTTTACTAAGAAGGAAGATTTATCTGTCTGCTTCTGTGGGCATCTCTGGGGGTGAAAGGAGCTTCTTTGGAAACCAAGAAACTTTTAGGATGATGGAAATTCCTCTTTGTTAAGTACTGAGCTGGGCTAAGGGAATAACTGCATGACTCTGAGTCTGTGCAGAGTGCCAGCTTTCCCTGGGAGCACCAAGTGATGTTCCCTGTGCTTTGGGTGTTTGACATCTTTGTATTATTTTCATTTCCTAGTTTTGACAGATTATAATCATCCCAACATCCCTGAAGACCAAAGAAATAATAAAATAATACAGCTGAGATTGTAGTTCTGGAGCAAAGTCAAAGCAGAATCCCAATTCCCCAAAAGCTGGGCTGCCATTCTGCCCCAGTGAGAGGAAATGCAGCCTCATTCGCAGAGGGATGCTTGAGAGAGAACCTGAGATGCAACCAGAGCCCAGAAATCCAGGAACTGGCTGCTCCTCTAGAACTAGAGATTTTCATTAATAGAGTTGTAAAGGAAATCCATAACATGGATGTCAATAATGCAGAACTGTAGCTTTGCAGTTTTGAATGTCCAGACAAATTATTTGGGTACTTTCTAACAAAAGTGAGAATCTGTTGCTGCCTGGGAGGATTTGACACTAGATCTGCAGGTAAAAACAGCAAATATTCTATTTAGAGCCCAACTTCTCTGCAGGTGGAGTAAATGTCTCCAGAGGGGGGGTGTGGTTTGGTGTGGCAGGGCACTGGCCCACGCTGCTCCAGCTGCCAAAGCTTCTGGGTACAAATTCAGGCAGTTTTGTGCTCAGGATGTGCAGCAGGTGTCAGCCACCAGCACCACCCCTGGGAGCACCCATGGGCTCCCCAGAAGGCTCTGACCAGAGTCAGGGCACTCTTGTGAAGAATTTTAGGAGAGAAATATGAGAATTTGGTTTGCCCCCTTTTCAGCCTAATTTTGATGTTCTGCTCCCTGATGGCCTTGAGGAATATTATTATTATTATTATTATTATTATTATTATTATTATTATTATTATTATTATTATTATTATTATTATTATTATTATTATTATTATTATTATTATTATTTTGTGGTTGCTATTGTAATAATAATAATTTTATTAATTTATTTAATGATATTAATTTATTTAATAATAATATTGTTATTGCTTTATTGTGGTAATAATAATAATAATAATAATAATAATAATAATAATAATAATAATAATAATAATAATAATAATAATAATGATAGTATTCTACAGAGAACAGCTTCAGAGCGTGAGCCCAAGCAGGAGGGTGGCACAGCCAACGTGCCCTCTGCTCCAAAGCTGTGCTGGGGACAAGAAAGCAGATGAATTTATGATGGGGAAAGAGAGAGAGGGAAGGATTCTCTCTGAGGAAAGGCACCAAAATTTTGGAGAGACTGTGAGCAGCACATGCAGGCTCTGGAAGGCTCCCAGGCAGCCCAGGGTGTGCCAGTCCCTGCCCCTGGCAGGGCACCTTCTCCCCCAGCCCAGCCCGAGCTGTTCCCAGCACTCAGCCCTCCGTGCTTTATTTTATTTTTTACGTGCCTTTAAACGCTGTGAGCAGCATTTCTGTCGTTTATTGCTGCTCAATAAAGTTTTATCTCATGGAACTCCTGATTTATTTACTCCATCTTGCAGAACAGACACGTGCTCTCTCCCACATCAGCACCCCTTTACCAGATTCATAAAATGTGTTAACAATTCATTTAAAATTCATGCAGGAGGCAGGCCCAGCTCCCTGGCAGGGCAGAGCAAAGCAGCAGCAGGGTCCCTGAGCGTGGCACAGGCTCTCAGGGGCTGTCTGAGCTCCCTGCCACTGCTGCCCTGTCCAGCCGGCCAAACAACATCCCCACGCTGCCCACTCACCACCCAGCTTCTGCTCATTTTCCTCCTCAGCCAGCAGGAAAGCACAGACTGTGAGAGTGCCTGGTCAGGAGTTTATCTGCAGCCTTTCTGTTTCTGCTCTCCCTGCTCAGCAGGGCTTTCACCTGCCCTGACAAGAGGCAGCTTTGCCGCTCTGCCTGGGGGTCAGCAGCACAGAGGTCAGCTGAGAATCAAAATGAGGGGGTTTTATCCCTGGGGAAAATCATCCCAGCCAGTAGCTCTGGGGATGGCTGTGGAATACCCTGGTGACTGCTTGGCCCCGTGCATGGGGTTATTTACTGCCTGCAGCTGCTCACAGCACTGCAGTGATTGCATTTCCCTGCTCACAGCATTGCATTTCCCTGCTCACAGCACTGCAGTGATTGCATTTCCCTGCTCTCAGCACTGCAGTGATTGCATTTCCGTGCTCACAGCACTGCAGTGATTGCATTTCCCTGCTCTCAGCACTGCAGTGATTGCATTTCCCTGCTCTCAGCATTGCATTTCCCTGCTCACAGCACTGCTGTTTTATTTTCCAGCACCAAAGGACCCTGGCTCTGAGCCTGAGCACCAACATCCCACCCCAGGCTGCTCTCAGCAAGCTGCCCCACTCTGACCCTTGGCCAGCCAAAGAAGATTTCTGGGACACCTCAGGCTTCCTTATCCCCTGCAATCTCATGGTATTTGCACAATTCCCAGCCCAGGGAGATGGGACTATCTCTGCTTGTTCCCTTCTATCCCAAACCTAGCTGGAAGAGACAGTCTGGTGTTTGTGAATTCCAGGGGGGGAATTATTGGCAATTATTGTGTGCTGCCCCAGCTAGGAACACAAAAATAATTGTGTGCTGCCCCAGCTAGGAACACTAAAATCTGGGCTGTGGGCAGGTCCCAGGCGTGTGCTGCAGGCACCAAGTGTCCTTCAGAGGAGCGCCCAGCTGGGTGTGCATTCCTCACCCATTGTACACACACTTGTGCAATATTTGGCTTATTTGTGCAACATAATTAATGAAACATGTCTCATTTGCACCAGCATCCCCAGGGACCCTAAAGCAAATGGGGGCCTTTGAAGCTGAGAGGCTCTTAAAAGCAGAAGATATTTCCCACAAGTTTATTAAACCAAGCTTTACTGGTGCTAAATGAGCAGCCTGCAGACAGGCCCTTATCTGGCAAAGCTGGCACGGATCTATTGGAGAAATACAGCAACAGTTTGCAGTGTCCACAGCAGCTCTCAGTCCTTCCTTCTGCACTGCTGGTGCACTTGGCTACCAAAAGCCCCAGGTTTGGGGTGAGGTGTCCCTGCCTGAGGCAGCCCCTCTGCAGGAGCAGCCCTGAGCCCCAGGGCATTGCCCACGGGCAATTCCCAAAACCCAGGGAAGATGCCAAGCCCTGTAAAGCCCCTCGGGGGGTCACTCCTGCCCCCACAGCCACTGCCCCAGGCCTGAAGTGTTTGAGAGTGTCAGGACTTCTGGGACACCTCAGGCTTCCTTATCCCCTGCAATCTCATGGTATTTGCACAATTCCCAGCCCAGGGAGATGGGACTATCTCTGCTTGTTCCCTTCTATCCCAGTCCTAGCTGGGAACAGTCTGGTGTTTGTGAATTCCAGGGGGGAGATGATTGGTAATTATTGGTAATTTTTTGAGGTGCCCCAGAGTGTCAGGAGCTGGGCTGGGGTGCTGGCAGTGCCCACCCTGCCCCTGCAGGTGATGGGAGCTCCCTGTGCTGCTCCAAGCCCTCAGAGCACTGGGGGTGTTTGTGGGTTTGCACATCCCTCACCCCACCCCACTGGATGGCAAATGGTGCTGGAGCCTCTCCTGAGCTGCTGGACAGAGCCCATTGTTGGAGGGTGCTCATCCCTGTGCTCTGCCCAACACCTGCCTCTGGAGCAGGTGTGGAGTGAGTTCATGTGAGAACTGTTTGCTGCTATTTCTCTCTGGATTTTAATGGCATTTGTGCAGGTGCACAGCTTTAAAAGGGGCTTTTTCCTCATTGGTCCAAATTTCAGCTGGAGCAAGAGCCCTTCACAGCAATCTGAAGGTTGATTTTTAACAGTGCTCTCCAAATTTTGTGTTGCACCACTGAGAATTGCTCAGTTTTATTTAATAATGATGTGTTTGAGTATCTTAAATATGTTTGATAGGTGGGGGCAGTTTGTGCCAGTGCTAAATGAAGCCAAGGCAGCTGAGGATGTGTGCAGCTATTCACATTCATAAGTTCATTTCAGTGCAAATGCTGTCTTAGTTAATAAGCAATTATGTTTAATTGCAGAGCCAAGCCTCATTATGTGGCATTCAGCCCAATCCTCATCCTGATAGCCACGGCAGAGCCCAAACCTCTGGGCTGAGGCTGTGCCTCCATGGCAGCAGGGTTCAGTGCACCCTTGCCCCATCACACCTTTCCCAGTCTCATCCCTTGGTTTCTGAGTCTTTTCAGGCTGGACCAGTTCCCTGGGCAGGTGACAGAGCTCAGAACAAGGGGGGCAAGCACAGGAAGGATTTTGGTGCATGGAAGGGAATCCTGGATAATTGGAAAGCAGAACTGTGCCCAGCCCAGGCTGAAGGGATCTGCAGCTCAGGTGGGTGATGGCCCCAGCCTGCCCTGATGCCTGTTCCCATGGGAGAATCCCTCCCAGCAGGGCTTGATTCTCTGTCTTTGGAATTCCTGGAGGGCTGAAGCTTATTTGTACATCAAACAAGGCCCAGTTGGAGTCTAGCAGGCAGAATTGTCCCCCTAATATAACTCAGCTGTGTGTGTATTTCATTGCAAAGAAAATACAGCCATGGCTTGCACCAGGTTCCCTCATCAGAGGCCACAGCATCAGTGCTAAAAGCTCATCTGACTTCTGTGTGCTGAAAGAGGGGCAGGAGTCTGGATAAATGCAAATTTATTCAGAATCATCTGAGGTATTTGGAGGTACAGGCACAGGAGATCTGAGTCAAGCCACTTGTCCTAGTTTCTGTCACCCAAACACTAACCCTCTATAAATCATTAATTTCCAGACTGTTTATTATCCAGGGGAAGTAACAAACCAGGAGTATCACATAACACATCCTAAGAATGCCTTGTTCATTTTAAGAGCAAATAAAACTAAATAGCACCAAGTTGTTAGTGATGCAGCCTAGGAGGCTGAGCAGAACACAAAAAGGGGCCTTAATCAGACAGAGGCCACAAAATAAACAGGGAAAAAAAGAAGGGGAAAAGGCTTTGGACAAGAGTGAGCACACGTAGCCTCCCTCACATGGATATTCTTTGTTTGCTGTCCCAGGAAATGCCTCTGCTCCTCCTGTGCTGGGCTTTGGAGCAGCAATGCTTTCCACAGCTGCTGCTGCCCCAGCCTCCTCCTCACAGCCCTGATTTCACTCCTGTCCCCAGGCAGAGAGCAGGGCAGAGCCTCTGCTTCAAAAAATAATCATCACAATTCATTACTGCACGGGGAAAGCAAACTTGTGGGTGTTTGGTTAGCAGGGCCACCCCTAATGTCCCTAATGTCCCTAATGGCTTTGTCAGGTGCCGCACCAGGAGCGGGGCAGGGACATGAATTCCCAGCTGAGGATGAGGAGGAGCAGAGGCAGCTTTATCTGAGCCCTGCCTCGTCTGGAGCTCACCCTCCAGGGCAGTGCAGGGTCAGAGCAGAGCCTGCCAGGGCACCCAGGGATGCTCCAGCAGCCAGCCCAGGCACAGGGGCCATCCCCTGCTCCAAAGGGCCACCACAGAGGGGCCAGCAGCGACAAGGAGTGAGATCCACGAGGCGGGAATTGTGATTTATTGGGTGGCTTTCAGTGGATAGTGCTGACAGCTGGGAAATGCAGATCCCCTGGCAGCTCTGCTAATGCAGCCCAGCCAGGCTCTGAGCTGCCTCCTCCTGCTCAGCCCTCCCAGCCCCACTTTCTGTCCATTTAGCTTAAATGCCTTTCAGCTTCCCCCAGTAAAGTCCTTTTCTGGGCAATATTTCAGAGCTCATAGTGAGCTGGGTGTTCTGCTGGTCACACTTGTCAGGAAGGTATTGTACTTCTGAAAGTGATGGTAGCAAAACTGTAATCCAGGCCTCACATGTTATTTTGCTCCATATGTTATTTATTTTAATCCTTTAAGGTCCCAAAATACTATTTATTTACAGCTGCCCTTTAAAGTTATTGTTAGTTACAAAATATTAGAAACATAGTTTCATCTATAAAATGTATAATTAAATTAATCTTTACCATACTTTTTCTTACCTCACACAGGAAGCATTTTAGGCTGATGAATACCATGGACATATAATTAGTACTTTATACCATAAACTAGATTATAACTTACACTGTCCACCCTGGCTCCAAAAATCCTTGCAGATTTTAATTCAATTGCTGCCCTTTATCTGCATGAAAGCTTTTGAATTCAATTATTGGTTTGATTCTCCAGGGGGGATTTGTGCCTTTGTAGGGGTGGTAGTTTTAAACTTGGGTTTAGTGGAAGTCTCAAATTAGGCACTTGTATCTATATTTAGGCAACTAGCAGAGTTTAAATGCTGAACATCTGATTTTTCCAGCTGAGGTTTGCCTAAGTTGGGGTTTAATGGGAATCGAGGCTGCACATGAGAGTGAAGGGAAACAAATTCTGAGGTGTGTCTGAATTCCAATGGGAACTGGGCACCTGAAATGCTCAGGCTCTTCTGAAAGCCCCCTCCATGCCTAACTCCACCCTGCAGTGCCTAAATCCCTTTCAGAACCTGGCAGGACACTTGGAGGAAATGTTTACCAGCAAACCCAGCAAAACCTCCTCATTCTCTGTGACTTGTCCTTTCCATGCCTGAGAAATTTCAGATATTTACACCCCCTGGGGCAGACCTGCCCTTTTGTATTTTAGCTGGAGATGATGGGTGCAGTTGAAATACATTTTGGACAGGGGCTGGGAACCAGCCAGGGTCTCTGCTCCGGGGTTCTCTCCCAGCTGGGGCTGCTTGGGGTTGATGCTGCAGGTCCAGGCTCCGTGGGACAGAGCAGAGCCAGCCCATTTATCCTCCTGGCCCTGCAGAGCCAGGCCTGTGTTTATAGCAGCTTGTTTAGTTTACCCCTAATGCACATCCTAGCACCCACCTCCCATGCACATCCCCAGACATGTTTATGAAAATTCTTTATAAGCAAAATATTTTACTCGCATGGAGCGAGTTCAGCTACAGAACAGCCTCAGCACCAGGGGCTGGTCCAACCCTCCCTGTGCATCTTTTATTTGGGAATTCATCCTTCAGCCCACCCACATCAGCACAGCAAAACTGGAGCTGCAGCACGTGTGGAACACCCTGTGCTGGTTGTGCTGCAGTTGCTCTGGAGATTAAACACCACTGGAGAGGCAAAGGTGAGCTGGCAGTGGAGAACAGCAGCTGGGATTTGGACCCAGGTTTGGATTGATTCTTTAAGTGTGTCTTTAGAGCAGGTAGCACATCCAACAGGGTTCGATAAAGGCAGCATTGAGCTGCCTGAGCATCCACACCTGCCTTGGTCCCAAGGAGATCTCAGGCTCTCACAGAGCCACTGACTCCTTTTGTGGGTGCTCAGCACTTCTGAAAGTCTGGCAAGAGGCTTTGAAATATTAAACAATAGCCCCACTCCAGCAGGAAGTGAAATCATGTAAAATTAGCAGAGAGACACATAAAAAGGGGACATGACATTCAGGAGATATTTTATTATATTAGACAGCAACTTCATAGGAAATGCTTTCTAGGGAAGTGATTTATTGGACTGTGGGACTCGTGGCCACCCAGACAAGGATTTTAGAAGTTTCATGCACAGACTGGATGACAGAAGTATCTTTGTTTAACTGGTGGTGTTAATGGCATTTCTGCAAGGCTGGTTTAACCTCAGGCTTCAGAATCTGATCTACACTGAAAACAGAACCAAGTGTGGTGCCTGGTTATCTTGCTGGTCTTTGACACCATCTTTCCTGAGCATCAAGTGATGCCCAGTGTCAAAACTCATTACTGGATGAGACAGGAACCTTCCCCTCCTCCTGGTTTAGTTATTTCTGTCCCACACACTCATTTCTGTTCTCCTAAAATCAAATTTTGGTGCTCACACTCTGCAATAAAGGTGAAATGTCCCTCAGAGATGGAGGGGATGAGCTCTAGAGCCAGCGATCAGCAGCAGCTCAGACAGGTCTCCCTCCCTGGATGCAGGTTTGTGCCCACACTGATCCCACCTGCCCTAATTCCAGGCTCATCAGGATTCAGGGGCACCACTGAATGCTGCACTCAGCATTCTGCTGCATTATTTATGGTAATTCTTTCCTGAGGGGGGAAAAAAATAAAGAAAATAAAAAATACTGAAGGTGCTTTTTAAACTCATAAATATCATGAATCAAAGGCAGTTTGGCAAATCTGTTTGATGGCTTCAGGCCCACTGGGGATGTGCCCAGGTGAGAGGCTGAGCCTTGCTGAGGGATCTGTGTGCCTGAGGGAAGAGTCACAGGAGCCATGGACCAGGAATCCTTCCCTTTATCCACCACTCCCTCCCTTCCTGCATCCCCCATTTCCTCTCCTTACTCTTGATACCTTTCCCAAGTTGTAGCTCCACAATCCATTCACCTGCTGTGATCCTCAGACTAAAAGCAGAAAGGGACTGAAGCTCAGATTCCAGCAGGCTGAAATCTGATTTCCTGCCTGTTTTATTCACCTGTCATTGAGAGGATCTGGAAAGCTGAATATTCACTGAGTTTGGATGAATAAATTCCGCATAAGAGATAAACACAGCATTATGCTCATAGTTCTAGGAGGAAAAATTCCCTATAGAGCACAGGCATACATGCTCACACTGCCAGATATTAGCTTAAATTATCCCCCAAAGCTCCAGAATTACCTTAAAGTTATCTGCGACTTTAATGCATATAAATAAATATATATATATATACACACAGAGAGGTCATATATAAATACTGGAAATATCTATATACTAGAAATATATATACTAAAAATGTTCTGTTTACTTTCTGAGGGTTTATGACCTTAGGATGAACCCCACATTTTCAAGCTCTTCTTTATTTTCCCGTATTTTAAGATTACTTTTGAGATCTGCAGAAGAAAGGCTTCTCTGACAAGCATTTGTTTCTCCAGGAACTCCAGTTCTAAATGAAACCTCAAATATCGTGGGAGCTGGAAACCCGAAACCCCAGAGTTTGTATCAAGAACCTGCTGGATTGAACAGTGAGGCTCTGAATATCCTCATTCATCTTCAGAATCACCATCAGCTGCCTCTGTAACTGCAGAGCCCCAAAATTATGGAAGTTTGCAGAAATATCCCCTCACACCATGGATTAAATTCATTTTTCCTTGTTTTTGAGCACACGCGGATGGAACTTCCATCGTGTTTCACAGATAACAAAATCCCATGGAAGGCTTGGTTTACAGGAGTAAACCAAGAGTTTGAGGATCACCTGGACAAGACTCTCAGGTGGGGTTGTTGGGGTGTCTGCAGGGCCAGGAGCTGGGCTTGGTGATCCTTGTGGGTCCCTTTTAACTCGGGAGACTCCGTGGTGCTGTTAAAAACGGGACCACACTCCCACTACTGAAAGTGATACCTATTTTGGACAGTTCTATGAAATAAAATCCATTTTTCTTGGAGTAAATGTTGAAGGCAGAAAGGAGCTGGTGGGTCACCAGCACTGTGGGCTCGGAGCCTCAGGTGTTCCCCATCACCCCAGTGCTAATGAGCACCCCCATTTATCCCACCAGGGCCATCCCAGCCATCCCAGGAGGGCTCTGGAGGATGGGGCTGGGAGAAGATGCTGTTCTCTAGCTGCAGAACGAGAGCAGAGCTGGACATCCCACTCCTCAGGACTCAGTAAGTGTGAAAAGGTGAATATATGGATTCCTCTGTCCTTTCCCTCCTGTGTGGCACCCCCAGGCCAGGCTGGCAGAGCAGCTTCAGGGAGTGAATCCCTTGCAGGGGAGGCTGCAAACACCCCTTGGGACAAGAAGTCCAGGGACGAGATCAAGCCTTGCCTTGTTACACCAAATTTCAAGGCCTTAATAAGTTATGTTTCTATACCAAACCATTTTTTGGCGTTCCTGCCCCTGCTTAGCTCTGCAGACACCTCAATATTGGAAAACCTGCTTCACCAAGGCAGCCCCCAGAGTGCAGGGAGAGGAGGATTTTAGGGGATTTTAAGAGTTGTGCTGTGCAGTCCCTGGGGAGGGAAATGCAGCCTGGCCCAGGAGATGCATCCCTGCATCCCTGGCTGTGTGAGCCTTGCCCCGGGCTGTCCCAGCAGCACTCCCGGAGCTGCAGCAGCTCTGCCCACACAGGCAGGGGCTGCAGAGACAAACCCTGCCCTGGGCTCGGCCTGTTTGACAGCACTCCCTCACTGCCGGGACCAACAGAGCCAGGCAGAGCTGCAGGACAAATCCCCCGGTTCACGTTTACAGAACAGGCTCCCCCTACTCCGGAAGAGCTACAAAATGCATTAATTGAGCTTCAGGGTGGCTGATAATTACATAATTGCAGACTAATTTCCCCTTTCCTAGAGGTGAAGTTACACTGGTGGCAAAAAAAGACCCACAGAGTCTTTTCAGGAGCAGAAATGTTCCTGCACAAACCAGGCCTGAGCCCGGCCTGGGGGGGCCTGAGCCCGGCCTGGGGGATCTGAGCCCGGCCTGGGGGGGCCTGAGCCTGAGCCTGGCCTGGGGGGGCCTGAGCCTGAGCCCGGCCTGGGGGGGGGCCTGAGCCCGGCCTGGGGGATCTGAGCCCGGCCTGGGGGGGGCCTGAGCCTGAGCCCAGCCTGGGGGGGGGCCTGAGCCTGAGCCCGGCCTGGGGGGGGATCTGAGCCCGGCCTGGGGGGGGATCTGAGCCCGGCCTGGCTGGGCTGAGCCCGGCCTGGGGGATCTGAGCCCGGCCTGGGGACAGCTTTGGGGCTGGGGGGCTCCAGCCCCATGTGCAGCCTCCCTTCCTCCCTGGGGGGACCCCCACACACTTTTTGTGGCCGTGGGCTGAGGAAATGACCCAGCTGAGCCTGCAGCTTTTTTTTTTTTTTGCTTTTTTTTTTTTTCCTGGGTTATTTTTCAGCCAGTGCAGCACAAAATGAACAAAAGCGAGCTGGGAGCACAGGCTGGTTTAGCAGTGATGCTGTTCATGCTGAAACTCCAGTGGCACTGAGCTGAACTGGGGGGTTTTGGCTCTGTGGGCTCAGAACCCTGCCCAAACCCTGCTGCCACCTTCCTTCCTGTGCCCAACCTGTAACTTCATCATCATCATCATCATCATCAGGGCTCCTGGCTGGGCCTCCTGGGCTTTGCTGTGTTCTGGTTTAACAGCCCTGAGCACACCCAGGGCCCAGAATAAAAACCAGGGACAGGCTGAGGGGATGGGGCTGCAGTGGTTCCATTTCTGACAGAGCATTAGCACCCAAAGTTCAGGCTCCTCTGCCTTGATTTCACCCAAAATTCACATTCCTTAGCCTTGATTTCACCCAAAATTGAGGGTTCTTGATTTCACCATTTCTCATCTGAGTTCAGTGACTCCCTTTGAAGCCAGAACCAGCCCTGGGTGTTCAGAGGGGGTGATGAAGCTGTTCCACCTCGAGCTCTTTCTCACCTCACCTGCAGGTAACACCCCACACCTTGATCAGCCCTTCCAGCCCCAGGCAATAACTTTATGCCGCTGTAGGGAGGATAAAATCTGTGCATTTCTTGGGATGACCTCATCTGGTCTCTGAAAGCCCAAGTGCTTCCAAGTCTTTTGCTTTTCCCCTTCAAGAAAATAACAAATATTTCTCAGCCATTTTAAAACTTGTAGCTTCATACTCCAATAACAACTTGGAAAGGTTTGTAGGAAACAAGTCTGCAAATGTATTTAGTGTATGGAAAATGATTTTTCTGAAGAACATACAAGGTGTTCTATTTCACCTAATTCTCTGTATTGATTTCTGTGGCATCATCTTCTTCCTTCCCTTTTTCATCTTTTAATGCATTTCTATTTCTTCCAAACACACAAAACTCCCCGGTTCTTTTACAAAACAGAACAAAGAAGTTTTCCTTCCCAATCAGTAATTTCGTTTTCTTTTGTAATTGTAAAAAGAAACTCCTGAAAAATCAATACATTGTTGCCAAGTCGTACAAAACCGGGAACGGAGCAAGGTTAGTAAATAAAGGAAATTGCATTTTCTTCCTCTCTTTGGTCACCCCTTTGCACACTCAAGGTGACTGCCAATCTCTTGGTGCTTCCACCCCAGCTATTCTCCCTTCCCTCCCTGGAAATTTCCAAGTCAATCTTGGAGATGAAAAGAAAAGTTTGAAAAGAATCGTTCTTGGAGCCCAAATTGCTGATGTCCCGAATGACAGCAACCCCCACCCGGGATGGCTGGCTCCGGAGGGTAACCCGAGCCCTCTCAATTAACCAGCCCGAGATAAAGATTGCTCATGCTAAAGATGTCACATAACACCGGCCTTGGAAATTGGAAAGTCTCAGCGACAGGGAAGATACCTGCTCGGCTGGATCAATAGTTTCAACATATATCAATATTTGGAGACGATTTACTCTCTTGATGTGCAAAACTGAGTGAATTTGTACAAGGGCAGCTTCTTGTGGAAAAACCTCTTTAATTAAAATGTGGAAGGGCCCATTTACAGGTGAGAGCTCAGATCTTTCTGTGAGGCTTTTTGCCATCTGTAAATCCCCACTCGGATTTTGGGAGCTCAGATGTGAGCTGCTCCCAAATCTGAAGGGGCAGAAGAGATTTGTTACCAGCTTGATTTGCACCTGCAATTAAACAGACACCCAGGCCAGGCCAATTTACACTGAAACTTAATTGCAAGTATAAATCTTGTGTATACAAATGACATATAAATAAAACCTCTCCCAGATACCCGTGATCTGTTACACAAAGGAGCCAAGAGCCCCATATCTCCTTTTTTTTTTTTTTTTCATGGTTACAGGTCTCACTTTGGGCCACAGAATCACTTTAATGCATTTGTCTTTTTACCGAAAAATACCTAACTGTGGGATGTCAAAGAAATAAATCAGGACCCAGTGTGTCCTGGCACACTTTTAAACAGGGATGTTGTTCACAATTAATCAGCAAAAGAGTGTGGGGGTTACAATTTATTGACTGTTGTTCCAGTGTCTGTGAAGGGGCTTTGCTGCTCTTGAGTTTTGGTGGAGAGAGCCAGGAGTGAGTGTTGTGAGGAATAGGTCAGGGATTGTGGTTTGCTGAGGCTGTTTTTTGTTTTCTAACCCATATTTCATGTGTGGAAGGCACTTTGAGAGCTCAGGGCTGAGCTCTGCAGAGCTCCTTCTGTGAGTGCCAAATTCCTGTGCAAGGAGAAGGTGAAGAAAGGGAACATCCAAAAAAGAGCAAACAGCAAAAAGGGCAGCCCAGGCTGGGTGCTTCCCCTGGAAACGCCTCTCACATAATAATGTACAAAATTGAGTGTCTGGGGGCTTTGGGGAAGCCTGGACTGGAGATTGGAGGGGGGTGAGATGCGAGCTGGAGTGGTTTGGTGCCTGGACCAGGCTGGAGCATCCTCCCAGGAGTGTTGGGATCTCCAGGGAGGCTCACACCGAACCAGGGCCGGCTGTTGGAGGGTGGAGCTGTAATTTCCTTCGGTCTCAGGGCTGGTCCCTGCAGAGGCAGTTAGATTTTTGGTTTTCTCCCCAAACTGTACCCAGGAGGTTTTTTGCACTGCTGTTGTGGTGATGAGCCCGTTCTCGGTGTGCCCTGCGTACCCAGGGGCTCACAGCAGTGACAGACCGAAGGCCACAAACAGGAAAAGATATCATATGAAAAAAAAAAACCAAAAACGTTTTCAGCTTTTGTCCTTTCCGTGCTGCAAGGTGTCAAGCGCTGAGCCGGGCCGGGACCATTGTTCACCCAAGTGCCCCTTTCAAATGGAAATTTGCAAAAGCCACATCCACCAAAGGGGTTCTTTCCCTCAACCCTGGCTCCTGCTTCTACCCCAATAAAACCTGAGGCCTCTTAGTCCATACTTAGGACTTGTTACTAGGTTTTAAAGCTTCTTTCAGGCACAGTTTTAGCCTAATCTGGCTGTACCACCACCACGGGCAAGATTAAAATAAGGCAAGGTTACACTGCCTTCTACTTGAATGTAAGGCAGGAATCTGATTTAGGGTTTTTACGAGTGAACTGTCTGTTAAAAAATATCTTTCTGGAGCTCCACGGGCCTGGCTGTGTCCCCACAGGAAACAGGCTCAAGGATTCCCAAAGGTTTGTTGATTTTTCAGCTTTCATGCTCCGAAGATGTATTTCCTTTGAAGTGTCTCAAATAGGGTAGTATCCAATTATATTTGTAATCCCAATCTAATTCAATCAGGGGCTCCAATTATAGCTGATCTGCCTCTTAATCTAGTTAAAATCTGTAGAGTAGACTGGACCCTAGCGAACAAAACTACATTAAAATTTAGCTGTTAACAGGGATAGCCAAGTTACAAGACACAACTAGCTGAAAAGTGGGAGGTTGGCAATGGAAATGGGTTTATCCTCCTTGAATCCAAACCCTGCACCAGCTCTCCTGCAGCCAAATCCCTGCCAAGATTATAATTATGAAGGGCCCTAAAAAGTACTTTTGTTCTGAGTGAAATACAGCTGATTCAGCCTTGGCTGCTTGTTTTCTTCCTCCTGAATTCTTCATCCCAGCTCCCCCCACAGAGGAAGAGCCTCAGGGGCGTCCTCTTGGAGCTCTCTGGAGCCCTGCACCTGCCTGGCACCTTCCTGCTCACCTTGGCACAGCCGGAGCAGCCAGGGGTGCCACAAACCCACCCTCCCCTGGCACCCCAAGAGGAGCTGAGGAGCTCAGCCGTGCCCGGTCTGAGCCGAGATATCAAATAATATTAAAAGTGTAACCCTAACTTCAGCAGGCTCGCTCTGCTGCGGCACTTCAGCATCTCTGAGAATGAATCTCTGAGGGTAAAACCCCTCAGTTCATTTCAAGGGGTGGTATTGGAAATGTCATCCAAGCTGGAGATAATGCACTGAAATCAGCTTTTTGAGGTAATTATGGCAGCAGAGCACAGCACCAGATTTGAGTGTTGGACAAGAAAAGGCCTGTAGGGAATGGGGAGAAGGAAGGGATGGGCTTCCTTCACCCCCTACTCTTGGTACCAGATCTATACATTGTGAGACAATAACACTCTGTAAATTATGCAGATGCTGAAGGGTGATCATTCTGTTCTGACCCCTGCATTTCCCCCTCCCTCCTGGCATAGAGAGTAGAGCACTAAATTTGATCATTTTAGGTGTTCAAGTCATCATTCCAAGCTAACACTTCATAAGAAACCAACTCATACATTTGTGTCCTTTTTTCTATCAGCTTCTATTTGGATAGTTTTGTGTTGATTTCTATTCATGCTTTTAAGTGTTAATGTTTTGGGTTGGGTTTTTTCCTATTGACTTCCAGCCACAACAGTTGAAGACAAGGGGCTTGGGGATTTTTTGTTGGTGATAATATTTCTTTTTTTTTAACTAAAAGTTGAGTTATCGAAGAGCAGACGGCACCTCCCAAACCTGCTCTCAATCTCCACTAACAATTGGTTGCCAGTCCTTCTCCAAGTGTGGCATGAACCAAATTCACCCATATGGAGAGTAGCCAAATTTAGGACTGGGTTATAACTGATAAAAGTAATTGGAAAAACTGCTGTAGCAGAAGAAATGGAATTAGGTCTACCACATTCAAAAAAATGTTATTAATCATAGTCATAAAAGCAGAAAATGAAAGCTAATTTTACTAAGTAAAAGCCCCCTGCTAAGTGGTATTTTGACATCTGAAAATAATTCAGTTTCGATCCTGGTGCTCCGCTGACACGAGCGAGGAAATTGATAATTCTCTCTCGAGCTGCTGTTTCAAGTCATCCCCACATGGATGATTTTCTCTGCAAGCAGCAGAACCCAGAGCTGGAGCCCAACTCAGCCCTTTGCTCCACGTGCCTTTCACCAGCTGCTTTTTGGGATAACACAAAGTGTGACAACAAATGGATTATGGAGCAGCACTGCCTCAATATCTGAGACAAGGACACAGGAGGAGGGAGTCCTCATTTGCTACCCACTAAGTTGTATTTTTATTGCCATCTGGTTCAATATTTCACTGGCACATTCAGATATTGCTTGGTATTCACTGGAAAAAAAAATCCAATTCCAAAGCATGCAGAGGATTGAGCCAAGGCTGTGGCAGCCCTGGTGCACCCTCACACCACTGCTGTAAAAAGGGGAATAATGAGACATCTCCCTAGGCTCCATTACAGCCCCGTGCTAAAGAAAGGGTTTGTGTACCTTGTCTGGGAGGAAAGGATCTCACAGGATTCCTGTTACTCTCCCTGATGTATCACTGGGCCATGAAATTCAAAGAAGACAGCAGACAAAGCCAAGTTACACCTACCTCTGATCTTGGGTTTATTCAGAAGCAAGTAAGTGTTTGAAATTGAACAAATATTGCAGAGGAGGGGGAATGTTATTCGCTTTACACCCAGGTAACCCATTCTGAAATATGCAGGTACTCCTGGGGAAAGCTGGACCTCTTGCTCTCAGCTTGCATCTGACATCCAATACAAGACATTGCACAAGGACACTGAGAAATCAGAGCTGATAGAGCGTACTCCTGCACAGGTGAAGTGCTGGGGCATTTTCACAGACACCCAGAGATTTGTTTGTTTACCTGCCTAACCCACATGCCTCTCATTCCTCCTGGCTGGCAGCTCCTTGGTGGCTCTTTCAAAACTTCCAGTTCCTGTGATATTCCCTTCCCTTGTGGGGGAGAGCTGAGCTTGGAAAGAAGTTTCTAACGTTGGCCTGAAGGGTAGTAAAGAACAGGGTACCCTGTGATTATATGGGCCTGAAAACACATTTAAAACCAGGAACATGGCCCAGCTGACAGCTCAGTCCTGTCTGCATTAACATTAATTCCCTCGTGGAAGGAGGGAATTCAGCTTCTCCTCTTTCAGCAGTGCTGTGCTGCATTTTCTGCAGCTGGACTCAAAGCACCACCAGGAAGAGCAGGGAGCTGTTCCCTGAGGCTGCTGAAGGATTGGTCTCCATCCTTCTCCCCCTGCTCAGTCCCACTTTGGTGCCTCTGCCTCGCTGGCTGCTGTCTGGGTAAGTCTGAGCCCTAACTCTGCTTCCAACAGCCACATTAATTTGGATATTTCTTCTCTCTCCAGGTGATGATTGCCACACAATGAACACAAACTCATGTCTTCAGAACTTCTCCCCCGTGACCAGGTTTGACCGAGGTGCTCAGCAGCTTCTAGAATGGAGGATGGACTGAGGGAAAACATAACCTTTATTTTGCTATACAGGAGAAAAAAAATACAAAAAAAAAGTCCCTCCGTTATCACAGTTATAATGGTATAAAAGGTGTTTAAGGAAGAGTCTCCCGGGTTTGGATTGGGATGGAGTCTGCTCTGGAGGAGTCACTGCCCTTGCCAACATTAGGTTTAGCACCCTTATGAACTGCCTCTGAATTTGAATGTCTGAGTCTCTGCACTCAATCTTGATAAACTGGCCCGACCATGAATGTTAATCACCCTGATTTACATTGCCTGCAGAGCTATGGACAACTTCATATCAGCAACCTCCAGCTCCCTTGGCATGTTCCAACGGGGAACTTCCCTGCTGCCTCCCGGGCACTGGAGAGGAGCACCGGGAGTGAGCACTGGGAGTAAGGGAATGAGCACTGGAAGCTTCGTCTGGAGGGAGCTGCAGCCAGGAGCAGGGCAGGAACACCCCAGCCAAGGGCACTGCTGTGCCTCAAAGACCTTTCTCTTTTTCTGCTCTCCAAGCTCTAAAGATGTAGGTAACACACAGGAAAAGACATTTTCAGTTATATTTGGATTCTGAACACATAAAGAAAGACTTAAGTTTGAAACTTGTGTGTTCTTCCCAGCAACGAACGGAGCTGCTCAGAGGAGCCAAGGCAGGATTTGAGGCAATGTCCTCTCCCTTGGTGGGAGTTAGTGAGTGAGCACAGGGAGATAGACACAATGCATGCATCTTCAGCAAACACCTCTATCCGGTTTTTCCATGGATGTAACCATCTTGCAGCACCATTCCAGAGGACAGGAATTTCCAGGGCTGGGCAGAGCCAGCTGCTGGCGGGTTCCTGGTGGCAGGAGCTCCACGTGCTGCTGGGGCAGGGTGTTCAAACATCTCCTGTTATCACCCGAGCTGCTCCTGGAAATTCGCCTGCCAGGGACGCTGCGCAGCTCCGTTGGTGGTAGAAGATTGTTCCTCTGCACTTTTCTTAAAAAAATAAATAAAATGTCAAGCCCGAAAAGGAAGCCTGCTATTTTTCAAATCCGGGAGCTGTAATCATGCTAATCCATATGATCGTGCTAAAGCCAAGCAAAATGCCTTTTGCATATGATGTAATCAGCCAGGGCAGCCTATTTATAACCACCACGGGCTGGGAACACCTTCCCAGAAAAATACAATCAGGACAGCTTTCCCTTGGTCACGTTCTTCCTCCCCGTATTTTTCACTTTCTTTGTGCTCTTTCCCCTACTTGTGCTGTCTTCCCAGCCTTAAATACAGCAACTTTTTAATTTTTATTTTAAACTGATGCTTCCCATGCATTCTATTTTATCTGTGCTTTAGAGCCGTGCTGAGTGAAATCGCAGTCCTGCGAAATCAATACCAAAACTTCTATTGATTTCATATAATATATTCCTTTAAATTCAGTACAAATGCTCCACAGGAGTTGTCTATTTTAAGTATGGATCTACTGTACAGGGCTGTCAGTCTCTCAGCTGGATACATAAACCAGCGTGGTTTAATAAATTCATTGGTGTGGCTCGGGAGCTTTCCGTGTAATAACTGAAAATCTGTTGGTCATACTGAGCATATCAAGTGTAAAAGGAGAGGATTCATCAATGTGAATATCTATCTGTGGATCGATTGGTATCAATCTTGTTTAACAGTCTATTTCCTCAGGACACACTTTGGGAACAAAGAGCATTTCAAACTGTTGGTTAAACAAACAAATATAGAGAAGCTCTTTGGGCAACATGGGGGCGGAGTAAACACCAGAGAAAAATGGTCAGCAATTTCAAATACTTGGTAATCTCTCCCATTTCATATTAGTAAATACAGAGTTTCTCTTGATGTAATGTGCCCATTAAAATGCACCAAGAATGCTGGTTTTAAACAATTTTTTTGATTGCAGAAGAAAGTGGCCTGGAAACCAATATTTGTCCCCTGACCTCCATGTTCAGAAGTTGTCCAAGGAGGAGGGTGACACCTTCTGCTCTGCAAGATTTGTGTTATCCTTAGCTAAATAAAACCCCCTTATGAGACGCTGTAAAAACAAAACCAAGCCCCGAGAGGATACACAGCTAATTAGATCAGGATGCACTGCTCACCTCCATCTACAGCAGCAAGAGATTTCATGCCTGTCCCATCCAGGTCTCCCCCTCCTCAAGCACCCCCAAAATAAAGAAAATCCTGACCAGTACTTTACATGACTGTGCAAAAGCACACATTTTGGTACAGAGTAAAGGTTGTACAGCCCCCGGGGGTTTTGCAGGGTAAAAGTGCCAGTGAAGAACCAGGAGAAAAGAGCCCCTGGCGTTGTGCAATGTCCTGTGGCAGTTGTGCGGCTGCCTGAGGTGCCATCGCTTCCTCCCTCCGGCTGCCGAGGCAGATTTGGGGTTTCCAGCGTGCACCACCCTTGTGCACCGCCCCGTGCCCCGGGGTGGATGCAGCGCTGAGCCGAACCCTCCCTAGGCTGAGCCCTCCCTGAGCCGAGCCCTCCCTGAGCCGGACCCTCCCTGAGCAGGCAGGAAACTGAGGCACAGACCCCGCTCCATTGCTCGCCGATGAATGCAATGGCAAGGGCAAACCCAGTGTGCCTTCAGCTGGACCTGATTCTCCTGAGCCCTTATCTCACGTCCCCCTCCTCCAAATCAACATCATCATCTCTTCATCAAATAAATCCCCAGTGTTCTCCAGCAAAGCACTTCATTTTTCATAGACGGACCTGGGGTGTGCGTGTTGTTCTACGTTAAATCAAAAAGCAATCATGTGTCCCACAGAGATTTCACAGTTTTTGGAGTTGTTTGGAGTGTTTGCAGGTTTTGGAGATGTGCAGTCCACATCTCCTCACATTCAAGGATCCTCACATTTCTGCTTTTGTGAGATCAGTGGCGGTGCAGGGGTGACTCTGCCTGTGGCACTCGGGGGCTCTGCGGCACAGCTCAGTGCCAGGCTCAGCTGAGCCGGGTCCTGCAGCCGCACGGACCGTCCCCAATGTGCCACCCAGCGCCGGGGGCCACCCGGCTGGGGCTCGGGGGAAGATTTCCACGTGGCTCACGTTCCCATGGAACCCAACAGCCGAAAAGGGGAGTGAAGATGAAAATTATTCCGCTCTGCATTAACGCAGCCAACTTAGTGTGGGAAAACACTCTCAAAGCGCCGCTGCTTCAACTTTTTCACACGTGCCTCACGTCTTTATTTGTTGTTAAAAATACTACTGTCTCAGCTTCGCCTGCTTCCCAGAAATCGAGACTTTAAAGCGTCCTCAAACAGCTGAACCAAACCAGCCTAATTACGCTCCGTCTGCATCCGCTTTTAAAGCCCCTCCAGCCGCCCTCCCCACCGCGGGACTCCGCGCTCGCCCCTTGCAGCTCCCGGTGCTCTTCCCTTGCCACCTTATGGAGCGACAAAGGGAAGAATGAGCATTGTCCCGGGCTGCTGCTTGCTTTAGGGGAGGGGGGGGGAAAAAACTCTTTAAAGCACGATATAAACCGCGCAGGTGAGACAACAAAGGTACTGTCGGTGTGCGGCAGGAGAGCGGCGCTGCCCGGTGTTTGTTTACCGGGGGTGGCCCGGGCTGCCCCGGCCCCGGGGGCTCTCGCCTTTGTCGCCCGCCGGGGCGGGCCGGGCGCGGGGACTACATGGCCCAGCGTGCCCCGCTGCGCGGATCAATGGGGCTGATTTGAATAATCTGTGAGCCCTTGGACTCAGGCCAATCAGCCGTCAGGGACCCATGATAAATCGCAATGCATTATTGATAATAATAATTACTCTGACATGCGCATTCCGCCCAAATTTCCCAACTCTAGGAATTTGTTGTGAAGAGGAAAATAATTGCTACTATTGCATGCTCCCGATGCTGGTGCACCATGTCGCGACGGAAGCAGGCGAAGCCCCAGCACATCAACTCCGAGGAGCAGCCCCCAGATGCTGCAAGTGGTGAGCGCAGAGGGGCGCGGGGCGGCCGCGGCTCCGGGCTCGGCTGATGCGCGGAGGCGGCGGCGGGAGCGAGGGGCGCTTCCCGGGGCGCTTTTTCCACCCTCGTGCTTCACCCCCCGCGCCTTTCCCCCCGCGGGCTCCGCCGCCCGCCGGCCCAAGGCTCGCCCCAGGTTTTTTTTGGGGGGCCGAACTCCCCGGCGGGGCTGAGCGAGGCGCGGGCTCCTCGCTATTTTCGGGGAGGTTCGGCTTGGGGCGGCTGCGGAGCGCAGCACTGCCCCGCACTGCCCCGCGATGCTCCGCACGCTCCCCCCGAGCCCGCGGAGCCTCCGCCGGGTCCCGCGTGGGGCCGCGGCCGCGTGGGAGGGGAGCCCCAGAGGCTCCCCGAGGCGGAGGGAATTGGGGGGATGGGGCTAGAGGGGTGGGGGAGCAGGGGGAGAATTTACAGAGAACTTCGGAGGGCTAGGAAATGGTTCGGGCTGCGTTTCCTCGGCGTGCTTAGCACTTTGTCGGGAGTTAAATGAGAATTTTTGCGGGGCTTTAAAAAAACCCAAAAAAAACAACAACAAAAAAAAAAAACCACAAAATTGGGGGGGAAGGCTCCACGCTCGGACTATTTTTGTTGGAGATCACAATCGCCCTGGACCTTTTGTAGCTTGACCTCCAGCCATCTTTGATTTCCGACTTCCTAAAATAACTCCGGTGAGCTAATGTGGGGTGTGCGCGAGCGCTTTGTACTGGGGCGGCGAGGGGGACCCGGCACCGCCGATCGCTCTCCCCGCTCTTGGGGAGCTCGCGTTCCTGGGCCGCGCTTCGGGAAGCGCAGAAATCCTGGCTGAAATCGGCCGGGAGCGGCCGTGGGGTGGGCGGGCAGGGGAAGGGCAGGGGGCACTCGCCGCTGGCCCCGCGGGAGCGGCGCTGCCGGAGCGGCATCTCCGGAGCCGGGCTGCGGGCAGGCGGCTCCCGGCTCTTCCCCCGCTCGCCGCGGGGCTCGGGGCGCTCCCGGGCGCAGTGCGGCGGCACCAGGGCACGGCCCGGCCCGGCCGGGAGAGTTTGCTCGGAGTTGTTGCGGTTGTTGTGCCCAAATGATTCCGTGTGCCCCCCAAGACCTTTCTTTGGGACCTTTGCTTGCGTTTGGGACTGGTTTTGTTTCCGTGCCTAGAACTGATCAAAACCCATGCACGTTACGGGAGCTGCTTATTCCCAGCCCGCAGGAGGTTCGGGCTCTTTAATTTTTTTTTTTTCCCTCCTCCCCCTTCTCTTCTTTGAGTCGAAATGTGCAATTGTTGGGTCCGGTTAATGGTGACTTAAGAAACAGCATGCTGGCCAGAAGGCAATAAATCCCATGTTTAATGCATGACTGTTTTCCTTTGTGCATATGGTTAGGTTGGGGGATGGAGGTGATGTTTCCACATGTAAATCTCTGCCCGCTGCTGGAAAGGCACCTCCGGCCCCGCGCTGAAACAAAAGGGTTAATCACTCCTGATGCGGCGCTGGGGCGGGGGAGGCGTGCGGGAGGCAGGGAGGGAGGATCGCTCCACACCGCGCTCTCCGGGGCAATGGCCAGCTGCTTTTTTGTTATTGTTGTTCGGGCTTTCCCCCCCCCCCCGTCCCGTTCTCAATTTTAACAACCAAACCCTGGATGAAATCCCTCCGGAGCGCTCAGCGGCCGCCCAGGCCGGCGGACTTGGCGGAGCTGTGGCCCCGCCGGGGGGATTCTCCTGCTGCTCGTGGGGTGCTGTGGATTTTTGGGGTCGGGGCAGGTCCCGTCCTGCGGGATCTCCGCTCTCCGAAACGCAACCCGGGGCTGCGGCTCCGACGGCTCGGACCGCCCGCCAATCTCCCAAATAATCTTGATATTCCCCGCTCCAGGTGTGCCCGTAAATAATAAGTGATGAAGTTGCATAACAAAGTCGAAATTCCGCAGGGATTTGTCTGGGGCATTAGCGAGGATATACACATACTCGTAATAATAAAATCAAGCCCTTATCTCCTTTTTTGCAAGTATTCCCTTTTTTTCGCAAAGCGATTTGGGACCCACCTCTGTGAACAATGCAGCGGGTTAAAGTGTCCCGCGAACCTGGGGTTCCATTAACAGGTCAAAAAATCAGCAGGTGGTCACAGGGGAATAATGCTACATACTGAAAATTAGCATTTCCACAAAGGGCTTGAAAATGCCTATTGTGCTGGATTGCTGCCATTAAAAATCGGATTCATTCTTAAAAATACAGTATCAAACTGCAACTTTTTTTTTTTTTTCTCTTTTTCCTCAGGGTAAAATTAGCGTAGCTTTGCTTCAATTATATCTCCGATTCGTGCGCCGAGTTCTGTAGGACTGGAGAGGGATGTTGGCCGAGGAGAGGTTGAGCAAGGAAAGCCCAAGTTTTGCGGTGGTTTATCCTGGGTTTGTTTCGGCTGCCCGAAGCTGCTGGCGGGGGCCGGGAGCCCCGGGTGCGGGAGCATCCCCGCCGTGCCCGGGGTGCCGCAGCCCTGGCCAGGGGCAGAGGGTGCCGGGGGACGATGCCCGGCTTGCTTTTCCTTTTACGTAAGTGAAACATTATATTCGTGGCGGGGATGGAGCCCTTTCGCCGCGCTCGGCGGCATGTGACGTTTTGACAGAGCTGCTGCTCTAACCTTTGCCTCCTCCTGCTTGCTGTGGGTGGTAAGTTGATGTCAGGCTCACAATTAGGACTCTCATGCAATTGACCTTGGCAGCGGGGTTTGTGCCGTTTAGCTCGCTCTTAAACACCGTGCGGGTGTTAAGTGTGCTCCAGGTAGGGCCGGGCGGGGGGCTCGGGGGGCCGCGGGCTCGGAGCCGGCCGGAGCCCCCCCCGTGGCCGCCGAGCGCGGAGCGGGGCTCGCTGGCACCTCAGGTGGGCCCGGGGGGCGGCGGCCCCGCCCGGGCTGGTGGTGCTGGCCCGGAGGGGCCGGAGCGCGGGCCGTGAGTGCCCTCCACCGACCGGCCCCGGCAGCGAGCACCGGGGGCTCCGAGCACCGGGGGGCTCCGAGCCGAGCCCGGCCCCGACAGCGAGCACCGGGGGCTCCGAGCTGAGCCCGGCCCTGGCTCCGAGCACTGGGGGCTCCGAGCTGAGCCCGGCCCTGGCTCCGAGCACTGGGGGCTCCGAGCTGAGCCCGGCCTTCCACCGACCGGCCCTGGCTCCGAGCACTGGGGGCTCCGAGCTGAGCCCGGCCTTCCACCGACCGGCCCCGGCTCCGAGCACCGGGGGCTCCGAGCTGAGCCCGGCCCTGGCTCCGAGCACTGGAGGGCTCCGAGCCCGGCCCGGCCCGGCCCGGCCCTCCACTGACCGGCCCCGGCTCCGAGCACCGGAGCCTCCGTGCCCGGCCCGAGCGGGGTGAGCCCTCGGGGGGCAGCGTCTCCGCTTTCCCCGCGGGTTTTAGCGCTTATTCTGCTCTTCACAAGCGCCTGTTCGCTGTGGTTTTTACTCTGTTCGGCTGAATATCTCGTTTGAAGTTGTGGATAGGCCAAAGGGGGAATTAGTCGGTAGATAATCAAATAGTTGAAGCATTGAGAGAGAGCCTGCAAGGATGTGAAATGGTGATTGTGGGGGAAACGCGTTTCTGCGTCCTTCTTGGGTAGAAAAACGCAGCTGATGAATTCAGCGTAGAGAGCATCGAGGCCTTTGGAATATCTCTAAGTTGTCAGTCGTGCGTTTTACTTACTCAAAAAAGTGATTTTGCCACAGTTAAAATGCACTAATTGTTGTTTGAGAGTGGGAGAAGGGCGATTTGGGGCAGTTAGGAGCTTTTGGAAGCCCTCTCCTTTGGAGAAGGAGAAAAGCATCAGGGACCCTGAGAGCGACAGCGAGCTGATGGCAGAGGGTTCGTGTCTGGGAGTGGAGGGTGGAAATCAATCCTCCCTGAGTTAATTTAAACCGGGGAGGTGCATGGTCTTTGTTAACCTTAGAGTAAAAGTAGTTGGTCAGATGTAGGCTGTGGGGAAAGTAAGCTCATGAAAGGTATCAAAACTCCTGAATAAAAAACGTGGGTGGGAAGGCTTGAGTTTTGTTTCATCCCAGTTCAAGTGAAATAAAGTTGAGGGAAAAAAAGTCACTAATGTCTTAGATGAGTGGTAGGCCAGCAGCACCCTTCTTGAAATCACATCAAACCAGATTTACTTCACTCCTTTTACTGTTTTCCTTAAAAAAAAAAATTACATCATTTGAGCGGTGTGGATTTTATCAGCCTTCCTTGTCGATGACCGCCTTGTCCTACACAATAGTGGATTTTATCCATCCATTTGCCAGTGATTCAATCTAACCCCCCTGCTGGGTTTACTGCATTCTTCTAACTTATTGGATAACTAGATGCTGAGAGATAACATTCCTGAAATTCGGGGGTGGGGAGATAAAAAAAACACAGCAGAAGTCCTGTCCCTTGGAAGCCTTTGGAGTGGGTTAAGTGAAGTGCAGAGGAATTGTCGTGGCAGGGCAGTGCTGGGTAAATCCCCATCGGTCGTGGGCAGAGCTGCCTTCCTAGCATGAAAAACCCCGAGTTGAGGCTGTTGCTGCATTTCGGTGGCCACTGGTGGGCTCAGGCAGCTGAGGGGCTCTGATGGCAGCACTTGGGGCAGGGAGAGGAGGTCGTTACAAATCACCATGATTTTCACAGAAGCTGTTGGGTTTTTTACAGAAACAGTCAGTTGCTCCTTTGTTATTCCAGCTACTGTGAAAATAACCCAGCGCCCTACTTGTGAATTTATCTAAAACCCTTTCTCTAAGGTAAAAAGGAAAATAATGCATAACTTCCCTATTTGTCATGCAGCAAGTCGTTTCAAGCTCTGAACTGAATTTATTCAGAGTCCAGCTAATGCTTCACTGTCAGGGAAAGGAGAATATGTGACAGGGCAGGGCTGCCAGCCTCTGGTGCCCAGCTCAGGCACCCTCAGTGCGCTGGAGTCTCTTTCTCTGAGATGGCCACTGCTGCTCAGAGCCAGCAAAGTCACCAGAGCTCCTCAGAATTACAAAAATGAGGAGCGTGGGCTGTGCTGGAGATTGGGAAAGGGGCATTTAATTGAGTGTGATCTTATCAGCGCAGAAGTAGAAAAATAAGAAGTATTATCATGGGAAAGGAGATAAATGATCGGATGCTTTGAAGCAGTTAAAGTTTGAGAACTTGTCTAGACATTATCCTGGAATATCTCCTTGGGGGTGGGCAACAGTGTTTGGTGCAGACATTTCTGTGCCACTGGAAAAAGTAAAAGCTGAGGTTATTTTTTATTATTTCGTGACGTGGAAACAGTGTTGTTCTGCCTGGGGGATGGGACTGGGAAAGCCCCAAACCCTGGAAGGATTTGGAAGCGATTTTTATGTTTTAGTATTCTATGAAATTCTAATTTACTATTCTGTGAAACAGGAAATTAGTCAAAGACCTCTCAAGTCAGCATAGAGTAGTTCTAGAGGTTTTCTCTTTTTTTAATCCAGGTGCCTTCTTTCCAAGTGTATCTGCTCAGACTCCTGCAAAACAAGTTTAAAATAATCTGTTCTTAATCCTGGTTGACTCTGTTGATCAAGTTCTGAATTGTGCAGTAGATGTACTTGTCTGCAGGCTGGGGTTCCCTGTGTGTTTTTGGAGTTAAATCAGCTTTAGAGACATCACTTTAACGATATCTGGGGTGGGAAATGTGTGCTGCCATTCTTGTTTCTGTCACTTGCAGGAGTTGTTTGGGCTGAAGGGAAAGTGTTTAATTTTCCCTGCTTAAATGGGAGGCATCCAAACATTTTTGATCTCATCTGTGCTGAGAACTCCCTTCCTTCCCATTCAAGGACTTGTGCAGGTTTGGATTTATTGCTCTGCAGATCACAGCAGAACAGGCCTCTGATACTTGCGAATTTTTGTTATTGATCAAATGTTTATTTTTACAAGTAAACTTTCACATGGACTTGGTGCCACACAGCATTAAACGGTTGAAGTTTGCTCTGTTGAGCACACACAGTGCCCTTGTTGAGGTCGGAAATGGTGAGGGTTGCCATATCCTCCCTCAAGCAGGGTGATGTACTTGAATTGTCACCTGGCCATGGTCCCTCCACATTCAGGACACACCCAGGTGTGGTTTGGCCGCACCTTGCACAGACCAAAGCCACAAGAAGCTCCTGAGCTTCACCTCGTCCCACCCTGGGGGCAGCTGGGGACTGGGGCTGGAGCTGGGGGGTGTGGGCAGGGGTGGCACCTTCCCTGAGCCCTCTGCACCCGTGGCACCCTTCCCTGAGCCCTCTGCACCCGTGGCACCTTCCCTGAGCCCTCTGCGCCCATGGCACCCTTCCCTGAGCCCTCTGCGCCCATGGCACCCTTCCCTGAGCCCTCTGCACCCGTGGCACCCTTCCCTGAGCCCTCTGCGCCCGTGGCACCTTCCCTGAGCCCTCTGCGCCCATGGCACCCTTCCCTGAGCCCTCTGCGCCCGTGGCACCTTCCCTGAGCCCTCTGCGCCCATGGCACCCTTCCCTGAGCCCTCTGCGCCCATGGCACCCTTCCCTGAGCCCTCTGCACCCGTGGCACCCTTCCCTGAGCCCTCTGCACCCGTGGCACCTTCCCTGAGCCCTCTGCACCCGTGGCACCCTTCCCTGAGCCCTCTGCACCCGTGGCACCCTTCCCTGAGCCCTCTGCACCCGTGGCACCTTCCCTGAGCCCTCTGCACCCGTGGCACCTTCCCTGAGCCCTCTGCACCAGTGGCACCTTCCCTGAGCCCTCTGCGCCCGTGGCACCTTCCCTGGGCCCTCTGCGCCCATGGCACCCAGGGAATAGGAGCAGAGCCAGGGGGAGCCCATGGGGGCCCAGCCCTTTCTGCCTCCCCCTCGCTGGGAGGTTTTCCCTCCTGCCCTGAGCTCTGCCCCACCTCCAGCAGCCTGGGAGTTTCTTGTTTGAGGGATGGCAAGGCTGAGCAAAAACATCCTGTTTTGGTTATAATTTCTCTTAACCTCTTGCAGTTCAGATATTTCCCCGATTTTTTTTTTTTTTTTTTTGGTCCATGTACAAATTCTGCTCAGTCTGAGCTGTGGCGTGCTGGTGGTGGAAGGGCAGGAGAGGACTCTTGGCTTTCCCTGCCCCTTCCCAAAGTGGGTGAGTTGTGGGTGCAGCTGAAGGAGGCCTCCTGCGAGGTCGGAAATGCCCTGGTGTGGTTTTGTGAGCAGGACTTGTTACTTATATTATTGTTTAATAATCATAGGTATCAATGCAGGCGCATACTCAAGTGTCAAGTTCCAGATTTAATCATTCTCTGCTACTGTGTCCATGTAGAGATTATTAGTGGGGTGGGCTTGCTTTCAAAGGATTTCAGAGCTAATATTGGCCTTGCTTGGCTGTTGTCAGCCCTCTTGGCTTGTAATTACTTTCAGAATGGCAGAGCAAAACTCGTTTAGATCGGTACAGTAAGAATTGCTCAAAATTCCTGTGTTAACGACCTTTTATGAATTTGTGAGAGATGGTTAAGAAAGAGTTAGAACCTGAAGTGTAAACAGCAGATAACTCATGTGTGGTGTTTTGCTCGGCGCCTCCTCTGTCCTGGTGTTCCTTTTAAGCTGTGGTGCAGGTGCTGCCTTGCAGAACTGTTCCAGGGGATTTTTACCTGTATAAAGGGATTTGGAATGAATCTTTTTTCATTGAGCCTTGTGAGAGTTTTTTTAAAATACGTTTTTTCTTGTAAACTGAACTGAGATTAATATTTATTTTGGGTTGTGAAGGAGTTGGCATCAAAACAAAGAGCAGTACTTCAGCTTAATCTGCAAACTTGATTCCAGTGTCTTGTACTTTAATTTGCAATTGGGGTGGAGGCAGTGATCTTAATAGTGAATGCTTGATCTAAATCTGGCAATTAATAATGTGACTTTCTTTTATTTTAAGGGAGTCCACAAGACGTCCCAGGTGATAGAGATGGTGAAATGAGTTCCAAAAGGTGCCGCACGGAGGAAACCAAAATCTGTGAGAAATGCTGTGCAGAATTCTTTGTTCTCTCTGAATTCCTTGAGCATAAGAAAAATTGCACTAAAAATCCGCCTGTTCTAATCATGAACGACAGCGAGGGAACAGTGCCCCCTGAGAGCTTCTCCGAGGCTCCTCTGGGGACCTTCCCGAGTGACCGCATGGACGGCAGGACACGCAAGGACATTCAGGCCAAGGGCTGCACTGCCTCCGTGGAAAAGAGAGAAGGAAAGATGGATGCTGAGCCGGTAGGAGGAATGTACCTTAAAATAGAACCCCCCCTGACGCCTGCGGCTCCCGGCCTGAGTTATCTACCAAAACCCAAAGTACCAAACACTAACGTGACTTTGCAGACCATCCGTGGCACTAAGGTGGCCGTCAACCAGCGGACGTCAGATGCCATCTCCTCCTCGGCGGCCGGGTTCAACGCCATCCCCATGATCCTGGAGCAGCTGGTGTGCCTGCAGCAGCAGCAGCTCCAGCAGATCCAGCTGACGGAGCAGATCCGCATCCAGATCGCCATGATGGCTCCCCACGCCCTGCACCCCTCCATCGCAGCTGCTACTGACCCGCTCAAAGCTCTGGGTGCCCACATGTCCCAGCAGCTCTCGGCTGCCGTGGCTTTAATCGGACAGAAAGCTGGGAGCCAGAGCCTATCACTGGAATCCTTGAAGCAAGGAAAACTACCTCATTCTAACACTGGCATTGCAGCCGCCAGCTCGCTGGCTGCTGGGCTCTCCTCCTCCTTCCCCCTGAAGCCAGAGGGGAGCCGAGGCCTGCCTGGCTCCATCTCTCAGTTCCCAAATCCTTTGCTACCTCAGTCCTCCGGCTCGGTCATCTTCCAGAACCCGCTTTCGGCCGTCTCGTCCGTGATGGATTCCTCAAAGAAGGGCAAGGGGAAACCGCCCAACATCAGCGTGTCTGAAAGCAAACCGAACGCGGAGGAGCCGTTCTTCAAACACAAGTGTAAATTCTGTGGGAAGGTCTTTGGCAATGACAGTGCCCTGCAGATCCACCTCCGCTCCCACACCGGGGAAAGGCCCTATAAGTGTAACATCTGTGGGAACCGCTTCACCACCAAAGGAAACCTCAAAGTGCATTTTCAGCGTCACAAAGACAAGTACCCCCACATAAAGATGAATCCTTACCCAGTTCCTGAGCACCTGGACAATGTTCCTACCAGCACTGGAATCCCATACGGGATGTCTGTGCCACTGGATGAGTCCAACCTGATTGTGGACAGCAAACCTCTCCTAACAACTCTGCCTACCTCTGCGGCCACCGGCGCACCTCAGGCCATCTCCAGCCTGGCAGGCATCAAGGAGGCTCTGCCTGGTACGTTCTCAAGTGAGCTGCAGTCGAGGCCCTCCCCCGAAAGCGAGGGTGGCTCCTCCTCGTCGGGGGCGGTCGGCCACGAGTCGGGAACGGAGCAGAGCTTGAGCTCACCGCAAGCTGCCTGCAGCGTGAGCATCTTCCACGTAGGTGGGTCAAACGAGCAAGGCTCAGAGACATCAAAGCTCCAGCAGCTGGTTGAAAATATCGACAAGTCCACTTCTGACCCCAACGAGTGCCTGATCTGTCACAGAGTGCTGAGCTGCCAGAGCTCACTGAAGATGCATTACCGCACCCACACCGGGGAGAGGCCATTCAAGTGTAAGATCTGTGGCCGTGCCTTCTCCACTAAAGGGAACCTCAAAACCCACTATGGTGTCCACAGGGCCAACACCCCCTTGAAGATGCAGCACTCGTGTCCCATTTGCCAGAAGAAGTTTACAAACGCCGTGGTGCTGCAGCAGCACATCCGCATGCACATGGGCGGGCAGATCCCCAACACCCCCATGCCAGAGCCCCCCTGCGACACCGAGGGGGATCCTGCCGTGCCCGAGAAGAACGGAGACATCGGGCGCCCAGAGGAGATCGTGGAAAGCATAGACATGGAAGATGACATGGACTCTCAGGATGGCCCCAGGAGCTCCTCCAAACCTCCTACTCCATATGATGCACAATCAGAGTCGCCCGCCGCGGCCGCCACCTTCTCTGGGGTTGGAGCGCTGGAGAACCAGATGAAGATGGTGGCCTCCTCGCTGAGCTTGCAGCGGCAGAGCAGTCTGAAGTCCAGCGACAACGGCTCTGCAGAGAGCGACGGCATGACCAACGACTCGTCCTCGCTGGTGGGTGATGCTGACTACCAGAACGGCCGGAGCCCCGCCGCCTCCGAGGCCGCCTCGCTGCAGGCACCGTCCCCGGCCAACAGCCAGGCTGAGAGCGTCAGGTCCAAGTCACCTGCCTTCAACAGCCAGGAGGATTCGGGCCCGGGGAGTAAATCAGAGGGTGCTGAGAACGCTCCTGCAGAAGTGGAAGGGGTTGTTGGAGCTTTGGATTTAACATACGGCAACATCGGGCGGAAGGTCATCAAGGAAGAGCCTGGGCTACACTTTGCAAATGGAGAATATGGTGAGTAATGCAGAGTGCTGGCAGGGATTTGGGGTGGGGCAGTAGGAAATCAATCCTAAAAGGAGCAACAGGAAACCAAACTTCCTCAGCTTTCCCCTCTTCCTGCTTCTCTGTTTGGATAAGGGCATAGGCCCTGTAAAGTTTTCCTTAGTCAAGCCCAAAATTCTAAGGCTTAACTGCTGTCATCTCCTTAAAATTAATGTAGACTGTGCCCTCTCTGTCTTTCATGGGCTCATTTGGTATCTCCTTATAGCTCTTTAAAAATACGCATTTATGTGTTTAAGGGAAAACTGCTTATCCCGAGAGTGTGATGTGGAAATTCTAAAATAGTCTGTGAGGTTTTCAGGCTCTGTAGCAGTGAGCTTAAGGTTGATCTAAATTTGACCTGAAAGATTTTCTATCTCCTAAGCTCAACAACAAACCCAGGGATGAACTGATTCCTTTTGGGGTATCCTAGGAAGTGTGGTGGCCTCTGCAGATGTGCTCTTCAGGTGCATACAGCTTCAAAGGCAGGGCCTGGAGTCTCAGCTAGGCTTAAGCTTGGAAGCAGAATTAGGCTGGGATAAGCACCACCTCTGCTTTCTTTCCAGGTCGAAGCAGTATTCCAGCTGCTTTTGTCAGAGCCCCACCAGCCCTGATAAAAATGGAGCTGCCCGGCGATCGTCCCCTCAGCACTGGCCACTTCATTGGCCCCCCAGCTCTGTCCCCCGGCGTCGCCCCTCTGCTGGTGCCGCGCCCCAAGTTCTGCCGTCCTGCCAAACAGCACATCTGCACTACCTGCGGGAAGAACTTCTCCTCTGCCAGCGCCCTGCAGATCCACGAGCGCACCCACACCGGGGAGAAGCCCTTTGCCTGCACCATCTGTGGGAGAGCCTTCACCACCAAGGGGAACCTGAAGGTGGGTCCTGTCTGCTGTCATCTCCTTGGTCTCTGAGACTAAGACTAGGGATTAGAAACTAGGGTTTCTAATATTTGACCTGCCTCCAGCACTGATTTTTCTCTTAGCTCCTCAAATACTTACTTTTGACCCTTGTCTCCTTCCTGAGTTTCTCCACACAGTTTTTTGTGTAAGTGTTACTGAGATTCACCCTCGGGTCTTTGCTGCTGTCTTTGACTTTCCTTTTGGGATGGAAGGGGAGGCTTAGCCCTCACTAAGCAGATTGCTTTCTTTTTTAATTTGGATTTGGATGTGTCAAGACATAAGCATTTCATAGACTGCTACAAAATGCTGCCTGCTGAGTAAATGCATTACACTGCACTGCTTGAAATTTTGAGAGACGAGGAGGGATAAACTGGGATAATCCTGAGATGGCACAAAGTGCTTGGGGATTGTGGCTAAGCACGTGCTGAAGAAGTGCTGTGAGTCTGTCCTTCTGCCAGATGAATCCATCTGTCCCGTGAGGGATTCAGCTCCCTCACTTGCACAGAGGCTTCTCCCTCCCTGTGAGAACCTCTTCAAGCTCTTCAGTGCTCTTGCATAAATGCTGAAGGGGAGAGAAAATACTCTGCAGAGTGTGAGCAGTGCCTTGCTGGAAGCACCAGCAGAATGTGGTGTGGAAGATTTCAGCTTAAATGAACCTCTGCCAAATTACTTGGTGTTTTTTTTTGCATTACCCAGTATTTTTTTCAGTATGGTCTGTTTGCAGCAGATAATGTGGTTTCTGTTTTGAGGGGAGAGAGGGTGTCTTTGCCAACAACACTTATTACAAGTGTAAAACACAGTCCTCCGAGTCCTCTAACAGCCAGCTCCAGAGAACCATGGTGATGTCAGGCAGTGAATGACTGTCTTACACATGCCAGGAAGGGAACTCTGACAAGAACCACCCAACTTAATATTTACCTGAATTCAAACAGAGCAAGCCTGACTTCTTTGGGCTACTTGGCTGCAAGCACAGTAGAATTTGGGTCCACCATGGAAGAGCTGCAGAATTAACGATTCTCTTTGCTTTCCCCCCCCTCCGGAAGGTCCACGTAGGAACCCACATGTGGAACAGCTCAGCCAGGCGGGGCAGGCGGCTGTCCATCGACAACCCCATGGCCCTGCTGGGCAACGACCCCAAGAAGGTGTCGGAGATGTTCCCCAAGGAGATGGTGGCGCCCTCGGTGAGCATCGACCCCGCCGTGTGGAACCAGTACGCGGCCGTGCTCAGCAACGGGCTGGCCGTGAAGGCCAACGAGATCTCGGTGATCCAGAGCGGGGCCCTGCCCGCCCTGCCCGTGCCCCTGCCCGGGGGCTCGCCCCTGAACTCTGCCCCGGCCGCCAAGGCAGACCCGGCCCAGGCCGGCACCGCTGCCGAGGCGGAGAAGGCGGGCAGCGCTGCTGCAGACAGTGTGCCAAAACACCAGTTCCCTCTCTTCCTGGAGGAGAACAAAATCGCCGTCAGCTAAGGACTCGAGAGGAGTTGACCTACAGAAAGAACAAATATATATAGACACAAACATATATTTTTAAGAGATTCCACTTCGGCCTCCTATTTTCCTATTGATGTGCAAATGATTTTATGGTTGTCTTTGTAAGAGTTGCCCAGAGTACAATCATGATATTGCTTTGCAAATAGTAATTAATAAAGAATAGGATTTCCTTCTATTTGGAAAGATGCGGGTCTTGCAAAGTAGTTCTTACGTGTGACTTTAATGTGTACAAGCCTTACCGAAGTTTCTACAACTTGAAATTCCAAAGGTTAGAATATTTACCTCTTTGTTTAGAGTGATAATGGGGGTTTTGAATAGAGTGGAAACAACCTACTGTTGATGGAAAAGCTTCTATTTACTGATGAGAAATGGAAACTATTGATGCGGGTAAATATCCTAGAATGTCTGCCACCCTCTTAGAGTTTTTCTGTTTGGATTTTTGGCTCTGTGTGGTTTCTGAATGTACTTTTTCTTAATAATTGCTATAAAAGCTACAAAGTTTTTTTTTTAATTCCTTTGGTTTTTTGCCTCAGAAGTTCTATGAAAAGCAAGTTGCTGTTTTTCTTTAGTCACTGCTCCTAAGTAATTAATTCTTTGTGTTGTTGACTGCTGCTTATTTAATACTACTACTAGGACAGTCCTTCAAGTATAGTGCCAAAATTCCTGCTTCCAAAGATGTGCAGTTTTTCCTAGATGTTTTATTTCAATACCAAGAGCCCCAAACAAGCATGGGTGGGTATGTATATACTTTTTTTTGTTGTTGTTGTTTCCTCTTGAAAGGGAAGACTTGCCTTGGGAAGTCAGGTCTGAAAGCTCTGCAAGGAACCTCAGGTGACTGTTGCAATTTGCCATGGGAACTGGTTTCCTTAGCAAGAGACTTTTTGTTTTTATTTTTTATTTTTCGTTTGGGTAATTTAGGAGATCAGTCTGTGTAAACCTGTATTTAAATATGAAGTATTCATGCTTAGGTTAAATGTTTTGTGGGTTTTTGGATGGCATTCCTACTCTGGTCATTAAGGTTTTTTTGGTGGTCTGTGAGCTTGCATTCCACCAAAATGGTAATTAATGATCCACGTGTGTTGTATGAAGGTTGCTGGAATAGTCATCTGGATTCTAAGTTATCTACCTCATTTTTTTCCTTTTGTAGTTGTAGTGTCTATTTTTTCTAATAATGACCACTGTAATGACTGAGATCCAAGCAGATGCTTCCATGCACTATGTGAAACCAAAACCTGTTGTATTATTAGTGGAAGCACCTGAGGAGTTGCTGGACTGACCTTTCACTATTCCTCGAATGCCTGCTGGAACTGGATGTGGAGTGGGATCTGAACCAGGCTGCAAAGGGAGCATTTGGTGTGGAAGGACTGAAGGAGGGAAAGAAACCTGGCTGTGGACTGCAGGAAATCTTCAAGTCCAGTCTCTTGTGGAAGGCCCCAAAAATGCAGATTTACCAAAAGTTTGTGTGATGTTGTTGCACCTGATTCTTGCTTATGATCTCTGTATGCCGAGTTGTGCCTTTCCTGCTGGACTCGTGGGTAAGAACATACCAGTACCTGTTTACACTGTAAAATGGATATTGTTACATAGACCACGCAAAAGGCATCCCAATTGTCACATTTCTACATTGTGAATGTATGACTTGGAAGAACTCTGTAGTTTTGAGTATCTACTGATGCGTTTCTGTTGACATTTTTGAGAATAAATTTTGGGATGGCTTTTTCACACTTGGTGCTGAACATTTTTCTGGCAAAAAGCTTTTTGTCTGCTTCACTCCAGGGACCTGAAATCCAGGAGCTAGAGTTAGGCTTTAGTTCATTGCTTAGAACAACAGGGGCTAGGAGGCCATGGAGGAGTTGGAGATCCATTGCTCAGGAACAGCTGGGCTTTGATGCAGGGCTTGGGATGGGCCAGGGGTGTTGATTTCCCCACTAGAATACAATGACAGGAATATGGGCGATCATTTTTGTACTGTGATCATCCTACAAAGAGAAAACAAATATTAAGTTGTCAAATTGCCAGTGCCTGAAGATGCTGGCTGCTTGGAAAAGGGATAAATAACTTCTCCTAAAGAGCAAAGAAAAACAGTTCTGAGATAAAATGGAAAAGTGCTGAGATCCTGATTCTGGCAACAAAATCCAGTGAATGTCTTTTGCCTTTGGGAGGTAACAGAGGAGGAAAAGGGAACCCTAAAGCTGCACTCTTCCAACATCAGAGCTGCCTGATTGTGGTGCTCCTTGCTCAGTCCTTGGGAGTGCAAAGAGAGGCATGAACAAACACTTTCTCATCTCTGTCAAGCTGTGTTGTCAAGCTCTGAAGGAACGTGTAGGGAGGGCAGGACAAATCTGAGGAAGCTCTGACCCTTGCAGTGGTGGGTTGGATTTCTGGCCAAGCTGTGGGGCTCTGGCTACCTCTTCATTACCATCCATAGCAGTGTAATTCCATAAATCCACACCTCTGCTGCCTTCAGCTGTATTGTCCAGCAGGTGGGACAGTGAGGGGAGATGAGGAGGGAAGGAGTTTTATAAAGCCTGAGTGCAGGTCTAGAACTAAACAGGAGGAAGGTGCTGGCACAGCAGGACAGCAGAGGCTGTGCTGGGGGAATGGGGCAGACCCCAAACGCTGTGAGTTGGCCTGGGGCAGTGCAGGGGCTCTGCTCTCCTGACCCGGGGCACTCAGGGCTCTGCTCTCCTGGCCTGGGGCAGTGCAGGGGCTCTGCTCTCCTGGCCTGGGGCAGTGCAGGGGCTCTGTTCTCCTGGCCTGAGGCAGTGCAGGGGCTCTGCTCTCCTAACCCGGGGCACTCAGGGCTCTGCTCTCCAGGCCTGGGGCACTCAGGGCTCTGCTCTCCAGGCCATGTGCCAGGTGCTGGCTGTGCCCCACACTGTCACAGCCTAGTGACAAGGCAGCTCCAGGCTGGAGCAGGGTGAGAACCCTGGCTAAGCCAGCAAGTCCTGGATCTCCCCACAGCTCCTGGGTAGCAGGTAGGACCTATCCGAGCCTGTCCCCACAGCAGGAGCTGGGCCACAGGGACGTTCCTGCTGCAGGGAGAGTGTTTGCAAAGCGAGCTGGGGATTACCTGCCCTCCCATGCGTGAGAGCTGAACCCACGCCTTGGGCAAGTCAGTGTGCTGGCACTGCCCACAGTGGCAAGTGTGCTCAGCTCACAGTAACATCTACAGTTGCATCTCAGCAGTTAAAAGAGACAGCTGATTGTCTTGTGGCCTGGCTGATGTGACTCAGGAGCGAGTTTAGGGAGCTGCTGCAGTGGTGTGAGAGCACAGTGAGCTCGGTGTGTGCACTGTCTCTGCTCATCAGCCTCTCCTCTTGCCTGGAGCACTCTGTTTTTGGTGTTTGTTATTGCTTGCTTTGCCCCTCACTCAGAGAATTTGCAGGGTGTTGCTGGTGTTTAAGTAGCAGATGTGCTTGCATGAGCTAAGGTAAAATCTGGCTTGCTTAAAATGTCAAATTTGAACTTAAACATGGCATTGCTTAAAACAAAAACCTGAACGGTAAGTAAGTACATTTGCTTTAATACATTACCTCAAGTATTCCTCTAAGGAAAGATTTCTTTAAACCTACCCTTTCTGTTCAAAGCCTCCCAAAAAGTCGGTGGGAACTTTGAGGAGGGAATTTGACAGTTGTAGATGAGCAGCTCTGGGCTGAGCTCAGCGAGGCTGATTTGCCTTTCCACAGCTGGCAGTGGGGGAAGGACCTGGCTGAGGTGCTTGAACTGATGGGATGGCAGAGAGGGGCTGAAACAACAGGAAAGAGAGGAGTATGACATTACTTTTCATTTTTTTTCTGTTGAAGGCCATGGTGCTCCTGGCAGGGTTTGCAGCCTGGAGTCAGGGAAGGCGATCATTTCTGTCTGCAGAGACAGAAAGCTGCCCTGCTGTCTGTGTGATCCCCAGAGGTTTCTGCTCAGAGCTGAGGCTTTCTTGGTGCTTTTGTGTGCTGAGCGCTCAGCCCAGAGGGCTCCTCTCTGCCTGCCCTTGCCCTGCCTCCCTGCTGGCCGGGCTGTGCTGAGTGCTGGCCTCACGTGTTTGACTTCAGCTCACATTCACCACTGACCTAGAAAAGCTCCTGGCACTGCACAGCCACAGCAGGACAGGAAACAGCTCAGAGGCACAGAAAGAACCAGCAATTACACACTCCTGGAGCCTATTACCATGCTATCTATTTTGTTATCATGGTTTCTGCTTTGTGCACATTGAGTTCACTGCACATAAGGGGCCGTGTTCTTTGCAGCATTCTGATTGCTGCTGCTGCTGGCTGCTTTATTGGAAAGCTTGTTTGTTAATGCCTGTTCTAAGTGATTTTGTGCTGGACTTCCCAGCCACTCTCTGGCAGCATCACTCTCCTTTTAAACTTCTTTATTGACATATCTGATTGTCACATCTCACAAGCCAAAGATTCACTTCTCTGACTCAATTACTTTGTGCAGAAAGTGGAGTCTCAAGTCAGAATGAGAACAGGTGGATCTCATCATGGACCTTGTTTTCCATACTTGGCTTAGGCAAAATCCAGACATGACAAAACATTTGTGTAAATGACTCCCTAAAGAAAACTAAAACCCCAAATCCAGTAAAGTTCACAATATCTAGTGCTATTAAATATGTATGTTTGTTTACTCAGAGCTCTGAGTGCCACCTCCAGGAGTTCCTGGGGCACCTCCAGGGATGGGCACTCCAAACCTCCCCGGGCTGCCTTTCCAGGAGGGACAAAACTGAGCAAACTGAGCTGAGTCAAACACTCAGATCATGAACCCATGGGAATCTGAGGGCCAGGTTGTTCTGTTCACAGAGTGTGCTGTGAACAGAAGGTGATGCATGAGGAATGTATGGGGAAAAGAATGACAAATAACCTGTATTCTCAGTGTAGTGATACAGAATCAGTCCTGAAATCCTCTGTTCACTGCTTTTCCCAGATACTCCCTGGCTCTGCAGCCCTGTGCGTGTGGTGACAGAGGCTGTTTGTAAATCCGGTTACCTGGGTTGGCTTCACAGCCCTGCACAGTCCTGTCCATCCTCTTGGCAAAGTTTGTTTTAGAAAAAATTGTCTCCATGCAGTCTAGATGTTCAGAATACCAAACATAACTTTTTAAATTTTTTTTTTGACACGCTGTTTTGGTTCTCTTTCCCACGAAACCAGTTTGATTACTTAGGTCCTTAAAGTTCAGCACACATTCAGGTGATTTGCTGCCTCAGGGTATCTAAATTTCTGTATGTATTAAAAGTACTCCACCCCTCTCAAGTCCCAAAGTGCAGATTTGAAAAACATCAAGTTCCTTCATTACTTATTCTTCTGTCACCCCCTAAATTCTTCCAGTCCTAAATGACAAAATAACTGCATTATGTAGGGATTTGGGGTTTTGTTTTTTTATGTTTTATAAAAGTTGCACATATGAAATGTGTAACAAATATTTTCAGTTTATAGCTTTACATGTTTTATTACACTCGCAGGAGGTGTAACACAAAAACAGCATGGCAAGAATTCACAGAACAGCTACAGCTAATAGCCAGATCATGTCAAGAACTAACAAAATACAAACATAAAATACAAGTGGGAGTGTATTTGTCTGGAAAGCCTTTTTCTTTCTTCATTTCTTAAGCTGACAGCTGTCCTAGCTGAACGACAGTTTGACTATTATCGTTTTAAAAAGTAGGTGCTAAAGGGTTGTTTTCTTCTTGATCCACAACATATAATTATGCAAGGAAGAAAAAGATCCTACACAAAGACTGCACTTCCTCAGAGCAGTATCTGCTCTGAAACTTCATTATGGGAATGCCAAATGTTCCCTGCACAGCAGAGCCCATGGCAGTGGGAGCTTTATTGTAGTTTCCCTTAGCAAGTGTTGATGGATTTATGGAGGGCTTCATTAAATATAGGCTTAAAGGATATCCGCTATCGCCCACTTGTCAAAAGCCAAAATCATATCAAAGCCGTGGCTGCAGCTCGGGGCTGCAGGTGTTAACAGTGCTCGCTAATCTGGGAGTGTTTCAGCCCCCAATTAATGGCAGGGCTCTTGTCTGAGCCCAGCCCTCTCAGAGATAAATTTCCAAGATGAATGCATCCCGTGGAGGCTGAGGGCACTTGTACAGCGATCCCACCCTGCTGATGGCTCCTGCTGGGCTGTCCCAGCTCGGGCTTGGGCTTCCCTGTGGTGCCTTGACAGGCTCCCTGCAACAGAGGCTGGGCAGAGTTAAGGAATAAAGCAGGGATTTATTAAAGGGCCTTAATGGATACACCTTGGGCAGTAAAAGAGCCTGGCCAAGCCTACACCCAAGATGGATGGTGAGTCGTGAGTTTTCACACTTTTATAAGTTTTGGTCCATTTCCATATTGGGGTTAATTGTCCAATCACAGCTCCAGGTTAAGCAGTCCCATCCTCCCAGTTTGCTCTCCTCCATTCCCTGCTGTTTGCACTTTTTGGGCCTGAAGCTGCATTGGTTCTGGGGCTGGAAAGGGATTGTTTCATGTGACTGAGCTGTGAGGAGAACTGGCTAACACTTTATATGCAGTTCAGAGTTATAAACCAATGCAGTCCAGAATCTGGAAAACATGACAGCTAAAACATGGGGCAGCACCTGGCTCTCAGTGCTCCTTCCCAGCAGTGGCTCCGTGTGTGGAGCTGAGCTGGGAATGGGCAGCTTTGGCAGGTTTGCTCTGATTGTGAGGGACGGAATGCCCCAGCCCAGGCTCTGATTTGGGGGGATTGAATGCCACAGCCCAGGTTCTGATTCTTGGGGATTGAATGCCACAGCCCAGGCTCTGATTTGGAGGGATTGAATGCCACAGCCCAGGCTCTGATTTGGGGGGACTGAATGCCCCAGCCCAGGCTCTGATTTGGGGGGACTGAATGCCACAGCCCAGGCTCTGATTTGGAGGGACTGAATGCCACAGCCCAGGTTCTGATTCTTGGGGATTGAATGCCCCAGCCCAGGCTCTGATTCTTGGGGATTGAATGCCACAGCCCAGGCTCTGATTGTGAGGGATTGAATGCCACAGCCCAGGCTCTGATTTGGGGGGACTGAATGCCACAGCCCAGGCTCTGATTTGGGGGGACTGAATGCCACAGCCCAGGCTCTGATTTGGGGGGACTGAATGCCACAGCCCAGGCTCTGATTTGGGGGGACTGAATGCCACAGCCCAGGTTCTGGTTGTGAGGGATTGGATGCCACAGCCCAGGTTCTGGTTGTGAGGGATTGGATGCCACAGCTCAGGTTCTGATTTGGGGGGACTGAATGCCACAGCCCAGGTTCTGGTTGTGAGGGATTGGATGCCACAGCCCAGGTTCTGGTTGTGAGGGATTGGATGCCACAGCCCAGCCCTGTTTCAGTGCTGCTTGGGGAGCAGTGATGTGTCACAGCACCAAACTCTTTGCCTGTCACTGTGGGAGTGAGTCGGAGCACAGGGAATTATCCCAGTGCAGGAGCCCAGTGCTGCCCCTTTGCCCTTGGCAACCAAATCCCTTCTCCTGCCTTCCTCACAAGCGGGGCAGCTGCAGACACAGCCCTGGAACAAAGCTGCAAATACCATCTGCAACGGGCTGTGCTTCCAGACAAAGGGGGTGCACTCTGGTGTTTGTGAAACATGCCCTTATGGAATCAGATAAGAACAGGTACAAAGAATAATGGCACAACTCGGGCTGCCCTGCCTGTGGAATTATAAACATTTTGTTCAACCAGTCGTACACCCTTAGTCTGGGCCAACTCCTTAGATGTCAGAATTCTCTATATTTTGATATTCATGGTTAGGGGAAAAAAGTAAAGTAAACAAACCCAAAAGTAGTTCCAAAATTGAATTAATCTTTCACCTTATAAGAAGTCAAACAGGATATAATTATTATGACTTTCCTCTGTGTTCATCAGGAAAAATACAATAGTCCTATGCATAAAATACCCAATTATTTATTTAGTAGAGAACTATAATGGAACAAAATTTATAGCATATTGTGCTAAACAGGTAATGAGTACAATTTGCAAATGCATTGTTAGAACCACCCATCCATTGTTTGAGTGGGAAACTGGCACCAGGACTTGCTCCTTGAAGGAGTACCCCCAAAACACAATTTATTTACATGTTCTTTGATCAGTGGAGCTGAGAGACCTGGGTGCCTTTGAGGGTCAGGGGGGCCCTGAAGGCCTCACGTGGGTGAGACATTGGTATCATGGGCAGAGAGCAGGGGCCAAAGCCAGGGGACAAGGAGGGGACAGAGCTCTGCACCACACAGCTGAGGGGGAGAAAGGCAGGAGAGGAGGCAGCAAGGCTTCCAAAAGCAGTGGGAAATTGTGGCAGGGACTGATGGACACAGGAATTTCTGGTTTGGTTAAGATGCACCTGCAGCCAGGTGTATCCACAGGCTGGGCTTTGCCAGAATCAGTTTCCACTTGTCTGTGTGAGCCTGAACTATGGGAGACAGTGCACAAAACACAATCCTGCTGGCAAAGCAGGTGTGCTTGTGCTGCCTGCTCAGGAAAAGGCATTAAATCACCCCAATCCACAGCCTGGTACTTTCACCCAACCTCTGTGTTCAAAATGGGGCTCAGCCTTGGACTGCCAATAAACCATTCCTGGGCTAAATGGGATTTATGGGGCGCAGTGGTGAGAACTGTGACTGAGTCTGAGGGACTCTCCCTACAGGACAACCTCAGAGGGGGCCAAGGGGCCCAGCTCTGGTTTTAAGATAAATCACTTGCTGGGATCACAAGGAGGGATATAAACTGCTTGCTCTGCTGTTAATTTAATCATCTGGGGGGAAAAGTCCTGGAAGGAAAAAAAAAAAAAAACAACATAGATAATGATTTAAAATTATGGAAAATATCGTAGCTCCTTTTAATTAGCAGTGGTGCAGTATTAATTCTGGAGCTTGCAGGGCTCCTTTGTGAGCCTGAAGTTCTGTGCTTGCAAAAGTAGAGCATCAAAGCAAGCCAGTGGCATCAGAAAAAAACAAAATCAGTTTTATTTCAGTTGATTTAACAATTCTAACTTCTCAGACTGAGGCTGGAGGTTTTCCCTTGGGCATTCCTTCTCAACAGGAGAATGAAAATCAAAGGCTTGGAAACCAGGAGAGCTCATACCTGCTGTGAGTGCTGCTGAGATCACAAGTGGATCCTTCCAGCAAAGCAAATGTTATGCCAGAAATATGTCAAGGAGTGGGTTTAGCCCATTGGGCTACAGCCTGGTCTAGACCCTCCAGAGTGATTTTATAGCTAAAACCCAAAAGTGTCTCAATACAAGGCAGAAGATCAGAGTGCCCATAAGGAGGCTTTGAGCGTTTTTCTGGCTCCTCAGATGCTGTGTGAGGCTGCAGAGCATCCCTTTGCTCCTCCTGTAGGATTTTTGGGACTGAGTCACCTTGCAGCAGTCAGTGCTTCCTTCTCCCACGTCCTTGGATGTTGGAGTGGGGCAGGAATGATGTGGGGGAGCTTCAGCTGCTCCATGTAAAGGAGAGATGTAATGAAGTTCTGTCTGACACAAAGCTGTCGAGGGCATAAAAGAACATTGGATGTTTTACAAATCCAGTGCCACTTTCACATCAAAGCAAATAAAAATGGCATTTGATAAGTTTTATTTTAATCGAGGCTGGAGGCTCAGACTGGCATTCCAGCCTGTACAGCATTAGGGCAGTGGGTTTGTGGCAATGGTGTGACAAGGTCCTCTTTAGATTCTTCAATTGCTCCTTTTAGGAAATTATAATTTGCAGTGAATTCTAGCATCACATCCTTTCATATTAAAAAATTTCAGATGTAGAATATGAGAAAAAATAGAGCAAATATGTTTCGTGCCCTGAAGTGTTTGTGGGAGAAGGGATTTCTGTTTCTACTTCAGCTGTCTCCAGGAGGTGGTAAGAACAGTAGATTGAGAAATAATAAATTAAAACATGGTATTACTTAATTGAAATACAGCCTAAAAATCAATCCTACAAACAGTTTTTGTAACAAGACAGCCCAAGTTAGGATGGCATTGGAAATATGTGTCTAAACAGTACTGGTGCCTGAAACTGGTGTAACTCTTCATTGTCTTGCTGAAATGTCCTCATTGCAAAATGCCAGGATGACTCTGCTTCAACTGTAAGGGAAAATATTAAATGACAGTTGAAGGTTTTGTGCTGCTGTAATCCATAGTGTAACGAGATGCTTGAAATCAGAACCACAAGTGCTGGAGCAATTTGAGCCTAAATTTGCAGAGGACATCTGAATTTGGATCCAGAGACGGGCGTTGAGAGGAGGGGGTGAACGTCACGGAGCAGGCAGGGTGTGAGCAGCAGCAGCAGCAGGGATCCCATCCCTGTGCCGCGGGTGGGGTGCGCTACAGGAGGGGAGCCGAGCCCGCAGCTGCGCCAGGCGGAGCGCAGAGCACGGCGGGGTGAGCTGCGGGCCTTGGGCCGGCCAGGGGCTGCCGAGGCTGGGAGAGAAGGGGAAACGAGCGCGGGGCGCCGGGGAAAGGGCACGACGGGTGAAGGGCAAGGCGGGTGACGGCCGGGGACGGGACAGGGCGGGGCAGATCAGGGCGGGGCTGCCCTGCCCTGCCCGGTCCGGGGCGGAGCGGACCCGACCCCACCCGACCCCACCTGGCCCCTTGGAGCCGCCGGGTGCCGGCGCTCGGGGCCGGGCCGGCGGAGCCTCCCTGGCCGCTCGGTGCGGGGTGCCCGGAGCGCGGGGCGGAGCCGGCGGCGGGGCGGGCGCGGCACCTGCGTGCTGGGAGCCGGCGGCGCCGGGCCGGCCCCTCGGCGGTGCCGCCAGACGGCGGCGGCCGGGCTGGGCGCTGCCGGCAGCCGGAGCATCCCCGCTCCGCTCCGCCCCGCAGCCGCGGCCATGACCGACAACATCCCGCTGCAGCCGGTCCGGCAGAAGAAGCGCATGGACAGCAAGCACCGCGGCGGGTGAGGGGCGGCGCGACCCCCGGGGCGGCGGCGGGGCCGCGCTCGGGATGCGCGGGACGGGGGCGGCGGCCCGAGCCCGGGCGGGAGGAGGAGGAGAGGATGAGGAGGATGAGCGGGGAGGAGGCAGGCGGGCGCTGACAGGTTGCTCCTGACGCCATTGCCGCGGCACGCCCGGCGCACGGCAGGATGCGGGCGGGCTGCGGGAGCGGGGACAGCCCCGGCGGGGAGCGGCTCGGCCCGGCCCGGCCTTCAGCGCCGGAGCCGCGGACACAGCGGGGCAGCAGCGCCCGGAGGGGCCGGGCCGGGCGGGGGCCGTGTCACCGCGGCCGTGTCACCGCGGCCGTGTCACCGCCGCACCCGCCCGGCCCGGCCCGGCCCGGCTCCTGCTTGTCATCGTCCATCCCTGCTGTGGAATCAGCCGGGGCTGGAGAATCCCCGGCCTCGGCTGGGAGGAGCGCAGGAGCGTCGGTGGTGCGTGTAACAAAGGCCCGGCTCCCATTTACTGTATCAGCTCGGCAATACAATATCCTTGGTGGCGATGTTGCCGTAGCCCGGGCGTGCGATGCGTCCCTAAAGGAGACGTAGGGAAATGTTTATACCGGTGTGCCCATGCAGGAAGTTAAATAAGGAAAATGGTTTTCCAACAGTCTGCCATTACGAAATCGCACCACTGTGCAGACAGGTTGGTTTGCACACAGCAGGGTGTACGTGGTATCCGAGTCACCTGGCTGTCAATTATCACAGCATTTCATTCGTCCCTGGAGAATTTGGGTTTTTTAAATGTGGCGAGTGATGTTAGCGAAATAAACCAAAATATTGACAGAAATTTTCACTATTAGAGCAAGGGGAAATATACATGTTTGCCTTGTTTATGTTTTTGGTTGGTAGTTTGTGTTCAGAGCCCTGTGACTGACATTGCTGTGCACAGTTTATTCAGCATTAGGTGTTTTCCTTGTTGCCAGGTTGTTGGCGGTGCTGTGGCCGTACCCGGGGCAGGGAGGTGTGTGTGATGCAGCAGCAATCCCCGGTGCCTGTGTCACATGCACTGCTGAGCCAGTGCCACAAGGTGCAGCCACCACGGCCTTGCCTTTGGTGACGTGATTGAAGGGAGCGGGGAGAGGTGAGGGCCTGGGAAATTTCTCCAAGCTGCTCGATTGGATTCTTTTCCTGGAGTTCTGTAATCTCCAGCAAGAGCCTCCTGGGTGTTGGATGTGGTTAGTGCTGCCTAGCAGAGCCTGCCCTCAGCTCACCCGAGCCATGGGTCATTGCCTGTGGATTCTGCCTGATTAGCAGCCACTGAGAGGCTTCCAGTGGTGGCAAAAAATTCCAGCGGCACAGGAAGGAAGCTTGCCTAGGGCTTTTACTCAATAGCAGTTGAAATAAATTGGATTTGGGGTTTCTGTTTGGTGCAGTAATTGTTTGGGGGTGGGATTTGTCAGACATGAGGAACCCTTGTTTTAATGATGTGATCTCTTGGTGTTTGATCAAGTGATGGATAGCAAAGCATTGAAGTGAAGCCAATCCAAACCAGTGTTAGAAACCACAGAATAAATCATCCAGCAAGTGGAGGGGTCCCTGGTGTCACAGCCAGAATAGAGTCCTGGGAATCCTAGGCCATAATCAAGGCCTCCTTTCTTCTGTTCCCTCTGAGGAAAAACCCACACGAAAGCCATCCAATTTATGTTCCTTGGTGCATATGAAACCCAGGATGAGCAAGTGTTGAGGGGCTTCACTTTAGCACAGCCCTAGCTGGTTCCTGCTCTGGGGGTCCCCCAGCAGTGGGGGTGAGTTCTCAGACAGATTTTTGTTGGTGTGGTCTTCTGGAGTGGGGAGCAGATTTCTGGTCATGAATGCCTCTATAGAAATCTTGATTTCTGTTAAAATAAAAGCAAGAAATGGCTAATTCACCTGTAGGGCAGGTGCCATCCAGCAGGGCTTTCATTTCCCTCAGCTTCTGGCATGCTTGGAAAGGAAGCCAGGGAGGAGCTGGCTCAGGAACCTTGCAGAGATGAGTGATGGCTCAGACAGCTCAGGTCTGTGCTGGAGAGAAGCCATGAGCTTAAAGAAGCGAGTGGGAGAGTGGGGATCTGTTCCTGAGCACAGCTTCAGAGGGGCTGAGCTCTCAATTCCCATGCTGTGCCTTGATTCTGCCCTGTTCATCCCGAGGCTTTGCAGCTCTCTGGAGCCCTGTGAGGAGGGAGGGAGGGATGGCAGAACTGCAGCAGCCCTGCTGGGCTGGGGGTGAGCCTGAGCTGCCCAGGGCCCAGGCAGGAGCTGCAGGTTCCTGGAGCACGCTGGGCGCTCTGCTCAGCACGTGACACAAGTGCTCCCCTAAATAGCTCGTGGTGTCAGCCCTCAGTCCTGCAAGGCTCCTTTTAAAGCAGCAGACTGCTGTGCTCATGCAGCTGCTGTGTGGAGAAGGCCTGGCTCCAGAGCTGCAGGGGAAGGAGAGGGAAGGAGGAGCTTTACAGGAACACTTGCTGAGGCTGTGCCACGGTGCTGCCTGTGTACTCTGGCTCTGTTTAAAATGGCAAATTCCATTTCAGAGTCAACAGAGAGGGATGGCAGCTCCTGCCCTGGGAGAGCCTGTGTGGGTGTGCCCTGGCACATGCAGCCTGGGGCTGGGCTGCCTTCCCACAGCCTGGGAATTGCAGGAATTGCAGCTCCCCTGGCCCTTCCAGAGCCATGCCAGCTGCATGGCTGCAGCAGGAGTGTTGCAGAATGTTCCACCTGCAGGGTCTCATGTGCAGGTGCATAAAAGGGTGAGGTGGTGGTCATGCATGGCTCTGGTTTTCTTTAGCCGTGGAAAATTTGTCCCCTGTTTTTGGAATGATGTCACATGGGGGTTGGTTTGTGTGTTAGAGGTGCCAATCACAGCCCATGAGGGTCACAGAAACAAAATCTGAGAAATGGGCTCGGTTTAGAAGTGACTAAATATGCCAGTGAACTTCAGCACCAATTTGACAAATGCCACCTCAGAACTCATTTGGTTGTAGGTTTGCACACCAACAAAAGTGGCACTTTTTTCCCATTGGGTTTGTTTTACATGGGAGTATTTTTCATTTGATCCTCAAATACTTCTCTGTCGATCATTTATAAATAAAACCTGCTTCTTGCTAGTGGCTGTTCACCTGGCAGCCACTCTGCTGTGTTCCTGCCTCTTACATCACCACTGGGAATGTGGTTTTGTGAGCAAATATAATCCCAGGTGAAGTGCAGAGCAGACCTGTTCTTCAGTTCCTCCTGTTCATTTGGATCCCTCTGCAGATTGAGGGCAGCATCCTTTACAGGCCTGAGCTTCAGGTACAGTTTGCATCCTGAGAGTTTCTTTTCAGTGGTTGTGACTCTATTTGAGGATTTTTGAGTTTGTTTCCCATTGTTATTTTTGCCAAGTTATGATTTAAAATGTGAATTGCACAGTGCTGTATAAGCTGTCCTCATGTGTTTTTCGTGGTCTTTCTGCAAGGTGATGGTTTTGAAAGTCCATTATTTACCCTCACTTGCTTTTCTATACTTCAGGATTATTGCAGGACTGTTCTTCAGTCCTTCAGCTTCAAAATGGAGAAGGAGAAATGTTTAGGAACGCGTTCCCAAACTTTTACAGAAACTGTTTACATTTCTGTAACATTGTGATTCCTCTTCTTGGAAAGTGCACGTTCATTTTATCAGCCTTTCTCAGCAGCAATGTAAACTCCCAGCTGTTTTTCTAGACAATCTTTCCATTTCCAGGATGCAGTCTTTAGATTTCATGATGGAAAACATTTTATTATTCCTACTAATGCAAATAATTCTCTGCCAGAAACTTCCTCCTGTGCCACTGCCTTTGCTCTGAGCAGAGAATTTTGTAGTCATGAAGCCCCTTCCCTCATCATCTGCATCTCTAAGCTTGGGACTTAAAAATAGGGATGGCAGCCAGAGAAACAGCAGATCACAGAACTACACAGTGCCTGCAAAACTCTTGCAGGGAGGAACAAATGAAGTGACTGGAAAAAGCTGCTCCAGTCAAAAGGACTTGATATTTAATGGGCACCAAAGCTAATCAGAAAACGCCTTTGTATGTGCTCAGAGTACTTTGTTTCTGGTGCCCATATGAATAGATTTTTCTTTTTTACATTAAGATTATTCAGTTTCCAGAGGAGAAAGGGAAAGGAGAACTAATAATCTTATTGATTCTTCCCCAGTGAAATTTAAGACATCACTGAAAAGTTTAAAAATAATTAAAAATTAAGGCAATTGGCCACCTTTGGGAGGAGTGATAAACATTTGCCTGGAAGAATGAGCACATGGTTCTGTGCTTGAGAAATTGCTCTGTTCTGACCAAAAGTTCACTTTTAACTGATTTCAGCAGTTCATGGGCTGGCACTGGAGCAGTTATTGTGAGATAACATTCCTGCTGGAGCAGGGTTTGGGCAGTGGATTGCTCTGAGCCCACCCAGCACAGCCCAGGAGGGGCAAACACGGTCACAGGGTGCTGAGGGTTAAACACCAGCACTGGGGTTGAGTGGGTGCCTTCAGAATAAAAATCCTGGAACTTTGTGGGGTAAGAGTCAGGATTTGCTGTCAGGATTTTCCTCCCTGGCACAGGAGCTCCAGGGCTGTGATGTAATGGGATTCCTGAGGGTTGAGGAACCTCCCCAGTTCCAGTGTTGCAACCTGGGGCTCCCAGTGCTGGTTGTAGTATTCCGTTCATTGGGAATTTCAAAATTAAATATTGTACAGGAAGCTCGTGCCGTAAGGCTGTGGAGGAGACTCCCAGCAGAAATTCTGGATATTCTTTACTCTGGCATCCACGCTCCTGATATTTGCCTTCAAAACTTGCTAGGCAAGAAGTTTTCCTTTTGTTTGTTTAATTAGGTTTTCAGTTTGCTTTCCCTGTAATTCAGGAGCTTGCAAAAACTGACTCCAGCCAGGCAGGGATTTCACAAACCTGTTAGTTTTACTCAGCAGATTCTCCCATGCCCTTTCTTGCATATTCTTGGAGCTGCATTATTTTTAGGTTGTTTCTCAGGCCCCGGAGTAGCACAGCATTTGTAAATTACCATTCTTACAGCAACAAGTGTGTTTGTGGGGGAAATGCTGCAAGGGGTCACCCTATTGTAAATATTATGATATAGGTGTGGGGCTATTTTGCTGTTGAGTACAATCCCTGTAAGAGGCCCAGCCTCAAAAATAAACAAAGGTAAATGGTTTCAGATGTCTGATTGCAAGGACTGGCTGATTTTTCCTAACTGGAAAGCACATTGTGATGAAATAGGCTGTGTGGAGACCAGATTTGCTCCCTTGGGTAAAGCTTCATTTTGGAGCTTTTTTTCCTTTGTGAAGGAAGGAAAACCACATTTTTCTCCCTTTATTTCTGTAGAGCATATCTATATTCTGTTGGAATCCAAATAACACCATTTATAGCAGTTTCTATTCCAATATATTTGGGATGCAAGTGGCTATTTGTCTTAGGTCTTCACCTGCAAGCACAAAAGCAAACTGAAATTGAAAGGTATCTAGCTCATAAATACATTTCTGTAGTAGAGCTTCTGAATTTCAGTGTTTAACACCAATTTTGCTATTTGTCTGATCTTGGTAACCAGCTGCCTTTCAGTGTGGATTTTATACATAAATGTGGGGGGGAAAGAATCTACTAGCTTGTTTTTTTAACAAGCAAAACTAGTTTGTAGAGGTGACAAAAATTGAGAGTTTCGGGGGCACGCAGAACTTCCTGAAGTGGTTATATTGAGGGTATTTATATTAATTCTGGTTGTATGGCACTCCCTAGGGAGCAGCTGAGGCAGGGGGTGTGTGTGACACCCAGAGGTGTGTTAGGAATGAACTCATTCATTAATGAACGGTCCCTCTGCAGGTGCTGTGAGTGCCTGAGGTGCTGTGGCAGGAGGGAGCCGAGGCCTCGGAGTGTCTGGCTTGGGCACCCAGAGAAGAGAGACCAGAGGTACCCTCGCAATGTCATCAACAACCAGAAGTACAACTTTTTTACCTTCCTCCCTGGGGTAAGCATGACTAAAGCTGCTTTTCATCGTCCCACCCCAATGCTTTCCCCGTTTTTCAGTGGTTTTACAGTCGATAAGTGCAGAATCTGGAACTGGAGAAAACGCTGGGGTTGTGTTTGGTGGAGTTGATGCCAAGGCTGCCTCAGGGCAGCAGCAAACCAGACACAGAAGTGTCCTGAGTGTCCAGGGCTGCTTTAAAACTGCCCCAAGTCAGCATTTAGTCACTAGGAAAGCATGCAGAAATGTTGCTGGTGGTTACTTCAACATGCATAACATCCTCCCTTCTCTTTTTGTCTGCTTTTTTTTTTTTTTTAGGTGTTGTTTAACCAGTTCAAATACTTCTTCAACCTTTATTTCTTGCTCTTGGCCTGCTCTCAGTTCGTGGTTGAGATGAGGCTTGGTGCACTTTACACGTACTGGGTTCCTCTGGTAGGTCCTTCAAGGTTATTTCTCCAAGTTTTGGTGTTTGACAAAATTTCTTGTGCTGCCTTTTCTGTGAGGTGTAAGTTTGCACCTTCAATGGTATTTTTAACTTGCTTCCTGCGGCCTGTGCTGTGCATGTTGTAGGGTTTACCTTTCAGTGCAGTGACATCCCTGGGAAAAGCCAGAAAGGAGTGAAGGGGCAGCTCTGGGACACTGCTGTTAAAATTCTATTTGTTTTAAAGCCTGGATCTCCATGAATTCTCCATGAATGACATGTGAGATGACACAGTCAGCTGGAACATGTGGGAATATTTGGGGGTGATTATTTGAAGGCTCTTCAATCAGCTGAAACCTAAGCTGAAAATAGCTGATGCGTTTTTAGTTTTATTTTGGGAAGCAGGTAGGAATTTCTAGGTAAATGAATGAATGCATTTCATTGTTATATTAATTAATTAGATCACACATTTAGATATGTGTAAGTACTAGAAACCTGCAGTTTCTGACATCCCCTTGCTCCCTTCCTAAAGCTCCTTATTGACAGAGGTAATCAGTAGCTGGTTGCAGCTTTCAACACAAGTTGTAAAAAGTTCATTTTCTGTGGTGCATGAGGAGTCTTTTAACTGTTTAGTTTGAGCTAATAGTCTCTGGTAGAAACATGACTTTGTGATACCAAGCCCACAAAGAATTGCCTTGCATTTATTAATTATTTTTTATACAGTGAAGGATGGGATGCAGGCATTTCCTCATGGCAAGAGGAATGCTCAGATGTACAGAAGAGTAGGACTGAAGCCCTAATCAGGCAAACATGTAATTATACCATGAGCAGAGCACATACATATCTTTAGAGTGTTATTTGTGTAGGTGGAGTGTCTGTGTACATACACATGAAGGCACATGCATCCTCTGTTTATCTGAATATATAAAAAGGGGTTTATACAGATTTCTGTATACATTGCTATACAAAGAACTCTCCCAGATGAGTTGTGCTGAGTACAGTGGCTCTGAGGTGCTGAGCACTGGGATTAGAGGGGTCTGCCTTACCCTGGATTTCTCTCTCTTGGTTACTCAGCTGTGGGGTGAAATGAGATCTGGTCCTTACATTCTTCAGGTAAACTCCACGGAGGTTCTTTGGGGATAAACTTTATAAAGATTTGCTTGGGGTATTACCTTTACAAAGATGTGCCTGGGGAGAGCACCCTGATAAAACTGGGAAGTTTCTTAAGCAGCAAGAGTGTTTTTAAGGAGCTGGTGTGGGTTTGGTACTGGGGATTGCACAGCAGCACATCTCAGTGCACCGATGCAGGAGGATCAGCTAGAGGAAGGAAATGCAGACTGTTACATTGGCACTGATAAATATGGCTGTTGTTGGAGGCAGATGTGATTTCTCCCTGACCCTTTGCTCCCTCTGTTTCCCCGTGCTGCTGGCAGGGGTTTGTGCTGGCTGTCACCGTGATCCGCGAGGCGGCCGAGGAGCTGCGCTGCTACATGAGGGACAAGGAGGTGAACTCGCAGATCTACAGCAAGCTCACAGCCAGAGGTCAGCCCCAGGCTGGGAACGCAGCCCTGCTGACAGCCAGAGCCAGAGTTCAGGCCTGGGAGGGGGCTCTGGGCTCCCAGGCACGTGGCTTTGTGGCCACGGAGCCCCGGCACGCGGGGGCTGCTCCTGGGTGGCTCCTCAGCGGCTCTGCTGGAGGTTGGGGTTTGCTGGGGGATTCATGGCATGGGCTGGGTGGGAAGGGACCCTAAGGATCACCCAGTGCAACCCCTGCCATGGGCAGGGACACCTCCCACTGTCCCAGGTGCTCCCAGGCCCTCCCAGGCCCAGTGTCCAGCCTGGCCTTGGGCAGTGCCAGGGATCCAGGGGCAGCCCCAGCTGCTCTGAGCACCGGTGCCAGGGCCTGCCCACCCTACAGAGCCTAAAAAGACCCTAAAAATGATGAGGTGTGTGTTTGTCTGCAGCAGCTGCTGTGGTTCCTGAGGACTGGCAGGATCAGCTCCTGCATTTTCCACGTCCATCCCCTTGAGCTCCTCTGCAGCCCTGAGGAGTTTGGAGCCCCCGTTTGGGAGAGAGCCCAGGCTGGGCTCAGCTGAGCCTGACCCTGCTCTGGTCATTGTTTCCAGCTGTGCTGTACCTAACAAAGACATTCAAATTCTCATTTGAGCAATCCAGTGCTGCCTCACCATGGAGTTACTTCTAATACCATGACAAAGATGGTGAGGCCAGAGTTTTGTTTCAAAAAGAGAATGACCTGAATTTGAGCAAGTTTTGGTTCTTTTCCGTTTCCAATTTCTGAGTTATAAAAATTTATACCCCTGGATTAAGATGCAGTGATGTAGGTGTAGTAAAAAAATGCTGCATTTGTAGGAATAAGGCTGCTTTTCAAATATAATTGCTTAAGGCTGGATATATTTCTCATGCCAGGAGTTATGAGGCAACTCCAAACTGGGGAGTTTGAGTTTTCTGAATATTAAATCCCCTTTTAATAACATGTTCTTAGTACAACACTTAAAATGCTTGGCAACCAACAAAAGCCTCATCCAAGAGGGGTGTACTACATCTATTTAAAGATATAAAAGAGTTGCCTTCTGGATTCTATTCAATGATCTATAAGGGGCCTGACCTCTCCTTTAGTTCTTTTCATATTGCTATTACGTTTCCCATGAATGATTTCCCTCCCCCCAGTCCTTTAACTTCTCTAATTTTTGTGAAAGAAACCAAGGAGGATTGGCAGCAGGGCACTAGCTGAAAATCTCAAGCCACTGTATTTAACATGATCTTTGTGCTGAAACAGGAATGAGACTGTAGTATAGCTCAGAGTAGAAAAAAATGTAGAAAATTATTTATGATTGTCACATGGTTTGGGGAGAAGAGTAATTTTCTGTCTCTCACTGAATCTCAGAACTTATTTCTTTGGGGAGAGCTGATCATCTTTTCTGCTGATTAAAACCTCAGCTCCTCTGGGAATTACCTGGGAGCAGGGAAGGGCCTGGTGAGGCTGGGGATGGAAATTTGGGGGTTAATTTATCTCACCCCTTTATACAGTCAGAGGAAGGAGCTGGCTTTTCAAGGGAGAGTGTCACCAGCTCAGAGGTAGAGGCAGCAAATATCAAAATAAATTTGGAACAGCTGATGTGAACAATTAATTTTCAGTGTAGCTGACAGTAGGACTTGGGGTTTTTACAAGCTGTTTCTTTTGTTGCTGCTGCTGAAAAGCACAGGTCATGCTGCAGGGGTTTGGTACAGCCCTGTGCTGAGACCTAATGACAAAACCCTCCACCCTAAACCTTTTTTATCTTTTTACCCAGATGATCCATTTATGTTCCAAAATGACAAAGCCAGCAGACTTCTCGAAAGGTGTTTTTTTTTTTTTTTTTGGTTTGTTTTTTTTTTTTTTTTTAGTGGAAAGCTCTGCATTTAAAGGACAGTTGTTTGGATTGTTATAAAAAATAATCAAATTTCAATCCCCTATTCATAAGCCACAAGCCTTCCTGTGTTCAGGGCTCTGTGTTCTGATCTGCTTGATGGAAAGCTCGAACTGTGCTTGCAAATTCCTGGCTTGTTTTTCTTCTCCTGCAGCCCCCCTCCCTGGGTAACACTGCATAATAGAGAGAAACTCCACAGAAAAGTGGGAAGGGACCTCCTACTGAGGGGTGCTACTTAAGATACAGATCATTGGCATTTACCAGCCATAAAAAAACCAATATTTTCCCAAACTCTGCAAGTCCTGCTCCACAGCATAAGGCTACAAAAGCCAAAAGTTTGGTGCAGCACATCAAACAAACCCACCCCCCTTCTTTTTTTATGTTTTAGATGCATTTAACTTGTTTTAGTAAACCTCTGGCTTCATCTTTAATTCCAGAGTAAGTGTTTGGGTCTGTACTTCAGTGCAGCTTTGCAGATCTATTGTGAAATTTTGACCTAAGTGTTCATAGGGCAAAAAGGGGAATCTTTTCTGGCTAATATATTTATTCCTTGAAATGATCTGCTTTCTGGTGCATCCATCATGCTGCAAATCTGGTGATAATTTCAAAAACCATAGCTTAAATTGGAGCAAACTGTTTGCATTTGATTATGTTTACTTTCTTGTCTTTAAACAAGATAAATCAGGGCCTAGCAGAGAATGAAACAAATACCAGACAAATTTTAACAATAGATTTATTTGAATGAGAGCTCAAGACTAGTTCCTTTTAAAAAGTGATAAACACCAACTTCTATTCTGATAAACTTAAGAAAGTACAAGCTGAAAGTGATATAAATGCTGAATAAACCTGTGTGTATTTAGAGGAAGCATTTCTAGTTGCACTTACAAAACCAGGAGTTTATAATTACAAAAATATTTAAATAGAGCAGTTGTGGGAAATGGAACAGTTGTGCTTATTAGCTGGTTTTAAACATGCATGAGAAAACATCTGATGTTTAGGTGGCACTTTCCCCACAGAAAGAAAAGGGAATTACAGAATTCCCAAGATCAAAATAAAACTATTTCAAGTAAGTTCTTTATGGGAGTCCTGAGTCAAAGGAAACATCTGGTCCTGGGCCTTCTTAGCAGGACGTGTGTGCACACTGCAGAGATGTCACCCACGGGGGCCAGGGAGGCAGCAGAAGCAGAATTAGCTACCTAAAAAGGGCATCTCATTTATCCAGGAGTTATAAAAACGTGTGCTGGTTAGAAAGGTCCCCTCTTTGTTTTACCCTCCAACAGCTGAGGTTGGGAGGGTTCCTGAACAAGACAAATCTGCTCCAGCTGCTTTGGGTTTTCTCAAATTGGAAAAATTCTACAGCAGATGATACTGTTTTCAGCATAATGATCCCAAAAGCCTTTTATGTACGTAATGATAGGAAATCATCACATTACAGCTTTGTCCAGGCATTAATTTTTCTTTTGCAGAATGATTTTTTTCCTTGTTAAGGAAAACCTAAAAAAGTAAGTTTGCCTGAACCCTGCAGGTAGCGCTGCTTCTGCTGACAGTCACCAGATAAGTCCTTGTCATCTTGGAGAGAATACAGAAAATATGGTTAAACAAATCCATAGCTTTTCTGCACTTTGGGTCGGGAGTGGCTGTGCCTGTGTGGGGAGAGCACTCGGGCTTTTCCCCCCCTTCCTTTGCACAGGAGAATATTCAAAAGCACTTTTTGTTGCTTTGTGAATAACCGTATTAAAAGGGGAGGAAGAGATGTTATCTGTCAGACCCTTTTAGTGTCATAGTACCTAACTTTGTATAGCCCATACAGAAGACTGCCAGGGATGCTTTTTTTGATCCTCTTGGAGTGCAGCTTTTCTTTTCAAGCCCCAGCGTAATGGACTCTTAATCCCCGGTTTGCTTCCTGCCCCGGCAGAGATGTCTTTAGCCCAGCATTCGTTTTGTTTACCTTTTTTTTTTTTTTTAAACCAAAAACCCTCACAAGGCAAACTCCAGAATCCATGAAAGACCTATGAGATATTTGTGAAATGGGCCATGACTGCTTATAATTTGTAGGAATAATTACAGCATGCAAGGAAGTCTGCATTTATTAGCAGCAGTGATGAAGCATGTTGTTAGGCACACAGTGTGTCACCAAAGCAGCAGGCTGCCCCAGCCCAGAATGGCTTTCATTGTTAATTTGGAGCAGAAACACTGAAGCATATCCTGAGAAGGATGCTAATGAAGGGACTGCCAGTAGTAAAATCCCAGTGACCTTTGTGCTTTGTGCTAATTTCTATTCCCCCTCCCTTCCCCCTCCTGCTTTCCCCTGAGCTGCTATCTGGCCAGTTAGCCCGTGAATTTTGAGGTACAGTAGGAGTGTTGTCCGTGCCAGGGTGAGCTCCACGTGCCTCCCCCACTTCCACTCAAATCACAGCAGATTAAAGAGGCTTTTGTTGAAATATAACAGACACGTGGAGGCAGGGTTCAAATTAACTGATTATAAATCACTAGTTAGTCTGAGAAGCCAAATCTAGAGCTGGCTAATGATTTGAAATTACTAGCCAATTGTTAAATTAATCCCCTGTTTTAAAGCAACTGGGAAATGTTTGACAGCTGCACAGGAATAAATATTTACATGATTTCCGTAGGACCTGTTCTCTGCTGGTTTGGCCAGTGCTGCAAGAGGCAAAGGAGAGGTGGCAGAGCTGAGCCAGAGACTGTAGCTGCAGCAGGGCAGCAAGTGAGGCTGGATTTTGGAAGGACCCATTGTACTTCCAGGCCTTGGCTTGAGCGAGCTTTGCATTTCCAGGCACCTGAGATAAAGGAGTTGGAGTTGATGGTTCCCTGCTGTAACTTTCTGTTCTTGCTCTGGCACCTGCCTGATGCTGAAAGTGTTTTTGAATTCATGAGTTAAGCAGTACAAAAAGGAGTTTAAGGAGTTGTTTCAGAGTTGTGACTAAGGAGTGGCTGGTGTCTGGAGCTGTTACCGGAGGGGCTTCAGCCCTTTGTGGGGGACCCACCCCTTAGTGGGGATAGTGAGCTCAGAAATCCTCCCAGGGCAGCATTGCCCAGTTCCTGGGGTGGAAACATTTCCCATTTTCACCCCCATAGTGCAGGGGAAGGAAGGGAGGGGAGGAGCAGCACACAGCACCCAAACCCTGTCCTGCTCTGCTCTGACACCAGCGCCTTTCCTTTGCAGGGACTGTCAAGGTGAAGAGCTCTAACATACAAGTGGGTGACCTCATCATTGTGGAAAAGGTTTGCCTTTATATTCATCTTTACTGTGGAAAGTTGGTTGTATGGTGGTGGTTTTTTTGTTTTTTTGTTGTTTTTATTTTTTGCAAGACCACAGAAAATGAGATCTTTTGAATTCCTACTTAGTTTACAGCAGGCTTAGAATATCAGGTGTTGAACACAAGTTTAAATATTTAATCACTTTACGGTGTTCTCCCACTTCACCAATGACATCATTATCTTTTCAAATGAGCGTAAATCTGTAGGTATGCCTACAACCTCTTCTTTTACTTATACTATAGCAAGATAAAGAGCTTCCCTATCCTTTCTGTGACCGTTGGACACAGGTTAAATACCTGGAACAAATGCGGCACCCAGGTGTTTCTTTGGGTATAAGCATTGCAGTTTTGGGAGACCCAGTGATCTGTTTGTAGATACTGGTATATACAGGTATATTTCCCCCTTTGTACAACTTTTAATGTGTTTTTTTAAATCCACTGATTTTATGTTTTTCCCACCCACTCTCTGCAAGCAGCCGTGACCTCTAAAACCATTAGTATGAAAATACTGAGTACAAAATGAGAAACTTGGTAGCTGCAGATTCCAGATACAACCTTTCTGCTAGCATGGGACTCCTTGAAAGGAAACCAGCACTAGTTTAAGATTTCTTCATACTTCTAGAATTACTCCCCAGCCCTTTTGTAAACCTAACCCTTGGGTCTGGTCAGTGGGAGCTGGCACCAGTTATTATCGTGCACTTGGAATTCTGCAGGGAAGCGAGTTCAGGATTCAAAGCAAACTGAATCCCAGGCTCCAGGCTGACAAAGGAATCCTCTTTGTGCCTCTGCTGCTCTGGGGAAGGCGCTGCACACGCGTGCAGGGCTGGCTGCACAATAATGGCCTTTCTTCTCCCCCCAGAACCAGAGGGTCCCTGCTGACATGATCTTCCTGAGGACGTCGGAGAAGAATGGTAAACATCTGGAACCAATTGTCAAAATAGCCATTAACCTTTCACTGGTTGTTTGGAGAAAATTATCTTTTGGAAATGTGAAAGAAATAGATAATAGTAAAATTTTAGAGAGAGGGGGAACTCAAGTGGTTTTATGGACCACCACTTCTCAGGATGTTATACTCTAGTTTTGTTTGCTAATCAAAGAATGTAGGGGTTCAGTCCAGGGTAAATGAATCTGGTTGTATTTTAGATATATTTACTTACTGTTCAGGCTTGCTTTGTTAAGTGTGGGATAAGGAAATGTTTGATCAGAAGGGTTAGAAAACAGATTACTGGGAACATTTCAAGTGTCTTAAAAAAAATATAGCACAGAGAATTCTGTCCTAGTGGAGGGAAAGGAATGCGGTGCAGGAACACCATCATTCCATTATTAACAAATGCAAATCAGCCCGTGTTTCCAGAGGAAGAAGGATGTGGGTGTCCTAGAGGGGAAGCCATGCCCTGAGTTACCTGCAGGTGTGCCTGGCAGAGGTGGCAGGGTCCCTGACTGCTGTTCCCGTCCCCAGGGTCCTGCTTCCTGCGCACGGACCAGCTGGACGGGGAGACCGACTGGAAGCTGCGGCTGCCCGTCACCTGCACCCAGCGCCTGCCCACGGCCTCTGTGAGCACCTGCCTGGCACTCTGTGCTTGGGAGCTGTGGACAGGCTTTACCTGAAAACCTGGGGCTGCTGCAGTCCTGTTTTCAGGCTGTGGTTTCTTTCCTGGGGCACAGATAAGTCCCAGGAGTCTCTCAGGTTGTCACCCCAGGAAATCCCCTGCTACCCCAGGTGTGTTTTCTGGGGGACTCCTGGGCTGCAGTAGGTATCAAGTCAATTCTAAAATCGTGCCAAGTAACTCTTGGTGCAGTATTCTGGTGAAACTCCTGTACATTATAAGCTGTGGCTGGCTGATAGGAGCTGGTAGGGCTGATGGATGTGTCTGTTTGACAGGACCTGCTGCAAATCCGCTCCTACGTCTACGCAGAAGAACCCAACATTGACATACACAACTTCGTGGGGACCTTCACCAGGGTGAGTCAGCTGGCAGGGCCTGAAATCAACCAGGGTTTATGAAAATTCTCCATCCTATCAGAAATCCCTCTGCCAGCTCACCCAGCATCCCTCCCCAAACACCTCTGTGGACTCCTCTCATCCTCTGCTCTTTTCCATTACTGACAAGTTTATTTTTCTCCTTTTCCCATTGTAGGAGGACAGTGACCCTCCAGTAAATGAAAGTTTAAGCATAGAAAACACCCTGTGGGCCAGCACAGTGATTGCATCAGGTAAGGTGGAGACCCATGTAAAATTGTTTTTAAGGGAATATGTTAACAATTTTTAAAGGTATTTCTGTGATGGAATAATAATTCTGTCAGTTGGAGAAATTAGCAGTTGGAATGAGGTTTCCCCCTTGTCCTGACACCTCTGGGGAGCTAAGCTGACATCTAATTGCCTCTTGGACATTCCTAGATGAGAAAGAAGTGGAGTGGCCTTTGGGGCCCTTCTTTAGCATCTAGGAGCAGAATAGCACTTAATTGCTCTGCACATTGACATCCTAATCTGTAACAGAAATGGTGTCAAATGGATTCTGGGAACAGAAGCTGAGATGAAAGATTTCCAGGTAAGTGCTGCCATCGAGTTTGTCCTATATACTCTTAAGAAAGGAAAAAAAATCAAGTCTTTGACAGATTTTGACTCATATGTACGATAAACTCCCGAGGCCTGAGATTAATCAATGCCCCCCTGTAGAGGCTTGTCAAAGTAAAAGCCTTGTTCCTCTCCTGCCCAGTGTGTTTGCTGGGCAGTAGCTGGAGGAGAGTGGAATTCTGGAGTCCAGCTCTGGAGTTCAACTTGTCAAATGGAGAGACTTGACAGTGCGTTTGCAAATATAATTTCAAAGGGTTTATGCAATTGAGTCTGTTTGAAATGGCCATAAACCAGCTAGAAACGCTCCCTTTTCACAGATCAATCTGTTTTCAAGCTTATTCTAGTCCTGGCAGGTGCTTCTCTCATTTTGACTGACTGATCAATACAATACTGGATTTTGTTTCTCCTGTGGTAATAACAAATAGCATGTTGTAAGTTATTTCTGTAAGGAGAAAACGTGGATATTATTTTTCTTCTGCTGTCGGGTTGTGGTGCCATCTCACTGGGGCAGCCCCTGTAAGATGAAGCAGAGCAATGTGTCTTTCTCCATCTGCTGCAGGAGGGCTGGGTCTGACTCTGACTGTTTGCAGTGGATTTGGAGTAGCTGTGCCATCTGCTGATCTGAATTGTGATGATCTTACCACCACCTGCCATCTGGCTCCAAGGATTTGTTGTTGTTTTTGGGGGTGTTTTTTTAAAGGAATGTTTCTCAGCATATTTTTAGAAACCACCTCCCTTGAATCAGCCTTATTTTAAAATAAGTCACCTGCAGCTTGTTAAAACTGATCATTAGTGAGAGCAGGGGAACAGTAGAGTATAAAGTAGCAATGTATTGGCATTAGTGCTTTTTTTAGAGTTGGTTTTCTCCATTTTTACAGACTCCTAACTCTGGGCAATAGCAGCTTTTAAGCTGTTGATGGTAGACAGCTTTTTCTTCATGGCTCTTTGAAAAGTCTTTAAGAGAAAACCCATAGAAACCCTGTATTTTATGGTGAATTATGTTTCTGCAAGAAGAAAATTGAGGACTTTGTTGCTCTCAGCTCTTTAGCAACTGTGGGACAGAGCATTCAAATTCACTGATGGGCTCCCAGCAGCTCTATCTGTTCCAGGAAGGTCGGAGTTGGTGTGATTCACTTTGTGGTAGGAGCAGTATTTAGATAAATACTTAAAGTAAATTGTAGATTTTAAAATAAGGTAATTCTGTCTTTGAGCTCTGGAATTAATTAGATTTGCTCTGTTTGTTTCAACCTTTGCCAGTAAATAGCCCTAGCCCAGAGCTGGTGTAATTTGGAGACACAATGAAGGTTTGGTGGAAGGCAGCACCAAAGTGGGATTCCAAGTGGTGGGAGGAAATCCAAGAAATCCTCCATCCCTACCAACATTTATTTATAGTCTGGAGAGACAAATGGATCAAAAGGGGGTCAGGGAAGGTAGAGCAGAGCTGGCTGCTCTTCCCATGAGCTGATGGAGTCTGTGATGCTGCATCAAGTCCAACCCTGAGACTGAATTACCGCCTGCGAGGATGTTTCCTGTTCCAGTCTGTGTTTTCATAGGTGTGGTGTTGCAGATCTCAGCTTTTTGAATTTCTGCTTGCTTCTGAAATTAGCCTGCTGAAAGTGCTCTCCACCTGAGGAGTATTTTTATGGAGAAAACCTCTGTGTGTGCAGGTACTGTGGTGGGAGTTGTCCTCTACACGGGAAGGGAGCTGCGCAGTGTGATGAACACCTCCAACCCCAGAAGTAAGGTATGGTGAAGAAACAGGTTTGTAATAAATAACAAGGGTCAGAAACAGATCATTTTTTAAAAGGAGATCCTTCCAAATTCTCTATGTACACACTCTAGGGACAACCTCATAGGAATAATTCATATTTTCCAGCCTGTGATTTAAGATAGTTACCAGACAGAAGCTATTTCTCCTGGATTTCTATAGGATTTTTTTCATCCTATTATACATATGTCATGACACTTTTTTAAGGTTGTCCAAACCATTGTTTTATATGTTTATAATGAGACAGTTCCCATTAGAATAGAAAAGCTTCTTTTGCTGTATTTCTTCCACTGTAGCACAGCTAAGACACAGTGCAGGGATGTTTACACAGCTTTTGGCAGCGTGAGCCCTCTCACACCTCTGCATCCTCTGCTGAGCTTCTGAGGGATGGAAATCTCATGTAATAAGCTGGCAAGCGTATTGATTATAAATTTAAATATGTTCGTAGTGTTTTGAAAGAAGAGAAGCTGACTAGTGGGAATGGCTCTTCAGATGGAGTGGCAGCTCACTTCCTTTGTGAATATTGCACTGAGCTGACACCTTCATCTGTGTGCCTGAAATCTGTCTCTCCTGCTGTTCTAGATTGGCCTCTTTGATTTGGAGGTGAACTGTCTCACAAAGATCCTGTTTGGGGCTCTGGTGGTGGTGTCCCTGGTCATGGTGGCCCTTCAGCACTTCGCAGGCCGTTGGTACCTGCAGATCATCAGGTTCCTGCTGCTGTTCTCAAACATCATTCCCATCAGGTGAGGGGACAGCTGGGAGTGCTCCCGGCACAGCACTGCCTGCTCGGGCCCCTGAGCTCTTACCTGCTCCTCACTGCACAGCTCAGCCAGGCCAGAAGTAGAAATGAAGTTAGAACATAAGAATTGCTTTGTAGTTTCTGCTGAATTTGTTCAGTTTATTAACCCATTCACTGGCTCAGACTGTGGATTAGGCATTTAAATTCCCTTCTCTGTGTTTGATATACTTGGTTACTATGATTAGAACAGAGTAAAAAATGGAAAAGGAGGGTGTTTTATACAGAATGTAGGGGAATGCATTTAGAGGGCAATGAAACTTTGATATTAAATTGTACTGTATTAGAAAGTAGATTAGTAAATTTGGGTGCAGGACTGGGATTCATTTCAGTTCCAGTTTTAATCTGCTCTCTGGTATCCATCACTGTCCTTACTCTGTCCACCTTCCCCTCAAATCATATCTGCTCTTCTCATTCAATTTTGTCATCTGTCTTTGAATGACAGGGTAATTACACTGGCCACCAGAGCACTGACTTTGAACAAACTTCTGAAACTCTCCTTTGGCACCTCAGGTTCACTGTGGAACTTGTTGTCCTTTCATTGTACTGTGGCAGTTCACAAGGATTTTTTCCAAAGTTTACCGTGATAATTTTTATTTTCCTTTTTCTCTTTCCTCCTGTGCAGTTTACGTGTGAATCTGGACATGGGGAAGATTGTGTACAGCTGGGTGATCCGCAGAGATTCCAAAATCCCTGGCACTGTGGTTCGGTCCAGCACCATCCCTGAGCAGCTGGGGAGGATTTCCTATTTGCTTACAGACAAAACAGGTACTGGTGCAGAAAAATACAGCTTTGAGTCATGGCATGCTGTTTGGATTCTGTTATGTTTTTGGCCAGGAAAAGATAATAATGTGAGATTTCTTTGGACTGGAAGAAATATGAATTTCCTGTCACTTTGACAATATGATTTAATCAGATTTTGAAAAAAAAAGTTCTGCTTTTTTTTGTTCTGAATGTGCTGTAAGTAAGGTAGGACAGGAATATTATACTACTCGAAGGAATACTTAAAGCACACTATTACAACAACAGCTGAGGGTAAAAATAAAATTAAAATCAACTTTTTAGAGCTGGTTTTCAAAGCCAGGTTAAGATAATATATATATAGGCAGAAGCTGTCTGCTGCTGCCTTTACACTTTTGAAGCTGAGCTTGAATTGAAGGCCTGAGCTGTAATGAAAAGCTTGGTCTGACATAAAATCCTGGTCCCACTGAAGTAGTTTCTGATTTTTTTGGTTCCAGTGAGACCAGAACTGTGCCTGCAGCTCCTGCTGGCATTGACTGTGGGGTGAATCTCATTGTTACTTATACACTCCCAGTTCCCAGGAGAATGAGCCCTCAGGTCTGTTGATTTTGGGTTTTTTGCCAGCCCTGGCTGTGCTGGGAGTGCTGCAGTGATGGCTTCAGCTGCTGGCCCACATTCAGGTTTCTGTGCTGGAGGCACAGCGGGGACAGGAGGTGTGCTGGACAGGGGGTGTTGTTCCCACCCCATGGTGCTGTTTTCCCAGGGACTCTCACCCAGAATGAGATGGTTTTCAAGAGGCTCCACCTGGGAACGGTGGCGTACGGCCTGGACTCCATGGACGAGGTGCAGAGCCACATATTCAGCATTTACACACAGGTACAACCAGCTGCATCCCCTGGCTTCCTCTGCCCAAAATTCCACATCGCTGGGCCAGTGGGGAATTCATGTGGTAGGGATCTGCTTATGAGCTGCTTTTGGGAAAGCCTGAAGGTTACTGGATGCTTAATTCATAAATAATGTTGTGATTGCTCGTTATGTTCTGTGGGTTGTTTCACATCACGAGCAAGTGTGTTTTGCTGCTGAGGTCTGAGTCTAAAATAACTTTTATTTAGATATCCAGCTATCTCTTTTCTTTCTCCTTCCTAACATTTAGTTCTTCTCTTGTGTTGAGACCCTTAAATGACAGAACTGTATTTAAAAAAACCAAAAAACAGAAAACCCCCAGACTTCAGCTTTATTTGCCTTCATTTTGTACAGAATCTCTAGAGAAAACTTGACTACTGATTAATTTGCCAAAGTGCCCAGTCAGGAACCTTTGGGTGACTGACTAGTCCAGTGTGTGAGCAGTGACTGAGTGCACTTCAGCTGAGGGTTTGCTGTTGGATTTTGGCAGCAGTGCTGATGAGCAGTGATACTAATTTTGAAGGTCTTATGGGTCCTAATCATTAGTGTGGAAAATAACATGTGGAATTACCCTGGTAAGGGATATATATCTCATAAAACTTTCATAATTACCAAGTGAGATTCCTTATAATGAGAAGCATTTGCTGGCAATGATTCATGTTGAACTGTAGTTCTTATTCTTTGCTCTTATTTTTACCATGTTGTGGCCCTTTGACCTGGAAGTGAAACTTTTGTCCTCTTGACACTAAAGGTTAACAGAGCAGGAAACTGGATCACTGTGTGTCCCTTCTTCAACTGGGATAATTTAGTAATTGTGCAATTATCTGAAGACTCCCATTCTTATACTAAAAATAGTATTAAAAAATAAATGAATGTAATTAAGATTTTCTAGCTCCATACCAGTCATCTGTTTTGTGTTTTCACCAATTATATTCTCTTGCACATGAAACCCAAGTGACTCTAAATTTCCCAAACCAATGGTCTTTTGTGGAGTAAAAAAGTGGTTTTGCTGAGTCTTTTGAGGCTGGTGTGTCCCCTTTTGGTGGATTTGCACCATTTTTCTTGGTGTACTGTCCCAGAACTTCAATCTATTGGGGCCCTTCAGGAGCAATGCTCCAGGAGCTGAGCTGCACTGGGGTGTTCCCAGGGGACAATGAGTGGCCTGAGTGAGGGGTGGTATGGCAATGCTGCGAGGGCCCCGACAAAGGAGGAATGATGAGGAGGACTCCATCGATATCAGAGAGCTAATTAATTACTTTATTATACTATATTATTCTATACATCTAAAACTGAATCTGCCAAGCACTCAACCCTGCACACACTGCCCAGAATCTTGTGACTGTCACCCAATAGTCCCAACACACACACACTTGGCCTTGATAGGCCAAGGAAACAAAACACCATCACTCTGGGTAAACAATCTCCACGTTGCATTCTACTTTGGCACAAACACAGGCACAGCAAATGATAAGAATTGTGTTTCCTTTCTCTGAGGTTCAGAGAGTGCAAAATCCAGAAATATTCTTGGGAAGAATCGTGCCTTGCTTTTCTCTGTGAAGAGAAATGTGAGGCTGCAGGGTAGATAGTGTGCCTGGTTTGTCGGGACAGGGGCCTGCGCGGTCTGTACAAACTGCTCCCAAATGTAGTTTTTCCCCCCAGTAAGAGCATGCCTGGTCTGTGGGGACACAGACCTGTGCAGTCCATACAAATGGAACCTAAATGTCATTTTTCCCCCCAGTAAGAGCATGCCTGGTCTGTGGGGACATGAGCCTGTACAAACTGATCCCAAATGTCATTTTTCTCCGCAGTAAGGGTGTGCCTAGTTTGTGGGGACACGGGCCTGTGCAGTCCGTACAAACTGATCCTGAATATCATTTTTCCCCTCAGTAAGAGCGTGCCTGGTCTGTGGGGACATGGGCCTGCACAAACTGAACCCAAATGTCATTTTTCCCCTCAGTAAGAGCATGCCTGGTCTGTGGGGACACAGACCTGTGCAGTCCGTACAAATGGAACCCAAATATCATTTTTCCCCTCAGTAAGAGCATGCCTGGTCTGTGGGGACACAGACCTGTGCAGTCCATACAAATGGAACCCAAATGTCATTTTTCCCCTCAGTAAGAGCATGCCTGGTCTGTGGGGACACGGGTCTGCGCGGTCCATACAAACTGATCCCAAATGTCATTTTTCCCCCCAGTAAGAGCGTGTTGTGTGTCCCCCAGCAGGCGCAGGACCCCCCGGCCGTGAAGGGGCTGTCCCTGGCCACCAAGGTGCGGCGCAGCATGAGCAGCCGCGTGCACGAGGCCGTCAAGGCCATCGCGCTGTGCCACAACGTCACCCCCGTCTACGAGAGCAACGGCGTCACCGACCAGGCCGAGGCCGAGCGCCACTACGAGGACTCCTGCAGGGTGTACCAGGCCTCCAGCCCCGACGAGGTCAGTCAGAGCAGCCTGGGACCCTGCTGGCTGCAAAAACCCCGTGGTTCTCTGGGGGAGGGCTCGGGGTTAGTGAAGGGGATAATATTGTAATGTGTTTGTAGCTCTGATAAGCTGGGAATAGGCTGTGAGTGCCCTCTCAGCTGTTCTGCCTCTCTGCCTGAAGCTCCAGACTGCTGTCTGGCTGTTCTGTCAGCCTCTGCATCACATAATTTTGTCCCTGTTTCTGCACCTTTTGTCCTGGGCGTATTTTTCATTTCAACTCTGAGAATCCCTTTGACTAGGTTAGGTAAATTATGAGAAATCTTATCTTGTCTGGGGGAGGATGGCTTGTGGAAGAGGGTTGGAATGCTCCCTCAGGTCTCTGAGGTGTGTGATGTTCCAGACCAGGGAAAAGCTGGGAATCACTGTAACCATGGCACATCCCACGTGCAGGTGGGCAGAGCCAGTGCCCAGGTTAATTCTGGGGAGGGAGTGAAGTGCACAAGTTTATTGGAGAGCAAAGCTGGGCCCTGCCATTCTCTGCCAGCACCCAGTGCAGCCAGGGCTGTGCAGGTGGCATGGTGGGGAGAAGCTTTGGAGCTCTCCAGACACTCCCTGGAGACTTTTATTGAGCATTTGGGAGATCAGGTTCAATACAGCACTTACAGTTTAAGTGCTGTTTGCCACCCCCTGCAAAATCTGAGAAATGTAATTATAGTGTTGTTTCCTTCTGTGACAAAGACAGGAGGAATAAAATGTGGTTTCATATATTGGTTAGGCTTCTTGGATACATCTTTTAGTGCAACAAAAGTAACACATTTTGCTTTCTATCAATATGTACAATTACATTTGCTCTGTGCTGGAGAGACACTGAAGTTTGAGATTTCTCCTGAGAATCCCACTGACTGTGAGATCAAATCACCCTTTTGACTACATTCAAAGGATTCTTCCATGTATTGCCTCAGACAAACCAGCTTTGCCTCTGATAATAACCTTCCCACCTTTGCCATCACAAGAGAAGCTGGCTTGCCTCATTGCTGGAGAAATGGAATTCAATGCACTCGTTGGAAGCCCAGCTGAGTGAGGATTTTGGGGCTGTTGTGCTGCTGAAAGACTGGCACAGAGCTGGTTTGCACATTTACATACATTCAAAATAATCCCTATAGTGTTTTTCTCCCAAAGTAGGCAATTCATTTGTTTCATATATATTTATATATATTAATTTTCTTCCGTGCATCACCCAAAGGCTGCATTTCTGCAGTGCCTCCTGCATGGCTGGGCTGCAGTGAGGTGCCAGCAGCGCCTCCTCCCTGGGCAGGGTGTGGGTGTCCTGTCCCACATGGCTGGGGCAGGGTTGCTCTCCCCTGAAAAGGCAGTGTACAGAAAGTAACTGCCTTGTTCTGAATGATTTCCAGATGGTCATTTTTGTGATCTGCATCAAAGTTTTTTTGTTTTTTTTTTTTTTTCTCCTAAAGCATTTACAGGCTATTTTTGCACAGATTTCTGTTTATTTACATATATACTGTGGTATATTGTGAAGTCAGTGATTTTTCTTTACTTTTACTCTTTATACTGTTCTGTCTTTAAAATATTTACACAGCAATTTGTCTGAAATACCCAGGGGATATTTTTTATTTGTTTTACTATAGCGTGATAACTAATCCTTCCAAGATTATTGTTTAAATTCTTTTTTCCTTTCCTAAGTAGAGAATTACAGCAGGTTCAGAAATCAGATATGCTTTGCTGCACTGAGGAAATCTTGTCTGTAGGTCTTGGATATACAAATATTATTTAGCCGTGTTCTGTATGTCATCCTAGATGGTACAAAATGCAGGAGTTACACAAGTGGAGCCCTTGAGAAGGGAGTAATGCTGTTAAATAACATTCCCTGTAGGGGAATGGCTTTGGACTCCTGTTAAAGCAGCCTTTGAAATCCTATATCAATAAAATATTGCCATGGCAGGGAAGGTCAGTTTATGAAATGAGTACAAAAACTTGTATTCTCTTTACTTTAACAGCAAGGGTAATTTCTACCAGTTGGCATAGGATTCATTTCCTGTAACAGAAAGCAGGATTTCCTAAATTTGTTTCCTGTGCACGCTGCCATTTAGAAGTCTTGAAGTATCTTTATTCAGGTATCAGTTACAGCCTTGGGGCTCTGCGAGCCAGTTGTCAGTTGTAGCCATACAGTAACTAACAGGGGAAATGAAATAGATATAATCTGATCAGAGATAAGAGGGCTGGGATTCCTGGGCAAACAGTCTTTAACCCTGACAAGGGCGGCAGCTGCCAGGACATGAAAGGGTGTGGGATCAATTGGTCTCTGCCTGCTGTCTGCCTGCCTAGGCAGCCCAGAGGGGACCCTGCAGAGCAGCTCATGGCACAGAAGGATCAATTTGTCTCTTTAGAATGAAATTTATTAGTCGATACTCACTTCAGTGGTGGCTTGGGTAATTTAATTGTCGGGGAGAGCAAAGTTGGAGGGTACTGTGCTGGGCTGCTGGGGCTGCTGTGCTTTGAAATGCTCAGATCTGTATCAGGCCTGGCCTGGCTGGAGCTGCAAATGCTGGCAGGGACTTCATTGATTTCCCCCATCAGTGAGCATGGGCTCCCTTTAAGGTGTTCGAGGGCTTTCAAACCTGCTTGTAGTTCTCCTTCCTCTAAGTTGTAAATACACGTTTGCATCTTGAATATTTCTCATCTTTCTGCTGTGGCTGAGAGCACCTTGAGTTTTATGGGGGGAGCTGGGATGTGCTCCCCATCCCAGCCCAGTGCCCAGACATGCCAGAAGAGCTGGCAGTGCTTCTGGTGCCATGGGTGCTGGTGTCCCCTGTGCCACCTCCAACCTGCTGCTTATCCGTTTGTCCCTCTGCACAAAGCTTTGCTTCCAGAGCTCTGTGGGATGGCAGGGAAGGAGGGAGGAGGTGTTTGTGCAGAGGAGACCTTTAACAGGCCAGGCTGGAGCAGAGGTTTGTACCTCCAGGCATTTGGAGCTCACCAGCACAGGCTGTACAGCCAGGGCTGTTCACACGCTGAACACCACGCAGCACCATGCTGGGAATAATTCCCAATAATTATTTATTAACCAGAGTATTAGAAAGTCAAGCTCCATCTCTGCTCTGGGAGGCTGCTCTAGGAGGATTATCTAACAGCACACTTTAATGCACTGAGGATGGCTTGAAGAAACTTTGGAGAAAGATAAGCTTGAAAGAGCCTTTGATTTGTCGTAATCTTTGGGAGTAAGCCTGCACAAACTTGTTAATATTAAGCCAAATATTGATTCAAATTGACTTAAAGGTCTTTCAAGGCAAAGCAACTCAATTACTTTTTTTTTTTTTAATCCGACAATTTAAGACTACTTTATGAAAGGAAAAGTTTGGTTTAGGGTTCTCTTTTAAGCTTTTGGATGAAAAGGAGCCAAGTTCACAAAAGCTTCTTCAGTTAGTCCCGAATGTGTAAATTCATTAATAAAATCTCAACTCAGTGCAAGTATTTACAGGTTCTGATTTTATTTATATCTCTTGTATGGGATTTTCCAAAATCAATTTCATTTTTAACTGAGGTATTTGTGGTCGCTTGAGGCAGTAGAGGCAGAACCTGAAAGGCAGAAGGGATAATTAACCTTCAAGTCGACAGCAACCATGTGCCCAGCACTCTTGTGCCTTTGAAAATGTCACTGTAAAACACTTCCAGTATTTCATGTCTGTTTATCCCTTGATCCTTTCTGGGGGCCAGTGATAGATGGGCTCGTGTCAGCTGCTGCTCCATCTGTTACTGCCCAGACAGCTTCTGCAGCTAAATCTCAGCAAGCTCAGGCTGAGATGGATGTGTCAGCTGAGCTGGGCACTCTGGGGGAAGCAAAATAAAGGCTTTGGTTTTCTGACATGGCTCTGGTTGCAATTGAGTGAAAGTTTGCAGAGAATTCAGTTTTGTAGGTCCTGAAATAGTAGAGGCTGCAATCAAAATGATGCCCACCTCAGTTCAGTTAAACCTTGAACAATCTGGGGTTTTTTTGGGGGTGTTTTTTTGTTTTTTTAATGTTTAGGAAGAAGGGTTCTCTGCTAATAAGTGTCTGAGCCAGCCTTCAGCTGTCTTGCTGATTACTGCAAAATTGTTGAAATTTGTTGATGAGCTGTTACTGCTAAAAACACAGAGAATACCACAGAGCTCATTTTGTTTGGGTGTTTTAATATGAATTTTTAATGTGCTGCATTAGTGTCTCTGGCTTTGAAATTGCAAATCCAGGGTGAATGTGTTGTTTTGAATTCTTAATTTCATAGACAGCAAGCTGGGAAATAGCTCTTTCCAAAAGTAAATGTTTGTAAAGGGGTTTCTCTGATGTGCCCATGAGGTTTGGGCACCCTAGGGCTGGGTGGAGAATTCCAGTGCCTGCCCCTTGCTGAGGGTTGTACTTTGGAATGAAATCATGGAATCATTTAGATTGGAAAAGCCCTCCCAGCCCATTGTGTCGAAACCCTGCCCAGTGCCCACCTTGTCCCCAGCCCAGAGCCCTGAGTGCCACCTCCAGCCCTTCCTGGGACACCTGCAGGGATGGGCACTCCAAACCTCCCTGGGCAGCCCCTGCCAAGGCCTGAGCACCCTTTCCATGGGGAAATTCCTGGTGTCCAGTGGAACATGGCAGGCAAAGGCAGGGAGGTGGCCACGGACACGTGGGCAGTGCCACAGCAGCATCAGACACGAGCTGGGCTGCCTAAAGCCTGGCAGGAAGGGTCTGGAAAAAGCCACTGGGAAAGCCATGGAGGAACACCTGTGTTTGTCAGTGGATGTGTTTGATAGCACTGCTAATGCCTGGTGAATTAATGCCTGGTGAATTAATGCCTGGTGAATTCTCTGCAGCCACCTGCTAGCCCTCCCGTCGGGAGCTGTGGCAGGAGCCCTCACCGTGCCCTTCTCCTCTCAGGTGGCCCTGGTGCAGTGGACAGAGAGCGTGGGCCTGACCCTGGTGGGCAGAGACCAGTCCTCAGTGCAGCTGAGGAGCCCAGGGGGGCACATCCTCAACTTCACCATCCTGCAGATCTTCCCCTTCACCTACGAGAGCAAGCGCATGGGCATCATCGTGCGGGTAAGGGCTGCCAGTGCCGGGTACCTGGGGACAGCCACACCTGGGCCAGCCTGGGGCTTCACCTGGGCTGGCCTCCTGCTCAGGACTGTCACCAGAGCACAGTGGGACAGCCAGCCAGGGCTGGGCCATCAGCAAGGCAATCCACTCCCTGCCTGGGCAGCACGAGGGGAAGCACTTGGAAGGCTCTGGAGTAGGAACACATGCCAAGAGCAGGGATGGCAGGGTGAGGGAGCTGAGAGGCTGAGCTGGTACAAACCAATCACTGTGCTAAATCTGGGAGTTCAGAGAGCCACAGGGTGCATTGAACAGACACCGAGTGCTCCCACAAACACCTTGTGCTGCAGGGGAGACCTGCAACAAGTGCAGCGTGCAGGCAGTGCAGCAAGGGTAAATTCTTCAAATCAATTGCTTCTATAATGGAAATTATGTGGAGACTCTGGGCAATCTTTTTATGACCTAGAATAGGAATACTGTCAATAGAAGAGGGAGGACTAAAGAACCTCCCTCCCCACTGCTTTTATTGCAAGTGCAAACTTTTGGTGAAATGCTATTTTATCAAGGGTATAAGAGGTGGACAAACAATCAAAGCCAGGGTGAGCTTCATTAAATCGTGTTTTATGCTCAACAGAAGTGAATGCCCTGAAATTTACTTATCATGAATGTAAGAGTGTTCCTTTTTCTTTTTCCTTCTTTGATTTGAAGTTTATTCCTTTTAAATTACTTATTTTTTATCTTCTCCCCCACTAGGAATAAAAGGGTTTCTAGTTTGTATTTCTCTGTTTAGATTTTGCCATTTGTATTTTAGGCAGAACCAGCAAAACTCCCACTTGTGGTCAGTGGGAGCAACATCAGGCCTGGATCCTGACTGTAAATACCTTTAAAGGAGCATTGGTCCCTCTCTGTGAATTGTCTTTATTTTGTAGCCATTCAGCTGCTCTAAGCCACTAAAATCAGCTCTGTGTGTGCTCTGTGCAGAATTAGGGTTAAGTAGCAGACCTTGACTGCCTGGGTATTACTTTGCCACGTTTCTGTATATTCCAAAATCATATCTTCAAGCAGGGTTTTAATTTCCATTTTAAAAAAGACATTTATAAATAGATAGTTACTAAGTAAAATTTGCTTTAATTAGACATTTATTTTTGATTGTGTAGGCACTCCATTTGGTTTGATCCACAGCTTGAAGGGTGTTCACCTTTTCAGTGTTTCTCCTAAACTGTGCTGCTTATTTAAAAAACAGAAATAGTGGGAGGGAGAGCAGCATGAAGCATCCAGAAGAAAATACCCCCAGGGAGGGAGATGAAGCTGCACCCAGCACTGCAGTGAGCAGAACCCAAAGGGAAACATTCCTGCTCACCTGCACAGGTATTGCCTGTCCTTATAAACTGCAGTTTTCAGGCTCTTGAGAGCCCTGGGAGAATTTTGCCAGGCTTCCTGCCCAGCCTGGGGACAGAGTGTGAGCAGCTCCTGTGTCCAGCCCAGCAGTGCTGGCCCTGCAGGCAGCATCTCCCTGCACATCCTGTCTGCTCTGCCCCTAGGAAATGATCTCCTTCAACACAGCTTCTAGTAAATAAAGCAATAGTTAATAGTGAAAACAAGTGGCAGATGCTGCCAGCTTTGGGATATTTTTACAATATCTGAGTGTTTCCTTGCACTCAACTGTCATTTCTGTACCTGATTATTTCAGTTCTAAGAAATCCTGTTCTACCCAAGCAGCCTCCTCACCATAGTGTGCACTGACTTATCTTCCTCTTTGAAGAAGGCCTGTTTGTTTGACCACAATATTTTCCATTCTTTGTTTGCTTTGTTTTTTTTCCCCATACCCGTGTGGAATGATCTTTGTTGTAGAGCAGAGATAGTGCTAATGTCATATCTGGAATTGAAAAGGAGCCTTTGAACCGTGGCCAGAGGCAGCCCATGGTGGAAAAAGATGCTTCCCCAAAACAATGTAACTGGCAAATCTGTGTGCAGATTTATAGAGTGATCTTGCCACGATCTGAGAACGCACTAACCTCCTCCTGAACTCGGGCAGAGGAAATGACTAATGCAAGGAGATAGCTGATACAGTATTTATATTGGACAAAAAATCTAAACTATCTTAAGCCAGCTCTGCAGCACGGGAAGTGCAGTCTTTATTCAGCTTCCTACAGAGATGTTGTTAGACACTCTTTAATCAAATAATTTCATAGATAAACCTTTACCTTTGGCTACTGCCAGAAGTGGTGTGTTTTATTTAAACAGGTTCTGGTTGTTTTGGAAGAGTGACACCCATTTTCCTCTGGGGATGTGGGATGTGTATCACTCAGTGAGGGTTGGATGTTCCAGGACATTGAAAACCACACTTGGGCTCAATTATGAGCATCTTCCTTGTGAATATCTCTGTGAGCTTGGCAAAGATATTCAGCAAAGGAGCTTCATTATCCTTGGCTACTTCTTCATTTCCTCAGCAAAGACACTTTATTTCTTTGCAGTTTTAGTGTCTACATCAGGTGCTACATTTTGCCAATTTTTTTTTTTTTTGCTATGGATTTAAACTCTGTTTTGCCAGTGCCACAGAACCTGGGGCTTTTAACCTATTCATGTATGAGAGCCTCCACCACTAATTTCTGTAACAGTGGAACAGACTGACCCAAATATTAGGTGAGAGAATGAAGTGTCCACTTTGCTTTTCTTTCATTTTTCTTATTTCCAAAGTTCTTTGGTCCCTTCATTCACAGCTGTTTATTTCAGATCTTCCTGGGCTTTTTGGTTTTGCATTTTAAGTTTGTTTTCCTCCTATCCCTGGTGGCTGTCAAGGTTTACAGAGCAGTTTGTTCCTTACTCATAGTTTTGTCTCCTTTGAGGAAATTGCCAGGGTTTCCATTAGCTTGTAATACTCAGAGCTGTGGCCCCCTCACCTATCTGCCTGCTTAGAAGGGACCTTTTAATTTGTGGTAATGTAAATACGCTTTGCTTGCAGCCTATAAACTCCTTGTATCAGATAAGACAGGCAGCAGTCTAAGCTTTCTGTGGCAAGCATGAGCTTTAATTATGCATATTCCATATGGTGTAACAGAGCAGGTAAATCAGAGGCATTTTTACCCTGCTAGGCTTGGTGCATCTGTTCTGTTGTTCAGGTAAGCAGAGAGTCAGGTTTCAAGGTGAGGGCTTGAGGTTATTCTGGAGGCACAGGCACTCAGGGCTGGGAGGGCCTGTCTGTGTGGAGATGCTGATTAAAAAGCTGATCCCCCTTGTCTAAAGCATGAATTCCTGCTGGGAGGAGGTGGGTAGGCATCTCCTTGTGGCCCCAGAGCAGGAGCTGAGCTGGTGGCCCCTCACTGCCCCAGAGCAGAGAGCTCTGTGCCTGCTGTGCTGAGAATTCATGGCTCCCTTTGCCCCTGAGCTGTGTGAGTGCTGTGTTGTGTCTGCAGGATGAATCCACAGGAGAGATCACGTTCTACATGAAGGGGGCCGACGTGGTGATGGCTGGCATCGTGCAGTACAACGACTGGCTGGAGGAGGAGGTACGGGGGCTGCTCTGCTCCGCTCCAGCCCATTGCAGCAGGCCTCAAATATCCAACTCACTGCTGAAATGTCTGCAAGCCAGAAGGTTCTGATCCTGGCAGTTCCTTGGATTAGTCCTCAGCCGGATACACCCACAGGAACAAGGGTGTCAGTGGCGAGTTCAGCGTATCGAACGTGGAATAAGTGCTGGGAATAAAATGGGTTTGGCTCAAAATTGATTGACACTCACCAGATTTGTCCTGGGCTTGATTCTGTGTTTGGATCTGTCTTAGCCTGAAGGGTCTGGTTTCAAAACTACATTTGGCAGCTTTGTGCTGGGGTGTGTTTGTCAGGTTAGCAGTAAAGGTGGCACAGAGTTCATGGAATCCCAGAATGGGTTGGGTTGGGAGGGACCTTGAATCTCATCCCATTGCACCCCCTGCCATGGGCAGGGACACCCTTCCCAGGATGCTCCAAGCCCTGTCCAGCCTGGCCTGGGACACTTCCAGGGATCCAGGGGCGTCCTCAAAAGTAGCTTCACTTACTGATTCTCTGGTGTTCAGAGAAATAATAATATCTTGGGCGTATTTTAAAGAGTTGGTTGCCAAAGATGTGAAGTCTACAAATCACAGGCTTGTGCCCTTTTACTTAGACACAGAGAAAATCTAATCAGTGGGTTTGTTTTTGCCCCCCTGGTGTTTTAGTGAGGACATTTTTCTTCCTGATCACTGGGCTAGGTCACAAACCACTGGAGATCCCCCTTTCCTCTTGAGTTTATCATGCACTTTATCAGATATTGCAGACTCGCTGGGGTTGCTCAAATGGGATGGTTATTTTCTTAACCTGCTATCTTACACGGGCATCTCCACGCTGCTGTGCATAAATCATTTCAGTGCAGTTTATGGTTTACAATGTGATCCTTCTTTGCAGTGTGGTAACATGGCTCGGGAAGGCCTCAGGGTTCTTGTCGTGGCCAAGAAGTCTCTGACAGAAGAGCAGTACCAAGACTTTGAAGTAAGTTTTTATTTGTTTTTTTTCCTTTGTTTTCAAACAGTCACTGAAGTGATTCTCACAAAACTTCTGTGATAATGCTGCCTCTCACCTCCCAGCTCTCTGCAAGAATTGTTCTGAAATGTCTTGATATTCTTTTTATCAAAGTTGCTTTTCAAGTGATAGGTATGAAGTGTTTATCCCAAGGAAGACCCTCCCAAGCAGTTCCTGAATCCTGAATAACCAGAATATAAACCAGGCAACAATATAAACCTGCCTGGCAACAGGGGCTCCACATGTGGGGTTTGGGTCTCTGCTCAGGGCACTGCCTGGCTTATCCAGGCAGACAGAATGGGAAGGGGAACTGTTCAGTTAATGCAGGGATGTGGTGCAGCTGCTTAGGGTTCTGTGGTGCCATTGTTTCTGGAAGTGTTGCCTGCGGTGGCAGGGAGCTGCTTGCAGGCTCTGCAGGTGCCCCTCCAGCAGCTGCTGTGCCTCTGTGTGCCCTGTGCTGCCCACCTGGAATGCCCAGGGACAAAACTGCAACAGCTCCCTGAAGCATGTTCCACCTCGAGCTCACCAGCCCCGAGGTTCCACCTTGAATCGTGCAATCAGAATTGCCTGGGTTGGAGGGCGCCTTAAAGAGGACGTGGTTCCAAGCTGTGCACGGGGACACCTTTCCCTAGAGCAGGTGCAAGGCCACAGAGGGAGGCTGACTGCTTCCCTCTGGAGCTGGCCAGCCCTGCGTCCCCAGTGCCAGGCTGGCTGTGCTCTGTGTGTCCCCAGTCCCAGGCAGGCTGTGCTCTGTGTGTCCCCAGTGCCAGGCAGGCTGTGCTCTGTGTGTCCCCAGTCCCAAGCTGGCTGTGCTCTGTGTGTCCCCAGTCCCAGGCTGGCTGTGCTCTGTGTGTCCCCAGTCCCAAGCTGGCTGTGCTCTGTGTGTCCCCAGTCCCAGGCTGGCTGTGCTCTGTGTGTCCCCAGTCCCAAGCTGGCTGTGCTCTGTGTGTCCCCTGTCCCAGGCAGGCTGTGCTCTGTGTGTCCCCAGTGCCAGGCAGGCTGTGCTCTGTGTGTCCCCAGTCCCAAGCTGGCTGTGCTCTGTGTGTCCCCAGTCCCAAGCTGGCTGTGCTCTGTGTGTCCCCAGTCCCAGGCAGGCTGTGCTCTGTGTGTCCCCAGTCCCAGGCAGGCTGTGCTCTGTGTGTCCCCAGTGCCAGGCTGGCTGTGCTCTGTGTGTCCCCAGTCCCAAGCTGGCTGTGCTCTGTGTGTCCCCAGTGCCAGGCAGGCTGTGCTCTGTGTGTCCCCAGTGCCAGGCAGGCTGTGCTCTGTGTGTCCCCAGTCCCAAGCTGGCTGTGCTCTGTCCCCAGTCCCAGGCAGGCTGTGCTCTGTCCCCAGTCCCAGGCAGGCTGTGCTCTGTGTGTCCCCAGTCCCAGGCAGGCTGTGCTCTGTGTGTCCCCAGTGCCAGGCAGGCTGTGCTCTGTGTGTCCCCAGTCCCAAGCTGGCTGTGCTCTGTCCCCAGTCCCAAGCTGGCTGTGCTCTGTGTGTCCCCTGTCCCAAGCTGGCTGTGCTCTGTGTGTCCCCTGTCCCAAGCTGGCTGTGCTCTGTGTGTCCCCAGTCCCAGGCTGGCTGTGCTCTGTGTGTCCCCTGTCCCAAGCTGGCTGTGCTCTGTCCCCAGTCCCAGGCAGGCTGTGCTCTGTGTGTCCCCTGTCCCAGGCAGGCTGTGCTCTGTGTGTCCCCTGTCCCAGGCAGGCTGTGCTCTGTGTGTCCCCAGTGCCAGGCTGGCTGTGCTCTGTGTGTCCCCAGTCCCAAGCTGGCTGTGCTCTGTCCCCTGTCCCAGGCAGGCTGTGCTCTGTCCCCAGTCCCAGGCTGGCTGTGCTCTGTGTGTCCCCAGTCCCAGGCTGGCTGTGCTCTGTGTGTCCCCTGTCCCAAGCTGGCTGTGCTCTGTCCCCAGTGCCAGGCTGGCTGTGCTCTGTGTGTCCCCAGTCCCAAGCTGGCTGTGCTCTGTGTGTCCCCAGTGCCAGGCTGGCTGTGCTCTGTGTGTCCCCAGTCCCAAGCTGGCTGTGCTCTGTGTGTCCCCAGTGCCAGGCTGGCTGTGCTCTGTGTGTCCCCAGTGCCAGGCTGGCTGTGCTCTGTGTGTCCCCTGTCCCAAGCTGGCTGTGCTCTGTCCCCAGGCACGCTACGTCCAGGCCAAGCTGAGTGTCCACGACCGCTCCCTGAAGGTGGCCACGGTGATCGAGAGCCTGGAGATGGAGATGGAGCTGCTGTGTCTCACTGGGGTGGAGGACCAGCTGCAGACAGACGTCAGGCCCACGCTGGAGACGCTGAGGAACGCTGGCATTAAGGTCTGCCTGGCCCAGGGCTGCTCCAGCAGGAGCACTGAGACCCTCTGGAGCGTGTGGCCCTGTCCCACAGGCAGTACATTAAATGTTGGGGGGCCCTCTGAGGGTTTTAAACATCACTGTGGGAACAGAATGTGCTGCAGGTGGTAAATCTTAACACATGAGTGTGGCACCTCTTGTGCTTTTCATCTCTTCTGGCACAAAAAGGAATCAGGTGGGCACGAGAGGGGTCCAACAGGAGATTTGGGGCAGTTCTTCCTTCAGGGAGTTGCATGAAACAAGGCAAGTTTGGGCTGTGTTTGCCTTGTGGTACATGAACCCCCATGCTGGGCTCAGAGCTGTGGATATCCACGTTTCAGTAGCCACTAGAGGGGAGTCTGAGCCAAGAGAATCAGGGACTGGATTTTTTTTTCCAGCTTTCTGGGCATCTGTGACTCCACACCTACAGCCTGAGCTGTGCTCAGCTGTGAAGGAGCTGCTGTGGTGCCTGTGTAGGTTCTCTCTCTGAAAAATTTGTCAGGCTTGCAAAAGGGGAAAAAAAATGGATTTAACATTCAGATTTGGGTAAGAAAAGTAGGTGAAAGGTCCTGGTTGTGGTTTCTCTGCTTTAAGTTGCAAAGTGAGCAAAAATCTGAAGCCATGCTGTGAATGCAAAGTAGGGCTGTGTGTTGGGGGCTGAGGTAGGACAGGGAATTCAATACTTGGGATGAGCTTCCAAAAGAGCTTTTTGTTTGGGACCACCCCTGTAAACAACAGAGACTTCAGCAGAGAGGTGAGACCAGGGGAATCAGAGCTCCTCAGTGATGCTGGAGTCCTGGCCCAGCACTCCAAAGGGTTTTCCTGCTTCCCTTTCTCCTCACCTTGGCTGCAGCTGGAGGTGTGGGACGTGCTGAGCACCCCTTGCACTGCAGTGTTCATCAGGGCATTGCATGTGAGGAGTAAATCCAGAGTGGAGGGGGTCTTGCAGTTCATGACTGTCTTGTTAGGATCAAATCTCTTTCCAACCTCAGATTATTGAACAAATGAATGAGTCTTTGTGTGGGCTTTTTTGTTGATGTTTTGGGATTTTCTTAAGGTTTATGTATTTTTCATTAAATATTTTTGGGCAGTGTCTTGAAAGAATAAAAACACCAGTGGAAAAAACCAAACTCACTGTGATATATTTACACTGGAGAAGGAATTCTCAGCCATTGCTGCTGACATTGCTTTCTAACTCCCTCCCCTCACCAGCACAAAATAAAAGAAGCAGTGTAGATTTAAAAAAAAAAATCTAAAAAAAACCCTCAAGCAAGTTAGTGTGTTCCAGACGTACACATCAGCACTGAGCTAACCCCAGTTGCATCATCCACATTTCAGGCTGGGCCAGGAGGGATCTTTCTGCAGCAGGGCCCAGTTGAGAAATGGCTGGGGAGGGACACATTAACACACAAATGCACATTTTTTTACTTGCATTTTGTGGGTTTATCAGCAGAATCTTGAAATATTGCAGGTGGGAAAAATGTTACCCAGAGTTTGTAACTTCCTTTGTGTCTCAGCCTCTGTAAGAGCTTTGCTGTCTTTCGTGTGTGAGAATTTTCTTGCGTGTTTTAAAATAGGGGGTTTTTAGAAGAATAATTTGTACATGTATTTTGTAAGCCTGAAGGGGCAGGTGGTATTTGCAGAGGTCCTGCAGACGTGGTTGTTAAGCTTCCCTTAACACATGAAATGTTTGGATTTTAGGTGTGGATGCTGACAGGGGATAAGCTGGAGACAGCCACGTGTACGGCCAAGAATGCTCATCTGGTGACACGGACACAGGACATCCATATATTCAGACTAGTGAGTAACACCCACAGACCCTGGCTCAAGGGGCCCAGGCTCTGGGACAGGAGGGCTGTGAGATCACAACTGTTTTCCAGCAGGGTATTTTTATTCTTTTGCCCCAGCTTTCTACCCTGAGTTTTTATTTCTGTGACTGCTGCCCTGACTCAGTGTGCTGCCTGTCCTGGCTGTGTCACTTTTGTTCCCTCTGGGACTCTTTGCTGTTTTCTCACCCCAGTGGAGCACCCCTTGCTCAGTTCCATCCTCCCCCAGGTGACAAACCGAGGAGAAGCCCACCTGGAGCTGAACGCCTTCCGCCGCAAGCACGACTGTGCCCTGGTCATCTCGGGGGACTCACTGGAGGTACTGATGCCTCAAGTGTTAGCTTTCACATTTTCCAGATGCTGGACTGCATAGTATGTAACTCTGAACTGCATATAAAGTGCTAGCCAGTTCTCCTCACAGCTCAGTCACACAAAACAATCCTTTTCCAGCCCCAGAGCCAATGCAGCTTCAGGCCCAAAAAGTGCAAACAGCAGGGAATGGAGGAGAGCAATCTGGGAGGATGGGACTGCTTAACCTGGAGCTGTAATTAGACAATTAACCCCAATATGGAACTGGACCAAAACTTATCAAAGTGTGAAAAGTTGTGACTCAGGGTCCATCTTGGGTCCATCTTGGGCAGAGCCATGGCCGAGTTATTGTGCTGCCCAAGATGTATCCTTTGAAGGCCTTTTTAATGAATCCCTACTTTATTAAAGTATTTATTTAAATAGTTTATTTAGTTTATTTATAGTTTAGTTTATTAAATCCCTGCTGTCTAGCCTCTGTTCTAGGTAGCCTCTGTTCTAGGTAGCCTCTCAAGGGATCAGTAGGCCCAGCCCATAGCACAGGCTGGGGAAAGGCTGGTGCCCGCAGAGCAGGTGTAACCCAGGGCTGTGTGCTGTGTGTAACCCAGGTGTGTGCTGTGTGTAACCCAGGGCTGTGTGCTGTGTGTAACCCAGGGCTGTGTGCTGTGTGTAACCCAGGGGTGTGTGCAGTGTGTAACCAGGTGTGTGCAGTGTGTAACCAGGTGTGTGTGCTGTGTGTAACCTGGGGCTGTGTGCTGTGTGTAACCTGGGGCTGTGTGCTGTGTGTAACCCAGGGCTGTGTGCTGTGTGTAACCCAGGGCTGTGCTGTGTGTAACCCAGGGCTGTGCTGTGTGTAACCCGGGGCTGTGCTGTGTGTAACCCAGGTGTGTGCTGTGTGTAACCCGGGGCTGTGTGCTGTGTGTAACCCGGGGCTGTGTGCTGTGTGTAACCCAGGGCTATGTGCTGTGTGTAACCCAGGGCTGTGTGCTGTGTGTAACCCAGGTGTGTGTGCTGTGTGTAACCCAGGTGTGTGTGCTGTGTGTAACCCGGGGCTGTGTGCTGTGTGTAACCCGGGGCTGTGTGCTGTGTGTAACCTGGGGCTGTGTGCTGTGTGTAACCAGGTGTGTGTGCTGTGTGTAACCCGGGGCTGTGTGCTGTGTGTAACCCGGGGCTGTGTGCTGTGTGTAACCAGGTGTGTGTGCTGCATGTAACCCGGGGCTGTGCAGTGTGTAACCCAGGGCTGTGTGCTGTGTGTAACCCAGGGCTGTGTGCTGTGTGTAACCCAGGGCTGTGCTGTGTGTAACCAGGTGTGTGTGCTGTGTGTAACCAGGTGTGTGTGCTGTGTGTAACCAGGTGTGTGTGCTGTGTGTAACCCAGGTGTGTGCTGTGTGTAACCCAGGGCTGTGCTGTGTGTAACCCAGGGCTGTGTGCTGTGTGTAACCAGGTGTGTGTGCTGTGTGTAACCCAGGGCTGTGCTGTGTGTAACCCAGGGCTGTGTGCTGTGTGTAACCCAGGTGTGTGTGCTGCATGTAACCCGGGGCTGTGCAGTGTGTAACCAGGTGTGTGTGCAGTGTGTAACCAGGTGTGTGTGCAGTGTGTAACCAGGGCTGTGCAGTGTGTAACCAGGGCTGTGCTGTGTGTAACCAGGTGTGCCTGAAGTACTACGAGTGCGAGTTCATGGAGCTGGCGTGCCAGTGCCCCGCCGTGGTGTGCTGTGTGTAACCCGGGGCTGTGCAGTGTGTAACCAGGGCTGTGCAGTGTGTAACCAGGGCTGTGCTGTGTGTAACCAGGGCTGTGCAGTGTGTAACCAGGGCTGTGCAGTGTGTAACCCAGGGCTGTGCAGTGTGTAACCAGGGCTGTGCTGTGTGTAACCAGGGCTGTGCTGTGTGTAACCAGGTGTGCCTGAAGTACTACGAGTGCGAGTTCATGGAGCTGGCGTGCCAGTGCCCCGCCGTGGTGTGCTGCCGCTGTGCCCCCACGCAGAAGGCTCAGATCGTGCGGCTGCTGCAGGAGAGGACGGGCAAGCTCACCTGTGCCGTGGGTGAGTCACAGCAGGGCCAGGCACGTGGGAATAGCAGCTGCCAGCTCTTCTCTCTCACCTTACACCCCTGGAGATGGAGATTTAGGGAGCGGTGGTTCTGTGGGGTCATAGAGAAAATGATGGAAATTTTGCATGTGGAAATTCAATGCCAAACTCCTCATCACCCTTTCAGGTGGCATCTTTGCAAAGTAGAGCTTGGACCTGATCAGGTGAAGTGCCACTGTTAATTTGAGCTGTGTTTCAGCATTGGAGATAGAATGGTACCACCTGAAAGGGAGATATATCAATCGCTGATCTGGGGGTCTATTAAAACAAAACTTAAGGGCTTAAGTTCGTGATTTCTGTTTAAAATCTTACTTTTGTTGATTGGGTTGTTTCTTATAATATTCCAGTGTGGTGCAGATGACTTTGGTGGGGTTGCAGGTTGCCCCTGTTGCTTAACTCTCAGTTTTGTTTGTGCTCTGCCCTGCAGGTGATGGAGGGAATGATGTTAGCATGATTCAGGAGGCTGACTGTGGTGTTGGAGTTGAAGGAAAGGTGAGATTACCTCATCTTTAATGAGAATTTCTGTGGCCAGTTTTCAGGCCACTCTTAAATGAATCCTCAGATATTTGTGCAAGAAAGGGAGCAAGCTCCCACAAGAACCATCATCAGACCAGTAGCCCTATAATGAGAAATAATTTGGCTATAAAGGAGACTACTGTTAAAGGGAGTTCAAGTTCATTATTTGGTTTTTGGCAGAACCCCTGAATTTGTTACCTCATGGTTAGTTTTGGGGGTTTTTGATGCTCCGAGTGCTGGAGTTATAATTACACTGATAAGATATACCCTACATGCACAATTAAAAACTGCTCACATTAGTTTGCAAAACAAACTCTGGGTTAGAGCTCTGATTCCTGCACCTGGGGCTGTGTGGAGCTGCAGGACTGGATTGGCAGCAGCAGACAGACTCTGCTTGCAGTGAGCCAAAATTGTGTGAACTTTTGAGACTGAGAATTTGTTCAGCACTGACTTGATAGGAGTGTCACGTTAACATGTGTGTGGTGAATCAGAATCCAGAGGTTGCTTAGAATTGGAGGCCAAGGTTCAAATGGGAATTCTCCTCATATTTTTGCTCTTTGCTTAAAACCCACAGTGGAAGGAGAAGTACTGAGGCAATGCTCTCCCTCACCTAGCATACTGCAAATATTCCTGGAAATTGTGTCAGTGATAACTCAGTAATAACACGATATTCTTTGTTTCCAGTGCTGAATGATCTCACTGTGCTTTTCCTTGCCCTTGTTCCCAGGAAGGGAAGCAGGCATCACTGGCAGCTGATTTCTCCATCACTCAGTTCAAGCACCTGGGCCGTTTGCTCATGGTCCATGGAAGGAACAGCTACAAGAGGTCTGCAGCCCTCAGCCAGTTTGTGATCCACAGGAGCCTCTGCATCAGCACCATGCAGGTAAAGGGGCTGCCAGGAGGGGCTTTCCAAAAGAGGTGGAGAAGCCAAATCATGAAGGAAAGGTCCTGTGTCTCATTTGGAATGATGCTATTTCTTCTCCTGAAAATTTTCATGGGTTAGGACTTGAAATTGTTACTTTGATATGAAAACACATGAGAAAATTCCTGATGTTGGACAAATACCAGCAACTGCTCCAAAGGAATAGGAAGGGTTGATGTTCCATTAGTCTGTCTTCATTTCAGGAGTTGGGAGAGGCCACTGGAGGAATGTTCCAGTTTGAACAGAGTGTATTTTTAAGCTGTTACTTTTACTGCAGTATCTCAGTGCCTAAAAAGCTCATTTCTTTTCTAGGCTGTTTTCTCATCAGTGTTTTACTTTGCTTCAGTTCCTCTCTACCAAGGCTTCCTCATCATTGGGTAAGAGCTCACTTTTTACTGGTAATGAGGAGAACCTCTGCACAGTGAACACTTTTGGGCTGATTAACATGCAAGCCATGAACATCTCCACTCTGCTCACTGCACTGCTTTAGGAGCTGGGTGTGAGCCTTGTCCCCTTCAGTGCAGACACTTGCAGAAACCTTTCCAGCAGGATGGTTTGTCGTGTTTGTGAAGCAGCCCATCCTGCAGGAATGTTCCTTTGATCCCAGTAAAAGCAGAGGGCCAGCTGTTCTGGGCTGGTGTCTGCACAGCAGTGAGAGGCAGTGCCCAGCTCCTGGCAGTGTCAGGAAGAGAGACAACCCATCCTTAGTTCCTACCCAAAAACTCTCTAGAGCAGGGCATTGCAACTGTGATCCCAGTATGACTTCTGATACATTCTAGTACATAATTTAAAAACCAGCAAATTCATCTCCCTTGCCTTCTGATCAGAATCAGACCTGAGCTCTAGAGCAGACTTTGGGAAGGGCACAGGTCAGTCCTTGGCTCCTTTAAGAACCCACTGCAGTATTTGAGGCAGTCACTTGTGGATGAGTGTTCCTGATCAAAACTCACTCAAAAAGCCAATCCTGATGGCTTTTCCCTACCTGCAAAACTCTGGTGTGCTCCATTTGCTCGTTTTTATAACGTGTACATTATTGGGCACTTAGAGAATATGCTATTTCCTTTCTGGAGCCTAGCATTTGTTTTGCTTCTCTCCACCTGAGATATTTACTGGCCTCCTGCCTTCTTCCCAGGTACTCCACAATTTACACCATGTTTCCTGTGTTTTCTCTTGTCCTGGACAAGGATGTGAAATCTGAAGTGGCAATGTTGTACCCAGAGCTCTACAAAGACCTTCTTAAGGTGTGTGAGACTTTTGCTTGTGTGTTTTGCTCTAAGGCAAGATCCTCATCTTGATTTAAAACTGTAAAGGTGTAAAGTCAAATATATTGCCAGGAGATCCAGAACTTTATCAGGCATTTTCAGGCAAAATTCTGTTAAAGTCAAATTTGAATCCACAGATAGAAACAGAATTTCTGGCACTTGTTTATTGAATGCTGCATGAACTGCAATTTATTAAAAACGGCTGGGCAAGTAGAAGTTCCATTCTGTGGGAAATTCTGGGGATTTAATATTACCAATTTGCTCCATAATAAAGGGAAAAGAGAAATTGTTGGGGATTTGGCAGTGTCCTGAAGCCAGAAGAGGGAAGAGGGGAAAGGATATGCTCATTTGATGGAGGCAGGGGCTTATCCCAGAGTTTCTTCAGTAGAAATTTGACTGCAGCATGATCTAAAGGTTTGCTTGTTGTGCCATTTTTGTAGCTTTAGCATCTATGTCAGGTCCTTCTCCTTAAACAAAGAAAACTTTATTTTATGTTTGCCTCAGAAATATGAGGAAGGTAGATCTTGTCTTAGGTTCCTTTTTAACTTTTTTTATTCCTCCCTGGAAAATGTTTTGAATAACTGGGGTATGCAGCCTGGGAACATCTTTCTTAGTTGGAGGAAGGGGTGGACTGAGTCTTCCCCAGCTCCCTTCCCTCAAGGATTGCTGTTTAACAGATACTCTGAGAAGCACAGCCTGTTTTTCCAGAGCCTCAATAAGTCTCCATCTGGTTTCACTTGGATGTTGTCTCTTATGTCATAAACCACTAATTCTTCAACCATCCTTAGGCCTGGTCTAAACATAGGGGGTTTTGTGCTGGTATAGCTGTGTTGGCTGGAGATGGTTTTTTAAAATCTATCTGCCTTCAATATGAGGGTGATTTGTGTGTGTCTAGAAATACAGCATTAATGTGTTCACATCGATGTGTGTACACACATCTTCTATTTCATGGGGATTCAACTCCTGAGGCATCTTTGCGCTGAATTAATTGTGTGTGCACTGAGGGCCAGGTTGTGCTGAGGGAGCCCTGAGCTGCCACAGCCCCTTCATGCACCCAGAAAAATGAGAGTAAAGGGGCACTACCTGAGCGTTGCTTGATTTGTTTTATTTTCTTTTTTTTTTCCAAAGCACCTTCCAGTTCTCTTATTAATTTCTAATAAGTGAATTTTAATAAAAGAAAACCCCAATGGAGCTTTATCTTTCTTTCCCCCACCCAGGGACGACCGTTGTCATACAAAACGTTTTTAATCTGGGTCTTGATAAGCATTTATCAAGGTAAGAAATCAACTTCTGCTTGTGCCTTTAGATTTTGTAGTGTGTGTGGCTATCTAAGGTTTGGTATTGCAGAAGTAAGGCATGAAATGAATTTCCCAAAGCATCCTTGTGCTGATGAATATATAGTTTTTTTGTCTCAGAAAATGTCGGTAGTGTTACCAAAGGAAAAAATGATCTAAACCCAAATATTGGCAGTAATTGGTCAATGCTGTGATGTAGAATTCAAACCATTGTGCCTCTTCCCATCAGAGCCATCCACTGTCACTCTGTGCAAGTTCCTTGCAGTGCTGTAGTTACCCCTCTGTAAAGCAGAGCTCATTATTCTCCCTCCCCTTCTTTTGGGAAAAGTTCTCCAATCTATGGATTTTGCAGGTTTTTGTCGACATGGAAAATGCAGCATCTGTAGCCTTCTGTATTTTATCAAAAAATGGAAGTGGCAAGAGTTCTGGTGGCTTCACAGGCATCTGTGATTCAGGGTCACAGTCGAGCTCATGTTCTTGATCATATCTGATATGCTCTAATTAGGCTGCTAAAGCAATTATGTAAATGCCTTAATTACAATGCATTTCAACAGTGGATGTAGTAGTTTGGGTATATATCTAAGAAGGTATTTTCTTTCATTTTGTCTTTTTCTAAAATCAAGGACCCTCAAATTCAAATGGTCTCTGTAGATATTAATCAGGGAGTTGTAGAAAACAGGTCAATAATGTGGAGCTAAAAGCTGAAGTGGCAAAATTCCTTGTTTTCTCTTTATCAACAAGAGTGAGAATAAGGGGTCAAAATAAGCAGGTAATTCTTACAGATTTAATTAATGTTGCCATCCTCAGCAGGGATGGAGTGTAAAATCTCCATTAGCTTTATTTTCTGAACTCTATCACAGGCATCCTACAACAGGGATCAAGGGCTTGGGATGCTGAGTAACACAATGGCAAAGCCAAGGCATTGAGAGAACACTCCCAAGTGGTGGAAGGCTGCAGCCAGAGGGTGATGCACAGGGGGAAAGATTCCTCCTTGAGCTAAGAGCCCTCTCTGGTTACAGGGTTTGGTTAAAGTGACCTCACCAGTGCTGTGCTCAAGAACCAGCAAACAGCGGCCAAACAACGGCGCCAGTTGCTAGCAGAGATGAGCCCGACCAAAACTTGAGCAGCCCAAAAGTTTGGAAAGTTCACAGCTGGGTTTGAACTCCGTGGCTGGAGCTGGGTTCCCTCGCAGGTTTTCCCTTCCGGAGGCGGCCAGGAGTGATGGATGTTGGTGTGGATTACTCATGCTGCTCACATGAGTTATTTGTGCAGGTGGCCTGCAGCAGCCCTGGCCAGGCAGCATAGGAGCACAAACAATGCCTCGTTAGCAGGGCTCTAATGGGATTCTCTTAGGGGAGGTGTAAAGGGGAGAGATTTCAGCTCAGGCAGTGCAAATTGAGCCTCACTTGTATCCACTGAGCGTTTCAACACTTGGCTGCCTCTTGGCATGAGGCAGTGTGGTAGGATATAGAAGAATTTGATATCTTTTAGCTTCTGAGTAGTGACCAAGTGCTTTTGTGGGAGGATAGAGTTTCATGATGTTAGAGATCTCCAGTTGCCAAAACAGCATGTATTAATTTCCTATCTCCATGTGTCCATGAACATGATAGACTGTTAGAAAACTTTGGGTACCTCTGCTGTAACTTTTCCCTGCCTTCTCATCAGTTCTGTCTCCTAAATAGTAACTGATTCGTTGTCGTTACATTCATCAGGTTTCATGAAAAACAGCCTCAAGACAGGATTGTTTCAGCCTTTCCAAGACCTAACTGTGGGTTTGAGAGCTGAGCCGGTGTTTGACTGAAATAGTTCCATTCCCTTGCAGGTAGCATCATCATGTACGGAGCACTCCTCCTCTTTGAATCCGAATTTGTGCACATTGTTGCCATCTCCTTCACGTCCCTGATCCTCACTGAGCTGCTGATGGTGGCACTGACAATCCAGACGTGGCACTGGCTGATGATTGTGGCTGAGCTGCTCAGCCTCTCCTGCTACATCGCTTCCCTGGTCTTCTTGCACGAGTTTATTGGTGAGGTTCCATGCTCTCCTCCAGAGTCGGTTCATGGCCTGGATGGTAACAGGACTGAGCTGAGCAGAAGGCTCTTGGTGGGGCCAACAGCAGGCACAGTGACAGTGGTACCACAGTAAGCTCTGTGGGATTTGAAGGCACTTGGAAGATATTTTATGGTTTCTTCCCACAGCAAAATGCTAGAGAAGGTAAAGATGGTCAGCAGAGTGTGCTGATACCCAGTGAATCTCATTCATTCTTTGAGCTCCAGCACGTGTCAGCTGTCTCATGTAGCAGTGACCTTTATTCCCATGTGGGAATTTGACATGGAAGGTTGAAGTCTCTGCTGTTGGATTGAAAGATTTGGTCTTTTAAACTGGGGGAAGGAGCTGCCTCCTAAAACTTACCTTATTTTATCTGTTCACTGGGACCATTCTCTTATGGGTTTAGTTGTTGGTGTTTTAGTTGCCTGAAGCAGAACTAATCCTATTCCCTGGCTAGAGGAAGAAGGGTGAGGAGTTCCAGATTCCCCCAGTAACTGTCGAATTGCCAATATCAGACCCATGGGCTCGTTCAGTGTTCATTCAGGAGCCACAAGATGTCACTGCTTCTTCCATAAAGCTCTTTCCTAACTGAAGACAACAGGAATAACTTCCCCCTGGCTGGATCTGTCTCTTGCATGTGGTTATACCAGTTCCATTTTGAACGATGCTTTAACTCTTTTTGTAAAGGTTCTGAGGTGTTTTGGGTCAGGAGCTGGGCTCAGCCAGGCAGCAGAGGCAGTTCCCAGCGTGGGAGGACATGCAGTGCTTGGCAGTGCCAGGAGGATGTCCCTGTTCCAGGTGGGGTTTGGGAGGGCAGTTACCTGTGAGAACCACATTCCTTACACCCCACTGCTCAGCACATCTCTGCATCTTCTGGGGAAGAGGAGGGCAGAGGAGTGAGGAGCCAGGTATCATGTGAGCTTTGATCTTGGAGGTGGGGCAGCTTTAAGAATTGTAAAATTATAGAATGGCCTGGGATGGAAGGGAGCTTAAAGATGATCTGGGTCCAACCCCGTGCCATGGGCAGAAGAAAGCAGTGGGGGATTGAGTTGCATTTCTGCACCCCTTCCCGTGGTTTTGACTCTGTGCTCATTTCTCCACACAGATGTTTACTTCATTGCCACCTTGTCGTTCCTGTGGAAGGTCACTGTCATCACCCTGGTGAGCTGCCTGCCCCTCTACGTCCTCAAGTACCTGAGACGGAGGTTTTCTCCCCCCAGCTACTCGAAGCTCACGTCCTAGGGCTGCTGCTGCTGGCACACAGAGACAGACATTGCCCAGGGCCCCGAGACACCCCAGCTGTTCCTCAATGACCAGGCCTGTCCCTGCCTCAGGGCCCCGTGGTGATCTCTGGTACCTGCTGCTGTGGTGAGGCACTTCCAGGCTGCCCTGGACGGGACCCTGGCACCACAAGGGACTGTTTGGAGGGTGGAGGCTCTGAGTTCATCCAGTTCTTGGCACTTTTGTTCTACTTAACTGGGGTCAAATGCATGGAACTGCGATGGCAATGGGTTTCTCTTGCATGGTTCAAAGTCTGTGGAAGCTGCTACCTGACCTTGGGATTTACATTTGACAATTTGAAGTGAATTTTTTAAGTGTCTGCGCTGTCCTTTGCATTGTGTTACCTTTTGTTAAGTTTATGTTATTCGTCTTTTTGATTCAAGTAGTTACATTCTTTTTACATCTTGGAAATCCCTTAATGTAGGTGATGCACTACACTGCTGACAGCTGATTCCTGATTTATGGCATGTTGTTTCCATAATGGGGCTCCAGCCTGTCGGATCTACACACACTGGAGAATCTGAGCGTGTCTGAGATTTTCCTTCCGTTGAAATGTGGTCACCCCAGTGATTTTGGAGGTATCCAGCCATTGATAACGACAGAAAAGTGGTAGCTCAAAACGAGAAAATTCAGTTTTGTTTAGCTTTTGTGCTTCCTGTTAAAAGGAGCAGTGACATAATAGTTTCACTCTGTATTTATTTGTGTAGGAGAAAATTATCTAAACTAAAGCAAATCCTCTTTGGAACAGAACTTTGCAGTTGATCATCCTTGAAATGTGTCGACAACGTGAGAAGAGTCTCGTACTGTTCTGCAGACAATGTGGCAGACGTGTCTTGAATCCTTGGAGACTGAAAGGAGAGGTCACAGAGCTGCTACTCCTCACAGCTCCATGAAATCTGTTTCCTGTTAGTGTGAAACTTTGAGGATGAGCTGCAAATAAGCAGAGGCACTCCTAGGTGGATGTTTTAATGACATGCTCCCTGCAGAGAGGCAGTTTTTGGAGCCTTGCACTTGCTTGGCTCTAAAAACCAAACCTGAATCACAGGAGTGGGTTCATACAAAGGCATTAGGTTGAGTGCAGAGCAAATTTATGTGGTTTTCATTCTCCAAAATTAAACTCAGTGAGTTCTGTCATTATTATAATTATTTAGTCCACATTGTAATCTCATGAGGAGAGCCACACGTACTTGGGCTTCTCAGTAGAAGGACAGAGACTTACAGGGACCTTTTAGAGCTGGGTTGGTGCATCAAGCACGGATGGGCTTTTAGTGGCAACCATCCTCCAAGAGTCTGAGGCTCTTCAGTCTGTGCTAAATTAGCTGCTTGCTGTCTTCTTCCCACATCAGAGAAACCACGGGCAGAGCTGGCACTGCTTGGGACCCTTGTTCCTTGGCTGCCCAGGGGGGAAAGAGCCCAGGGCCTGAGCTCCTGTCCCAGAGCAGGGCCTGAGCTCCTGTCCCAAGGCAGAACCAGGGCTCCCTTCTGGCAGGTGGGCTCACAGCCTCCTGTGAATTAATTAATTAATGCCTTTTTGCCAGAAAGGTCTGTAACGTTGTCTTCATCATGACTGGATAGTGTTGGCCATGCCACTGCTCTGGAGTCCCCAGACATCATTTCACAGAATCATGGAATGGTTTGGGTTGGAAGGGACCTTAAAGCCCATCCAGTGGCACCCCTGCCATGGCAGGGACACCTCCCACTGTCCCAGGTGCTCCCAGCCCCAGTGTCCAGCCTGGCCTTGGGCACTGCCAGGGATCCAGGGGCAGCCGTGCCAGGGCCTGCCCACCCTCCCAGAATTTCTTCTATATAAATATCCCATCCAGTTTGCTTTCATTAGTTTACGTACAAGAACCAAGAATTCCTCTTGGCCCCAGGTGGTGACTGAGCAGCCCAGTCCCCCTGGGCTCTGGTGCCCAGCCCTGCCCCTCTCCTGTGTCTTGGTAGTTCAATGTCCTGAAACAGCAACAGTGCCAAGCTACTGTGTGTAAATATTTGAGACATATAAATGGTAGAATTCACTGTTTCCTCAAGTCAATACAGTTTACACTGAGTGGACCATATTTGCAAACTATTAGCTTACACCAAGAAGGGAGTGAACTGTGATTTCATTTGTATTTATTGAATCATAAGTTTAGTAGCATATTTAGTAGAGTTGATAGTGATCTAGAGCTGTGTTTTGGGGTGTGGATTATGTTCTTTGCAGTTTGTGTTTTTGCACAAGGTAGTAAATCCAGAAGTCATTTCTGCCTGGATATATACTACAGTTTTTCAAAGCAGTCAGAGGCTAAAACTGCCATCTAACAAACAGCAGGAAAGAGGAACACTTCTATTTTTCAAGTTTAGCACTTTATGTTCGCAACCCATTTCTCATAAGTTATTTAAAAATGTTTTTAAAAGCAAAATTTAATACACATGTTCCTATTACTGTACATTAGAATAAATGGATTCTCTGCTGGAAATTTCATCTTTTCCTCTAGTATGCTCATAATTTGTACTTTTGGGGAGTGAAGCATTGTTTTCTTCTTCTGTGCAGTATCTTGTTTGTGGCCTTAGTGTTCTTCCTATTCCTTTCTCTGTGTGGGTTGCGTGCTGTGGCAGCTCATGTGTGACCTGTGTGCTTTGGGGCTGCCCCAGGCGCTGCCCCTGGTGCCAGTGGAGTCTCCCCGTGCTCCTGCTGCCCGTGGCTGCCCTCAGCCCGTGCTGAGCTGCTGCAGGGTGAGGTTTTGTGGCACATTCTGCAGCAGTTCCAGGTGTGTCACACGCTCTCTATCCCCTCACCTCTGGATTTCTCTCCTCTGCAGAGCTTGTCCTGTTCACCTGTGCGAACATTTGTTCAGCTCAGCTCGTGGGGCAGTGGAAACACAGCATTTTGGGTTCCACAGACTGTGCAGGGTCTGATCAGAGCTGTTTGAGGTGAGGGGTGTTCAGGACCATCCCTGGTGTCCCCCTGGGGTGTGTGCTGGGGGCTGCAGCAGGGGTGTCCTCCTGTGCTCCCAGAGCTGTCCCAGCCCAGCCCCGGCCTCTGGGGCTGCCTGGGGAGTGGTGCTGGGTTTGTCAGGGAGCCCCAGGTCGGGGGAACCCCTAAAGCTGCTCTGTGGGGTTTCTGTGGGGCAAAGCTGCTGCAGCTCTGCTGCACCACAGCAGAGCTCTGCCCCAGCGGGGATGTGAGCCCTGCCTTGTGCAGCTCAGTGTCCCGAGCTGTTCCTGTGGGACTGGGCTCATCCCCCAGTGTCCGGGGCCCATTTCAGCAGGATGGGCTCTTTATTTATTATTAGTTAGTTCATAAGTGTTAAACTCTATGATTTGCATGAAATCCTGTGGTTCACAGCTTTGCCAATATGGTCCATTACTACTGCCTACGACAACTTGTGTACTTATATGCCTTTGAGAACAGTTTTCATTGTTAAAATTGTTTAAAAACTCAATGTTAATTTAATTTTTAATGGGGAAATGGATTCTGGTGTCAAAATGGTATTTACTGTGATGCCGATGTTTTGTACCTGTCATCCAGCTAAACAACCTGTAAATATCCTGAGTCAAGAGAAACATGAATGCCAATTATTTATTGTTCTGTGGAGTTACATGTCGCAGATGTGTAAGACCTTAAAAGGGAATGTTGTAAAACAAGGTGGAAAAAATAAATTTTATGCAACTTCTTTACTTCACCCCTGTATGATGCACCTGGTTAGTCCTGGCATGGTCAGTCCCAGGCGTGTGGGGATTGTCAGGACACAGGGAAGTTGTACCATGGGCCTTTAACCTGTGGGTGGGAAATGCATCTCCAAGAGGTGATCAGAGCTGCTGTGATAAATTCTTTCCAGAGCCAGCTTTGGTTTTAACAGGGGTGGTCACTGCTGCTGGCAGCCCCTGCTGGGAATGAGGAGGGAACTGTCCCAGGAACACAGATGTGTCCTGCCCTGGGAAGAGCAGTGGTGCAGCAGCATTAGGAGCAGCTATTCTGGGCATGTTCCCATCCCGTGGACATTGGGGCAGTGAGTGCCTCAGCACGAGAGCAGGGCCAGGAGCAGGGGGAGAGGCAGGACTGAACACTGAATATTCTCCACAGGGGAAACGTCAATAATGGTGAGTACAAACACAGTACAGCCATCTTCTACAAAAATGTAATAGAGCCATAAACACTCCTAAAAACAAGAAAATTAAGAGTGCAATTGGATAAAGTAAATCTCTGACTTGGGAGACTGTTTATTGAAAGCAGTGATGAGCTATCCCTGGGATCACTGGCCATCTATGGAAGTGTTTCTTTTAGATTCTATAGGACACAGATGCCCTTTTTAATGAATAACTTTTTTTTTTTTTGTATAAAGTAGTTAATGCAAATATTAAATAAACCATTTTTTGTGATGTTTGCACACATCAAATGAATGGTCTAGACTCCAGAAATCACAGGAACAGACTTTGCTCCCAAGTGTTACCAATTTCCCACTCTAAATGGGTTACATAAGCCCTGGCTAGTGGTTCCTTTAATTTATGGATGGTTTCTTTTTAATGGTGAAACATGTAATTAAAAAAAGCTAGAAATAGTTTTTCTAAACTTACTCTGGAAGGGAAGGAGAATTTCAGCAAAATTTTTTTCACCCAAACATTGCATAATAGTAGAAATGTCAAAGATTTCCATGGGGTTTCATTTCATTCTTCATGTGGCTGTGGTCATGCAAGAAGTTTGAAGACTGCAGGGGCTGGCAGATTTTTGGAAGATCACACATCCTGGGGTAAGTTTTCAGCCTGGGCTTTACCAAAGAATGCCAGTGGCCTTGTTTTCCAAACTGGGGTTGTATTAGACACTGGTGTCTCTGCTTTTCCTTTTTCTGAGGAGAAAGAATAGGTGCTGGCTGGAATTGGGTGTCTTGCTCTGGCCCTGAGCCTGATGGAGCTGTAGAGGCCTCCCTGCACATGAACCATTTGGGGAGAGGAAAACCTCATTGAGCTGCTCTGTCCTCACCTTCAGCCACTGCCTCTTCTCCCCTGCATTGCTGTGGCATTAAATAATTGTCTTACATCTTCACTCCTGTTCCCCTTTCCCAGGTAGGAGAACCAGTGGTCTGTGCTGGCCCCACAGGCAGAGCACAGGAAGCAGAAAAATATTTCTTTTTTGGTGATAAGATTTTCTCAGCACTTTAAACATGGGAGTCAATCTAACAGGAAAATTCCTTCTTCCACAGAGTATTCAGACGTCTGGTTTTAAGTGAGAAATGTGATTGCAGGCTCTAAAAACTAAAAACCTTCTGAATGGGAGTGTTGATAAATCCCAATCCCACCATTTCAGTGGCTTCTCTTCTGTGTTCTTCTGGAGCTGCAGATGCACATCACACCTGTGCTGAATGTTAGAGGTGAGTGCCAGTGGGAGCTGGGGGGCTCTGTGTGCAGCAGGGAGGGCCCCTCTGCAGTGCACAGGCAAACCCAGGGCTGCTGCACACCCTGCCCTCCTTAGGCCATGAGCATTTGATGGCCTTAAAACTCTCTGGGTGCTGTGGGGTGTCTGGGTTACGTGGTGCATCTCTGAAATGTTGCTGCTGTAATTAAAGCTAGAGATGAGGAGGCTCTTGCAGGATCTGGCTGTGAGAAGAATCTCCTTCTATCCTTCCCTCTGCTGCTCTTCCTCCCTTCGTGGCCAAGACCTGAGGGTTACAAAAAGGGCTTTAAAATCACTGCATTCCCTCGTTAAAGCCTCCTGCTCTTGGCTTGCTGGAACTGTCCACGTGAGGCAGAATATTGTCTGCTCTTCAGATTCCCTCAGAAAGGAGGAGTAACAAGAACAAGCTGTGCAAAAGAATTTAACGCAGTAAAGATGGGGGTAATAGTCATTCTCATTTGTCCTTTTATGTGAAACAGATTTTATTTTAAATGTACACTCTGAGTAGCTTAACCATATCCAGAGAGTTGTTCAGCAGGGTAAAAGCAGAGTTACCCCAGGATGAATGAGAGCATGAGTGGAGCTGAGTGGTGGCACCCAGTGAGCCCAGAGCACGCCTTGGTGGCACTGGGACACAGGGGTGTCCTGCCCCGTGCTGCTGGCAGGCAGCAGATGGACTCCTGAGCCTCACATCTGCTCCACAGAGCTCTGCTGGAGCTCTGGCACTTCTGTGCCTGCCCTGCTGCCTTTAAAACCTCACCTCAGGTTCCTCTGGTGCAGATGCCACCAACCTGTGACAAAAAGTTATGCAAATTGCTATTGACCAGGACTCCTACTAAAAATAAGAACAAATCAAATGCCTTGTAATGGTCTCACTGAGGCATTTCCCTGCTCCAGCAGCAACGGTGTCACTGCCATGGGGAGAAGCTGTGCTCAAACAAGCTCTGAGAAAGGCAAGGGATGGTGCCCACAGAGGCAGAACTCCTCTGCACCTTTGTATTCTGAGATTAGGGTTTGGAATTAAAGGGCACATTTATAAGGATCAGCATTGCCTCTGTCGGATTTTAATACCTGATTTTTCCTAGAGAGGCTCCAGAAGACAAATTCTGAGTGAAATCTGTTTGCAGCACTGAGCCCTGAGGAGAGGAGCTCCCAAAGCAGATGGAAATGAGCACGGAGTTGGTGTCTGCTGCAAGACCTGGGGCTGGTGGAAAGGAAGAGGTCACCCTCACCCACCCCTCACACAGCCCTCGGGTTTTGCTCAAGCCTGAGCTGAATTCTTGGCAGCGCTCATCACTGGAGTGTGGAGCTGATTCTTACAGGTGCTGTGCTCTCCAGAACTGCCTCCAAAGGAAAGAAGCCTCTTGTGTTTGACAGGTGGGTGCCAGCATCCCGGTGATGTCCCCCCAGGAGCCCTGATTTACACAGCCCCAGCTCATCCTCCCTGCAGAGCAGAGTGCCACAAAGCCCTCAGTGAGAGCAGAGCCTACAGGAACCCCCAGGTGTTAACATCCACTAAAAGCTGCCACGCTTGGCTGAGCCCGGCCCAGGCAGGCCTGACCTAATGCGGAGCTTTGTGGAGGTGGCAGGTAAGGACTAATTCCAGACCCTGCACTCCATCACGGGCTGAAGGGCCTCTGGTCACCCTGGGGCTCTCTGCCCCTCTGCATAACTGGATGCAGTTGGCTCCTGGAGAAACGGGGGGAGTAAATCTGAGGTGCTGAAAGAAATACTGCAGCAGAAATTACACTGTGGGGAAGGTTTTATACGTGTTGGGGTGAATTAATGAATGGGTTTGGGGTTTTTGGAAAGAAAAAAAACACAACAAACTTTGTGCACAAATACATAGTTTAAAATATATTCTCTTTCAAACGCCAGCTATTTTAACAACAGTGTAAATCAGATTTTACAGACCACATATTTCAAGTATGAAGTTCATTAAATGTGTGAAATTCTAGATTAGCTGCCGGGTGTGGCCAGAGCCCCAGTAATGAATTGTAAATTCTGTTCAGGATATAATATCAGATTCCCTTGCCCTGGCACTGATATGAAAGGACTAAAGCCACCTTTTCAAAACAGTCATAACCTTTCTTTATTATCTTTATTTAGTTTAGCCATCATATGATATAATGAATGACTGAATCAGTGTTTCCATCCTGAACCTAATGCACAGGTGTTTAACCTCATTAATTTGTGGGTTTATTATTATTGAACCAATTTATGTCTCAATGTAACTGAAATAAATGCTATCAGTTTATACATGTTTTTGCCAGTGCCCTGCCAGTGGGTGGTTGGCTGTCTTTAGATTGAAGAATATCACTCTAAACTACAATTCCCTTGGAATTTATGTGAAACAAAATTGATGAATGAATGATGGTGTTCTCATTCCATGGGAGCCAGGTGCCAAAGGGAGCAGCTCTCCCGTGTGCTGCTGTGTGCAGTGACATTGAGGGACAGACCCCAGAGGTGTCCGGCTCCACTGGGCAGGGCAGGCAGGACAGAAACCCAGGTGCAGCTCCAGGGGTGCTGTGGGTTGATCCAGCACCTCTGGACCTGCACAGCCTGGCCTTGTTGTTTGTTCCTCTCCCTTTCCCTCCTGCACCAAAGGGAAGGAGCTTCACAAGTCCTGATATAACCAATAAGGGGAATTTTCCAGGTAGCTGGGCCTGAAATCCAGGGCTAAGGAGAAGAATTGGTACCTCTCATTCAAGAGGTTGGAGACCAACTCAAGAGGTTGGAGACTCTTCCCAATGCAGAATGTCCAATGGTGGATGAAAAGCCAGCTCTCATTGGGAGGAGATTCGAGCAGCTCTGGTTCCAGACCTGGAGAGCTCAGTGTGGGTGATTCCCTGGGCCAGCAGAGCTCAGTGAAGATCCAAGACTCTGTAATTCAGCCAAGGGAGTTGAGAAGAATGTCCTTCATTGAGAAGAGGTAATTTAGACAGGTGCACGGGTAGGAATGGGCCCAAAGCAGCCCCGGGCTGTGAGGATGCTCCAGGGCTGCTCGGGCAGGGGCAGGAGCTGCCAGACCCCAGCACCCGGCACTGCTGGGGCTGAGGGAGCCGGGAGGGCAGAGAGGGCACAGCCCAGGGTGGGAATCCTGCTCAGCCCCGCTCTGCAGCCCAGCATGGATGTGTAAAGGGCAGTGAACACACAGCTGAGGGTGGGAATCCTGCTCAGCCCCGCTCTGCAGCCCAGCATGGACGTGTGGAGGCTGCTGCAGGAGCCTCGGGTGCGGGGGACACTCGGGGAGGGCGCTGTTTACTTTGGAAGGGCCAGCGGCTTTTGTCAAAAATACTTATTGTTGCCGTGAGACTGAAATACCTTTTGCAAGTGGAAAACAGAGATGTCTCCATGAAGTCTCTGATGATAAAATCCAGGCAGCTGCCCCAATGGCCTGAGAGCACATCCTCAGGAAGCCTTGATGCCTTATCTCCTAGAGAGCATGAGAAATAATAATAATTTTTTTAAATAATGGGTTTTATTGCCAAATGCCTGCAATTTGGCAATAAAATTCGGGCAGGGAGGTTCATCCTCCAGCAGAGCGATGCTGTGGGTGGCTGCCAGGGGAAGGCAGGGACCCCCCCGGGCCGGGACCTCCAGAGCCCCCCGAGGCCCCCGGGCTCCTGCAGCTCTCCCCGGGCTCCTGCAGCTCTCCCCGGGCTCCTGCAGCTCTCCCCGGGCTCCTGCAGCTCTCCCCGGGTTCCTGCAGCTCTCCCCGTGCTCCTGCAGCTCTCCCCAGGTTCCTGCAGCTCTCCCCGGTCTCTCCTGCAGCTCTCCCCAGGTTCCTGCAGCTCTCCTGCAGCTCTCCCCAGGCTCCTGCTGCTCTCCTCTGCCGGGCACAGAGCTCCTTGCTCGGCCTCCTGGGCTGTGAGCCCGGGGTGAGCACGGGCAGGGCCGTTCCCGGGGACAAGTTCAGCTTCCAAATCCTCCCCCTGAGCCGGGGAGCCGCTGGGGTCGGGGCCAGCAGATGCATCTCTGCCCTGGCCCCAAAGCCAGGCACACGCTGGGCACATCCCAGAGGGTGCCACGGGCGTGGGGGGGAGCTGGGTTGGTTTTTGGGGGGTAGGGATGCAGTCCAGAATGTGCCCCTAAAAGGAAGAGGAAGTATTCTCCTAAAGAGGGAATAAATAGCTAAAAATATTAGCTATTAATAGCTCCCTACCTCCAAAAATAAAATCCCTTAGTGATACCAAAATAAGAAAGCAAAGGAAAGTCGGAGGTATTTGGCCTTCCTTTGAAAAATGAAGCTAAAAATAACTATATATATATAAAAATCTCTCGTTTCTAGGGAAAGTCTCTGCCCCCGCATCCAGCCTGCACAGTTATATAAGACTTGAACTACATCCCCCTCTCCTCCGCGGCCGCTCACAACGCGCTGGAGCCGCGGCCAGATGGAGAAAGGTTCCGTCAGGAAAGTTTAACTCAGCGGGGAAGCTGCAGCCAGTGGAGGACACGATTCTCTCGCTGAACTCTCCAAAAGCCTTGGAAATCTTACAGTTGTGTCATATGCTGGTTTGGGGAATGCTAGTCCGGAGGCAGCCGCCAGCCCTCTTTCACTTCTTTATTTATTTATTTCTCTTTTTTTTAATTTTTTTTTTTCGCGTTGCACTGAGTTTAATTTGGGTAGCAGGATTCAGCAGTTTTAAGTTGGAAAAAACTTAGTGGAAGAAGATATTTTAGGAAAAGCCTGTCATGTGAACTAGCGGGAGCCGATCAACCCGGGCTATTAAAAGAAAGACATTGTATTTTTAAACGGTGCAGCCTAGGGCAGCCAACCTGCGTGCCCGGGGCCGGCAGCTCCGCGTGGGAGGCTCCAGGCCGAGCTTTCCATCGGGGTGGCCCAAAATCCGCTCGGGATCCCCCTGGCCGGGTGCCCCCGCCTTGTGCCCCCCCTCATCCTCCTCGCCCCCGGTTTGCCCCTTCCCGGCTCTGTTCAGTGGCCCCATCGCCCCAAGGCCCGTCCCCACTGCCCCCTGTGCTCCCCAGGCGATTCTGACTGGGGCACTGGGGGCACTGCTCAGAGCACAGCGGGGCTGCAGGCTGGGCTAATTTCTTACTTTTCCCGACTGGTATTTAATTAAAATCGGGTTTTTTCTTCACGCAAAGCAGCAGCTTTGGGAAACCTCGGTTTCCCTTCACTGGTCCCAAACAGGAATCCGGTGATTGTGACTGCGCTGCTGCTGGTGGTGGATGCGCTCAGAGCTGGCGGGGAGCTCAGGTGTGACGGGGGATGCAGGGAGCTCAGGTGTGATACCTGTGTGGGGGAATGCAGGAGCTCAGGTGTGCCACCTGTGCCAGGGGTGTGAGGGAGCTCAGGTGTGCCAGGGGTGCAGGGAGCTCAGGTGTGCCACCTGTGCCAGGGGTGTGTAGGAGCTCAGGTGTGCCAGGGGTGTGTAGGAGCTCAGGTGTGCCAGGGGTGTGTGGGAGCTCAGGTGTGCCACCTGTGCCGGGGGTGCAGGGAGCTCAGGTGTGCCGGGGGTGTGTAGGAGCTCAGGTGTGATACCTGTGCGGGGGATGCAGGAGCTCAGGTGTGCCACCTGTGCCGGGGGTGCAGGGAGCTCAGGTGTGCCGGGGGTGTGTAGGAGCTCAGGTGTGATACCTGTGCGGGGGATGCAGGAGCTCAGGTGTGCCACCTGTGCCGGGGGTGCAGGGAGCTCAGGTGTGCCGGGGGTGTGTAGGAGCTCAGGTGTGATACCTGTGCGGGGGATGCAGGAGCTCAGGTGTGCCACCTGTGCCGGGGGTGCAGGGAGCTCAGGTGTGCCGGGGGTGTGTAGGAGCTCAGGTGTGCCACCTGTGCCGGGGGTGCAGGGAGCTCAGGTGTGCCAGGGGTGTGTAGGAGCTCAGGTGTGATACCTGTGCGGGGGATGCGGGAGCTCAGGTGTGCCACCTGTGCCGGGTCCGCCTGGGGCTTTGCGGGACCTCTCTCGCGTGGTTCGAAGCTGCTCGCCGAGAGGGCTGTGGAGGGAAAAGCCTCCAGGTCCGAGCCTGAGGGTCCGGTGCAGCTTTTGGGCCCTGCCCCGCCACGCCAGGGCTGAACAGGAGCATCCTCACGGGAGAGAGGCTCAGCCCTGCGGCCGGGGAGGAAAAGGCTCCCGGGAGGGACCGGGGGGTGCGAGGGGGTCCCGCCGCGGGGCTCGGGGGGAGCCGTGGCCAGCGGGGTCCCCGGTTGCATAACGGGGCGGGGAAGGGATTTCCGCCCCGACGTGTCCAAAGATGACAAAGGATAGGAAAGTGAGGTGCGCTGAGTTTCCCTGGGCTGCTGCAGTTGCTAGCCTGCGGGACAACAAACGCGAGCAGCAGAAAGTTTGATTGCGATACCTCCGTCGAGTCGATTTGGGGAGCGAGGGAGTGAAAAATGGAAATGCGGGGCGGGTGCCAGGCCGCCCTCCGCGCTCCCCCGGCCAAGCCCGGCTGCCGTGACTCACCGGGGCTCCGGTGACCCCGGCCGCTCTCCCCGAGGGGCTCCAGAGCTGCCTCCTCCCCGGGGAATCCTTTATGTGTGCGACCTCTGCATCCCTGCAGGAATGAGCTCTGTGCAAGCGCAGTCGCACGGAGATAGCGAGCCCAGCGCCCAGAGAGAGGCAGATGCTCCTCGCACAGCAGTGAAAACCATACATTGTGAGACCGCCGCAGTTCATGACATCCCCGGCTTTATTTTCCTGTTTTCTTTTGCTTTATTTTCCTGTTTATACATCGGACATGTAAACACACACGGGTTGTCTTGGTTTCGGAGGCTTCCTTGGCTATTTCGTTCTTGCTAAGCTCCACGTGTATCAGTGGAAATCCATGGGGTTGCTCCTCTCCTAAATTGATCTAAAAATAGGAACAGAGAGAGGTCTGTGCAATGCCACTAAACAAATTCACCGATTCTTAATTTTTCTTTTCGTCTTTGTATGAAGAATTGAGCCAGTGGTAATTAGAAGCCAAAAGCTGTGCCAGTAACAAGATGGGTATTAATAGAGTGCTGCTGAATTTAAAAGACATAAATATAAGCTGGGGACTTCGCTTTTCTGAATGATTTATTCAAAGGTAAATGCAGCAGCAGCCTGAGCTTGTCTCTGCTGGGAAGAAGGAAAACTTCTGCACAGAAGCCCCGTTGCTTTGAAAGGCTTTGCAGTTCCTGCAAGTTTTGTTTAAAAAGCACACACTGGGATTTTTAACATCATCCATATTTCTTTCTTACTCGCTCTCTAACTTTCTGCTCAACAATTAAGTGCTTGTGCTGCAGACTGAGAAAGCCGCAGAGCTGCCTTGGCCCGGAGCTGGGAGACGTCATGGATTCCTGAGTGTGAAGTTGCAGGAAAGCCCTCAGTTTGGGAGATGGAGCCGATCCAGGGGTTTCCATGGCACTGGGATAAACAGGAGGAAACAGTGAGGGAATCCCGTTATTTTACAGCATTCAAAGACTATAAACACTCGGAGCAGGGAAGGAAGTGGCCTTTCCCTCTCTAGTAACCCTCATCTCAGAGCAGAGAACTGACTTCACTTCAGGAACACGCTCAGCCCAGTTCGGATCCCTCTTTGCACCTCCAAACACTTACTGAGGAGGCGAGCAAGAGGGGTTCCCTCTGTCCGGGCGGCACTGCTTGAAGATGGTTTAAAGGAGATTTTTTTTCCTTCTTTTTTTTTTTTTTAATTTTTTTTTTTTTCTGATATAGATTTTTTTTTTTTTTTTTTTTTTTAATTCCTGATGCAGCGAGAAACTGCCTGCAGGCTGGTACACTACCACCACATCATGAGGTCTATGGATCAAGGTAGGGTGCGAGTGCTGCGTGTCCGGGTGCTGTGTGTGTGTCGCTCTGTCCGTCCCGCGGCTCGGGCCCGCTGGCAGGCGGGTGGGCAGGAGGGGTTCGCGGCCAGAAGGGCCCTCGGGGAAGGGACTGGGCTGCCTTTAGGTTTGCTTTGGTTTGAAGCGATCCGCCACGGCGATACAAATCCGTCTGGAGCAGCCTCCTTTCAACTGCAGCCAGAGGGACTCTCCTCATCCAAGCCATCACCCCAGGAGTCTCTCTGACTAACCCGGCCGCTTAACCCTTGCGCCGCCTGCCCGGCCCGGGGCTGGGGGCTGGCGCCGCTGCCCGGGCCCGGCGGAGGCGGCGGCGTTGGCAGCGGGGCCGGCCGGGGCTCGGCTCGGCGGGCCCGGGGTGCGCGGGGGTCCCGGCGGGGCCGGTGCCGCGGGGCGGGGGCGCGGCCGGGCCGGGCGGCGGGCGGGGGTCGGGGCTGGGGGCGGCGTGCGGGGCTCAGGAGGAGGCGAGAGTTAAGAGTTAAGAGCTGAGCGCGGCGAGAGGAGGAGCCTGCCCCGCTGTCAGCCCCGGCCCGCGGCACCGGGCGCTCCGCAGCGCGGCTGTTCCCCAGCCCGGGCTCGGCGCAGCCTTCGGGGATGCTGCGGCTCCCTCGGGCATCCTCCGGGATGCTGCGGCTCCCTCGGGCATCCTCCGGGCTGCCCCGCCGGGCTGCGGCAGCGCAGGGCAGGGCGTGCGGAGGCGGAGGGGCTCGGGCTCGCACGGGACACGGGGCACGGAGCACGGAGCGCCTCTCCGGGCCGTGCCGGGCAGCGGCTCCGGGCCGGGCGGAGGATGCTCGGTGCGGGGGAGCCCTGGCCGCCGCAGCCCCGTCCCGCAGCGCGGCCGAGCAGCAGCGAGCCCGGGCGCTCCCCCGGCGCTCGGAGCGCTGCGCCCGCCGGGCGCTGCCGCTGCGGGACAGGGCCAGGAGGGGCACAAGGGAAGGGCTCTTCCATCTGGCCGCTCCATCCTGGATTCGCGGTTCCCCCGCCCGCGCTGGCAGCGCCGCTCGGAGCTGAGTCAGAGCCGCGGAGGCTGAGCGGCTCCGGGGGACGCGGCGAGCGCGGCACGGCCGCCTTTGAGGGCCCTTGGTAGCCGCTGTTTGTTTTCTCCTGCCGGAGCGAGCTCCCCGGGCACCTGCCAAAACACACTCGTTAACACCTACACCCAAAGGGGATCATCCGAGAGCTCCGATTCTCGGACAAGCCAATGGAAAGACTCTTGAGTGGCTTTATACCGCCTTAAGATCAGGCCATTGCCCTGCCTCGTGTCTCCTCGGCTTTCTCCAGACAAAACTCCCTCTCTCTTGAGCGCTCCAGCTGCTCTTAGTCACTCTCACAACAGCCCCTGGAAGTTATTTTCTGCGGGGCAGCAAAGGGAACGAGGAGAATTCGTGCTCCTGCCAGGGACCTCACCTGCTCTGCAGGACAGCGGCATCAAAGCTCAGGGCAGCAGCGGGGGCAGCACCACAGCCCCTCCAGTGCTGGGCAGCTCTGCTTTCCCCAGGGCCCTGCAGTCACACCCAGAAGAAAAAGCATTCATTTTATCTTTTATTTCCAGATCGAATATTTGAGAGCACAGTAGCCAGTGGAGCAGTGCAACCAGTTGCACAGAGAGCCTTGAGATGCTCCAGAAAGAACACGCTCCCGGGCCCAGAATGTGGTTTTGCCTTGTGCAAATGCCTGCTCCTGTCAGCAGTGCAGGAGAGATTGGAGCAGTCCCTGCCCCTGACTGTCCTCTGTGTCACAAGGCTGCTCCCAGCATTTCCACAAGGAAAAAGCAGCATGAAACTGCAAGGGGTTAATAATACACGGCATTTTTGGGATCAGTCTCTGCCTCTGGGAGGATTCCTGCACCCACAACAAAGTGTTAGAGTCTTACTAATGCAGGGTGTGTAAATGATGATGTGTTAATAATTTTAAGCCCTTATCCCCTTTTATGACTGGAGCAGGCTCAGGATGAGGAATGAGGGCTCTGCACAAACACCCTGCCAGCAAAAAGCTGCTTCGGTGGCTTTGCTCCCTGAGCTGGGCTTCAGCAAGTCCCAGCCGGGGCAGAGACCTTGCCCAGGTGCCCCTGGGTCCCTGTGCCACCCTGGGGTCCCAGGGCTGTGAATTCTCTGTCACTTGACCTTTCTCTCCACCAGCCTGTCCTGTGGGGCAGCAGCCACAGCCAGCAAATGATTCCAGAGTCCTTCGTGCAGGGCAGGAATCACATTCACAGATGGGACCCTGTCAGAACTGGAGCACTCTTTTATAATATTCCAGCAGATATTCTAAGTGAAATTTCATCACTCATTTTTAAAAAAATAGCCAAGGATAATAATATCCTAGAACTTCTTTTCCACTACTGGTCTAATCTATTTTTTATAAAAACTATGATATGTGCATTCCTTTGGTTTGCCCAGCAGACTTCAGAACTTAATGGGAACGTGGAGATATGAGCAATTTTTCCATTGTCCTTTCTTGCCAAACCACTTTAAGCTTGAAATTGGGGGGTAATATCTCTGACTCGAGCTGACCCCAAAATTGAAAAGTAGTGTGTGTGCCTGTGCCTCTCAAAGGAACTACCAGATATTTCTCCCTTCTCTCTCCCTCCTTTTTTTTCCTCTAATAACACTCCCCACTCTCCAGACCAAGCAACCAGTCACTCACAGGCTGAGCTCATTTTAAAGAGCTTGGATTAAGTCCATGTGCAAGTTTTAGTTGCCTGTTAAATTTCTAATGCCTGCCACATACACCATTAGAACACTTAGATTTTTAAGACAGCATTGACTCATATTTTCTTTGGGGTTTAGCAGCTAAATAGACATGCAGCTTTCTTAATCCACTTTTTCTGCCTCTTTTTCTTTTAAAAAGTTTAATGTGACAGTATTGCAGTATTAGAGGTCCAGAGTAAATTATGTATCATGTGGGACAAATAATAATTAGCACAGACATTTCTGAGATCAAACAGAATTTCTTCACCTCAGAGCATCCTCTGCTCCCTTGCATTAGTGAAATTATTGGTGCAGGGAATACAGTGGGGCAGTACAAGTAGAAACTGAAAATAGTAAATGAGAAGTTACATTGGCAGTGCATTTAAACACTGAGAAATCTGTGGAGTAGTCTCTAACTCCAGTCAGTATGACACTAGAAGTGCTCTTTGTAGCTTTGTTTGTGGATTCCCCGTCCCCCAGCACCTAGGCCGTCCAGTATTCACATTCTTCTGAAGTTTTATTGAAGCACAGCCCCGCCAAAGGGCAGCACGGATCCAAGTCTGTGGAAAAGGCCTGCTCCCATCCTGCAGTTCCCTGAAATGGCAGCACAGTGATTTCCAGCTCTGCTCTGTGTGGAGCCTGCTGCAAGCATACGTGGCTGCAATTTCTGTTAATGCTGCCAAGGACAGGCTTTGCTTCAGTCCTTCAAACACCTTCTTGGCTCGTGAAAACAGCTTTAGAGAAAAACCCCAGAGCTAGTGCTGACTCCTGGATCTCAGGGTGGCTGCTGAGAGCCCGAGCAGAGCCGGGACCACTCTCCATGACCCTGACACAGGGGAAATGCATGGAGGATCCTCGGGGAAAGGAAGGCTCTGGTGTGAAAAGGATTGAGATTTAGGCACACCAAGCAGTATTTCTGGTCTTTGATCACTGTACTCCAGCCTTTCACTCCAGCCCTAGTGAAAATCAAGCTTTGGGAAGCATTTGTCACATTATCTGGGTTTTTCTTTTATGTTTCTGAGTGTATATGCTGGGCTGAAGAGCCCACAGTCTATTCAAGTCTAGGAGCTTCCCTGCCTTTCCTTCACCACTAATTATTAATGACAGACTGTGGGCAGTATTTGTCAGTTATGTAGTTATTAACAGCTAAAACTTAATTTATAATGTTTTATTTTCACTGTGGGCTCAAGAGCCTGTTTTGGGTCTAAACTAAACTCCGCTCAGCATTTGGAAGGCTCCAAAAACTACAGCTGTCACCTGAGCTGGATTCTGCAGCTGCCCACACCTACCAGCAGCTTCATGCCCCTCCAATATTTAGGCCAGATCTATGTTCTGTGCATTTGTAACATTTCTGCTCGCAATAACACACAGGTGGGTGCAAACCCAGCCCACAGAGCACTCCAGCTGACATCCCTGTGCTCTCAGAGCATGTGGGAGCTCTGTTCCTGTAGGCTCTGAGCAGTGACCATATGGGACGGTGTCCTGGTGTGCCCTGCAGGGAGGAGCAGCAGGGACACACTGCATTACAGCCCGGTGCCTCTCGCTCCCTGACATCTGTCAGGCTGGGCAAAAATCCCTGAATCCTATCAGCTCAGCTAATTCCTATGTTTCTCTAGCACTTTTCTCACTGCTGTCTTGTCACCCTCGCTCCTGGGCAGGGGCAGGGCTGACGATTCCGTGTGTCAGCAGTGACACGCTGCTCTTGGAAAGCAAAGGGTACATTTTCCATTTGTGGAGCATTACTAATCACACGGGTAGCTGAGGATAAATTTGAAGCTTCACATGCCTAATGGGAAGCAAAGCATGGGATAGAGCTTTAGCAGAAGTCAGGGTCGTCTCCCCATGCCCTCCTGCCAATCACCTGTATCTCACTTGAAAAGCCCAAAGTTTTTGTGTCATTTCTTTCTGAGGCTAACCCAACAGATGCTCTCCAGTCGTGCTCCGTGTGGTGTCAGCTGTGAGGATGACAGCTCTCTTTAGTGCTAAGCCAAGATCAGCAAGTATATTTTGTTTTTCTAATGAATTTTAAATAGAAGAGGCAACGATAAAAGACCAGTGCTCAGCAAAGGGTTAGGATCACTGGATAACAGATACAAACAATCCAATTTAATAGATGTTTAAACAATTCAGAAGAAGCCAGGCTCTCAGAGAGAGCAGCACAGGCTCCCCAAAGGGCTGGCAGTGTCTGTGAATGCCTCAGTGAACATCCTCTTCGCAGGCTCACCTGCCCTTTCTGACAGGCACTTTTCCCTATCCCCTGGCACCTTCCAGTAACAAATTAATGCCACAAGGCCTGACTCTGGTGTGAGTGCTGCCCACCTGGCCTGGTGCAGCCTCCCAGCTGGTTTGGCTGCTCCCTGAGTGCCCTTTCAGCCCCAGCCCTGTGTGGTGGCTCTGCTCACACAGAGGTGCCCCAGGAGCTGCAGGGGGACCTGCCAGTCCTGGGCTTCTTCAGAACTCAGTGAAGAACCTGACTGCAAACTACAGGGAAAGTCTGAGTTCTTGTCCTCTGGATGAGCACAGGATGGAGCAAAAGGGTGTGATGAGAATGATTTGTCATTACTTGGCTGGACACATTGATGAGAAAGGCAGTAGGTTATAAACCCAACTGCAGAGATTCTAGTTCATGTGTGCTTTAAAACAGACTTTCTGTGACCTTAGACAAGTAATGTAACTTAAAGATTTGTCTTGCAGTAATGCCGCTGTGCTGACAGGCTTAGCAAATAAAAACAAGCTGAAGTAAACACCAAAATACTTTTTTAATGATCTTCGTCCCTCTGCCTTTGCCTCCCTGCCCTGTCTACAGACTGGGAGCATTTTTCAAACTCACAGACCCGATGACAGCCATCTGCACACTCATAAAGGGCAGCACACAAACAGGTAAGCGAGGCAACCACAGGTGGCTGAGCACACAAAGCCAGGGTCCCCAGCCACCCACGAGTGAAGTCACTGCTGGTGCTAGCAGCCGTCCCAGGGGCAGGAGGCCGTCGGGGGGCAGCGGCCAGCACCCTGTGCAGGCCCAGGGCACATGGGATGAATGCAGTCAATGTAGTGGAGGTGCCGCGGGGACCCGGGGAAGCTGGCAGCACCCGGCTGCGGTCAGCAGGGACCGCGGCGAGCGCCCATCCCCCGAAACGCTGTTTGTGAGCGAGGCAGGAGGAGAACAGAGCCCTTGTGCACGGCGGGCCCGGTGCCTCTAAAGGTGCTCCAGCTAGGAGAGGCTGTCCTGTGCTCTCAGCAGCCGCTGTAAGCGGAGCACATGGCGCGGGATGCGCGAAGCCCGGAGCGGGCAGGAGCACGGCCGCGCTGCCGGGGCGGCGGGGACGCTGCAGCCCTCCAGAGAGGGGCTGGGGCACACAGCCGGTCACACCCGACGAGGGGCACCAGGGCGGAGATGCTCGGCCAAGGGTGCCGTTTCTGGAGCCCCCGAGCCGGAGCAGCCCCGTTATGCCGGTGCTGCTGCCGGAGGGCGCGGGGCCCGTGCGGTGCTGCCGGGCCGGTGCCGGCTCCTCCCCGGGGGCGGCCCCGGCGCAGGTGGCTGCGAGGAGCAGGAAGCTGCCCCGCTACCGCCTGTGCTGTGCCGTGCTGTGCCGGGCCGAGCAGTGCCGTGCAGAGCCGTGCCGTACTGTGCCGTGCCGTACTGTGCCGTGCCGCCCGGGGCTCGCCGCCCGCACCCGCCGTCGGGGCAGCGCGCCGGCCGCAGCCTCCCCAGCCAGGGCATTTCTTGGTGTTTGCTCGCGTTGTTCTCTCCGTTTCCCCGCTGTGACCGCCCGGCTCTCGCTGCCGGAGGCTCCGCCGGGTCGCGGCTCTCGGGGCAGCCCCGCTCCCGAGCCGCCATGAGCGCCGCGGGCCCCGGGCCCGGGCCCGGCCCCGACCCCGGCCCCGGCCCGCAGGAGGGGGGCCCCGGGCACGGCCCCGGCCCGGCCCGGCCGGACAGCCCGCAGGAGGAGCTCGACTTCTCCATCCTCTTCGACTACGACTACGACTACAAGCCGATCGAAGGTTGGTGAGGGGCCGCCCGGGGCGGCGGAGTCCCCGGCAGCTCCTCGGGGCCGGCCCGGCAGGCGGGGCCGGGCCGCGGCCGTCGGGGGCCGCTGGGCCGGCAGGTGCCTGCCCGGGGCCGCTGCACTGAGCGGCTCGGTGTGAGCCGGGATGGAGCCCAGCGGCTCGGTGTGTGCCGGGCTGCGGTGTCGGTCCGGCCGGGGACATCGCCGCTGTCCCCGGGGCCGTGCAGCCGGCAGTGAGCGCTGCTGCAGGGCAGCGGAGGCGCTCGGCACAGCCCGGCCGGGCTCTCGCTACCCCCGCACCGTGCCCAGGCAGCTCCCGGGCAGCCGGAGCGCTGGGGCGTGCAGCCCTCGGAGCTGCTGCCAGCCCTGAGCGGCCCTCGGAGCTGCTGTCAGCTCTGTACAGCCCTCGGAGCTGCTTTCAGCCCTGAGCGGCCCTCGGAGCTGCTGCCAGCCCTGTACAGCCCTCGGAGCTGCTGTCAGCCCTGAGCGGCCCTCGGAGCTGCTGTCAGCCCTGTACAGCCCTCGGAGCTGCTGTCAGCCCCGAACAGCCCTCGGAGCCGCTGTCAGCCCCGAACAGCCCTCGGAGCTGCTGCCAGCCCCGAACAGCCCTCGGAGCTGCTGTCAGCCCTGTACAGCCGTCGGAGCTGCTGTCAGCCCTGTACAGCCCTCGGAGCTGCTGTCAGCCCCGAACAGCCCTCGGAGCTGCTGTCAGCTCTGTACGGCCCTCGGAGCTGCTGTCAGCTCTGTACGGCCCTCGGAGCTGCTGTCAGCCCTGTACAGCCCTCGGAGCCGCTGTCAGCTCTGTACGGCCCTCGGAGCCGCTGTCAGCTCTGTACGGCCCTCGGAGCTGCTGTCAGCTCTGTACAGCCCTCGGAGCTGCTGTCAGCCCCGAACAGCCCTCGGAGCTGCTGTCAGCTCTGTACAGCCCTCGGAGCTGCTGCCAGCCCTGTACAGCCCTCGGAGCTGCTGTCAGCCCCGAACAGCCCTCGGAGCTGCCACCCGCAGCCGTGGCTCCAGCCTGGGGACAAGCAGCACCAGCTTAAGTTAAAATTGAGAAAAAAAAAAAGAAAGGTTTGCAGACTGTTCTGCCTTTCTGGGCTTATGCTGTGGTACTTTAAAGTGCAGTGGCAAGTGTTCCCTGATTTTCTAAATGGTAGCTCTGTCTGTTGTTGGTACTAAATAGGAATATTTCCCATAAAGTATAGATTTGTGTAAACAAGACAAAGCCGAAGGAGAGGACCCAGAGGAATGATTTGTTGGGATGTTGTCTCTAAGATACACTGGTTTCACTGGTTTGGATTCTGCTCAGTGGAGAGCTGGTGTTTCCCTGGGGCATCTCAGAGATGTTGTGTTCCTCTGAAGGAGGAGACCTTTGAGGCCTGAGTCGTGGTGTCATCAGTGAAATGGAGAGCTGTTGCTGAGTTTTATTCTCTTTGTCCATGTTTAAGTGTACAGATGTGCACCAGCATCAAAGCTGCCTGGGGATGGTTCATGCCAGCAGGTGGACAAAGCTGAATTTTCATTCAAGGTTTCATGTAGATCAAAATAAGCTACAATAAATCCACGATGGGGAGGGGTTAATGGTTTTAATGAAAATACACTGAATGTCAGTGAAAGCTTCAGATGCTGGTGTGTTCACATCTTTACAGTACACAGTGCTGCTGTGAAGCCTTAAGTGGGAAGTTCTACAGAATATAATCATACGTAGGTGGGGGTAGAAAGTTTAATCTTCAAACCACATAAATGCGGAGCAGTGTGTGCTTGTTGTAGAAATAACTTCCTTCTTGAGCCTGCTTTCTTCACTTTTGAATGACTGGAAACCATAATTAGTAGTAATTTTGTTCCAAAGATGGAAATCATTAGCATTAAAATAAAAAAAAAAGATCCCAACCATATATATGAGCATTGTAATCTGGAGAACATTCTCCCTGGCTTTGAAAAGGCAGCAGCTCCAGTCTGTAAGCAATCCAGGATACATCCGCAAGCTTTAATGTACAAAAGATTAAAGCGTGTTTACATGAGAGCAGAAAATGGTCCATTTCTGAGCAAGGGCTTTGTCCACGTGCTGCTGGTAACTGATGCTCATTGTTCATGTGCAGTCCTGGCCTCATCTGAACTGCACTTGGGCAAACAGTCCCTGTGCAGGACAGGATTCAAAGTGGAACCAAAACCAAAGGAGTGGGTCCCAGCTCCTCAGTCTGGTTCCTGCATTTGGTTCCTGCCTCCTAGCCTGGGCTGCTCCACCCACTGCTCATGACAAGTCCTGAAATTGCAACTCTATAAGCATCCTAAAAGGGACTTTTTAAATTAAAAAAAATACAGGAAAACGTAAATTTGGGGCTCTAGGGATGGATTGGGGTGAACGTTTATTCCTGAGAAACAGTTTTTTGAAAGGTTGGAATTTGACAGTGTCCATCCAAAGTTTTGTTTTAAAAGTAGGACCTATATCACAACTTCTTGTCATGGGGATGCCAGAAATATCCTTCCTGAAAGTGTCTGGCATTCAGTAGTGCTTGTGTGTGCCAGGGACTGATATAAAAGCAACAGGGAAAAGAAGGGTCAACAAAAACCCTGCAGTCAATATTGTTAATATTAGATGTTCCTCTTGAAGCCAGCCATTTCCAAAAGCAGCAGTGCTGTAGAGAGTGCTTTTTACCTTTACTTGCCAGACTTTAATTAGCAATCTTCTCAGGATTTGCAAACAAAAAACATCTGCTGAACTCAGGGAAATGTCCAGGTGAACAGGATGTGGGAGTGTGGGCAAGGCATGCACTGCTTTCAGGTGGAAGCTGTGATTTCATTTGGCCATTGAGGATGTTTTCTGTGTCCTTTGAGCACAAAAGTGTGAGATGCATTCCCTGCAGAGTTCCTGTGCAGGTGTTGGTAGTGGTATCAGTGACAGCCCAAATTTTAGCTCATTTCAAACATGCCAGGTGAGCTAATGAGCATTTCCAAATGAGCTCCTACAAGCAGGGCTCCCAGAGGAGTGAGTTCTGATAGCTGCTGGGTGTGCTCTTCCCTCACACCTGTTGTTGGCTGCTGAGAGACAAAATGCTGAGCTGCAGACAGTGCTGTGCTCCAGCAGCTCCCCTCAGGGTTGCTGGGCTCACTGTGGCATGATCTGCTGAGAGGTAAAGCTGCCACGTCATTTTTAATGCTTGAGCTCAACCCTTCTGGGAGCTGATGCTCTGAGGGGTGTTCTGCAAATCCAAACAAAAGCTGTGTTTAAATGAGATTCCAGATGAAACCCTGAGACAGCAGGTAAGAATGCAGATGGGAAGGAGTATTTTCTGGAGGCTCAGGCCCTTGCTGTAGCTCATTAGAGTCTGAGACTGCATCTGGTGATATGGATCTACAAGGTCTGTGTGTGTGTAGTGTAGGGAGGGGAGGCAGGGAGCATCCATAAATATTAATATTCTTCCAAATGCTTGTTTGTATGTAGACAGGCTCCCAGGGACATTGCCACGTCTTGTAGGTGTCAAGCCCTGAATAATTTGCCTCGTTCCTTTTTTGCTTCTCCCAGATGCAAAGCTATTAAAAGGAAAAAAACCTGAAAGTGCATGCAGTTGGGTCCTGGGGCTGGCTCAGGAACACAGGAGGCAGTGTTCAGCACTGCCATAAGGAAACAAATATGCACATCTCCCAGAGAATTCCAGATTTCACTCAGGAAACCAGCTCTCACTTGCAGCTTCCAAGCAGTTAGTGTAAATAACAGACAACTCAGCTTTTGAAAAATGCAAAGAAGTTCTGGACTGGCCCCTTCAAATGACAATAAGCAAGTTAATTAAAAAAAGAAAATCGACTATTTTCCTTATGCAAGTAAGGGACTCCAGTTAAATCCCGGGAGCTGCAGCCAGCGGATGTGAGGTCAGAGCCCAACTTGTGCCCCTGGCCTGCACAGGGCTATCTTTAGCTTTTCCTAGAGGATGGTTTGGATAAACCCAGCATGGAATGCAGCTGCTGGGTGGGCCTTTATTCCCTCATTTCATGCTAATTGTCACATTTGGCCGAGTGGTGGCTTTGAAGGCGCTGCCTTGTTTCAGACCAGTGCAGAGCGGCCCTCCCCAAGCCATGTGTGCTCACACTGCTGTGGCCTTGGGGAGCCTTTTCCTTTTCCTTTCTGCCGTTCAGAGATGTGTGAAAGAGAGTTTGGTAAATCAGGGGTCAAGTCCTTTGGAACTGTAATCCCTTGATCTCCTTCACCTGTGGTTCAGCTCTCCCTGGGTTCCTAAGGGCACTGCTGAGGGTCTCCCCCTGGGGAGGCTGCCTGCACCCTTCCTGGGCCTGGCCAGAGGAGTTCCTTGGTGGTTCTTTGCAGTACAGGAGCATCCAGACCCTGCTGTGGTGAGAGAGACAGTCGTGGGGCTGAGACCTGTGGGAATACGGGGCAGTGAGAGCTGGCAGCTCGTGGGCAGTTTGGGTGGGATCCCAGAGGGCTTGGGCCACACTGCTCTGGGCAGAGGAGCTGAGTGACACAGGGAAGGGTGTTTGCTGACAGCAAAGCTGACTGAGAGCCCAAGGAGGTGCCAGTGCTGCCTGGGTGTGAGACTCGCTTTCTTTTAACCCCCCTGTGAAAGCAGAAGGATCTTTTGGTACTGAATCAGAGGGTGAATCAGCAGTGAAACCTCAGGCTGGGAAATGCTTGAGTGCAGGGAGGGGGGAAGTGCTGGAGCTGCCCATGCTGAGAGTTGTCTGTGAGATATCCATCAGAACAGCAGTGGAGAGGCCAGTGCTTTGCTGGAGTATTGCAGGCTGTGTTCTGGGATGCAAAATGCAGAAATGGATGAACCCTGGATGGTGGCACAGCCTTGGGAACAAAGCTTATCTCTGAGTTACTTCATTCCTTGGAAAACACCTTTGCTGGGCTGATCCATCCCATACCTGTTCTGTGTAAGGGCTCTCCCTCCCTGGGAGCCCAGCTGGAGGGTGGCAGGGCTGTTCCCTGCCATCCCAGTGTGAAGTTTGCTGCCCTGAGCTCCTACCCAAGCTCGCCTTGGCAGCTCAGGGAGAAGTTTGAGTGGCGCTGGGGCCATCTGCCTGGAGCCCCTGCTGTGTCCTGGGCTCTGTGTCCCCACTGGCATCTGCAAGGGCAGGGAGAAAGCAGCTGAGCTGCTGGCCAGCATCCTGTGCCCCTCACAAAGGCAGGGCTGGACGCTGCTCACAGAAGCAGCTGCTGCTGGTGATGCTCCTCTCCCGGGGCTGTTGGCTCTGCCCTGCCCTTTCCTCGAGCAGATTCCTGACCTCAGCCGAGCTGGCTGGAGCAGAGCAGCCAGTCCCCTCCTGCTGAAGCAACAAGCAGCATTCCTGCTGATTTCCGTGGAAGAGCCGTTGATTTGTGGGGGCAGCCGTCGCTGTTTCAGCGCGGTGCCCGCATCCCTGCCCGGTGAGGTCAGAGCCGCTGGAGCATCCCCGGCGTTGCCGTGGGGACAGAGCCGGCGTGGGCAGCAGCAGTGGGACAGTGCCTGCGTTGTGCCTCTGCAGCTCCCGCGGCCCCGAGCCGTGCCCGTGAGTCAGGCTCAGCCTCTCCCCGGCTCGGGGCAGGGTTTGTGTGCCCACGGGCCCGGGCACTGACAGCGTGCCGTGCGGGGAAGGTAAATAAACACTGCTGCTGCACAGGAGCTGTGGGTGTTTGCTCGCACGGCTGTGTCCGCTGCCGGGCAGGCTGGGGCTTGCTCTGTGTGTGTGTGAGCGTTGTTATTCACACCTGCAACGTGGGTCCTGCGGGAGAGGCAGTGCCAGGGTGAAAGTGCTCTTTGAAACACGGTGTTTCAGGGGTAGGCTGGGAAAATGTGCGTTGTCTGAAGCCCCGGTTTTGCTGGGCTGTCACTGCGAGGAAGGGGTGTGTTCTTTATTCAGCAGACTTTTAAAATTACACGTGCACGTACAAATACATTTGCTTTTCCCATACCCAACACGAGCCTCCCCCCCGGCTTTGCTGCTGTGTTGAGTTTTGGTTCTGTACCAGTTGTACCTGGCACAGGTAATTCAGTTTAAGGTGTGGGGGGCAGCCTTAGCTGTGGCTGTGCTGCATGGGGAGCTGAAAGGCTCACCTGCTCCTTGAGGTGAAGCTGTTCAGCCTGGAGAGGTTTCTGCTCCTGCTGTGCACAAATCCTGCCTCGAGCCTGGCATCCAGCCTGGCTCTGCCTGGGGCCGGTTTTGCCCCTGGTGTCAGCTGGAAGGGGGCTGGTTGTCCCCAGAGCTGTGGGAGCCGTGCTCTGAGGTTGTGGGGGGTGTGTTTCTCTGCTCATTGTGCAGACATGACGAGTTCTGTTCAAAGGGAATCTCAGCAGCAATCTCGAGGCTTGATGTGTCAGACCTGAGTGATGGGGATGACACACTGCTCCTGAGTGCCAAAGCTCTGAAATCAACGGCGCTAAAAATACGTTTGGCTCACAATTCAGTGACTCGTTGCTGTTTTCCTATCCCCAAACCAGCTGTGTGCTGGGATTAAAAGCCAGAGGGAACCTTAAGAAATGTGCAAGCTGGACTGTCGTGTGCAGCTCCCCTCCTGTCCCAGCCATTCTGTGTGTTGGTTTGTTTGCTCGGCTCTTGGGGTTTCCCACTGAACACAAAGGCTCAGCAGTTCCTGAAAATGAACAGAAGCCCGCTGAAAATAAGTCAGAATCTCTCTGCGTGTAGAAGTTTCACTGGGAACTTCTGCTACTTTTGCAGAAAGCTCAGTCAGCTCCTGCCTGGCTTTCTGTATGGTATTTTCTCATGGGAATTGCTGTCTAATGTCATGTAGATGTTAGACAAAATGCTGGAGCAGTAATTTAAATATTTAAATGAAACCCTCTGCCTGTGACATGCACTGATCTGTGCCCAGAGCGAGCAGATAGGGTGAATTAATCCCAAATTGTGGAGCTGTTTCAGGTACTTCCTGCTGGATACACTGAAATCTTTAAAACATAAACAAATCCTGGTAATGTTTTGCATGTTTTTGTGTCATGACAAATATTCTTCAGCTCCGGGGGCTGATGTCCATGGGAATACCTGCCATGGCTCTGCTCTCTGGGATGCCACTGCCATTGCACACCCTCGGGTGCTGGGACCAGACTGGAGCTGGGCTCTGCAGTGCTGGCAGGAGTTCTGTGTTCCCTGGAATCATCCCTGTGCTCTGCAAGCTGGGCAGAGTTTGCAAAATGGGAATCTCTGCAAATTGAGGATTTTTGGTACCAGCAGAGAGGGGGTTCTACTGAACACTTACTTGTTATTGTGTATTTTATATTCCCTGTCTGAAAATGTTCCCTGGGCTGAAATTGGAATGTGATTGCGCTTAACCACAGGGCTGGATTCTTTCTCCCTCTCTCTTCTCTAACAAATATTTGTGAATGTGTTTTCTGACTCACATGAAACCCGTCACCAAACTTGCTGTCATGACACAGAGCCAAACAAATCATCACACAGAACTGACTTTTCAATGTAAGAGTTTGAGCTCAGCTTTGGTTCATGAAGCCTTTCCGGGCTGGGTTTGGCTGTGTAAAGAAGGTGTTTCTCCCTTCTCCAAAAGCTGTTCCTCAACGTTTGGTTTTATGTAGACCTGTTTGGAAGCGATTTTGTGATGTGCTGGTTTCAGTCCAGCTCCCGGTTGGCAAAATGTGACCAAAGTCCCAGCACCTGGGGTGTCCCTTGGACAGAGGGGCTGACATGCTGCTGCCCTGCCCAGGGGATCCCTCAGGTGAGGCTCAGGCAGCAGGAGCCTGGCTGGAGGTGTTTGCAGTGCTTCTGTCCATGCTGCACCTGCCCTGAGCACTTGAGCTTCCCTGGCTCTTAATCCAGTACTTCTCACAGGCATTAACTGCAGTGAACAAGAATTAATAATAAGCTAATATCAGATCACAGCCAGTTTATAAATATGCATTTTTTTAATCCATGATTGCTCAGCTTCTGTAACAGTATTTACAGTCTTAAAGAGACCCTTCTTTTTCCAGAAGAACCGACTCCACATAAAACCAACAGCCCACCCTCTGGAGTTACATACGCTCATGATGTCTTGGACTGTGGCCTCAAGCCATGCCCCCTGCCTTTTCCTAACCTTCCTGCAGATCCCATGGGCAGATATGGACAGCCAGATAGCATAGGGCCAACACCTACACACCCTGCCAACGCTGCAGGGGCCTCTGCTCCGAGCCCTAGGATTGAAATAACTCCATATCATGAACTGATTCATTCGGGGGGCCCCTTCCGCAGCAGAGACACAGATGTTCTGTTGGCAGAACATCAGCCAAACTCAGCCACCACTAGCCCGAGGGTTACCCTGCCTGTCCCTGGCTTTGAGGGCTACAGAGAACCACTGTGTCTGAGCCCAGCTAGTAGCGGCTCCTCTGCAAGTTTCATTTCAGAGACAAATGTATCTCCTTGCACGTCTCCATGTGTTTCACCAAATAATGGTCCTAGTGATGACCTTTGTCCACAGTTTCAAAACATCCATACTCATTATTCTCCTAGAACCTCTCCAATAATGTCACCACGAACAAGCACCACGGAGGAAGCCTGCTTGGGACGCCACTCACCATCTCCCTGTCCCAACTCAAGGTCCTCGTCGCCAGGTGCAAAGCGGAGGTTCTCTTGCACCGGGCTCTACAGCGCCCAGCTGCCCTGCTCCTCGCCCCGGCAGTCACGGAGCCCCTCTCCACAGGCCTCTCCTCGCCTGCCCCCGAGAGAAGAGACCTCTGCAGCCACTTACACACAGCTGGCCAGCGCTGCCCTTCCCATGGATGCTATGAGCAGCCTTCCCACGGATCCTTCCTGTGGCGTCCCCACGAAGATCTGGAAAACCAGCCCCGATCCTTCACCCATGTCTTCCCACAAAAACAGCATTCCGTGTCACGTCTTTCAGACTGTCGACTTCCACGGGCCCTGTGAGCAGGAGGACAGGAGAAACTCGGCCCCAGAATCCATTCTGTTGGTTCCTCCATCCTGGACAAAGCAGCTGGTGCCTGCAATACCAATCTGCAGGTATGTAATGCTTCCTGTGGGTGTGCTTTCCGTGTTTTTTCATGGTTTGGTGTCCTCTGTCACGGCTGATGATCCCTAGGGAGGGTTTTCTTGGGCAGGTCCTGCTGCAGGCCAGAGCTGAGTGCTCAGGGACAGCACTGGTTAATGGGAGCCTGGTCCACAGGATTCTGAGATTAAAAAGTCAGGGCTTGGAATAAGCATCACCAAAGAGGTTAATTGATAGCACAGTACACTACAAATTTCCAAATGATTTGTGTAAATAGCAGATTGCAGACAGCCTTTGACAAAGGCTGGACACTCTGATGCCATCCTGCTGCTTTTAAAATAGTGGGATTTCTTTTGTAAAGTCACTTACAAATTTCCTTCAAGGATGAAAATGCTTGAAGTAATGCCTGATTCCAAACAGAGCTCACTGCTCCAGGTCAGACTGAGCGTTCGGTCGGCACTGGTGACGTAGTGTTGGTTGTCACTTTGTCAGTTGTCCCTTAGCCCAAATCTCAGCCCTCCATTGTCTGGCTCTGTGGCATGTGGCAGGACCGAGGGTGCCAAGTGTGTGACTCTGCTCTCAGTCCCTGCTGGCACCCTGTCAGTGCCATCCTGCTGGCACTGAGGTTGTCCCAGGGTGTTCCTGACCTGCTGAACACAAACTGTGAGTGAAGGAGCACAGGCTGTGACTTCCTTGCCTTGTCAGACCGGTCCTGGCAGCAGCCTGTGCTCACAGAGTGAGAGTGGCTTAAAATCCAGTGCAGGCCTTAGTTGTACCTTGCAGTGTATTCATTTCATGTCATAAACCCTTATGTATTTTCATAACAGGAAAACTAGTACCAGGTAAGAATGTTTAGCATTTTATTGATGTGCATTTTAATATTTATGGAAATTGTAACAACTGTTAATTTACACAACTGGTAGGTAGCGGCAAATTGAGTTAATATTTCACAATACCTATGCTGTGATCCAAGTTGGAGACGCACAGCAAAAGCAAGATAAAAGAGGGAGATCTTTGGAGAAACAAAAGCTAGGTAAAAGAGGGGCATCTTTGGAAAAACAAAAGCTAGGTAAAAGAGGGGCATCTTTGAAAAAATGTAACTGCTACAGATATTTCTGTTTAAGAAACAGAAATATCTTACCCTCTTCTGCAAGGAGATGGGCCCACAGAAATTGTCTTCTCAGCAGAGCTTGCAGTCAGGTGTGAGCAGTTCAGCAGAATCTCACGGGAGTTCAAGCAGACTCCCGAACGTCTCAGGTGGGGCGCTGGGAGGAAGGAGGGAGCAGGCTTTGAGAAATGAGGTTCTCAGGAGTTTCCCTGTCGGTGTGTGTGTCTCTCTGTGTCCCAGCTTGCCCGTGCAGTCCCTGCCTCCCCTGGAGTGGCCCCTGTGCAGCCAGTCTGGCCCCTACGAGCTGCGCATCGAGGTGCAGCCCAAGCCCCACCACCGCGCGCACTACGAGACCGAGGGCAGCCGCGGCGCCGTCAAGGCTCCCACCGGGGGCCACCCCGTGGTCCAGGTAAGGCTCTGGGGATCTCCTGGAGGAAAAAGGGGGGCAAGTTCATCTCTGAGATGCTCGCTGGGGGCTGTCCCTGAAAGAGGAGCGCCCTGTGAGCTTTGGGATGTGCTTAAAGTGTGTGAGCTGAGCCATGGTGAGGTCCAGGATTTTGGGAAGGTTGGTTTGGGTTGGCTTCTGAAAGCTCAGAAATGTGGGCAATGTATTTGCTGCCTTTTCTGGGCTGTATAAACCTTGTGTGATCCCCTGTCACGACTGTCATGAGGTGCCTGGGAAGTCACTGCTGAAACAAGTGAGCAAAACTCAGGCTGCCCGTGGTGGAGAGAACGAATTTGTCCCTTTGCTGACCTGAGAGCTGAATGAGCTGAAGCCTTCTTCTGTTTGGAGTGTGAACAGCTTTTCCTTCACCTTTCAAAGGGTGGTATAAAATACTGGCTGAGTAGCTGCAGTGTGGCCAAGTGGGGGCACATCAGTCATTTCCCTCATTTCCCCTGGTTTCAGCCCATGTTTCCTGAAGGAAAGCCAAAGCCAGGCTGGGGTCAGGGCTGTGCTGTATCACTGGGAGAGTGCTGGAATGATGTGTGGAAGCTGAACAGGTCAGCCACAGCTTCAGCCCTCACTAAACAAAGTTGGCTGCATCCCACAGATGTTCCTGACACACTCAGGGCTTGCAGGAACCAGGAAAACATTAACATTTATGTGTAATTTCAAGCATGTGATCAATACCACTAATTTCACTGGGTTGATTTGTACTTAACTTCAAGCATATGTTCAGTATTCCCCTGCAGGCTCACCCCCTTTTAAAATCAAGCCATAAATTGTTAAATCAATGAATTTGTTTGCTTTGATGGAGCTGGATGTACATGTATGGCCTGGGTATTTGAGTAAAGCATGCAGGGTAATAATAAACAGCAGTCCCATTTGCCATACCTCAGTAATGCAGGCTTTTTGGTTTGGGTCTGACAAGCTCACAGCCTCCTGTGGTGTGTTTGAAGCTGCCTGGAAGCAGGAATGATACCAATCAGCACTTGCTCCTTTCTCAGCTTGGCTGCAGCTACAGTATCACTTACCCTCCCAAGGTATCCCTATCAACAGGGTCCTTATTGCAGTGAAGGAGTTTTTGTGACATGGGGAAATAGAATTTGTTTCCTTCCTGCAATCAATATCAATCAAAGAGGCGTTTATATTTTCTGTTGAGGACAGGAACCAATATTGCTAGTTTTATCATAATTTGCCATCAAGCTTCAGGATCTAAAACTATAAATTCAAATGTCCACTTGAGTTCCCCAAGCAGATGTGCCTCTGCACAGCTGGGCCTGCATCTGGGGAAAATATGGACAGTTTCTTTCTGAAGGTTTCTTGTAAAGCTGGAAGTATTTGTTGAATTTGTGTTCACTTGAACACAACCAGGTTCATATGGATGCCAAGTCATGAGATAGTTGCACCTGTATGGTTTATGACATCTCAGACTGGGGGAGGCTAGTAAAATCCAAAGTTTTCATGTTAGAAGTTATTTGGCTTTGGGGGATCTGGTTTTTTTTCCCTCTCTTTCTTTCCCCTCTGTGAAGCTTAACTTTGTCTTCTTGTTAGATGTAAACAGAATATTTTTCTAAAATACAATCCCTTGTGGAACAAATCTGATTTAAAAAAAGCCTTCAATTAACCCTTCATGTGACTAATTACCCAGCTGAACCTGCTGGCAGAAGAGATCATGGCTGGTTTTTGCAGCACAGTGCTGCCCTGCAATATTTATTTTTTGGAAAATGCATTTTGCATGCAGATTTCTTCTTTTGGGTGCTCTGAAGCTACAAACCAGCAGATCTCATATCCTCCAAGCCTTATCTTGTGGTTTATCTTTCTGATGCTGCTTCCTCTTCTTCACGTGTCACGCCTCGAGTTTGTGCCCAGGCTCTGCACCAGTGGTGCACCCCAGCATGGCAGGGAAGGGCCTGGTGGCCAAGCCTCGGGGCAGCAGCGCAGGTGGAGTGGGACATTGGCTGTGCCAGGAGGAGGGGGAGAAGCCCTGCATGCCATGGAATGTTCACTTGTCTGATTTCAGGGCCCTGTGGAGTCCCATGGAGGAGCACAGGCTCCCAGCTCAGGTGTTTGAGTCACTGCTGGGAGGAGTTTACAGCTTGTGTTAACTGTAGGGAGGCTCAGGTTTTAGGGGTGTGAGTATGCCCTGGATGTTAAGGTGCTGAGAATAGCCAGGAGATGCTTTGTAGCCAGGACAAAGGTGAAGTTTCCATGATCCTTCCATCCTGAGGTCCCCCCAGTCACTGAGACCACAGAGGAGGGGGAGGCACGTTTGGTTCCCAGCTCTTTTCCCCAAAGCTGCTTATTTGTACCCAGCTGCTCCAGTCAAGGCTGTGCAGGAGCCTGTCCATTGGGAAAGGCAGTGGCTGCTCCTGTGCAAAGAGCTTGTGGATGTGACTGGGATGGAGATGGCAGAGCAAACACAGTCCTGGAGTGGAATGGCAGAGGTTAAATACCCACTGTTTACCTTGGTACAACATCCAAATGCAGAGCAGGGCTGCCAAACCCCAGTGCTCAGGTGAGGGCAGGGGCAGGCACAGGGACCCCAGCCCCTCCAGCCCTGTGTGCCAGGCTCCCCCTCACTTCTCCTGTCCCAAGCAGGAAAGCTGTGCAGAGAGGGGCTCCTGTTCACCACAGCCAGCCCAACGTTCCCCTGGGTTTAACTTTAAAAATTGTGGTGGCTTTCACTGCTTCTTTTTATTTTTCTTATTAAAAAGAAACTGGAATGGCAGAGTTGTTAGTGGAGCTCACAGGAGCTGCTTTACAATAACAAACGTATGTTCCACTTTCCTTTTATATTTGAATTTTGCCGTCTGTGTTTTCTTGTGGTTTCACAGTCAAAGGAGACATTGTTTCTTAGCCTGGGCTTCCCATGGGGCTCTGACTTTTAACTGTATGTGACTTCCAACATTCAGCTAATTCATTGGTGTGTTAGTGAAACCAGAGCCTTTGATGGAAACTCAAAACCAAATCACAGCTCATGGGGTGATTCACACTCTCACACGTGGGGCCGGGCTGGAGCCGCTGCTGCTGAAACCCTGTCAGCCCTCCCAGAGGGTTTGCTGCCCAGGGCACATCCCAGCAGCTGAGTTTATCCTGTCCCTACCTTCCCCAGGCCCCCGGGCAGGGCAGGGCAAGGCCAGGCTGTGCTGGAGCTGGCTGGTGCTGCGCAGCATCTTCGTGCCACCCTGGCCTGCTCTGGAGCTGGGTTTGGCTCCTGCAGGGGTTTTGGTGTCACAAAGCACCTGCACCTTTCACACCTGATTTACTGCAGGCCTACAGGGCTTGTTTGCACAGCGGGATCCTTGCAGGGGCCTCTTGAGCTTTGAGCTCTGGGCCCTGGGTTTATTTACTGCTGTTCCCCGTGCTGCTGCAGGGATTGATGTGCGGTGGCCAAACCAGAGATTTCAGCTGCATCTGGGAAATTCTCTCCAGAACCAATATGCCATCAAATGTGAGGGTAGGTCAGCAGCCCCGTGCTGTGCTGCAAGCATGGCTATGATTCTGAGTGGAGGTGAATGGAAAGCTCTCACAGAAGCTTCTGAGCCTAACTGAGAATACACAGCTTTTGATGGAGAGGAGTTTTGGCAGAGGTGAGGGGAAGCAGCGTGTACCAGCTGGTTTGAGGGGGATGCCTGTGCAGGTTTTGTGGGTCACAAATTCTCCTGGAAGAGGGAGATGCAAGATAATGATTTCCTGTAGGTTCTCACTTCAGGACTGTGCAGAGGGGGTCAGTGTGCTGTAAAGCAAAGCTGGAATTTCACATGTGGGCACTTCCAGCACAGAGCTCACCCCATCCAGAGCCTGCTGGAGCATCCTCAGGAGGAGTTCACACAGGGTGGGCAGTGTCCTGTAAATTCCCACCAGAGCTCTCTGCTTCTGGGCTTCCCTGCCCAGCTGAGCCTCCAGCTCTCCCTTGCTCTCTCAAGACTGATGTCTGTGCAGTTGGAAGTGCCCTTGTCACCATGGCTGCTGTCAAGCTTTGTGGCACACCAGGGTGGCACAGGGGATGCTCCTGGGGAAGGATGAGCTGAGTGTGGCAGAGGAAGGTGAGGTTTTAGAAAAGCCCTGCTTTGCCACCCTCTGCTGTGCTCCAGCTGGGCTGGGGCTGTTCCACAGTGCCTCTGACAGCTGGCAAGGGTCCAGCTTTGCTAACTGGTGCCAGAGCTCCGTGCTGAGGGACTCCCCCAGTGTGATTGTGTCAAAATCATCAAATTTTCACCCTCTGGTTTCCTGGTGGCACAGTGAGTTCTGTCGTGCTGGGGAGGTTTAGCTCCTTTGTCATGAGTGTGCATGGAAGTGCTTTAATGGCACAGTTGGTTTTCTTAGCCAGCTGTGAAAATGAGAGCTCCAAATCCTCCTCCCTGCACATGGACAGATGCATTGTGCCTCTTCTTTTAAACTGTCATCTGAGATAGCCAAAGCGTCCTGAAAACAGGAGCAGCTCTTCACAGGGGCAGGGAAACTGGAGCCCAGAGAGGAAACAACTTGCTTACATTGCGGCGTGAGGTCAGGCAGGAGCAAACCCTCCTGACTGCTTTCTTCCAGGGGCTGCTGTCTCTGTCCCAGACAGAGACATTAATTATTATTATATTAACCCCATCTGAAAGCAGCAATCCCAGTAAGACACTGAGGGGGAGTCTGGTTGTCATTTACTGTAAGAAACAGCAGAGCAAGGGAGATTCAACCCTTGGAATTTTGACTAAACTGTCACCAAAATAAGAAACACTTAAAACTGAGTATCAAAAAATTATAATTTAGCAGAATCAGATGTTCAAAGGATTGTCTACAGAGGCCTTTTTAGACAGCTTTGGTAGGGAGCAAAGGAACTAAGGCAAAGATTTCCTTCTGGTTTGAGTTCTTTTGCAGTGTCCCAAGTACATTAAATTGAACAAAACCATGTGAGAAGATTGGGCTTTGTTGCTCAATGTCAGCTCTAAGTGAAGCAGGCAGAGGAGCTGCTACATGATACAGTGGCTGGACGAGGTCTTTGTTGAATGCCTGACAGTTATTGATATGCCGCTCTCCCCGAGACAATGCAGTGACATTTTCCATCTCGCTACGAGTATTGTTGAGCAAAAACCTCCCCAAGAAAATCCTTGTGGTCAGCGGGTATTAACGATGGGGATCAACGATCCAAATCCGAGGCTGGAGCTGTTTGCAGCAGGAAGGGGGGGCAGAAACGGGGCAGTCGGCCCAGAGCATCCTCTCGGAGGGTCCGAAAGGCCCGGGGAGAGCTCGGGGAGCGGTGCCGGGGCAGAGCAGCCCTGCTGGTCTCGGGCACGGCAGCAGGAAGGGAGCCCCGGGAGGAAGCGAATTCTCAGGGCTCTGTGCTCGCCTCTCGTTGAACGCTGCTCGCCCGGCTCTGCCGGCCGGGATGAGCGCGAATCGCCGAGCTGACCGCACACATGCACATCCCCAGGGACTTCAGGGGACACAGCCGGAGATCCACGGCCACGGACCAAAGCCCGGCTCACCCTGGGCTCAGAGAGCGGCTAGCCGAGTGCTTTCGAGCAGATAAAACCCCCAAGCCTAGAGAATCCATTCCCCACGTTTATACTTTCCTCCTGGCCACGGCTTGCCTTGTCTAGACAGGAAAGTGCTTGAAAGATGCAGCTTTGTCCATCCCAGGGAGAAAGACCCACAGGCAGAGCTCTGTTGGGGTGAAAGGGAAATAAATGACTCCCTTGTACTCTCCAGAGCAGTTGGTCCCACACAGGCTCTTACTGGGACCCTTCAAGCACACCAGTACCAGTTGCAGATGCTGCTGCTCTCATCGTGCAAAGCCAGCACTGCACAGAGGATTTTGATGTGCAGCAGCCAAACCAGAAATCCCCAAGAAAATTTGGCTTGCAGCCCAGCAGTGAACAGGTAAAGCTTGCAATACTGCTGGGAACTGAGGTGCTGCAGCTGCTGAGCGGTGCCTGAAGTGCCAGTTTGGGGTGCTTGCAGGACAGGGTCAGCATCCCCTGCAGCAGGGCACAAGGCACCACGGGTTTCTCACTGGGCTTTGGCTGCTCATCCTCTGCAGGACCTGGGAAATCACTGCCCCTCTCTGGCCTGGCTTCTGGGTAAGAATAAAAAAAAGTTATCATATTTATTTTCTATGAATCCCTCTTCTTCCTGCTAATAATGTAATTCAACATAAATTATAATGATATTTAAATTCAAGAAAGCATATCCCAGATTTAAAGATCTGAATTTCAAAATTGCACTGATTTCCCCCTGTATAGGTATGTTGTTATCTACAGATAATTACCTACAGAATCTTTAAAGAATTTGCCTTGCTTTCTGACTCTGCTGTCAATGCATCCCTCGATTCCAGCTCAGCTGAGCAGTGTTGCAGCCTTCACCTGTGCAGAGCTCTGCTCTCTGTGCAGCACAGCAGTGACCCTGTGTTTCACATCCCCCCGGCCAGGGGCACTGCCAGCTGCTTGGGTGCAGGGTTTGGTCATCTCTGCACTGGGTAGGGAATGGTTTAGGAGGGAATTAACACCTGGGCTTTAAGTGCTGTGTATTTGGAGCTGAGGTCTCAGTCTGTGGGGAGATCTGAGTTTTGGAGCAGGTCAGGAGAAGTGTTTCACGTGCCTGATGTGTGCTCCCGATGGCTGCAGTGCCAGGGCCATCACAGGGTGTTGTTGGGTGTGTAACTGAACAAACTCAGCAGCTAAGGGCACATCTGCTCATTTTTGCATGCAGAATTGCACAGGTGCCTTCTGCAAATGGCACTCAAATCCTCCCCTTTCCCAAATTTGACTGGTATTGATCCATGGATGGAGTGCAGAATGAATTTGATTTCTCTAGAGGTGAGATGATGCTTTTAATCGGGCCACACATTTCCATTTTGTTTAGGAACCCAATCATAGCAGCAAACCAAACAAGAAAAGTCTCCTTGTTTTCGGAATGATGTTATTTGTTTATCTGCCAAAGTGCTTTGCATTTCCTCAGGTCACAGACCAGCCCATGTCTGGCTGTGTTAATATTGTAAGAGTTAGGCAAAAGCAAAGTTTAAGAAAAATCTTTCAACTGAAAGAAATAGGATCTTAAAGTCCCAAAATAGAGTATGGAAAGGTACACATCATGTCTGGCTTCTCTTTCCCCTTGTGGCAAATGTGACTCAAAGGAGTTGGGTTTTTTCCAACTCGATCTGTATACAGTTTGGGGGAGTTTTATTGTGAATAGGTCACCTTATAATGCACAAAAATATTTCCTCCCAGAGTTCTGTATTCATAAATCTTTCTTGATCCTCGCTCTCTTGAAACTGAAATCCAGATGATTTTGTTTTCTTCATGGAAAGAGAAGTGAGAAAGAGTGAAGGCACACCTTGGTGTGGGGCTGGTGCTCCCCTGGAAGGGCTTGGAGGGAGCAGCTCTGATGAGCAGAACAACACTGAAGCACAGAGATTTTAGAGCAGCTTGGTTGTTGCTAAGGGAGGAAAAAATGAATTTCAAAGTTAGTATTTTAAAAAGCATTTTAAATCTTCACTTCTCAAGGTTTGTTTAAGGGTCAAATTTATTCCACCTTTGCTTCTCCAAAGAAAAGATTGGTGCTTTGGTTAGATATTAAAGCAGCTGCCTGGTGTAGTGGAGGTGAGTGTTTATTGACAGTGACAATCCTCAGCAGTTCAGCTTTAAGAAGAGACATATCTCTGAAGCATAGCTTTGATATATTCATTCATTCTAGCTCACAGAATTTTCTCTACACAAAAGCAGCACAGATGCTCTGTCCCTGCTGAGCAGGGGCAGCATCACTGTTCCCTGGTGCTGGTAAAGAGAGAGCTGCTGTGACATGACCAGAGCTGTGCTAAATTGGTGGTGAAGATGAGTGTAAAACTCTGATTTTCAGGTTCCTGGAGTGTTTCTGTGAGCTGTTCATCTCTGGTTTTTTTTATTCCTTAGTCATCCTACTGTGTTCATAGCAAGTGAAAGGTAGATGGAGATGGTTATGGTAAATGATCAATATATTGGCCCTGAAAATGCAATCAATTGGCTCAAGGATAAACCTTTTTAAATGGGGACACTTGACTCTTTTATATATATTTTTTTTCTCTTTGTATTTGCATTTTATAATGCTATTCTGATTTTACAATTACATCATCCCACAGCATTGCCATAATACCATAAATTACAAAAAAAAGAAGTACTTTTCTTCCACTGACCAAACTGATTTAAAATCTGGTTCTGTGGAGGATCAGGAGGCCTTTTACTGTGTGTTTTATGCCCCTGGGCCAGCAGATGATACAGACAGTGCCCTATGAACAGGGAATCAATTCTTCTCTTCTTTAAGTCTGTATGCATTTATACAACACACACCCACAGGCATGCACATTATTGGACAACCATGAGCAGTTTTGTCTTGGGAACTCATTCTGTACATGAGCAAACACCACTTAAAATTACTTTTAAAGATGGCCAGTAAGAAACCCTGTGTATGTAGCCAGTTCTGTTACAGCTGCTACTGACTGTGCTCACTGGGGGCAGATTTTCTTTTGTAATTTATTATCTGTTTTCCTCCCTTTCAGTCTCCCACCCATAACTCCGGGATTTTGTTCTGCCAGTACAGAGGGGAGAGCAAAAGCTGCTTTGCTGTCCCTGTAATAACCCCTCCCGTCCAAAGGATGCTCTCCTTGTTGTAGCTGGCTCCACCAAGAATTACTCTGTCAGGCATGACAATAAACACACTCAGTGCTTAAAAACTGCTCTTCCCTCACCCCTTGTGCAGACAGGATGGCTTTTGGTGATACAAGGGCTTTGCACTGAAGGCCAGGAAAGGCTGGATTTTGAAAGCCCTGTGCTTAGGGTGAGTTTCTGTGTGGTTCCCAGTGGATCTGGGCTGTGGATCAGCAGAGCCTGACTCCTCCATCAGTGCCTGTTCCCAGCAGATCTGCCATTTTGGCCTCTGTTGCTTTTCATCTCCCATTTGCTTTATCCCTTTCTAAATGTGCCTGTGGCTGCTGCTGTATTTCTCACAATCCTGGCCATGCTGTGTCTCCAGTACCAGCCCTGGTGCTCCGAGTCCAGTTCCCTGCTCCTCTCCTGGCTCCCAGAGGCAGCTGAAGGCTTGCACAGAGCCTCCTGCTCCTCTCCTGGCTCCCAGAGGCAGCTGAAGGCTTGCACAGAGCCTCCTGCCCCGTTCCCCTCCTGCCCATCTCCAGAACGCTGGTGCCAGTGAGGTGTGGGATAGTCTGGGCTGTGCCTGGGCTGGGCTCTGCAGTTTGCTCTTGCACAGCCCCTGCCCAGGGCCTGCTGCCTTCAGTGGAGCTGTTCCTGGAGCTGTTCCTGCTGTGCAGGGGAGGCTGCTCCCTCAGCCCTGCCTGGGGGTCTCTGGGGCACAGCCCCTGGCTTTGTTGGCTCCAGAGTGTGTGCTGGATGAGGAGTGGTGGCTCTGGAGAGTGAGTGTCACTTACATCTGCCACACTGGAGGAAGGCTGCCAGCACTGCATTGATGCTGCATGTGGTCCCCTTCCAGGGGGGAATTAATCCTTCTGTGCAAGGATACCTCCTGCTGACTGGTGAAAAGAAAAAAAAAAGGAAAAAAACCCTGGTTTGGCCATGAATACCATTAGCTTAATCTTCCTTTTCTCTGATCTTCCAGTACTATTTGCTTTGTATGGCTTCATCAAGGTTTTGTATGTGGACAGAGTAATTGAAAACAAATTTGGCATGTCTCAGGCCATAAAGTTCCCTTTCAGCTCGATCCCTGGCTATGTGGTAGATAAATGTCTGGTTCTCATTTTTGGTTATGTGAGAAATTTAGATGGTTTGATTTGTAATTTTGAACGTTAATAAGGAAGGAGAAATTTCCTTGTCTCCCTGCTCTATGGAGGCATTTTGGTTTCCTTGCAGCAAATGGTGTTTGTGAAAAAAACAACAAAGAAGACAGAATAACGTGTGTCCTTGAGGCCTAGAAACCCCAGGATCTGAGGTCAACTAAGCCATCCTTGTGCTGTTCAGTCCCAGATCCAAAATGCCATCTCTACCTGTACAGGTGGTGTTTTAGTATAGTGTAAGAGGCATGGTTGAAGGTGAACCAACAACTGTGGGAAGGATGAACTTCCACGAGCAGTGTGTCAGTGCAGATACCCACATTTATCTGTACATGTCTGCAAACCTCCCTGGTTTCCTGAGGGCTTTGCAGGCCCAGTGTGTGACAGCAGTTTCCATGTCTTGCCAGCTGCACGGGTACATGGAGAACAAGCCCCTGGGGCTGCAGATCTTCATTGGCACGGCGGATGAGCGCATCCTGAAGCCCCACGCCTTCTACCAGGTGCATCGCATCACGGGCAAAACCGTCACCACCACCAGCTACGAGAAGATCATTGGCAACACCAAGGTGCTCGAGATCCCCCTGGAACCCAAAAACAACATGAAAGCAACGTAAGTAGATTTCTTTTTGTTAACAAGGTTGAGGTGGATGAAGCTGGCACTGAAGTTCTTTCTCTTTGGAAAGGAGTCACTTAAAGAATAGTGATGCTCTGGAGGGACTCCCCTTTCCAGCACGTTGGGAGGTTTGTGAGGGCAAGACCCTTTTACAAAACCAGCTACAAGCACCTGGGTTAAAGCTGCTGGGACAGTTCCCATCCAGCAGGTGACCACGCAGGCACTTCTGCTCTGTATTCCAGTTTCTGCAGTGACTGTGCTGTAATCACAGAATGGTTTGGGTTGGAAGAGCCCTTAAAGCCCATCCAGTGCCACCCCTGCCATGGCAGGGACACCTTTCACTGTCCCAGGCTGCTCCAAGCCCTGTCCAGCCTGGCCTTGGACACTTCAGGGTGGGACATCCAGTGTCTCACTAATCCATCATCTCACAGTCAGAATGGGTTTGGAGTGCACTCAGGAAAAGAAGACTCAAATCTCAGGTCCTTGTGCTGCAGGGACACAGTGAGGAGCAAGGGCAGGATGCATTTTACAACGTTTAATGGAATACAAAGCATCTCTTCTGAACTCAGGCAAGTGCTCTGGCCATGAGATCTCCTCTTGTAGCAGGTTAACAGAAAAGCAAGTACAGGCACATCTTGTCTGTATTACTCCTTTCAGTTTTATGGAGGCAGAGGGATGAAGTGGGCACCAGTCTGAAAACTTCAGGCTTGAATGTGTGCCAGGCATGAGAGTGATTGCTCTGCAGAGGGAAGAGCTGTATCTCCATCCTTCAGAGGAGCCTGACAAAATTGGCAGAGCAGTTATGTTTTTAAGCCCCCTACTTCATTGCAAAATCCACATTCTTTCTTCATATTTTTTTAGAAAATATACCTCATTCCTAACAAGGAACCCTGGAATAATAAACCCCTGCACATATGCAAGGGCGAGGAACAGTGTGGGTGTAGAAGCAGCTTGGGGCTTATACCTCCCCAAACGTGATTTTAATTCATATCAAGAGATGAGAAATGATGTGTTTTTAGAACTGATATCAAAATGGGCTGGCAGTGCCTGTTTAATAGCAGTGCTCACTGCCTGCTCTGAGAACTGTTGCTGAGCTTGACAAATAATTGTCACATTTTCCTAACACAGGCGTGTTTGCAAGGTTACACTGGACTCTGGAGAAGCTAATCTGCACTTACACCAAATACTAATTTGCAGTGCTGATTGAAGCAATTCTAATCCTTTCATTGCTGCTCAACCCCATCCTACTCCCTGCACTCTCCTTTTGTGCAGGGACACAGTGAATGGGAGAATGAATATCTGCTCTTGCCTTGCCTGGGAACAATGTCCCCGGGTTTTGGAAGATGACACAGTGGCCTGGGCCAGGCTGGAGCAGTCAGGAGGAGCCAGCAGTGCTTTGGAGCTGAATTCCACGTGCCTGGCTGGTGCAGGCAGTGTGGATTCTGTAACCAGCTGCCCGAGCTGCTGTGATTCCCCACGGGGCTGAGCTGCCCTGCCCAGGTGTGGGCAGGGAAGGGATGCTGGGCAGTCCCTGGGAGCTGGGCTCTGGGGAGAGCTGCTGACGGAGGCTCCTGCCCTGGGCAGGGCTCTGCCTTCTGCTCTCCTGTGCTTAGCACTGGGAAACAAGATTTGGGGTTTTAATGCTTGGAGAGCAGCTTCTGCTGTGGCCAGAGAGCGGGGAGAGGTCCAGCAGCACCCCTCATGTGCTGCATCTGGGGTTTCCTCACCCCTCGTGTGCTGCGTGTCTGGGAACGTCTGGATCCCGAGCAGAGCGTGTCCTTGGAGCTGCTGTGAGCCCCGGGGAGGGAGCAGGTCCCGGGCAGAGCAGTGAGCTGGGCTCTGTGTGTTGCAGCATCGACTGCGCGGGGATCCTGAAGCTGCGCAACGCGGACATCGAGCTGCGCAAGGGCGAGACCGACATCGGCCGCAAGAACACGCGGGTGCGCCTGGTGTTCCGCGTGCACATCCCCGAGCCCAGCGGCAGGGTCGTGTCCCTGCAGGCGGCCTCCAACCCCATCGAGTGCTGTGAGTATCCCTGCACTGCCGCTGCTCTGCTGCCCTGCTCCGGGCTGGCTCTGCCCCCGTGCCAGCTGTGCCAGCTGTGCCAGCTGCGCCTGTGGGGCTGTGGCTCTGCCCTCCCTCCAGGCGCTCCCTGTCCTCAGAGAGCTTTGGGGGGCAGGTGGCTCTTCAGGGGGGCTTGTGAGGGCAGCAAGCTCTGTGCTGCAAGTCTGGGGCCTGCTGCAGAGTTCATTTATCAGTGCATTGCTGCTGGGTCCTGCTGGCTCTCCTGGAAGCAGCATGGGGGTGTGTGTAGGGACACACCTGTGCTGTCCCTGTTGGTGAAGTGTTCAAGCTGTCTGCTTTCCTGGCTTTATTTCGAGTGGAGGCACAATCAGAATTCGTCCTCCACAAACTGGCAGGTGGCTGGATGTTTGAACTCAGACTGGGCTGGCTCCAAGCACTGTGGCCAGTCCTGTGCCAAAGGAGTGACCAGAGTCCTCTGGTCTGAGCTGTGGCAGGAGCACAGCTGAAACGGAGGCACAGCCCTGATTCTGGGCTCAGGTGCATTCTGGGCATTGTTTTTTCTGGCTGTCAGTGCCAAGGGGTGCACAGCTCAGGAGGCTGAAGCACAGGTGGTTCTGGTATTCCCCTGAGGGACAGAAGAAAACTGGCAGTTTTGATTTCTGAAGTGCAAATCCCATAAACGTGTGAGCTCACAATCTGCACCTCCCACTCATTATAACTGACTGGATCCTGAGAAAGAGAGGCCTCTGATGAGGCCCCCTGTGTCACAGTCATTTCTGGAAGGGCTCTACCCACTTTACTGGTTCCTGTGCATCCTGTGATGCTTTTTGTTGTTAAATGGTGCCTTTTTGTGGTTTGGGGATTTCACAAATACATAATGAACAGTTTTCCTCTGCCTTTGCTGAATGACTCACCCCTTTAGCAGAACCTGTCTTGCCATAAGTCATGTGAAGAAAGCCATTGAGTCTCTCATGTGTCAGTTGTATTTATTGAGATGCAGACTTTACTTGAATACAGCTGCTTAGAATGAGAGAAGCCAGTTCTGGGTGGGAAATCAAACTGGCTGGTGAATTATTGATGGCAGCTTCTTAAAAAGCAATACAAATGAATAGTCCAGGCAAGGCTGGGAGAGGATGATGGCTATGGATGATCTCTTGGCAGTGTTTCTGAGAAGGTACCAACTATCAGAACGTTTTAGCAGCTGAGTGAAGTCTCTGGGCACTGTGATGGGGAAGGGACAGCAGTGGGAGTAGCCAGCACCTCTGTCCATAGGAAATTGTCCCATTCCTCCGTGGGAGCAGATGGCTGAAACAATAGTGGCCTCCACCCCAGACGTGTCCCTGCTGGAACAAAGGTCCATTTGCTAAAGGAAGCACTCAGAGAGGAGCTCCTGGGGTGGGGAAGCTCCAGGTGTAACTCCTACACCCTGCAGGCAGGAAAACAGCTCCAGCCCAGGGCAGGAGAGGCTGGCCCTGGGTCCCCCAGGGAGCCCCACAGATCACCCCCCACCTACTCAAATTCTCCTCAGGAAAAGCAAGCATGAGTAAGCCAGGCATTCCTGGGGCCCTTCCACAATGGCACGTTGTGTTTGTGCCCATCACTGCATTTCAAGCAGAAATCCAGGCATGGTTTGCAGAATAAATCACATTTTTCTGAGCTGTATGCACACACCTAATTTGCCTGTGCAGTGAGTGCTGTGGCAGAGCCTTGGTTAAGATGTTGAGGCATTTATTCTGAGATGTCTTTGCATTGATGAGTCTTAGGGGTATTAAAAAGCCAAGGGTGGAGATACCAGTATGAGTGGCTTATTGTTAGTGGTTTTTTTTTATAATTTAAGTATTAAAATATTGCCTGCATAGAAGACAGCAAAGCTCCTACAAAAAAAAAACAAAAACAACAAAACAAACAAACAAACAAAAAATGTATTTGATCCCCAAGGAAATAAAATGAGAAAGTTTGATTTTTGGAATAGTAGATATACAGGCAGTTTGGGGAGATATGTTAAGGACTGTGCTTTTCTGAACTCAAGGAAGCAGGGAATGACGTGATCTGGAGTACTAAGCCTCTGCCATTTAGTGTGTATGTTGCATATTTAGCTCTGTTTTTGCATTTCAGTAGCACTCCCTATCTCAGCCTGGTTCTGGGAAGACAGTTACAGACATCAGGGGGCTCAGCCAGCATTAGCAGTGCAGCCTAGATCTCACTAGAGGAGGTAACCTCAGCTTGTCCCAGCCAATCTGCACACCTTGCAGGGCTCCCAGGCAGTCCCAGGTAGGCTCAGGTGCCCTGCCAAGAAGGGGCCCTGGGGCTGGGGGATGTTTTCTTCTTGTCCCACCTTCTGTGCTGCTGGGATTCACTTTTTTCCCTTTGTTTGGGTGTTTTATCACCTGGCCAGCTGAGAACCCTAATCCCAGGGGCTCTCCTCGGGATCCCTCCTGTCTGGTAGCAGAAATGCTGTCCCTCTGGGGAAGCCTTGGTGAGCAGCAGCTCCAGGATCACGGCCCATTTCCCTTCCCAGGGCTCCCCCGGTGCGTTGCTACCAACAGAGTATCCGAGCGCTCTCCTCCCCAGAAGCTGATCCCCAGGAATTCCCAGCAGTGTCAGCAGATCATTAGCTGCAGTGAAGCAAGAACTGTGAAACAGCTGCTTTTCAGAGGGCTGTTTGATTCCACCTCATCTGTGTCACATTCAGCATTGACAGATTTTCGGAGGGGATTTCACAGGTTCAGAGCATCATCCGGAGCGAGCTCCTCCCCAGGAGCTGTGTGGGAGGACAGGGGGTGATGTGTGGTTAGATGATCACTTGTGCCTTAAAATGGACCTCAGACCCAGACAAGCCTGCACCATTCAGCAGCTTTTTTCTGCTGTTGCCTGTTGATTCATCCTGAAGCCATTGGGGAGGCGCAGGCATTTGAAATCCCTCTGAGAACTGTGGCAGCAGGCCATGGCTCAGGCAGGTGTGGGAGACCACGCTGCTGTAGGTGTGTGCTGGAGAGGTGGGAGAGATCCCTTCTCCTGGTGTGCTGCAGCTGAGCAGTGAAGTGCCAGCCCCACGGGGATGTGGGGGACCCTGAGCCCGTGTCCTGCCTGCCCTGGCTCCTGCCCCATCCCTGCTCAGGGCTGGCTGTGTCCCCACGTCCGTCCCTGCTGGGACAGCTCGCTGCTCTGGGCTGGTGCTGGGTGAGCTCTTGCTGGGCCAGCAGGGCTGTCACAGAGCTGCTGGTGACATTGCAGGTCAGGGGTCACTGCGTTCACCTGTCCCTTCAAACACAGCCACGTGGAAAACCACCCCTGGAGAGGCTGGACACTTGCAGCCTGTTAGTTTTGAGCTGTGAGGATGATTTCTGTAACATCAGCTCCGTTCCTTTGCCTTTCCCCAGGAGCTGGAGCTCGTTTCTTGGGGAGTGGGTGGGCTCTGGTGTTACAGAAATTGTTAACCCTGGGCTGCCTCTCCAAGGCAGATTTGTCATCACCTCTGGGAGTCAGGCTGGGTGCCCCAATTCTGTTTGCAGTCCTTGGCTGCGGCCTCCTGGAGCAGAGGGAGCAGGGTGGAATCCAGGGTAGTAGGGCAGCTCGTTGTGCTGTCAGCAACCAAAAACTGCTTCATGCAAATGTCTGAGTGGGAGGCTCAGGAGTGTCCTACACTGGGCCCCAGGTTTTATTCTAATGAATCCTGTTAAACCTTCCCAAAGTCTGTCACAGTTCTTGCTTTGCAGAGTCCATGTTTGCTGACTCTGAGCTGTGCTCATGAGTCCCCTAAAACGCAAACTTAAATTGCACTTGGCACGAGAGAAGGGGACTAAAATCTTGTTCTTATAATAGATATTCCAAGGTGGTGAAAAAGCAAAACAAACAAAACTTATTGCTAAAGAACCGTGTGTCCATCTAGAGGAATGTAAATAGTTTCTATTATTGGCCGTATTTTGTTCCGTTAAATTGGGTCAAATTTCTTATTTCCCTTTAATCAATTTCCCTGGAAGTTTCCTTTATTTTTCTCTCCTTCTAGTAGATTTTCCCATAATATTAGACAATCTGAGCCTATGATTTGTGACACATTAATAACTACAGAGGAAAGAGCTAGTCATGTAAAAGAATGTTGTCTTGGCAAGGCAGCGAGTGCTTTTCCTCAGCTGGGAGTTGTGCTCTTGGAACACAGCAGCAGGCAAGAAGGAGCCCTGCTTTATTCAGATAGAAAAGCAGAAACAAATGGTCTCTTTGCACTAGGGAGATACCTATTTGCAAGTTTAACCATAACCATGATTATTATGGGAGTCTCATGGTTTCCAGTTGAATTGAATGAATTTTTTCCCCCTTTCATTTCAACTTCAAGACAGTCCCGCAGTTGGCTGCCAGTGCAGCTGACAGAAAAACTGCTGCTTTCTCTAAAGAACACCTTCTCTCTCTTGAAGCACCGAATGTAAAAGCTAATTCTGACAACATTTGCCACTCTGAACGTGCAGCTGAAATATTTCAGTCTTTAAAGCTGGAGTCAGAGTGAAGGGGATGCCAGCCTTGCTCTGGGTCAGCTCCTGCTCACTTCTGGTCTTTAGTGCTGCTGTGGTACAAGCCAACAGCCCAGCACACGCAGAGTGCTGAGCAGCATTCCAGCAGAGCACATCCCTGCACGAGGATTGAAGGGAAATGCTGTGCATACCCACAGGGATGAGTGACAGAGAGGCGAGCCCAGGCCATGGCTTCCCTGTCATTCATCACACACTGGCTTGCTGAGCTGGCTGCAGTTCATAGAAAGTTTCACACTTATCTGACACTGCTGCCATGGCTGCTTGTCACTTCTCCTTTGCGAGGACATCGTAAATTATCTGCAGAGGAGGAGGTGGAGAAAAGCTCTCTATTTTTGGTGCTTTTTGCTTGGATGGCTCTGCACAAACTGCTGATTAAGTCTTGCTGGCAGCAAATTAGAAACTGTTGTCAGTCACACTGTGTTCTTCTTTTCAGAGTGTTGAGACCACATTCTCCAGGTTTCCCCATGAGGGCTGGAAATCAGCTTTATTTACTTGGTTTGTACATCTTCCACTGCTCCATGCTCCTACCAGGAGGGAAATTATCCTGTCCTCCTGATCAGAAATGTGCTTCTCTCTAGGGTGCCTTGCTGATGTCTCCCTGGCTGCTGGAGATGTCTCCTGCCCTTGGTCCTCCCATGGCTGCCCAGCCTTTGTCTTTGCTCCCACTGCAGAGCTCAGGATGCTTCGGGGAGTGATGCAGGGGATCAAAGTCTCTCAAACATTAATGAGTTGGATGAGTGTTGAGCACAGCAGCTCTGTTCCTATCAGTCCTACCACAGGCAGCTCGTGGTAAATAAACCCAGTGTGACAGCAGGAATGAAATATTTGCTTTGGCTCATTGAGGTTTGCACTGAGGTGGAAGAATTAATCCCATAACAAATTACACCTCTGCTATTGCTTCCAGGGGTCAGGGTTTCTTTAGCAGCAGACATCCTGCTCTAGCTGCTCTTCTCAAGCCCAGCAGGAATCAGGGGCTGGATCAAGAGCCTTTGGAGGTTTGCAAAGACATGGCAGGGGTGGTGAGTCCCAGCTCGAAGGCTTCCAGCAAGCTGGGGGCTGGGCTGCTCTGGGCAGGGTAAGGACAGAGGTGTCCAGAGAGGTTCTGAATAGTTGTTCTGGTGAGGCCACCTCTCTTAAACAGCCACAATTTTGGTTTGTTGGCTTGTGAGTTAATCACAGGTAGCAGTGGCTTTGTCCTCGCTGAGCTGCACTGAGCCTCAGTCCTGCTCCTCCTGATCAGGTGTCACAAGGATCAAATCTCTGCTGTCTCACTGCCAGCAGTGGGGACGACAGAGAGCCTGAGATCTGGAGTCAGTCTGCATGTGTGGGACAGAGTGGAGGGGCTTCGCTGTAGCAGGAGGTCATGACAGAATTATAGAATTATGGGATGTCTTGGCTTGGAGGGGACCTTAAAGCTCCTCCAGTCCCACCCCCTGCAGGGCAGGGACACCCTCCACCAGGCCAGGCTGCTCCAGCTGACATTGTCCCTTGTCACCTCCCAGCAGCAATGGGTGACACCCTGCCTGGGGGACATTTGGAGCTGCAACAGACTTGTCCAGGTCATCAGTTTTCTCGAGACATCCCCTTTGCCCTGAAAGGCAGATCTCCTCTCTGCTGAGGAGGAGAGGGGTGGATGCTGTGGGCAGGTGGGGAAGCAAGCCCCACCTTTGCCTGCCTTGGCACAGTCCCCGTGGTCAGTTGTGCATCCCCTGTGAGGCGCTCAGCCTGCTGCCCGTGCTCAGCTGCTCTGCAGCTGCTGGCACAGGCTGGGGCTGGCAGCAGTGGGTGCAGGAGAGCCTGGGGGGGCGGTGGCAGCCCCTGCTCCCTGCAGCCTGAGCTCCCTGGAGGTGCTGCAGGGCTCTCGCTCAGACAGTGGCTCCCTTTCTGTCTTGTGTCACTGCGTGCATTGTGTTTCTTGGCACCACGAATCCATGACATCTTGATTTGCAAACAGTCAAATAAAATAGAAAAATAATGTCCCCTGTTAATAGGTTGACACACTGCTTCAGGCCAAGTGTGAGTATTTCTATAGCATTTGCTTTGCTGCCTTATGTCAGTAACTGTTGCTATTGAAAGTAAACACCCCAACTGGTTAAATCAACAGTGTTTTGTTTATTCAAAGCTCATAAACTCCAGTAGCTGTAGGTCACTTTATGAAGTGCCAACCCCTGGGGAAAGAGAAGGAATAGTGTGAAATTATTGCATGCAGTGCACCCATCATGAGCCTTAGAGGAAGGGGATTTATTAGCAATTAATATTTCTTGCAGAGGAAAAAAAAATAATCCTATTGAGGCAGCTCCACACTGAAGCTTGAACCTCTGTACTGGTGGAAATGGGGAAGGGGGTGAAGCCTTCTTACACGCTTGGGTGAAAAAAAGAGACCTTGGAAAATGAAAAGTGGCTGGGGCTTTTATTATTCGAAAAGGATTTCAGACCACCCAAAGGGAGGAGAGGAATCCAGGTGAAACAGGGCAGGGGAAACCCTTGAGTGGTGTCTGCACTGGGGAGCTCAGTGGGGCTGCTCCAGGTGGGATTGTTGTGCAGGCACAGCTCTGGAGGTGCCCAAAGCCATGCCAGGTGCAGCAGCTCCAGATGTGACTGAGAGGAGTCAGTGTCACTTCCAGGCCAAAATCTGTCCTTCCTCATGCTGAAAAAGCCTTGGACACCACTGATCTGTGGGATGGCAGGTACCAAGCTCTCTGTTAAAACAACAAAGCTGGAAAGAGATGTAGGTTAATCTGGAATTTCGATGACTTAGGATGTTTTGGAAGTGAAATGTGATGATTGAATAGGAATAAAGAGTGTCCAGGGCAATGCTTAAATACTTAAATGTTTTCTCTTGACTGTTGTAGACATGCTTTTTCATGATTGCTATTTACTCTTAAGCCTTTGAGGTTACAGATCTGTCTTTGTGATAAATCCAATTAGGAACTCATCAAAAATGTTAGTATTTTGGGAAATAAATTAATCGTACAGCCATGTGAAAGAAATTATCAGCGTCTTTGAAAGTAATCTGAATCTATATTTTTCAACTGGCAGTATATTAGCCCAGATGTTATATACTTGAAAAGAACAATGAGTCCTAAAGCAGTTTTAAATAGATTTCAAAAATGCCTCTCAAATGGCATAAGAAAGTTACAACTATTCAATTACCTCTATTCTTTGATAAGAGCAAAATCTCTGTCTCGTGTCTGAAGGGTTCAGCAGAGCTAGAGAAGTTGCTGTGAAAGGTTTAATGCTTGAATTTTCTCACCAGATACTCTAACATTTTCTCCAGGTGCCGAGAGGATTTGTTCTTTGCGAGGGCTGCAGAGCAGTGCCAGGTCAGGTCACAGCCTGCCTGGGTGTGAGTCAGGCCCAGCACTGCACATCCAGGATCACATTCCCTCATTTCTGGCTCTGCAGCCAGCGGTGTTCAGTGAAGGCACAAGTGCTCAGGGTCTCTGTCAGGGAGAGCTGAAATCCAGCCAAGGCAGCTGGGAAAGAGATGAGCAGGATCCCCTGGAGGCCTTTCCAGTTGGGGTGGATGGATCTGGAGGAGTTGGAGTGCAGGTCATGAACTCACAGTTCACCAGCCCCGAGCTGCTGCCCACCTGCTCTGCTCACAGGGAAGCTCCTGATGTTTTCCAGCTGTCTGTGGTGTAGGGAACAGCTCTCACATCTTCACTTCCTTCAGCTCTCACCTCTCGACAGCAAACACTTGGGATGGCTCTGCAGGGCTCTCCAAGGCTTTTCTGACCATGCAGTGGCTGTTCTAATGGCATCAGAGGAAAGTAGGTGGAGAGATGGTGCTCTCCTGATTTTCTGGCTGGGGAAAGAGAGAATAACTCGCTAAAGTCACGCTCCAAATTCGTGGCCAAGAACAGTAAAGACCTTAGAAAGCCTTGCTGACGTCCGTGTCATCTGGATCCCACCCTACCTTTCCTTCCCTTGCCTTTCACAGTCAGGCTCAGTCTGTGACACAGGGCCCTGCTCCTCAGATGTTCAGGCTCCTGCAGAACATGCTTGGGAAGCCCCTGGGCTGCAGCAGTCCTGCTGTGACCCCTCCTGCTCACAACTGGGGGTTCATGGCTGCCCCCAGGGCTCGGTGCCCGCACTTGGAGCTGGAGATGGAGCTGTTGTTGGCAACCCCTGTGCCAGGCCTGCCCTGTGGGAGGCACTGGGATTTTGGAAAAGAGGTTGATTTTATTTTTTTCCCCCCTCTGAAGGAATTCAGTGTTATTCAGTGGAATCCTCTGTGCAGGTGGAATTTTTGGGCTCTAGGGCTGTAGTGTGCCTGCACTTGAAAATTTGGCCGTTGACTTGGAAACAGGCATGGGCAAGTTTCAGCTCATTCATCCAAGCTGTCCTTTCTCAAGGACAAGGAGCAGGGCCAGCACAGCTGAACCACTGCAGCCAACTCCTGAATGTTTCCAAATAAAATGCCTTGAGTAAGTTTATTTTTCCCTCTCGGACCTAAATTTAGCGCCCTGGAGAAGCTGCTTTGGCAGTCAGGGGATGGTAACGATGACAAGATCAATCTGTGGATAGTTCTGGGAAGATTTGGAAAGTCCTGGTAAAACAGAGCTGGTTTCATTCATGTTTGCAATTTGTCCACAGCCCAAAGGTCTGCTCATGAGCTTCCAATGGTTGAAAGACAAGACATTGACAGCTGCCTGGTTTATGGAGGACAGCAGATGATCCTCACTGGACAGAATTTCACAGCAGAGTCCAAGGTGGTGTTCACAGAAAAAACATCAGGTAAGGCAGGTTTTTCCTAACTTTCCCTAACGGGATAAGGCAAAGCTGTAGTGCCAAATCTCATCATAAGATTTGTGTCATGATACTCAAGTGAGTAGTCCCATTCAAGTTCATGTAAGTAAAACCATGTGAGTAAAGTTAGACTTGGGAGCAACTGTTTGTGTTGTTGCTTCACAAGAATCCAGGCACTGGGAATCAGCAGGGACAGGATTTGTTAGCAGAGAAAGGAGATGAGCACTACAGTGTTCCTCTGTGCTTGCTTAATCTCATGTTTAGTGAATGCTACCGTAGAAATCATCATTGAAATGAATATTTTTATTGATGTGAGCTACAGGCTAAGATTTTTTTCTTTCCTCTAGAAATCTGTGGTGGAAAAGCAAACATAGTGTGTCTTTTTATATAAAATTATTTTTATACATAATGAATCAATCCCTTCTCCTTCTATATTTTTGATTGTAAACTTTGTGTTCCCTTTGTGCTGTTAAGAAAACCTGGTGCTTAGAAGTTTTCTGTCAGTGAATTGAGGTAGAGGTACCTTAAGTGATATGTCCAGTGACTTGCAAGGAGTTTAAGAGATTGCATTGCCCAAGTGAGCAGCATGTCCATGCTCTATGGGGTAATGCCATTGGAAAAAAGTGAGAATTGAGCCAAAAATGAATGTACATTCATGAACATACATGGGCACCAGCTGGTGACATGGGGGGGGGAAAAAAAGCATCCTGTGGGTCCCAGCTCCTTCCCACAGCAGCAGCAAGCCAGGCTGTTTTTGCAGGTATGAAAGGCTCTGAAGAGCTGTGGAGGTTCAGATGAGCCTGTGCAGTCAGAGGATTTCTTTTGGCACGCTCTGTTTCCTTTCAGCCCATGGATTAATTCCTTCCCACTGGGCTGCCACTGTTCCACCATGTCAGCGCCTGGGGAAGGTGCTGGGGAACATCTTGGCAGCCTGCAGTGCTACCTGTCCCAAGAATGCTCTGCAGTAGCTGCAGGAGATGATCCACTCAAAGGAGGCAGCTCTTGGTGCCATTTCGAGGAAACATCCCAAACGCCCTGCCCCTGTTTCCATAGGAGAGCAGAGAAGGCTCTGGCTGCAAGAGATGTTAGAAAGTGAAAAGAACAACAATATTTTCCACACTAAATCTAAAGCTTTTCTTCACTGCTGGGGAAACTGCAGTTTTTTCCTCTTTTTTTCCCTCCTGGTAGGGGAGAGACAGGACTTATCCCAGCAGCAGTGCCCAGTCTGGAGCAGGGATTTGCTTGCTGGTGTTCCATATCCTGCCTCCCCCCAGCCCTCGGCCTCTGCAGGCAGTCTCAGTCTGCTGGACTCTGAGTAAATGACTGGCAGAAGGGGATTTGGAGGATGGGAGGTCCAGAGTCAAACGCTCAGGCTGAATCAGAGCTCTGTGTGGTTTGCAGTGGGTTATCTGGGGGACTCTGTGCTCAGTGCTTCTCTGTGTGTTCCATAATGCAGCAGCACCTCTGGCAGAGGTGCCTGAAGTGCTTTTAAATGAAGATTGCTTTGTTTAATAGGTGTGTCCTAAGGTGAGGAAGGTTAAGAAGCTGGGCTGGACATGCAGGTCATGCATGGGCTGAGTGCAGCAAACTGAGAATTGCTTTGTGCCTGCCTTGTCAGAGGTTGATGAGTATCCCAGCTCACCTGAAAATCAGGATCTTGTGCACCTGAGGCTTTCAGCCTCCCTCATTCTGCACTGTAGACAATTCTAAATCCCCCTGGGATGTCTGTTGATAGTTGCCATTGCCTTGGGCTGCAGGAGCCCAGAGCAGTGAGCCCAGCTGTGCAGCCCCAGGCATCGACGGAGCAGTGTCTGGGTGGAAGGGGGAGCAGCTCATCCACCCACGGCTCCCCTGCCCTGCACAGCCCGTGCAGAAGGTGCTGATGAGCTGCTCAGGGGCAGGGGAAGCCACAGGCCCCGTGCTGGGGTGGGTGGCAGCACAGCTCTGCTGACCCCAGCTGCAGCAGGCTGTGTCTCTTCCAGAGCACGCCGCTGCCGCGGAGCCTGTGAGACAATCACACCTCTGTCGGGGCAGGAAGATGCAGCAAGCTCGCAGGGGGAGCTTGGTTTGCTTAGAGTTTCATTTTAACAGCTCACAAACCTTGTCTGTGCTAGCAAGTGGTGCTGGATTTCCCACTTCTGCCACCAGTTTTAGCTGTGCTGGTAACAGCGAGGGTGAGAGCAGCGGTGTAGGCAAACATCCCACAGCTTTGGGCACGCCAGGCTCCACAGAGCTCCTTGGCTTGGGTGTCCAGTGGTTAGGATGAGAGTGGCAAGGCTCTTTCCCCCCCCCAAAAATCTTTCTTCAAGTATTTTTGTGCAGCCAGATTTTTTCATTGTTCCACAGACTCCAAACTCCAGGTGCCTTTGGATCTGGGGAGGGTGTCACTCATATGCTTTACAGAGCTGAGGGAGCTGCTGCTTGGGGTCACAGTTGTAAATTAGGTTTCATCCCTCAGGGAAACACTCAGAACCTCTTTCCATTTCCTCTGGATCTTGTAGACAGTTCTCACCCACCATTAGGAAGGCAGAGGAACGTGGAACTGGTCACATTTGTGACAAAAATACGTGTCCCCGTGAGCAGCAATGAGCAGGCTTGCTTTGTCGTTTCACAGAAGTGCAGATAGTACATTTTTCCATAGAAATACCTGGAAAAGAAGGACAATTCCCTGCATTGTGGGGGATGTCATTGTGGCAGGGAGTGTCGTGTCACGCGAGCCGCCGGCGGTGGCGGGAGCTGCTGGGGACAGGGCTGGGACAGGCTCAGGCTCAGCCTCACGACAGGAAATGGCAGCAGGAAACACAGTGAAGGGGCTGGAGCTCAGTGCTCCGAGGGATAAAGTGCTTGTGTTTGAAATGCTGATGCATAAATAGCGTTGATTTTCTGAATGCTCAAGTTTATCAACATGCAAGCCTTAGAGTTCTGAGTTCTTCTTACGGTTATCTCTTGCTGATGCAAGATCATGAAATGTAGCTGCTGTGAGCCACGGGAGCTCATGAATTCCTTAAGCCCAGCACACAAATGCAGAGTTTGGCTGATGGAGTTTGAAGATCTGAACTTGGAGACACGTAACAGAGCCCAGCTAAGTTAAAGTAGGTCAGGGAAGCAACCAGATTGGACTGTATTCTTGTAATTTTGATCTGGAAGACAAAGCTTGAAAAGCAGTGTTGGAGCTATCAAGGACTTGGAATAGGGTGAAGGTCGAGGGTGTTAGTGTTTGGTTGGGGCCCAGATCTTACAGTGCAGTTAAAAAAAGAAGAGATCTGGAATTCCCCCTTTTATTTATTTTAATTGTCTTGTAATAATTTGCAAGTCAGATGCTGGTTGCGTTGTGTTTACTCCCAGTTGTGTACTGGTTACTGCTGCTCAGCTGTCAGTGGTAGAGGAGGTTCGTGTTTCTCAGGGAGAAAAGTGCAAATGGGCTGTGATTTCCCCTGCCAAACTCTTCTGGTGGCCACATGGACATCGTGAATCATCTCTAGGACAATGTGGGTGGTGGAGGAACAGCCCAAACACAACGTCCATCCCTGGAGTGGCTCCACCATAAATCTCCAGCTTGGGCCAGGCAGGGTAAGGAGAGGAGGTGCTGCCTGTGCCCTTTGAACTGGGGCAGCTGCCAGGGCCCCCAGGTGTGGACATCCACAAAATAACAAAACAAATGGGACAAAACAAATCTGCCCAGCTCTGGAGCCCAGCAGTGGTGCTTGGCCACACCTGGATGTGTCCTGGCTGCAGGCTCGGGCTGGGGTGTGCAGGGTGGCGGTGCTGGTTGAGGTTTTGTGTGCACAGTGCCCAAAATGCTGCACCCCACGTGCTGGAAACAAGCATGGAATGTGTGCCAGGGGATCCCAGGAGTCCTGCAGGACAATGCACTGCAGGGCATGGTGGTGGGATGGCATCTGGGCAGGTTTAATGTGGACAGAAGCTTACTGTGTGTGGGTTTGAGGGTAGGATCGTGTTCTCTATGGGAGACATGAAAGGAAATTCCAACTCTGTCTACAGCAGTGCTCCCCTTTTTGCTAGGTCAGTTCCTCACCATGCTCCAGACAGGGAGCTGAATCCCTTTTTGTAGTCTGACAGTTTCATGAATGATCCAAGCACTCCTGGGAAGTGCAGAAAATAACAAACAACTTTCAGCAGTTAACTCTGTGAACTTAATAATGCAACATTAATGATGCAGTTTTCCCAGGCAAATTCAAGATAAAATAGACAAAAAAGCTTTTTAAAAAACTTTCAGTGTTTTCCCAGGTTCATTCAAAAGAGATGTTTGCTACTTGAACAAATAAACAACTTTGAATATCGAATGTGAGGGTAAGGAGTATTAATCAGGAGGATTGGTTTGCCTGGTTCTGCTGTGCAAATTAGAAAGTTTCAGGATAATGGGGCACCTTGTGCCTCTCCTTGCTGCTGTAGCTGCTGAAAGCCAGCAAACCTTTCTCCCCAAAGGTTTTCCCCTGGCTGGAATGTGCTGCTTCCCCAGGTGTTCTTGTAATCCTACGGGGCATTCCAAAAAAACAGGGATTCCAAAAAAACACTGCAAAACAGGAAAAAATCCAGGGCTCACCCAGAGAAAAATGCAGAAGAGTGTGGCTGCAGAAACGGAGTTGCCATAGCTGTTGGAGACTCAGCGAGACAGGGTGGAATCCAGTGTTTTGGAAGGTTTCCCCGTATGACACAAGATTTTGGAATTTTACAGCTGGTAAATCCTTATTAACACAGGCAGCCACTGCTGGCCTGGATTCCCTGGCTCACTGTTTACCATGGGGGCGCCTGATGGAAGTGTGCCTGGTCCTGATTATTCAGCTTAATTGTTTAGGGAGAATATTAAAAAATAATCATAACTCTTGGCATAAACAAAAGGCAGAGAGACAAGCTCCCATCACCTGTTGACAGAAAATTGATCATGAAGAAAGCTGGCATGGGGAGTGGAATTCCCTGTTCTCCCACTTAGTCATCGCATCCTGGTGTGACTCATTTTATTACATGGAGGTTCCCAGTGGTTTTATTTTGAGAGAAGCTTTTGTTTAATAATTTATACACACACACACACACAAACACACTTATAATCTTAAAAAAACAACAAATCTATTCTGATGAATTGGCATAAGGAATCATTTGGAAGAGCTCTGGAATGAAATACTGTTCCTCCTGCTTCACTGTTCAACTACTGTATTTATGTTTTATTTTAATGGGAATTGAATTCCTCAACAATAGATGGGGAGAATTCGCCTCTAGACTTGTTCTCACTGTGCAAAATGTCAGATTTGGGGCTGGGCTGGCTGGTGGATGAGTAATCCATTGCCCTTTTACCTCCCAGACCTTGCCCTGTATCTCCAGCCTTGGTGACTCAAACTTCTGTCCTCAGTGCAGCGAAGGCACTGGCCTCTGCTCTTAACAAACAGAGCTCCATTAACTGCAGTGGGCAGTCTTGCTTCAGAAAGAAAAAGAAATCCATGAAAATGAAGCTCAGGGATAAATTTAATAGTTCTGCTTTTCATGAGTTTTAAATACACTCATGTTGTGTTTGCTGTAAAGTTTGAAAATGGTTTTGAAGTAAGAGTTTAGAAGGAGACAACTGCTGAGGACCAGATGCTGAGCAGCCTTGTGCTGGCCTGAAGCAGGGTAAGTTCCCAGCTAAAATCAGAATTTGTCCCTGAATTTGTCTGGAATTTGTCCAGAGCAGCAGAGATTCTGAGTGAGGGTTCCTCATAAGGTTTCTGCTGCCCAGGGTGGTTTTGTCCAACTGGAAATCAGTCACTGCCCTCCCTTTGTTCTTGGGGTGGCTCTAAAAACCCTCCTTTGTTTTCCAGAGATGCCTGTCATCTACTGATAAAAGCTGACAGAGATAATTGTGCTTTTCTGGAAGTCCTTCCAAGAATCAGAGTGCATGGGGACAGTTCCTGCAGGCCCAGGGGGAGCTGTGCAGAGCTGAACTGTGCAGAAATGTGCAGAACTGAGCACTCAGAGCCCTGCCCCTCTGGTCACCAGGCTGGCTTTCTCTGGGGAACCAGTAACAGGTTGTTCATTAAGTAATTTGTGTAATGCTTGACTGAAAAGCAGTGTACATTTGCAGGCCTAAAATCACATGCAGGCGTGGAATCCCATCCAGAATCAGCACAATAGTATATTTAGTCTTCAGCTGCAGAGAACTGCAGAGAACATTTCCTGAGCCTCTCAGTCCATCAGTCATGTTTGTTCAAATAAAGCAGTGAGTTTGTTTCCCTGCTAGTTACTGACCCCAAAGTCATGAGTAAGGGATCCTGAATAATGTGTAAAGGCTGTAACTGGTTCAGAAAACCTTTAATTGGCTAATTAAAAAGGGTCCTATAAGGGACTGCAGAGAATCACCCAAAATGTTCCTAATGCAGCCTGACATTTTGATTTCCCCCAGTTTGAAGCAGGACTCTTGGTATGATGGCAGTTTGGGTTAGGAAGGGTAGAATTACTTTCTTCCAACAACTCATTCATTCCCCCAAAGAGTGCTGACACAATCAGATCTCTCATCGGGGTTTAATGCTAAGTCTCATAGCCCTGAAGCAGCACAAAAATCTCTATTTCCTGAACATTTCACTGACCTGTGGTGTTAAAGACTTGCCAACTAAGACAAACCATTAAATGAGCAGGGAACCACAACAGTAAAAATACTGCATGAGGCAGCTGTGGCTGGTAAGACCTCAGGGTCTAAATCCAGGAATATTTTATCATCCTGAGTGCAACTGCTGCCCTTTCCAGAGGCAGGGCTTGGATTCCCTGTGGTGGAGGCACAGCTTGAAAGGCACCACACACACAGACCTGGCCCTGGACTCCTCAGTGATCCTTACAGCTTTCTGTCCTGTCCGTGGTGGAGGCAGCTTGAACTCTATGCAATCAGCAGCTATCTGCACTTGTAGACTTTGGATTAAATTATTAATCGAGCTGGGTTTAGTCTGCTGTGTTTCCAAGCAGGAGCTGTTTGTCCCATTGTGGTGTGACTGAACTATGGGGTAATTCAGGCAGAAGGGATCTCTGGAGTGTTGAGCACAGCCTCCTGCTCAGAGCTAAACATTTCTGGTGCCCAGGCATCACCTGGGTTCCAGGGAAGGGCCTTTGGTGTGACAGGTTTTGCCCTGGGGCTGTGCTCCACTGTCACATCAGCCTTAGGATTTTTAGTACATCCTTACTATAAGAATCCTGATTTTGTTGAGGATTTTCTCCAAGCCCCCACTTTAATTTCCTCCTAAAAAATTTTGCATTTACGCACATTGTAAAGGTGATAAATGTGTTGACAGTTTGGTGCAGGTTTTCTCTATTCAGAATTTCCTGAAATGATCCTGGGACTTCTCAGTTTATTCCTCCTGCTCTCCATTAGCTCCCAGGGTGTGCATAACCAAAAGCTTTCTTTTCATTACCAGGAAAAAGAACAGGTTAAAGCAGAGAGAGAGACTTGTGAATGCAGTTGTATTTTTCATTTTCCTCAGAGCCTCCCTCATCCTCCTGCCAAAAGCTCCCCATAATGTGCACATCCAGAGCAGTTAAAGGAAAAGCAAATATTGATTGTCTCGAGCTGAAGTGAAGCAGTGAGACAGATGGAGCCACATCATCATATTGAATATAAAGGTCAGGGAGTGAACTGCAGAGTGCTTAAATCCAACAGGGCTCAAAGAACAGGAATTGCTGCTGCTGACAGATTTGTTAGAAACCTGTTTAGCTGCCACAAATATGGAATATATCCAAACAGAAGCATCTATCATTGTTGGAATGATAACCCCAAATACATTTATTTCTTGTTTGCTTTTTCTCATTCTTACTTTTGACCCACACAGACTTTGGACTCAGCCTGAACATCATTTGATTTTTATGGTTGGCTTCATTAGCTTTTAGTGCAATTTCAGTGGCTCAGTTACTAAATCAAATCCCCTGTGGTTGTGGTTGCATGTGTTCCACAGGCTCCTTGGATGTGGCACATGACTTGGGGGCCCGTTTCTACTTTAGTTTATGCATTTTGGACCAACAAATCCTTTTGATTTCCACCTTCTTTGTGAAGTTAGTGCTGTTGTATCTGCACAGACTGTTTGAATTTAGCAGTACAGAAACAAAGATGAAAACATTCTGCCTGGAGCAAAAGCAGTGTCAAATATTCCTTCTTGGCTGTCCTTGTCAGGACATCTTCATGTGGCACTGCTGAGACAGCTCCCATGTGTGTCTCTGTCAGAGCTCTCCCTTTATGATGGATTCTCTTGTTTCCTTTTCCTTCCTCTTTTCCTCACAGAACTCTAAAAAATTATCCTTTGGGATGTTTAGGATTGTGGGGAGGTTCCTCACACACTGTGATGGTTTCTTTTCTCAGAGCTCACCTAGAGGAGGAATCTCCCCTTAGAGCATTTCCTACCTCATAGTGAGACAAGGATTTGCTGGATTAACCCCCCCAGTATTTTGGCTCCCCCTTCCCTGTTCCTGTCTCAAGAGCAGCAAGGAGTTGGCTGCATTAACAGGGCTACAGATGGAATATGGCAGTGGCCAGAGTGGAGGCTGATGTTGAATGACATTAACCATGGAATGTTTTCCATGCCTTTGCAGCAGTCCCTGGGCTGTGCAGTGACACACGGCTCTGCTGAGGCCATCCCAGCCCCAGCAGCCGCTCAGCCCCACGCTAGAAAAGAACAACTCACAGGAGGGAACTTCAAAAAAGAGAAAGAAAATTCAGAGTTTTTCAGTGTTCCCTCCTTGCAGCTGGAAGCCTGGGATCTCCTGATGGGGCCACACTCCCAACTCTTTGGGATCTCCTGATGGAGCCACACTTGCACTCTTTGGGATCTCCTGATGGAGCCACACTCCCAACTCTTTGGGATCTCCTGATGGGGCCACACTCCCCACTCTTTGGGATCTCCTGATGGAGCCACACTTGCACTCTTTGGGATCTCCTGATGGAGCCACATTTCCGACTCTTTGGGATCTCCTGATGGGGCCACACTCCCAACTCTTTGGGATCTCCTGATGGGGCCACACTCCCAACTCTTTGGGATCTCCTGATGGGGCCACACTTGCACTCTTTGGGATCTCCTGATGGGGCCACACTCCCAACTCTTTGGGATCTCCTGATGGGGCCACACTTGCACTCTTTGGGATCTCCTGATGGGGCCACACTCCCAACTCTTTGGGATCTCCTGATGGAGCCACATTTCCGACTCTTTGGGATCTCCTGATGGGGCCACACTTGCACTCTTTGGGATCTCCTGATGGGGCCACACTCCCAGCTCTTTGGGATCTCCTGATGGAGCCACATTTCCAACTCTTTGGGATCTCATGATGGGGCCACACTTGCACTCTTTGGGATCTCCTGATGGGGCCACACTCCCAGCTGTTCCTTGCTGTGTCCATGGCCCAGGGAGGGTTGGGTGAGGGAGCCCAGCAGGGTCCTGGTGCCCCCTGCCCCACAGCAGCCCCAGGAGCCCACCCCAAGGGAGGGATGAGAGCTGTGAGCTCCAGGACAAGCTGCCTGTGCCCAGTGGGTGTGAGCAGAGCTGTCCAGGTGTGGGACAGGTGAGGTTCTGTCCTAGAAGGGACCCTGGGGCTGTGTCCTGGCCACAGCTGGGAAGAGGCTGCCCCAGAGCCTGGCACATCTGTCAGCTCATTGTCTGGGCCCAGCACAGAACAAAGAGCAAACAACAGAAGAAATGCAAAATGCATTTAAAAATACTCTTTCATTTCCCTTTTTGCCAGAAGCAGAAGTGCTTAAATAACAGAGGACAAAAGCAGCTCTTGCAGAACTTCCAAGAGTTGGGAAAAATAAAAAGCTCTGTGAGAAGGACTGGGTTTAGGAGATTTTCCCCCTTGTCCTGCCCTTTTGGGGAACCCCAAAGCAGGCAGAGCTGCTCCCCTAAAGCAGACAGCAGCTCCTGGCTGCAGCATTCCCAGTCCATCAGGTCATTGGGATATGTGTCCTCTGGCCAGTTTAAAAGCAAGCTTTCAGAAAGGTACGAAGCAATTTTTTTCCCTCCCATCAGTACTTTTCTTCTGCAAATTGCTTGGCTAAAAGCTCAATGGAATATGAAAATCAAAGGGATAAAGATTAAAATCTAACAAAAATAAAGAAGGAAAGCACTGCAAAAAATGTTTCTATATTTAAGGAATATTTGTAACCAGAGGAAGCACCCAGTCTGTGAATGAATGTCCTGTCACTGCTGACACACTCTTGCAGCACAGGGGTTACTGTGGTGCTGCTCCATACAGGGGGATCACATTTTATTTTCTCTCTAATGTAATTTTGTGTAACTCAGGATGGAGATGAGCTGCATGGATGCAATAATTAAGGGCAGCAGAGCTTGCAGGGGTTCAGGGCAGAGGCTGTCCCACGTGCAGAGGAGTGCTTTTGCACCAGAGTACAGTGAATATCTGGTGCTTTACCACGGCTTTAGGGCTGTCAGGGGCATTCTGTGGGAGTCCAAGTGGTCTTGGCTCAAAGCAGCAGAGTTTGCTGAGCTGCTGACCCAGTGTGAACATTCACAAGTTGTGTGACCTTCTGGTGCCCTCCACCAGTCAGGCTGGCTGGACTCAGGCCTGGTCAAAAGCAGATGTTGCACCTGTGCTAAATATTTAATTCCTCAGTTTGGCTAATTTCTACATAAACATTGAACTTTAATATGTATGTGAGCTCTTTCCTGGTGAGAGAAGTGTTCAGTGATGTGTTTCAATGAAATGCTGCTGCTTTCAGTTAGGACTGGGAAGGTGCTTGAAATTAAGTCCATTTTGAGAGCTTTGCTAACTTAATGCCCTTGATTTGTCTCTCTCTTTTTTTTTAATAAGTTCTTTGATTTAAAAAAACTAAAACAACACAGTGAGGTTAATGTTGTGATATTCTTGTAGATGGGCAGCAGATCTGGGAAATGGAGGCAACAGTGGACAAAGACAAGAGCCAGCCTGTGAGTATGAAACACAAGGGCCATGTCCTCTCCAGCTTGTGTTCAAGGGGAGCTCCCAAAGAGCAGAGCAGGAGCAGAAAGAGCAGCAATGCCACGATGACCAAGTGCCACATGCTGCAGCAGTGCATGTGCTGCAGGAAGGATTGATTCCTGCAGCAGAGCCACCCCCAGGGGAGTCCCTGCTGGATTCTGCCCTGCACACCCACAGTGCCAGCCCAGGCTCTGCAGGATGCTGCCCCCGGGCCAGCCCTGGCTGCTGTGTCCAAACCCAGGGTTTGTCCTGCAGGACTTCCAGTGCTCTTTGGAGGGAAGGAGCCCCTCTGTTCCCTTGGCTTGCTTGGGCAGGCAGAGCTCTCAGGAGCCAGCAGTGACTCTGCCATGGGCCATGGTGCCCCAGGAGGCAGCAGGGTCTGCCTGTGGATAAATCCAAAGCCTACAGAATAATTGAGTTACTCTGACAAAAAGAGGGAATTCTGCAGTGCACACTCCTTTATCAGGCACTGTGGGATTAGCAGAGCTTCTGCATTTGTCACCATTTCGTGTTTTATTTGTAGCTGAGACTTCTCTCCAGGTTCAGGAGGGATACAGTCCATAGAAACCAACTTGTCAGTGCCAAAAAGCTGCTGGTCTTTCACCATCTGCCCCTTTTTTCTCTTCTTTATAGGGATGAACAGGGAGGTTCCTCTTGTCATGGCTGGAGGTGTAGCAAGGGCAGCTGCACTGCAGCCCCTGGCCAGCCTCAGGTGCTGATCCCTTGCTGTCCCCTGTGTCATTTCTTTCAGAGCATGCTTTTTGTGGAAATTCCTGAGTACAGGAACAAGCACATCCGCACAGCCGTGAAGGTGAATTTCTATGTCATCAATGGCAAAAGGAAAAGAAGCCAACCCCAGCATTTCACCTATCACCCAGGTAATTCTCAGGGACAGAGCCACTTGTTATCCAAGTTCATGAGCAGGGTTTGATTTTCTGCTCTGTTGTTTTCTTGCCATTCTTTGAGGATCTAAATGTTGCTAATTCAATTCAGCCCTCAGCAGCTGCTTGGTTTAAAGGATGCCTGTGATTTATGATCAGGAATTTCCATCAGTTTGGGGTGTCAGTGATCTGTTATTCTGGCAGTGGGCTGATGCTGCCCCATTCACTTGGTGGGAGTTTGCCAAGAGCCTCAGTGGGAACAGGCTCAGTCTGGGACGTGGTGTGACCCTCTGAAAACCATGAGTGTTGCCTTCTCTGACGTGTCCAGCAATAAGAAAACATCAGATCTGGGAAAGGGCTTGGGATGGAGGAAGGCAAGCAATATATATTCTTCAGAGTGAGGCTAGCTGGGAAAAATATGAATGCTTTTGTGATGTTCTTCCTCTGGGGGATTGGTGAGCCATGTCACAATAAATGCAGCAGGATTACTAATGAGATTCCCAGAATTTCTCAGCTTTGGCTGGGGGGAAATTATTGTGAGAAAACCAGAGTATTGTGTTTGTGGAAAGCAGAAAGCATAAAATAACAGCACCAGATTTTATGCAAGCTTCAAATGATGTCTTTATTTGACTGGTCTCTAAGGAAAGGCAAACATTCATTCAGACTCTTATTTTGGTCTCCTCCAGCCTGAAAATCTCTGGTCCTCTCCCTGAATTCATGAACTCTATTGGGTATTCACCAATGTGAAGGGTTTGTTCAGTTGCTAAATTGTTCTGCTCTGGAACAGTATTGAGAAGCACACTTCCATCTCAATATAAAACCTAAAATACACAACTTAGGAGAAGGAAGCTTTACTTCCAGACAGGAATTTTGCATGACCACTGCATGGTGGTGGTGTGGTGTTTCTGTATTGAGTTTTGGGGAAGATTTGACCAAAAAATCATCGGAAATGTAGAGGACCATCATTTACCCCACCAGGATTCATACAACCCTTACTAAATGATGGTCTTTTAAAAGATGGTGTCAGACAGGTCTTCAGCTCTCAGCACTGAGGGAACTTTGTGCAGCAGAGACAAAAGCTCTAGAATATTCAGCTCTGCCTTTGGTCACTGGTTAGATGTTGGACAGAAAGAAGGGCAGTTGTTTATGTCCTGGGATTTCTATTGATTCGGTCTCCTTTGAGATGGAAGTACTGCATGAAACACCTATCTATGACTTCTTATTTTGTCTGTGTTCCAGAATGGCCCTTAAATGAATTAAAACAGGAGCTGAAGTGTTGAATTTTTCAGCTTTAGCAATTTGTGCTTCATTAGTGCATTTACGAATTTTCAAGAACCTCTTAGCACAGAGTGCTTTGAAGAATCTTTGCAGTGGTTGCATGTGGGTGATTTATTAAACTCAGTGCTTGTGACATATGAATTTAGACACACAAATCTTGTAGAAGGCTTAAATCTCTTATTGCTTCAAGGAAAACCTCTCTGTTTCTCCTCAGCTCGTTACAAATAACGTCCTTTGCATGCTTTATTCTAGTACCATCAATCAAAACAGAGCCCATTGATGACTATGATCCAGCCCTAATCTGCAGTCCAGTGCACAGTGCTCTGGGGACAGTAACACAGCCTTACTATTCACAGCACACACTGGCCACCGAGTCCCCCTCCTGCCTCGTGGCCACCATGGCTCCTTGCCAGCAGCTGCGCTCAGGCCTCTCCTCTCCCGACTCGCGGTACCAGCAGCAGAACCCGGCTGTCATTTACCAGAGGAGCAAGAGCCTGAGCCCCAGCCAGCTGGGCTACCAGCAGCCCGGCCTGATGGCCACGCCAGCTGCCCTTGGGGACGGGCACAGGTCCGTGCTGGTGCACGCCGGCTCCCCAGCCCAGAGCGCGGCCGTGCTGCAGCACTCCCCGGGCCACCAGCAGTCCTCTCCTGTCATCCACTACTCTCCAACCAGCCAGCAGCTGAGGTGTGGCAGCCACCAGGAGTTCCAGCACATCATGTGCTGTGAGAATTTCACGGGCAGCGTGTCGAGGTCCAGCCAGCCCCAGGGCAGCCAGGCGCAGAGGCTGAGCCCCAGCTCGTACCCCACAGTGATCCAGCAGCAGGCGGCCCCGGGCACCAGGGCAGCCAAGAACGGGCCCCCAGGCACCGAGCACAAGGACGTGCTGCCAGCAGGAGTCACCATCAAGCAGGAGCAGAACCTGGACCAGGCCTACCTGGACGATGGTGAGTGCTGTGCCCCTCTCAGGGCTGCTTTGTTGGAGGGAGGGGCTGAGGTTAGAGGTCCCAGCGCTCCTGTTGCACGCTGTGGATGTTGGTGGCTGTGGACATTTGCTGTGCTTTCAGGCTGGATTGGGTCGCTCATTAGGTGCATTGTTGGTTGATGGCAAAGCACTTTGGCCACTCACCCACAGGACCCCTCTGCTTGCTCTGTGCCACGTTGAGCTGGTCCCATTTTGTCTCCCTTTGCCAAAGGTTCCATTGCCAGTTTGGAAAATGGCGGATCTGAAATTACTTCTTCATTATTTTATTATATTTTTTCATATCAGGGCAAAGTCCACTTTGTAAAAATGCTCTTGTACATTTTGTACCAAAAAAAAAGCCCATTGAGCAATATATCAAGGCCTGTAATGAATGGGGTAGTGCTGCAGGCAAAACCATTGCAGATGTTCTAGATGAACAGTGGGACATTGATAAGTTAAACAATGCTGTTCCTTTGTTGTGAGCCAGCTGATTTAGCCTTTAGGAATGAATATAAGTTAGAGTAAAGCTTTCTTTGAACATATCCTGCTTATTCTTAGGTAGGCAGCCATTGGCAGTCTGGTTGATTGGTTCTTTTATTAAAGCATGTTTCTGGCAGGAGGAAATCAATGCAAAATTAATAGTGCAGCTGGACATGGCAATCACAGAGAGCAGCAGCAAACCCAACATTGATTTTGGTGGGAGCAGCAGTGAGGCTGCTGGAACTATTGCTGCAAATGCAGGATGTTCCTGTGCAGGAAGTACAGACCTGGCTGTCACAAATGGTAGCTCTGCTCCCCTCTCAGTGCAGGCAGTGGCAGCTGGATCTCCTGCGTGTGCACCAGGATGTGCTCCAAGCACTCAACAGTTTGGGATTTTTACTGCACTTACCTGGAGTAATTGTGAAGTTGTGCCCGTGAAAGTTTTGCTTTCCTCAGCTTGGGTCCTGGGTGCTCTGTTTTGTGTGCAGCCTTCACTGCTGGGTCTGTGGGCAGGGGTTGGATGGTTTCCTCTGTTACTGTGTTTGCAGAGCGGGTGATGCAGCTTTGGTGCCATCGCAGTAAAATCTGGAGAGTTTTTACTGCTTCCCTTCTCTGAGCAGGAGATTCAGGAGATTCATTTAACTTGGGACATTTACTTTTCATTCAGGGACTCGGGCATAATAACGAGGCAAGAGAATCTTTTTGACAGGAGAACAAAGCTCTGTTGTTTAGGGTGTTTTTAAGATGAGAAGCTGAGAGATTCTTCCACATTTCCAAGAATACTTGGTACACACCTTGTAAAAGAAAGAAAAGAGATTGCTTTTACTTCAAGAATCTATCTTCAAAGTCAAGCCACAGTCCACTTAAAAGAACTCCTAAGATAGACTGCCAAGTTAATTTTGCTGAGTTTTGCATCAGGCCAGTGACACCCAAGGGCAGCACAGCTCACCCAGAATGCACTCAGCCCCCCTGCTAAGGGAGCCATTAGGAGAACTGCAGCAATTAATAATGAAATCCCAGGCTTCTCCTTGGCTGCCTGCATCATCTTCAATTGATTTCAGCTAGGGATTGCTTTATCAATCATGCCACCCAAGTCAGGCCAGGCAGGATGGGCCACATGCAGTCTCTTTACTGACCTCAGTGAGTTTATATCAGCTGGAAGTGTGACTTGGAGAATTGTGATTTACTTTAGGGCTTTGCAAAGCATTTCATTCTGAAATGTTCAGGACTTGAATTGAAAAGCCACATTGTTTGCTGCTGGGGAAAAGTGACTCAGAACATAACAAAAGCCATGTTTTTCCTGACTAGAAAGTTTGGGTTTGTGCTTTATGGTATTAAAAGAAAGCAAACCCAAAGGATTATGGAGGCTTTGCCCTTAAATCCCCTTTATCCAGAGAGCTCTTGTGAGATAAAGTGAGCTGTGAGGTCTTGCAGTGATTTCCACGGACAGACACGGAGCTGGTGCTGGCCCAGGCAGGCTTGGCATGAGCCAAGTGCTGCTGCTGCTGCTGCCCAGGCTCTTGGGCAATCACTGCTGCTGCCTCTCACTTCCCTCTGCTCTTCCTCCCTTCCCCCATCTTCCTCCTGCCCCTGCCTTGTTCTCCTTTCTCCAGAGTTCTGCTGACATCCAGCTTTCGGCTCTTTGTTCTGGTGCCTCCTCTCAGCAGCCCTTGCCCGCTGCCTTGGTGGTTAACCCACAGCCTCAGTGTTCTGGGCTTTGTTTCTGTCCTGAGCTTTGTTGTGGAGTGGCCTGGGCATGGCCCACGCTGGCAGTTCCTCATTCCTGGAGCTGGTGCCTCTCAGGGTGGGCACGCTGAGGGTGCTGGGGCTGTCCTGGCCGTGCCCAGAGCAGAGCATCCCCCAGCTGGCACCACTGTCCTTTCTCTGCACCTCTCTCAGCCCCCTGAACTCACTGCTGGCAGCACCCCTCATTGTTGTCTTCTCTTCCCTGCTGTAAAAAGACGTGATTTGTCCTTCCTGAGAGCATGGCTTGGTTTTGCTCAGAGCCTTCACTGCTCCACAGGGCACAAAGCACTGGGAATTCAGCACATTTAACCTGCTTTGGAATGGTGAGAGCTGCTCTCCCCTCTGCAGGAGGACTCCAGGCCTGGGGGCTCTCGAGGTTGAGTGCAGCCAGACCAGCCTGGAGCCCAAGGCAGGTGATGGCAAGGATTTACCATCCTCTCAGATGGGCTTTGCATGTGCCAGGAGTGCCTGGTGCCCAGCTGGTGCCCTCCCCAGCCCCCTGGGGACCACTTCAGCAGAGCTGTAGCTGGTTCCTGGCCCTGCTGCAGATGTGCAGAGATGCCTCTTGCTTTCTGGAAGGAGACTCTGGCCCCTCTTCTCCTCTTTCTGTGCAGCCTCAGCCCAGCCCAGGCTGCGGTGCCTCCTGCAGCCTCCCAGCCCTGCCCTCCCAGCCAGGGTGACAAAACAGGCTTGCAGGAGGGAAGGCTCCACTCCCCAGTCACAGAGGGTGGATTTGGATGTGCACCCATCGGGGACTGATGCAAGTTCAGCGTTTCCACACAGGACTGCCTTCACACACATACCCCTCCATATTTCTCTGTAAAATAGATATATCTGTAACTTTCTGATAGCAAATACTGGGAAGAGTCCCCAGAGGAGGGGGCTGTTCATGAAAAAGTGACAGGGAAACCTTTGTTATACACCTCTGCCTCAGAGATTCACTACTGTGGGATTCCCTGGGGAGTGAGGATCGTGGCAGGAGTGTCCCTGAGGGCCAGGAGACCCTTGGGGATGCATCAGGTGTCCAGGCTAGTGCTGGCAAGCAGGGACCAGCCTCAAATGCAAGTGAAAGCCATGGGGTGACAGAGTCATAAGCTCCTTTCAGCCGAGGCCTCATCTTAATATTGTTCATAACCAAACCGCCCATGATGGTAAAAGTTACCCAAACAACCACATCAGTATGTTGACAAATAGAATGTAGTTCCTGCAGCGCCCTCGGAGCACTGAGATTAACTCTTTAAAGCACAAACCCAGCCCAAAATGTAGTTCTTTGCAGCACTGTCTGCAATCCCCTGGTGGGGCAGGGTCGAGGGGGTGACCCAGGGCTGGGGCACTGCCTGTGCTCCTCCTGCAGAGCCAGTTCCCCCTCTGGGACTCAGACACGAGGCTCAATTCCACACACAGATCATGGCCGTGTAGCTTGAGTGTTATCAGCTTGCCTGCCTTAGATTGAGATCTTTGCAAAGAAAAATGATTGTCATAATTCAAATAGTAACCGCCTAACCACATCTGACACTCCCAAGTCTGCTGGATACAGCAGCTGTCAATTATTTTTGGTGCACAGTGATGTCCTCTGGGGAGGAGAGGAGCAAGGCAGATGCTGTGTAGTGGTTTATCAGGCTGCTGATCAGCAGAGATGTTTTATAGTGAGCTCAGGTATTTCGCAGAAAACTCGAGACACGTCAGATATTTCTTTAGAAAGCGGCTGTGCAGGATGTGCAGTGTGGTCCTCACACCACCCAGCTCTTCAGATCCCCTCCATGACAAGCTGTGTGTTCAGTGTGCAGTTTTGCTCATCCAGTACTACTCAGAGTGTGTTACATTTCATCCATGCATTTCCTTCCTGTGTTCTTTCATTCAGTAACAAGAAAACCCTCAGTCTGTCCCCCCAGTACCGTGACATGAAATTCACATTCAGCAGGAAGCTTTCTTTTCTGGCCAGCTCTGTTCTCTCTGGGCAGGGAGTGCCTGCAGCAAACCCTGTCAGAGCCCAGAGTGCTGCTGCAGGGCAGAGCTCCCTGTGCCAGCCAGTCCTGGGGGCTCTGGCCCGTCCTGAGCATCCTGCTGGCCCTGCCCTGCCCCTGGATGCAGGGGTGGCACAGGCACCTCTGGCAGCTGAGGCTTCCAGAGAGAGCCCCGCTGAGCTCTGGGGCTGCTCTGGCAGGGCCAGGGTCCTGCCTGCCTGAGAGCAGCTGCTTTTCTCTCCAAACACTGTCTTGAGCCCGTGCACAGCACAGAGCTTGGTGGCTCTAGGGGCAGATTTTCGGTTGGTTTGAAGTTGTTTCCATCTCGTGTCCGTGCAGAGTCAAGTAGCAAGACAGGGCAGAGGGGAATGTTCTTGTTTGCTGGCATTTTAGACAGGGTGAATTTGAGTCCTGCAAATGGGCTGGGGTTCAGTTTCGAGCAACAATTTGCATCTAAAAAAGCCATGCTCTGTTTTTAATTAGAACTCCTTTTCATAGAAGGTGTGGTCACTTCTGCTCAGGCAGAGTTTGACTAAGAGTGAAGCCTGTATATTCTCCAAAGCATTTTGCTCAAACACTCTAGCAAATCTATGTATTCATTAGGCTCATTCCTGAAGCTCTGACTCACATTATTACAGATTTTCTGTTCTCTGCTGGGACCTTGCAGCACTCCCTCAGTACACTGCAGCTTTATTTTTGGATCACTACTCTTGTGGGTTTGTGTTAGGATCTCCGTGCCCTGTCCTGTGCCTTGCTTTTCTAGAGGCAGTGTAAAAAGAGGAAAAGCCATCGTTCTGCTCCCAAAACCCTCAAGTCTGGCAGGAAGTAGAAGGATCAGTCTGGTAGGAGGAAGGTCTGGGTTCAGTCTGAGCTTGGTCTTTCAGCAAAGTATTCAACGTCCCTGCACTTCAGTTTACCTTTATTAAAAAATACCTTATCCTTCCTTCTTGTACAGTTAAGAATTAATTAATTTCTGTTTGTTACACACACGTGGATTCTCAGAAAAAAACCTACACTTGCATACCTGAATATGAATTAAGTATTTGTATTGTTATAGCAGTCTCCATCTGTTCTTCACCTCTAGCAAAAATTCAGTGTTTAAAAGTTCAGACAAATCCAGCCCCATTTGGAGACTGCCCTTTCCCAGCAGCCTCAAAGCATGCAAACCAAAACAAAGCGAGAAAAAGAAAAACCCTTACATCCCAAATCAGCAGTAGAGGAAGGAAGAAAATGAACGGAGTGATTAAAACCATCGTTCCACTGGCACCTCTTTGTTCTGGAGCGCAGGAATCTTTAATTGGTGCAGGCAGTGCCCACAGGCAGTTGTGTGACAAAGCGTTTCCTGTGGAGCACACAGGAACATGCAGAGCCCACGAGGAGCCCAGGGCTGCACGGGGCCACTGCTGCCTCCTCCCTGGGCAGCAGAGCCCAGCTCAGGGGACTGAGGTGCAAGGCACGTCCCCCTTTGAAGGCTGGCTCTTATCAGCTGAAAGCACTCAGCTTTTGGGAGGCATCAGGCCATTTGCAATGATAGTTTTGAAATACTGGCAAAGAGTTACTTGAAAAAAAGAGCTTGTTCGTGCAGTTGGGAATTGAAAGCTTCTAAACCACAATAAAGTCCTTTCCCAGACTTGTTGTCCATTTAGTCCAAGCTCGTGGCATTCCTTAGACAGTCTGAATCACAGGCAGCAGACAGCTCTTACAAAGGAGACCATAGACACCCATCTGTTGGGAGGCATCTGCCAAAATAGACCATACATTTACTTTTATTCCTTCAATCCACTTTCAATTTAAAGGGATAATAGCAATAACATTTTTCACTCCAGTGCAGGGAAATGGTAATGAATTAAAATTATTCCACAGCAGAAGGAGGCAGACAGGCTTGTCCCCAGCTCTCACAGATGGGTGAAGCAGGATCAGAGCTTTTGAAGGACTTGGCTCCAGCTGAGGCAAGAAGTCAGAGTGAAGCTGTGGCTTTCCTGGAGAATCCCAGACTTCCAGGTGCCCCCAGGTGTGCAGGAGCTGGAGCAGCACTGGCTGTGCTGTGGGTGGTTAAATCTCGTTGCACTGACGGGAGGGACTGGCAGAGCTCCTGTCTCCTTTCTCTCCTGTCGTGCTGTACCTGTCAGAGAGCTGGAGGTGCTGCCAGCAGTGAGCATTGCTGGCAGGTCTCTGGCACTGGGGTCAGCCTGCCAGAAGCATTCTCATTGCTTGGGGATGAATCTGGAGACTGAGCAAAGCTGTTGTGTGAGCAAGTGCAGGTGTGAGGAAAAGGGATCTTCCTACCAGCTGGGAAAACTCTGGGTGCCTCTCACAGAAATTCTGTCAAAATCGTAACAGTTTTAACAGCAGGTTTTAAAAATGGGGACTTTGGTGATGAGAGGTGTGCAGCTAGAAAATGGTTTATAACAAAACCATGTGAAGTAGGAAAGGGGATGAACTCATTCTAGTGCTGAATTCTCCATTTTGCATTGAACCAGAGAAATGCTCTCTGCAAACCTCGAGCAGGGCTTGTGTTACACTCCAGCAGCTCACCACAGAGCTGGGCTGGTTAAGGTGGTTGGGATTTTTTGTTTTTTAATTTTATTTTGCTAACACAGCTATTCTGGTGAAAACGCAGCTCTGCTGGTGTCAAAGCCTGGGATCAGCAGAGTCAGGGAACAGCAGCAGCTCCCTCCCTGCAGGGGTTTGTGCTGGGGTGGCTGTGCAGGGGCAGGGGGTTGTTCCTGCTCAGCTGGGGTAGCTGATAGAGTCAATGTGAACATATGGGGAAATAGAAGGGATTTTTATGTGACAGTCATTGCAGAGCTCAGCCTGCTTGGTCTGTTGAGTACCTCAGGATGAATCCCAGTAACTCCCAGCACTGGTGAAGCACTGAGCTGGGCTCATGTCCAGGAGCAGGCTTTGCTGAGGGACCTTGTACCTGCAGCAAGGGGGTGTTTGCCCTCACAAATAGGGAAAATCCTAAAATCCTTTTAGCTCCCCTTCAGAATGAGCATGATGTAATTGAATATTAATCAGTGAACTAGCTCACATCCACATGGCGGCTCCAGGCTCTTGCTAATTCTTTGCAAATTTCATTGCATTTTTGGAATATTAATGGCAATTTACAAGTCCCTGTGCAGGTGACTTTTCTTACTGATCTTTTCAGGTCCTATCCGAGGAAAAAACCAAAATGTTAAAAATACAAGTGGCATGTTTTGGGCTTTCAAAATTGAGACAGACAAAACTGATGCAACTTTGGGGCGGGAGGTTGATTGCATGATTGAAAAACCAGTCTCATGATTGTTGGAGGCCTGACTCATGAGCCCTGAACGCCTGGGTTTGGCATTGCTGTTCCTCACAGCTTCATTTGCTACAAACTGAGTTCGTGCTAGGAATGCACAGAGGTGGGGAAAGGTCTTTTCTCCCCTTAAAGCTCGATGTAAGAATTGGGAGGATTCAGCTCCTCCTGCAATGGCTCTTGAAAAGGACTCGAGTCCTTTTTGAGCTGCACTTTGAAATGCTGGGAGCAGCTGCAGAGCCTTGCTGCTCAGAAAAGTTTGGAAAACATCTGCACATTTTTTTAACTGTTGTGAAATAAAATGCTTGGCAAGAATAACCATCTTAAAGATCTACAATCTTTTTATGGTGCAAACTGAAAGGCAGTTATAAACTCTTCTACTGTAGAAAAATGCCTGGATTCTCAGCATTACTTGCACAAGCAGAATTTCTCAGCTCAGGTCTGCTCCTGCCAGGGACCAGGGATAGTTGGTGGGGCACTTTTTGTCTGTATAAACCTCTTGTCTCACAAGAATGGGGACCTAGAATTTATTAGCTTAAAATCTGGGGGTTTTCCACCTGTTTTTCATAGTTATAAATAATAATGTAATTTATTTATAATTACCCATACCTCTAGAATATAAGGTTAATTTATAATATGTATTTATTGATAAATCTCTGGCCATTTTTAAATTAAGAAAATGAGGATGAATCATCTGAATTTCCCATCTGAGTTAGTTTTCTTGGGAGAACTCAGAGCAGTGAGAGCTGCTTTTCTGCCCAGCAGAAGCTGGGATGGCCTTACACTGCCCAACCCTTTTATTGCTGTTTCCTCACCAGTTCCAAGGGAGTTCTGTGCTCACATTTGGATGCAGTGAGTGCTTAGAGGCATTTTTAAAGCAAATGTACAAGACAATCCTGCACTGGCTGTGCGAGGTGCTCCATGACCTCATAGGTGACTGCAGCTCCTGTGATGTGAAAAGCAAGCAGCACATCCCTGGCTGTGCCAGGGGAGAGTCAGGGATGGGGGAAGAGCAAATACTTGGGACCATAAAACTCCCTGCAGCACTTCAGCTGCTGGTTTGGATTTTGAGGCAGGTGCTGGCTTTCACACTCTCACTCTGTAATGCAGCTTTTTCTGTGTTTACCAAGAAGAAACCTAAAATGTATAAGCGATGCAGTTGTGTCTGAATCATCACTGAGTCCCCATGCTTCAGTTTTGCAAGCACAGAAATCTGGGCATGCATCCAGCTGGGGATTTCACAGATGACTCCTCGCTCTAAGAGGGGTCTGTGCAAAAACCTGAAATCCAAGGATTCCCAATTTTGCAAGCATTCGTATCCTCCAGTTTGTGTGCACATCTCCAAGGGATGCTGCAGTCTGTTTGGAATTAAAACTCTGATCCCTACAAATTTGCATGACTAATGGTCTGCAAATGACTGAGAACTTGGTCTGAGTTGGATTTAGCCAGTGTTAGGTACAGAAGAGTTAAATCTTCAGCTACTGTTAACTGGAGTCAAAGCACTGAGGATCACAGAGCTTCACCACGAGCAGCTCCTGGTGACCCAGTGACAAACAAGGCTGACGCTCCTCATCTTCTGACACGTTCTCCTAATCCACACAGTTCCCATTTTAATCAAGCCACGTCCTTTTGTGGATTTTTAGTTTGGAAACTTTGCACTCCAAAGCATAGACTAACCTCTGCCTTCAGCTGAACAAACACTGCTTCTTTAGAGTGAGATTGCAATTTAGATGTAGTGAGAAAAGGGTTGTTGACTTCTGCCTGTGGATGTTGGGGTGCTAGGCTTGCACCTGAGGGGGAATTTTTCCACGAGGATAATTGTGGATAACTGTGCTCTGCATGAAGCTGAGACCCTGCACAAGCTGTGGGTGATGTCCCTGCAAAGTGCCAGCAGCGTGGTCCTTCCTCAGTGGTGACTTGCTCTGACTCTCTGCAAGGAGGGCAAAGGCAGCAGTAAATTAGAGAAGTGTGAGTTTGCAGTCATTCCTGTGATCAGCTCTGCCAGGGCAGTCTAGTCAAAGGTTCCCAAATTGTGGTGTGGTGTGGTTTGGTTTGGTTTCTTAATGATGAATGACTTCATCAGCCCTGAATGAATGGAGTCAAATGTAGGACAAATAGTGAGACACAGGAATGACTCCTGTGACATTTGCAATGGATGGCTGCTGGTTTATTTAGGTGGTTTCTCAGTTTCTTTGGAAAGAGTGAGAGTGCCTAAAAGAAGGGGGAACCACTTCATAAGTATGGGGGTCAGTGGTGAACGTACTGTGACAGTTGAAGCTCCCGGGGCTCAGCATCTGTCATTGTGAGCAGCTCTTTGCTGAGGTCTGGGTTCCAGAGACTCCACAGCCACGGGGCCACAGGCCTGGCTGCTGGAGCAGGCATTGCATTCCCTCTGGGGTCAGATCCCTCCCAGTGCTGGGCCTTCATCAGCTGCTTGTGGGCTTCTAGTTCTGCCCCTGGTCACCAGCAGAGGAATCTGAGCTTAGGACTCAGGGAAGTGCCCCAGTTCAAGTCACTGCAGATGAAGTCATTCTAATTCTGTGCAAATGATGTTTGCAAAGGCTGGAAATAGTCTGGACACACCAGGCATCAGGCAGATCCAGGCTTAAATCAGGACTGAGGCAAACATGAGGGGAACTTTTAGCAGCTGCATTTTTTAATTGTAGTTTGGGTGTGTATCTTTCTTCCTTAAAATTGCATTACATTTTCTCTTATCTGATTTCTCCTGCACCCTTGTTTGTTTGCTTTGAGTGGGGTGCTGTCTCTTTCCTTGGAAAGGAGTCCAAGATTGCAGCATCCAGCAGGTAGACCCTGATTTTCAGCTAGGTAGGCTGGGTTACATGAGGGCTTTTCTGAGGCCATCCTGCAGCTTCATACCCTCAAATAACTTAGTAGTGTTGTAAGAGATATTTCCTTTTTTAAAAATGCCATTGATCTTTATACAAATTTTTCTTCAGGACAATTTTTATAGGCTATTATTAAAACACAAAACTAGTGCTTATGTCTGTTTTAGAAATTAGTATCTCTGGCCCTTTGTTTTGTTCTTGGTTACACTTCTTAGCTCTTCAAAACCAATGTAAATTTTAGATCAAGATTATGGCTTCAGAGAATTTCAGGCTGTTCAGATAACAGTCTTGGTTTAGATGCAGCACTGAATGCTCCTCCAGTCTGTCGTGCAGAAACACGTCTCTGCTTTCAGAGCCTGCTGCTGAGCACGTGTGTGTGTGCAGGGGCTGGAGGGAGCCTCTCCCACGGGGACACTGCAGTGCAGCCCTTGGGGCCAGAACCTGGCAAATGATCCAGCCCTTGCTGCCAGAGAGGCTGCAGCGATGCCTTGGTCTCAGAGTCTGTGTGAGCAGCACCAGGCACTGGTGTCCTCCTGAGTGAGCACACCCTGCTGCCTGGGGTTTGTTCCCCACCTGCGTGCAGTGCCCGAGCTCAGGCTGGCAGGATGGGAGCCTGCAGGATGAGGGGTAGCACAGGGCAGCCTGCCCAGCCCCTGAGTGCCACAGAGCCTTTGGGGATAGCACAGGGCAGCCTGCCCAGCCCCTGAGTGCCACAGAGCCTTTGGGGATAGCACAGGGCAGCCTGCACAGCCCCTGAGTGCCACAGAGCCTCTGGGCTTAGCACAGGGCAGCCTGCACAGCCCCTGAGTGCCACAGAGCCTTTGGGGATAGCACAGGGCAGCCTGCACAGCCCCTGAGTGCCACAGAGCCTTTGGGGATAGCACAGGGCAGCCTGCACAGCCCCTGAGTGCCACAGAGCCTCTGGGCTTAGCACAGGGCAGCCTGCACAGCCCCTGAGTGCCACAGGCACAGCCTCTGGGGTTAGCACAGGGCAGCCTGCACAGCCCCTGAGTGCCACAGAGCCTTTGGGGTTAGCACAGAGCAGCTTGCACAGCCCCTGAGTGCCACAGAGCCTCTGGGGTTAGCATAGGGCAGCCTGCACAGCCCCTGAGTGCCACAGAGCCTTTGGGGATAGCACAGGGCAGCCTGCACAGCCCCTGAGTGCCACACCTGAGTGCCACAGGGCGCAGCCTCTGGGGTCTCTCCCACCACCCCTCGGATGCTCGGTTATCTGGGGAGCCCCTGTCTGTGGCACGGAGGCAGAAATGCTTTGGCAGGGCAAGAAGTGAGGAAATGAATTTTCTTGTCTTTGAAAACAGCGTGGCCATCCCGCCTGGACAGCTCGAATTTGTTGTGATAGCAAAACAAGTTCTATGGAAACCATTGTGAGCCCCGAGCGAGGCTGCCCAGGAGAGTTGGGGAAAGCCACTTTTGTTTGTTGTGCTTGGCATCGCTCTGCTCTGGATGAAGATGCTTTAATTTTGTGGGGAGACCCAAGAGAGCATTCCTCTTTTTCCATAGCAGAGAGCCTTCCAAGCTGGCATAAGCGTCCCCTCTTTCCAGCTGCTCCTTTCCAAACACACTGTGCCTCCTAAAGATAGTCTGTACAGTGGCTGGGGCCGGTGGAAAACATGAAGCCTGCATGGATTAGCCCAGGAATTCATTTGGGCTGACGAATTGGGTTTCCCTCTATAAACAGCAGTAGTGTTTTCATCTTCTGGACAGCACAGCCAGCTTCACGTCCTCCTGCTCCTCGCCCAGCCCTCTGCCCGTGTCCAGCCCAGCTGAGAGCACAGCAAGGCCTCTGCTGGGGGATGGAAAACAGCCCATGTTCAATGAGGTGTTTGCACCTATCTCCCCTCTCAGACAGGTTTTTTCCAGCCCTCAGAAGAGGTGGTGGGGTTATTTTGTTGGACTGGTTTTTTTCTCCAGTTTATTTTCCTTTCCAGGTAAAAGGGAAATTAAAGCAGTCCCTTCTCCCGGCTTAGTGAACTTGCAGGCAGCCCACACTATGTATTTTCTGCTTAGTTTAATTTTAAGTACAATGTGCTTAGCATCAGCAGGAGTTGGGGTTCTCTAGAGGGGATTTTGCCTCCCTTTTTCCCCCCAGGGCCCTGCAGAGCATCCCTGCCTCCAGAGCCTTCCTGCCCCTGCCAGGGGAGCACCCCCAGCACAGCACTGCTCCAAATACACTTTCCTATCACTTAGACTTTCTTTTATAGCTTGCTTAGTAAATAATGAGGAGTTATTAATCACCCCACATCGTTCCTGTGGTTGCTCAGGAAAGGTGTGAAAGCCAATTTTGTGATCAGGCTGCAGTTAGTGGTGGTTTGTATTTACCTGACTGTTCAGTGATGGATGGTTTTGTCCATGTCCCTGAGTAACTGAGTGTGGAATTGGAGCCGTTGTGGATAAAAGTAGGGGATTTGATATTCAGCTGTCAAATGGAAGAATTGTTCAGGTAGTAAAGCTCTATCCCCTGATCACCCTGTTTTCACATGTATAACCCACACCCTGTTAAAGATTTGTTCCTTGGAAAGAAGTCTCAGCAAGCCTCCACCTCCTCATAACTCTGCAGTCTGCCCTGCCCTTTCAAGGCACTCTGGTCCAGCCTGTCCTCTTTCTCAATCATAGATAGCATTGATTTTTCCCATCACAAGATGGGATTTTACAAAAACAACTGCAAAAAAGCAGAAAACCAGAAAGTGGGTAGCAATGCTGTAATGGTTTGCAGTTTTATTGATGGGTACATATTTGTGCAGCTTCCCCACTCTCCTGCTGTGACTGCAGGGCAGTTTAGCCTCATTCCCACCTGAGTGGGAGCCCTAGGGTGCTCTCAGGACGGGCTTTCCTGTCTGGGTCCTCCAAGCAAACTCTCTGGCTGCCAGGGGTGTGCAGCTGGAGCATCAGCCACACGAGGCAGACAAAGCCCAGCAGATTTCCAAAAGGCTAACAGCTGGATGCAGATGACATTCTCAAATTAAGCCAAGCCCAGAGCAGTTGCTCTCTGGCCCCTTCCCATGCAGGGCCAGGCTGGGCACCTCACACCATTGGGAGGAAAAGAAAACAGCTGGGGGTGTTTCTGAGCACCTCGAATGAGAAGGAGGGAGCCCCCAGTGGGGCCAGTCACCCTCCTGAGTCACAGGAATTGTGGCCAGGAGGCTGCAGCCTGTCTCTCCTGGGGGTCATCCCACCCTCAGCCAGGGTCAGCAGTGACCAAACCCTCTGCAGACTCTGCTGGCTGTGTCCACTCCCCGTGGTGATTTCCAGCCCAAAAAGACACACTGGGTGATTATTTTCAGTGTTGATTACTCATGCTGAGGGGTTGCTTACGGTGCTGCCGAGGGGACCCCAAGGAAAGCCCCGTGGTGTGACCCATGTGTGACCCAGCCAGGGCAGAGCACACTCCCAGCTCACCAACAGGATGTTGGCTGCTGACTTGGCCATGAGACATAACCCAGCTCTGCTTGAGGGGGCTCTCCCAAGGCCTCTGCTCGCTGTCAGTTCAAAACAGGGGAAGTTTCCAGCTCTGTGATGCTCCTTCTGCCCTCTCCCAGCACCCACAGTAGCATGAACTTGTTCTGAAGTTTCCAAGGCTTAACCACCCACTTCAGCTTGAGCAAATTTTAGCTTCTTGGCCGAAGAGCAGGAACACACAGCCTCAGGAATAGTCTGTTTTTTTCCCATCACTTCCATGTTTAGGTCTCTTGATGTGGGATTTTTGTAGTACCTGGGATATTCCCTCCCCTTCACCAGGCCTGTTTTGGCACAAGTCCAGTGTGGTTGGAAGCATGGCATGTGCTCCCTGCCAGGCAGGCCTGCAGTGCCAGGGCACAGCCAGAGCTGGCTGGGACAGGCTCTGCAGATGGCCTGCAGCCCATGGCCAAGTGTCTGAGCCTCTCGAGCTGGGGCAGCACAGCTGAGGATGGACACGTCCTGCTGCTTTCTTTGGCCATCCCAAAGGCCGTTCCCTTAGGCCATCCCAAAGGTTGTTCCCTTAGGCCATCCCAAGGCCGTTCCCTTAGGCCATCCCAAAGGTTGTTCCCTTAGGCCATCCCAAGGCCATTCCCTTAGGCCATCCCAAGGCCATTCCCTTAGGCCATCCCAAAATCTGTTCCCTTGGGCCATCCCAAAGGCTGTTCCCTTAGGCCATCCCAAGGCCATTCCCTTGGGCCATCCCAAGGCCGTTCCCTTAGGCCATCCCAAAGGTTGTTCCCTTAGGCCATCCCAAAGGCCGTTCCCTTAGGCCATCCCAAAGGTTGTTCCCTTAGGCCAACCCAAAGGCCGTTCCCTTAGGCCATCCCAAAGGCTGTTCCCTTAGGCCATCCCAAAATCTGTTCCCTTAGGCCATCCCAAAGGCTGTTCCCTTAGGCCATCCCAAGGCCATTCCCTTAGGCCATCCCAAGGCCGTTCCCTTAGGCCATCCCAAAGGCTGTTCCCTTAGGCCATCCCAAAGGCTGTTCCCTTAGGCCATCCCAAGGCCATTCCCTTAGGCCATCCCAAAGGCTGTTCCCTTAGGCCATCCCAAGGCCGTTCCCTTAGGCCATCCCAAAGGTTGTTCCCTTTGGCCATCCCAAAGGCCATTCCCTTAGGCCATCCCAAAGGCTGTTCCCTTAGGCCATCCCAAGGCCATTCCCTTAGGCCATCCCAAAGGCTGTTCCCTTAGGCCATCCCAAAATCTGTTCCCTTGGGCCATCCCAAGGCCATTCCCTTAGGCCATCCCAAAGGCTGTTCCCTTAGGCCATCCCAAGGCCATTCCCTTAGGCCATCCCAAGGCCGTTCCCTTAGGCCATCCCAAAGGATGTTCCCTTAGGCCATCCCAAGGCCATTCCCTTAGGCCATCCCAAGGCCGTTCCCTTAGGCCATCCCAAAGGTTGTTCCCTTAGGCCATCCCAAAGGCCGTTCCCTTAGGCCATCCCAAGGCCATTCCCTTGGGCCATCCCAAGGCCATTCCCTTAGGCCATCCCAAGGCCGTTCCCTTTGGCCATCCCAAAGGATGTTCCCAGTCCTGCTCAGGACTCTCTGTGGTGTTCCCAGAGGTGCTGGGCACAGCCTGTGCCCCATCCTGAGGGTGACATGTGCTGTGTGTGTGCTGTGACACATGGCTGGGTGTCAGAGCTCCAGTTCAGAGTGAGCTGCCCAGGTCCCTTTAGGAGCTGGCCTTGCTGCAGGCTCCGTGTGGGGGCCCTGCTCTGTGTGTGTGACCAGGCCATTTCTGTCCTGCTGGCAGCCACCCTCCTGCCAGCACTGCTCACGGGGATTGCTGGGGATGTGCCCCTGGCCCTGCTGCTGCTGCTGCTGTGTGTGTTCCAGCTGTCCGTGGCTGGTTCCCTCTGCAGGACAGACAGCATTCCCAATGAATCCCCGTTCCCAGCCTGCCAACTGCTGCTGAGTGTGTGCTGGGCTCCAATGAGATCACATCAAAGCTAAGCAAGTTTGATCTTTCTCTCGGGCAGGAGGGTGTTTTATCATGCTGTGGTTCCAAGGGCGCTGTTGTTGGGTTGGAATTCTCCCAGGAAGCGTAGCAGTGCATGGTTAAATGCAGAGTAATAGGTTCAATATGAGGCACGGAGCTCTGAGCTGGCTGAGCACACTTGTGTTTGAAGGAGAACGTGGTTACACAGCTGGAGAGATCAGGATGCGCCTGCCAGGTATCCCAGAGCTTGCAGCGTGCCCCTGGGACACTGCCTGAGCACAGCATTCACCTCCTGCCTGCCTGGCCTGGGGACCCACACAGCCCCAGACCTCACAGCTGGAAACTGGGGATGCTCATCACTACACCCCGGGAAGGATTCCCTGGGGCAGTCTCTTTGGGTGGTGGTTCCTGCATCTTGATCTGGAATTGGGATATCTGAACTAATTGCAGGAGATCTGGAAATAATTGAGGGCTAATTTCTGAACAAATGGAGGTTATTGCTATTGTGCTGTAATTCATTATTGGGAATTGCCCAACCTCAGCAGTATGGGCTGCACTTCAGCTAAAGGTGAACCTCTGCTGGACATGGAGGAGCTCATTGTGTTTCTGGTAATTGATAGCCCTTCTTTTCTCTTTCCTTTAATGCTTTTTCTTTTCTTTCATCTTCTCTCCGTATTGAAAACAAAAGTTTTCTTGTTCATGCCATTGATTCAGATTGAAAGTTTGAAGGCTTTGGATGATGCAGATAACATTTTTCTTGTTCTCTCAAGCTGTTTACTGTCAGATGTTCCTGGCCTTCTTGAGGCAAGATGTAAAACCAGTTACAGTATCTGCTCCCCTGGTCTTTTGCACTCCTTTTCCCGGTTATCCCTGTCTCTTTATAATTAGGTCTGTCTCGTGTTCTCTGATTTGTACATGTACCCCATAGTATTGTATAGTATTTTTATTAGTACATTATTTTATGGTAGAAACCCCAGCACTCTGTTGTGGCAGATGCTGCTTTGACTCCACAGTTAAAAAAAGCAGTTCCTCCCTCAAAGGAGTTCCAGTCAAAGTGCAAAATAAGAGCAAACAGCTGGATGTGGGCAGGCACACAGTATCTTGTATGTGGCACCTCCTTGACATTATTAGATGTGAATTGTAACACTCTGTCAGTAAGCAGTTAAATATTTCATGGTCTGGCTGCTTTCCAGCTGCCTTGGGAGCAGTAACTGCAGCCCCCAAGTGCTGGACTGCTGTTGGCAGGACTGCAGAGCTGCTGCCCATCTCTGCCCAAAGGGGGGAACAATCTTCTCCCAAATATTCATTTGTGGAAGGATGTGGAGGCATGATGGAAGAAATAATCCGTGTGCGAAAGTGATGTTGTGTGTTCCCCTGCTCAGTGTGGTGCCTGTGCCCGTGGTCCTGCTGACAATCAAGCACATGGGAGCTATTGCCCCGTGCAGGCTGGCTGGGCTGGGGCTGCTTGTCCAGCAGAGGAATTGCAGGCAGAGGGAGATTTGCATGTCTGGGCAGAGGGGAGCTGGGTTTGCTTGGCACAATTCCTCACAGGCCACTTGTGCATCTTCCCTGTTACCTTAGGATGGGGATTTTCTGCTGTTTTCCCCTGAGAACCAGGCTCAGGATTCAGTTCAGACATGTCAGGAGGGAAGGCTGGAGTGGGGAGAGGCTGGGGTTCTGCAGGGCTCACAGCCCTTCAGAGGGGACGTGTCAGAGTGAAGACACAGCACAAGATAAGATGCCAGAGAATTAGAGCCAGTGAATAGTTTTGTGGATTAACAGACATAAGCACTAGAGCTCAAGGGAGGGAAAAGATTCCATTATTGACTGTTCATCCCCTGCAAAACTGCCTAAAGGGAAGGCTTAATATGGTTTGTTTTCCCTTAATTAAATATTTGTTACATGGTTTGTTTCCCCTCAATTAAATATTTGTTCTGGGGGTTCCTTTGTGACAGAAATAAAAAAGCAGCAGCATTGCCTATCTTGTACTTTCAGCTAATCCTGAACGTGCTGTAGCTGTTCTTCTACCCTCCCCCCAATTATTTCCTGTAAAAAATGCCTTTCTCACCTCCATTCCCTTTTCTCTCTCTGTTTTTGAATCACTTTGCTGAATGACTCACCCTGCCCCACTAAATAGGTTAACTTTAGGAGAATGATGAAACTGCACAGTGACGTGGATAGAGAGTTGTTGCTCGTGTGCTTTCCCTGCAGTTGCTGTTTTAGGGGTGTTGTGGTGTCCAATTCCAATTTCATCAGGTTTTAAACCACGAGGTGCTGCTGCATCGCCAGCCTCCTCTGGTTGTGCTGCTTTTGATCTAAAAGAAATGTGTCTTAGTACCAAATGACACTGCTTATCTCAGCAGGTGTGGCTCAAATCCCTGAGGTCCAAGCCATGCACAGTAAACCAGACAGGAGCACACTTCACCCTTGTGCTTTGCAGCAGCACAGTCAAGAGTTAGCAGTGACAAAATGAGGATTCTTGCCTTGTGTTTCCTACGCCTCAGTCCATCAGCCTAGTATTTCTGCATGGGTTTAGCCAAGTTACATGGTTTATAAAATTAACTCCATCCCCTTCTGGTATAAGTTTTTGTGTATTTATTTATTATGTGCTCATTCTACTTGGAATATTTTACTTGGTCTTGTTGCATGTAAACTAAAGCTAAATACAAACTTCATCTTTTCTCAGTAACTCACTAAGTATCAAGGAGAGAGAGCCAACTCCATGACTCAAACACGTGTCCCTTCCTTGCAATTGCAGCCAAAACTCTCTGGCATCAGAGTGCTGCAGAATGAAAGTCAGATCTAAATATATGTGAGCAGAAAGAAAGTCAGTTAAAAAAAGACTTTGTTATGGAAAGCTACTACAAACCAAATCCACGGTGGCCTGGAGTTCCTCATCACACCCAGGCTGATCTAGTTTTCCACTTTCAAGGTACTCTTCCCAAAGCAGCTGCTGACACTGGTGGAGGAGCTGCACAGAGCCAGCTCAGCTCCTTGCAGCCCCTTTCTGCCTCCTGTGTGGTGACTGAACAGGCTTCAGGGGTTTACCTGATAAAGCACAGGATGTTTATCACCATCCTAGCAAACAGGAATACAGGAGCTTTTGTTTCATGCCCATGTAGTTCTGGCATTGATACCCAGAGCCAGTCCTTGGTCAGTAACCTGGGAAGGGCCTGGCCCTGGGTGCCACCCTGAGCACCATCCTTGGCTTTGTGTCAGTGTCTGCAGTGCTCTGGGCAGAGAAAGGGTGTAGAGCATGAGATTTAAAGAAACAAAACCACCCCAGTTTGCTGAGGTGCCTCTCCCAGCTCTGCTCCAAGGGTCTGACACAACCCTCCAAACCCAGCTCAGGGAGTCTGAGCCTGCAGAACAGCTCCAAGGGCTGCCCACAGGCACTTGCTGAAACCTGCTGGGGCAGGAGGAAAAGGACCTGAAATTGTTCCTGAAGGTGCCCCTTCTTCCACCAGTGCATGTGTAGGCAGGGCTTGCACCAATCTTAGAACTGCCTGTTGAAAAAAGTGGTGACTAAATACTGAAATCCATCAAGCAAACAGGAAATCACCCTCTGGAGCAACAACTGCTCTTTGTGGTAGCCAGCAGCCAGGATAGAATCCCAGCTCATGTGTGTGCATGTGTGCCTGCAAATATCACAATTCCCTGGCTCGTGGAAAAGCGCCTCGAAAACTTAACCCAGTGGATTCAAACAGGGATCAAATGGATGAGATAACTGAAAGCACCACAAATGGCACCCATCAGCCTTAGGACTGTTCCCTGCAGCTCATGCAGGGCCGCCTTTGGCAGCTGTTTCTGCAGGAGAACGTGTCATTTGTGCTGTAATTGTCCTCCTGCCCTATTTTCTGTGTCATTTGTGCTGTAATTGTCCTCCTGCCCCATTTTCTGTGTCATTTGTGCTCTAACTCTCCTCCTGCCTGTGTGAGCTGAGCACCTGGTGGTGCTTTGGGCTCTCAAGGGTCTAAAGTCCTGCCTAAGGACTTTAAAACACTGCTGCAGGGCTCCTGGGGGTGCTGCTCTCTGCTCCATCCCCACACACAGCAGAGTGGATTTGCAGAGGGTGTAGCTCGTGTTGTGGAGGTTGTCACCTCTCAGGCTGTTTTCTCTTAGCTGAGCAGGGATTATTGGGGTTCCAGGAGTGTGACCTCCCAGCCTTTGTGCATTTTGCAGCCCAAAGCAGATCTGTACCAGGTCTGGTCCTTCAGGGATGCTTGGCCAGGGCCACATGGCAGGATGATGTCAGAGCTCCCAGCCCTGGAGTCCCCCCATTCCCCTCTGGGTCACTTTTCCTGCCAGCTTTGAGGCTCTTGATCTTTTCTGGAAGTACAGTGACAATAATGAAAGTGCTTAGAGAACCTTTAGTGTTTCTGAGGTGGTGTCACAGACAGATTTGTGTTTTGAGTACTTCCTTCCTGCTGGTTTTGATCTACAGTGCATTTAGGGCATTGAATGTTTTTAGCAGAAATGCTATCTTTATTTTTTGCTCTTTTCTTGCAGGCACACCCAGCTTACTGTTAAATTTGGGTAGGACAATACTGAAGATACCAATTGTTTTAATTTTTGCACCTCACTCTGGCACTGTGCTGAAATATAAGGGAAGGATGTTTAAATGTCATGGTGCAATCCAGATCCTGTAAATCCAGAGCAGTTCAGATATTGATTTCAGTTGGGATGGGCTTTAGCCAAAAATATGCATTTTATTTAGATTCTGTTTTCCATCAGATATCTGCATTCTGTTGCTAAATTCATGGAAAGATGCCAATGGCTTTGGAGTCTATTGATACTCCCACAGCAAAAATGCATCCTGGGACTTGAGTTGCCACTTAGTTTGAGGTCAGCAACCTCTTCCAAGAGTTGGCTTAATCAATGGAGGGGAGCTGATTGCTGCTGGGCTGGAGGGTGTTGAGGAGGGTCTCGGGTCACACAGGCTCTGTGGGTGATAAGCAGGACAAGGCAGATGCAGGGTGCATCTCTTGGCATTATTTCAGTGAGGAGGGAGCCCTGGGTTTGATGTGTAATTAAACCTTTACACCGAGAACACCTCAGTGATTGTACGTCCCCATTTTCCAGGAAAAAAGCCTTTAATTGCTGTTGGTTTCTAAAACAACCCCACGCACTCCCAGTACTTTTCCCCAGCACAGTTTGTTGGTTTGGGCTCCCTGTGCCTGGTGCACCCAAACTGGTATTTCCCAGCCAGGGAGTCGCTGTGCTCTCGTGTGCAGGAGCTGATTTTCCAGGATGCAGAATATAAAATAGGCTGTGTACTGAGTGGGAGGTTCCAGGGCATGATACGTGGCTGCACAATCCCTGGGAGCCAAGGAAAATACTTCCTTTCTATATATAGTCACCTGAAATCCAGCAGCAAAGACACTTCTGAATCTTGCACTCCAAACTTGGTTTTTAAGAAGCACTTTTTGCTCCTTAATATTGCGAATTTTTATTATTTTTTCCACATGGTTTTGCAGGAGTGCCAAATGCTTTCATGGTGAATTCAAAAGAAATCCAAAAAGATTAGGAAATTTAAAAAAGGTACAAAATTTTAAATACTGCCTTTTCCTGAGGAAAATAATTCACCTTACTTGCATTTGAAGCAAAGACTGTAACTTTCATGACTTCTTTACTCAGATCTTTCCTGTTCTGTGCAATTAAGGCAAAGTCTGATTTTCACAGCCACTGTGGTTGGATCTCTCAATTGAAAGGGACTGACCTTGGATCTTATTTGGGCACTGGGGTGACCAGAGAAGTGAATTTTGCAAAGGCAGTGACGAGTCTGACCCAGGGACCCTCAGGCCTCTGGAGTCTCAGACCAAATCATCAGCTTTTCACTCTTGTCACCAATCTAGGAGTGTAAGTTTTGGAATATTCATTTTTAGATAATATCAGTGGAGAAAAGAGGGGGGGAAAAGTAAAATCTGCTGCTGGATCTGAGCAAACAGAGAGGTCAGGGGTAAAATTCTGCCTTGTGTGTTGTATATGCTGAAATGTCCTTTTATGAAATTAACCCACAAAGTGGAAGAGTAGTGAAAGCTGTAACACTTGGCCATGCAGCATAGGTCAAAGGTTACCTTTTTTTCTCAAAAATGGTTTTGCAAATCTTTTTCAGAGCTGATAGATACACACCTTAGCTGGATACAAAACATTATATGAAAAAGAATGACTGTGATCTTTGATCCAAGCAATCAAAAAGAAAGGTAATTGGTATTTTTCTGCCTTTTCTCCAGCTGTGTGTTTCTCTTAACCTTTATTTATTTATTTTTTCAATTAAGAAGTCATGCCACCTTTTTATTTGGCGTAGAGGGTTTAAAATATTTAATTTTATTTAATTTATTTTTTTTATTTTAATATTCTTTTTCTTCCCCACTTGTGTAGCACAGAGCTGTCCTGAGGTAGCTGGGGCCTGGTGGGCAGGGAAGGAGAGGTGGGGCTGTGCATGCTGGGCTGAAGCATCCAGAGGATCCCATCCTTCCAGGCAGGGCAGGTTTGAGGGCACTCTGCCAGCCAGGGTCAGCTTTGCTGCACCAGTTCCTGCCCAGGGCTTTGCTTTGCATGTCCCAGTTCCTGCTGGCCATGGCAGGACAATGGAGCACTGCAGGGAGGAGCCTCTGGGGCTGAGCTTTGCCTTCCTGAGGAGCCCCAAACTGCTGCAGGATCCCCAGAGGGTCAGTGCCACCTGTGTGGAGCATCCATGGCATCCCTGGTACCCAGGGGATCTGTGGGATTGTCCCCAGAGGGTCAGTGCCACCTGTGTGGAGCATCCATGGCATCCCTGGTACCCAGGGGATCTGTGGGATTGTCCCCAGAGGGTCAGTGCCACCTGTGTGGAGCATCCATGGCATCCCTGGTACCCAGGGGGATCCATGGGATTGTCCCCAGAGGGTCAGTGCCACCTGTGTGCAGCACCCATGGCACCCCTGGTACCCAGGGGGATCCGTGGGGTGGCACAGATGCAGAGGGGTGAGTGTGGCACCTCACAGGGTGACATTGCCCCCTCAAGGGGCTCCTTTTGTCTCTGGGCTGCTGGGACACAGCCCAGTGTCACCCCACAGGAACTCAGCCCAGTTTCCAGCTGGGAGGATGAGGGGGAGGCTTGGCTGTCAGTGGGGCCTGGGGCAGGGGCTGATGCCCACCAGGGACACAGACTGCCCCCACAGTTCCAGCAGCCTCTGCGTCACCTCCCTGGGCTCTGTCCCACTCCTACAGCAGCAGGAGGTGACACAGGACATGCTGAAGGGTGCCCAGGCAGGCTGCTGGCAGCTGTGATCTCAATATCTTTCTTTATGATTTAATTTTTCATTATCTTTGCATATGTGCCTGTGGCCTCATTTAATCAGTTCTCTCATTAACCAGATCAATAGTGGTGTGCTCCAGAGCAACCAGTGCCAGGCACCTTAAACAGCAATGTTTTATTTATTAATCACATCATCTCCTGTTCCTCTCAGCCAGAAATGAGCAAATAATGACAACTGATACTTGAGATACATTTTAACCACACTGCCAAAAAGAGATAGCTGGGAGTTCAGACCAGCAGGTTCAGCACATGCTCTGGGCTTCCTCTGAGGTTTAGGCACAGCTCAGTTTGCTGACTTAGTCCAGGCAGATTTGGTTTAGGCTCAGTTTGCTGGTTTGGTTCAGACAGATTTGGTGCAGGCTCAGTTTCTGGTTTGGTTCAGGCTCAGTTTCTGGTTTGGTTCAGGCTCAGTTTCTGGTTTGGTGCAGGCTCAGTTTGCTGGTTTAGTCCAGGCTCAGTTTGCTGGTTTGCTCCAGGCAGATTTGGTTCAGGCTCAGTTTCTGGTTTGGTTCAGGCTCAGTTTCTGATTTGGTTCAGGCTGTTTCTGGTTTGGGGCAGCCTTCTGTGGAAGCCCAGGTCTCTTGGGTAGCCCTGGCTGTGGGCACACAGTCCTGGAGCAGATCCCCAGGGATGTGTGATCTCACTGGCCTTGGGCTGGAGGTCATTTCCAGCTTGGAGAGCCAGCCATGCCTTGGGATCATTCCTGTTAATTTATTTACATATTAATTGGCCTTAGGGACTCTGGTTGTGGGGTTTAGTGCTGGGACAAGCCCTGACACACTCTAGTGATGCCCAGCCTCACCTGCACCTAACACTCCTCTCACCACTTGGATTTGGGTGAAGCTCAGGGTGGCTGTGGGGCATTCAGGCCAGCTGATAACAGGAAGCTGTTGACACTCAGGTTCTCACAAAAACCCCAAATTTCCACGTGGGAGAGCTGGCAGGGAGCAGTCCTGGGTGTGCCTGTCCATGGGGTTCATGCTTCACACTGTTCCCCTGCACCTTTCAGCCCTGCTCAGGCTGCAGCCCCCTGTAACCTCAGCCCACAGAAGCCACTGCTGACCTCAGGGGAGGGAAAGTGAAGTTTGCAGGCTGAGTCAGCACTTCACCACAGCATCCAACCTGGCCCTAAAGAGGGAACAACCAAAGCTGGACCCTCAAAGCCTCTTCAGAGAGCCCCACTGAATTATCTGCTGTGTTTCACTTCATATTTAACCCTTCCTAGATGCAGATGACTGCTGGCTCTGCTATTTCCATGACTGTAGTAGATGAAAGGGATAGGTAAAACTCATCTGTGGTATTTTTGGTAGCACAAACAAGTGTGTTGATAAATAAATTGCCTGCAGCCTCAGCCCACTTATTTCTCAGAAGGAAATGACCCTCTAAGAGTGGGTGCCCACTTCTTTTACCTCACTGCTATTTTTAGCTGAGGCTGTGAAAACTTTCCATTGAAGACCTGCTCCTGTCATTTCCTGGGTAGAGCAGGCAGGAAGCTGTGAGTGAGCAGGGGAGGCTCTGCTCAGGCTGGACCAACCTCCCCTCCCTCTGGCTGCTGCCCTGCACTGCAGAGCAGCCCTGCCCGAGCACCCAAACCTTCCTCCTTTGCCTCAAGTCACCCCAGAGCCAGCAGCTGGCAGTGGCAGGTGGGATGCTGGGCAGGAATTCTGCTTTTCTCGCCCAAATCATCTCCAGGAGGCCCCAGTCTGGCTCAAATCAGGCATCTCCCAGCCAGAATTGGGAAGAGCTGAGCCATGGGCTGTTACTGGTGGGATCTCTGAGCCCCCCATGTCCAGCAGCAACATGGAGCTTTGAAAAAATGCAGATTTTACTTCCTCAGAGACAAATCCCAGCATGCAGAGAGGAAGGAGATTTCAAACCATGAATTGTAAATACTAAAAACTAATTCATGTGTTCCCCTTCCCAGAGACTTGCCAGAGACTAGGCACCAGGCCTTTTAGATAGGGGGAAGTACTGAAATTCTATGTAAGTTAATACTATGTTAATTAATGTTTCTCATAAACATTTATTAGAAATTTGGTAGAATATAGAGGAGTCTTAGAGCTGCAAACCTGAGGATTAATCAGTCTTGGGTGAGGGCCTGCTTTGGTTTGAATTAGTCCCTGTTTCAGCCCTTAAATATCAGCAGGGAGAAGTCATTTAGATCTGGGGTCTGGAACCTAGAAAATTCAGTTTTCTTGTTTTAAGGCAAATTAGAGTAACTGGGCAGTTTGCACACTGTGCTGAATACAGCACGCAGGGGCTGCAGGTGAAATGGAGCTCCAAAAAGGCAGTTCTGGAGTTCTGCATCAAGTGCTCATGGTTTAGGGCTCTCCTAATCAAAGTGCAGAGATTTCTGCACCTAAATTCCAGGGAGCACCTGAATTCTAGAGAGAGAATTCTTGTTCCAGGAGGTGCCAGAGGGTGCTTTAGGCAAGTGAGTGTGGAAAGTTCCCAGGAGACGTTGGCTGTTGTAATTAAAGTGATATTGTTCTGACTTTTAAACAGATAGCAGAGGTCTTCAGTGTCTTCCCTTGAGCTTTATTGACAGTCCTGTCCCAGCCTCTCCCACAAACAATGCAGGGTGTTTGTGCTCCACTCTGCAAATAAATGATAATAGAGATGTAAAGCAGCTAGAGTCTAGAGTGGGATTAAAAAATTCCAAACATAAACCACCCAAATGCAAACTTTTTCACCTGAATTGCAGCCTCTGTGTTTTCATCACTGTCCACTGTATTTCCTCCAAACCTGGCCTTTTTCTCTTTAAAGTATTTCTCGTTCAGCCTAGTGAAGCTGTTGGAATGCTTGGATAGCTAGAGATGCTCCTTCCTTTTCCCCTGGGGTGAGGGCAGTGCCTGTGGCCCAGGCAGGGTGTGTGAGGGCTGGGGCAGGCCCTGGGCACACCCTCTCTCTGTTCTATGGCACCTGAATCATGGTGAATACAGTGAAACCCCCTCTCTCCCCTCCTTCCTAAAAAAACCCCTCTCTCCCCTCCCCTCCTAAAACTCTTTTATTTAGATTTTAGTGAAATTGAGTTATGAATGCAGAGGGGATGTTTGCAGCTTGACTGCCCAAGGATTGCTTTTACTTTTTACTTGTCCTGATGTTGGAAGTGCTTTAATGTTTCCTCCTCTTTCTTTTATTTCCCAGTTAACGAAATTATCAGGAAGGAATTTTCCGGACTCCCTGCCAGAAGTCAGACATAGAAGAAGAGATTTGTGAGACAACTTTTACCAAATCCTTCCACAAGTGACCTCTTAGATCCTTCCAGTGCCCCTGCAACCTCTGGCTTCCTTTGCAGTTCATCTCCAGGCAGAGACTCAGTGCAAGGAACAATGAATTGGCACCAAGTGACAGCCTTGGCTGAGCACCTCGCACCTCTGCGTGTAAACAGCACGCAGGACACCCTTCCTTCCATCCAGAGATCACATTGTTCTCCTGGAACAGAGCATCTGTCTGAGGAAACACTTCAAGCCTGCTGCAGCCCATCTGTCTGTGCGTCCATCCATCCGTCCATCCGTCCATCCGTCCATGGGGGAACACAGGAGCCGTGCCCTGGGCAGGGCACTGGGGGTGGGCAGAGGGAACACAGCAATCTGTTCATGGAACAGGAGCACCATCCTGCAGGGCACCAACAGTGATGTGCCCTGCAGGTCACAAAGCCCTCCTGAGAAATGTTATTATTATTGCAGGGAACTGAGGCAGCCAAGCTCGCTCAGCCTTCAGCCAGTCCAGGATCAAAGCCAGTTTGCTCTGAGCACTGGGGTTGGTGTTTCAAACAGGAGATCTCAGCTCAATCCAGTTTTCTTCATTTTTCTTGTCAGATTGGATAGGAATTTGAAAGAGAGGGATTCTCATAGCCAACCAGTGAAAAGAGCAATTCAGCAGTTGCAAATGCTTGCCCCAAGGTAAAATAAACCCAGGTAAACCAGAGATTAATATATAGGAGTCACAGTAAATCCAAAGATTTTATGATTGATCCTTATTAGTATTTAGGCAGTATATGAACACACCTTAGATATTTTCTCTCTAACAAATTTTTGCTGTTTCTTTTCATGTAGAACCTGCTCTTGGCTCATAACTTGTCTCATTTAGCAGCTGGAACATTTACTCACCCGAGCTGCAGAGGAAAATAATTGCATCTTACAGAAGCCATACATTCCAGAGAAAATAGACACTTATTTATATTCACCTGGCCTCTTTAGCTTTGCAAAGCTACCAGCAATTCCTGGAAAGGTTCCATTTCCATGGGAGTTAGTATTCTGTTATGTTTTGCTTCGTGTGTTAGAATATCCTGTCCTGACTCCTGCTTAGCACATTCCAGGTAACCACTGCCACCTGCAGTTGTACAAGTTAGAATATTTAGGGAGTCAGGGATAAAAGGCTTCTGAGTGGGTAACCAGTGTACAGTAAAAGATAGCCATAACATTTTAGGAATTCCATAGCAATCTTTCCTGGTTTTATAAATAAGGAATGCTGATATTTTCAGGAATGCAGAGCCTGAGCTCTGCTCTAGAGCACAGTGAAATGAATCCAGTTCTCAGTTGTGGCACAGTAAACTTGGCAGTGTCCACTGCTCACAGCAGGAGTGAGGGGATGGGAATACAGCAGAGCAGCCTCAAAATTGGTTCCCCAATGTCTCAAGAAAGGTTTTGCACAATACCTGCACAGCATGGCTTGGTCCAACAAAAATCTCTTCAGGACTATCAGAAAGAATATATTTTCTGCCACTAAAAGCTTAAACTCTGCAAGGTCTTGGGGTTAGAGTGGGAGACAGAAGCATTAGGTTCTTCAGAACACCTGACCTGGGGCTCAGCTAAAATTTGGCTCTTGAGCAGAAGTCTGAACATCACAAGAGCAGCTCTGAACTCCAGATTCAGCCCAGCTCAGATCCAGACCCAGAGCAGAGCCCTGCACATCCCACCCTGGCATCAGTGGCACCCCTGGCTTCTACTCCTGCTTTGTGGGGTTCAGATCTTTCACCCCCAAAGGAGTTCCCTGTATCCCCGAACTCCTGGGGTGCCTCTCTGGTGCTCTCCTGGTGAGCTCTGCCCTGCAGGTGCCCTGGCCAAGCCCCAGCCTGGACCTGCACAGCTGAAAATGGCCTTTTTTCATTTTCATTTTAATTTTTTAATTGCTGCCTTTTCCAGAAACAAAAGTGAGGCCCAGCCCTGCTGAAGAGGGGAATTCCTGTTAGGCAGCACTCAGCAGGCCTGACTGGCTCACACGCCTCAAAAAGCTATTTTGGATTGTTAAAAGCTGTCACTGGGCCAGAATCTGACACATATTAGGGGTTTTTAGTGCAGTCTGATGAATGAGACAATTTTGACATATTCTAAAGGCCAAAAGTTGCCTTGTCAGAAGTTCTGTGCTATAGCTGAGTAAAAGAACAGACCAAATGCATCTCCCCAGTTTCATACTTGGATGTATCAAACATTTTCCATGATCCAACCTGTAAAGTATAGGAGAAATTTAAAAAACAACCCAGAAACCCATCCACAAAAAAAAAAAAATCTTCAGATTACTGGCAGAACCTTCTCTTTTGCTGGATTTTAAATAGAAGCTGAAAGAAGCCCAGGAAGGTCTTTTCAGATGTGAGATGTGCTGCTGCTGCTGCTGCTCTGGTGATTGTCTGCAGCAACTACTCATCAAGTTAGGAGAATAATTTTTTGCATATTTATTTTTAGACAATATCAATTTAGAAAAGGGGGTTGGAAGTAAAATCTAGTGCTGGATCTGAGCAAAGGGAAAGGTCAGTGTTTAAGTTCTGCCTTCTGCGTTGTTGAGGCTGAAATGTCCTTTTAATAAATTAACCCCCAAAGGAAGGAGTAGCTGAAACCTTGGAGCAAAGGCTGTTCAGGGCCCAGGGCAGCCAGGCAGGCACAGCCCTGCAGCCAAAATACACCAGATTATTTCCACTGTGCTCATGTGTTCTTCAGGCTCTTTGCTGTAGAGGGGAACAGAGGGTTGGGTTTGGATTTGTTGGATTATTTCTGGGGGTTGCTTTTTCTTTTGTTGCCTGTTTTTTTGTTTGTTTGTTTGTTTGATTGGAGGGTTTTTTTTAGGGTTTGAGGGCTTTTTTCCCGTTTTTTGGGGCTGATGTTTTTTGTTTGGGGTTTTTTTTGGGGAAGGGGTTTTTAATGTGCTACAGGTGCTCCAGGCACGCTTGCATTGGCTGTATTCCCTCCTCCTCTTTAATGCATAGGTATTAATCTATGTGCACATGCAGTGCACAATGTCATTTATATAATACACCCACACAGAGAGGGGCTCTTTACACAGGCTGGCAGTGACGGGACAACGGGGCAATGGCTTCAAATGGCTTTAAATCAGAAATTAGGATAAAAATCCTCCCTGGGAGGGTGGGCAGGGGCTGGGCTGGAATTGCCAGAGCAGCTGGGGCTGCCCCTGGATCCCTGGCAGTGCCCGAGGCCAGGCTGGCCCCTGGGGCAGTGGGAGGTGTCCCTGCCGTGGCAGGGTGGCCCTGGCTGTGCCTGGGGTCCCTGCCAGCCCAGGCCATGCCCTGCTCTCCGTGGGTGCATTATTTTATCCATGGTTAGAAATGAACACCCCGTGCAGAGCCGGGTCCCTCCTGTGTTGTCTCCCAGCAGCTCAGCTTGGAGGCTTCACCCCATGTATTCTGAATTTTAGGGCTTCAGCCACAGCTGCACGAGCTCAGGCTCTGCTGCCCCGTCTGCTTTTCCATGCAGCAGTAGTTAAACAATTCAGCTTCAACCACCTTTGTATTTATTTCCGGAGAAAAGGAGCATCCTCAGGCGTAGTGTTGTGCATCGTTGTCTCTTTAAAAAGGAAAATGATATCTTAAAATATATAGCTAGGCTGAAGAGTTTCAATATATACAGTACTAAATTATTTCCTGTTCTTGCTGGGCAGAGTTTTTCCAGTATTAGTATTTCTGTTACTTAGTACAACTTTCTCTCTGTAGAGGCACGAGCTTAACCTTGGAAGAGTTAATAGCATTTTGTGAGCAATTTGTTCTCACTTTGTCTGGAAGATAGCCATATTTGCACATGAGGAAATTCTCTCTTTCCTCAGTTATCTGAATGTTTCACCACAGTGCCTTCCTGCCATTGTACCAAAGGCCTACAAATATCTTGTCTGCGGGGTGAACAACTCTAATGCATTTTCCATCAAAGTTGCACCATGTGAAGTTCATGTTGGAACTCAAAAGTTCATCTCTTTTTATTTGTCTTTTGTGTGTGTGTATTTTTTTTAACTTCCATTTTTCCATCCGAGCTTTGGCTGCGAATACAGGATGAGCTTCTATAAACTCTGCATCAAATATACGTAGAATAAAAATCATCATTCATGATATGTAAACAGTCTGAGAGTGGAGTGGGAGTGGGCAGATATCAGGAAGATTTTTTTTTGTCAGTTATGAGTGTTGGAAGTCGAGTTTGCCAGGAGAGGAATTGCTTGTGAAGATACTTGCAATGAAATACAAAGTCCTGGTTTTGTTTTTCTCCATGAGAATGAGCAAAAAATGAGATCTGAGCAACAGCAGAGGAGTGAAAGTGTCTCATGTATGTTGTTTTTACTGGGAGAAAGAATGTAGAAGAGTCATGGGTTTTGCACTTGCTTTATTTGTATCCATGTAAATATGTACCCCTCCATTCTGTAGGAGTACAGCAGTTCCTGAATGTAGAGGATTTCCAAAACCAGCACTATGTTATTCTCCAGTGTATAAAAAGCTGCTGCTTCATAACATATCTAGACCAGTCCTCAAAGTAGCTAGCATGTTTTTTAAAGTGCATTTTGTAATCCATATCTTTGCAACAAAAGTGACTGTGCTTCTTGTCTGACCAAATATGCAACAACTTTTGGATTAAGGTTTGTATTTATAAAGGATCAGTTTTCATTTTCTTACTTTTCTATGCAATTGTTGTTGAATTGTCGTTGTTCTAAAAAAAAAAAAGAAAAGAAAAAGATGTATTTGATAAATTTCCCAAAGACTTCAAAGACAGCTTTAAATGCTTCAGAAATATGTTTCTAAATATTTCAATCTGACTTTTTCCCCTGCATTTCTTTCCAAATTGCTACTTAATAGGGAACAATGATCTGCCAGATGGGACTCAGGAAAATGACTGTCTTAATTTCAAATCTTAAACCCATTCAGATCCTCATAATTTTTACACCACTTAAAATGATCTGATGTTCCAGTTTAGCTGCAATTCTGAGTGTTTGTTATTTATGTTCCATATTCCTGTGCAATAGGAAGAGATGCCACTGCTGGGTCTCAGTGGGGTGAATTGTAAAATTCTCCAGAAACCAACTCTTTTCCTCATCATTTACATTGCAGTGGTTTCTTACCTGTGAGGCAACACTCTGCCATCACACGTGGAAGATTGTAATTCTTTATTCATCTCAGTTCACAGTGAATAATCCACCTTTTGGAATGTTTTAAATCAGATTGGCATCTGTGTCTTTAATATCTGCTGGTTCTAACTGCAGGGCTCCCAGCTGACACCAACTGCAGCTACCAGCCAGTGTCCATCCCACCCTGGTCTGTTTAAGGCTTTTTAGCCATTTGTGTCGTTTCAGCGGTACAAAAATATAAATTAGTACCTGCACATTGCAATAAATTTCATCTGAAGGTGCTGATGCTGCAAAGATGTCCTCAAATGCAAAAAGTTACCTGGGGGGGTTGAGTTTCCTTCTGTAACTCCTAAAACAGCAACATTGGGTGGAAAGCTCCAGAAGTCTCAGAAATTCATAATGTTTGTAAAGCCCCGGAGTGCCCAGATGTGCTGCTGGTACCTGCAGTTATTGCAGGATGGGCTCTGCTTGGGGCACCGCTGTGCTGGTGGCACCTGGGCACAGGGAGCCTGAGCAGTGCTGGCCTGCCCGGCACTCACATTTTTCTCTGAGTGTGTAATTATGAAGTGATTCCCCCCAAGCCAGCCCTCCCTGCCCTGGATCTTCAGGTAAAGCCATATTTTGACACATGAGTAAGCACTGTCACTCACATCATCCTAACTGATGTCTTTTGAATCAAGTTGCCTGTTCAAAAACCCAACTCTCACAATTGAAAAGGGGTTTATATCATTTACATTCCTACAACAACGTTGTTAACCTCCAATGTAATGATTTTTTGCTATCTGTAAAGTATTTTTATATATTGCCTGTACTATGGTAGATTAGCAATAAATGAAAGGGCATCATCTGCTGCGAGAGTGTTTAGTCTGTTCTCAAACACCTTTACTGCCTTTGATAAATGAATATCAGGGGGCTGAGTCACCCACTTGTCTTCTTGTCCTGTCACCCTCAGAAATTCTCAGCAATGGTTGTGCAAAAGGATTGCAGAGCATGGAGCATTTCATCACTAATGAGCTGCTCAGCTCCCCTTTGGGTCGGGTCCTGTGCCTGAGACTGGTCACACTGAGACTTCTTCATTTCCCTCTTTTCATTTTCTATCTTCACCACCCCAATAAAAAGCCCCAAACAATCCAAACCAACAGGTACTGCAGAGGCTTGACCTTAATAAAGCAGTCATTTCCACCTATGTAAATGTCCTTCTGCAGCAGTAGATGCTTTTTGATAGTCTGAGGATGGACTCCATTTCACTTTTTTTCATCTGAATCTTAATTCTGCATTTCTCTGCTGGAGACACTAAAAGAGACATTTTCATACTGCTGTGCTGGAGGGATGCCCAGAGCCCATTCTGGCCCAGTGAGAGCTGAGTTTATGCAGCGTCCAATTAAAGACATTTACCTTAACAAAATCAATATTATCCTTTGCATTTAAACCCAGAGAATTCAAACCATATTCCATGCATTTGTTGGCCATGGAGCAAGTGTTTTGCCTTGCTTATTCACAAAAGCCTCAGAGCAGGGGCCATGTGGAAGTTCTTAAGTCCCAAACCCTGCACAAAGGCTGGGAGCCTCAGGAACCAGACAGGCTTCGCCAACAAAGAAGCTGTTACTGGCTAGGAGAGAACATTTTATGATGAGCAAATATATGGCACACAGGATTTCAGCTTTATTCAGCAACAGGAAAATTTAAGTAACTTAACCTGGAAATTCCACAGCTCTGCTCTGAGAACTTGAGCACCTGACCTGCTCCTCTGGCTTTAATTTACGTCTTGGGGCTGAATTAAAGCACCACAACACTACCCCAGGTTTTTCGTCTTAACGGGAAATTTCCTGGATTTTGTAGACTCAACTCGCTCTTTTGTAACCCTTCAACATAGCTGAGTTTTCCCAGTTTCAGGGTAGCAGCAAGGCAGAAAAGCCCATGTTTCTAATGAACATCTGGGTCTCATATGAGCACTCGCGTGCTCCGCTGTGTAAATATGCGATTTACAGCTTCTTTTTCTTCCCTGAAATACAGATGTAATTTAGGCAATTTAAGGAGCTGCCTTTCAGCTTCAGAGCAGATTCTTTTCTCCATACATCATCACTGGCTTGCTCAGGTGGCCAGGCTCACTGGGCTGCTCCTCACAGGGAAGAGGAGCTCCCACCCAGCACCATCCTCACCTTCCCCATCCCTGTGCCTGACTGGGACTGGCTGCTCCTCTGAACTCAGCAGCTCCCGGGGTAGAGGGGCTTGAATTTATTTTATTTTGGGAAGGCAAAGGCCCAGCAGAGGATCTGAGCTCCTACTGACCCAAAGGGCAAAACTGCACAGAAAATTGCTGAGGTTTGAGGGATCACTTACCCGGGACTGCTGGGAGAGGCTGGCACTGCAGGAGCTGCAGGCACTGGGGGTGACTGCAGCACAGAGGCACCTCTTTATTCCACAGACCAAACTAAGCCAAATCCAGGTGGGCACGGGGGCAGCCACTAAAATAAACCCTTTACCTGTTGCTCACCAACAGCAGAAGGATGCATTTCCTCGGGTTGCTGCAGCACAGGGTGGCAGTGCCATCTGCAGGGAGCTGGGCACAGCCTGGCTGGGAGCCCACCCGAGGGACCCAGGGGAGCCTGGCCATGGAGGGGCCCTGGGGTGTTGGATTATGCCCTTTTCTGACCCAGAGAGGAGTTTTAAAAACTTTTATTCCATTTTCAGTCTCCTGTGAAAGGTGAGACAATACAGATGTTATAATTCACACCATCACAATCAAAAACTATTTCTTAATTACAATACATTATAAGTGTTCCTTGGCCTATCAGCTTTAGCCACACCATGCTGGAAATGCCTTAAAGCCAATCATCTAAAATTACCCTTGATAAGTTCCTACTACAATACATCTTTCACATTCCATTTCTCTAAAGTATCCAGTCTTATTTACATCCTTTGAAACTTGTTTCTAGTTCCATTTGTCTCTCAGCAATCTCAATCCTATTCAATAGCATTTCTCTGTGCCATTGCAATTCCCCTCTCTGGAGCCCGAGTCCTGAGCTGTCCAGAGGCAGCTGGCAGTGGCTGAGGCTCCTGGAGGTGCTGCACACCAGCAGCACACACTGACCCAGGGCTTTCCCAAAGCTTCTCTTCCAACTCAGCTGTTAAAAGACAAAAGGGGGAGTAGGGAGAGGAGATCATCCCACCAAGTATATTTCTTGGTTGCTGAGAGACTTCAAATCTCCCTAATGAATAAACACAGCACACTTAATTTTGTTTATGAAAACAGACTTATTGTGATGGCAAAAAGCATGAGTCAGTGCCCGGGCTGAGGGGAGAGCAGCTGGAGACACTCACCGAGGAGCAACGCCTCGGAAAGCAGAGCAGCTCCTCTCCAGCAGAGCCAAGAGCTGCAATTCCTCCTCTAACACAAACCACCAGCACACTGGGAGTGGGAGAGGCTTCCTCATGGCCTGCCTGCTGAGCAGATACTGCCAGGAAAGCTGCAGGTCTGGGAGGGAGCAGCAGACAGTGCCCAGCCTGAGCCCAGCCCAGCCCAGGATGCTCCTGGCACAGCCCAGCCCAGGATGCTCCTGGCACAACCCAGCCCAGCTCAGCCCAGCTCAGCCCAGCCCAGGATGCTCCTGGCACAGCCCAGCCCAGCCTGGCCTGGTCCCTCACTAACCCAGCACAGCACCAGGGAAGGGGAAGGTCTGAGACCCTCGAGGAGGAGGAGGAGGAATTGCTGAGCCACAAAACATTCCCATTCATCCCTGCATTCCCCATTCATCCCTGCGTGCCCCCGATGTGTTTGGCATTTATTTTGCTTGAAAATCAGCCAAGTGGGACCTGAAACTGCTCCCATGGCTTCCTGTCCTGGTGAAGGTCCTGAGGCTTCACACCAGCAGGTGCAGCAGGGGCATTATTTCCTTGAACTGATTTTACTGTCCAAGCAATGTCTCACCATTGGACTCCCTTCACAAGTCCCATCTTCCAAAGGGGGCTCCAGTGTCCACACCACCTGAGGAGCCCTGGGCCGTCCCTGTGGCACTGCCACGTGCCAGCAGCGCCCTGCAGAGCCAGCCTGGCAGCTCTCCCTCTGCTCCTCAGCATGCCTTCATTTCTAAATGAACCAATGACCCCAGCCCTCCCTGCCAGCAGAGCCTGCTGCTCCCTTCCCCAGCTCCCCTGGTGCAAATCTGCCCCATCTGCAGGAGGGATGGAGGATCCTGAACAAGGAGCCTCTCAGGCAGCTCTCCCTGCACAGAGCCCCTTTGTGTGCTGGGGGGTAACACACAGGGCTCTGTTCAAACAGAAAGGGCCAGACACAAGCTCAACGCTTTTCCTTCCTTCCTTAAAAAAGAATTTTTAAAAAAAGGAACTCATTTTCAGAAGGCCAAGCATGGAGGAAGGAAAGAAATTTCAATTAAAAACCCTTAAATTGCAATTAAAAACCTTAAAAAGCTAAAATTGTTCATCTTGCATTGGTAATGTCACTACAGACACCACAAGAGACAGGCCAAGCTGTCCCAGCTCCCTCAAAATGTCCCACAAAGACTGAAACAAGTAGAGATGCAAAATTCTGAGTGCTCCACTGTCCACGTGAGGCAGAGAGGAGCCTGGCCCTGCAGTCACAGCCTCTGAGGGCAAAAACACAACAACCCAGAAAGGATGATGATGGATTTTAGCTTGTCCAGCACCAGGGCCCTTTTGGGCTTCTGCCATACAGCAGAAGGAGGTGAGGGCTCCTGCAGGCTGGGCTTTGCTCTACAGGCACACAGTCATTACTGCCAGATATTTAAACCAGCTCTCTGACAGGTATTTGAACCAGCTCTCTGACAAACTCTTGCCTGTCACACCTGCTGGCACAGCGAGGCTGGGGCTCGTGGATTTTCAGCACTAAAACCTGCACCTTCAGCCAAAAAACCACCAGCTATAGAAAATATAAATCAACAGCTATAGAGTAACAATCATTTATAAAAAGGAAAAAAAGAAGTGACTCCAGCAGACTGAAAGGTCACATTTATCCATGGTGAAATGGTGTCTGGGGTCCAGGAGTCCCAAGGCTGTGTGGGTGCAGGATTTTCACCCAGGTTTTGCCCTAACTGACACAAAAGGCAGGCACAGGGCCCAGAGGTGTGACTGGGATGGTCCCAGCCCCTCTGCTGGGCTCAGGGGCTGGCTGTGCCTGCTCTGTCCTTTCCTGGCACTGGTGGATGTGCTCCCTGCCCCACTCCCAGGGAAACTCCTGCCCTGCCCAGGGGTTACTGCTCAGCCATTTCCAGCAGGAACTGGATGCTCCACTCAGAGAATTCTTTTTAAAGAATCAAATGAAGCCCTGGATAAATAAAGGTCAGCAAGAAATACCAGAGGTCCTTCTGCAGCCTGTGTTAGTTCCAGGCCAGTCTTTCTGTTAGTGCAATTCACAGAGAAATTGCCATAAAAGAGTGAAAACTCTGTGATCTGAGACCTTCTGTTGTTTTCCTTTTGGTACCAGACTTGTCCCCTAAAGCTTGAGCTGCTTGAATCACAGATGGATCCTTTTCCAGCTCCTTTGAAGTTCCTGATTAAACAGTGACTTTTCATGGATCTTCAGTACAAAGCCAATTCCTCATCTGCCACAGCAGCACAAATGGGAGAGGATGTGACACCAGCCCGAACAAAGTGCCAGAAGTTTCACATAAAACCTGGGACAATTCCTCCTCTGCTTCTCACAGAAGTGAAAATTTCAGGTTCCCTGGCTCCAGAGGAGGGAGCAGAGGCAGCACCTCCCCAGGAGCATCCCTGGCACCATGAGGACCACTGGGTTCCCATTTTGCTGTGCCCCTGCTACAGGAGGGTCTTGGGCCTTCTTAACATACAAACAAATCATGGTGAATAATAATTCCCCCTAAGATCCATGTGAAATACTCTATACCCAAAAGTACTTCTAATTCAGGGGGGGGAAAAGTGTATTAAAAACCAATTCTGTGGTACTGAAGTTGGCTCAAAGCAGCCCCTTTAAAACAAACAAAAACCCTCCCTGAGCACTGTAGATGAGCTGGCCTTTCCCCAGGCAGCTCTGATTGAAAATCAAAGGCAGATGTGAGGGCAGAGCAGCAGCTCCAGCTCTCCCAGCAGTGCCTGGCACGCCCAGAGAATCTCCAGCAAAGGGAACAGGCTGGGCCCCAGGGCCACCCCATGGCCAGAGCCCTCCTGTGCCCCTGCATCCCAAACAGAGCTGCTGAGCTCACACTGCAGGGCTGAGCCCCAGGGCTCAGGGAAAGATGAGTTTCCTTGCACCTGAGGGCTCTGTGTGCAGCTCAGTGAGAGCAGCTCACATTCACCCCTGCCTTGTGCTGAGGGTGGGAAAAATCCTCCTGCACAGAGGGACTCCATCACCCCAGGGTGAGGAGATGAAATTCACCCCTGCCTTGTGCTGAGGATGGGCAGAGCCCTCCTGCTCAGAGAGGCTCCATCACCCCAGGGTGAGGAGCTCACATTCACCCCTGCCTTGTGCCCAAATGGGTGAATCCCTCTTGCACAGAGGATTCACCCCAGGGTGAGGAGATGAAATTCACCCCTGCCTTGTGCTGAGGGTGGGCAGAGCCCTCCTGCTCAGGGCTCCATCACCCCAGGGTGAGGAGATGAAATTCACTCCTGCCTTGTCCTTGAGGATGGGCAGAGTTCTCCTGCTCAGGGCTCCATCACCCCAGAGTGAGGAGATGAAATTCACCCCTGCCTTGTGCCCAAATGGGTGAATCCCTCTTGCACAGAGGATTCACCCCAGGGTGAGGAGCTCACATTCACCCCTGCCTTGTGCCCAGATGGGCAGAGCCCTCCTGCTCAGGGCTGCATCACCCCAGAGTGCAGCCAGCAGCACAGAGCTGGCACAGGCTGGGCAGGAGGAGCCCTGAGCAGCTCTAAACTCCTCTAAAAGAGAACTGAAGAAGAGAGGGAGATGATAAAGGAGGTTTTGTGCTGTGCTGGCAGAGGAGCAGAATTGATGATGTGATGAGTCAGTTCCCTCTCCAGCATTAACAATCTCCACATCCCTGCTCCAAAAGCAGCCTCTGTTCGAGGCCCCTGGCTCCAAGATCATCCTTGGGACAAGGATCTGTCTTCTCTCAAACGTGACTCTTCCTCTGTGGGAAGAGAAAAGCACCCCAGCACCACAAATGGTTCCAGGGCTGAGGGGCTGCCTGGCCCCTGGGCAGAACAGGATTTTGTGGCAAAGTACATCCCTTGTGAATGATCCTATTTACAGCACAAATTTCAGCCCATTCCAGCTTGCCCTACCCAGAAATATTAGGAGAAGTGAACTTGAAAATTGAAAATCAGATCCACTTCCACATGCAGACTGGAGCTTTGCAGGATTCTTCTTTTTTGGGGTTTTTTTTTGGAAGTTCTTAGCCCTGGGAGCACTCCCCTGCACTCCCACCCAAACTCTCCCTCTGCAGGATGTGCCTTTCACACCAATGGCACTTTGTCTCTTGGCAAAGATGTGCCAAATGAGGCCTGACTCAGGGACCTGCTCACCAACAGCAGTGAGAATCCCCCTGGAAGTGTCCACAGAAGCAGAGTGAGGAGATAACCCTCTCCCTGAATTAGCTCTGTCTGGAGAGTGAAAATTCAGAATATCCCTGCAGCAGGGCGTGAGCCTGCCATAGCAGAGAGCCTCAGCAGCATCAGTTTTACTCATTTTGTCCTTTTCTCTAAAACAAAATGATCTGAGAATGGCAATGCCATTAGAACAGAGAAGGTGGAAATCAGACTCCTGCTAAGAAACCTCTCACCAGCATGGCCAAGATAAAAGATCAGCTCTGCTTCATGACTCACCTCTGAATCCACAGTGAGTTAAATACTCAAGTGCTTTGAATTTGATGTGGTCACAATAAATAACAACAGGCAATTGAATTCCCATCCTCAGTGTGCAACACTTGGTTAAGGGGAGCTCTCCACCTCACTATCTGCTCTCTCTTCCCCCTTTCTCTTATTCCTACATCTTGCATTTCTACCTCCTTTTTCTCCCAAGGGAGCACAGAACCCTGAAAAGCACTCCCAGCCCTGCAGAACCATCTTGAAAGAGCTGAGGAAATAGTCCATGAATCTCTACAGAGCAGCTTTCAAGCTCTTTACACTCTCACCTGCAGGCTTGGGGCACTGGAGGCAGGGTCCCAGTGCAGCTCAGTCCATGCTGGTGCTTCCTCCACCAGGGAAACACGCTGGCTTCACTAAATAATAACAATAAATACATCAATAAATAAGTGACAACAACCTCTGGTCTAAGAGTGCACAGTAAGCACCATCCCTGCAGGAGCCCTGCACACACAGCCCCGTGTGTGTCCCACTGAGCCTGGCCTGGCTCTGCACAAAGGCTCCCATTCTGCTCCAGCCCTGCCCTGCAGACAGAGCTGGAGCTGGATGCAGCCCAGCAGAGCCCTCACAGGAGCCCAGGGCAGTCTGGAATGGGCTGGGACACTGCCCACACACGGCCCAGCACATCCCAGAGCCTGGGCAGGGTGGCTGTCCTGAGCCCAGTGCCTCTGACCCTGGAACACAAGGAGCAGCACGACTGCAGTGGCAGGAACCTCAGCAGAGCATCCAGCTACTCCAGAGCTGGCTTTTCAGCCTTCCTCCTGCTGCCAGAAGGGGTTTTAGTGCTGAACCCAAAGGCTCCCTTTGTTGTGCAGCTCTGTCTGCACTGGGGCTGCCCCAGCCGGGAGCCACCCGGTCCCTTTAGGGCACAGAGCTCCCTCCTGCAGGACCAGCAGCTCTCACCTGGTCCCTTTAGGGCACAGAGCTCCCTCCTGCAGCACCAGCAGCTCTCACCTGGTCCCTTTAGGGCACAGAGCTCCCTCCTGCAGCACCAGCAGCTCTCACCTGGTCCCTTTAGGGCACAGAGCTCCCTCCTGCAGCACCAGCAGCTCTCACCCGGTCCCTTTAGGGCACAGAGCTCCTGCAGCACCAGCAGCTCTCACCTGGTCCCTTTAGGGCACAGAGCTGCCTCCTGCAGCACCAGCAGCTCTCACCTGGTCCCTTTAGGGCACAGAGCTCCTGCAGCACCAGCAGCTCTCACCTGGTCCCTTTAGGGCACAGAGCTCCTGCAGCACCAGCAGCTCCCACCCGGTCCCTTTAGGGCACAGAGCTCCTGCAGCACCAGCAGCTCCCACCCGGTCCCTTTAGGGCACAGAGCTCCTGCAGCACCAGCAGCTCTCACCCGGTCCCTTTAGGGCACAGAGCTCCCTCCTGCAGCACCAGCAGCTCTCACCTGGTCCCTTTAGGGCACAGAGCTCCCTCCTGCAGCACCAGCAGCTCTCACCTGGTCCCTTTAGGGCACAGAGCTCCTTCCTGCAGCACCAGCAGCTCTCACCTGGTCCCTGCAGGACTCAGAGCCCCCTCTGGCTCAGCAGCTGCCCCATTCCTCCCCTCGTGGCCAGGTGTGCACCCCCATGGCAGCACCTGCAGCACTCGCAGTGCTGAGGTTCCTGTGGGAGGGGGTTTGGGTCAGCCAGGGGCTGTGCAGCCCCAGCCCACAGGGACACAAGGAGCTCGCTGTTCTGGGCTGCTCTCTGAGGGACTGGGACATCTGCACTGCATTACAGCCTGCTCAAAGAAATGCTGTCTACATTAAGTACAAGTATTTAATTAGCACTTCATTTAGAGCATGTGGTACAGCTCACAGCTCCAGTTTGGGCCAGAGATGGTTTTCAGGGGTGGGTGGAAGCCGGGGGTGATGCCAGGAGAGCAGAGCAGCTCCCAGCCCCTGCAGGGAAGCTGGCCTGGCACAGGAACCACAGCCACGAGTCCTGCAGGACCGAGCTCCCTTCCCTGCTCACCCGAGGGCTCTCCCAGCCCAGGGCGGGAGGCTGTCCCTGCTCCTGGGGCAGCTGCAGGCTGATCCCACCCACCCTGGATGAGCAGGGCCCGAGCCCAGCCCGGGCCGGGGAAGCCCCGGTGATTCAGAGCCGCTGTGAGTCACCCCCATCCCTCCATCCTCCCCAGGGAGAGGCCGATGAGCTGTGGCCAGGCCAGCACCACCCGGGCTGTGCAGAGGGCCCAGGCCAGCAGGAGCTGCCCCTCCCAGGCGCTCAGGGTCCTGCTGTCCCGGGACACCCCCCAAATCCCACTGCACCCCTGCTCTGAACCATTCCAAAGCAGCCCCTCCAGTCCCCTCAGTGCAGTGCCCCTGACTCTGCTGGTTCCTCAAGCATGGGAGACTCCAGTGTCCGTGCTGGCCCCAGCATCCCCTGGAGCAGAGCCAAAGCCTCAAATGTGAGTTCCCTGCTGAGGGCAAGTCAAAAGGCATCTCCAGGCAGGCAGAGAGCAGGATCCCTGCCCCAGAGCTGCTGCAGGATCCTCTCTCTATTTCTCACCTCTCAAGCCCAACTTCTGATCTGGCCAACCTTGGATTTTAGCATCTGCTTGAATCCCCCAACTCCAGCTACTTCTGTAGTACCTACAAAAAGCACAAACAAACAAAATTCCCTTGGGACACGCAGCTGTAATATTATCAGAATAAATCTCCACCAGACAGAGCAAGCAGCTGTGGTTTTGTGGGGTTTTATACACAAATGCACACACATCTATCTGCTCATGTACATGGAGATCTATAAATACAGCTATCTGGGAATATATGATAAAAAATCTTCCTTGGCAGTACCTAAAACTGCCATTAAAGTCAACATGACTGTGGGGAACACACACATAAAATCACTGATTGTCTCTTTTCTGCTTTATGAGCAGTGTCTCCACTTTCCATTCTGCAGCCATATCCTGTGCTATCTCTTTGCAAGGGGCACCAATAACCTGTTTTTCACATTTAATTCTCTTAGAGTATTTATTTCTAGTGTCACACTCCACCAGAATATTCCATCATCATCCAGTTATCACTGGGGACAGCAAATGACACAGCTCAGGGACAAACAGCACTGCTGTTGTTTGGTGTGACACTCACAAAATCTAAATGTTAAAGGGATGGAAGGCAGCACACATCTCTGGAACAGATTTCTGAGTTCCAAATACTGTCCTGTCACTCCAGCCCTTGTAAAGAGTCCCTGTCCATCATTTTGTGGGTACTGGGAGCTCACAACTGGGTGACCCCAGAGCTGCTCCTCTCCAGGCTGAACAACCCCAAATCTCCAGGACAGCTCTCCCAGTGTCTCGTTGAAAATGAAAAGGTTGGTCCCAGCTGGATGAAATGCAAATGCAGAAGGTGCTTGTCCTGCTCTTGCAGTGCCTGTGACACGTGTCTGCCACAGTGGGAGCAGCTGGGAAAGGCTGGGTTTGCTCTCAGCATGAGCCAGCTCCCTCTGAGCACCCCTGGAGCTGAGTGCTGGGGGAAACAAAGGGGAGGAGAGGGAGCAGGAGGAGCAGGGATCTCCTGGGGCAGAAACTCCGATTTACACTGCCCAAAGGAACAGAAAGGGGACACAAGGAGGAGACAGGAAAGACATCTTGGGCTGGGGCTCTGCTGGCTCCCCTGCTCCTCTCTGCATATTCCCTGGAAGTTTTCCTTGTGGCACAAACTGCTTCATGTGCATCTTGTTTACTTTTGGCCTGGATCGCTTCCTTTGGAGGCAGCCCAGCCCCTGTTGGGAACATCAGACAAATCTGGATTCATTTGAAACTCCCTTTTGGAAGAGGCAGGGCTGTCCTTGTCAACATGTCAGATTAGGAATGCTCCATTTGGTTTAATGGGGCTGGCTTTTGGTTTAATCCAAAAGACTCCATAAACTTCCATTGTAATTTATGCTCCAAAGCTTACAGCCTTTGGAACTCACATTCCCCTCCTTTCCTTTCTGGGTTTTCTGGAGGTAGTGCTCTCCTTTCTAAGCTGTCCCTTTGCTCTGCATCAGACCAATTGTATCCACCAGAGAGGCTCCATTTATTCTGCTGCAAGGAAGGGCTTTATCAATCGGAAAACAACACGATTTTTATGATCTGCAACGTTTAAAAATGCATCAAAGAATGAAGGGAAACCAAGGAACAGAATATTACAGAGGGGTACCTGAGATCACTACAGGATCAGTGGGACCAGATTTATTTCTCCTAACAAAGAATTCTCAGCTGTTACTGGCAAGTGCTTTCAGTCACAATGGAACAGCAACTTCTGAAAAGTCTCTGTAGTTTTCTTTTGCTCTTCTCTTACCTCACAGATGGATGAACTCTCCATTATCTAAAGGAGATAAAGAGGACAGCAAAAGCACCTTTTACATTGGGAACTGTAGAGTTCTCTGAGGTATCCCCACAGCAGGCAAAGTGTTCTAAGTACTGAATGAATCAGGAAGGTTCTTGGATATCTGAGGATGGTTAACCACGAATTTAGTGCTGAGCTGGCACTCAGGACATCTGGGTTTCAATCCCATCTCTGGCATCTCCAGCATCTGGCACCCACACATCTATTGTGTGACTTTGAATGAGCAACTGTCTGCCATTCCCAGCCCATGGAGCAGGATAATGACACTTCCTCACGCTCCCCTTTGGTCTGTCTGATCCACTTAGGTGGAAAATGCATCAGCTCAGAGCTGTCCTTCCCCAGCCAGCCTGGGACGGGGTTTGGCCAACAGAAAATGCTTTCCAGAGATGGCTCAGCCCTTTTGAAGGAGCTCAGAGGTTGGAAGGGACCTCATTCCATGGACAGATCCACTGTGCCAGGCTGCTCCAAGCCCTGTCCAGCCTGGCCTTGGGCAGTGCCAGGGATGGGGCAGAAGGGATGCTGAGAAAGCACCTTGAGGACAACATCCCCCACAGCCCTCAGAGCTGGCACCAATAAAGCTGTCAGACATTTCTAATATTTCTCAGCTATTTAAAATGTGAATATTCATCATTCTTGCAAACCAGAGCCTAATTAGAATCATAAATTATTGCTTCAAAGTAGAGCAGAAGAGCAGCTTGTGTTCTGCAGCTCATTTCACCCCGAGGAGCCCCAGTCACACCTCGTGTGTCCCTGAGCACAGCAATGAGGCACCAAGCACAGCACAGCTTTCACCTTTCACTAAGCATTAAAGGGCAAACCCAAATCTCCAAGCTGGATGGCTTAAATACACTTTTTACTCCCAAAAAGACTTTTGAGGGGGATGCTGAGCAGCAGGGGTGGGTGGGGAGGGTGTTTGTGGCAGAAGGGAAGAACCCAGCCCTCCCTAACCTCTCCCATGCCCAAAGGCTGCTGGTTTCCACTTTCAGGGAGGATCTGAGACCTCTGCACCTTGTTTCTTAAATAAATAAAGCTCTCAGAATCACAGAATCACTTGGGTTGGAAAAGCCCTCCCAGAACACCCATTCCGAGCTGTGCCCATCCCCACCTTGTCCCCAGCCCAGAGCTCTGAGTGCCACCCCAGGAATTCCCTGGACACCTCCAGGGATGGGCACCCCAGCCCTCCCTGGGCAGTTCCAGTTCCTGAGCCCCCTTTCCATGGGGAAATTCCTGCTGGAATCCTACTCAGGGTGCAGGGAACGAGCACAGCAGCTCCCAGCCCTCATGGTGCCCTTCCCCGCTGGGGCTGTGGCTGGGCTGGCTGCAGTGCCCTCCCTGGCTGTGTTTGCCATTCAAGGGAGAGGGAACCACCCCTGGCTGCTCTGGGGCTGTGGCTGCACCTCCTGAGAAGCCCCAGGGAGCTGAGGATGTGCCCAGTGCCCGTGGGCTGAACACAGCAAACACATCTGGGGGTGTTTCCAGCTCCAGAAGATTTTCTGTTGGGCAAACACAGAGGAGCACTCGGGTCCCTGTGGCCCTGCCCTGCCTCAGCCCCTGTGATAATCAAAGTGATATTGATGGGCCCAAGGGCAGGACATGGCCGAGGACAGGACACAAAACCAGAGAAAAGCCAGATTTTCATCAGCTCTGAGACATTGTACTCACACCAGTGTTGGGAGCTCCTCTGGTCCTGCTCTGGCTCTGAGATCAATTCCATTTCCATCCCATTTTCAGGTGTTCTGAATAGATCTGCTCAACATCAGGAAAAAATGACAAGATTCGGTTCCACAAAGTAATAATTAAAAATGAACAGTTCTACTGTGCGTGTCAAAGCATTGGGCCCATTACAGCCCATTTTAAATAACAGTAGCAATAGTAATAATAGCAATATTAATAATTTTTATTATTTTAATTATTTGAAAATCATGCATTTTCCTCAATAGAAAAATCTAGAAATCAAAACCGCATTGTTTATATTTGGATTTTCATTAGATAAAATACATCCCCTTTTTAGCCTGTTTTTAGTATAAAAATAGCACGAGGGTAAGAACCAAAATCTAAATCTGTTCTATTTGTGTTAACAACAGCTCTAATTTCAGGCTGCCTCTTTCTTACACCACATTTTTCTGTATTTCCTTTTGAGAGTTGTCCAAGATCATAACCTTGAATCCAAACCTTTTTCTATTTCCTTGTAGGTACAGCATCAAATCCCAAGGATCAAATTATTTCCTGGAATTTAAGTGTCTCTGCAATAGATCAAATACATATTTAAGAAAAACCCTTCAGATTATTTGATATGTGTTTGTGTTTTAAGAATATGCACATTTAAAGAGGAAATATGAAATAATACCAGCTTAGAGTGGGGCCTAAATTAAACACCAGCTATTTTAAATTTTATATAAACTATTTCTATATTCTCAAATAGTGCATCACTGCTGCTGATATTGTAGAGGAAGTCAAGGGAGTAATGCTCCAAGAAGCTGGACAGTTAAATGAGTAAATGAGCTTTACTTGGAGCAGGAACAGGGAGAAAAGGAAATTCAGTGTGTTTGAGTTTCAGTACATCTGTGCTCAATGAGAGGGCCTTCAACACTGAGGAGCCAATAAGGAACTGGAAAAGCAAGAAAACTTCTCCTCTTTTTGCCATTCATCCACAGCGAGGAGGGGTGAGAGGCTGAGTCTGTGAGCTCCAAACCTCTGACAGACACAGATGAGGAACAAGCACTTGGCTTTCCTGGGCTTCCCTAGGTCCATAAAAACCTGATTTTAATTGGAACTTGTGCCTGTGTGAGCTTCTCTTCCTGATGCAGCCAAAGCTTTTCAAGACAGCTTCTAAGTAATAATTTCAAGCTGCTGTTTTTAAAGCTTTTAAATTGAGTTTCAGGTTTTATTCAAAAGCAGTTTCACACCAACTGGAAGTGAAACCAGGTGTCCTGTAAATAACAGATGCTTTCCAGCATTTCTAACCTAGTAAAACCAGAAAACCTGCTCGTCTGAATGGGTGCCTCCTGATTTACAGAATGGATTGAACATTCATCTATCAGGTCTCCTCTCCGAGAGCAGACTTTATAGAGCAAAATAAATCCAACACATAAAAGTCAACATTTACTAAGAAAGCATTTTAAAAGAGCAAATGCAAAACAGCTTTAAATCTGCTCTTCACCTCGAATGTTTCTGACTGTTGATATAGATCATGACTTTTAGTTGTCATTTAAATAACTTCAGTCAATTCCCTTCAAATATTTCCCTTTCCCTGAAGCAAACAGGGCAGAGGCTGCTGAGCCCCTGCTGCAGCACAGCTGGCAGGCTCTGTGCTGGGCTGGAGCACCACGATAATATATAATATATAATATATAATATATAATATATAATATATAATATATAATATATAATATATAATATATAATATATAATATATAATATATAATATATAATATATGATATATGATATATAATATATAAGATATAAGATATAAGATATAAGATATAAGATATGATATAATATAATATAATATAATATAATATAATATAATATAATATAATGTAGTATAGTATAAATATAGATATAAATAAATATAAATATAAATATAAATATAAATATAAATATAAATATAAATATAAATATAAATATAAATATAAATATAAATATAAATATAAATATAATGTAATATGAATATAATATGAGTTAGAATTCTGTAACTTACTTCTGTTTCTCCCCAGCTCGGGAAGGGCAGAACGCAGTTTTGTGCAGAAAATGCCGTTTTCCCTCGCAGCCACGAGAGGGGAGCCTTTTCCTTCTGTAACTTAGGGAAAGTCTCCTCACCTGCCCAGCGCATGGAAAGCATCGGAGAGGGAGAGGCAGCCCCTCGGACTGAGCAGGGACGTTTGGGATCCCTTCCACAGTCAGTAAATACATACATCCAGGATTAAATACATACATCCAGGATTAAATACACACATCCAGGATTAAATACACACATCCAGTGCACTAAAAACGATCCAGCCAGCTCATAACCGCTCTCATGATTTATGTGAGTGTGCTGAAGGCTCTTGGTCCCAGGGCTTTGGGATGAAATGTGGATTTCCATTGGAGCCCTGGTGCTTGTCCTGCCTCGCACGGGTGGGATGGATTCCCTGGGAAGCCGGGGGCTGCTGCTGAAAGGCCACAGTCCCAGGCACACCCCGGTGACAAAGGACAGGCTGGCAGCTCATCCACTGCGGGCTCAAGTGCCACAGCTGCTGCTCAAGCTCAGCCCTTCCTTGTGCCTGCTCTCCTCTCCATGGTTCGCTGTTTGGAGATGAGGTTTGCACCGGCAGCACCAGCAGGGGTTTTTCTCGTGGGGACAACTTCCCTCGGTCCAAAAAGGCCTAATTTAAATGGTCACTTGTGGAGCTTCTGGCTTCTCTTGCTGGTGGGTCCAAAGAGTCGGGCCAGAGCTCAGCCAGCAGGTGAGAGAATCCCTGAGCTGGCTCTGAGCTGTGCTGGAGCAGAGCAGAGAGCTCCCCCCATTCCATGGGACACACGGAGGCACATCCTGCTGTCCCTGCAGGGTCCAGCCCTCTCTGGGGTACAACCCATGGCCCTGCCTGCTCAGAATTCACTGGCCAAGCTCACCCAAGGGAAGGACACTTCTTCCTGTCAACATGTTTTGTTTTCAGACAAGAAATTGCATGTAATAAAAAAGTCTTCACTTGAAACTGGTCCTCGGAAGAGCAAAATAATTGAGATTATGCTCTTTATTTATCATCGGAAAGGGATGAGGTTTTAAAGCTGTTTTGTTCTTCTTTACAGTTGCTGTCAATTCTGACCTTTCCATGCAACTCATTAGCAGTCTCTTATTTCTCCTTCTTTAAATAAAGGGAAAGAAGTAATGAATTTTAACAAAGACTTTTTATGCCTCAGCAATTCTCAGAAGTCTGAGTTAAAGTAGCACTAAGAAAACTTCAAACTGTTTGAAAAAACGTTCTCACCCTCACCATTGATCAGATCAGCCCTTGCTGTCAATATTTCTTGCCTCATTACCCACAGGTTCTCCAGTCATCTTGGTAGAAGGGACTTGATATAAAAGTAAAACAGAAAATGAAATAATTCAATAAGTTCAAATGTTTGAGGCTTCTTTAAACCAGTATCTTGAAGCACTAATGACATAAAAAATTCCACACGTTTTTCACACATTGAGGAGTTTCTGTCCCCAGGAGAAATGTCCTGGCTGGCAATGACTGACCCTCTCCTCCTTTCAGCCCTTGCTCCCGGACAAGGGGCAGGCAGGCTGAGGTGCTGATGTCCCCCACCAATGCCAGAGCTGTGATTTATCCCTGTTTGGCCTCTGGAAATGCAGGAGGGGAGGGGGCACCGAGCACAAAGAGATTTCAGGGAAATGGGAGCTGCTCACAGGCACTGCTCACTCGCCAGTCTGTTCCATTTCTCCTCAAGACACTTGGCACTATTTGTTTGAGCAAATAACCAGGCCAGCAGCTGGTGTGGCAGAATCTCCCTAATTCACCTCTTTTCTATGTATTTAAATTTCCATTTCTATGTATTTAAATTTCCAGAATAAGTCGGGTACATGCTGAAAACTTTGTGTCTCCCACCCAAGCAAAGCAATCTCAGAACTTCACTTGGTGTAGACACCAAGGAGCAAAGCACCTCTTCTTCTCTGGTCACCTCAAGAAAGAAAGGCCCCATTAATGCTATTGGTTTGTCACTTTTACTCTCAGGTCAGAAACCCCTGTTTCTAACAATATTTCACTGTATTTACCAGTTTCTGCCTGCAGCTCTAAGTGGAACCAGGCACAAAATACCAAAACACTTTGGCACTTGCAGAGATTTGTGGGGTGGGAGAAACTGCCCACCCTCGGAGAGAAACAAAGGAAATCTCATTAATATCCATGTCTGCAGGGAGACAGAGCGTTCTGTTTCTTTGGATTTAGCCATTAATCTGGTTTTATTACTTTCATTAGCATTGTCATCTATGCTTCTGCTACTTTATACTTTACCAAATTAATTAATGCTAAAGATTAAAATGCAGCTGCCTAAAACATCCTACCAGGATTCAAACTGAAAAAAACCAACCCAGAATTCTAGAAACTAAGTTTTATGAAAGAACCAGCTCTGAAAGAACTCGTTGAGCAACTTTCTTGGCTTATAGGAGCTGATCTTCAGCAAGGTCTAGGATCTCTGTGCAATGGTAAGGCAGCAAATGTTTGGGGCTTGTGAAAGCTCATAAAAACTAAGGTTTATAATATTGTTTACTATTGAAATCTCAGCCTTCAGAGATCAAAAATGGAGAGATGAGTGGTTAAATGAGGATAAACCTCTATACTGCACTTAAAAACCAGTTGTGCATCTGGGAAGAGCAGGATGAGAATTTATGAGGCTGCTCTGGAGGAACTCACAGGCGTTTGAGCTCTTACTGAAACACAGCCATCCTGAGTTGCTCAAGGGGATGGGGGAAAGGAGAAGGAGAGGAAAATCAAAAATGCTGGGGGGAGAGCTAAATGCATAAATTGGCATATTGGTGCCTGTTTCCATTCTTTTCATATTTCTGAATTAATTTGGCCTTCATAAAAAAATAACAGCAGCCTCAGAGGGAGCTGCAGAGCATTTCAGGCCATGGCACAGAGCAGGAGCACACAGTGGCTGGGCTGGAGGCAATTGAACATCACCCATGGCAGGGACACCTCCCATGTCCCAGGTGCTCCCAGCCCCAGTGTCCAGCCTGGCCTTGGGCACTGCCAGGGATGCAGGGGCAGCCCCAGCTGCTCTGGGCACCTGTGCCAGGGCTGCCCACCCTCCTGGGGACAATTCCTTCCTAATCTGATCTCAGCTGCTCTGTGCCAGGCTGCAGGCACTGCCCCTGTCCTGTCTGTGTCTCCTGAGCTTGCCATTCCAGGCACGTTGGAGGGCAGGAGCTGCTGGACCCTGGAGCCCGGCTGGCAGCGCCTCTTCATCAGGAGGAGAGGGATGTCTAACGTCTCAGAGTACTTAACTCCAATTAACTGATTAGCTGGAGGGGAAATCCGAGCAAACACAAGGCTGTTTGATGTCTGGAAGTCAAAGACTGCCAGCTGTCTCTGTTTGGAATCCAGAGACCATCTGGGCTTTAGCGTGGTGTGGAACTTGGGGTGGCCAGGGCTCCACGGGCTCTGCCCAAGGTCTCAGCAGATCTGTGGTGCCAAAGCCTCCCCTTGGGGTGCCCTGGGTGCCTGAGGGGGACACGACTCCAGGGAGGAGAGCTGGACAGGGCAAACATGGGGCAGTGGGTGGCACCTGAGAGAAAGGATCACTCTGGCAGGAAACTGTTAACAATAACACCAGCAGCAGCTCCCTGCTCAGAGATGAGGCTTTTCACCCACAGCTCAGACAGCTCCACGTGCTGCTGCCACTTATTAGGGACATCTCACAGGAGCAGGACAATGTCACAGCCCCATGGGACAATCTGCCTGCCAGCAGAGCCATGGTGCCCAGCCTGGCACCACCAAACCACTGCCAGACCTCTCTTTTGGGCTGGAGCCCTGTGAGAGCACACCTGGGCTGCCTGCTGCTGCTCCTGGCTCTGCTGTTCCTCCTCTCCCTCCTGTTTTCCCTTCCTCCCCTCCTGTTTTCCCTTCCTCTCCTGCTCCTCGGGTCTGGCTGGACTCGATGATCCCCGAGGTGTTTCCCATGGGAGGTGTGCAGCCAGCAGTGAGTTTGGGTGGGGCAGCCAGGTGAGCCCACACCTGCCCAGGGCTGGCAGCAAGGGCAGTGCCAGGCACCAGGGACTGGCACCTGTGGCCCAGGAGCCGGGGCAGGGGAGCCTGCCTGCCAAGGGAGCTCTGCTCTCACACCTGAGCAGGGTTTGGGGCACAGAGCAGCACACACAGAGCACACACAGAGCAGCGCACACACACACACACACACACACACACACACACACACACAGAGCACACACAGAGCACACACAGAGCGCACACACACAGAGCAGTACACACACACACACACACACACACAGAGCAGCACACACACACACACAGCACACACACACACACACACACACAGCACACACACACACACACACACAGAGCAGCACACACAGCACACACACACACACACACAGAGCACACACACACACAGCAGTACACACACACACAGCACACACACAGCACACACACAGCACACACACACAGCACACACACACACACACACACAGAGCAGTACACACACACACACAGCACACACACAGCACACACACACACACACAGCACACACACACACACACAGAGCAGTACACACACACACACAGCACACACACACAGCACACAGCACACACACACACACACACACACACAGAGCACACACAGAGTACACACACACGCACACACACACACACACAGCACATACACACACACACACACACACACAGCACACACACACACACACACACACGCACACACACACACACACAGCACACACACACACACACACACACACACAGCACACACACACAGCACACACAGAGCTCTCCAAGGCTCAGGAGCTGCCAGATTCCTTCCCCTCACTCCCTGCCTGCTCCCAGCCTCTGCTCTGCTCTGTGTCCTGCAGGAGGTTTTCAGCTGTTCTGGTTAATCCTCAAACTCTCCATGTCTGCACCAAACCCAGGCCCTGGCTGAGACTGGGACTGTCAATTCTCATTCCTGCATTTTTCTATTAAATTTACTGTCCTGTTTCACTGCTTTACCTCATATAACATTTGTGCTTTTCTTTCCCAGTGTTCTTTTAACAGCAGTATTGATTCAAATGGATGCAATAAATCTTTTTCTAAGAACATGTTCCTGTTTAAGATCAAATCAGAACACTCAGCCAAGCTAATTGGCTTAAAAGGTGTGCTGAGGATCAGTGGAGAAAAGTTTCTTTATTGGATCAGATTCTGATCACAGATTTAATGAGACTTGCATGGTATGAGACAGGACAAATCTGGCCTTTAATATTCACAGTTCTCCAATAAACCTTAGCAATTAGTTTTTAAATAGCAGTAGCAATATGCACACTATTACTTACTGTGAAAGCTTCAAACATTTAGCATAGGATGGTTTTCTTACAAAAATAACTTTTAAACTTTGATTGACAAAGACATTAATATAATACTAAAAATATCTTCCTGTAGAGAACATAAATGTTATTCATCCCAAGCCATCCTGTGTCCAAACCACACAAAGTCCATGTGCTTCAGAGTCAGACATTTTCCATACATATTCCGAGTTTATATACAGAGTACATTGGATTGCTGGGATGACAGGGATCCAAGATGAGCCTGATACAGCAAAAAGATCAGAAGAGAGCCTGTCCTGCCTCCAACCAAGCAATCACAGCAGGCAGCACTGCTGCAGCAGGCAGGGAAAGGGACACAGTCCCAGGAAGGGAAACCATTTCCAAAGCATCCTGCTTAGCTGGGAAGCAAACCATGCTCAGGGAATGGTGTTCTGGGCAGCAAATGCAACCTGTAAAATGCTCTGCAAACCCCCAAAGTGCTGCAGTGTGTGATGCAGAGCACCAGGACAGCTCCTCCTCTTCCCCCCGACAGGCCCCAGAGGAAAGGCTCCTAAACAGGCCAGCAGGGCTCAGGAAAATTGGTTTGGGGAACATTCTTGTTGGTCACAGTCACTGAACCTGCAAAAACCTGCCAGTACAGCCTCAGCCAGACAGCTCCAGCAGCACTCCCTTCAGGAAATCCCTCTTCAAGCACAAAATAATTGACATTGCACCCCTGTCCCCACATCCTGCTCTGTGCCAATGTGTCACTGTCATATTTTCTGAAAAATCCTCTGAAAAATCCTCTTTGCCCAGGATTTCCCCCCTGAGAAGCTGAGAAGCCTCAGAGAAAAAGGAAAACAATTTGATCTCATTTGCTTCTCCTGTGTTTTGCAGGGAGGGTGGGATGCAGGGGGATCATTCTCCATCCCAGGCCTGTTTCACACCCACCCAGGGTGGCTGAATTACCAAATCTCCCTTTTGTTACAAATCTCTGCCTCCAGGTTCCTCTGAGCCCCTCTGTAGTGCACAGGAGTGTTTTAATGTGTGCAATCCTTAAGTGTCAGTGGCATGGCAAGCAGATGAGTCTCTTATGACAGCAATTTTTCTTTCATTTTTCCCACTAAAACGATGCAGCAGGAATAAAAACAAGGTTTAGATGGTGAGAAGCGTGGCTGAGCTCAGGCACCACAATAATTCTGCCTTGGCCACGGGAGGCCCCGCAGGGCACGGAGGCTCCAGCCCCTTTCAGGGTGCTCTGCTGCACACGGAGCCCAAGGAGCTGCAGGAGGATCCCCCCGGTGCTGCCCAGCCCCTCTGCAGCCAGGCTTCGTTCTGGGCTCTGCTGGAGCTGCCCCAGCTCCCCTGGGCACCAAGGGAGCCAGGGCTGAGGGCAGTGCCTGCCCAGGCAGCAGCAGCACAGCCCAGCTGCAGCAGAGGGGAGCAAGAGCCATCCTTAGCCTGCTCCTCCTCCTGCCTCGCTCCCAGAGTTTGGTGCGTGGCACTGGCAGAGCCTGCAGAAAGAGCCAGGGATTTAATGAGCATTTGAAAGTTAAATAATTTGTGGATGTGACTGTTCTGAAGCCTCTGTTTGCAGAGAGCCAAAAAAAGCAACGTCTCTGTATGCAGAGGAAGCTGAACCTCTCTAAACTTCTCAAAAATCTCTTCAGAAAGTCCTGGAAATGCCAATTGAGGCAGACAGGCACCAGTTTGGGAAGGCCACAGACTCAGGACATGTTTTGATACAGCTGCCAAAGGATGGAGAGATCTGAAATCCACCACGAGTAGATGGAATAGATTTTCTTTGCACCCTTTTGAAAACAACTTTGCAAACATTTATCACAGTGGCATTCAGCTGAAGCACAGTGAAGCCTTGAGGTGTTTCTGCTGTCAGGCTGAGGCAGCACAGAGCTCACTTTAAAATAAAATTGTAATAGCATTAAAAGGAAAAAACACACACGAGTAGTAGGGGGAGAAAGAAGGCAACACTTCAGCAGGTTGGATGCTGACTGTGAGATCACCTGGGCTGCTTTTCTTTGATCTGGACTAGGGATGATTGCTCTGGAGGGGAACAGAGCAGCTCCTGTGCTGGGGCACTGAGAGAGCCCCAGCTGTGCCTCCCCCTCTGCCCACCCCAGCAGGGAAGGCAGAGCTGCCACCAGGTCAGCACCTAAACTCACAGCCCTCCTGCCAAAGCCCATCAAACATGCCCTGGACAGCAACATCCCTCATCAGGAAAAGTGGGAACTGCTCCTGAACCCTCAGCAACTTCTCAAACTCAGCTCTCAGGCCAAGCCAGAAGCTCCCCCAGGCCTGTGCCCTGCTGGCCTCGGGGACTCCCCAGCTGCTGAGCAGCAGCTCAGGGCTCTGCCTGCTCCAGGGGCTGCTCTGGCCAAGGCCCAGGCGCTCAGAGGGGCTCTGGGGCTGTTTGCATCTGTCAGAGGCAGCCCCAGGCTGCTGCAGCTCCCCTGGCCCTGCCCGAAGCCCCCAGGCTGCCCTCCAGGGCTGCTCTGTGCCACAGCCGGCTGATTCTGACCACAGTGTGCCCCCCAAAGCTGCCCTGGCACAGCCAGGCCGGGCTGGGTGCCCTGAGCAGGTCCGCCCCTGCTGCCCTTTGGGCAATAGAGCACCCCAAAGGTGGTTAATTCTGCTCCACAGTCCAGCTCTGCCGCACAGCACTGTGCACACACACGTCCACAAACACCCAGGAAATGCCATCCCCACATTTCCAACGTGCTTGGAATGAAAGCATCAGGATCAGGGTCTGAGCCCAGGTGTCCCCCCTGAGCTCTCTCTCAGCTCTCCTGGCATTCAGGCACACAGATCAGCTCTGCTCCCAAGGCTCCCTGCCTGTTCAGCATGGGAATGACCCAGCAGTCACCCTCAGCTCTTCCACATGCCCAGGAAGAAATCTGCCATGAAATTACAGCTTCTGAGGAGGAGCAGCCAGGAGCTTTGTCCATGCCCTGCATGGGGAGAACCTGCTCACAGCCTGGCAAAGCCTCACCCTCTCTGCTCTGTGTGCTCAAGAGAGCTCATGAACCACTGCAGGAGCCTGGTTTAACCCCGCAGGTAATCTCTAATGTAGCTGTAATTAAAAATCTGCCTCGAACTGAGCAAATCAGCATCAATCCTTCAGGCCTGAGGGAGAACAGGACTCCTCTGTGGCCTGGTAATTCGAAGGTGGCTGATAAAAAAGAAGTCAGGAAGTTGAATAGCTGATGTGTTCAACACGGCATATTTTTAATTTCCCCTGCCTTGTTTGTGACTAAGATCTTTCCCATGCTGAGCCACGGAGCTGCAGCATTATTCACATGCACAATTGGAACAAAGCAGCAAACAGCTCACACTAATTCCCTATAAAGCCAGAACAAATCGTGTCATTTGCAATGCAAATGCGATTTCAAGCTTCATTAACATCTTCTTTAGGGCCTGGTGCCTCGGTGGTAGGACAGCGATGCTCCCCTGCTCCCAGACATGTGCCCACACCCTGGCACCCCCAGCTCCTCTGCCAGGGGAGGAGACAGGAGCACAACGAGCAGCAAAAGCCACCAGCAGGAACAGAACTTGCTGTGCTCCACTTGGAAAGGTTAACTTTCATTTTAGTGGGGTAAATTCCAGGTGCACCCAAACCTTGCCATTTCTTCTGCCTGTGCTTCAATAACTTCAGATCACAGCAGTGAACGGGGATGAAAATGGGAATTAATTTCCTCAAAAACAACACCCAGACCCCTGTGAGCTTCCTTTTACTCTCAGGACCAAAAATGAAATCAGATTGTGAGATAAAACCTTTGTACCGATGGAGATGTGAGATAAGAGCCCTTGTGGTTCCTCCTGTACATCCCTGGTGCTTCCAGCAGCATCCAGAGCCTGCTCCATCCTGAGGAGGAGCAGCAGCCTTGGGGCAGGAGCAGGCTGTGCCCATGGCAGGGCACAGGGCAGTCCCAGGGCAGGGGTGACTCCATGGCAGGCCCTGCTGGCTGTGCAATGTTTAATGCCCAGTAATTGCATTTAATGGAGGCTGTGGGAGCAAACACGAATGGACAGTTTGGAAACACAGCGCTGGAGAGATTTAAAGGCTGCTGGCAGAGGAAGCTCCACTGGTTGTGTTGGTTTGTGGATTCAGGCTGATGCAATTACAGCAGAGCAGCTTTCCATGAGGGTAACTGAGGTGTAAACTCCGTAATTGGGATATTTTCGTGCACTTTTTAAACTTTGTTGGCATAGCTGGAGAAGTTTTCCCTTGCAAGCAAACCCCAGGGGTTTGGGAGTGCCAGGTTTTGGTGGAGTGGCCACGAGGGGTCCTGCTCAACCCAACATGTTCTGCACCTCCCTCAGCTAAATGTGACAAAATGCAAATGCAAACAGGCACACGGGCTGGCTCCAGAGCTGCACACGCTAAATTTAGGGAATGCAAATATTCCTCTGATTCATCTGCCCCGGGAGTGCCAGTGCAGGGATAAATCAGAGCTGGCTCAGGCCACAGCAGCTCTGGGTCAGCCCAAACCCTGACCATGCCCAGCCCCAGCTGAAGCAACACCTGGGCACAGCCAGGCTCTGCTGGAGGTGCTGAAGCACTCCCAGCCAGGCAAGGGCACTGCTGGCACTGCAGGGATGCTGAGGCACTCCATGAAATGCTGGTGGCACAGCCCACCAGGAGCTCCGCTGGGAGAACAAAATTGTGAATGGGGAAATAAACCCCTGATAAATATCTGCCCTTTGTGTGCTGGACCTGGAGCAGCAGGGCTGGATCTCAGCACTCTGGGAGCTGCTGTGCTCCCTTAAACTCCTCCAAAAAGTGAGCCCTGGCTGTCCTGTCAGGAGGAGCTGGGCAGGCTGTAGGGGATGAGGGGCACAGCTCAGTGTGAGGGCTCAGCAGGCGCCTCTGCTCCTGCCAGCCCACCTGAAACCCTGGGGCAGGGCAGCAGAGCAGCTCACTCAGCTCCTGCTCTGCCCTCCACTCATCTCCCTGGGGTTTCCTGACCAAAGCAGCTTCTGCAGCTGCTCAGCCTGCAGAGCACACAGGGAGCAGATCCCAGCCTGCAGAGCACACAAGGAGCAGCACAGGAGCAATCCCAGCAGCACAGGAGCAATCCCAGCCTGCAGAACAGCACAGGAGCAATCCCAGCCTGCAGAACAGCACAGGAGCAGCACAGGAGCAATCCCAGCCTGCAGCCCAGGTGCAGCACAGCATCCCTGCCACAGCTCACTCTGAAGAATGGCACCTGCAGGCTCACAGAACCAGCTGGCACAAAAAACAAACTCCTCATGTCTCCTCTGAGACCCGACTTTTCCTCCTCATCTGAGAGGATCCCTTTAAACCAACGTGAGCCCTTCCCCAATGCACACATGCCATTGCTCTAAAAACTTCTATAATCACATCCTGTGAACAAACATGAGTCATGAACCGAACTCTGAAAGCAAAACAGGCTCCAAAATGAATCTCCATAATGATCCCATTACCCTCGGTGCTGGCTAAGCTCTCCCCATAACTCACTCTGGCGTTTTTCTGATGGAGATAAGGGGCAGAAGGAGTCCAGTGGCAAACAGCCTCAGGCTGGGCGAGATTATGGAAGGAGAAAAACAAACCATTACTGAGGGTCAGCTGGAAACCATCCAGTGACCTGCAGGCAGGGAGGTGCAGAGAGCAGGGAAAGGAATTCCTTTTGTCCCCCAGAGAATGTTTGGAGCTGAAGCATCCAGAGCCGGGGCTGTGAGGAGCCCAGAGCTCTGCCCCTGACGTTTGAGTGTGCAGGCAAAGGCAGGGTGAGCAGGCAGAGCCAAGGGAAGGATGGGGAGCTGCCGGTGCTGGGAGCACAGCCCAGAACTGGGGTCAGGGGTGCCAGGCCTGCAGTGACCAGGGCAGAAATGTGAGTTTCAGGAGCTGCTGCTGCAGCTCAGGCTCCTTGCAGAGCTGTTCTGACAGGAATCCAGGCTCTCATCCATCACTCCTGACTTCCACAAGTATCAGTGGGAGCACACTCCCATCTCCACCGAGTCCCATGGAGCCAGGTCACCACTTTTGTGTCAGATCATACCTAAAAGGCATTATACATATATTTATTTCCATCTGTTTTATAGCCTTCATCACCATAGTAACTTATCCTCCTGTCAGGGCGGAACTCGGGAGAGGGAAAATCCACTTTCCCTTATCAGCACTGAAGGTTACTGCACTATTTTCACAAGGGATCTCAGGAGCCCATCCTGGCTGCCACATTCTGTGCTGCTGCTGGTGCCACTGATGGCCTGGGCCTGGGGCAGGGAGAGGAGGCTCTCCCCAGCAGGGCACCAGAAATGAGCTGCACTGGAGCCCAGAAAACAGCACTGTTCATCCTTGCATTCAGCTCCAGCTCAGGCCAGAGCAACTGCTCTGAACACTGGATTCTTTTCTGATGCTTCAACTTTAAAAAAAAAAAAGAGAAAGAGGCAAGATAGAGACTATGAGTCCAAAAAGAGGCTGCAGGCACCAGTTGCTGCATGTAATCACTGGAAGCTGTAGCACTGTGAATATATTTCTGATTATGTTTCAGTGTTTCATTATTAAAAATGGGCTGCAGTTGATTCATAGCTTTGCTGCAATCAGCTGAAACCCAATTACCATCACAGCACAAACCACTTCTGAGGCAGCCTGGGGCTGCCAGGGACAAACACCACTGAATTCCCAGGGCCCTGCACCTCCCCGGGGCCCAACAGCTCCTTTGGGTGGGAATTTTCTACAAAACTTCACAGCTGGATTTGCCCTTCCCAGAGCTGCCATCCCTGAGCACAGCCCTGCATCCCAGCATCTCCATCCCAGCATCTCCAGAGCTGCTCCCTGAGCAGGGCCCTGCATCCCAGCATCTCCAGAGCTGCTCCCTGAGCACAGCCCTGCATCCCAGCATCTCCAGAGCTGCCATCCCTGAGCAGGGCCCTGCATCCCAGCATCTCCAGAGCTGCTGCCATCCTTCCCCAGAGCAGAGCAGCCTCTGCTGGGCTCCTGCAGAGCCCCCTCTCCTCCTCCTCTCCTCTCTCCTGCCCAGCCTGTTCTCACCAATTCTCATCAGGCACACCGAGGGGTAGCAGCAGGGTGGGGAACAACGTTTGTATTTTTGCCAGACGTTCAGCAGGAGCAGCAGGAGCAATAATGGCTTGTCACTCTGCCCATCCCTCTTCCTTCCCTCCCTCCAACCTGTCACTTAGCTTTGGGATTGCCCACGCAAAGAACCAGGAAATTACTGCCATTTCCCTGAATATCAGACAATTTATCCGTGCCTGTACCTTTGGTGGGTTCTTCCTACACAATTACAGCCCAAAGGGTGTCGGTAAAGTTGTTAAGAGTGTGGCAAGAATCCACAAATCATTAATCCAGTCCTGTGTTCTACCTCTAATTAGAGGCAATTTGCATCTGCTCCATATCCATATTGGTGCCAAGAGCAGCTCGGGCTGAGGAAGAAGATGGATCTGAGCATCCCTGCAGGCTCAAGGTGCAGCAGGGGGAAGAGAGAAGGGAAGGGGGCGAGCAGGGATGGGGCAGGAGGGAAACAGAGCCCCACTTCATGTTCCTGTCCTTCCTCAGGGCTGTCAGTGAAGTCACATCTCCATTGGCAACATCACAATCGTCTCCACAGCAACAAATGTGATGCTGCAGATCGCTGAAATATCTATTTTTGAAAAGGTAGGAGGAAAACACAAATATGGAGCATGTAGGGGTTGAACAGCCACACAAGCCTAATGACTATAATGGGAGGTGCACAAAAATACTGGGAGAGGAGCTGAGCAAAACCACCCTCTGCAAACTCCTTCCTGGAGCCCCCCAGCACCTCAGGGGCAAAGCAGCCGAGGGGGCCCAGAGGCAGCCAAGCCCCCTGGCCTCAGTGTCCCTGTCCCTGCTGGATGCCCCCAGCCCCAGCAAGGCCAGGGAGGAGCGGTGGGACCCTCTGGGTGCCAGGGGCCAGTGAGCCAAGGACCAGCCAGGATTACACCAGGGTAAAGTGCAATTACTCCCCAGAAAAGGACCTGAAGGGGATTTGCATCCATAAAACACAAAGGGAATAAAGTGAAGGGAAATTTGTTCCCAAGTCTAATTTAGATGTAGCCAAGGGCTGTGAGCAGCACTGCCCTCAGGCTCCTGCAGCTGCTGCTGGAACTTCTAGGAAGTTTCTGCTGTGATTTTTGTGCCATCCAAGGTTAAAACACGCCTGCAGGTGAGCAGCTCTTGGAAATGTTTCTGACATTTTGGACAGAGCCTTAAAGAGCTCTTCAAAGGCAAGGGGGTGTGAATCCAGACTCTGTTTGATGCAGGCCTTGTGCCAAACCTTCCTGAGCCAAACCTTCCTGAGCCAAACCTTCCTGCTGGGGTCAGGGCTCTGAGCACCGAGATCCCATCACCTCCTCAGCACAGAGGAGCACCCAGGAGGGAAGGCAAGAGCCCTTTCCTCATCCTGGGGACACAGCAGAGCTCCAGGGCCACTCGGGCTGGGAGTGGGGCTGTGACATCATTAATTCTTCATTGCTGAGGCAGCTCTCCTGGAAAGCCATTTCCTCAGGAGATGCAGGAGGGCTTGCCCCAGAAAGGGAGGTGGATACCCCAGGAGGGGAGGTGGATGCCCCAGAAAGGGAGGTGGATACCCCAGAAAGGGAGGTGGATGCCCAGAAAGGGAGGTGGATGCCCCCTCTGTGAAGCATTATGAATAAGTAAGAGAATTAAGAATAAATAAGAGAATTAAAATAAATAAGAATAAAAAGCCTCCACGGCCTGATGTGGTTATGAAGTGGGTATGCGTTGTCAGCAAGGTTTCTGCATTCCCTGGTCCTCTCCTGGAATTGTCCTTTATCACAAGAAGCTGCAGAAATTGGCATTTTCCTCTGCCCTTTGTACCATGGCAGAGATTTCTTAAGTAAAAGGTTAAAATTCAGCACATAATTCTGCAAGCTAAAATTTAAATGCTTAATTCATATTGGCAACTTGAGCAAATCCCCACCACCTCCACTTGCTCTGCTCCTCGGGGCTGCCCCTGCCATTCCTGGAGGGTTTGGACGATGCCCTCAGGCCCAGGGTGGGATTGCTGGGTCTGTGCAGGGCCAGCCCTGCACCAGTGACCAGATTGGTAAATACCCAGAAGCACAGAAAGTCCCCAAATAACTGGAAAATGAGAGCGTGGGGTAAGAGCAGGGGTGGACAAATGAACAGAGCTGTGGTGCCTCCAAATCCCTTCTGGCACATCCCAGCCATCACTGCTGTTCCTGCCTTTGGGAACTGCAAATTGTAATCAAACTTATGCAAAACAGAGCCCTGAGAAGACGAAAAAGCTGTGTTTAAACTTCATATAGGAAGTGCAGCGCAGTAAATATTTTTAATTGGTGCTGTGAGTTATGCTCTGCTGCTGTGGCTGTGCCCTGCTAGGGTTTGAGATCAGCACTTTATCACTGAGCTGCTGATGGCTCCCACTGAATGCACACTAACAAGGACCAGGAGATGAGAGCACCATAAATAGTGGAGAATAAATGGGAATACTTTTCTCTCCACAAATAATAAATATTTCTTCAAAATGAGTCTCTCTGCTCTGGCACAACTGAATTTGATTGTCTTGGGTCTGTTTGGGAGAAAAGCCAACCCCCAGAAAATGCCACTTTCTCAAAGAACGGAGGAATGGATCCATTTTTGAGAAGGGATCCCCTGGGAACATTTGAGACCCTGGGAGGGCTCCCAGAGAGCTCGGGGGTTGTGCCAGGCCTGCTCTGCTGCCCAGGGTGTCTGGACTCACAGCCAGGCTCCCCTTGCCCTGGATCAGCCCAGAGCGCTGCCCACACCTTGGCCCCAGGGCTGGGTCTCCTCTGAGCCTTGCAGGGCTTCAGCCTCACCTCCAGCACAGCCCAAAATGGGTTTTATGCCACAGCAAACATCATTTTTGGGATGGGAAATCGATTTCCTTTCCAACTCCATTTTTAACCAGCGAGGCAGAACAGACCCACCTACTGTTCATGCTCCTGGAGGCTTCTCTTCCTCTGCACCTTGCAAGGCTGTGACTGAGAGATGGGCAGGAGCCGAGATGTACCAGGGACGGGCACAGCCCCGCTCTGCCCTCTCAGGGAGAGCAAAGCCACCCCATGGCCCTGACCGAGAGCCCCAGCAGCGTCAGCCCCTCCCAAAGCAGGCATGGGCACTCCAGGGGCTGCCCCGGGCCCTGCAGGGGTGACCTCGGCTCCCAGAGCTGTGCAGAACATTCTGGAAAGCTCCAAACAAACGGGCGGTCACCCCCTCAGTCAGCCCAGGGTGCAAAGAGATTCTCCCTTCCTGACAACAGGAATTTAGAGATCTACATCCCTCCTGGAGACATCATTTTATCTCTCATTTTTATATGGATAACAGAACATTAGCATGCACAAGTGCAATTAATATTTTCTTATTTTCCTACCTCATAAAATACAGAAATTTAAATCACCAAGGAATTAGAGGAATGAAGGGAGCATTATGTTTAAGCAGCCACATAATGTGGCTTGCATCGTGTAATGGGATGTGTTTAATGCAGTTTTACACAGCAGCCTTTCATCATTTACATTTGCCTCTGGCTTTCTAAACTGTGCCATTCTGTTTGGTGCCATTCTGTTTGGGTTTGTTACAGCTGCAAACGTTTCCCAGGCAGAACCGCACCTGGAACAGGGAAATTGGCAATCTGCATTTTCACACTTCACTTCCACACTTCTGCCCCTCAGCCTGCAGGCTCAGGGCTCTGTTCAGGAGTGTGGAAGAGGCCAGGCAGGACAGGAGTGGGAGCTGCTGGGTGGTGCCAGCCCCCCCTGGCTGCAGGGGTCACCGTGCTGGAGCCCCCAGGGGCTGTGACACCCACCCTGCTGTCCCTGATGGGCTGTGACACCCACCCTGCTGTCCCTGATGGGCTGTGACACCCACCCTGCTGCCCCCAGGGGCTGTGACACCCACCCTGCTGCCCTGAGGGGCTGTGACACCCACCCTGCTCCCCTGATGGGCTGTGACACCCACCCTGCTGTCCTGATGGGCTGTGACACCCACCCTGCTGCCCTGATGGGCTGTGACACCCACCCTGCTGCCCTGATGGGCTGTGACACCCACCCTGCTGCCCTGAGGGGCTGTGACACCCACCCTGCTGTCCCTGATGGGCTGTGACACCCACCCTGCTGCCCTCAGGGGCTGTGACACCCACCCTGCTCCCCTGATGGGCTGTGACACCCACCCTGCTGGCCTGATGGGCTGTGACACCCACCCTGCTCCCCTGATGGGCTGTGACACCCACCCTGCTGTCCCTGAGGGGCTGTGACACCCACCCTGCTGTCCTGATGGGCTGTGACACCCACCCTGCTGTCCCTGAGGGGCTGTGACACCCACCCTGCTGCCCCCAGGGGCTGTGACACCCACCCTGCTGTCCTGATGGGCTGTGACACCCACCCTGCTGTCCTGAGGGGCTGTGACACCCACCCTGCTGCCCTGAGGGGCTGTGACACCCACCCTGCTGTCCCTGATGGGCTGTGACACCCACCCTGCTGCCCTGGACACCCACCCTGCTGCCCTGAGGGGCTGTGACACCCACCCTGCTGCCCCAGGGGCTGTGACACCCAGGGCATCACCGAGCTCCACTGATGGGGCAGAGAGGAACAAACAAACAAACAAACCCAGCTTTTCCCAGCCTCCAAGTGAGGAAAACACATCTGTGGACATTTCTGTGCCCAGCCTGGCCCCTCTGCTCCCCCAAACCCCCAGGGGTTAAAGGAACAAGGGGAGCTTTGGGCCCTCCTGGCACCTGTGCAGCTCCAGGTGCTCTGTGGGACCCCTGAGCATCCCCTCAGTGCCCAGACACAAACCCCAGCAGGGAAGGACACTGACCTGCCCACAGCCAGAAATGAAGAGAGATTTTGCCTTGGAAAACTCTGTTTTCCAGTGTAAACACGAAGCCAAGAGCATACAGGGAGTATTGGGTTTAGTATCCAATAAAACAAGAATAAACTTTATGGGGATTTCTTTAAAAATTACCTCTCACAGCCGTTTCTATGCAGGCAGAGCTTCTGATGTACAGAGGTTCACTTAGGAGATTGCAAGTACAGAGATCCCTGATCTCTTTCATCTTTTTTCATTAAAAATCTGCGGTTGTGCAGGGTTGAAAGTTCTCCAAGATTTTATTAAATTGGGCAAAGCCAGAGGAGAAATAGCAAATAATGTTCACAAGGATAAAGTTGTGCTCTCATTATAGACTTCACACTCTCCTCTCAAGGCTGGGTTTTCATTCTGCCCCTCTGGCACTTTCTGGCCCCTGTTCATTTTGATGAACAACAGGCTCTTAGTCTTCATTTAAATCTAGATGCAGTGTAATCTTTGTTATGCCATATCACATATAAATCTTGTTTGGGACTTGCTTTTTTTTTTTTTTTTTAATAGGCATGCCAAGGCATGGCTTTCATAAAATTCTACCTAAAATGTTCTTTATACTTAAATAACAGAGTTACAAAGTCAGCATAATGGTAGCAAACGAGGGTGGGGGGAGAGGAAAAAAAAGGAAATGAAAGAGGTAATAAAAGAGATTTCCAGATGAGATTTGGAATCCAAAGCAGTGCCAGGAAGGCATTTCAAGGGGAGGGAAGTACCCCATGCATTAGGCACTGCAGAGGAGAGGGCTCTGCTATAAACCTGGCAGCAGAGCTCAGGTGTGCAGGCAAACAATCACGGGTCCTCCACAAAAGCAGCAGAGCAAGGGCAGTTTGGGGGTGGGAGAAAGCTGTGGCTGCATCCCTGAGGCACATCCACGATGGAAGGGGCACAGGGAGCCTGTGAAGAAAGGCTTGAGTTCCCAATTAGGCACCAAAACTCATGGGCAGAGACCCTGTATACAACTAACTCTCCTGCCAGGACCTTGTGGAGATGGGAATTTGGGACAGGGGGATGTTCAGAGCCTGGCACTCCTGGCCAAGGGAAGGCAAGTCAAGAATGGCAGCAAGAAATGGGCAGACACAAATGTGTGCTGGTGGTGTGGTCTGGTCTCCCCCCGAAGGAGGCTGCACCCAGGGGTGGTTCCTGCTCACAGCAGAGCTCCTTTCACCCCAAACCATCCAGGAGATGAACCCAGCAGGGGCAGGGGTGGCTCCTGCTCACAGCAGAGCTCCTTTCACCCCAAACCACCCAGGAGATGAACCCAGCAGGAACAGGGGTGGCTCCTGCTCACAGCAGAGCTCCTTTCACCCCAAACCACCCAGGAGATGAACCCAGCAGGGGCAGGGGTGGCTCCTGCTCACAGCAGAGCTCCTTTCACCCCAAACCACCCAGGAGATGAACCCAGCAGCTGCAGTGCCAACCCTGGCACAGGGAGAGGGAGCAGCCCAGGGAAACGTGGCACCTCTGCCACCCTCCTGCAATCACTGCACTTACCCTGAGCCCCCTCATCAGAGCTCATCAAGCAAACAGAGCTGATGAAATCAGGAGAAATATTGCCTGAATAACTCTTGAGATGGGCTCAGAGATTTCTGCAGCCTTATTAAAAATGATGGGCAAATCCTGATCAGCTTCTAATAATATCAGGTGTAATTACCCATGTGGTTTTAGTCCTTACAAGAAACAACTTTCCAGCACCTGGAGGATTAAATATTTCATACAATGGATGAAGAAAATGGACACTGGCCCTACACAGAGCAGAATTCTCCCAGGAACAAACTTTCTTACAGAGGTTTATGAATTTTCTGCTTCCAAATGCATTGGGAGCACAGGTTTGTCTGTGGTAAGAGAATCCCCACTTCCAGCCTGGGTAGATATCAAGATTTACAGAGAAATGTGGAAATAATTAAAGGAGGGGGGAAAGCTACTCATGTTTTAATTTCATGCTTAGGTTCATTCAGAGTTTAAGACGAAGGCATGAGTCACCAGTTCCTATTTTATTCAAGCCCAACCCCTGGAGAGTGTTAGATTGCAGGGAGTTACAGCCTGTGCTCTGGCAAGAACCACTCTTGGGGCTATCCCAGTTTTGGGCTGCCATTTTCCTGATCCCTTGCGTTTGAGATTTAGCCCCCAGCAGAGGCTGTGCCACGCTCAGCCTGCCCCAGGAATGGGCTCCAGGGCTGCTCTCAGGGCTCAGCCCGGGGTTGTTGCTTGTGGCAGCCTCCGGGAAGCGCTTTCAGTCTCAGCTGATGGGAAAAGGCAGAGCTGGTGCTGTGGCCCACCGGGGCCCCTCGGGGGAAGGAGGATGGAGGATGCCTGGGACAGGATTAACCACAGCTCCTGGAGTTCAAGAGGGAAGGAGGATGGAGGATGCCTGGGACAGGATTAACCAAAGATCCTGGAGTTCAAGAGGGAAGGAGGATGGAGGATGCCTGTGACAGGATTAACCACAGCTCCTGGAGTTCAAGAGGGAAGGAGGATGGAGGATGCCTGTGACAGGATTAACCACAGCTCCTGGAGTTCAGAGAGTCACCTTTCCTGAAATCCGTGATTTTCTGACAAAAGCCGTGTAAATGAGGAGGAGCTTGGCTGTGTTTAAAGGTTTTGGCCAGGGACAGTGGCCTTTTCCCTGGCTGTGCCTCAGCAGCTGCATCAGAGACGTTTCCAGAGCAGGGAGCAGGATGAGACTCCTGCAGCCCTCACCTCTTTTCCTTTCACACACTGCTTCAAAGATTGCTGTTAAAATGCAGAGCAGCCTAGGATCAGAATACAGGAAAACAAAGCCAAAATCCCTGCTTTTGGTACCTTCTGTACCCCAGCTGGAGCTCCTGACTGTCCTCTAAGAATGTGACACTGGTTTCACTGACCTCCACAAACACGCCCTGATGGTGATGGTGTGAGACCTCCCCCCTGTCTGACCTCTTCAGACTCCCAGAGCCTTTATTCCTTACATTTCAGTAATTAAACATTGCACGTGGCACAGACTCCGTGCTTGGTTCGTATCCAGCTTCCCTTCATTCTCCCACTTGACTGAGAGCCTTTAGGTTGTTTCATTCTTCAGTGCTGGACAGAGCTTTACCTTTAAACAGCAGAGTATTTTCCTCTGCTCAGCATGAAAGGATAGTTTTAGCTGATTAACTCAGATATGCTCCAGAAAGAGTTTTTAAATTCAATTTTTACATGAACATCGTGTTCACATTAGAAGCCTCCATAACGGGGGGGAAAAAGGATGATTTCTCAATAATTATTAAAAAGACCAGAATTTCAATTAAATTCCTGACCAGTAACAGGAAGGGTAAGAGAATCCAATTACAGCAACTCTTGCTTCCATCAGATGCTCCATGGGGATAAAAATGACCACGAGTGTGAGTAGAAATTGCAATCTGAGATCCCACATTAGGATGTTGGCTCTGAACTGCAGCTTTGATTTTCTGCCACTTTCCCTGACCAGCAAGGTGCTCCCCCCTAATCACACAAAATCAGAATTTATCAACAAGGGCTCTTTGGGGTTTGGAGATACCAAGAACCCATTACAGGCATTTTGCTCTCCATCCTCTCAGCGTGCATTCCAGATCTGTGAATGTGCCATCAGCTCAGCTAGATCGTGATAAGTGGCAGCAGAATTGTGCCAGCCACTCTATAAATGGAATTTTCAAGACAGGGAAAAAAAAATAACATGAAATGAACCAAACCAAAACAACAACTGAGTCTGTGCTGTTTAATAGGATGAGAGAGGGAGAAAATTCTGGATTGTCAGAACGACTGTTGTTGTTGTGGGGAGAAAAAGGATGCCTGTGCCCAGTGTTCCTTGGGCCCAAAAACAAAGGAGAAAATAAATATTTCCCTTTTGTCTCTGTCTCATTGCAGGGCAGTCTCTCAATGGCATGATTTGGGAGTGAGCTGTGCGTTGAAAGCTGAGCCCTTGCAGAGGGCAGCACACACAGCATGGAGCAGTCCTGGCTGTGCACTGATATTTACCCCAATATCCCACCCAGGTAAGCAGGAGAGACCAAACTGAGAACTCCTACAATGAAAGGGCTGAAGTTTGGGGGGTTACAGCTCGAGAGGCAGCTCCAATAGAGTTTATGAGGTTGGGTTTCTGCACCCTCGTGCTGCCACCTACGCTCCTCCGCCTTGGTAAGGAGACACTCCAGCTCTGCCAGCACCACAGCACCTGGAAAAACCCCAGAACTCTTCAGGGCTCCTCCCCTGTGGGGCTCAGGTGACCCAGATGCCACCCCAGAGCTCCCCAGGGAGCCCCCAGCACCCACACATGGCACAGACACAGGCAGGGCTGCTGCTGCTGCTGCTGCTGCTCTGGGAGGTTCCACACGGGGCCAGGGCTGATCCCATCTGCTGCTCCCTCTGCTCCAGGTGCTAAAATAGCCTCACTGTTAAAGCCCAAATGCTGGAACACTGAGAATATCCATTTTCTGCAGGAAAACACAGAGGAATATTAACCAGACAGAGCTGGTTCACTCTGGAATTTCACCACGAGGAGATTGGCTCTGTGCACCAGCAGCCACCCCTCCCTCAGAGGCTTTCCTCCACAGAAATGGGCACACACCCTTGCCATGGCACCTTTGGAATGCTGCACTTCCAACATGACCAACACTTTCACTCACCCTTTCATGCTGCATTTCCAACATGACCAACACTTCCATTCACCCTTTCTTCACAAGTCCAGCAACTTTCAGAGAATCTGACTGCACTGGCATAATGGTGCCATTACACTCATATTTCATTCATGATGAAAGCCAAAAAAGCCACTTTTACTCCCTGAATTCCCAGTTCTTCTGTGGCTTGCTGTAAGGCAGGCCACAGTGACAGGGATTATTTCTCTGTTTCAGAAAGTAACATGACCCACCAATTAAAGCCCAGCACTAAAGCTCACCCAGCCTGTGACAGCAGTGACACATCTCAGCACCCACTACAACAGAAAAGCCACTGACCACAAAATACAAAGGACGGGGTTGTTTTTTTTTTTTTAATTATATATTTGTTTCTTAATAAGGACAGGGCATTGTATATAAAGGAATAGGAGAAAATTACTAATTTTGTTTGACAACAAATGACCCCATTTAGCTGCAACAAGACCTCAGTGGGATTTAAAGCATCAGGCAGAGCCTTCTACCTCCAGCCCAGTGGAAGTCACTGAGCATAAGCTGCACAAATAGAGATGCTCAGATGTTCCTGTCCTCACTTTAACTCAGCACACGCTGTCAGAGGGAGAACATGCTTTTGGAAATGGTGGGGGGGTTCCCAAGGACAAACACACTTCAAAGGAAAATATCTAGTGCCACTTTTTTTTTTTTAAGTATTAAAATGGATTTTTAGACAAATAATGGCACTGCACAAATACTGTCCTCATTTTCTCCTAGAGGTTCTCCCACTGATGCTAGGGCTCAGAAAATGAATAGCTGGAGAAGCGAGTCACAAATCAGCACTGGAAGGAAAGGGAGATAGCACAAAACTATTACCTGACAGCAGATAGCTCCAGAGCTCAGCATTTTTATCAGAGTTTGAGTAATGGAACTTCCACAGCAGGAGAGCAGGGAGGGGAGCAGGCCAAGGCCAAACTCTGACCCTGAAAAGGATGCTGTGACAAAGCAGGGAGCTGCCACACCCCTCTGGAGGCCCCCAGACACTGAGAAAAGCCTGGCTGAGGCACTGCTGCACACACTGCACCCAGGCCTGGCCAAAACCCAGGGAAACCACACCAAAACTCCCGCTGGGCTTTGCTCTGCAGAACACAGCCCCAGGGTTTGCTCTCCTCTCCGAGAGCCAGCAGCACTGGGGTCATTGAGTGTCCGGCTGGATTTGTGCTGCACTCAGCCCTGGCCACCAGAGCAGCAGTGCCAGGGGGCAGAGATGGGGCAGCTCCCAGGAGCCTGGGTACCCCTGACAGAGGCAGCACGAGGCAGCTTTGGGCCAGGAGGGCAGGCCTGGCACGTGAGAAACAATAATTTCTGTTCTTCAACCAGATCAATGCAAGTGCTGTGATAAGAGTGCTGAATAACCTCTCACCCAGCACTAATCCCCTCCTGGGCTCTCCATCCCTAAATTGCTGTGACTGGGGAGTTTAGGATGCTTCTGAAATGCTTTGATTGTCTTCAGCTTTCCATTTTCTTCCCTCATGCAGCTCTTCCCTCTTACTGAGTCAACAGAATAATGAGGATGCTGTTCTTAGGTTTAAAGCTGAGTAAGTGACATTTCTATCCATTATTTATTTGCCTGGAAACTCTCATGAATACCACCAGTGATAATCACCTAATTCCTACCAATTTATTTCTAGATCACCATCACACACCAGGTGTGCTGCAGGTAGCAGCTCAATCCAATAGTTATGAAGTGGTTTTTTTGTCAGTGAATGCAGAGAGCCTCAGCATGGTCACAAGCACAGCTGCTCTTTGGAACTGGGGACACATGGAGTAAAACACTGTGCTACAGGAGTCACCCTGCACACAGGTTACTCACCCTGTGCTACAGGAGTCACCCTGCACACAGGTTACTCACACCATGCTACAGGAGTCACCCTGCACACAGGTTACTCACACCGTGCTACAGGAGTTACACTGCACACAGGTTACTCACACTGTGCTGCAGGAGTTAGTCTGCACACAGGTTACTCACCCTGTGCTACAGGAGTTACTCTGCACACAGGTTACTCACCCTGTGCTACAGGAGTGACTCTGCACACAGGTTACTCACACCGTGCTACAGGAGTCACCCTGCACACAGGTTACTCACACCTTGCTACAGGAGTTACTCTGCACACAGGTTACTCACACCGTGCTACAGGAATGACTCTGCACACAGGTTACTCACACTGTACTACAGGAGTCACTCTGCACACAGGTTACTCACCCTGTGCTACAGGAGTGACTCTGCACACAGGTTACTCACACCGTGCTACAGGAGTCACTCTGCACACAGGTTACTCACACTGTACTACAGGAGTCACTCTGCACACAGGTTACTCACCCTGTGCGACAGGAGTCACTCTGCACACAGGTTACTCACACTGTGCTACAGGAGTTACTCTGCACACAGGTTACTCACACTGTACTACAGGAGTTACTCTGCACACAGGTTACTCACACCGTGCTACAGGAGTTACTCTGCACACAGGTTACTCACACTGTGCTACAGGAGTTACACTGCACACAGTTACTCACACCGTGCTACAGGAGTTACTCTGCACACAGGTTACTCACACCATGCTACAGGAGTCACTCTGCACACAGGTTACTCACACCATGCTACAGGAGTCACTCTGCACACAGGTTACTCACACTGTACTACAGGAGTCACTCTGCACACAGGTTACTCACACTGTGCTACAGGAGTTACTCTGCACACAGGTTACTCACACCTTGCTACAGGAGTCACCCTGCACGCTGCAGTTGCTGATAAAGAATGATCATGAATGGATAAAATACAACTATGGTAGAAGTGGTGCAAAGGTGCAAGAAAAGCAGCATTTCATGAGTGCCATGACAACAAGCTACACATTTATACATTCTGCTCAAATCAAAGACAAACAACTGCATGGGACTTCAGATTGAAAACCAAACTACATTTCTCACTACAGCCTCTGCCAGTTCCACAGGTCTGTATAAACCATAATTTTTTTCATACTTTAGGAATCCTCACAGATCTCCTGCAGAGGGTTGGAGGTCACAGGGCACCCCCCTGTCCTGGCTGCTGTCAGACAGAGACCCCAAAGCCCCTTGTTTCCAGGCAGGGCCAAAGCCCAGCCCGTCCAAACCTGCCAGGTCCTGGGGATGTTTTGACTTGCAGCCCGTGATGCCAACATCATCCTGCTCCACCACCCCCATCCATCCAAACCCCTGAATTTCACCCGCTCAATCTGCACAGCCAGAAGGATCTCACTAAGACGGGTGACTGAAAGATTTCAGGGCAGCTCACGCTTTTTTGGGTGGATTTATGAGGATTTGTGAGGTTCAGGTGCCATCCAGTTTGAGCCCAGGCTCAGAGGTGAAGCCGAGGCTGCTGTACCTCAGTGCCAGCAGCTCTCCCCTCAGTCCCACTGCTCTCCCTGTCTCAGCTCCTCCCTGAGCCAGGCCCAGGCTCTTGGGAGTTATTTTCCTCAGAATCTGACAAACTTCACTCTGACTCAGCCTGATCTCCATTCCAAAATAGGGAAAGGGAAAGCAGCCAAGCTGGGGAGAGGAGGAGGAGGAGGAAAGGGAGGAGCAGGCAGCTGATCTGTTTTTAGAAAGAAGAGCAAAAGGAAGCTCAGATGTCCCTGGATCCCAAGCAGAATAGTATTCCATTGCTGATCTTTCTTCCCCATTGGATTCAGGACTCCCACGGGCCTCGGGATCAGTGGAGCAGGAAGAATGGGCACAGCATTCCCTTGGCAGGGATGCAGCAGCAGTGGGTAATCACACTAAAGATGGTTTTGGCACACACCCATGAAGAGGATGATCAGAAACCCTGGCAAATGGCACAGGAAAAGATCCAAAGGGGAAAGCTGCACACCAAGGATGCTCCAGCCTGTGTCAGGATCACAGGGAAGAGACTTTGCAGTCCTTATTTGATCATTTGCTCTTTTCTCTCCCCCTCAGAGCACATCACAAGAGTAAATCCTCCCTCCCTCAGAGCCATTTGTAGAAGAAAACCTCCATGCCCAGCTCTGCAGCCCCTCAGCATCAAACCTGGGCTGCTGTGAGCTGCCCCTGGGACTGGCTGGAACCTGGGGGCTGTTAGCAACAGAAACGAACCAGAAAAAATCCATAACGAACACAGGACCAAAAAGAACACCTGGAACTGAGAAGCCTCCATTAGGCAGGCACGGGGCTGGCTCCCTGGAGCTCTCCTGCACTGAGGGAAGGTCAGGAAAGCCCAGCAGAGCTTTGGCTTCGGCTCTCACGCCGTGCCCACCTCCCAGTGCCTGCAGAGGTGCCAGGCCCTCCACAAACCCTGCCAGGGCTTGGAACATTCCTTTGTGTGGTTTATTTGCTCACAAGATATCAAAGTGATGATTTGTCAAAGTTTTTCTGTCTAAATGCCAGAGCTGCTGCTGGTGCTCAGCTCCTGCTGCCTCCCCTGCCACGGCCAGGACCTCTCAGCTGCACAGGCCATGCAGACAGACGTGCAGGAAATAGAATTAAAACGCTTCCCAAGGAGCTGGGGATGTCCCCCGTGCTCCTGGCCCCTACTGATGCTGGGCTAAACCCCAAAATGAACAACACACTGCATTTCCCACCGCCTTTCATGTAATTAATGGGTACCATTAGTCAACCAAAGAGAAAATCGTCGGGCAGAAAGTCCATAGCAATGTAAATTTCAGTCTATTTTTTTGTAAGTATTTTATTTACTTGGCACCTTTGGCTTTGTTTTTCATTCATCATAATCCTTTTATCCCCTGAAATCTATACTGATTCCATTTCAAACTCTGCTCTTAATCTCATTTAATACATGTCGTCATTAGACCATTTCATATTCCAGTTGCCTGGGAAGTTGACAAAACCAGCTTTTTATAATCTCATTTTTCATTTAAATATTTTTCAAATTCTGTTTGCAGCCCCCTCACTCCTCTGGTTTTCTTTATTCTGAGCCTAAATAAATGTGTATCATGACAAACACCTGTGATTACAGGGCAGTAAATTCCCAAATTCCACCTGCAAAGAGCTGATTCCCAGATTTGTGTGTCTGATTTGGGACCTCTCAGGCCTCCACGTGAGGGTACAACATTGGCACATGCTGAGGCTCCTCATTAATGTGCCCTGCACGCCCACAAATGGCTTTTTATTTTTTACCCACAGCAACACCACTTGTGCATTCAATGCCATTAACTCCTCCTGTCGATTAGGCAAGGAATTATGTGAATGTTTTACCGAAAAATGGCAGGAAAAAATCAGAGTACGGGTATGGGAGCAAGGGAGACTGATCTGAAAAACCTGAACCCTCATTTCTCAAGCAGCTGTAACTTTCATTGATGCTTAAAGCCAACTGAAGTCAAGCATGTGAAGCAACAGCAAAATCATTTCTCTATATATTCAAGAGATTTTCATCCCAAGGGCTGCTGAAGAGCTTTTCCAAGATACATAATGAGAGCTAAATCAATGGATCTCAAAAGAGAGAGACTTCTGGGCTGGAATTTGATACATTTCTGGGAGAGAAACTTAGAAAGGATGGGCAGGATATGTTGTGCATTAAAATGACAGTGAAATCCAGCACTGGGTCGTAGGGGTGATATCACAGGACTTTCAAAAGGCACTTGCATTGCCACAGGAACGTGGTAAGGAGAGATAAAAATGAACCATCAGCTCTAAACAGCTGGAAGAGCTCATTAGCAGAGCCCCACGTGCTCTGGTTGCTGGGGACAGCCACCCATGGGGGCACAGCCTGCAGCCCTGCCCTCCTCAGCAGCAGAAATCCTCTCCTGGGGCACGGGGCACAGGGAAACCTGGGCTGGGAGCTGAATCCCGGGTGGGAAACTGGTAAAAAAGTGACAGCAGAACAATAGTGCCCCAACACTGGCAGCAGGACGGGCCCTCTGTGCAGTGGCAGTTTTGGTGTTATGGATAACCCTCACATCCATAAAGTGGAAGCTGGCACCTGAGGGCCAGAGCAGCTCCCTGGGACAAAACCAGCAAATTCCAGGCAGCATTCCCAGGGATGAATGAACTCCCCCTGGCCAAATGAACTCCCCCAGTCCCCTGAGGAGGAATGAGAACCTTTGTGCAGAAGCTTCCTCAGAGCAGCATGACCCAATGGTCCATGGTCTGCAGTTAATGCAACAAACCTCTCCTCTCCCACCGACCCTGGCAGGGCCTTCCCTGGAGAGAGGAGCTCCTGAATCCCCTGGGCTCAACCCCTCAGGCCCTCCATGCATCCCCAGGCTCACTGAGAGCTCACACTCCCTCCATGGCAATGAAGGCAAAGCTCTATATCTGTATATCTGTAAATATCCATAAATCCACCAAGGGAGGGGGTTAAACAGGGTATTTATCTGCAAACATTCTTGTAGAGAACGGAAAAAAATCATGGCTAAATGTTGTGATAATTGTGGGATGCCTTTTCCCTGAGTAATAGTGGTTATAGATCTGAACTGAGTATGGAGAGGAGCAGAAACAGCTCAGAAACTTCAGGTCACAGCTTGGAGAGAAGCAAAAACCTCCCCAGATCAATATCAGCAACGAGTACAACCCATGTCAGGTTTGGATTTTGCAAAGCCACTGGTAATCAGACAGGAGCTCTTCTCATCCCAGACCCCAAAGTTCAGAGGAATATTCTAATATTGATTTGGCTCTAAACATCTCCCCTGGAACAGCAAGCCCAGCAGAAGAAAGGCAGGCACATGAAACCATGAGAATAAAGGAAAGTCTGCAAAGAGAACGTTTTCGTTCTTACCAAAAAGAAGAGAAAAACCCAAGCAACAAAAAAAACCCCACAACCCAAAACCCCTCAACAAACAAACCCAACCCAACTCAGCTGTTACATCCCTTTCCAAATTCTCTCTACACCTCTACTTTGAAGATATTTTTGCCTTGAAAGAAATAATTTTAATGTAAAATTATTCCATAGCATTTGCGGTTGAAATGTGCCTCTGCAAGGATTACTCCGTAGTTCATTTAGAAGAGAGAGAATAAAATGCAAAGGAAATGTTTGTTTCTGTAACATCAAAAGTCAGCTGTAATTTAATTAGCAGCTATGGCAGATTACAGGATTTGTGATTCCTCCAATAAAGACAGATTTTTTTTTAGGGGCAATTAACACCAGACCAGATGTGAAGCCTTGAAATTCAGAGAGAACAAAAGTGGGAGGTGGAGGTGACAATAAAAACGCAGGAAGTGGAAACAAACAAGGTGTTTTCTAATTTTTATCACAGTTGTCCTTGCCTGGGGGGAGACAGGTTACTGTTACAGGGAGATTAAATAACTAAAATTAGTGTGCAGAGCTTCCTCATGTGCAAAATGGAGTTCCTGTTCTCCATGCCCCTCCATTCAGAGCAAAGTTGTTTATTCATTAAAAAAAAAAAAATTACTTGTAGCAGTATTTTGGGGGTTCATGAACTTTTATTATTTGTGCCATTTAATAAGCACAGGGAAAGAAAAAGGTCATGTCTTGACTGGAATAGCTTGTAAGTGAATTTATCAGCAAAACACAGAAGCTGGAGATAAAGACAAACCATGTTTAGTTGCTGTATTTGATTGTTTTCCTTGTGGCTTAATAGTGTAAATTAAAAGAGAGCTTAAATGTTAGCATCACTGACAAGATGGCACATCCAAAATTATGAGGAAGCAAATAAAATGATTCATGTGGAATTTTGAAATATCTCAAAATATGTCAGCCACCAGATGTCACAAAACCTGCAGGGGATGATGCAGTGCACCAGGAGAAGGGCAAGGCTCTGGCACAGCACAGCATGGCAGGAAATTATCCTACCAGTCCCCATAAATCTGAGAGCCTGGGAAGGAAAGGAATAAAACACACCAAAGACAGAACAAACTGAGATTTTCTCTGCCACCATCGACCCCAAAGGAGAAGTGAAGCGCTCAAGACCAGCATCTTGAGCATGGCAGAAGACAAGACTGCCATCAAGTAAAACAGAGCATTAAGAAAGCTCCAGGGCCAGTCTGACCTCACCTGGGTGTGACAAGGTCAGTGTTCAGCATCACCCACAGGTGCTACAGACCAGGCAGTCACCTGGAACTGCCAGCAGAACAAATTCCCAAATATTGATTTTTATTTGCACACAAAATGCAACAAATCCCATGTGAAAGGCACCATTCAGAGCAACTAGAAAGTCCTTTCCCCAGTGGCTTTGCCAAATGCATTTCCATGTACTTATGGAAACACAGGAAATGTGTATGAACTCGTTTCTATCCCAGCTTGATGCTGACAGCAAAGTCCTCAGTCTAAGCAGTGATGCTCAGTAAAGAACTGGACAAAACCTGACCCGATTTGCCAGAGCAAAGGCAGCAAAGGGTGCAAACAAGCATTTATCCTGTGCAGGAAGGAGCCACAGCAAATAAACTCTCTGTTAAGACCCTTGAACACTTCTAAAGGCCCTGCAAGAGCATTTTTCCTCCTGATCCTGCATTTGTTCATTGGGCTGAGGGACTGAGGAGCTCTGGCAGAGCATCACCCCCAAAGCAGGGCCCCCAGGCAGGGATGCAGAGCCTGGGGACAGGGGTGCAGCAGAGGGACTGCAGAATGGCAAGGGAGGGGGCGTGTGCTCAAATTAATTAATCCAATTAAACATCAGCACTGAGAAAGGTCAATAAAGAGAAAGACAGATTTTCAACCACCTTGACCTTGAGTTGTTAATGAGGTGCAAATCCTCTCCCTAGGAAATGTGGCTGCTTGAGACAGGCTGCAAGAGAACCTGCAGAGCAGCCAGAGCATCCTGTTTATCTCCTTCTGGCCATGGATACAATCAGGAAATGTGGGAAATATGGGGCTCCTAACTCGAAGCAGCTTGTGACATATAGAAAGGAAACAGAAGCGGTGTTTCAGTCAGAGCACCCACTACGTCCAAAATAACAATCCACCCTATCCACTCTGACAAAATAACACATAATAGAACTAAAACTGTGCTGACAAAAATAGTCTGTTAAGCTTCCCATTCCTCTGAGGCCTGCAGTCTATTTTTGCTGCTGAGAGCTGAAGTTACACACGCCCCACCGAAGCTCAGCCACTTGAAAGAAGCAGCCTGCAAAGCATTAATAATTCATCTGATTGAGTTTAGCTGGCACACTCTGCAACCAAACTGCACCAAACTCCTGCGAGGAAGGAGAGGAGCTGCTGCAGAAGGATATTTCCTGCTTTACAGCACATTCCTTTTTTCTCCTGGGCGTGTTTATTGGCCATGAAAAGCAGTCCGAGAGGAGAAGGGGCTCATGTAGCACCAGGGTAGGAAAAGAGACATCAGAAGGGTGAAATTCTCCATGCCAACCATGATCCACCAATCCAAGTCACTTCTGATAGCTCTGTGCTCCTTGATGGTCCTGTTGAGGAGTTATCCCTGGCAGGGAAGGGCAGCACAGAGCTCTGGTGCCATCCCTGCCCTTCCCTCAGCCCCAAAAGTGCCCAGAGCTGAGGTGCATCTCTGGCCTGGGACACCCCATTGCTCCTGTGCTGGCACAAACAGCTCCAAAGGACAGTCCCTGTGCCACAGCAGCCCTCCATGAACTCAGCCCTACCTTTAGGGCCATTCTTTTGAGTTTCCAAACATTTTCCAGAAAATGGGACTGAACTAAACCCCTGGCAGCCTCCAGGTTTATTCGCTCTATCGATTGCTCTGGAGATGAGTGGGAGCAATCATTTTGAAAAGGTTCATTCTCCAGAGTGAAGATGGAGAAAGTTAAATGCATTGCAACTGGTGAGTAACAGCTGAAAGGGAGAGCAGATGCAGCTAGGAGTGACTGAAACAGGAATGCACAGAGCACTGGGGTCTGCAGCAGCAATTTCTGATGGCACAAAGGGGATGCTGAGCATGCCCCAAAGCAGAGATTGCTCCTGAGGTGACATGGAGAAGGCCCAGCTTGATTCCCTGACAGACCTGTTCCCTGCCACGTGGGACTGGAAGAGTTGCAGGGTTTATTTCCAGTTCCCTGGACCCCAGCCCTTGCCTGTGAGCAGAAGTGGCACTAAAGCAGCCAAGAGACCCAGGGCAGCCCCAGCCCCACCACAGGAGAGGAACAGCAGCTTCAGGACACGTGTGGTGAGGCAGCAAAATGATTTATTGTCTAAAAGGATTTGTCCCAGTTTAGTTACAGTGTTGGGTTTTAGTGTTTTGTAACTAACACAGGCTCTGGAAGGCCCACAATTACCTTTTGTATTACAGTTAAAAGTGCAGGTGTCAAAACCTGAGACAGATGATAATCCATGGGCATTCATCATCCCAGCACCTGGGAACACAAAGCTCTGCAAAAGGCAGGACACAATGTCTGGCAAAATGTGTCCAGGAGAAAATCCATGGGCTGAGTTTCATCAAGAAGAGCTGCAGCTCACAAAGAACTTGGTGCTTTCAGCTCTCTGCTTCTCTATAATCTCATATATATATTTATCTATATAAGCTAGATCTTAACAGATGGGGAAAATCCATAAATTAGGCTTCTCTGGCATTAATTTGTTGGCGATTTTTCATTTGCATGAAACCAACCTTAAGTAATTTGTGTTTATGAGAAGAAAAAAAACCAACAAGATCTTTCACCATATTGAACCTCACCATCTCATGGAACAGGTCATTCATTGAATCATTATTGGATTATCTTCCAGTAATTAAGTCTCCTCGGTACAGCAGTTATTCATCTGAGTAGGTCTTAAAATACCACAGCAAGAGAGCATTAGCAACCACTTTTAGAAAAGTAATTCAGCCTAAAGAAGATGGAATATCATTTGTCCTTCCCCGTGTGTTATTCTGGCCCCCAAAAGCCTCAGGTCCTGCTGGAGCATCCAGAGTGGCTCAGAAACACCTGCTCACCCCACAGGAGACCTTCTCTACTCCCAGCAGATTCAGGATCCAAGCAGGGTGCTCATTTTCTTGCGTTTTACAGCTGCTTGTGCCACAGCAGTACAAAATGAACACCCAGGTCTGTCATCACTTTGGTACCTTGTGAGCAAATAAACCACACAAAGGAATTGGCCAAAGTTTCTCCAGGGTGTGTGCACATCCACTACATTGGGACTGATTTACTCTTTTCAACTGAAAAACGTGTCCATGCAGGAGGAGAGGAATCTGATCGTTTGTCTGGGGGATTTCCAGACCTTCAGTGCTGCAAATCCCAGGGCTGCAACCTTCAGGAGGGCCCAGACAAACTGCTGCTGAGTGGGCTCAGTTTATCCAGCAGCACAGGACACCTTTTGTGGGATAAAGACAAAGCCCAGTAAAACCACGAGCAGAGCCACAGCATCTCTGCTGTTTGCTATCCCCATGGGCACATCCAGCCTCTCTCCTGGGAGCCTCAGCCCCCAGAGCCCCGGCACGGGGGGCACAGGGGGCCCCATGGCCACGGCTGGGGTTTGGTGCCCCAGGAGAGTGCTGCACTCGCAGGGTGTGAGCAGCTCATTGCTCAAAGCAGGACATTAATCAGCTCCAGGGTGGCCCCCCCTGCCCTCTGCTTTCCCCTCTCACTTGCTCTCCAGTTTGGGTGTCCCAGTCTCCCTGCTCTCAGCTGCCCAGCACGAGGGGTGCTGTGGAACTATGGAAACTAAAGCCAACCTCACTGTTGTGATAAGCAAACATAACACTTTTGAGGATGAGGAGTTTTGTATTTCTGTGCTTGTTTGAGTTATGTTTATTTTCTGGTCTGGCACTTCCCAGCTGAAGTTAAACCTGAAGTTATGGCCTATCACACTGCAGAAGCCATCACCACACAAATCACCAGTTCAGCACTGTGCCCTCCCACACAGAGCTGTGCAGGCAGGGACACATTTTTGTTCCATTCCATGGAACACATTTTAATCACCTCACAAGGGAAAAACATTGCCACCCTCTGCTGCACCTTGCCTGGTGATGCCACAGCACTCAGCTCTGACCCTGCAGCTCTGGGTGCGTGAAAAGCCAAAGAGCCCCCACAGAAAAGCCAAGATTGGGAAAAACAAAGCAGCCACCAAAAAGCCAACCCAGCTTCTCCCTGCACCAGGATCTGCTCAGGCAATAAACACCTCTGAAAAGCAAGCTGGCACATGAAGCCAGCAGTTACCTCTGCTGGGTTTTCATTTATTCTGTTTTGGAGCTTTATTTTTAATTCAGTGGCCTGACAGTGCTGCCCTGCCCTGTGACAGGGAGCAGGGACCTCCATGCTGAGGCTGAACAGCAGCTGTGGACAAGTGCAGCAGTGAAAGCCAGCAAATGAAGTATTGTAATGAATAAATAGAGAATTCAAGAGAACTCAGGCTGGAGTCCCTAAGCACTGTTATTTGAAACTTGCAGTGAATGAGGGACAGAAATTTTCTGGACATTAACGTTAAAGTTTTATTGAAGTTTCTCTTCTAAGTGTTGGTGATAAAATTTGGCTCATAAACCCTCTGAGCTCAGAATATTAAAGAGACATTACATTATTTATGGCTGAAAAAGGACAAAATACCTGACCAAATTACAGAGAGCCAGGCTATGCCAGCTGTTTCACGACAATGTGTATTTTCAGTCCTTAATTAAAAGAAGAAACATGAAGTCCCAAATCACAATCATTACAAAGCTTTGAAGGAAAGAACTAAATCAAGTTTCTCATGATTCTCTATGGACTTAAATTAAGTTCCCAATAAAGTGGGCAGTTAACCATGTAAGAACAGATCTCTTCAGGGCTTTAATTCAATGTCACTCATCTAAGTCACAAATGCCTTGGAAACTTCAGGGTCTCTTCTCAAGGGGGAAAGCCCAGGTTACACAACAGGACCAAAGCTGAAAGTTCACACTTTGGAGGTCAGATGTGCAGAAAATGGAGGACGAGGAGCAGATACAGAGAATCTGTAGGCTGTGCCATGCAGTGGACATCTGCTTCTCCTGCCAAGGGGGGCTAACAGCAAGAAGCAGTTTTTCAAGAGAATTGGAAATTATAACACATACAAATGTACCCTGAACTCCAGCCCCCTCAGGAAAGAGTAATACAGGCCTGCTTCGCCATTTCAGAGGAGCAAGACTTTTTGTTTTACACAGTCTGGGGGTGGAACCTTCAGCCTCAGCAGATGTTCCTTCCTGAGCTGCTCCTTGCAGGTGGGCAGAGAAATGTCCTGGCTCCTGCCCTCTGCCTGCCCGCCCTGAGAGTTTGGAGGGCTGATCCAGCGGGGACAGTGTTCTCAGAGGCAATCAGGACATTTTGGAACACAAAGTTCCCTGCTTAGGCAGGGTAGTTTAGTGCAGGTTGTTTTCTAACCCCTCCAGGGCTGTCTGCAGCATAGGCAGGGGGCTGAACACTGCATTCACCGAGCCTGAGGCTTGTGTCACCACAGCGACAATCAGTCAATTCTTTCAGACTGAAATAACTTCAGTTTTCAGCGGGAATTTCGGTGTGAACTCAAGTTTTTAATTACAGCTAAACTGTCCCCAGCCTGATGAAGGAGACTCCTCAAACACAGGACAGGCTGAGCAAAGCCAGCGGAGAAGTGACTGCAATAAATCTCTGGCAATCCACACATCTCCAAACTGCCCACTTGTCTCAGATCCTGTTTCCAAGCACCCATCCACGTTCTTTACAGCTGCCTTTCCCTGCCACAGCCTTTGTGGGCTTTAAGACAAGGCAGGCAGCAGCGCTAACAGGGTTTGTGCAGCTGACTCTTCCCCAGGGGTCACTGTGCCCCCGACTGAAGCACAGATTGTTCCAGAACGGCCACGGGGCACCTGGGGCTGCAGGGAAAGATCCACTTCACTCTGGGACATTAAACCACACTTGAACTTCCAAAAACCTCATTTTCCTGGGGATCAATATAGTCAATGCAGGTGTTCAGGGAATTCTGGTGATGCTCAGCTAGAGGAAAAACCACTGGCAGTGGGCACAGCCTCACAGGTGGCACAGCCTGTCATTATTCCCTGCAGTGAGCCCAGTCCTGCTGCTCTCACCTGGAGATTCACCACAAGCCAGGTGCTCTCCCCACCTCTGCCTTATCTGACAATTAATTTTCTGGCATATAAAACCAGTGATTATTAATGGTGCCCCAGCTGTCCATGCCAGTGATTGGGATCAGCTCAAGCTCTCTTCAGCAGATAAATATTTTTCTATTTAAACCTAGCAACCCTGGATTTATGGGGAAAACTGTCAGCTTCTCAGTGAAGAAACTCTATCTTCTCAAACATTTGTGCAGTGTGTAGTAAAACATAACCTTGATCCAAATATAAAAAGCGTTTAGGTAGGAGATGAAAGGGGTGGTTTCTTGAATTAGAAATAATATCCTAGCCAGGAGTTATTCATGAAAGTGGAGTCTTAATATTTACTGAGGCTTTCAGCAGCACTGATGTGCACTAGAATTTATTAACTTTTCAAGTATTGCCCAATGTACCTGGGCACTGAAACGTTCCCCAGAAGCTCACCAGAAGTTGGGTCTGTCAGTGTCTATTTTAAACATTCAGCTGGGCTTCACCTGGAATCAAGGTTTAAAATACTCCTTTCTGTAAGAAAACCATAAATTTGGGTCTGGAAAGGGCCCAGGAAAGGCTCTCGGAGCCCTGCAGGGTCTGTGGGCAGCTGCTGACCCCTGACTGCTGGGGTTCCTGGGCAGGGACAGAGCCATCCCCTGTGCTGGCCCAGCAGCCAGGGCAGCTCAGAGCTCCCAGGGGTTTCTGCAATGCCAGGACCCACTGGGGCTCTCCCCAAAAAGCCCAGGCAGATCCCAACCCTGCCAGAGGCAGAGGGGCTGAGAAAGCCCCAGGGAGGCACGGGCAGGTGCAGGAGCTGCACACGAGCACAGAGCACAGCACAAAGCCTCTGCTGGCTCCTCACCCTGCGTGCCCAGAGCTGTGGGCATGGCTCTGCCTCCAGCTGCTCTCAGCACCCAGAACCATTCCCTGCCTCGCATCCTGTACAGAACTCACTGCACTTCACTTTGCAGCGGGTGAAGCCCTGACAAGACACACAACTCATGGCATGGCACTTAGAAGTTCCCTACAAGCCTTCTCTCTGCTCAGTTTGGGTGCAGAATGTCTATTTTGATAAACTGGGTTCTGAAAACACGTATCTGAAGATTTCCTTAAAAGAATAAGTCAGATGTAATTCACAAACAGAAGCTGCCCATTTCTTTATGGCATCAGGCTCACGAACACACCTGGGGAAGTTGCACTTGAATGGTGAAAGGGCAAAATGCACCAAGCAGCAGAGATGTGGAAGTCACCAGATGGGAGCAGGACCTGGTCTTGAAGGGGCCAGAGCAGGTGCTCAAGAAATACCAAGTTGTGTCTCAGGGCACCAAGCTCATCAAGAATGGATTCCTCACTACCCAACTGCATCTCCTCCCCATTTTCAGTTTGATACAGCTTGTTCATTTTCAGGAGATATTTTTTCCCCAGGAGCCCCAACACTGTTGTCACAGCTCCTGGAACTTCTCTGCTGGCTCCTGGCCCAGACAAGTTGTTAGTGAGCACATGCCTTTGTTATTGCTGAGACAGGAGATTGGACAGCTCCGCTGTGAACCAGGCCTGGCTGCTCCAAGGGTGCTCCCTGGGCTCTAAATGCTCAAATGACACCTGAACACCTGCAGACCCCCAGGCCGAGCCTGACACAGTGAGAGCTGCACACCAAGCACTGCAGAGCTGCAGAAAGGCCCAGGTACCCTCTGGAAATGGTCAGCGCTGAGCACTGAGTTAGTCTGGCTTGCTGGAACCTAATCCCAGGTCTGGATTCACGCCTGGTGCCCTGTCCCAGCTCTGGGCTGCTCTCAGAGCTGCTGTTTGGGTGGTGCTGTTGATTTCTGCAGTTTTCCCCATTCAGAGTCACTCAGAGCCTCTCCCTGCTGTCACTTGGCTCAGTCCCACTGAGGTGGGACACCCCAGGATGACAGATCTCATTACAAGTTCCCAGATAGCCCAAGCTCTCCTCCTTGGACTCTCTGTGCCAGAGGATTTTGCCAACCCAAAACCATATGGTTTTCCTTCTCATGCCTGGAGACCCCAGTGCTTCCCTGCTCAGAGCTCTGCAAACAGCAGATGGGGCTGCCATGGATCCCTCCCAGCAGCACCAGCAGCACCCAGGGCCACCCCAGAGCCTGCTCCCACTGCTGGGAGCTCCAGAGCTCAGGGAAACATCCATCACCACCAAAACCCTGCCAGCAGCCACTGGCACTGGTCAGACTCAGAGCCAATTCCAGATACGAACTAAACACAACATCCAGTTCTGTCCAAATCAGGTGGGAGCTCCCTATGAAAATGGAATGAGGAGTTAAATTGCTGTGCCTCTACATCCTCCTTGCAAAGGACAGGCCAGCACTGTGAGCTCCAGCCAGAGCCCACCTGAGGCTGGTATTTCCCTTGTTGGGAAGGGAAATCCTTGTTCTCCTCCCTGGGAGCCACCCCCAGCAGGGGCCCTGCAGAGGGGTTAGCACAGAGCTGCACCCCAAGGTCCATCTGCTCTGAGACCCCAAGGGAACCCTCTCTGCACAGAGAGGGGACTGGCAGCACAGTGTGCTGTGTGTTTGTAACACACCTCAGGGATTCCATGCACAGGGAACCCTTCTCTGCACACTGTGCTGTGTGTTTGTAACACACCAGGGATTCCATGCACACTGTGCTGTGTGTTTGTAACACACCTCAGGGATTGCATGCACACTGTGCTGTGTGTTTGTAACACACCTCAGGGATTGCATGCACACTGTGCTGTGTGTTTGTAACACACCTCAGGGATTCCATGCCAAGGTCCAGCTTGCACTGAGGGCAGGGAGGACCCTGAGTGATGGGAGCCCTGGCACAGTGGCAGAACCTGCAGCAGATGGGTTAGGGTGAAAACACAAGTGCTGCTGGGGAGCTGCTGCTGCTGCCCTGGAACACAGCAGTGACTCTGTGCTGGCGAATACTCTCTGTGCTGAAAACAAACTTCTACTCATGTTATTGGTTTTGAGGTTTGAAAGTGGTTTTCAGCCAGAATTCTCTGTGGGAATGGTTTGATCTCTTCAGTGCTACTCAATTCCCAGAATCAAGTCAGATCCAATAACACAGAGCAGCTTGCCAACAGAATATTTGTTTCTAACCCATTTCTGAATGATTTCCATTATTACTATTGAAGGTGTGAGGATCAGACAGCCATTGTACCAAAGACTTCAGGGGTTTTCTGTAAAGCTTAGGAAGTTCTGCAAGAGCAGAACAAGAGCTTCACACTGCCAGTCTGAGCACAGGTCTGAAGTGAGCACCAGCAGGCAACAAACATGCACCAGCATCAGCAGGCAACAAACATGCACCAGCATCAGCAGGCAACAAACATGCACCAGCATCAGCAGGCAACAAACATGGACCAGCATCAGCAGGCAACAAACCTGGACCAGCACCAGCAGGCAACAAACATGCACCAGCATCAGCCTTTGCAGGGGATGGAGCCAGAGCTGAGTGCTGGGCAGGCTCCCAAACTCAGTGCTCTGTAACCTGCAGGCAGAGGTGCTGCAGGAGTTAACTGCAGCTCCACAAGTGCCAAGCCAGCCCCTCATAACCAAGGGAGCCACTCAACCTGTTAAAATGAGGAACATTCCAGAGTGCTGCCTTTCCTTTCTGCCCAAAGAACCCCCCTGTGGCAATGGGCTCCCTTCAGAGCCCCTTGCAGCAGCTCTGCTCTGCTCTCCCCACGCTCCTGCGGAGCCCAGAGGGGGAGCAGAGCTGCAGTTGCTGCAATTCCTCCTGCCTGGAAGCTCCCACAGGTTTGGCTGGGACCCTCTCCTCCCTCAGCATCCCCTCTGGAGCAGCTCCTTCCCCAGAGCTCTGGCAGCACAGGGGGGCAGGAATCCCATCCCCAGCCCAGCCAGCAGGAAGGAGAACATTCCTGGGGATGCACGGAGCACAGCAAGCCTCCCACACATAATTCTGATTTAAAGTCACCTGCAGAACACCTGAAGCCAAGCCTGTGCTTGGAGCCAGCATTACCCACAGCTGATGCTGCTCTCAGCAGGAACTGTATGGAAATGAAATGAACCTGAGCGAGGGGCAGTAAAATCTGACCAAAGCAGCTCCAACATCAGCCTTTGGCTCTCATATCACAATAACAAAAGCACAGCACAGCCCAGAGTAATGAGAGCTGGGCCAGCTTCACCTGAACTCCAACTCAGCCTCTGCTTCACTGGAGGTTATGAAATGCATAAATTGGTACAAATCAAAAAGGTGCTCTCGAGAATGCCCACGTGGCTTCCCAATTTTATTAAAGCCTTTGAGGATGGAAGTTCTTAATTGTCATGAAATCCATCTTCAAATACCAGCAAGCTCTTGCCTAGACAGGTGAAAATGAATAATTTTGTAGCCAGTGCTGACAAACTGCTGCTCTCTGCCATGGCAGGGGTGTGTTTAGCAGATGCTCCCCAAACACCTTTATGTGAACATTACTTTTAAAATCCATGTGGTCCCATTACCTCATCCTCCCAAAGGGAAAAAGGCTCAGCATCTCTTCATCATCAGGGAAATCATTTCAACAGCCCCAGGAGCACCAGACCTTGTCCTGACACTGTTTAGTGCAGCTCCAAGTGTTTACACGGTTAACTTCCCTATCAAGAAATGACAAAAAGCATTAATGAGTGCAGTGTCTCATTAATTAGTGTAAATACAGGTGAATCAGGCAGACCAGGCTACTCAGTAGAACTCTGGTGCTCACAGCATGTTAATATGTTCCTAATTAAGACCATCAGCTTTCCTTTTAATTAATACATTGACTTGCTTAAGATTTAATTGAAATGTTCCCCGCTCTCATTTTTCCACTTCAGAACGTGTACAACAGCAAGAGTGAAGCTGTTCCCTTCATGTTGTGGGGATGAATTCAGCATTTCAGCTCCCAGCTCGCTCCACTCTGCAGGTTGGGATGGAGGGTGAGAGAGCCCCAGAGAACATTTGGGAACGTGCACACACACTCACACACTCAGAGCTCCCTTTGGGCAGGAGAGGAGCTGCTTCTGCTCCACAGGTGACACGTGGACACCAGAACTGCAGAACTAAAGATTCCTGTGGCTTTGGTGCCTCTGAACCCAGAGACTGAGATCCACCAACATCCACAGATGTCTCCAGAATTGCAGGTTTGGAGAAAAACCCTCAGGGACAGGATTCCCTTAGCTCCCGTCTCATCAAGTGTAAAGTTCCAGACTGAATCAGTGAATCACTGGTATAAATTTCTGTTTCCAAAGGCAAAATGAGACCTATTTCCACTATATCACTGCATTTTTTAAAAACAAAGAGCACTCAGTGTATCCTCCCATCTGCTTTCTTCTGTGCTTGAATCACTTCAAACCTAACAGAGCTTCTGAACAGTTGTGTGTTTAACAAATACCCTGAAGAGCTGTTGAATTGAGATTCACAAAGTGTCAGATAGAACCTCCAGAGAATTTACCTGCAGGCAGAAGAGGGAGATGAGAAACAAAACTATTTCCATTTTCCCTTGCTAGAAATATTTCAAAACATTAGAAAAATATCCGAGTGGTTTGCATATATTAAAACTGAACAGGGAAATGCCTTTTAATTGCACAGAAACTTCAGTTTCCCAAAGTTCTGGAGCACTTTATCAACCCTTAAATCATACTCCCATTCCCTCTCTACAATGCTGGTTTCCCCCGAGGCTGAGCATTTCAGGAACGGGAGATTTCCAGGCAATATCAGAGAGCTGCATCTGAGAACCTCTGCCAGGGTTTGCAGCGAGTCCTTCCCATGGACCAAATGGAGACACAAGATCCCAATTCCCTGGGCTCAGCCCAGGGCCCCTCTCTGTCACACAGAGTGCTGGTGGAGCACACACAGAGCATCCCCTGCCTTTCCTTCCTCTGAGCATGGGGCTCAGCACAAACCCCACCCCTGGCCATTTACAGCAGTTTGCTCGGGAACGTGGGACTCCTGTCCCAAAACTGCACTAAACTATCCTGAAAACAACCCAGCAGTGAGGCAGAAGGAGAGGGAATTGCTCTGGGTTGGTACCAGAGCTGTACCCACAGCTGTGTCCTCTCCCCAGAACAATTCTGCCTGTGCCACACTGCCAGAGGAAGAGAGAGAAACTCCCCCCAAAGAGCAAAGGCTCTCTAGAACCTGCCCCACTTAATCTTCCAGAGGGAAAACAGCAAAAATCCTTCAGCCATTTCATCTTTTCCAGGGGAATTCTGCAGTGATGGAGACAGCCCAGGAGTGCAGCCCCTGCCAGTGTGGTGTTCCTTGAAGGGCTGGAATCCAAACCACAGTGCCTGGGAGGGAGAATGGAGGGGGAAGCACAGAAATAGAGGCATTAAGAAGGACAGATATTCTGCTGGTAGGCAGGCTCACGATGGAAGGGGGATTATGATTAAAGAAAGCTCAAGAAGGGAACTTTAAAACAAAGAGAAGAACTGCCCAAGTTACAGGACCCAAACCCAAACAGAGCTGTCCTGGCAGAGGAGGCTGCATCTCCCCAGCCCCTTACATGGCAAATCCCTGAGGAATCCCAGCCTTTGTTTGGATTTCACGTTGCCTGTCGAGGCAGCACAAGGGCTCTGCTCACGTTTCCCGTTTATCTTTGGGACTTTCATGGGGATTTTAAGGCCTTTTTTGGGGGGAGGAAGCACAGCCTGGTTTGTCCCCATGGCTTTGCCAGGCAGTGGCTCTGGGCAGCACCAGCCAGTGCCCCCAGGAGCCTCCCAGGCCTGGCAGCAGCAGGGCCAGGTGGGCACGTCCTGCACTGAACAGGGCAGAAAACACCACCCAGGGGCTGAAACCCCTCCCTGCCACGGGATGTGGGGCTCAAACCCCTCCCTGCCACGGGATGTGGGGCCAAAACCCCTCCCTGCCATGGGATGTGGGGCTGAAACCCCTCCCTGCCATGGGATGTGGGGCTCAAACCCCTCCCTGCCATGGGATGTGGGGCCAAAACCCCTCCCTGCCATGGGATGTGGGGCCGAAACCCCTCCCTGCCATGGGATGTGGGGCCAAAACCCCTCCCTGCCATGGGATGTGGGGCTGCTGTCATGGACATATTTTATGAAAATTTTTTTGTTAAGATCTTTATTTTTTTTTTTTTTTTTGAGAAGTTGAGAGGCTTCAGAAGCAAAATGTAAACAATAATTATTTGTTGCTGTAGAATGCAGCAGGTGCATTTTTAGTTAGTTTTATGTAGTTGCTTTTAATTAATGGTTAATTACAGTCTAGCTGTCTCAGACTTTCTGGTCAGTTATAAAATTTTATCATCATTCTATTTCTTTCCTTTCAAGCCTACTGATGAAATCCTTTCTTCTATTCTTTTAGTTTACCTTTAGTATATCAATTTTCTTTTAATATAATATATATCATAAAATAATAAATCAACCTTCTGAAACACAAAGTCAAGATTCTCACCTCTTCCCTCGTCCTGAAACCCTGCAAACACCACCACAGGCTGCTGCTCCTTGCCCATCTTTGCTGTCCCGCCCTCAGCAGGGCCCTGAGGCTTTGGGCAGACACAAAGCACTGCAAACACCCCCGCGAAACCATCTGAAAGTGGGCACCTCCGTCGTGCTGATAAATCAGCCTGCTGCAGTAAATGCTGCTCTGGACAGAAACGTTTGACTCTGACCTGCCACAGGCACCTCTGGAGGAAGCCTCTGCTCCCCTCCTCACAACCCCAGCACCAGGACAGGGTTTGCTGGGGAATTACTAATTACTAATTACTAATTACTGGCAGCACTAAAAATGCATCACTCCAGGTCCCCCCGTGTGGGTCAGCTGCTTAACCAGTCACCTGTTTTTAGCTCTGCCAGGCAATCAGGATGCTGTTCACAAAACACTTGACCTCAAAATAAAATTGCCTTCCTCAATTGACATTGTCAGGTTCTGTCCTTTTCACGTTTAATGTGAAACGTCAAATAAAAGATAAGGCAGTTTATTGAGAAAGGAAGGACTGTTCTTAATGGGAGAGAAAAATGAATGTATAATAGGCTAAATTTGAGTGATTATCACTGAGAGAAGATGTTGAGATGCTAAGGACAAGAGATAAGGGGGGAGGAGTGAGGGAAGGAGCAACACTGGCAGGAAGAAGCCTTTCCAAGGCCACAGCCTCAAACCATGAGAGCCCTGGGGTTAAGGGTGATTTCTTCAGAGCCTGCACAGCTCCCAGGGGCCTCCTGCCCTCCAGGGACTGCCCAGAGCCTGGGGGAGCCCTCCCACCCAAAGCCCAGCTCCAGCACCATTTCCAACCCCAAGCCATCCACGGTTTCCCTGCCAGGCTCTCACCCTGCTGGTGCTTTCCCTTCTCCCCTCCCTCCTGACCCCTCAGATCCCACACAAATGCACTCCCACCTCTTTCCCAGGCTCCAAAAGCCTTTTCCAAAGCACAAGTTTTTCCCCAGCTGTCCACTCTCCCTAATCCCCACAGGTCCTGGCACTTTCATCTTCTCAGGCTGAAGATGAATGAGAATCTGAGGTGCCAAGGGATTTGCAGACAAGTCCTGCTCTGCTCTCTGGGGTGTTTGTGCAAGCCCAGAGAAATGCCCTTTACAGCAGAGCCAGGCTGGGTGCGACAGAGCATCACCAAGAAAAACCCTGGGCCTGCCACAGAGAGACAGAGCAGAGCAGGACAGACCCCAAACAGAGCCCTGGATGCCAGGGATCAGAGCCTCTCAAACAGGACAGACCCCAAACAGAGCCCTGGATCCCAGGGATCAGAGCCTCTCAAACAGGACAGACCCCAAACAGAGCCCTGGATCCCAGGGATCAGAGCCTCTCAAACAGAACAAACCCCAAACAGAGCCCTGGATGCCAGGGATCAGAGCCTCTGAGCAGGACAGACCCCAAACAGAGCCCTGGATCCCAGGGATCAGAGCCTCTCAAACAGGACAGACCCCAAACACCTGGAGCCCAGGGATCAGAGCCTCTCAAACAGAACAAACCCCAAACACCTGGAGCCCAGGGATCAGTGCCTCTCAAACAGAACAAACCCCAAACAGAGCCCTGGATCCCAGAGATCAGAGCCTCTCAAACAGAACAAACCCCAAACAGCTGGAGCGCAGGGATCAGTGCCTCTCAAGACACCAGCTGAAGAATGCAGCCCCATTTGTGTTACCACAAACCAGAACAGGCACAATTAACCTTGCAGAGTGACAGGAGAATTCTTTGCTGTGTCACAAATCAGCCCCATCCTCAGCAGAGTTTTTGACTTTCACACAGTCCCATTTGCAGAAGGGATTCATCTTTATCTCAAACTGTAATTGAATGCCAGTAGTTACCTTGGTGACATTTAAAAATCTATCCCTGTGCTTTGCTGTCAACACTTTATAACACAATAAAGTGCCTCATGGAAAAAGTCAGAGCACAGCTTAGGGAATAGTTCCTATGACAACTCCATGAATCAGGGGATGGCAGAGATCCCCAAATGTCAAATGGACAGCAGCACACAGGTAGAGAAGGGCCAGGCTGAGGTCAGTGCTGTTCCCAAAGCTGTGCTGAACGCAGCTCCCAGCCCAGCCAGTTCTGTAATTAAACAAAGCCTCCCATTCTCCAGGCACTCTCGTTGCACTGCAATTGCCAAATCCCTGGTATTTATTGTGCAGTCAGTCCAGCTGATTTCTGCAGCCTCTGCTGGGGCTGACCACTGCCAGCGGGGGAGGAAGAGCCACGCTTCTGTCAGTGCTGTTTGCTGTGCTTCAGGTGTTAAATACAAGTGGGAATGGAATTATTGGTCAAAACCAGGATTCCCATTCTGCTTATGGCAGCACATCCCCTGAGACCCTGGGACAGAGGGCCCTGGGCATTCACCCCTGGCAGCTCCAGGTTCATTGGTCACCAGAGGCAGATTTGTTCCACTGGCACGGCCCCACAGCTCCAGCTCTCCATGAGAAGCAGGGAGAGGAGCTTGCCTGAGGCTCAGCATTGCTGAGGAAAGGCCCCACTGCCCAAGTCCACCTCCTCCTGCTGTCTGCCCAGGCTCCTTCCCAGCACACAGCCCTGGGCACTTCCATCCCTGCCCTCTGAGCCCACAGCACACAAACACCTGGCCCTTGGGTCCCTGGAGCAGAGAATTCATTCTGTTTTGTTGTAAAACTAAATCTGAGCACCTGTTTATTTGGAAAAGGCTCCAAAGCAGCTGTCCATGGCCCTGCCTTCATGGCAAAGCTGTGCATGGCTTCTGTGGCTGTCCCACATCCACACCCCACAGTCCTCCATCCATTTCCAGGAGACAAAACCCAGCCTGGCGTGCCCTGAAGATAAGGCTGAGCTTTTCAGCTGCTCTTGCCCTACCAGCAGCAGAGTGCATCAGAAACCCAGGTTATCCATTTTATTAAAGAGCATTTTCCACTCGCACAAAAGTGACGGGCCCTGCCAAGCACAGGCAGGCAGATATATGAGAAGTAAAAAGGGCAGATCTCAATCAGAACATGCAACAAAAACTGAGGCTTTTCAGCACTTCCCAAAGATGCCAGAAGTTTTGCCACTTCCACTGGAATTTCAAATAGAGGGAACAAAACACGAGCAGACTGATGGTAACAACATGCCTGAGAAATGCAAACCAGGTAAAGCAGCAGATTACAATCTTGCCCTTCAGTAAAGGTCTTTTCACCTTAAATCCACTCAGTGTGGAGATAGTCTTGCAACTGGAGACCACAAAAGAAAAGTTATTTGCATACAGAATAGGCTCACAGAAAATTAAACTGCTGTGCAAAACTAGAGCTTATTATGCAAGAAATGTGATAAGCTAAAACATACAAAAATCCTCCTCAAGATCTGAGCAACATGAGCTAAAAATACCTCTATTGCATGTCATTTACAAATTCAAAGAGTTGTTTAGGCTGTGTTTAGATTGTGATCAAACAACACTCAATACATATTTTTTTTTCCACTTATGATTAAAGATAGTGCTGGATTTTAGGTGTTCTGATTGCTTTCCTCACTTCATTTTAGTGCTATTTTTAATTTGCACTTGATGTTCCCTGCACCCTTGCTGAAGGCACACTGGGAGGGTACCCAGGCCCTGCTCACCTTCTTCAGGCAGGCCAGGAGGGCTGGCAGGGAGCAGCCCTGGGCAAATGCTGGAGGATGAGAAATGCTCGGTGCCCCTGCTCACAGCCCAGCCCTGCAGGGCCTGGCACAGGCACCCCCTGCACCCCCCTGCAGTGCTGCCACCCTGGGACACGGCACAGACCCCCTGGGCCAGGGCTTTGTGCACCCAAATTACTGGGACATGGCACAGACCCCCTGGGCCAGGGCTTCCTGCATCCCAAACCCCTGGGACACTGCACAGACCCCCTGTGCCAGGGCTTCCTGCATCCCAAACCCCTGGGACATGGCACAGAGCTCCTGTGCCAGGGCTTTGTGCATCCAAACCCCTGGGACACGGCACAGACCCCCTGGGCCAGGGCTTTGTGCATCCAACCCCCTGGGACACAGCACAGAGCTCCTGTGCCAGGGCTTTGTGCATCCAACCCCCTGGGACACAGCACAGAGCTCCTGTGCCAGGGCTTTGTGCATCCAAACCCCTGGGACACAGCACAGAGCTCCTGTGCCAGGGCTTTCTGCATCCCAAATTACTGGGACATGGCACAGACCCCCTGTGCCAGGGCTTTGTGCATCCCAAATTACTGGGACATGGTACAGAGCTCCTGTGCCAGGGCTTTCTGCATCCCAAATTACTGGGACATGGCACAGACCCCCTGGGCCAGGGCTTTCTGCATCCAAACCCCTTGGACACGGCACAGAGCTCCTGTGCCAGGGCTTTGTGCATCCAAACCCCAGGGACACAGCACAGACCCCCTGTGCCAGGGCTTCCTGCATCCCAAATTACTGGGACATGGCACAGACCCCCTGTGCCAGGGCTTTGTGCATCCAAACCCCTGGGACACGGCACAGAGCTCCTGTGCCAGGGCTTCCTACATCCCAGGCTCCAGGTGTCACACCCTGGGCTGGCACTGCCCCTGCATGGCCCAGCTCTGGGTCAGCTCCAGGCCAGCTCAGGGCAGGTGTCCTGTACCAGAAATGCTGTGCAGGTGCCAGGGCAGGTGAATTAATTCTCAGCATAACTCCTCAAACTTTCCATTCTTTCCAACTGCAAGGAACAGAGCTCAGTGCTGGGATGAAAAATTCCTGGACATAAATTACCATCATTTTTCTGTTACATAACATGATTTATCCAAAGCATGCACTGTGCTCATTCCAGCTTCCACCAAAGTCAATAGAATTAAAAGTGTTCAGCACCTCTGAGAAACCAGGACATGCTTATTCATGGGTATAATTTATGGCACCCAAATTAGAATATTCTGTCCTGAAGTTCCCAGTGCAGAACTCCTTCCCTTGTGCATGGACATTAATGGAGCAACGCTGGGATTTACCCCCAGATCTTCAGAGGAATGCCCAGGACTGCTCACGCTTTAAACAACCCCAAAACCCCTGAACTCCTGACTGGAGTCTCCTCTGCCCATCCACAAAGTGCCTCCAGCCAATATCCTCCTCTCCAGGAGCCCCTGCATCCCTGGGGTGCCAAAAAGGAGCAGCTGCCAGCGACGCTCAAGCTGTGCATGAAGAGCAGCCATCACCTGGGAAGGCCATGGGGAAAGCTAAAGCAGAAATGGGGAGGAAATTCAGTGTGCTGGGCTCTGCTCATGCTCAGGGCCGCTTTCCCAAGGCAGTTCCAGTCACCAGCCCCTCCTCGTGCGTTTCTGGGACAGAGCTTTCCTCCCTTCCTCCCTCCTGGACTGTGCCTTCAGTCCTCCCTGTGGGGTGGCTGCTGGCTGCTGCCTTGGTGGCACTGAAACCCCCCTGGAGGCCTTTTCCACCCTAAAGGATTCTGTGAAGGAGCAGATTCAAGCCTCCCTCCCAGGAAGCTGTTCCTAGAACTGAGCCTAACAAAGGCAGCCAAACCTTTCCCCCAGGGCTCAGGTCCTGGAGAGTCTGAGTGTGCAGCCCAGTAACTCAGGACAGGATTTGTGATTTTTTTTTTTTTTTCCTTAAATATGAAAAAATTAAATCCACTGAAAACCAAAATTACTGATGTTCCACAAGATGAAAGGTCTCAACGAATACTTCAGGCACAGAAATGCCCAGAGTCCATCACATCCTGCCTAACACAGCATTCCCGTGGCCTCCACTGCTGCTCAGCGTGGGGCAGGCAAGGCCAGCAGAGGCTTTGAGGGGAGGACAGGTGGCCCCTGTCCCTTCCCAGCTCTGTCACCCCCAGTGCAATGATCTGTTTATTGAGCCCAGCACACACGTGGGCAGTTCAACTTAAAAAAAACTAATATTAGGTATCATGTGTTACAAAGTAAACTTTTCACAGGGAAGATGTTTCTATAGAAACTAATGTTTTTCTGGCAACACATTTCACATCAGGGTTGCCATGGAAACAGAACTAGAGATGTGTTCAGCAAATAAGTTGTCAGTGCTTTCCCCAGCCCCTGCACTCTGCCCTGGGAGCCTCAGGGTGAGCACAGCACCCTGGGCTGCCCTGGGGCACCCAGCCCAGTTTTTATCGGGGTGTGGAATCCTCCCTGCCACGGGCGAGCAGCCTTGTCCCCACACAGCCCATGCCCCACTCCCCAGAGCAGTGAAGTGCTCAGGTTAGAAACCCAGACAGCCCAGGACTGCTGGAAGGAGAGTGCCAGAGGGACACCTTCATCTGCAGGAGAGCAGTGAAATTCCCCTGCTGGAGACAGCCCTGGGCCCTGGAACCTCAGAGAGAGCTGGGGTGCTGCTGGGCTGTGTCCCAGGGACCTCAGCCCATGCCAGGGAGAGCTCTGAACCCCCTGGCTCTGAGCCTATTTGGGCTGAAACATTCCCAAGGGTAACATCCAGACTCCCACTCACCTCCAAGGAGAGTCTGCAAAAAGATCACAGCTCTGATCTGGCATTTACACAGCAGCTGGGATTTTAATGACTATTTGTTCAGTACCTCCCCATTCATCCAGCAGCCCTTTGTGCCCCTCCAGCCCTGGCACTGCTCCTGACCTTTGCTTTCCCACCCTCTCCCCTGGTTTCCCCTCCCAGCTCCCTCCACCCTAAGCCCCAGCCCAGCAAGCAGCAGATGCTCACATTCACTGCCCCAGCAGCCCCAGCAGGCTGCTCCCTGCCTTGCCCTGTCTTCCTCAGGAGGAACCTTTGCTCCTCCAGGCAGCTTTTGGCACCTCACTGTTGGCTCAAACACAACACCCCCATGCAGAGGTGCCACCCGAAGGGAGGAAGCTGGGACTGACTCTCCCATCAGCTCCAAATCCAGCAGCAGCCCTGGAGAGTGCCCAGCCCTGTCCTTCAGAGCCTGCTCAAACAGCTCTGAGCACTGCACGTGGCAGGCAAAGGGACTGGCTGCTCAGGTGCCATTGTGTTTGGGTTCCCAGTCAAAACCAGCCTCCAAACCAGAACAGCCAGGGTGCTGAGACTGAAGGAGTGAGGCTGAAACTCCCTGCTGGCCCCAGTGCCTTTAACCAGGGCTCAAAGGGCAGCCCTGCTCAATTCCTGCTCAGTTCCCGTTTCTGGGAGTGCAGCCAGGGCTGGTTCACATTCCCTGTGCTCAGGGCGTTGAGATGCAGGGCTTTGCCACAGGGGGAATGAATCCAGGGGAAGTCAGTGCCAGTGCAGCACAGAGGTCCTGCAGATGGGCCTGGTATCCCAATGGAAGGGTCACTTCTGCTCCATTCCTTACAGAGATCCCACATGAAAACACCACACTGGGCTGGGTGATAAAATCTGAGTCTTCAAGCTCATCCTCCAGCACTGGTTGGAGCATTTTAAATTATTTCATATTTCTGTAACTATGCAGTGGAATAACACTGAATCTGACACCCTCCCCATTTCACACTCTGCCCCCTCCTACCTGCTACGAACAGAAGGAGCAGCCACACAGCTCCTGGTGCTTCATCCTGAGGTGTTACAACGAGACAGTCCAGACTCAAATGTCTTTAAGGAATCATTTTCAGGAGCAGAGTGATAGTGTCCTTGTTCCCACTAAAGACTCAACAGAATAACCTACAACAAATAAGTAAATTTTACTTGGGATAGCCCAGGATTGGAATTTTGAAGGAGCCATGTACCAGCCATGATGATAAGGAAATATCTGAGCTTTGAAAAATACCACCAGACTTGCAAAATAGCTTTACATGGCCTGGGCAACAATTGGAGAGTGACCTTAAAGCTCCTCTGCTGACAGATTGTGAGTTACAGTGAATTTTACTCATTCATATACACAGGTCCTGCTCACCCTGGCCTCTGCTTGCAAAGCCTTAGGCTGGAATCTGCTCAAGCCAGGAGCTGCTTGCACATGCTCAAGAAATGCTAAATATAAACCAGATAATATGCAAAGAAATCATTTTAATGAACGTTTTAGGTCAAGGTCCAAGTCTTCGTTTGCCCCTAAAAAGCACCAAGGGGACAGTGAACACCTGTCCCAGGTACAAGGCCTGGAGCACTGCTGCAGCTCAAACAGCATCTCAGAAGGGAAGTCTCACCAACCCAAAACTTCCTAAACCTGTAGCACTTAAGAACCAATTAACAGCCGCTCTAATGAAGACAGAAAATAAGTCTCATAGAATGAATTACCTCTTACATCATCACATTGCCCCATAGCTCTAAATCTCTCCTTTTATCACTGTTTTAAAAGCAGATTTTCAAGGGCACTGCCTCTTGATGAAGACCATTTCCTACATCCCCTTCAAACACTTCAGATTATTTAATGAGCAATCTGTAAATCAGGAATTGCAAAGGCATCATTTCACTATAATCTTTTCATTGAGTGGGCAGAACTTTGGGTCTGCCAAGAAGAAATTAAGTACCAGACCAGAAAGGTCTCACATTCCGGTGCCATCCAACAGTTCCTAACAAGCGCAGTTATTTCATTCAGTCCTAAACTGAATCCAACCCACAAAAATAAAAACCTCTGGGATTACAGCCAGGGCCCGTTTTCCTTCTCCTTTCCAGGAGCAGTACCTGGAGGCTCTGCCTGGGGCAGGGATCCACTCCCCACAGTGAGAGGAGAGCAGCACCACCCTGTGAAATGCACATTTCCATGTCTGGGGTCATTAGAGCTCTCCTTAACCAGGCACCAATCAGGGCCTTACAGAACTGTCTGGAAGCACAAAGGTGCCCTTGGGAAGAGAATGGAGTTTGGTACTGGGTAGGGTCGTTCCCCTAAGCAAAGAGAAGCAGTAATGAACACAGAAAAAAAAAATAATAATAATCCAGTCTCTGAAAGGCACAGAAAAGCCTCAGAAGGGGCCCCTTTGCTGCACCTCACTGCAGCTGCTGCTCGCCAGAGCCAGAAGCAATTCCTGCAACAAAATTAGCTGTTCCAAATGGCAAAAGCAGAAGGTGGCAAACTGTGACCTATTCCCAGGCTCATACATTAACAAAACCTCTTGTAAGCATTTTTTAAAAAATTATTATTAGGAAAACTCTAAGCACACAAGCTGGAAAATAGTTACATTCTTAATACAGATGAAAACTACTACCCTGCAGTCCAATCACACAAAGAAATAGAATAATAAAGCAGGTGACATTTCCTATTAGCAATCTCCACTGGCTATGTTTGCAACCCTTGAGAAGCAAACTAGTGAAAAGTATCAAGCCTGTTTTGTTAAGACAGTGAATAAATTAGGTGCTTGTTAATCCCTGATTGCTTCTTAAATATTTGGCTAGACTTGAATTTCTTGAGAGAAGGAGGTTTAAGGCCTTTTCAGTCTGATCCTGTGGGACCTGAATACAAAGCCCATCTTGTGAAATACCCTCCTGCTTGTGTGCAGTCTCACAGAATCAGCTTCATTACTGAGACTGGGCTGAACCCACGGGGCTCAGAATCCAAATAGGAAATGCCCATTCAGGGTTGGGCTTCTCTACTTGCTCTGGACACTTCCCCCCCACACCTTTTATTTTTTTAGTTCCAGTGCATTCCATGGCCTTGCTCCCTGCCCCTGGATGAGCCCAGAGCCCTTGGGTCTCCAGATGGATTCACCCTCCCAGCCTGCACGTGTGTGAGCACACGCATGCCCTGCACAGGGTTTGTTGCAGGAAAGTGGATTTCCCCAAGCTCTGCATGCCCTGCACAGGGTTCGTTGCAGGAAATTGGATTTCCCCAAGCTCTGCATGCCCTGCACAGGGTTCGTTGCAGGAAATTGGATTTCCCCAAGCTCTGCATGCCCTGCACAGGGTTCGTTGCAGGAAATTGGATTTCCCCAAGCTCTGCATGCCCTGCACAGGGTTCGTTGCAGGAAAGTGGATTTCCCCAAGCTCTGCATGCCCTGCACAGGGTTCGTTGCAGGAAAGTGGATTTCCCCAAGCTCTGCATGCCCTGCACAGGGTTCGTTGCAGGAAATTGGATTTCCCCAAGCTCTGCCCCTGCCTTTTCCCAAGGTCATTTTGCCCCAGCAGGCGCAGGACCTTTGGAAACCCTTGGGATGGTTGTTGTTTAGGATGTGAACAAAGAGGGGAAAACAAAGCACTAAAGAAAGACAAATTTACTCTCTTGCCAAGAGCAAACCAGCCAAGACCTCTTCACAAACCCCATCAGGGCACCCACCATGCCACTGTGCAGGGAGCTGACCTGGCACCAGCAATGTCCCCACCAAGGTCCCCATTTCCCCTGCAGCAGAGGGATGGGAGCTTCTGCAAGTCAGAGAGGCTCCAAAGGGTCTCAAAGCCCTGAGCCAGCTCCAAGTGTGCTGGTGCCATCACAAGAGCTATAAATAAATCTCAAATCACCCAAACTCTCATGTCAGTATAATTTCAAATGAGCCTGGGCAGAGAAGATCAGCCTCTCTGGGGTTGCATGCTTGGTTCTAATAGCATTGACTGCCTGGTAACAAGATGAAGAGCTCTCATAAAAAGAGACAAGCAGCAAGAAATTGTATTATGTACTAATACCCCCTCCCTGACAGCACTTATCTGCAGGACTGAGGTCTGCACGGAGAAAGGGAATCAAAAGCTCTGTTATCATCAACAATGGCTCTGCCTCTGCACCACGGGGACTCAGGGAGGGTTGGTGCCTCCCCTGGAGCCAGGAGCAGCATTACCTGCGCTGGAGCCAGGTGCCAGCTGCTGCACCTGTCCACAGGTGTGCACAGGGACAAGCACAGAGCTGTGCAGCTTTCCTGCAGGGGAGCCTCAGGGAGAGCCCAGCACTCCCCAGCAGCAGCAGCTGCCCCTGCTCTGTCCTTCCTTTCCATCACCCACAGCCCTCAAAGCCTCTCTGTGCTCAGGGACGGGGCTGGGCCCAAGGAGAGAGGTGGCAGCACAGGAAACAGCAGAAGCTCAAGTGAATGTTGAAATTCTTACCTGCACCGGGCTGTCCTCCTCATTCACCTCCCAGACTCAGCAGCAGCTCATGAATCTGCCTCTTCTGATGGGAGGAATTGAAAAGGGATGGCTGAATGTGTTCCATTGCAGAGCTCCAGGCTTGGCCTGAATTTTAAGTGTTACTGGAGTTTAAAAAAATATAAAATAAAAACCAGGAAAGTGAGAGCAACACAGGGCATGGAGGAGAGCAGCGCTGGGAGTGTTTGTGGGAAAGGGGAGCAGCAGGGAAGCAGGAAGAGCACACGTCCCCACACACAAAAATTGCTTTCAGCTGTTCAGTAACGAGGGTTAAATAGCCCTGCACGGCTACAGGTGTGACCAAAAATGCAGCAGTAAGATGCTGATTTTTGAAGAGAAATCAACATATTCTTCTGAAAAGTAAAACAACATTAAGGCTTTTTTCATGGAAATATTTTTGACTAGCCCCCAAAATGCTCTGAGGACTGTTGAGCCAGCACGTGGCACAGCCCTGCTGCTGGGAGTCCATGGAGCAACATCCTGCTCTCTCCCAGAATTTGGTTTTTAAGGTTGCCTTAAAGGTCTAAAGAAAAATCTAAGAGGCTGCTATTACAAAAACGCCTTTTCAACGTTCTGCTTCAATCAGCTGAGTACGCTTTGGTTTGGGGGTGCCCTGGATGCTCTCACAGACACATCCCCTCCATGGGCACAGAGCTGCACCTCTGCATCCACAGGGACATGGCTGGCAGCCTAGCAGGGCAGCAGGAGAGCATTTCTGGTCCTTTTTCTCCCACAAATCCCCATCTGAGGAGCAGTTAAACTGTGGCTCTCACCACTAACCCTTCTGACTTCCTTAAACAAGAAGATATGTAGTAAACAAGGAAGGGAGAAGAAAGAAACCAGTGAAGTTTTACAGTTTAGAGAGCATAATCAAAATAAAGCAAACCCTTTTCTAGAAACACTAGATACACGTGCAGCCCTTTCGTATAATCTGTTGTTTGACAGTGTTCTCAAACTAAGTAAGATCCCTAAAAGCAACACTAAAATTAAAGAGCAAATATATGGGACTGAAGTAGATTTCATGACAACACCAGGGAAGAAAAAACTAAAGATGTTGGTCAGAATGACAGGGTTTTGTTTAAGAACACATGTACTGCTTTGTAGCTGGGAGAAGAAAAATTGATTTTCCAGACACTGCTATAAAACATGCCAAGAACCAGAGCAAACCAAAGAAAACACCAGCTGCAGCTGGATAATAAAACATCCCAAATCTTCCACGTATGCCCACGTACGGCAGGAAGGAATCACCCTGCACTTCACTTTGCTCCCTCTGCCACAGGTCAAAGGACAAGAAACACGAACAGAAAGCAGAAATCATCTCAGAACCCCTGGGCATGGGGAATTATCATCAGGGAGGAGCCTGGGATCAGCATCCCTGCCCTGCTCAGTCATGGGCAGTGACCCCCGTGAGCCCTGCAGGGATGGATGGACGGACGGATGGATGGATGGATGGATGGATGGATGGATGGATGGATGGATGATGGATGGATGGAGGATGGATGGATGGATGGATGATGGAGGGATGGATGGATGGATGGATGGATGGATGGATGGATGATGGATGGATGGATGGATGGATGGATGGATGGATGGATGGATGGATGATGGAGGGATGGATGGATGGATGGATGGATGATGGATGGATGGATGATGGATGGATGGATGGATGGATGGATGGATGGATGGATGGATGGATGGATGGATGATGGATGGATGATGGATGGATGGATGATGGATGGATGGATGGATGGATGGATGGATGGATGGATGATGGATGATGGATGGATGGATGGATGATGGATGGATGGATGATGGATGGATGGATGGATGGATGGATGGATGGATGGATGGATGGATGGATGGATGATGGATGGATGGATGGATGATGGATGGATGGATGATGGATGGATGGATGGATGGATGGATGGATGGATGGATGGATGATGGATGGATGATGGATGGATGGATGGATGATGGATGGATGATGGATGGATGGATGATGGATGGTGGACGGAAGGATGGATGGATGGATGGATGGATGATGGATGGATGGATGGATGGGGGATGGATGGATGGATGATGGATGGATGGATGGATGGATGGATGATGGATGGATGGATGGATGATGGATGGATGGATGGGGGATGGATGGATGGATGGATGATGGATGGATGGACGGATGGATGGATGGATGGATGGATGATGGATGGATGGATGGGGGATGGATGGATGGATGATGGATGGATGGATGGATGGATGGATGGGGGATGGATGGATGGATGGATGGATGGATGGATGGATGGATGGATGGATGGATGGATGGGGGATGGATGGATGGATGGATGGATGGATGGATGGATGGATGGATGGATGGATGGATGATGGATGGATGATGGATGGATGGATGGATGGATGGATGGATGGATGGATGGATGGATGATGGATGGATGGATGGATGGATGATGGATGGATGGTGAACAAGAGGGGAAGGAAAACTCCTTCCAGGGCTGGTTTTGGCACCCCCAGGTGAGCTGAGCCATTGGAACATTTCCCAGGTGTGTGAACACAGCTGTGCCTCACACAGCCCTCACAGAGGCCCAGTGCAGTGCAGGGTTGTTGTTCTACACCTACTGATGCTGACAGGCTATGAATAGGATAAAAGAGAATTGGCTGAAAGGTTTCTGGAAACCCACTCAAAAACCTGAACCACATTTGTTTTATTTTCAGTCTGCATCCCTAAATAAACAAAGACTCAGGGAATGTGCGCAATCTGCAGAGGTGCCTCCATCAGCTCCTTCATTTGCATCTCTTCCTTTCAACTCCTGACGTACATCTTTATCCAGAGAAAAAAATCAATGTTACTTTCATTCTCCTTAAGCCCATTTTTGTACTTTTCCGTGACAAATTATTCTTTTAATTTGGAGTCTGGGAAAGAGACTGAAAAGCTTTTTTTCTGAAAGCTGAAACCTCGTTGTCAAAGTAAAATGAACTCATCCAGTCGCACAAATCCAGAGTTTTTTGTAAGTATAAACCTCTAAAGAAGTAGTGGTGGAGCTGTTCAGAGGCAGGGCAGCAGGCACTGATGGTAACCTGACTGCCAGTGACAGAAGCAAGCAGAGATAATTTAGCACACATCTCTCTTTATTCTTGCTCTTTGAAAAGGCCTGGTCTCTATAGCAGCACCACTGTGGATAAATATTGCCTTTGTTTCCTTTCCTTCTGGGGGTAAATTTACTTTTTCCTCTTCAGATAGCAACTCTCATCCTAAACTGCCTCTCCTGAGGGCCAGATTCACCCTGGAGTGTGAATATCTCACAAGAGGTTTAGGCAGGAAAATACTGGAGTAAGAAAAATTAAAGCAAACCTAAATCTGTTATTATTATGGTTGTCTTTAACCAGAAAGTGTCACAGGCATAAGGAAAACAAAATCTATGGGCCAGTAAGGCCAGAATCAGCCCCAGCTCTTCTGAGCTTGGGCAGAACGTGGTCCAGCACTCGTCCCTCCAGGCGTGTTTGTGACTTACCTGCCTTAGCCCGGAGCTGGAAGGCAGCACCTGGCAGGGTTTGGGCCCTGTGGTACTGCACAGCACAGCTGGAGCTGCTCCTGCCCCCAGAAATCCCCTGCTCCAGAGCAGCACCTCAGGCTGATGGCTGGGACTGGCGAGCCTGGGACCCCAGAGGTGCCCAGAGCACCAGAGATCCAAGGACTCTTCCCTGAGGAGCAGCAGCTGAGCCCAGGGGCAGCACTCAGTGCTGGAGTGCTGCTAAGGACCATGGAATTGTGCTGTGCCCCCCTCTCCTGGGCAGCAGGACCAGGGACAGCCCTGAGCTGCTTGGCCGTGGTTCGCTCAGCTCCACACTCTGGGTGGTGCCTCCTGTCTCCTCCTCGCCCCATGGATCATCCCTCTGGCATCCTGCCACCCTTCTCATCCCTGGTTATCCTTTCAGCTTGATGGAAAACCTGTTCTGAGTCATGGCAGGGAGGAACTGTATCATTCCAGAGGTTTCATTTGTACCTGCCAGCCTTGGGGCTCAGGGTGCTCTGGGAAAGTGCTCAGAGACAGAGACAAACAAATCTGCCCTGCTGGAAACCTCAGCTGTGCCAGGATGTCTTCATTTTATTGTGTAAAAAATGTAAACAGTGAGGAGATCCTCTCCAAGAGGAGAGCAGGTAACTCTGGCATGGGTGTGATGGGTCTGTTGAAATAAGCTTTATTTACTGGAAGGGATTTTCAGGGGGGATTAGGAGTTGGTTAAAAATGCAATAAGCTGTGCTCAGGGCAGCACTCTGGGAAGCTGGGCTAGAGGAGAGCAGCAAGAACTCAGCCACGGGAACTCTCACAGGGAGTACAGCACATCTTCCTCTGGAGCAGGAGCCAGAACTGTCCAGGCAGCACTGAAAATATTGGGAAGCTTTTCCTGCCCAAAATAACAAGAATTAGCATTTGTGGTAGAATGCTGCAAGATTTTAGCATCACTGGAGGGTTCATCCCAAATCCTGGGAGCAACGGGGCAGGTGGGAATGGCTGTGGGATGGACACAGGGAATGGACACTGGGAATGGACACTGGGAATGGACACTGGGAATGGACACTGGGAATGGGCTGTGGGATGGACACTGGGAATGGACACTGGGAATGGACACTGGGATGGACACTGGGAAGGGACACTGGGAATGGACACTGGGAATGGACACTGGGAATGGACACTGGGGTGGACACTGGGAATGGACACTGGGAATGGACACTGGGAATGGACACTGGGAATGGCTGTGGGTTGGACACTGGGAATGGACACTGGGAATGGACACTGGGAATGGACACTGGGAATGGACACTGGGATGGACACTGGGAATGGACACTGGGAATGGGCTGTGGGATGGACACTGGGAATGGACACTGGGAATGGACACTGGGAATGGACACTGGGATGGACACTGGGAATGGACACTGGGAATGGACACTGGGAATGGACACTGGGATGGACACTGGGAATGGCTGTGGGATGGACAAGGAAGGAATTCTGCTCCTCCAGAGAGGGCTGGACAGGCCCCAGCCCTGCACAGGGCGTTGGGGCTGCAGCTCCCCATACAGACAAAACCATTGCATCAGCTCTTGAGGAATAACTGTGGCTCACAGCAGGACACAGAAGCATTTTCCAGGAATTAGCAAAGTTATCCACTGACTCAGAACGAAGTCATACTCTGAGTGCAGCAAATAATTATTCCTGCCTACAACGCAGCATCAGGGAAGATATTAACGAGTCATTATGTGGTGGCTTTCAGAGGGAGCTAATTGGATGTCTCCAGGTCAGTGCCTAAGTACTGCTACTTCCAGCAAGAGAGGAAAAGACCAACAGTAATGTCTGTAATTAAAATGGAATCGGTGTGTGCTCAGCCCCCTCCCGAGAGAGCCAGCCCAGCCCAGCCCAGGGAGCTGTGCAAGTGCTCCTCTGCAACCTCTGCAACCTCTGCAAGTGCTCCTCTGCAACCTCTGCAACCTCTGCAACTGCTCCTCTGCAACCTCTGCAACCTCTGCACCCTCTGCAACTGCTCCTCTGCAACTGCTCCTCTGCAACCTCTGCAACCTCTGCAAGTGGAACTGCAAGCCAAGGCCAGGGCAGGGTGTGAGTGCCTGCTCCAGCTCAGCCTGCCTCAGAGCTGCAAGCAGAACGGCTCTGTCCCTGTGCCATCCCTGTCCCTCTGTCCCTGTCCCATCCCGGGCAGGGCACTCTGGGCAGGAGGGCAAGGGGATCTCTGCTGGACCACCCTGCACCCTCGTTCTTGTGTTCTCCCTGGCAGGTGAGTTTAGCAAAATGCCAGAGATGAGAAATAACAGCCCTGAGCTCCCCTTTGCTGGCACAATCAGCTGCAGTCCCACCTGCACTGTATTTTAAAAGCAGTAAGAGCTTCTTCACCTGCTGCTTGTCCTGCAGAGCTGTGCCAGCCCGTGGAATTCTTACAGAAATGCCAGTGCAGCCTGAGCTGATTTATTCCATTTCCTCTTGCTTCTCTCTGGAGTGCTGTATAGAGAGGTTGGACAATGCTAACACTGCTCCAGTTTCCTAAGGTGCCAGTGGCTGGAAAACCATAAACCAGGAGGAATGAGACTGAAAAACAAACTCGGGCAGAATTCAGTACCAAACACCCCACAGCACATCCATAAAAACAACTGCCTGAATTAATTATTAAAGCAATTTTGCACACTCTACACTACAATTGCAGAACTACCTGGGTGACTCCCAATGTCCCCAGTGAAGCACTTCTGAAAAGCCCACACTGCAGTGAGTCCTGTTCTGCATCCCTGGCCATGGCCCTCCCCTCCAGAGGACAGCTCAGGCACTTACCAAGAGACAGGAGATGGGATCTCTGCCCCACACTGTGCTGCTGCTGCTCCAGTGCCCATTGCCCAATTCAACTGCTCCAGTTCATCTTCCTGTCTGACAGAAAAAAAGAGTAGCAGCCAAGAACTCATTAATATCTTTCTATCAGAGCACTGCTAAGCTAAGATTTGATCAGCAGAGCAATCAGACCTTGTTATAGCCATGACTTGGCATTGCAGAGATCATTTAAAGACTGAAAATATGGAGATTTTCCTTAAATTTGTATAAAATCAAATGAATCTTTACCTTTTGCTGTCCTGGAATGCCTGCAGATGCAGAGGAGCAGAGTGACCTCAGAGTGTGTTTGTTCCTGCAGAGGAACCATCCATTTGTGAGTTATTTCAACAGATTTGTCAAGACAGTGCTGGTTTATCTATTTCATGAGAGAAACAACAAATGCTAGCATTGTTCTTCAGTTCCCAGCAGCCATGAGATCCAACAGAGAACTCAGTTTTACAGTGCACCCCCCCAGTTCCCCTCCTTTGCCAGATTAAACACAGAAGTGGCAAAAAGCACAGATTTATTGGGCTCATGCTGGAAAATTACTCTTCTTTATTTGTTTGGTGGCAGCTTCAGGAGCTGCAGCAGCAGAGCCCATCGCTGCTGCACGAGGACAAACAATCCACAGTGCTAATTAAACCTCAATTTGCTCACAATCTGAGCCAAAAAAGATGCCAAATTAAAAGAACTGTGATCATCTGTGAACTCCCCTTCTGTCCACGCTGTGCCAACAGAGCAGGGAAAGCTCTGGAGGCCAGGAGAGCAACAGAGCAGGAGGGACAGAGGAGCCCCAGGTGTGTCTGAGCCCCGGCCAGGACGGAGCAGCTCCCGCTGACTCCAAGGCACTTCAGGCACGAATTCCAACGGCAAAGCAAGCCCAAAGCTGCCATGCCCCAGTTCCGAGGGTTTGCAGCTGCAGCCTGCAGCCAGGAGGGCTCAATCAGACAGGAAATGCCCAAAAGTATTGTTTATTTTTAGATAGATCCATCAGCTTCAGAAGTGCAGTAAATGTGAATGGCTAACCCACAATAGGCTGCCAGTGGAGAACCTGATCTTATTCTTATGACTTCTATAAGAATTATTCTCAGAGCAAGATTTCATAAACTTAATGAGAAGGGGAAGAATTTTATTAAGCAGAAAGCTGGTCTGCATTTTGTGGTGATTTCACTGCAAGCGAGTCCTAGAGCTGAGCAGTAATTAGGTAAAATAACTGCACTGCGCAAGCCTTGCTTCTTGGATGTGGGGTTCCACTTCTGAGTTATAAGAATCACACTCAGGTTCAACTTTGAATTTGTTTATATTGATTTTATCACATACTAGGAAAGATAAACCTCTCCATGAGATATCTTACCTAGCCTCTACTGCATTTTCTTTTATCAACTGTTAAGAGTTTCAGCAGTTATTGAATTATAATAAGGTGAAATTAGTAGTCTGGATTTAGCAGAAGAGATGTTCAAGTTCACCATGTGGAAGATTTATTTACTATTTTAGAAAGGAAACAGTATTATGGAGCTATATATTTCCCGAAAATAATATTATTTTATAATATATATTTTTATATATATTATAAAAGATATATTATAAAATATATATTAGAATATATATATTATAATATATTTTTTATTATATATATAACATATATTATAAAATATATATTATAATATAATTTTAAATAATATTATGGAGCTATATACTTCCCAAAAAAAGGAGTAACCCACTGGGAAATGTTAGAAGCAGGATCAAAAGCATTTCTTTCAGAGCTGCATACAGCTAAAAATTAATTAGTTCCTGTATTATTTGTGCTCCCAGGTTTATCTGAGGTAAACACATTACAAGTTCATGTATGTGGGACTTGCACAGAGCTGCACCTCTTTCACAAAGAAAGAATTGAAGAGATCAGAAGGAAACTCCACCAAGGTCCCTTCAGCAAAGCACAGAGCAGGGAATTCCTGTGAGTTTGCTGTGCCCAGCCCCAGATTGGGCACAGAGCAGGGAATTCCTGTGAGTTTGCTGTGCCCAGCCCCAGATTGGGCACAGAGCAGGGAATTCCTGTGTGTTTGCTGTGCCCAGCCCCAGATTGGGCACAGAGCAGGGAATTCCTGTGAGTTTGCTGTGCCCGGGCACAGAGCAGGGAATTCCTGTGAGTTTGCTGTGCCCAGCCCCAGATTGGGCACAGAGCAGGGAATTCCTGTGAGTTTGCTGTGCCCAGCCCCAGACTGGGCACAGAGCAGGGAATTCCTGTGAGTTTGCTGTGCCCGGGCACAGAGCAGGGCATTCCTGTGCCAGCAGCCCCTGAGCCCTGCCTGGGTGTGGGACTGTGGTTACAGCTCTGCCTGCTCCTCACTGAGCTCTCCACACCTCCCACCCAGCCTGAGAGCTCTCCTGGGCCCGTTCCACCAGTGACTCTCCAGAGGGTTCCCTTTCCAAAGGGAAGCTCTCCAGCAGTGAACATGTGCATTCTTTGCTGGTGGGAATGTTCTGCTGTGCAGACACAACAAATGAGAGAGGGAAATCAGCCCAGGCTGAGCAGGAATTTCCCCAATCTCTCTGTCCCATCTCCCCTTGTCCCATCCACTGCCTTACTTGCAGAAATACTGAGATAAAATCATTTCCATTCTACTGCATCCCCCCAGCTTTTAGTAACAGCAATTACAGGAGTCATGCACGATGGCTTTTGCCTAATAAATTTTTTCCTTTATACTGTCAAAATAGTTTTAAAAGCTCAACACAATATATATTTTTGTATGAATCAAAAGTATTATGACTAAGATAATTATTTCCCATCCACTGAATATATCACCAGCATTAAAAACCGACTGAGCTAGAAAAAGAGACGTAATGGAAGCTGATCTCTTAGGTATATTTCTGAACAGAAATAAATGACTGGAAATTGTGTGCCAGGTGCCATTTGGCAGTTTGAGTGATCCATCATCAGGGAAGCAGCAGATTTAGCTTGGGTTCAAGGACCCTCTTGCCCCTGAAGTGTTTCAGAGCACAGGCTCTGTTCAGGTTCTAACCTGAGGCACAGGCAGTAATGCAGTATTCAGGAGCAGTATTTAGGAGCAGTGTTTAGGAGCATTATCCATTCTCACTCACAAAGCTGAACAACGCTGCTGCTGCTGCTGAAGCACATGCTTGGGAAGGCATTTCTCAGATCCTTGCAAGGCTCTTTCAGTGCAGTAATCTGAAAAAAAACCGTGATATGTTTTTGGAAGCCTGCCAGAGCAGTGATAAATAATCCACTGGTCCTGACAGTTTCAATACAGCACTTCCCTGAAGCTCCTTTCAGCCCCAGAACCTCCCTCTCCTGTAAACATTTTCCACTGCTCTCGTTGATACACAATATAAATTAGTTATTTAAACACACTCGAAGTTCTGCATTTTACCAAACATTTTGGAATACAGACATTTTTAAGGCTGGTTCCTGGTTCAGAGCCACAGTTACAATCCCATTCCCCAGCTGCAAAGGAATCCAAAGGGACAGGAATCACCTGCAGACAGAAATTCCCCTGTTCCTGCCTTGCTGGGGAGTTAATCCCACACTCAGAGCAGGCAGGAGCTGTGCTAAGCACACAGACACAGGCATGCAGAGGCTCCTCTCCTCACTCCCAGTGTTTGCCAGGGTTTTCCTTGCTGGATGCAGCCTGGACTGGAGCGGAGGCTGCTCAGCCAAGCACCTGAGATAGCCCTGAGGAGGAGAAGCTGCACCGCTGAAACCACCCTGGGCAGGCTGGCTGAGCTCATCCACCCCTCTCCACTTCTCCAAATTAAAGAGTTTTCTGCCCAATTGAGCACCTGACTTCTGCCTGGTTTCCAGTTCATTTCCTGCTCGTTTCCCGTTTTCCTGGCAGAGCTGGGGCTGATGCTGATCCCGCTGTCCCAGCCTGCTCAGGCACTCTGCAGCAGGGCCAGCACTCCCCATCCAGCCAGGGGAGGATCCAGACACTTCCCCGAGGATCTGCAGGGGAATATGGGGGAGGTTGGCAGCACGAGGCACTGGAGTAGATTCTCAAGGGTTTGTAAATTAATTTTAGCCGCACCGGGCACCTTGCAAACACAAACACAGCGTCCCCAGAGCGGTGCTTGGAGGAGGGATGTGTTACTCCTCGCTCCCCCAGTGCCACTAACGCGACACAGACGTGCAGGAGCTCCTCAGGAGCTCTCCTGGATGATTTGCAGCAAGGACAAGCAGAAGCAGAATGGGAGAAGAGCCTGGTGCTGCCTGTGCACAAACACACAGCTCCCAGCAAGCTGTACAAGGAATAAGGCTGAAGGAAAGCTTCTCTGCCAATGGAAAGGCCCCAGGAGCTGTTAAATGATGAAAGGTGACAGTAAGATATCTCAATGTAATCCCCTCTCTGCTGCAGACCTTCCGTGATCCAATCCAGGTGGCTGCAGGTGGGATCCTGCTGGCCAGAAGTGAACATCAGTGCCAGAATTCTGTAAAATGCCCTCACAGGGAACTGAGCCTGAGTCACCCATTGAGACAGACACAGTTTATCCATGGTGGGCACCCACAGCTCCTCCAAAGCCCCTCAGCTGGCAATAAAGGGACCATGAGGGGATTAAATTCATGTTTACCTCAAGCAGGGCTCTATCCATAGGCAGGTGCACTGCAGAGGCGCTGCACTGAGAGTAATGGAGCTGCTCATGAGAACAGACAAGAGAAGCAAGCAACAAAACCGCCTGCATGGGCCCCAAATCAGCAAGGAAATGTGTCAGCATGCAGTGAGAGGAGGATGGGGTCCAGCTGCAGGAAATCTGCTCCCCTTGAGGGGCCAGAGCTGCCCTCAGTGCAGCCTCCTTGACCTCAGGGGATGGCAGCAATAGTGCAAACAGCAATTACCTCCCACCCAAATCATCCAGGCTGGCACAGCCCTCTTGGAAAGCCCTCAGGAGCCCCCAGGGCCATCCCTTCTCCCGGCTGCACAAGTGCCCCAGCAGAGCAGGTGCTCCTGGCACTGACCATCCTGGAGGCCCTCTTTGAACACAAACACACTCCAGCCTGGGGATCTTTCCTGCCCTGAGTGCCCAAAATGAGTGCAGCTCTTCAGCAGAAAGGAATTCAGCCTCCTGATTTGTTTGGGAGGTGAGAGGTGAAAGGTGCTGTGAAGCTGAAATTCCCTGTTTTGCTGGCAGCACTGCTCCTGAGCGTGGAATCCACCTGAGTGCAGAATGATGCTGGAACTATCTTAAAAAGCCAGAGAAACTGATAGAATAGGATTTCAATGTCAGCAATCAAAGGAACAGAAGGAAAAGCAGCCACAGGCTATAAAAGTAATGAAAGTGGGATTAAATTTTTTTCTCTGCAGCACTGCCAGTTCCTCAAGGAGCACGAAGTAGTTGATTGACTCTGGGGATCCTTGGCCAGTCCTCCATGAACAGCTGATCACTGCAGAAAAACTGCTGGGGCACTCCTGGTCACCCTCAGGGGCAGGGACCACCTCTGGTTCCCCAGGAATTCTGTGCTCATGAAGGATGGGGTGAGGCAGGCCTGAGCAGGGAAGATTTAATATTGGCCCCAGTCAGTGACCTCACAGCCACTCCTCCCAGTGGTGTCCACAAAGTCCTTGGCCTCACCTGAACCTGCCAAGCCAGGGTCCAGAGGAGGGGGAGTCCTGCAGTGGGTGCCAAGCAGGTTTGCAGGGCATTCATATCAACACTGACCATGGTAATGACCATTTTCAGTCATTACTGCTCCAAACTGGACTTGAGAACTGCTTACTTGCAGTGGAGAGTTCCACTCTGTCTGTCTGCAGATGGAAATGGGATCCTGATCCAAACAGCACAGTCAGGGATGATTTACTGGATAGCAGAAAGACTCTGCATTAATCATATGGGGGGGCAGTGAGTTGTCCTTTTGTGCCTCCTCCTTTAGGATTGCTGTAACTCCATGGGCAGCCAGAACTCACAGAAATCAGGGCTGGCAAGTGAAGGTTGCTGGAAATCTCCCCTGCCCCAGGCATGGTCACAGCCAGTCCTGAGAGCTCTTTACCCAATCTTTTCTTTAAATCTCCACCGAGCAGATTTACAGCCTCCTGAGATTCCAGCTACTCTCCATCTACTCACAGGGCAATCGTTTTGTCTGGTTTGTTTGTTTTTTTTTTCCCCTGATATCTAAAGTAATCTCCCTAATTGCACTTCAGCAAATTGCTTTCTGTCCCATCACTTGTGGTCAGAGGACAAGTGTTTACTGTCATCTTTGCAAATGTGTTTATACATTCGAAGACAGTTGCTGAGTCCTTACATTGTGTTTTCTTTTCCGGCTCAAATAATGAATTCCAGCCTTGCACACAGCCTGCATTTCCGAGCCTCTCGCTGCTGTGGTTGCTGTTCTCCTCTCTGCTTTGCCCACATCTCCCTGGCAGGGTGAGTGACACGCCTGGAGCGCCCCAGCCGGGCCCGGCCAGCGCTGCAGGATCGGGAATGCCGCGCTCTGATGTCTCCGGGCCGCTGCTCCCGCTCTGAGCGCTGCAGGATCGGGAATGCCGCCCTCTGATGTCTCCGGGCCGCTGCTCCCGCTCTGAGCGCTGCAGGAGCGGCTGCTCCGCAGCCCTGCCCGGGCCAAGGCTCCAGCCTGAGTCTCCTCTGCCGCGTGTGCCCCTCACAGTGCTCATTTCACGGGTGATATTCCTCCTTTGTGGCACACCATATCGTTTTCTCCCCTACAGCTTCACTGTGTTGAGTTCAGACATGCTCTGCAGTACCTCGGGGTCCTTTGAAATCTCAGCCTGGCACTCCGTGCTGGAATCACTGCACATCTTCTAGAAATGCCCTCCATCTTGTCACCCAAGTTATTACAGCAAACACTGACCAGAACTGGTCCCAGATTGCTCCCTGGGAGACCCTACTTAGTATGTCCTTCCTCTCTGACAGCAAAGCCTTTTAAAATACAGGCTTTTGTTAGCGAGATATTCCAGACTCTTGTACAAAAGCCAAAACTCTCGTACCTGTCTATCAGTATGGCCAGTGACACCAATCTCCTCCCTGCTAAAGGCTGGGAGCCTGCTCAGAAACCTTTCCAAAGTCAAACAAGCATCCTGTGCAATATCAGGGGAGAGCAGCCCGAGCTGCCAGCCCTGAGCACAACTGCTGCTCAACAGCTCCGGCTGAGGAAAATCAGCACGACTGCGTGCCCACACAATCCTGAGCCACAGTCCCGTCTACTTTAGGGGGAGAAAAGAGGTGTTTGGCTAAAATTACCATCGTATAGATTTTTCATTTGTACTACCATAGCAACAAAGGACTTGGCTTGAACGGAGACCCCGCAGTGCTCCGGGTGAAGGGCACGATGCCCACAGGAACAGACGGCCCCTGTCCCTTTGAGGTGTCTGTCCCCATCCCGCACGGAGCTGCGGGACATCACCTGCGAGAAATTCCCTCCGGGAGCGGTGTCTGGGCAGGGAAGGGAGATCAGAGCCCGGAGGGGTGGTGGTCTCTGCACGCACGGGGCGACAGCAGCGCACGGGATGGGAGCGTTCACTCGGGTCTGTGACAGAGCTTGAGCTGCTGCTGGCTCCTTAACCCTGGCTCCGAGATTCAACTCGTGCTTTCAAGTGGAGATTGCATCCGCACGGAGTAACTTCCCCCCAGATGTCAAACAAATGCCGTTAAAATTAGAGCGAGGCAATATTCTCCAAGTCTGTGACAGCGACCCAGGGTCTGATTGAGCTGCGAGGGCGCCCCGGGAACAAAGCACGGGCTTGGCTCTGCTGGAGCCTCTGCGCACATCGGGGACACAGACGGGATGGGATTTGTGCTTTTACTCCTAATCCCACTTCTGCAAGCAGCGACCGCCCGGTGCGCACGGCAGGGGCAGAGCAGCGGGATCTGCGGGCAGCCCGGGATGCCCCCTGGGCACGGGGCAGGGCTGCGGGAGCTGCGGGCAGCCCGGGATGCCCAGGGGGCACGGGGCAGGGCTGCGGGAGCTGCGGGAGCTGCGGGCAGCCCGGGATGCCCCCTGGGCACGGGGCAGGGCTGCGGGAGCTGCGGGCAGCCCGGGATGCCCCCTGGGCACGGGGCAGGGCTGCGGGCGGCCCCGGCCCGCTGCGCTCCTCCTCGGCTCCGGGAGCTCCTCCTCCTCCTCCTGCCGCTGCCGCCGCCGCTGCTGCTCGTCCGGCGCGGGCGGTGCGGGCAGGGCTGCCCGGGGGCCGTTCCGGTGCCGGTGCCGGTGCCGGTGCCGCACCATGCGCGGGGCCGGGGCTCGCCCGGAGCGCTCCCGTCCCGCCCGCGGCCCCGGCGGGGGCGCAGCGCGGTAGCGGCCGCTCCGAGCCAGCCCGGGCTCCGCGCTCGCCGCCGCCGCCGCCTCCCGGGCAACTCGCAGGCGAGTTCGGGCAACTTGCCCGGCCCCGGGGGAGCCGCGGGGGCAGCGCCCGGCCGGGGGTGGCCGGAGCCGCCGGGCCCCCGGAGCGGGCGGGGCCCCTCGGCTGCAGCAACAGGTTGTGTCCGTCCGCAGGGATGGAAGGCGGCGAGCGGCCGGCATCCCCCGCCGGAGCCGGGCCGCCCGCAGCGGGAGGGGCTCGGCTGCTCCCCGGCTCCGCTCGGCTCGCTCGTGCCCTGGCCCGGCCCCGGCGCGGAGGAGGCTGACGGCGCTCCGGGCTCATCCCGCCGCTCGCTGCTGCTGCGGCTCCGATCCCCGCCGGCGCCGGGGGCTCTCAGCGCACCATGGAGGCTCGCGGGTCCCGCTGCTGCCGCCTTGCCTGAGCTGAAGGTCCTTTATAGCTTTCATTTCTAAATCATTAAGGGGTGTCTTTTATGTTGGTGCATTTACTGACTTCTGCTCGTTGGTGACTGACAGGCACATCAAGCGAACTGTTCTTGATAGGCAATGTCTTTCCGGTAGATTTTTTTTCATTGGGAAAGACTTGGGGAGGGGTCGAGGACAGGACGAGCATGAAAGAACTCTTCCATGACTACGTATCTTAATTTCGGTAGCAAAATATTTATCTGTACAAGTAAATGTCAAATCCTTTACTTTTTAAAATTATGTTTTAGAGATTGCTATGAATGTGACTTGCTAAAATTTGTTTATATAAATGTTTCACAGCAGGAGAGTAACTGCAGTTATTAATCCTGATGTATTTCAGAACATTCTCCTGGGGGTATAAGTTGTCTGCAAAGTTATTTCACTTTGATTATTATCAGTAGTAGAAGGCTCAGCTTTATTAAACCGAACAGTGAGTAGCATATTTGACATAATTCTCTTTGTAGGTTGTCATAAGGTGCCACAACTATCCAGCTCAAGGAGAGCAAGACAGACAATATTTTTTTCAGCTTATCTGCTTTTCAGGAGAGTTTTATTTCATGTTATACATTGACCTTTCTAAGTTTTACTTTGATTTGGGTGGAAGTGCAGTTTAGCAAGCAGAGTTGAAGTTTGAGGTCTGTTCTCAGGCTGTAAAGAGCTGCAGGAGTGTGGCAGGAGGTGCCTGGCAGTGAGGCACAGCACAGAAATCCTGTGCCAGGAGAGAGCTGAGTGTGGCACTGCTTGGAAATGCTGCCTGCTTAACTAAGGAAAGACTAAAGGAGATGGGATCATTGCATTGTTCCTTATGGAATTCTTTCCAAAAATTCACTATATTCATATTCAACCTGCACTGAAATCTGAAACTTTTTTTTAATGTCTTTTTAAACTTAATTTACAAATGGTAAAAAGCAACAGAGATGAGCTGCAGGCACTGGAATTGATAGAAGAGACATGGGGGGAGTTCTGCATCTTGTTTGCAGGCTTGTTATCATCCAGGCACAACTTTGGATTGTCTGTGCCGTGGAGCAGGAGCAGGACTCCTTGCAGGAGCTCTGATTACATCAGAGATGCACTGCAGAATTCAAAATACTGCAGCGGACACTGGGGGGGGAACAACACTTGCAGTGGAATTTTGTCATGTTTCTCATGAGTTCTATTTCCTTCTCTCAGAAGGGCATCTTTAATAATTCTTTTCCCATTGCCTCGGAGTCTGGCATCCTTCCTGAATTTTGGCTGCAAGTAAGGGCAGCACGGATTTCTAATTTGATTTCTTCACCAGACATAATGGATATCATCTTGTGCAGGACAGATTTTTGAAAACGCGTCCTCTCTTACTTGCCATGCACGATCCACCCCTTGGAGGCACCCAGAGCTCCTGCCCTAGGCCAGTTATTCTGTGTTACTGCAGGTTCTAAAAGCCAGAGCAATTCCCAGGGTGGATAAGGCAGGAAGGGACAGTTCCTGCCCCAGTAAGTTTACAGAACATGAGGGCAGTGGTGCTCAGAGAGAAGGGATTTGCCCAAGAGGAGAGCACACTGCCAGCAGGGCAGCCAGGAGGCTGAGCTGGGCTTGCCTGGCTCCCAGGCACTCCAAGGGCAGAATGCTGCTCAGAGCTCAGGCCAGGAGGGCTTTTACACTGGGCCTGACTTAGCAGAGCAGAGCAGAGCAGAGCAGAGGATTTCACTGTCACAGAGAGCCCTAAAGTTCACCTCGTGTAGCTGCTGGGAAGGCTGGGGCTCTGGGCTGATGTGTTTGTGTGACCTTACATTGCCGTGTGCTCCTGGAGGCATTTCCTGCCTGCTCTCCCCAGTGTCATCAGGCTGCAATGGAGGAACAAAGCAGCCTGCTTGGGCTTTAAGCTCAACAGCAAGGAGTCCTTCCATCAATTAGATCCCTCTCCTCCTAAAGCAATGCTGACCATCATTCTGTCGAGGCACCCTCAGAAGGAAAAGAAGAAACACACAGAGAAGTGCATTGGTTTATTTTTTCTCCTTTCTCCCTTCCTTCAAGTCAGGCCACGTTTATTATTGTCCTTTATCTCCTCCTACTCTTCCCCTGTAGATATGATGCTGCGTGTATCTGAGGCAGAGAACATGAAAATAACCCATGTGGAGCAGCAGATCCTACGTGGGATTTGTAGGCTTGCCAGCTCTGGTTATGGCAAAGCAAGGAGCAGCCCTTCCTAAGTGCAGCCACTCAGTGTGGCACACAGGGGATTCATTTGTCCAATTTGTTGTCTCACACAGGTCGAGGAGCTGGCAGTGAAGAAAGAAATCCCTTTTTCTTTGCTCTGCTCTTTCACAGTTGCTGCCTCAGGGTTACAGCGTGTGTCTGACACACGCAGAACATTTACATTTCCCTCTCTCCGTTTCTTCCCATTGTGTCAACTGTGGATATGCTGGGAGATCAAACCAGTGACAGGGATGAGCTGCCTCCTCATTTTTCCTGGCTGAGATTCAGAGGATAAGTTGTTGCTAACCAACATCATCTGGTATTACAGAAGGGAAAGTGGTTAACAGCTCCCACTTATCCATATCTTATATCAGTCATAATCTTCATTCTGTTTGGACCAGCCCTGCTTTAGACATGGCTGAGGCAGAAGGGAAAAGGCATTTTTAAATAAAACACCAGTTGGTCTGGGAGATGAAGCCCTACACAAATATCCATGGTTTCCATATCAAACCATGGCTTGCACTTCTTCTGCTGATCCATGGCAGGGGTGGGACAGGATGAGCTTTAAGGTCCCTTCCAACCCAAACCATTGTGTGATTCTGGATGAGTGAGGAGTCAGGAAATAGCTCTCCACCCAAAGCTGGCCTGTAAGTGTGCACAGAGCTGCTCTGCTCAGCCCAAACCCCCGGGAAGTTCAGGAGCAGGACTGAGAGAGTTTTTAATTGAAGCATTGTAAGTGCCCTTGCAGCAAGGAGAGCGCTCAAACTGATGTGCAGCTGTGCTTTGAGTCCTTTGCTGTTGTGTAATCATGGGTTTTTCTTCTTTAATAGGTATGTGCCACTCCTGGTGTGGTTTATAAACCCAGCTTCTGAAAAGGAGGTTCTGTGGCTCAGCAAGTGGCCCTAGCAGGGGTTGTGTCCCTGGGGTGCCCATCCAAGGGGAGGTAAGTGCAGCCAGGACAAGAACAAAACTCTACTGAAGCCAATCAACTGGAATATTTATTCCTTTCCTGTGAACCCGAGGCCAGAAAGCCAAAATACCAGTGCATATTTAATGTCTCTCTATTGTACAATCTCCTTAATAAATAAATACTCTTATGCAGTGAAACTCTGGGCCTCGTGCACTCAGCTGAGGGGGAGTGTGCAGATAAAAGGTCTTGGGGCAGGGCTGCACAGCCTCCTGTGCAGGAGCAGATTCCAGGCTGACTCCTGAAGGGCAGTGACTTAGGGAGGCCAGAGGTTTGAACATTTCCAGCTCCTGTGCTTGATACCCAGTTGAATTCTGTTCTCTTCACTCCCTGGACTTTACGCCAGTGTTGCATGAGCTGAATTTGAACAGGATTTTCCAAGCTGTCATTAGAAATGTTTGGGCTCTTACAATCAGAGGTAAAGGCAGCTTGGCTCAGTGTACTGCAAGGACAAAGCCCTATTACTGCATGTAGGGTGTCAGTGATAACGGAAACATTCCAAGCTCTGTATGGAAATCCTGTCTTTCTGTGCAATCTTTTGTAAATGAGGCCATAAAAAGAGAGTTGCCATGTCATTAATTGTGTATAAACTCTGTACAAATGTTTATGTGATCACCAATGCAAGTGAGCTTTTTTCCCCCAGGTTGTTTCCAGATGGCCTTTTAGAAATTAGTTTTGTACTAATTGGTTTTTAGAAGTGTGTATTCACTGAATTACAACATAATTGACTTTTGATCCTTTCTATATATTTCATGGGTGCTAAAATACTCAAAAGTTTTATGAGTAATACTTTAAAAAATTATACAACTAAATTTTCTACAAAACACACTTGAATTCTGTGTGCTCACAGATTAGTGTCACTAACGTGATACTGTCATCATTTTTATACCTCCACTCTGAACCAGGAACATCCTGCCACCTGAAGGAATTATTCCTGGTCTCCATCTTTACCTGCTGTGAACTGAGGCCGCTGTATCTGGGACAGGAGAAGCCTCCAGTGTGGTGAACATGCCAGGCAGAGCTCCTGAACCAGGCACAGCCCCTGGCATGGGGTCAGTGCTGCCCAGCTGGACAGACCCAGCCTGCCCAGAAAGGCCTGACCACGCTCAGCCACTGCTGTTTCCTTTCCAATTGCTCTCATCATCCAGAAATGCTTTTGGGCTCCAAGCGCCACACTTGTCCAAAACCTGAAAGCAGCCTGCCACTTCCTCACCCCCATGTCTGTTTTCTGTTCCAGAAGACACTTGCGGGAGCAGTGAAGGGATGCAAAGTTGTCTTCCAAGATGACTCTTATGCCTGGAGAGAACTCCGACTATGACTATAGTGCCCTGAGCTGTACTTCAGATGCTTCCTTCAACCACACGTTCTTTCCAGAATCTGAAACCCTCAAGGGAGTGTTTTACCAAAGAGCCAGGCTAATCCACCCTCAGGAGGATCTCCTCAAAGGCTTCCACCCCGACGACCGCAAGCGTCACATCATCATCAACGTGGGCGGCATCAAGTACCTGCTCCCCTGGACCACGCTCGACGAGTTCCCCCTCACACGTCTGGGACAGCTCAAGTTCTGCACTAATTTTGACGACATTCTGAACATCTGTGACGATTATGATGTGACGTGCAACGAGTTCTTCTTCGACCGCAACCCGGGGGCGTTCAGGACGATCCTGACCTTCCTGCGGGTCGGCAAACTCCGGCTCCTGCGGGAGATGTGCGCGCTGTCCTTCCAGGAGGAGCTGCTCTACTGGGGCATTGAGGAAGACAACTTGGACTGGTGTTGTAAAAGGAGATACCTGCAAAAAATGGAGGAGCTCACAGAGATTAGTGAACGGGAGGATGACCTCCTAGAAAATGAAACAACAGGTGAAACAGTAGAGGAGACAAAAATTAGTTTGTGCATGAAAAAGTTGCAAGACATGGTGGAAAGGCCCCAGTCTGGCCTTCCTGGAAAGGTGTTTGCGTGTTTGTCTGTTTTGTTTGTAACTATTACAGCAGTGAACTTATCCATCAGCACCATGCCTGACCTGAGGGAGGAGGAGGAAAAGGTAAGTTACCTTTCAGGATGCCAAGTGATATGTGCTGGGAAGAGCAGAGCAAGTACAAGGTCTGAGGTTATTGACTTCAATGGGGATTTTGCAGCTGTCTTTAGAGGGGGGAAATATTGTGAAGAATATTTAAAATGTTACATGACTCTTCAATTAGTTGTAAGAGAATTAACCACATCCAGTTTTATGTCCAAAGGAAATTCTCTTAGCACTCTTCTGTATATTACCTTGTTAGACTTTGTATTTGCTACTTAGAAAGCCTGAAATTCCCGAGCAGTATCTTCTGTGGAATAAGCAGAGCCTTTCTAAGTTTTGCATTTAGCATGTTCCAAGCTGCCAACGTGTTTCCCCATAGCAACAGCTTCAATTCCTTTAATATTTTGGGTTTAAAAAAACCAACACAGAAGCCTCTCCTCCTGTCACCGCACCGACTAAAACAGTTATTACCCAGAGCCGATTACAATCTCCTCCTCTTTCCCGCAGGGTGAGTGTTCCCAGATGTGCTACAATATTTTCATTGTGGAGTCCGTGTGTGTGGCATGGTTCTCCCTGGAGTTCCTGCTCCGATTCATCCAGGCCAGGAGCAAGTTCGCGTTCCTGCGGAGGCCGCTGACGCTGATAGACATAATCGCCATCCTGCCCTACTACATCACCCTGCTGGTGGACACGGGCTCCGAGGGCTCCAAGAAGCCCAGCTCGGGCAACATCTACCTGGACAAGGTGGGGCTGGTGCTGCGGATCCTGCGGGCGCTGCGCATCCTGTACGTGATGCGGCTGGCGCGGCACTCGCTGGGGCTGCAGACGCTGGGGCTGACGGCGCGGCGCTGCACGCGCGAGTTCGGGCTGCTGCTGCTCTTCCTGTGCGTGGCCATCGCGCTCTTCGCGCCCCTGCTCTACGTCATCGAGAACGAGATGGCCGACTCGCAGGAGTTCACCAGCATCCCCGCCTGCTACTGGTGGGCCGTCATCACCATGACCACCGTGGGCTACGGGGACATGGTGCCCAGGAGCATCCCTGGGCAGGTGGTGGCCCTGAGCAGCATCCTCAGCGGCATCCTCCTCATGGCCTTCCCAGTCACCTCCATCTTCCACACCTTCTCGCGCTCCTACCTGGAGCTGAAGCAGGAGCAGGAGAGGATCATGTACAGGAGAGCACAGTTCTTACTGAAAGCCAAGTCGCAGATGAGCAATGAGTCACAAGGCAGTGAGGTTTTGTTCACCACTCTCTCTTCCGAGACTAGGGACAATGAGTGAAATTTACGTTCCTGTTTCTCTTGCTGTCCTTGTATCAGATTCCATCTTTCGATTCGCTCTGGAAGCACCTTACAAAGGTAATCCTCAAATTAAAATGAAGAGAAGGGGCTCTAGCCGGGGCCTGATGTGGTTAAAGAGGTCTGTTATTATGCTGTTCCTTCCCCCCATATAATGTATAGGGCAGAACTTTCACTGAGATCATGCAGTGGGATTTAAGGAATTAAAACTTCTCTGGCAACAACAAAAAAAAGCAACATATAATTATGCACTTGACAGGCTGTTTTGCCATTTGTAATACACATTTTTCCAACCGAATCACAATGTACATAATCATTAAACAGGCTACCATTTTTCTCGTTCCTCTTGTATATAAATAATGTAAATAGATCAGAATTAATGGCTGAATTGTCTCCCAGTAACACGCCTTAGAGGGTAATGGAAATAACCACAGATGTTTGTCCCATTGTGCTTTTACAAAACGTCACGTAAGATTCGTCACTCAGCACAGAACCAGCTCTTTCTTTGCAAGTCAGCCCTAACCACAGCAGAACAGAGGAATCGAGCTGCTTATAGCCTAACCTTGCTAAAGATGTAAATACTCAGAGCTCACCAGCTTCAAAATTTAATTGATGTTACAGCATTGATCCGATGCCATCGAATGCAACATTCCAAGGAACAAAGCCTTGGAGTTTTGTAGCACTTGATGTTATTATAAGAGGTGACTAGCTGCAAACCCAGTGAAATATGCATGAGGAGATGCCAGCCTTCCCCACCATCTGTTCCCAGCTTCACCCTCCCTCAGCTCTGCCGGGGAACTGGGAGAGGGCAGCCTCCAGGGACCCCAGCGCTGCTGGGCAAACTGGGGCCACCCTTCCCACGAGCTGTCACTTGTGTGGCAGGAGCAGGAGCTCTGTGCCCGTGGGAAGCTGCCAGTGAGGGAAGCAGAAAATCTGATTTGAGTTGTGGAGGGGAGCGCAGAGAGCTCTGTGCCTCCCTGTCCTCTGTCAGGAGGGGCTCAGCACAGGATTCACTTCAGCTCTGCCATCAGTACCCCCCTGCTGGTAATGGGGAGGGTTTTAAACAGGACAGGGAAAGCAATGAACAGCCTAAAGCACAACCAGGTATTGTTCATCTCGGTCCAGGCTCTGTCCCTAGCACAGGGACACAGGTTTGGCACAGGTTCTGTGCATGTTCATGACAGACCCCCTTTATTTTAGAGGGACTGACCCTGACCTGCAGAACAGCTCAGGAGAAAAACTCCAGAACTTAAAAACTAATTAAATCCACTTGTTTGATTTCATGTGTGCTTAGAGGTAAAGAAAAGCTGATTTAAAGAGTTTCACCAATTCCCACTCTTTTTCAGTGAAATTACTTACAGGCAGTTAAGAACTTGGGGAATTTAGAAGTCCCCATCACACTGACCAGTGCTTCTTTGTCTTAATTTTCAGAAATACTATTTCTTATTGGCATTTCTGAAGCAGGTTGCAAGAAACGTCAGAATGCATATTGGTTTATGGTTTAAATGAAGGCCAAGGACACAACGTTGTCCTTCCAAAAAAAGTAAAATCAGTTTCTCGGTCTGTGCCGTTTGGCCAAACCTACAGCACGCTGATTTTCTGTTCAAATGTCTTTAAAATACGTACAAAATTTGAAGCTGTTCTGAAATGTTTGTTCCTGAAGGAAAATTCCAAAACTTTTAAAATGCACTTTACAAATAATTAGGGCTCTAGCATTCTCCAGCCTGTGGTAGGGAAATGTGCCTATGGAACATTACTGCAGAGTGCTAAAATACCCAGTCTAAACTCTTGGCAATTAACTCTGTGCCAAAGCTGCAAATGAACCAGCTTTTCACTCTTGTTCTTCATCTTTAATTAGAGTTGGACAAAAAACAGGAACATCGTGACAAAAAATTCTTCTCCCCATTTTTTTGAAATTTCAGAACTGTTTGATCATCTGGAGCATTGGCTCCAGCACAAGTGCTATGCATCTTCTACCTTTGTGTCAGCGTTCGTTATAAAAAGAACTGGTAATTAGATTAGTCCTGTGAGCAACAGTTGCTTATCTAAGAATGTGTTTGACAGGCTGAGCCATAAATAAGGAGCTGTACGTGAATATAGGGAGAAATCAAGACTTACCAAATAAAACCTAAGCTCATTTCCATGTTCTGCTAGCTAATAAATGCTGTAGGGCCATCCATTTTCTCACTGTCTTTACATTAGTGCTCATTTATTTCATGTATCACTTAATTTTTTTTTTATCCCACAACCAGAGCTTGATTCTAAAGCCCTTGTCCAATAAAAATAAAATAAAAACATCACCCTGGAGTTGGGTGTTGGTTGAGCAGAGCTGTGAAAGCACCTTGCCCGTTGCAGGCTGTGCCAGGGAAGCTGTTGGGGATGTGCCACCCTGTGTGGAGCAGGTGCCTGTGACCAGCTCAGCGTGTGTGACTGAGTGGCTGTGACCCTCCTGGTGTGTTTTACAGGGGGAACTCTTGCTGTGGTCCTTGTGCTAAATAAATCCAGCTGGGAGGCCCCAGAGCACAGCCCCAGTGCTGCTTTCCTGGGGGTCTCAGAGATGATGCCTCTCTGCCCTCTGTTGTCTGGGTTTTTAGTCAAATCCATAGAAATGATGGCTTGGCTCAGAGCTGGCTGTTCCTGGGACACAGCTGAGGGCTGTCACTCCTGTTTGGCTTTTCCCAGCGTGTGCAGCCGCCAGCACAGCTCCAATGCAGGCACATCGGGTGCTTTGATGAAGTCAGCAGGGCAGAGTCTGTCTGCAGCAGCAGCAGCAGCAGCAGCAGCAGCAGGGGCTGGCGTTGCTCTGATTCCTGCTCTGGGGGTCTGGCCTGCTGGAATCCCACAGCTGGAGCTGCACTCCTTGGATTAATGAAGTGATGGGCTGTCCTGCCTGTCCCCAGGCTCCCTCAGGGACAGAGGGGTGGAGGGTGGCACAGGGAGTGGGGCTGGGGCACAGCTGGGCTCTGAGCAGGGCCAGAAAGCAGCAGCAAAGGAAATTATCCCCCTGCAGGAAAACCCAGGTATGAGATTGTACAGGGACACCTCTTCCGTGCATGTTGTTCCTAGAATCACAGTCACAGCTCTTTGGGACAGAACTTTAAAATATTTTAACAAAGAATCTGTCAAATTCAGAAGAGAACAAAAAGGATCCATAAAAACCGAGAAAGAAAAGTGCCTGTTGAAAGCAGAATTTCCAGGTAAGGTGGCACATTAAATTACTTTCCCCGAAATCCTTCCCTTTCCAGCCTCCTCCTGCCTCAAAACCAACACAAGCCCCTTGGTGGGTGCAGCACAGGAATGAAGGCAGAGCCACGTGGCTGCTCTAAGAGCACAGCAGAGAAGGTGCTGAAAGGAAGGTGCTGAAGGAGCTGAAGCCATTCTCATTGTGCTCACATTCACTGCAGGTCAAGGTCCTCCAAAGTTCTCTGTAGGGAATATTCAGAGCTCGTCTCCATGTGACCCTTCCCAATGTTCCCAGTGTAATCCAGAACCCCAGAGCTCCACAGTCAGAGGCTTTAGCAATGTCTAATTAAACAAAAACCTCCTGCAGGGCTGAGTCACGGGTTCCCACATGGTCAGAGGCACGTCTGGAAGGAAACCTGGTGTGCTCCACACATCCCTGACTCGTGTGGGAAGGATTTCACTGGGGGTTCAGCCTGGTGCAAAGCAACATTGTTTGCTGCAAAATTTCACATCCCTCTTTGGGGTTTGCAACAGGCTGAAAACTGAAGTAGATGATTCTAAGTGAGTTGACTAATCTAAGTGAATTGAATTCTAGAGTGAATTGACTGTTTAATAACTGGAATTTGAATTAGAATAATTAGAAATGAAACAAATAAAAGAAGTGTCAAATGTGACTTTGAAGACCATGACATCAATCCCTGCTCACACCAGTCGGTGCCATCGACCCCTGCCCTGAGCAGCTGACTCTGGCTGGGGTGTCACAGGTGTCACCATTTCCACAGTCACTACTCACCACTTACTACCAGGAGTTGGTACAATACTGCATGGCCCGTTTTTTCCGTGTTAATAGTTCTGTTGGCTACCTCATGCAAGATTTGACAGTGGATTTAATATCCATTTATCCAAAATATGACAGTGGTAGCAAAATACAGGGAGGAAAAGATCCCAAGTCCCGTGAGCTGGTGGATCTGGAGTATCCCAGACACAGAGAGTGCAGCCTACAGAATCCCAAAAGATCTGAAGGCATGGAACTAGAGTCATTCATCTTTTCAGCAGGTGAATGTCGCCCCGTCAACAAAAATGCACCTCCAAAGTTCTCTTGCTGCAGCAGAAATTGCAAACCACTGGATTTACCCACTCACACCCTCTGTGGCATCTCAACCATCCCTGATGATCTCAGCCTTCCTGACACGGTCATGGGCAGAGCCAAAGGAGGGTGAAGGCCAGGTTAGATGGCAGAGGTGTTCCCTGAATGGAAGCAGCTCTGTGGGAGCCCTCAGGACAGGACTCCTCTGTCGGTCACTCTGCAGAACCATGCACCACCAATAAAGATACACTTCTACACCACCAGTAAAGTCAAGGAGAATTTTGTGCGCTGCCACCCTGAAGGTGTTCAGAGTTTGGCCTATTAATTTTTAATAATAAAACTAGTCCTCCCTCCCTTTTTGCTCATTGTTTTTCTTTGTCATTTCCCAGTGCCTCACATCTCTGAAACGCTCCCTAGAAATCCCTAACGAGATGAGGAGTGTTCTTAGCCATGAGCCTGCCAGGAGCATGGGGAAGGAACTGCAGGATCAGGATATCAGGGGATCTTCTGCCCTCTTCAGCAAGACTTTTACTTTTTCTTTGCCTGCAGGAACTAATCCAGAAGCAAATGTCACTTGAACAGAAATTAAGTTCTGCCGTAACTGGAACCACAGCAGGCCAATTAGGGTAATTAGAGCATATTTGCTACACTTTATAAATATTCATTCATTGTCCCTGTAGCCCTTGTGACAGGAGCTGGAGCACCAGAAGCAGGCAGGGCACAGAAACCTGTGTAACTCTGTCAGGCTGAGTTCTCAGCACCTCCTTTGTCAGGTCCCCTCATTAATGACAGCAGCTTTGCAGCCACCCTTAATTAGGGTCATAATTTAACTCCTACATTCAGTGTGGGTCCAGAAAACCTGGGCTGTAAACCACAATAATTAGCCTGCTCAAGGGACTGACCTGGAATATAAGAAATTCCCAGCCATCATCTGCAGATTGGGATTCTTTAAGAAACTTTACAGCTCATTTGACAGCTCTCAGTCATGCAAGTGAAGTGGTCGGCAAGATAATAATGTTTATCTTTTTGTTAAAGATAACAATATCATTTTAATGGTGCCCAGCTCAGGAACAAAGGAGGCACCAGCATAGATTTCTATAGTTAATTCTATAGAGAAATGAAGTTTTGACACAGAATTGCTGAATGATCAATTGGAGTGCTGCTCTCATTCTCATTAGTGATGCTCCTCATGTCACAAAGCAGCTGAGAGGAATCATCCATAACTCTCACAGTGCTGGCAGCTCCAGGTCAGCCAAGGAAAAGATGACTCAGTTTCTTTCACTCATAAAGAAAAGCACATTTGTGGGAATCAATAATAAATATTTTCCACATGCAAACCCAACCCAACAGAACAATTGCAGGTGACTTTAATTTTGGAGAGGAATATTTGTGGGGAACATCCATGGGCAAAGTTAAGGCTGCAAAGCATCTCATGGAGGTCTTTTCCAACCTCAGTGACTCTGGGATGCTGGGATGCTGGGATTCTGGGATGCTGGGATTCTGGGATGCTGGGATGCTGGGATGCTGGGATGCTGGGATTCTGGGATGCTGGGATGCTGGGATGCTGGGATTCTAGGATTCTGGGATTCTGGGATGCTGGGACGCTGGGATGAGGTACAATTACATTTCTGCACGTTCCTGACAGGCAAAGCCAAAGGACAAGTGCTCCCTGTAAATGCAGCTCTGGCTGTTTTCTGTATTGGGTATAATTGTATTTATCACTAGTAGAGGGACAGTGCCCCAAATACCCAGAGGGGGCTCCGTGCTGCTGGAAGAGTCAAGAATCGCTGGGAAGCACCCCAAACCCGGGCTGTGAGTCCGGGACAGGCTCCCATCCTTGCAGGAGCATGCCCTATGCAAGGATCTCACATTGCCATCTACGGGCCGCTCCCGGCAAACTCCTGTCCTAAGGCTCCATCCTGCACCGGCCCGCTCCGAAAGGGTGCATGGAGTATTTTGGGAAGTTCTTTTTAAAATCCAAATGAAAACATTCGATCCACTGCGCTGCAGCCACGGCCTCTCCTTTCCAGAGCGGGCAGGGGAAGGAGGATGAAGATGCCATCACCAAGGTGCAAGGAAACGAGGATGAAGATGCCATCACCATCACTTCTGCAAGGGGGAAACTCCTGGAAATAGTTCTGCAGCATTTATTTGGTTGCAATAATGACAAGTGATACTTTTCAAAAGGCTAATGCAATTTGTGTGACTGAAGATTTTCCAGGTCACATGGGCAATGTAAATACTGCCATCACTGGTGCAAGAGCAGCCTGGTAAGTTATGGTTTTATTTATAAAAGAAAATATAGAATCTAATTCAAGTGATTAAAAAAAAAGATACTCATCTAATTGAAGATGACAAGGCAGCTGTAGAGAGTTTTAATGAGTTCCAGTCACTGTCACACCTGCTACCTCCCACTACTCCAGCAGTAAAGTGAAACAGAGCAGAGCTTCAGAAGGGTGTTTGAAATGACAACATGCAAGTCCTGGAAATTATTTCAATAAATTCTGCCCAAAACATTTCTGTCCCCCATGCGGAATACACCTCTGGCTCTGCACATACATATGTGTCCACAGACATACATATAAAAAGAGCAAGTTTAAACACTTTAATGATTTTTTGATCATTTCAAACCCTCACATGGTGAAGTTAGAAGTGTGCTTCACAAAATGAGAACTTTTCAGCAGGGCCTGGAGCAATAGGACAAGGGGAATTGATTTAAACTAAAAAGGGTAGATTCAGACTAATGATAAGGAAGATTTTATTAACGTGAGGGTGGGCAGGCCCTGGCACAGGTGCCCAGAGAAGCTGTGGCTGCCCCTGGATCCCTGAAGTGTCTGGGGCCGGGCTGGACACTGGGGCTGGGAGCACCTGGGCTGGTGGAAGGTGGGTTGGGATGGGATGAGCTTTAAGGCCCTTTCCCACCCAAACCATCCTGTGGTTCCATGACTCCTTCCCCTGCTCCCGAGCAGGTAAATGCCCATTTGCCCAAGAGACTTCATTTCCCAGACGACTTGCTAAGCAGCCATTTTAAATTTGGAGATAACCTTTCCTCAGAGCAGGGATCTGGTCTCCTAGCAACAGCAGGAACACCTTGAGAGCCAAACCACAGCTTCCTCTCCCAGCAGGAACATCCCTGTGCTGGTCCTTCCCCAGCGAGCCCAGCAAGGGGCCAGGGCACCCTGAGGGCCAGCAGCACCCAGCTGAGGGGGCCAGGGCACCCTGAGGGCCAGCAGCACCCAGCTGAGGGGGCCAGGGCACCCTGAGGGCCAGCAGCACCCAGCAAGGGGCCAGGGCACCCTGAGGGCCAGCAGCACCCAGCTGAGGGGGCCAGGGCACCCTGAGGGCCAGCAGCACCCAGCTGAGGGGGCCAGGGCACCCTGAGGGCCAGCAGCACCCAGCTGAGGGGGCCAGGGCACCCTGAGGGCCAGCAGCACCCAGCTGAGGGTGCCAGGGCACCCTGAGGGCCAGCAGCACCCAGCTGAGGGGGCCAGGGCACCCTGAGGGCCAGCAGCACCCAGCTGAGGGGGCCAGGGCACCCTGAGGGCCAGCAGCACCCAGCTGAGGGTGCCAGGGCACCCTGAGGGCCAGCAGCACCCAGCTGAGGGTGCCAGGGCACCCTGAGGGACAGCAGCACCCAGCTGAGGGTGCCAGGGCACCCTGAGGGCCAGCAGCACCCAGCTGAGGGTGCCAGAGCACCCTGAGGGACAGCAGCACCCAGCTGAGGGGGCCAGGGCCAGGACAGAGGCTGGGCTGGGCACAGCTCTGTCACAGCCTGTCAGCTGTACCCTGATCCCAGTGGACACCTTCATTTCAATCATCCCTAATGCAGACCAGGAATAGTCTCTTCTCTGGCTGGAAAAGTTGTACCACAGCAGGACTAGACTGAATTTGTAGCAGCTTGCTTTTCTGCCAAGGTTCACATGACAGCCATCACTTTGGAGGGCAGCTATTTTTTGTTCTTAGCAAGAGTAGGAAACAGCAAATTGCAGGTACTTTGCAATGAAAAGAACAAGAGGGCAAAGCAGCACCATGTGCAGGTACATTTCAGTTGGCTCTGAACCAGTCACATGGAATATATTGTAAAGACAAGATCAAACGAGCACAGTCAAGGCTAAAAGCCTGCAGAATGGGCAAACAGAGGTGATTTTCTTTTCCTGTGGTGGAGCAGTGTCTCAGCTGCCTTGCTGCTGTCAGGGGAGCACAGAGGGTGCAGCTCTGTCAGTGCTCCCATCAGAGCAGGTGCAGGGCCCCACTGCCTTGTCCAGGTCCCACAGTCCATGAATTTGAGCTATTACAACTTTTAGAACTTCCTTGTTAAATTGGTTCCTTGGAACCTGCTCACTGGAGTAAGATTTCAACAAACACACACAGAGCAGAGACTGGGGGGAAAGTGATGTGCACCAGAGGAGTGCAGAATAAAACTTTGTAAACTGCATTTCTTCTCTGTCTTTTGCCTTATTCTGCTTTTCTCTGCTTCTTTTCCTGCCCTGTACCTATTTCCCCACCAAGATGTTGAAGCTGCAGAGTGAGGTAGAGCAGCAGGGCTGTTATATTTAACCGAGCAACACAAACCACAAAGGGTTAATGCCACAAATCAGTTGGTGGGTGCTTTTTGTTGTTTACATTGCTCCAAATTTTGCTATCTTCATCCATCTATCTCCATTTTAATATTCATCTCCATTTTCTTTTATTTCCCTGGTGTCTTTTTCAAAAGAGCTGCACAATGATGGATTTGTACAAGGGACCTCAGCTCTTGCTAAGCTTGAATTGCATCTCTCAAGCTCGGGAGAGCTGTGGTTTATTAACTTGCAGTGCCACCTAGCACACAACCCTCACATTATTCTTGCTGTAGTTTCACAAAGGACAGCTCAAAACTTTCACATTTAAAAAAAAGGATAAACTTATGCTTGGAGTGTTTTAAGGACCTAATGCAAAGTTTTGCTTTGAACAGTGAAGTTTTCATTAGAAAATGCAACCCCAAGCCATCAAGGGCAAAGGCCAAGCTCTTGTCCTGACCTCCTCCCTCCTGACAACAGAGCCCAGCCACGCTCAGAGCCCCCTGGCAAAGCAGCTCCCCTCCATCCACAGTGTCAGCACTCCCCAGCCTTTCTACAGGGCCTTGGCAGCAATGCAAATCATAAATTTTAGTGCTTCTTTAGAATTTCTAAGGAGAGCTTCTCCCAGTGAACAGAGACACCACTACGTGTTTGGAATTGAAGAATTAAAGCAAGTCAAAACAAAAGATAAGCCTGCAATAATAAGAATGGTTTGGGCTTAGTTATGACTTCATGATCCTTGATTGTTCAGCCTGTCTTCAAAGAGTCCAGCACTGCCAAGGACTGCATTTACAGGAGAACACATGGGCAAAACTGTCCTGGAACAAGGGAAGAGACTTCACACACAATTTCTACACACTCAGATTTAGAATCCAAGAGCTTTTCCCTTCTCTCCACGTCCTTGGGTTCACCTTGCTTGGAATGACTGGAAGGAATGCCTTTGTGAGGGCACAGGGATGTGTGACCCAGCACCCACCACAGGAATTACAGAATCACTGCTCCTGCTGCCTTTTACATTCCAGTCTCTTCTTGACATCACAGTGAAGAGAAATCACAGTCAAGACACAAAAATGTAAACCCAGCTCAGGCATTTCAACAAGTCCCCCTGGTTTCTAATTCCCAAAAGAGGAAACCCCAGAATCCAGTCCCAATCAGTGACTGAGCTGTGCCTCCACAGCCCAACAACTCTTGGGCACACACCACAAACACTGAAGTCCTGGCCTTTCATGTTTTCACTGTCCTCTAAAGTGCAAGATCTGACTCTCTGTTTACAAATCCAGTGCTGTTATTCACAAGGCTAGAACCATGGCATGTTATAATGCAGCTGGGAGTGTGGCTGTTCTCAAATTTATTTTACCAAAATACACATTTTCAGCTACTAATTATAATGGCACTATTCCTTTTTTCCCCCTGGTACAATGTGAAGATTAGTCATGACAGGTGTTTCTTTCCTCCTCAGAAAGTAAAGAAATCCATACCTTAATTAATATAAGGAGATAATTGCTATGCTGAGGTGATGAGGCCTCAGGCAGCTCTGGTGAGAAGCTATTTATTTCTCCTTCTTTTCATTCAGTTAAGTACAGACACTCCCCAGATGTGCAGAGCTCTTCATGCCAGCCAGCAAATCCAACTGGGGAGGTGCCACTGCCACAGCAACAGGGAGGAAACTCAGCAAACAGGTCTCTGTCCTTGCAGGAGGGAGGATAAATACCTAATCTTGCCCTCTCTCACCTCCTCATTATCTCTCCATCTCTCCAATCTTCTAAGCACTGATAAAAGCATTTTCTGTCTGTTTTACCAACTTTCCGGGGTCAAACTTATGTCTTATTAACAATTAACCTCAGTTTCTCTATCCAAGCTGGGGAATCACTGCTTCGCCATCCCACAAAGGAGGATGGATGGCTCTGGAAGTTCTTAACACCCTGGTACTGTTCCAGTCCATAAATATACACGGCTCCTACACAGAACTGAAAGGTGTTGGTCACCATGGTCTCGTTAGTGCTGTCCTGGCAATTCCCTGTCACAGATTGATAGTGCTACAGAGCAGCTAGTGATTAACAGTAATTATTTTTTATTCATTTCATGCACTGTTTCAATTTGTTAAGCACTTCAGAGACTGAGTAATAACAGGATTCCTGTGTTTTGTTGTTTTCCAGGTTACAATTGCTAATTAGGATATTCTCAATCATCACGTGCACAAGTCAGTAGTTATGCCAAGTTTTTACTATTAAATCATAACCAAGGAATTCTTTCCACAGAACCAACATTTCTTTCCACTTTCATGGACAGACTTACATTTTTATAAAAATAATCAGACAGCTACAAAAATAAGCATTTTTCTTAGGAAAAAAAGGTAACATAAAAAAGCAGTATGGTATTTCTGTCTGGTTTTTCCATGTGATATAGCCATTACAGAGAGATGGAACCCTATAGAACTTACTCTGAAAATATGTGGTTTTTTCGTCATTTAAAATTCTAGTACTGAGGAAAGGTTGAGTCGATTTTAGTGGCCCAAGCCATGAGCCCCCCTTTGATATCCTTAGCTAACACAGAACCGAATTCTTCGGCAGGTAACTCCTGCAGAATTTTTACAGCCTTCTGGGAATCATTTCCTAACTTGCACACAACATATACAGGGAGAGGGGTTTGGTCATCGCTTCTCTGCTTTTCTTCGCAAATCCTTTTCTGTAGTCGCTGCAGAGACGCCGGGTCCCTGTCCTGCAGGCGGCGGAGCGGGATGTGCAGGGCGTGCGGCAGGCGGCAGATCTCCGCCTCCACCGGCGGCCGCACGTCCAGCAGCACATGCGGGGCCCGCGCGTCCAGCAGCGCCTTGTACTGCTGCACGGAGACCCTGTCCGCGCCGGGCAGCAGCTGCAGGGCCCGGCACTTGTCCGTGGCACAGGAGCCGCAGAACGCCTCGTAATCCTGCAGGCAGGTGATGCTGGGGCTGTCCCCGCACACGGCGCAGTCCGCTCTCCTCGGCCGCAGCTTGATGTTGCGGAACCTGCCCTCGAGGGCGTCGAACATCAGCATGTAGCCGCTGAAGGAGGAGCCCATGCCCGAGGCGATCTTCAGCACCTCCAGCGCCTGCAAGCAGCCGATGATGCCGGTGACCGCGCCGAGCACGCCGCCGTCGGCGCAGTTGGTGACGGTGTCGGGCGGCGGCGGCCGGGGGAACAGGCAGCGGTAGCAGGGCCCGCCGCGGTGGTTGTACACGGCCAGCTGCCCCTCGAGGCGCAGCGCGCTGCCGGACACCAGCGGCTTGCCGGCCAGCACGCAGGCGTCGCTCACCAGGTAGCGGGTGGGGACGTTGTCGGAGCAGTCGGCCACGATGTCGTACTGGCGCACGAGGCGCAGCGCGGAGCGCGGCCGCAGCGCCCCGCGGTACGGCACGTACTGCACGGCCGAGTTCAGCCGCCGCAGCGCCGCGGCCGCCGAGCGCGCCTTGGGCCGCCCGCGCCGCGCCTCGCCGTGCAGCACCTGCCGCTGCAGGTTGCTCGTCTCCACCACGTCGTGATCCACCAGCCCCAGGCGGCCCACGCCGGCCGCCGCCAGGTACTGCGCCAGCGGACAGCCCAGCCCGCCGCAGCCCACCACGAGCACGGAGCTCCGCGCCAGGCGCAGCTGCCCCCGCACGCCCAGCTCGGGCAGCACCAGCTGCCGGCTGTACCGCAGGATCTCGGCCGCGCTCAGCGCCGACCGCGCCGGCAGCGGCGGCAGCTCCGCGGGGAAGCCGAGGGCTCCATCCTCATCCTCGTCCTCGTCGTCCTCATCCTCCTCATCGGCATCCCCCGAGTCCCCCCGCGCCAGCTCGGCCGCCAGGCGCTCCCGCAGCCCGCGGGTTCCATCCTCATCCTCGGCATCCCCCGCGTCCCCCCGCGCCGGCTCGGCCGCCGAGGGCTGCCGCGCCCCGCAGGCTGCCTCGTCCCGCTCCCGCTCTCCGTCCTCCTCCTGCTCGGCCGTGTCCCCCCGCGCCAGCTCGGCCGCCAGGCGCTCCCGCAGCCCGCGCAGCTCGCGCTCCCGCCGCCGGATCTCGGCCCGCAGCCGCGCCGCCGCTGCCCCCGCCATGGCCGCCAACGCCGCCGCCGCCGCCGGCCCCGCCGCTTCCGGCGCGGCGCCGCGTCACTGCCGCCATGGCGGCGCGGGGCCCCGGCCGCGTCTCCGTCCTGCTGCCCACCTACAACGAGCGCGACAACCTGCCCCTCGTCGTGTGGCTGCTGGCCCGCACCTTCAGCGACAGGTACCGGGCGCACGGCCGGAGAGGGATAAACGCTGCCGGTGCGGGCTTCGGGCAGGGCCGCGCAGTGACAGCGGTGCCTGCGGCGCTGGGAATGCCCGGCCATGGAGTGAGCGAGGGCAGTGCCGACCTCCGTGCGCACACGGGTGTCCCTGACCCGCACCGAGCCGCCCGTCACGGGGTTGGAAATCCCTCCCAGAACATCCAGTGCAAGCCGTGCCCCATCCCCACCGTGTCCCGGGCCCCGAGTGCCACCTCCAGCCCTTCCCGGGACACCTCCAGTCCTTCCCGGCACCGCTCCAGTCCTTCCCGGGACCCCTCCAGTCCTTCCCGGGACCGCTCCAGCCCTTCCCGGGACCCCTCCAGCCCTTCCCGGGACCCCTCCAGCCCCTCCCGGGATTCTCCAGCCCCTCCCGGGATTTCTCCAGCCCTTCCCGGGACCCCTCCAGCCCTTCCCGGGACACCTCCAGCCCTCCCGGGACACCTCCAGCCCTTCCCGGGATTTCTCCAGCCCTTCCCGGGACCCCTCCAGCCCTTCCCGGGACACCTCCAGCCCTCCCGGGACACCTCCAGCCCTTCCCGGGATTTCTCCAGCCCTTCCCAGGACACCTCCAGCCCTTCCCAGGACACCTCCAGCCCTTCTCGGGACACCTCCAGGGATGGGCACTCCAACCCTCCCTGGGCAGCCCCGCCTGCTCACTGGGAAATCGTTCTCCTTTCAGTGGGATCGACTTCGAAATTATCATCATAGATGATGGAAGCCCGGATGGGACACAGGAAATTGCTCAGCAGCTGGAAAAAATATATGGATCAGATAAAATAGTGAGTTGTGTGTTCGGTAATTTTTTTTTCTATTTTTTTTTTGTATTGGAAAGTACTGTAAGTCCTTGAGAACTGGGATGGATTCCCTGGATTCTGCCCTTTCTTCCCATCTTGAGTTGTTGTACACCACTTTAGACAAAGTGTAAGCTCAGGACAGTTCATTCTGACCAAATATGCCAGATCGTGAATTGTTTGCAAAACGTTGTCAGTCCGTGGTGCATTGCTGTGTGCTCCTGAGCAATCACTGCTGAGGTTTGCTGCACTTGGTGCAGGCCTGAGGGAAAGATGGGGTTTCGATAAGATTTAATTTCATTTTAATTGACTGCAGGAGTAAGGAAATTGGAAAGATGAAAGCTGGGCTGGGCTTATGATTTATTTTTAATCTGTCTCATTGCATTCCTCAAGAACAGGAATTTTTTATTTATTTTTTTATCTATGCAATATATTACTGCATAACCCTCAGCTATATACAAGATGCTGTCATTTACTTAGTGGCAGTCAGATACTTTTCCAATCTGTTACTGTGTGAATGCCAAGTTTTTTTAAGTATTTTTGGACTAAGTTGCATGTATGAAGATTGTTTTAAAAAAAATATATAGAAAATTTCAAAGTCTTTTTTAAAACTGTATGTCAAGTCATTTATGTGTTTTTTATATCTCCTGTAGCTTCTGCGACCCAGAGCAAAGAAGTTGGGCCTGGGTAAGTTCTTATTAACTCTGATAAGTAAAAGCAAATAAAAGAATCTGCTGTATACTTTAATTCAGTGTGTAAAGGTCCAGAAAAAATCACAGTAAAGCCCAAAAGCAGAAACACATTTTCATCAAGTTGTTTGTAAACAAGCAAGCTTAAAAAATGCACATAAAAATCCCAGTGTGTTTCTAAAGCAGAACCTCAGACCAGATCCTCGGTGCTGCCCTGACCCCTGAGCCCAGGACAGGGGGTGAAGGATTGGGGATGATTTGGAGCCCAGTCTGTTTCCTGAGGCTCCTGAGTGCAGCTGCTGCTTTGTAAATGACATTTCAAGTAGTGGCCCACCCTCAGGTGAAGTTTCTCTGTGCATTTCTGTGTCAGAAGAGTGAGGGCAGTTGTTTCTGTTTCCATCAGGCACTGCTTACATTCATGGGATGAAGTATGCCACTGGGGATTTCATTGTTATCATGGATGCTGACCTCTCCCACCATGTAAGGCTGCATGTCATCTGCTCTGGTACAGTCTGCTGGAATGCATTTTCCAGTGCTTGCTGTTATTTTACCCCTGCCCTTTTTTCTGATCTGTCTTTCTTTCATTTCAGCCAAAATTCATTCCAGAGTTTATCAGGTAGGTGCCGGTTATAGTATGAAAGTTGATCTTTATAAATTATTTATGAGGCAGTTCATGAAATTCTGTGCCATAGTGGGTAAAAAATAATGATTAGATTCCCTGAAGTAGCTCTTTATAAGAGAACAGTTTGAATAATGCTCATAGCCACCCTTCGTCTCTTCTTATTTGTTCAGAAGTTTGTAAAATACAGATTTTGTACTGAAAGAGTGATTGTTCTTACTTTGAAATTTGAACTTTGAAACATTCCTCCAGTTTTTCTGATAAAACCAATTGTTTACAGAAAGCAGAAAGAAGGCAATTTTGATATTGTATCTGGAACAAGATATAAAGGAAATGGAGGAGTGTATGGCTGGGATTTGAAAAGAAAGTTAATCAGGTTAGTACTTTTCAGCTCTCACACAGAAATTTGTTACTTGTGAATAATAATTGCAAGTACTGCATCCCTGTAAGCTGAGCTCCCCAGTCCCCAGAAGTGCTGTCCCTGCTGGGCACTGCACCACTGAACACCAGGAGCACCCAGCACTGGCAGCTCCTTGGTTCAGATCCACCAAGGAGGGCTGGGATGACGTGGGTGGGCTGGGAAGAGGGGTTGGAACAGTGGCCTCAGGTTGGGACAGGCACCCAGGGAACAAGCTGAGGCTGAGCCCTGGCAGGTGTGAGTGAGGGACCCCTCACCTGGCCAGCTGGAATGCTCCTGTCCCTCCCAGGGAACAGGCAGACGTTCATGGTGGTTTATTTATCCTGCAAAGAATCTGGAGCACAAGCTGTGTTGCAGTCTGATCTGGAGGTGGATCTGGATTGTTCCTGGTTTTTATGGCTGGAGTAAGTGTCCATCTTCTTGTACTAAACAACTCTGACATCGATGTTTTCTTTCACAGTCGTGGAGCCAATTTTCTGACTCAGGTCCTGCTGAGACCAGGGGCATCAGATCTAACAGGGAGTTTCAGGTAGGGTCTGGTTTGCAATTCCTAAAGTTTATTGGAAATTAGAAAACTGCTGGACGAGGAACTGGAGTAAGAACAGACATTCTTTACTGTGGACTGTGAAATCTGTTTGGAAAGGGTGGAAGGAGCAGTGGATTAGATTGCAAGAACTGCTGCTCCCATGACCTCGTTAGAGAGTTTATAAATAGTAATGAGCTGAGTGATTGCAGTTCAGATTCCTCTTGTCTGGATTTCTGTGTTCCAGAAACTGGGCTCCAGGCTTTATTTCCTTTGGAATCGTTTACAGGTTGTACAGGAAAGAGGTCTTGCAGAAGCTGATGGAGAGGTGTGTTTCTAAAGGATACGTGTTCCAGATGGAGATGATTGTCCGGGCTCGGCAGCTGGGATTCACTGTTGGAGAGGTATGGGATGGGTGCACTGTGCTTCCTTCCAGGGCACACACATTGCTGACTTCTGGCTACTGCCAAGAAGCAGCCAAGGTGGTAAATTTATACCAAGAAATTACATGTGTAGAGTTGTATTTTTCAGCTTTGTTAGGTGAATGCCAGACCTGAAGTGCAATAAATAACTGAAGTGCAGTTATTTATTCCCCTCTTCCTGTTGCCATTCCTTCAGTAGCACACAATTTTACAAGGTTCCTCAAAGGAGGGAAAGAAGTCAAAATACACCACAAAGCTGCTCTGAGCCTTTTCTCCCTTGCTTCCTATTGTACAGACATCTCTACTCAAGTCTTTACAAATGATTTCATTTTTCAGCAGCCTGATTCTATTTCAGGTTTGTTCTGTCAACTATTGCCTTGTTATTTTCCAACTTTTCAGCTCTCACAACTTTCTGCTTCTAAACTCCTTGAATGTGCTGTCTACGGTCAATGAAAAAACTCCATGCAATTGTTAGATTCTCTATCTCCAGCAGCCTGCTGCCTTTTTTATTTCATTGAATTGCTCTTGCTGCATCTTTAGAGATGCTTCACTGGGAATCTCTCTGCAGGAGAATCTCAGAGCCAGTTCTTCAGCTTGTTTCCAGGACTATGAATTGTCAGAGAATTGTGGTGCTTGTACTTCTTAAACTTCACACGTGGCATTTCTCCATCGACACAGGGTAGAGCATTTCCTCACAACAAAGCAGCTCTTTTCTCCCACCTTTTTTGCTTGTGGAACAGCATCCCAGGGAAAAATACTTCTTCAGCAAAGTTGAGAATTGAGATTGAGCTGTGCCAGTTTAAAATAAATGGCTGATGAGAACTCACACAGGCTGTACCTGGAGAGTTGCACACACATCTCTCCTGTTGTGCTGTACTTCACCAGGTGTGCAGTGTCCTCCAGCACATGGAATAGAGCCTGGGAGACCAATGGGGGAACCTCTTGTGCAAGGAAGGCAGAAGCCCAGAAACAGCTCAGTGCTCAATTCCTGTGCTGAAGGGTAACACTGGAGTCCTCTCATTAGATGAGATATTAACTATTCTTCATCCTGGTCAGGAAATGCCACTTGTGCCATCCTGCCCTGGCTCTATCTTCAGTGACTTCTGCCCATTTCCTGCAGTCCAGCTGGGTGGAGTTGCCAGGATTGTCACTGGGATCATCCAGGTGACACTGCTAAGACAGCAGAGTCATTGCTGAGTCTCTGCCTGCCTTTCTGGGCATCTTCCTCCCATCTTCTTGTCCTGGGCTCTTTCCTCTCTTGGCCTGACCTGCTGGAATTGTGAGAGACCCTCTGGCACACGTGCAGAGGGCTGGGGATTGGTGTGTTCCTCTTGCCAGATGATTTCTGGTTGACACTGCCAGCAAAACACCAAGCCAGTTTTTTAGTGCCTATTACAATTGCAGTTCTTTATTTTAGTTCTTGAAGTATTTCAATTTTGCAGACAAACATTATGGAAATGGTTGAATATTCTAACACAGGGTTGGCAGAATGCTCTGTCACGTGTCCCTTGTGTGTGCCCAGAGGAGTGAAAGCAGAACATTCCCAACATCTCGTGAGCAGTGAGTTCATCTGGACAGTGTCACTTTGTGAAGGAGACCAAAATTAATGTGTCAAATGCCTGTAAATGCTGCAGATAATCTATAAAATGGCCAAAGACTGATAAAAACGGGTTGTGTACAATAGGCACTGTCATGTTCTGAAGTCCTCTCGCAGCCAGGGCGAGGTTGAGCTGTTCTGTGCTGGGGCAGATTTGTGCTTCCCGAGGCACTGCCTCAAAGGCTCTGAGTTTGGCTGACAAGGAGATGCTGCAGGCTTTGAGAGCTGTTGGTGTGCTCTGCCTGGGTGGATCATCCAGCCATGAGTAATGTCCTTGGATCAGCTTGAAAGGTGATAACCCAAGTCATTCCACACTCCCCAGCTGTGGGGCACCACTGCAGGCCCTGGTGAGAGCTGCCACAGAGGAGCCAGCCTGGTGCTTGCCTCCTCCCCATGCCTGAACAAGCTCCAGCTCAAAGGGCCTTCTTTTGTTTCCAGAATTTCTGATGGTTTCGGTTTTGAACCTCAAAACCAATTTTGCTTGTTTCAACAGGTTCCCATCTCCTTTGTGGACCGTGTCTATGGGGAATCCAAACTGGGAGGCAACGAAATTGTCTCCTTCCTAAAGGGGCTCTTGACCTTGTTTGCTACAACCTGAGAGTTCATCCTAAAGTAATTTTGTTAGACAAACATTTTCTGATGTCTGTGTAGATTTAAACATATAATGGCAAAAGCTTGATTATTTGTGTGGTGGCCAGGAGACCTGCTATGACCTAACAATTAAACACCATCAACAATAAATCAAACATTCTGCAGCCCAGAAGGCTCCTTCCGACAGAAATGGACTGTGTGTTAAACTAAAAATTAATAAAGGCTAATGCTTTTCTATTTTTGTAAGAATAATTGTAATAAAGAACACAAAGCTAAATGATCTTTTGCATTTGGAAATGAATCATTATTCAGCAGAAGCTAAGGATAATTTTGAAATAAAGACAAGCAAGGACCAAAAAACCCTGGAATGTGTCCTGTCTTTGTTCTGTGGTTTGTAGATATTAATTTAAATAGGTACTAATGAGTGTCCTTCCTTTCCCTCAGCACATGTACACTTTGTCATGAAGCAGCTCCAAAGAAGTGCTCGTGGCTGGGGCAGTTGAAGAGAATTCAGAGCTCAGTGGTCTGTGCCTAGACTGGGGAGAAGGAATATTCCTTGGCTAGGAAAGGGAGCCATGTGCATGGAATAATTCTGTATTCTGTGTGTTTGTTCAGAAGCAGATGAGTCCCTCCCCTTCCCTTCTTTAGCAACTAAACCCATTTAGAGTCTGAAGTGGGACCTCACCAGGTTTAGGGGAACAGAAGACCCCATTCACTCAGGGAAGATAGTGCAGAAAAATCAGATTTTCCTGATGTCAAGTTCTAGTTTGCAAAGTGAAGGCTGTAGTTGCTCCAGATCCTGAGGAAGGAAGTACAAACAGAGCAATGCAAGTTTTTGTTTTATTCTGGCCTGATAGAGCCAGAACTCAGAAATGATGAAGCTCTTGCAATCAGATGTGCAATGGGGAGGAAGATGAGATTATTCCAATAATGGCTTTATATATCTATATTAAAAATATTTTTTTTTTGTGGATACCTGTGGAGTCTGTGGACACCTGGATCAGAAAATTAATGGTGGGACAGGGGAAGCAACAAGTATCTTAAAAATGCTGCCTGTTTTGCTCATGTTTGTCTGCATTCCTTTACACACTAGATGCAGTTGTTAATGTTAGAAAAAATGTAGAAAGTCTGTAGATAAATGATAAATTTATATTTCACAGTCATCACATTGATAAAAATGATGCAACAAAACTTGGAATAAAGGTTATTTTCTAGTGGACAGCTTTGGAGCTAGTCCTCTGTTCTCTAGTGGGACTGTACAGATTCTGATCCTTTCTTCTTTGCTGACTGCCCAAAGCAAATGCTACAGATGGAATTTGCTTTCATATAATAAAAGATGCAGATTTTGAATCCACATGTAACTGGATCACAGTGACTGAACTGTACATTTTGTGACATTTGCCTGTACTTTTTCAGAAAATTATATACAATTTCATTGGCTGCAGACTAATCAGAGCAATCATGTACACAGAAATACATCTCTGGATTTAAGGGTCAGTGAAATCTGCAGTAAGTAGGTTTTATCTATTTATATCTCATTTGAAGGTTTCATAGGAAAAAATCCTTATTTTAAGTTAAAAATAGTTAGAAAATTTTTAATGACCAAATAATGAGGGTTTAGATTTTTTTTTAATTTACATAATGCTGATCATTTCCTGGAATGCAAATTAAGCCTCATGAAGTTCATCTTTTCCTCATTTTTATGTAGGGATATATAACTGAAGTCCAGTGTATGAATTATTCATCACCTGACTGTTGTGAATTAGGGTTCAGCTTTTAGAAGGTCCATGGCTACTTTTGTAATGATGAAAATTACCTGGTAGAATTCCTTCATTTATGGATGAGATCACGTTTGGAGGAAGGTGCTTGCACATATCAGTCAGGGGCACAGTGCAGGAGCATTTTGTGTGCTGCAGTGTGTGAAAGTTTGGAATGTGACAGGGCAGTCAGGTTTCAGGTAAATAGGTGACATTTCTCACTATGCTTAAAGGTGATGGATTGATCAAGAAAAAAAGTGCTATAAAGGAACAAACCCAAGGGCTCCATGGCATCAGGACATGAGCAGACACCACAATAGTGCCTGAAATTAGAAAAACTGGGCTCAGTCTGCACCCACCTGCTCCAGGAAGCTGCTCTGAAGGAAGTAATCGATGGATCCCATGGGCACAGGAAGCATTAGGAACATCCAGGGTTTCCTGCCTTACTGGGATCTGCACACACAGACATTTCACCACACACACCATGGAAACCATTTGGCTTTTCCTAGCAAAAGAAAGCCTTGTGATCTTGCTGTTCTCAAAATGTTAGTAACAGACTAGAGTGGAACAGCACTTCTATAATCTTTAAGGATCAGATGCTTGGAACTCCATATAATGTCTTAAATATTCATGTACTAGGGATTTATATAGTGGCATTTTAATTCTCAGTTCCTTAATACCATTGCAATACTCTCCTTGCCTTGTTTTGGCCGCCACAAAACACTGACTTGACATTTACTGAGAATTTTTCATTTTATGTCCTTGGCTTTACAGTTCCACATAAATCAGCTTTTCTTAATTACATCCATATTCATTTCCTAGGAAGGCACAAATACTCTGCTAATGCACTTTCTCTATTATACTTTCTCAGGAATCTGTGTCTGCAAGCACTCAATCATCTGGCAGGAGCAGGAGCTTTAATTGCTGCTTGGCTCCCATCAGTTCAGAGCAGGGCTGCAGCACGCTGCACGCAGGGGAGAAGGTAACTCACGTTTGGCACTGTGATTTCCCTGTCCCTGAGCGGGTTTAGGGGGTCAGGCACAAGGCCCAGCAGTTCGGTCCCTGTGACCCAGGATGGTGCTGAAGCTGGGACATCCACTCAGAGCCCAGGTTCTGCTTATTTCTGTTCTGAGATGTGAATCCAGAGTCAGTCCCAGATCCCTAGCTGCTCTCTTTGGTGAGGATTTGTCTGCTCTGAGGTTCAGGGGAGTCAGCTTCACTTCTGCTTTGGGTTTTTGACAAAATCTGAGACTTTAACCTCAGCCTGCAATACGGATGAGCCTCACTGCCAATATAAACAACACTACAATCAAATAGATTTTCCAGTGGACTACGTAGAAATCCAACTGCAAGGCTCCACAACCTTCTGCATATCAACAGTAAAAAATAATGATGACTAATCAATAATATTTATTTGAGGGCCTGTCAGGATCCCAAGTACAAGCCTGGATGGGAATCTTGGCAGAGATGAATTCAGTGACAGATTGCCTGCTGGGTTCAGTGCAGGGATGACTTCAGTGACACATTTCAGTGCTGGCATTCCAGAGCTGAGGCAAGTGCAGATACCAGGATCAGCAGGAGCAGGGGCTGTGCAGGGGCCAGGACTGCTTATCAGCCCCTTCCTTGCTGTGGAACATGTTTATTAGCTCCCCTGGGCCATGCTGCAGGAGCCACAGGGCAAAGAGAGAAACTAGTGCCAAGCACAGCAACCTCGAGCATCATCTCCTCTGTTCCTGCCACATTTTACCCTCTCTCTCCAGGCATTGTGGCAATTAAAAACTTTCTTACAGACTGATTGTTACTGTTCAGGGGGAAATATATTGGAACCAGAGGGAGAAAAACGAATTGCACCTTTTAATCCAAAACTAGATCTGAAAGCTCAGCCATTGAGAGGGATTTCAACAAAGCAGAGAGCATAAAGTGGGAAGTTGTCCCTGAACTGACTGTTCAACAGAAACTGGCACCAGTGCTGGCAGGTGTCTGAGCAGCACAGGAGCTGGGTGGCTTAGTGGGTCTTAAAGATCATTGTGAGATCAGTGGTCCTAATGCTGATTAACTTACTTGTATTTATTATATAATTAATTAGGTTGTGTGTAAAACCATCTATAGTTGTCCTAATTATTTTGTATTTGAATAAAACCCAAGCATGACACTGCTCCTGAGCTAGTACTAGGATGAATGTGGGCAGTTTTGACCTGAAGCAGCAGCACCACACATGTGCAATTAAACCTATTCAGCTTGGGAGTGCTAATTGTCTCCCCTCCGGTGTGAAGTGCTTCGTCTCTTATAATGCAGCGATTTTACTGATTTTTCTAGTGGCTGTATTGTGAGAAACAATACCCACTTCTGCAACAGAAAAAGTAGATTAAGACTATTAGCATCAACTTCTGTTTAATTTTGTTCACTCTCTACACATAGGAGAAAAATGATATCAAGATTCCTTTTCTCCTTCTTCCCCACTGCTCGAATTTAACTTTACCATCAATCTTTTCACACAAACTTTGTAAATTCTCATCTTTCTTCCCCAGCTCTCTGTTGACAGCTGTCACACTGCAAACCAGCACAAGAACTCTCCTGAGCTGAATGAGAACAAGATCTTGTCCATCATTCAGGACTGCTTTCACACCCCTCTCATCCTTCCCCCATTTTCCCAGCCCTGCCATTGCAGATTTTACCCCGGGGCAGGCAGTGGCTCCCGCTGCTCCAGCTTCTGCTGCCACGTCTCCCTTCCCTCCTGTTCTCTCCCCAGCCTAAAAACCTCTGCCTGCACCACCCCTCTTGTGCACTGAGCGTTTCTGCCTCCCGACACTCTCCTTTCTATCTGGGTCTAATTTCACCCCCTCCCAGGCCAAACTCCAGTTTCTAAACTCTTCTCAAATGGTTTTCCACACTGTAATCATGGACTGAGTACCAACATCATGGCTGGCAGTGTTTCCAGCTGGAAACTCCCTGATATTGCTGCTCTGGGGGAACTCTCTATCCACCTCTATCTCCATCCCAACCTTCTCTTACCTTGTCCTCTGATAAGTATGTACAAGATACAAATTTACTCAGATGCCTTCACTTGCTCCCAGAATGCAGGGCAGGGAATGATGCCCAACAGCCTGTTCAGTTCTCTCTGGATTCCAGGTTTCTGTGCTTGAGCTGTTGTGTCCCTTGCAGAGATCTTTGTGCTGTGTTCACTCCCTTAAATACCTCTCAAGTATCATTCCTATATCCAGCTGCACTATCATGTCCCACTACTCCCAGTTCCTCCAACCTTCAGACACTCCTGCTTACTCCAGCCCTTAGAGTAGGTCTGTGGGTGGTTCTTCTGCAGCTGTTGTATTTTTTGTATTAAGTGATGGCTAAAAAGTGGTCAGTGGCAAGGCACAAATAAAATAGTGCTGAAATAGGAAGGTGCTCAGGTTTGGGGCTGTGTATTTTAGGCAGGAGCAGACTGGCTCAAGCAGCCATGAAGTCAACTGAGAGATTCTGAATATGGTGCTGACTTAGCAACGTTTCAAAATGTTTCCCAACATGCTTCAATAACATGCTTCAATAATTGTGCCATCAGAGGAAAAGTATCTACTCTTGGAAGGCAGAATTATGTTGTTATAGGAAAACCAAACGAGCTCTCTTTGCTTTCCTTCCTGGAGACAGATTCCACACGTGTCTCAGGGAGCTCTCAAAGTACCTCAGTTCTAGGGTCTCCTTAACACCAAAGCACCTAACCCTAACCCTAACCCAAAGCACCAGCTTTGGGTTTAAAGTTTTGTGTATTTCCTGGTTTTTTTTAATTTATATTCCCATGTAAAAGGATTTTGTGGCTTCCTGACTCTTATGACCACTGATGTGAAGATGCCATGGGAGCACCCACTGAAACCCAGCTGTGACTTGCAGTGACAAGCAGGGGATTTCTATGTCCCACTGAGCCAGAAAGTCCCAAAGCAGCCTCAGAGACACAATAAAATGTCACCAAAGTCTTCATAAACACTAATTCAGTGAATTGTGATAAACAGCATGTACAGATTGTCAGGACACCAGTCACCTGAAAATGCAAGAGATCTTTAAGTTACATGAAGTCTAAAGAATTGGTGACAACTTTTCTCTGCTTCTATACTTCAGGAAAGGAATCAAATTTCCTTTCTAGCACTGTGAGGCTGAGCCCCAGTGTGTCACTGAACCAGAAAGGGTGTGAACACTGAGGATGAAGGGAATTACACTTTACTTCCTCCTCCAAGTGCTTGTTTCTTTCTGAAGTAACAAGAGCCATCCATCCCTGCCACTCCTAGAGGGCTTTTTAGAATTCATCCTCGTTTGTTGAAGAGATCTTGAGCAGTGTCGTGAGCCACAAGGAAGAATTGCATGTGGGGTCTTGTCCCGATCCAATGTTCCTGCTGCAAAATGGGATGTCCAGTGGCTCTGCACAGGCGTGTGTAAGCACACGTGCACAGGGCTCACCAGAAAGATCGCAGCCCTGCCTTTGGGCGCTGCTTGTTCTCAGGGTGTTAACCCAAAACGTGAAGGCACACGGAGGGATTCCTGTGCAGGGCCAGTTGTTGGACTCAATGGTCCTGGTGGGCACCTTCCAGCTCAGCACATTCTGTGGTTCTGTGAGGAATTTGGATTTCAGAGCGTGGCAGCGCACAAATCACACAGCTCCTGTGTGGCCTCACAGAATTCCCGATCAATGCCACTGTCCCAGCCCATGGCACGCTGGGCAGGGTGTCCCAGCGAGGCTCCCTCATGGCCATCGCCTCACACGACGCCTCCTCCCCTCCCTGGGCTGGGCCCCCCAGCCCCGGCCAGGCTGCGATGGGCACAAGCCCAGAGCCAGAGCCAGAGCCAGAGCCAGTCCGGCTGGGAGGGGCCCGATAGCTCAGGCGGTGCCAGCTCCCCGCTCCAGCAGCGCCAGCCCAGAGCACATGGCACAGGACCGTGTCCACACCGTTCTGGAATGAGACCCCGCAGCCTCTCCGGGCTCTGCTCAGGGCTGGCACTGCCCAGGGCAGCAGCTCTGCCTCCTGTGCAGGGGGAATCGCTGGGATCAGTCCCTGCCTGTGGCTCTGGGGCCATCGGTGGGTCTGGAACAGAGCCTGGGCCTGCTCTGACCCCCTGCACCCAGGGAGAGACACAGACACAGCCAGGGCTGAGGCCCCTCTCCCTGGGCTCCTCTCCAGCCTGAGCAGCCCCAGCTGCCTCAGCCCTTCCTGAGCACGGAGATGCTCCAGGCCCTTCAGCATCCTCGCGACCTCCGACGGATGGGCACGGCGGGCCCGGGCTGCCTCGAGGCCGGGTGGAAAGCCCGTGGGGCCGGCTGGGAGGCCCGTGGGGCCGGGCGGGGCTGTCCCGGGGCCCGGGTGGGCGGCCCGGACCCGGCCCGGGCGCTGCCCGGAGGCGCCGCCGCCGCCGCACGAGGCCCGTGCGCGCTCCCGGGGCCGCCCCGCGGTCACGTGCGCGCCCCCCGCGGTCACGTGCCCCGCCCCGCTCGCGCCCCCGCCCCGGCGGCGGCGGCCCCTCAGGACGGGATGTAGTCCCGGCCGGGGGCGCGGCGGAGGGATCCCCGCGCCGGACCCAGCCGCAGGGCGCGGCGCCTCCTAGCGGGGCCGGGGTAGATCCCGCCGCCGTCGCCGCCGCCGCCGCCATGGCCGCGGCCGCCCCGGTGCGTCCCGAGGGGGCCCCCCCGCGGCGGGGCCGTGTCACCGCCCGGTGCCGCGGGAGCGGCGGGACCGGTCCCGCGGGGACCCCCGGGGCTCCCCCGCCCCCCCGGGGCGCGGCCCCCTCCCCTCCCGCCGGACAATGAGTCCCGTATGCTAATGAGGGTCTGGCGTCACTTCCGCTCTTTCTCGGCCGCCATCTTGGCCCGGGCAGGCTCTGGGCAGCGGGACCCGGCTGTATTGTCTGAGGGGCCCGGGCGCTGCCCCCGCCCGCGCCCCCGCCCCGGGCACCCGGCCCAGTGACCGCCGCCCCCGCCCCCGGGGCCGCTCCGCACCGCCCGCCCCGCACACTGCACCCCCCCCCCCGTCATTTCCCCCTTTGTCTCCCCCGCGCCGCCGGCGGCTCCGCTCCGCCCGCCCGCCCCGGGACCGGGCGGCGCCGGGGAGGGTCCGGCGGCCCCCCCCGCCCCAGCCCGCCCTCGCTGCGAGGAGAGCCCGGTCAGGTAGGTGCGAGCGCGGGTCCGCGGTGCGACCCGGGCGGGGACAGCGCCCGACCGCCCCCTCCCTCCCCCGGGCATCCCGCGCCGTGCCCGCCGCCCTGCCCGCCGCACCGGGCGTGCGGAGCTGGCAGCGGCCCCTCCCCGCCCGCACACATGTTGAGGAGCCCCGGCGGCTGCGGGGACCGCGGCGCTGCTCCCTCCCCGCCGCCGGCCCCGGCCGCCTCCCTTCCCTACACGGACGTGTCCCGGCAGCCCGAGGGAGCGGGACCGCTTGCTGCCGGCCGCGTCCGGCATCCCGGTGTGCAGCTGCACCGGGCCCCGCCGGCGGAGTTGGTGCTGGAGCGGCGCCGGGGATGCGATGAATGGGAGCAGCCCAGGGGTCCCTGCCCGCGGGAAAAGGCGGGATCCGCCGCTGCCATCCCGAGCCGCAGCCGCGGGATGGAGCGCCGTTGCCTCACCCATCCCTGCCCCGGGCCGCAGCTACCGACACCCGGTGCTGAGACAAAGGCGGGGGACACCAAACCCGGAGCCCGGCAGCCGCACCGGACAGATACCCCCGTGCCACGCACCCCCTTCCCGCGGCGGCTGCAGCCCGGGCGGGGGTTCCCAGACAAGTGGCAGTGCGTGCGCGGTGCCGGGGGCTCGGCGCACCCCCGGTGCCTCCGGGCAGCGGCCGCGGGCGTGACACCCCCGGCCCCCCCGAATGCGCCGCAACCCGGCCGGGGCGCTGCGCGGCGGCAGCCGGCAGGGGGCGCCCTGCGCGGCGGGCACCGCTGCGGCGGGGGGCGGGGGACGGAGCGGGCACCGGGCGGCTCGGCCCGGGCTCTGGGCTGCTGTCACCGCCCGGCCGAGCTCTGGGCTGCTGTCACCGCCCGGCCGGGGCTCTGGGCTGCTGTCACCGTCCGGCCGGGCTCTGGGCTGCTGTCACCGTCCGGCCGGGCTCTGGGCTGCTGTCACCGTCCGGCCGGGGCTCCTGTCACCGCCCGGCCGGGCTCTGGGCTGCTGTCACCGTCCGGCCGGGGCTCTGGGCTGCTGTCACCGTCCGGCCGGGGCTCTGGGCTGCTGTCACCGCCCGGCCGGGCTCTGGGCTGCTGTCACCGCCCGGCCGGGCTCTGGGCTCCTGTCACCGCCCGGCCGGGGCTGCTGTCACTGTCCGGCCGGGCTCTGGGCTGCTGTCACCGCCCGGCCGGGGCTCCTGTCACTGTCCGGCCGGGCTCTGGGCTCCTGTCACCGCCCGGCCGGGGCTCCTGTCACCGTCCGGCCGGGCTCTGGGCCCCTGTCACTGTCCGGCCGGGCTCTGGGCCCCTGTCACCGCCCGGCCGGGCTCCCAGGCCCGCTGGCTGTCCCGACTCCGGGAACGGGGCTGCAGCCCTCGCTGTGGGGCGAGCCTCGAGGGGCTTTGTCTGGGACCGCAGGGCAGAGCCCCCGGAACTGGGCGCTGCCAGGTGTTGATGGTTGTTGGGTGTATTTAGGCCGTTTGGTAGGTCAAAAAGGTTTGCATTCGTTATAGAGAAAGCCCCCTTTTTCTTAAGTTGTGGGGTTTATCTCCCTAGCTGTGTTTCTATTTATTTTTGCTGCTATTTTCTATTTCTGTTTGGAGGTCTGAGGTAACAGAGGCAGAGGATTCCCGCCTGTCAGGGTAGCACGGACCGACCTTAGCTGGCTGCTGTGCCAGCAGTGTGCCTCAGCAGTGCTCCCTCCTGCAGGGTCTCCTACTTGGAAAACTTTCACTTCAGGACTCTGCAAACTCATAATCACAAGTTGTCATCCTTCTAGGTGAGAAAGATGGATCAGTCTGTTTAAGAAACAGAAAAGCCTTTTTTTTCCTGCTTTTAATAACAAACCAAACCAAAGCTTGGTTCCTTTGCAGATGTGCAGTTGCAGATGTTGGGCAGTAATTTGATATCAGTAGATGAACATCTACCATGGTATGTGCTGAAATCTTAAAGGAGACAACAGAAGAGAATTGTTAAAAGAATTACATCAGATGCTGATGAGTTGTAACATAATGGTTACCTTTTCTGAAGATTATTACAGCAAATATTTCCACCTTCAGTCTAGCTAGAGATGTCCTTTTTGACACACAATAAATAACCTGTTCTCCAAAACTGACACTAAGCTAGATGGTTTTGCACTGTTTTTGGTGGTTAGCTGCCCTTTGCTCAACTTAGCATTATTTCTTAGCTAGCATTCAAGAGTGACTTTTTGGTATCCAACAGACATGAGATGCTCCCAGGGGACATCTCTGAGATCATTGAAAACTAATACCGTTTTAGTGCCCCATTACTAAAAGTATTTTTTTTTTTTTTTGAATTGAAGTGCTGGTCCATCAGAAGGGTTTGTAGAAGGCATCTCTTTAGGTTAGCACTGTTTCTGCTTCAGGGTGTGTTGTCATGAAGAGCCTGCAGTGCACTTGTGTTAGGCTGAGGGAGGTGGCTGCTGCTGCTGGGTGTGCAGGGGAAGGTGAAAGGTGACTCCTTTGCCTGCAGGTGAGACAGACCTGGAGTCACAGTTGGCAGTGAAAAGTCTTCACGGGAGAGGAAGACTGAGGAGGAACTTCCTGACTGTTTTGGAGAGTTCATGCCCTGCGGCGTTCAGCATCAGCTGCACAAGCACAGCCCCCAGGAAGGTGTGTGTGCGCCTCAGGCTGAGAGCAGGGACGGGATGGATTTTCTGTGTGTGCAGGGCAGAAGTTGCCAGTGGTCAGAAGTTCTCCCTGCCAATAACAACACAGGGGTCCCTGTTCTTGCCACAGTTTGTGGGTTAAGTGTGAACTCTCACTTGGTGCTGCCCAAGTCCCTGTGCTGTTCTGAGCACTGTGAGCTGGAGGGAAAGGCAGGACACTGTTCTGGGGCTGCTCACACACTTCAGGGTGAATAACAGCTGATTATTCCCAGCTCAGCTTTGCCACTCTGTAATAACATAAATACTGAAAGTAAACATTGAAGTTTACAGTAGAATTCCTGGAATACGGAAATGTATCAGAATCTTATCAGTAGTCATAAGAGATATGGTCCAAATATGTATTTTATAGCTTGTTATTAAGATGGCAGCTGATTTGATTGATGCAAAGAAAGAAATTGAAACAAGTGATTTTGTGGAAGCAAAGATGGTGCTCCTGGGTTGATGTGTTTGTTTTGAGGTAGCTGCAAGTAACATTTAGCAGCTTCATAGGAAATGTGTTGGGGTGGTTTTTGTGGGGTTTTATTTTCAGAAAGGGAAAGTCATCTTTGCTCCACTACTTGAAGTGTTTAAGGGAGACAAAATTCTGTCTGGGAATGAACAAAGCAGTATCAGATCTGAGGAGGACTAGTGTAAAGACTGTGGGAGAGGTGCCAGGAGAGGCAGGGAACAGCTCTGGGGCTGCAGCTGCTCAGTGTTGTTTCACAGGTGCCACTGGAGCTGCTCTACCTGCATGGGTAAAATTGACAATTTTTTAAAAGTCATTAGTGCAGCTGAGATTGTACATTAGTAATGCTACATGTAGCAGGATTATTTTCTTTAAGATGCATGCACCATGCTTGTTTAAAAAGGCAGCAGCTGACTATGCTGGCCTGTATCTAAACAAGCATCACACCAATTTTTTTGTTCTATTGAGTCAAGAGCTGCTCTGTGCCCAGATTTACACACACACACACATATATATATATATAGGTAATGGTTCCTATGAACATAATTGTAACAGGATAATTTTTAATGTGGAGATAGTTCTGCTCATATAAATAAATCTGTTGTTAGTGGTGTTTCTTGATAGTGTAAGAGATGGAGATGACAATGAAAGGTGTCTGAGTCTCTGCATTGGAAAACAAGAACTCTTGTTGATGTTAATTTAGTTTTACTAAAAAGAAATCCTATACTTTCAGGATATGTGGGAGGTTTCCTTTGCCTCACCTGACACGTTTGGGAAGAATGCCCTTGCTCTCCTAGGCAGGATGGCCAAATTGGCCTGTTCCTTTGGAGCTTTCAGGAAGAACTGAAGTCTGGTTTAGAATCAGATGGGTGCTCCAGATTTGAATAAAGGCTTTGGAGAGGGTGTAACTCCTGTTTATCTACCTGAGGGCCGTGTGCCTCCAGGCAAGAACTGCATTGTTCAGAGCTTCACGGCAGCTCTGGTGTCAGAAGGCAAACTGGAGCTTGTATTTAGTGTCTCTGATTTCCCTGTAGTGCTCTTGAATGTGAATGAGGGTTGATGGTTTGGAGTAAGAATGGAGTAAATACCATTTTTTCTGCAGTGAGTCACTTTCAGTTACCGCCATTATATCCTTACTGGTTTTGTTTTGGTTTTTTTTAAGGTGGCATTAAGGATTATTTAGATGAAAACTGACAGTAGCTGTTGAGTCAAGGCCTGTGTAGTTGACCTTGTGGACACATCACACCTGCAGATGTATGCAGATCACTTGGCAAAAATCTTTCATTTAACATCTACTTCTCAAGTTGTATCTAAAACACTTAACAGTAAACAAAAATAAAGCAACTGTGTGAGCAGCTGTTCCCTGAGGGAGCACTCCCACTCCTCCAGGGCTGCAGGTGGAGGAAAGGGCCTCCTCTCAAGCCTGCCTTCACCTTTGGCTGTTTCTTCCCTGCCCCAGCTCCTCTCCCAGGTCTCAGCCAATGCTTTCTTTCACCCTGTTCTCCCTCTGTGTGCATTGATTTCTGATGGGACTCTGGCTCTCACAGCTTGTGCTCGTGCTGCAGCTGGGCCAAGGAAGCTGTTGGTGGTGCAGCTTCATAGCAGCAGCAGTCAGGGGACAAAATGGCTCTGGAAGTCTAAGTGGGCAAGATAGTGGTCTTAAAATGCTTTTTCACCTAAATAGTCAAACTCAAGTTTGTGATCTTTTTTGTTTTGTTTCCCATTGCTGCTGCTGTTGCTATGAAGCCCTTTGCCTTTTGAAGGCTCCTGAGGCAGATGGGAGCCAGCAGTAGCTGAGGTGGGCTAACACTGGAATGTAGGCAGGGACTGGAGCCCTTGGGAGCTGTGCTTAGACAGAGAGGGAGAGGTAAGAAATGCAGTGGAAGACTGAGCTGAAGCTCTTGTTTACAGCCTTTCCCCGTGTTGGAATGGCAGCGTTTGTGCCTCGCGTGTGTGAAGTGTAAGGCAAGGGAAAACAAGCGGCACCAGCCTCCTTCAGTGCCTATTTTTACCCTTGGAAAACTCAGATGCAGCCAGTTGGCGAGATCCCTCCAGTATCTGCTGGATCTGCTGTCTGAGACAGCGTGCATTGGCGGGGCTGGGGATGAGCTGGGGAAAGTATCCCTGTGCTCTTTTGTGTGCTGGTTTGTGTGCTGAGGGCACAGCAGGGCTGCTCTGCGCTCTGGGTGTGAATACCTGAGGGCCTGTGCCTGTGTAGCTGTGCCTGTGTGTGTGTGTAACTGTGTGTGAGTGTGCCTGTGTGTGTAGCTGTGCCTGTGTGTGTGTGTGAGTGTATCTGTGCCTGTATGTGTGTTTGTGTGTATCTGTGCCTGTGTGTGTGTTTGTGTGTAGCTGTGTCTGTGTGTATCTGTGTTTGAGTGTGTGTGTGTGTGTGTATATCTCTGTGTCTGTGTGTATCTGTGTTTGAGTGTATCTGTGCCTGTGTGTGTGTTTGTGTGTAGCTGTGTCTGTGTGTATCTGTGTTTGAGTGTGTGTGTGTGTGTCTGTGTGTGTGTGTATATCTCTGTGTCTGTGTGTATCTGTGTTTGAGTGTATCTGTGCCTGTGTGTGTGTTTGTGTGTAGCTGTGTCTGTATCTGTGTTTGAGTGTGTGTGTATCTGTGTCTGTGTGTATATCTCTGTGTCTGTGTGTATCTGTGTTTGAGTGTATCTGTGCCTGTGTGTGTTTGTGTGTATCTGTGCCTGTGTGTGTGTGTGTAGCTGTGTCTGTGTGTATCTGTGTTTGAGTGTGTCTGTGTGTATCTATGTCTGTGTGTATCTGTACATGTGTATCTGTGTTTGTGTGTATGTGTGCCTGTGCCTGTGTGTATCTGTGCCTATGTGTGAGTGTTTGTGTGTATCTGTGCCTGTGTGTGTGTGTATCTGTGTGTCAATGTATCTGTGCCTGTGTGTGAGTGTTTGTGTTTGTGTGTATCTGTGCCTGTGTGTATCTGTGCCTGTGTGTGAGTGTTTGTGTGTAGCTGTGTCTGTGTCTGTGTGTGTGGGAGCTGCCAGGGCAGGGCTGGAGCTGCTTCCTGCTGCCCCGGGGCTTGGCTGGAGCCCAGCACTGCTGTTTGGGTGAGGGAAGGAGCTGCTCTGCCCCAAACCACTCCTCTGGCTGTATCAGGGCTCTGCTCTGGCTGTTGACACAATGCTGATGTCAGGAAACATGACACAGAGGGCAGGGGACCATTTTCACTTGCAGTCCAATCTGGCTGCAGTTTCCCAGTCAGTGTAATCCAATCATAAATTACGTGTATATTGATTATTTGCTTTGTTCTTACACGTTTTACAGCAACCACTGTGCTGCTTTGTTTAATTACACAAATGTTTTTGTGAGCTTTGGATTGAAAATTTAAAGGTGATTCTTGATTTAATTTAAATGGTAACTGCTCATTCATTAATCATGCTTCTGTTTCTAAAATTCTTTTTATTCTGGGATTGCTCATGCTTAGCTACAGTCTAGATGAGGATTATTTTGGAATTATAGAGCATATTCATGCAGCTGTTTTTCCTGATCACTGAGGTGTGGATATCATGGTGTAAGCAAATAATATCCTTTGTGCTTCAATGATCTCCAGCCTGGATTTCAAATTTCTGCAAGATGTGCAGGCTTTATTGCATTTCACACCAAAATCTTTTAGAAATAGCCCTGAACAAGCCCGGCTCTCGCACTGAGGATGTGTATTGAATATTGATTGAACTGCCCATGTTGTGTGCATATAAACATTTATCTGTGGAGGTCTTGAACAGCCACAAAAGATATTCTCTAAGATGGCAGGAGGTGTGCAAGCATGATTCTGGAGCTATGAGTGTCTCTAATTCAGGATTTCTTGTGCCCTAGAGAATGAACATGATTTCAAAGTGCGTTTCAGAATGCACCAGAGGTTGATGTGGCCTTTATCAGGTGTGTTGAAAAGATCCCTCAGAAAACATTCAACTGCAGCTACCAGCATTCTTTACATACCTCAGCCTATATAATCAAAATCAGAAAATCCACCAGGAGTTCCCAGCAGAGCCTAGGGAAGCAGATTGTTCGTCAGAACAGAAATAAGGAGTTGGGGTTCCCGGAGCAATCAAAATTTGACCATTTTGTATTTCAGACTGGGGCACAGAGATGCCACAGTGCCCAGGACTCCTGCTGAACCGAAGTTGATGAGGAAACAGTTAATTCCTGAGTAGTTTTGCAGTGAGTGTCCACACCCACCAGATGGAGCTTCGGGCTCCAGTGGAAAATTCCAGAAATTGAGCAAGAATGAGAAGTGTGTGAATGACTTAGGAGATCCCTGTCTGCAGGACTGCAAAAGGTGGTTTTATAGCCTTTAAATAAAAAATGAATGGAGACTGAGGCGTGTCAGCCTTACTGATTCCTTTCACTACAACTGCCTTCCATAGTTCTTCCTTGGATGGCAGGTTGGGAGTTCTTAATGCAAGAGTCAAGCTGAGGCTAGGCAGCAAGCCCAAACAAAAAGGTATAAACCAGAGTTTCATAAACCTTTGCTGAAAATTGCCTGTAACCACTGAAACAGGATGTTAAACGTTTTTAGTCTCAGAATTTCCTCCCAAGGATAAGGTGGGGTTTTCTTTAGTACCACATTTTAGATGGACTTCTCTCCTGAGGCCATGTTTGTGTAGGATGCCCTGAGAAGTGGTGTGAAATGGTCCTTTTGTTTTGACACACAATTTCAAACTGGTTTTGGAAGTTGCTGATCTGGTCTCTGAAGTGGTTTTTAATGTTTTTAAATCCTTGGCTTTTTGGCAGAGGGGCTGTTAACAAACTGCCTGTGTGCCTGTGAGGGAGAGCTGGAGTGTGTGCTGTGCACAGATGGCTCAGGTCTTACAGTGCTTTGTCCAGGTAGCAGCCTGCAGCTGGGGCTTTCCATCAGTGTGATATCCTCAGCTCTAGAGCTGGGCTTTCCAGAGGGCGTCACTCGGGGTTTGTGTTGATTCCTCTTCTGTGTGCCCAGTCCTGTTTTGGGTACGCACCCGAGCGGGGGGGCTGGGGCTCACTCACAGCAGGCGCTGGCTCTGCACCCCAAATCCCGCTGGAGCTGAGCTGTGAGCAGCTGGAGCATCCCTGCTCCTGGGGCGGGAGCTTCCCGTGCAGGTGGGCCAGGGGCAGGGCTCTGAGAGGAGGGCTCTCAGCTGGAAGCGCCACTGTTACAAAACAGCCTCCCCAGGATCACAGCGCATGGCAAAGGAGCCCTCCGTGTCTGGCATTTCAGGTGTGCTGCTGAACTGCAACTCTCACTACCCTCCCAGGAGTGTGGGTGCACAGCCCTTGCAAAACTAGGCCAGAAATGCTTCAGTAAGGAGGAAAGGGAAGAGTCCTGGGGAAGAAAGTGAAAATTCTCAATGTCAGCCAGTGAGAGGTGTGCTGGAAGAGACTCTTCAATCACTCTCTCTGTACAGGGAGCAGAGAGAGTTAATTGCAACTCTTACTTTCAGGAGGGCTCTCAGTAGTTTCTGTTCTCCCAAATTCTCTCTTCTCTCTGATACTTCTATTCCTTTTTTCTGATACCTTTTTTTCTGTTACCTTTTTTTCTGATACTTCTATTCCACTTGCTCACTCTTCCCTGAGATAACCCTTGTGCTTCCCATCTATCACTGTTCCTTGCTCAGCTGTCTGGGAATTGTCAGGTCTCAGGGACAGGCCATCACTGTCCTCATGTGAATATAGAATATTCTACACCATCACACCACAGAGCATCATTTAACCTGCATACACAGAGAGGCAGCTTTTCTGTTGCTGTGGGAACCACAGGTTCATTTTCTTGCATATTTTCCCTGTATTTTAAGAGATTTCACTTAGCGTTGCACTACCAGCCTTCTCTGCAAATCTGTTTGGTGGCTGGCTTCTAGAGCAGGCTATGAAAGGCAGTTTGCTGGGCAAATTGTTAAAAGTTACCTTGTTTCAAAAGCAGCTGGAGTAGGGAAATAAAATACACAGTATCAAGAAACCAAGTCTTGTTTCATCTTGCCCAGGGAAACAGAGCTGCTGCCAGCTCTGATGTATGATTCTGTCCTGGGCTGTTAGGTATAAACCAGTAACTTCTTCAGCTTGAAATACTGGCACAATACTGGCTAAAATCAAAGACATTTGGATGACATAAGAAGCATGCCAGATGCTTGGGGATCCTTGTCAGCAGCACAGCACGGGGAAATGATCCTCAGTGTTTGGGAGACCCAGCATGGGATGAAGTACTTCCCTGAGCTCAGTGTCATCAGCCTGATGCAGTAATTGCCACTGATCTGCTCTCGAGGCTGATGGCTCCTCACCCAGAAGTGTGTTTGCTGCAGGGAGGACTCCCTGGGAGAGAGTTCATTTGGACTTGTTGGACACACACAGGGACACAAAGTCTGCCTTCTGGTCAGAAAATGATCCAGTGTGAAACAACATAACCCTTCTTTGGGTGGCTGAGGGAATGGGTGATGCTGTTAAGTAAAGCACACGCAATATTCCAATATTCAGGTTTGCTGCCATGTGAAGTAGTTTAAGAATGTTGTCTTTTTTAATTTCTTAAAATGTTGTAGTGTCTTGTCTTGGAAGTGTACTTGCCAAAGAAAAGCACTCTGTACTTGAGGCTGTTCTGTCTGAGTAATCAAGAGATTAAATCTAACAATTTATATTGCCTTACTCCCTGGCAGAGTAATTATTAATGACTCAACAAGTTTTGCTTTTGTAAACTTTAGATTTGGTCGTTTCAAATTTTGTGGTTCTAACGTTACCTGTTGCGTTTCCAGTATGTGCAAGGCTGACTTTCTGTCCGTGGCTGATGTCACTTGAAGAGGAATCAGTGTTCGCACAAAGTGTGATCATTTACATGCCATTTCCCCAAACTCCCCTCCTCTGCCAGGTTTAATCTTTAGTGCTTACCAGAGGAATGTGTGTCCCCAGGGCTGTGCCTGGGCCCTGTTTGATGTCCCATTGTCATGTAAGGTGGGACCTGTTTGTAGGGAGCCTCCCAGGCAGTGTCCGAGGGTGCCGGCAGTGTCCGAGGGTGCCGGCAGTGTCCGAGGGTGGTGGCCGTGTCCCTGAGGTGCCAGGACGCCGGCAGTGTCCGAGGGTGCCGGCAGTGTCCGAGGGTGCCGGCAGTGTCCGAGGGTGGTGGCCGTGTCCGAGGGTGCCGGCAGTGTCCCTGAGGTGCCAGGACGCTGGCAGTGTCCGAGGGTGCCGGCAGTGTCCCTGAGGTGCCAGGACGCTGGCAGTGTCCCCGAGGTGCCAGGTGCAGCTGTGCTGTGGTGCTGCTGGCTCGGGTGAGGTGCTCCTGGGGATGAGCCGCAGCAGTGCAGGGGGGGATGGAGTGTGAGGAGGAGCGTTCCCAGGCTCTGCACTGCTGGGTGTCTGACCTGGCTACCTGAGCTCAGTCTGAGCCCCGCAGAGTCCCCCAGCAGAATCGGCACAAACCTGGAGCTCAGACCTGCTGCAGCCCCAGCCGAGGCACGGCTGCGGTTCGTACCTGTCAATGTGACACTGCCCTTATCACGCCTCTTATCTCCTGTCTCTGCTCTCTGTTCTGTCCAGCAGGATATGAGCCTTCCTCTGTGCCCGGGCTTTGGGCTCCCCCAGGGGGTGTAACGGAGCCCTGAGGGGGCGTTCTGCAAGGAGAATTGGCTTTGGAGGCTTGTGCTTGAAACTTGTCCAATGAGTGTGAGACGCCCAAGCACCATTCATTTTGGAGGTAAATGCCTCTTCAGAAGTACTGCAGAGATGGGGAGGAGTAAAGATTTTCATTTGCCAAAGTATGGGCAAAAAAAGGATAGTTTTGACTGTTTGCTTCTGAGGTTTGGACATTTTGAACTTAAAGGAACACCAACTCCATTCTAGAAAAATTGAGAGGTTGGGGGGCTTTGGGTTCAATCACTCTGGCAGCTTCACTGCAGATTAATTGGTTTCCTAGTTTAAAATTCTCCCTCTTCTGTCGGTTTAAAACCATCAGAGGTGAAAGTGAAAGCTAGTTTAGACTGCAAGAGAGATGATTCTGGAATGCTAAACAAACTGGGGGAAACACCCTGACTTGGGATGGGAAAGTTCAAAGATCTGCAATTGAAGTTGGATGTCCCTTTAAGTTATTCCTTGGAATATGGCATTACTTATTTGAATCTCAAGTGAAATGTTTAATTTTGGAAATTCAGCTGAAATGCTCTTTATTAAGGTATTTTCTATCATTTGTCTATAAACTGATCAGTCAAAGTGAGCTGTATAAAGGGAGGGGAGGGGAGAATCCTGTGAAAAGATAAAACCAATGGGGGGAAGCCCCCAGCGGCAACCCAAACAGAAACAAATGAAAGAAAATACAACAATGACAGATTAAAATGCTGCTAATTGCCTTGGGTGGGGGAGGGAAAATCATTTGCATGATGTATTTCATGTTATTGTTATTGAAATTGAACCAGGTTACTGATAAAATTGTAACGATAATGTACATTTACAAAGTTAATGAGTTAAGTTTGCTCCAGTAAAAAGCAGTAATGTCCTGGCACCCAGCCCACAGAGAACTGAAACTATGGTACAGATCTGCGGTGTCTGGGTTGCACTGAGGGTGCTGATCCTGGGTTCCCGTTGCTTTTTGATTTTAATGCCAACTGTTACTGAGAAATATTTAATACCCAAACCCAGGCTGTCTGGTAGAGAGCTACCCACCCTTTTAATGAAGTAATATTTAGCATGATCTGAATTTTATGTACTAATGTGTTACCACACTGCATGAATTTTTTTTATTATGGTGTTTGACTCTGCTGCAGCCCTTCCCTTTTAGCATTATTATGGATATTAAGAAATTTGGGGTTGAATTATTGGAATGAAAGTCATGGGATCATGATACAGACCTAACAAAGGCAATAGAACAGAGTAGAGGGTTAAAGTGTGTGGGGTGGGATGTATTGTAGGGAAAAGGAACAGCTTTTAGAATAAGGGTTTGAAACATTGCTTTTTCTGTAGGAAAAAGATGGAGTATTGCATGCTGGGAACAAGTGCTTTCCATAAGGTAGCTAAATTTTAAAAGTACATTTGTTTCATTTTGTTTTAGGCTTTGCTTAAGTATTGTAATCTAGTAATTTTGTCCTTTCCGCAGTTTTCATTTTGATTAGACCTCTGCAAATCTTTCTTCAAAACTTAAAAAAAACCCAACCAAAGAACTCAAACCTGGCCTACAACTGCAGTTTTCCTTTTCTGAAACATTGCTCACTGTGTACAGAAAAAAATATTTAAAGGTTATCAATAATGGTATAAATTCTTCCGTGATTTCAAAATTGCAGGCACTAACACTTTTACATTTGAAAATGTGAATGTGTTGGGTGACTACAGAGAAACGACCAAAAGTAAATACAGTTTGTTAAATGAAGTCTCCATTGACACCTTTCTAGAAACAAAATGCCCCAAGCCTCAAAACACCAACCCCAAGAAGCCCCACCCCTCAGGAATGCTGTCAGCAGAAACTCCAAGTAAATAGTCTCATTTTTTTCCTTTGTTCCTGTGGGTAGCAAGACATAACACACTTGGAGGAAGTCTGGGTAGATGAGTCAGGACTTATTTCATTAACTGCAGTTAAATGTTTTGGCCAGGTTTCCCCAGGAAACAAAGCTTACACAATTTTTCAGATTGTGGCTTGTCTCCTAATCCCCCTTCCCTCCTCCCAGCCAAGAGAGCCATTTTCACCCAAAGTGGGTGGAGATGGAGGTCTGGAAAGAAAAATTAGCACCTTTAAGTTGGATTAAATGCACCTCTCCAGAAAGAGAGGGGACCGGTTTGAAAGTCCCCAAGATCCCTTCAGCCTCTGTCCACCCCCAGCCCGTTCCTCAGCAGCAGCAGCAAAGCCAAGGGGCTGCCAGAGGCTCTGGGGGAGGAGGAGCTGCAAGGAGGGGACAGAAATGCCACTGGCACTGCTCAGCCAGGGCTCCTGGGGTCACTGCCCGTGCTGCTGAGCTGGCCCCTGGAGCTGGCCTGACCCAGGGCCTGGCCGGGCCCAGCTCAGAGCGAGCCCAGGCTCGGGAGGGAAGAGGAGGAGCAGGGCACTGAGCAGGGCATTCATTGCCTGTGTGTTGTGTGAAGTGTGGAGCTCCGAGTGAGCTGGTGTGCCTGACTGAGTGCATGTCCAGAGTGCATTATTCCATGGATACGATGTTATTGCAGGTACAGCAGCAGCTCATGATGCCCCGTAAAGCTTTTCTTTCCCAGAAAGAAAAGCAGGCTCGTGCCAGGGAAAGGGATATGTTAAAAAAGAGGAGGAGGCGACAAGACTATCTCAAAAGAAGCGTGGAGCCGCAGAAAAATACAGAAACAATAAAATGGCACAGGGATGATGAGAAGAGGAGAGAAAATGAGCAAGTTAAGGACAAAGATATCAAGAAGCGGTGGAGACAGGATGAGAGAGAACGACGAAAGAATGTGGACGCTATGAATTGGCACAGGGAAGAGGAGAAATGGGAAAATGAGCGAGGTAAGGACCAAGGAGGCCAAGAACCAGCAAAGAAAGGAGAGGGGGAAGGAGCACGGAAAGGCTGGACCTTGTCAAGCAGCAGAGCATGATGAGGGGGAGAGGGGAAAACAGAGGAAGAGCAGTTGTGGTTTATAAGCATGCACAGAAATAACAGCACATAGTATCCTTTAGTTCAAAATTGATTAAAATCTGCTTTAATGACCTAGACTTCTTACACTGCTGATTATTTTAGTAAGACAAGATTGAGCTGAGTCACGATGGGACAGAACAGGCTGGGTTTGCACCTTGCTTATACAAATGTCTGTGTTGCACACTTGATCACACCTAATGCTTTGTTCAACAGGGTAGTTGGTAATTCTGGTTGTCAGATCACCAAAAAGTTCATGTTTTCTCAGTTTTCATAATAGGAATAAATGAGAACATTAGGAAGGGAAGGGTCAACCTCGTGTGCTTATAAGAGAAGGTAAAACTGATGCTATATTTCATTCTTTTTAATCATGTGCAAGAGGGTTGAAATCACTTCTGCAGTTTTATCCTGAGGTCACTTATTTAGTGAAAATTGAATGGAAGTGTGAATTTCATGGAATGCTTTTAAGAAACATTCAGCTCAAGAGATAAAATGAAGAAATTAGAAGCCATTAAGAAGAAATTCTTCCCTATGAGCCCGTGACAGAGCTATCCCAGAGAAGCTGTGGCTGCCCCATCCCTGGAAGTGCCCAGGGCCGGGTTGGATGGGGCTTGGAGCAACCTGGGATAGCAGAAGGTGTCCCTGCCCATGGCAGGGGGGAGCTGGATGGGCTTTAATGCCCCTTCTCACCCAGGCCATTCCATGATGATCTATGAAGGAGATCATCTCTTCCTAGGAGAATCTTGCTGAACAGCTTCAGCCAGTTAAAGCTCTGAGTACAGTGGAGGGAGGAAACAGCATGAATTTCTTACCTACCTACAGCAAGATACAAGAAGCACTGAAATCTCTTGCAAGACTGACACAAACCTTGAAGCTCAGCTTGCCAGTTTTCAGATCAGTTAGGATACATTGCACATGAGAGAATTGAGTTCTGAAGTACTTCAGTGGAGGGCTGGTAAAGACAGACTCTCTGAAGAAATGGAAGTTATTTCCAGAGGCAGCCCATTGCTCCTGCAGTTCCATCAGTGTGTGGCCCGTTTGGCAGTGCCCTGTGCAGCCTCATGGGCAGCCTCAGCAAGGAGCAGGCCAGAGAATGTAACAGTGTGTTAGGGAATGGACAGCTCTGGGGCCAGTTCTGGGGGGGAATAAGGCAGATAATTGCTGATAATGAAAAGTGCAGCATTATCAGACAAAACACTTGACTTAAACCTTTTCTCTTACTCTTCTTTTCCAATAGAAACTATGTTCCAACTTCCTGTCAACAACCTTGGCAGTTTAAGAAAGGCCCGGAAAACTGTGAAAAAAATACTTAGTGACATTGGTTTGGAGTACTGTAAAGAACATATAGAAGTAAGTATGGCACCTCCAAGGGTTAGAGCTAAAATGCTGCAGAGTTAGGGGGACAGGGAGGTATTTGTGTATGCCCTGGTTTTTGTTTAGACCTGTTTAAGTTCCACACAAAGTAGGAGTAAATTAGAAACTTGAGATACAATGTACCTGTAAACACTTCTAGAAACATTAGTGGTTACTGAAATCCAGGAATGCTGGAAGAACCAGGATGGGTGTGAGATGTTGGGGCAGAAATGGGTCTGAGGTTTTCAGGAAGTGTTTGTGCTGCAGCAGGTCCTGAAGTTACAGAATCACCTCTGTGCCTGGGTCAGGCTGACTCCATGACAAAGGTGAAACGCCAAAGAAATGCTTCATAAGATAATTTTTTAAATAAGAATTAGGAGCCTTGGACATCACACATTGCCAACTTTAAAAGCTTCCTGTGTGAAATTAATTAAAAGCCAAACAAAACCAATTACACAAAATAAATACCACACCACCACCATCAGAAAAAGCAGCCAAAAAACCCCAAACCCACACATCAGTTTGGGAACACTTTTCTCCAGGATTGCTTTTGGAATGAGATGAGTTTGTAAATAAGTGTTGGGCTGGTCAGGAGGATGAGTGGTGAAGATGTTCTGCAGGTGTTTTGTGATATGGAGAATATTCAGAGCTCTCCCCCTCCCAGGAGGTGCCCTGCAAACTCCCCTGCCCTGAGTGATGGTCTCTGCCTTGGGCCTTGCTTCTGACTCTCTGTCCTCTCTTCCCATCTTCCTTCTCCAGGATTTTAAGCAGTTTGAACCTAATGACTTTTATTTGAAAAACACTACATGGGAGGATGTGGGACTGTGGGACCCATCGCTTACAAAAAACCAGGTTGGTAAGAGTTTCACTTGACACTGAGGCTGGAGTGGGTCATGCTGAAGGGCATTTCCCAGACATGCCAAGAGCTTTTCCTGCAGTTTTCCTCACTGATTTTCAGGTGTTGGCAGCTCAAGGGGCAGCAAAAAGCTATGTGCTTTTTTTCTTACTTTTGTTAAGTTGTTCCTGGTGTGTGTCTCAGGAGCCTGGGTGCCAGTGCTGCAGAGCTGGTGGGTCCTTGCTCAAGTCAAACAGCTGCACCTTAGGAGCCCCTTCCCACCTGTTCCCAAGCCTAGCACAATTTCACCAACCCTCTGGCCAAAGGATCAACAACTTTATACAATTGGCAATGGGTCTTTCACCTTTCCTTAGATGTTTTATTCCTGATTTCCATCCCTTCCAAAGCTGTTTCCCTGGATACTGCTGCTTAGTGCAGGGTCACTGTCAGTGCGGCTCTGGGTCCCACAGGCTGTGGCCCACATCTGCTTTGGGCTTTTCTAGTTCTGCACAGCAGCCCAGTGACACTGGAAGTCCTGCTGTTGTGATGTTTCTGAGCCAGTAAAAAAAGAATTTTGAGTTGAGCCAGCACTGCAGGGAGGAAACAATGCTGTTGGTGCTGTCTTGTACTAGGTAACCCAGAATAAAAATTGCAATAGAAGAGGAGACAGTTCTTGTTGGTTGGTTGGTTTATTTGTTGGGGCCAGGCTCCACCAGGTGTGGGAAGCTTCAGCAGGTGGCCAGAGCAGATATTCCAGCTTCCTTGTGCAGTGCAGCTCTCCAGCTCCCTCACCTGTGACCTGTGTGTAGCTCGGTGCACAGGACTTGTTGTGACACTCAGGAGGAATCTCAGTAACTCTGAACTCCCTGTGTTACCCCAGCTGAAGTGCCAGGCTGCTGGTGGCTGTCCCTAAGGCCTGTGGCACTCCAGACTGTGCTACAGCAGTTGACAAGAGCTGCATTGGCACCGTGTTAAATGGGACAGAAGCTGCAGGCAAACTGCAAGGGTGGAATTCCCAAATTTTTGGTTCCTCATTTGAGATTGGTTTAAAAATCAGGTTTGTTCTTTGATCACAAGGAAGAGGCTTGGTGGCTTTAAGGGCTTGTGTAGCCTGTGTCTTGGTAAGCTTACATCCTTCTGTTCACCAAAAAAAAAAGTTTGGAATTCCATCTTTGCTATTAAAGTGTGTAATGGGTAAGGACACTGAAATAGCTGAAGTTATAGATGCATATTACATCTATCAAGTTTGGCAGATTCAGGTGGGCAGTATCTCATCTGGATACAGTCTCATTTCCTCAAACAGTCCTGCTTGGCTTTCCCCCAGAAAGGAGCTCAGCTGCAGGGAGGAGGCTTTTTGTGACCAATAGGGAAAGACACTTCTGACTCAGCCTCACCTGCCAAGGTCATGGTTAAACCCCTGAGGGCCCCCTTGGCACTCAGCACGTCATGTGTGTGTTCATGTGAGCAGCTTTTTAGGGGCTGATCTGCAGGCCAGAAATGGGAGAGAACTGAACTGAAGGTTTGAGACAGTGGCAGGGGGCTCGTGAGTGTTGCTCAGAAAGGTTGTGTAGAGAATACCATGGGTGTTACTTTGCTGAGAAGTGCAGTTGAATATTTAGTCTGTGCTCTGTTCTCTGTTCAAGGACTATCGGACAAAGCCCTTTTGCTGCAGTGCATGTCCCTTCTCCTCGAAGTTCTTTTCAGCCTACAAAAGCCACTTCCGGAATGTTCACAGCGAAGACTTTGAGAACAGGATCCTGCTCAACTGCCCCTACTGTACCTTCAACGCGGACAAAAAGACTTTGGAAACGCACATTAAAATATTCCATGCTCCCAATGCCAGTACACCGAGTGGAGGCATCAGCACTTTCAAAGATAAAAACAAACACGAGAGCCTTAAACCCAAGCAGGCTGACAGTGTGGAACAAGCTGTTTATTACTGTAAGAAGTGCACTTACCGTGACCCGCTCTACGAAATCGTTCGAAAGCACATTTACAGGGAACATTTTCAGCACGTTGCTGCTCCTTACGTAGCCAAGGGAGGCGAAAAGTCCCTCAATGGTGCGGTTCCGTTGAGCTCCGGCGCCCGAGAGGAGGGGGGTATCCACTGCAAACGATGCCTTTTCATGCCGAAATCCTACGAAGCTTTAGTCCAGCACGTGATCGAAGACCACGAACGGATTGGGTACCAGGTCACGGCAATGATAGGTCACACCAACGTAGTGGTGCCCAGATCCAAACCTTTGATGCTAATAGCTCCCAAACCCCAGGATAAAAAGCCTATGGGACTCCCTCAGAGGATGGGTGCCCTCTCTGCTGGCAGCGTCCGCTCGCTCTCGTCACAGCAGATGATGAACAGACTCACTATACCAAAGCCCACGTTAAATTCTGCAGGAGTCAATATGATGTCAAACGTTCACCTGCAGCAGAACAATTACGGGGTTAAATCAGTACCTCCCAGTTACGTTGGTCAGCCAGGGGGGAGGCTCAGCCTCAGTGGCAATGCACCTGTTTCTCTTTCCCAACAATCACAAAGCATGAAACAGTTTTCGGCGAGTGGCAATGGAAGGCCTTACACTCTGGGAGGGGAGCAGAGGTCCCAGGCCTCAGCCAGGTACTCGCTGCAGTCTGCCAACTCTTCCTCGTTGTCGTCGGCACAGCTCAAACAGGCGTCGCTGTCGCAGTCCCAGGCATCCAGAGCTCTGGGTCAGTCTGGCTCCAAATCCCCCGTGGCTGCTACAGGTCCTTCCGCTGTCAACACCTCGTCCACGCAGAAGTGGAAAATCTGTACAATCTGCAATGAGCTGTTCCCCGAAAACGTGTACAGCGTCCACTTTGAGAAGGAGCACAAGGCCGAGAAGGTGCCTGCGGTGGCCAACTACATCATGAAAATCCACAACTTCACGAGCAAATGTCTCTACTGTAACCGCTACCTGCCCACGGACACGCTGCTCAATCACATGCTGATCCACGGGCTGTCCTGCCCCTACTGCCGCTCCACCTTCAACGACGTGGAGAAGATGGCTGCCCACATGCGCATGGTGCACGTGGACGAGGAGATGGGACCTAAAACTGACTCCACCCTCACCTTTGATTTGACATTGCAGCAGGGCAGCCACACGAACATACACCTCCTTGTCACCACCTACAACCTGCGGGATGCTCCTGCCGAATCCGTAGCTTACCACGCTCAGAACACCCCCCCGGTCCCCCCAAAACCACAGCCCAAAATCCAGGAGAAATCTGACGTACCCGTCAAAAGTTCTCCACAAGCAGCAGTGCCCTACAAAAAAGATGTGGGGAAAACTCTGTGTCCTCTGTGCTTTTCGATCCTAAAAGGCCCCATCTCCGACGCACTGGCACATCACCTCCGGGAGAGGCACCAGGTGATTCAGACGGTTCACCCCGTGGAGAAGAAGCTGACCTACAAGTGCATCCACTGCCTGGGCGTGTACACGAGCAACATGACGGCCTCCACCATAACGCTGCACCTGGTGCACTGCAGGGGTGTGGGCAAGACCCAGAACGGGCAGGACAAAGGGACATCGTCCCGGCTGGGCCAGTCCCCGGCGGCCGCGCCGCTGAAACGCGCCTACGAACACATGGAGTTCCCCCTGATGAAGAAGAGGAAGATGGACGACGATGACTCCCCCTCTGCCTTTGAGGAGAAGCCTGAAGAACCTGTAGTTCTAGCACTAGACCCCAAGGGTCACGAAGATGATTCGTACGAAGCCAGGAAAACATTTCTTACAAAATATTTCAATAAGCAGCCCTACCCCACTCGGAGAGAGATCGAAAAGCTGGCGGCCAGTTTGTGGCTCTGGAAATCTGACATCGCGTCTCACTTCAGCAACAAGAGGAAGAAATGTGTTAGGGATTGTGAAAAATACAAACCTGGGGTGCTGCTGGGCTTCAACATGAAAGAGCTGAACAAAGTCAAACACGAGATGGATTTTGATGCTGAATGGCTGTTTGAAAACCACGACGAGAAGAATTCCAGGGTCAATGTCAGTAAGACTGTTGATAAAAAAATCAACTTAGAAAAAGACAATGACAGTTCCTCAGACAGCTACGAAAACCTAGAGGAGGAATACAGCGAGAGCCGCAGTCCCTTTGGCCAGCATGTCTCTGACATGGGTGGGAAACCCTCGACAGACAGCACAGTGCAGGACCCCCAGGACAGCTTAGCCAAGGAGATCATGGAGGAAAACACACTAGAGTCTCCAGAGAAGGCTGAGCAAAAACAAGAGGAAAGCTCTAAATATGAAGAGATGATTGCTGCTGAAGAGCCAACAAAACTGGTGGGTGACGTTTCAGACAGTGAGGGTGATCAGGATGAGCAGGATGATGCGGTGGAATGGAAGGATGGAGCTTCCCAGTCTGAAAGCGGGCCTGGCTCCCAGCAGGTTTCTGATTTTGAAGATAACGCATTGGAGGTAAAACCAGAGGTGTGGACAGATGAATCTTCCCAAAGTGAAGATGCCAGGAGCAGTAAACCCACTGTGGAGGCCAAGGGGGGTGGATCTGAAAGCGATGAAGAACAGTCAAAGTGGAAGAATCGTTCCTATGGAAAAGTAGAAGGGTTTTGGTCCAAGGACCAGTCGCAATGGAAAAACGCCTCCGAGCTGGAGGAGAGCCTGGCCAGCGAGCAGATGGAGTGGCAGAGCAGCACAATGGACAGCGAGGACGGCGAGGGCTTCGGGGCCGTGGGGGCCGAGCCCATGCACGGCAGCCTGCCCGGGGTGGAGCTCAGCAGCCAGCAGGCGTGAGCGGCCCTGGCCCGGCCCTGCGCGGGCACCGCCGCCCTCCAGCTGCTCCTGCTGCCCGGGCTCACGTACAGATCTGCCGGCCCAGGGGCTGGCAGCTCTGCTGGCATGAGCACAGAAACTTAATGTGAAAATGGATACGCTGGTGGCTCCAGAATGCACACAGAGAAAAGCAGAGGATTACTTTATCTGCATTTCCAACCCTCCGTTCACCTTGTCCATGTTGAGTTGTGTCTTTCCAAGAGGCCCCTCTCCGGTAGCGCCGTGCCAGCGACCCGGTGCCCTGTATAGCAGACTCTGGGGAAATGGAGTTTTCATGTATCATTCTGAATAGTTGAAATGTATATTTGTACAGTCTTTTAGACCTATTCAAGTGAAGCTTATGGAACTGTTCTTGTGTACCCATCATAGATCTGTTTCTCTTTTTTAGTGTTGCCCTGCTGTGTAATAAATGCTGTATCTAGTTTCCCTAGCAAAGCTTGAGACTGCTCTAGTATGAATTTTGACAGACTTAGTTTTTGCACATAACCTTGTACAATCTCCAACCAGAGGCCAGCAACATAAAAATATATCTGGGCTCTGTTGTATTATAGAATTTTCTTGTTCTGAATATCCTTGACATGACAACTGATGACAAACATATTTCAGAGCCATTTTCTGAAATCTTTTAAGCTAAAAAAGAAAAATCACATGCAAGAAACAAGTTTGCAGCTACTAATTTTGACACCTTTTAGATCTGTATAAAAGTGTATTGTGTTGAAGCAGCACACTGAGACAAAGTGCTGGGTTTGGATATTTAGTTTTATCTTTAGTTAACACCAACAAGGTGTTGTATTCATTTATACCATCTAATATATGACACACTGTTGTAGTATGTATAATTTTGTGATCTTTATTTCCCTTTGTATTCTTCATTTAAGCATCTAAATAAATTGCTGTATTGTGCTTAATGTAAATATTTGCTTTATTACATGCAAGTGCTCCATTCCTGGTTGGTAAATCCCACCTCACTATATTCATTCCTCCTTGTTTGCCTCTGTTTTTCCAAGTGCTCCCCAGCCCTGCTGGGGCCTCTCTGTTTAGTACTTACTGAATACTTATCTCCTTCAAGGTTATTGAGAATCTGCAGAGTAACTTGGGCCGAAATGTGTTGTTCCTGTTCAGTGCTGTAGAACACAGTTATAAATAGCATTGTACTGGTTTGCTTGTGCTGCATCCTGGGGAAAGGAGGTCTGTGAATTCCTGGATGAATGGAGATCTGATTTCACCTGGAAATTCCTCCCCTGAGTGTGCAGAGCACTGGGCCTGGGGGCCAGGAGGGCAGTGCTTTGGAATACTGACCCTTCCCACAGGGAAGGTAAAGGAAATCGAACACCAGAAAAACTGGAGCTGAGTTTGTTCAAACTGTGCTTGGTTTGGCCAGGCCAGGCCTGCAGTGTGGCCTCTGGGCAGGGACCTGAGGGGATTCACTGAGGGGACTCTGCTGTGATGAGAAAAAACTCTGTGCAGTGAGGAATTGCAGCAGCCTTTATCTGTTTAGCAATGACACAAACAATTTGCTATCCTTTTATCAATGTACATCACACTTCTCTCAGTACCTGCTAAGGTAATGTTAATATTAGCAAACTTTATAGTTAAAAATCAGATTGCAGTGTTCCGAAGTCCTGGGTGTAGTCAGTGAAAAGTAAGAGTGAAATTTGAACTCTTTAGTAGTGTTTCATTTGCCAGAAAATTCCAGGAAATACCATTTTATACAGTGATTAAATTAAAGGTCTTGTATGCAACCATTCTCTTACCAGGATATCAAGAAGGATGGAGGGTGGTTATTTAAAGTCTTGGTATAAACTTTCTAGTATTTCCAACCAGTTACTCTTCAAATCTGGCTTTGAGGCTGTTCACTGATTCCTCTCCAGATTTGAGGCTAACCACACTTTTGAGGAAGTCAGAAAGGGGAAGAAAATAGTTCAGTAAAACTGGAAGGACCTTAACCCGATGTGTGTAATTTAAGATGTGGTACCATGAGCTGGATGGGCTGGAAGTTACCCGCGTTTCACAGCCCCTCTGCAGTCCTGGGGCAGATCCCCAGCATTTCACAGCCCCTCTGCAGTCCTGGGGCAGCTCCCCAGCATTTCACTGCCCCTCTGCAGTCCTGGGGCAGATCCCCAGCCCCTCCTGGGGCAGATCCCCAGCATTTCACAGCCCCTCTGCAGTCCTGGGGCAGATCCCCAGCCTCTCTCAGCCCCTCCCGGGGCAGATCCCCAGCCTCTCTCAGCCCCTCCTGGGGCAGGTCCCCAGCCTCTCTCAGCCCCTCCTGGGGCAGCTCCCCAGCCCCTCCTGGGGCAGATCCCCAGCCTCTCTCAGCCCCTCCTGGGGCAGATCCCCAGCCTCTCTCAGCCCCTCCTGGGGCAGATCCCCAGCCTCTCTCAGCCCCTCCTGGGGCAGATCCCCAGCCTCTCTCAGCCCCTCCTGGGGCAGATCCCCAGCCTCTCTCAGCCCCTCCTGGGGCAGCTCCCCAGCCCCATCCCGGGCTCGCAGGGAGCAGCTCCAGCCGGCCCCGGCCCTGTGCTGCCCCGGTTTTCAGGAGCCTGCCGGGGTTGGTGCCGTGGCTGCAGGCTCAGGCAGAGCTGAGGTGCTGGAGCCCTGTTCCTGCACAGGCTGCCCTGAGCTGCTGTGCTCCATCCAGCACGGGCTCTTTCCTGGCTTTTCCTGCAGGGATTTCCCGGCAGGCAGGGACACCCTGGCAGCTTTGTGAGCTCCAGCTCTGTCCGTGAATCACAGCCCAAACCGCCCTTCCCCTCAGCCTCCTCAGCCCTCCTGCGGGGCCGTGGCTGGATCCTTCCCCTCCTCTGCGATTGCTGCTCGGTCAGACCATTCCTGATGTCAGCTGGGCAGTGAAGGTTCATTGCTCGAGCTCTGACCCTCACTGAAGTCAGCTCCAGTGCCCTCTGCTGCTGCTGTCCCTCTGTCCTGCAGTGACAGCTCCCCAACAGCAACTCACCAGTCAGTACTTGGACCTTTGACAGGTATTTTCATGGCAAACCCGAATTTCACCCAGTATTTTTATAGGAAAATTCTGTCATTCTTGCCACTAAGAAATTAGCAGGTTTCAAATACTCCCTAGTACAGTTACAGGAAAGTTTCCCATTGTGTAGAACACATTTCACACAGCTGTGGTAGGAAAACAAATTAATTTCCATTTTAGTCAGAACCAAAAGATTTCAGGAATATATCATGTGCTTGGTGTCTCCAGTTTTGTTAATAAAGAAGCTGATATTTGCATAAGCAGGTTGGTATAACTGGGAGTATTTTGTTCCTTCTATAACTGATTTGTCTCTCTGTAAGCCCAGCTCGTTTGTGATGATCCATTACAAGAACCTGCATTGCAGGGGCAGAGGCAGCCACTCGCTCTTGTCTCTATTGCTTTATATTTTAATTTGACTTTATCTTTCATCATCAGTCCCACTAATAAATATGAAAAGGTTGTGTTCATTTATTTCTGCATCAGAAGAGCTTTGGTCTCCATGGTTACAGCCATGCAGCTTTACTTTCACCATAAGCTTGGTGCTTTTTTTCCCTTTACAGACTTTGCAGTGGGTTCTCCATCTTGAGCTTTTCCACATGCATTTTTAAAACAAGCATTTTTTTCCATTTCTCCATATTGTACTTGATGCAAAGCCAACCATCTAAAAGGTGCAACCCCTCCTCTCTTCCCTATTCAAAGAACTAAGGGGGGTTGGTGTTTCTGGGCCTGTTTTGAAGTAAAAACCTTTCCAATGCTACAGGTGCAGGGATGGGCTGTGCTGCTGGTGGTCCTGGCTAAATCACATCTACACTGCAAAAGGGCACATCCAAAGGCCCAGAACAGCTGCACAGAAAGTTTATTTCTATCTTTCAGGTTATATCACACAACAGCTTGTAAAACACTGCTCCTGGTGCAGAGTGTGCTGGAGGCTTCAGCCAGCTGGTGTTTATGGCATTTTAAAATTCTGCCATTGACTTCAAATTCTCCTGCAAAATCAGAGTGTGGAGCTGGCAGTGTTGGCACAGGACTGGCAGGTTTGCACTAGAGCACTCCCCAACCCCCTGATCATTTCAAATATTGAACATGAAGGTTAAAAAAGTGAGATTTTTGGACATTGTCTTCACTGAATTTGGAAGCTCAACCAAGTACAGACTCCGGTGATCAAATCTTAGAATAAATCTTCCCTCTCCACAGAGCTACAACAGGGTCAGAAATCTGTGCTTCCCCTTAGAGCTGCCGGCCAAAGACCTGAGATGTACCAGAGGCAGGGTGTCCTGAAGGATGAACCCTTCAGAATAAACTCAGGCACCTTTCCTAGGAGCCTCTTGGTTATCAGGAATGACTTTGACTTTGGGTCCCCTTCAGCTGGGGAGGCTCTGCAGGTCAGAGGGGTGAGGTCCAGGCAGGACATGGACGGCTCTGAAACAGAAACAGGGCAGAAATTCAGCTTCTTGCTCAAGAACAGGAAATAATACTTGAGGGAATTGTCTGCTGAAAGAGACAAGGGGGGTGGAATCATCGTCTCAGAACTGAAGTTGCTCTCCAATAATAAAAACTGACTTTGTAAGCAGTGCTGCAAATGTGAAGTTGTTTACTCTCACACCTGATTCTACAGACTTTGAAATCATCTTAGCTGGGTTAATATTGAACAGATAAAAATAGAGTAGAACACGGGGGAAATTAGTTTTAAAGCACAGAGAAATGCAAATGAATTAGTACCACTTGAAAATACTGACTACAGAAGAAATACAGAGAGGGATTTGGGTTTGCTTCTGGGGTTTTTAAGAATTCAAATAATTGATTAATCCCGAATTGAGGAGATAAGTAATTTCTTTCTGTAGTGCAGCAATCCAAAGCTCTAGCTAAAATCCCAGTCTCAATGGAAAAGGAGCCTGTCTTTCCCCTGAGGCTGATGCTCTCCGGGCTCTAAACTTCGCCTATTTCCAGTTTGCTATTTAGATTAAATCCTCCCATGTATTTGTGTGCGATTCTCCTCTCTGTGTTTCATCACCTCCTTCCCATGGGCACAACTTTCAATGTAACACAAAGCCAAGTTTTCCTTCTCTGACTCTCAGCCTTCACAAGCACTGGTAAGACAAGCTGAGCAATCTGAACTGACCATGGAAGGGCTGCTAGTCATGACCTGCACCCCTGTGAAACAGAAAGGACAAAATCCTGAAGCAAAAAGCTGTGAGAGTATCCAGCCACTCCAGCTTTCCAAGTAAAATAATCTTCCCTCATTTCTAGGGCAGCACTGCCAGCGGTCACTCCAGGAGCAAAGGGGCAGAAATTGGGCTGTGAATGACAGTAATTAACGTTAACGAGCTCCGTGCCAATCTGTTTGCAGAAAGCTCTGGCCAGAGCAAGCAGCTTCACTGAGGGCACAGCCTCTCCCACCAGCCTTAAAAGCAGCCTCTGGCTTTCCCAAGCCCATGAAACCTCTGTCCCACTCTGCTTTCTAACCAGTTACTTGGGAGAGTGAGAGCACTTACTATCCAAAACTCCTCCAAAAGATGATGCCACAGTTGCAATGAGAGTTCAGTATTTTTTTTAGGTCCCTGTGACAGTAAATCTGATGCTTTGATGTCTAATACCTCACTCTTTGTCTACCATTGCAGCTACTTTGACTCACACCTTCCCCTCTGACCTGCAGGCACCACGTTCTCTGTACCCCCTTGCCATGGGGCGTTCTTGGGGGTGACTCCCAGAATTGTGCCGTAACCACTTCCAAAACCTCCTTTGGCTGCAAGCCCAAACTCAGGGAGGAACTCTTGTTACCAGCCAGGGTTAAAGGAACCACTTCATTCTTATCTGAGGTTCAGCTGCTGAATCACTGGGAAATGAGGCAAAGCTCCCAGTCCACACAAGGTTTTCCAAAGAGGGCCCAGGAAAACTTTTCCACAGTGGGACTGATGTCCCCCCGGGCAGGAGGAACCTCTGTGCTGTGCCCAGCTCACAGGCTGAGATGAAATAATTCCTTTGTGGTCAGGGCTGGGAAACTCAAAGGAGAAGTGAGGTGGTTGCCTGCTAAGCAGGAGGGGGATGTGGGGAAGAGGGAGAAAATGTCTTGAAATTCCAAAGGCTCTTGAAGTGATCAAAAGAAAAAGGTTTAAGTAGGAGCAAAGAGCTTTTTGCCTCCAGATCACTGGATTCCTCTGTGTCCCCAGATCATACAGGCAGATCTCTCTTGATCTGCCCCTGTATTCTATTAACTCAAAGATCCAACTGAGGGAATAAACCGAGGAAATAAAGATCAAAGGAATTACAGAGGAATTTAGCATTTGGAAGGCACTGTAGCATGTTCAGATGAGGCCTGATCAAATAATAGTAACCAAAGGATTAAAACATTTACCAGAGCTTTTGGAAAATCAAGCACACACCACTCTGCACTTGCAGGCAAATAAAAGCACTGGCATGTAGAATCATGCCTGGAAGATTAAAACTTCTGGTGGCAGCTTTAGAGACTTCAGTCAGCTGCATTTTAACAGGCAGCCAGGTTATCCAGGGAGACAAACTGTGTGACACAGTGTGGAAGGCACTAACAGCACCCTGGAGAAATGCAGCTGGAAGCCCCCAGGCCCCAGATGGCAGAGCAAACACAAGGAGCAGAAAGGAAATGACCCATTTAAGGGCAGAGTGGTCACTGACAACGGCAGCCCAGCATCAGAACAGCAAAGCTGGGTCTAAAGCTGATCACTTCCAGGGTACATCACATCCATCACATCCAAATTCTCTTCAGGACAGGAGCAGTTCTGTCCTAAGGCAAGCACAGCAATGTCAAACCACTCCAACTTTCAGAGCACAAGGCTTGGAGCCCAATTTTTGCTTTCCTCCCACACTACATATCCTGCATCCAGGATTCCTTGGATTCCATTCTCCATATGGAGAACCTTTACTGTCACAGACAGGTAAAGGAATCAAACTACTGCCCTGTCATCCCAAAATGGCTGAATGAGGAGCACGAACTGCAGGATTTTCTTTCTGGAGAAGCACTAAAGTCCTTTCCTTCCTGTTGTTCTAAACACTTCTGTGCAAGCACTGTGGAGCAAAGTCAATCCCATGCAAGCTCCAGAAAGCATCACATGGATCTTGTTGACTGAAACTGGTCATTAATGACAACCTTTCACTTACAACATCTAATTTCTTCAAGGCAAGGATAAATCAGGCTTCCCTTGTGAAGCACAATACCCTGACAATACAAAAATTCTGCCAGAGAGTTATTTGTATTCCATAAATAATAATGAGATACATGAAGTCAAGAGAATTTAGAAAAAACACAGGAGAAAAAACCAACAACCATGTCCCACTTTTCCTCCCTCAGTCTCTTCAGATCTGTTCAACAGCTGCAATAATGATCTGCACAGATCAATAATCTTGCAGAAGCCTTGGGAGCTCAGTTCATTGGCTGCTCGGTAAGAGGTGGATGCCCGCAGGAGTGTGGGATGCAGCAGAGGTGGGACAGCTCCCAGGAGCTCACCACAAGCTGGGTTCTGGGTGCCCAGTCCCTGACGTGGTGTTGGGTCTGCTGCACACCAGGGGATGGATGCAGCTCCTCACTGACAGAATCATTTCCCCAGGATGCTGTTGCCAGGAGGAGCAAGAGGAGGTCTGGATGTGTTTTGTTGCCATTTGTGGCTGCTGTGACAATCTGGGTCTGAGAGGCTTCCTCGGGCAGCCAGCCCTGCCTGTGGCATGCCCAGACTCCCAGCTGCCTCCTGCTCAGCCTCAGCAAAGCCAAGAGGGAGCTGGAGTGAAGCAAGGAACGAGACAAACCAAGATCAATAAAAACCAACACTGAGAATATCAGCCTTCAGGAGCAGCACAGGCAGAGACCTTCACTGCACCCTTCTAGCACAAATACTCTCATTTTATCAGTAAGGTAACTCCATGCATTCTTTGCCCTGGCTTTTACTGCCAGCCCTGCTCTCAGGTTCCCAGGTCCCTGCCCAGTGGGACAATCTAAGGAGGTGCCAAGGACAGGCAGAGCCAGAGAGGGACTATTGCAGCCAGCTGGTAAAAAAAGGAAAAAACCCAACAAACACTACCAAAACCTTTGGGAGCAGATGATGCATTTGGGGATGCTAAAGCTGCTGGTTCCCAGCACTGTAAGGCTGCTGTCAATCATCTGAAATGCCAGGGCAATCAGAGCAGGGTCTTGATGGCTGGAAAAAAGCCAAATGCCATGTTCAGCTTCCAGAAGGCTGAGGAGGAAGAACTAACCCGAGCCTAACCTCAGTCCCAACAAAAACATGCAGCAAAACCTTTTGGAATCCATTCCCAGCACTCCAAAGGAGAGGGGATGATCAGAAAGAGTCAGCACAGCTCTGCTGAGGGCGAGCAGTGGCCAGGGACCCCAGTTCCCAGCTGGCAAGGAGGCAGGGCTGGGGCAGGGCTCAGAGAGCAGCGGCTGCCCTGAGCAGCAGCCTCTGGCAGGGGAGAGGTGGCACAGCGGGCAGGGGACCAGGCTGGACACGCCAACCATCAGCAGAGGCTGGGCCAGCTGCTCCCTCAGCCGCAGGAAGAGAAGGACTGGGCATGGAAAGCGCCTTGGACACTCTGCAAGTGTGGCAAAACTGCAAGTGCCAGATTTGGCCTGGCAAAATACTCAATATTCTCATGCTCATTGGGAAGGCATTCAGGCAAACAGACACTGACCCACCCACAAGTCACAGGAGATGGAAAATCACTCTCATTTTCTAAGAGTAATACAGCAGGAAATAAAGATCAGTGAGGGCTGGCTTGTATGTCAGCTCTAGTGAGCAGCTGGGATGCTGTTCTGTGGTGGTACAGCAGAAATTTGCCCACAAATACAAGAATAGCCAGCATGGCTTCACTGTCCAACAAAGCTGAGGAACTTGTTTCCAGCTGAGACCAACAGCTGATGCTCAGAGCATAAAAACAGGGCAAGTATGCAGCAGTCCTGCCTGAAATACTGCCCTAACCTATAGGAATTTGCAGCATAAGAGTTCCTTGAAATAGAAAAACAGCTTTGCTAAACAACTTTGATGATTTTTAACATATGTAAATCTTCTTTCAGTTATAACTGCAACAGTGAGTTCCAAACCTCAGTGATACATCACATGTCAAAAACCCTCCCTTAATTAATTTGGAGACCATTCCTTGATAATTCCTACTTACTGTCTCATTCAATTTCAGATTTCATAAACTCTACCAGATTCCTGTTCAGTGTGGAAAAGAGAAGACTAAAATCTGCTCATCTGTTTCCCAAAGGGATGTGGATCCCAACTCCTGCTCCAGATGCCTTTTCCAGTCCTGCTGCAACAGGATCAGGACTTCAGTCAAAGATGAAACCACAGATGCAGAGAGGGACAGAAGATGGTTTTGATTTTCTGTCTTCGTACTTTTCCTAGTAGGTCCTAACTTTCAATTCTTTCTTGCCTGTAACTGACCTGTGAGCTGAAGGTTTTCCTGAAGCCATCTGGATTACTTCATGATCTCTTTCTTTAATGAAAAATGCTGGTTCACAGGCCAACACCTCACTCACGTGAGGCTGCCTCTTATCAGCCCCAGCTGCATCATAATTTATTGACACCTTGTTTTGGCCAGAGTTTTCCTCCACGTCTCTCAATGTTGCAAGGTCTCTCTGCAGCTCTCTGTAGTTGCCATTCCCTTTTGTGATCTCAAAATAGCCATGCCAACAACCTTTCCCACCTCATGGTTTGCCTCATTTTCTAAATCCTTTGTGAACGCTGAGCAGCCTGCTAGAGATACAGACAGCACCTGAAAGGCCTCTTCCCCAGCCTCTTAGCTCAGGAGCATGGAAAATATTTGTGATCCCAAGAGGATGAAGGGGCCAGCACTGCACTTCTACACTTTGCAGGCCCATCATGGAACACATTTGAATGTGTGACTTTTAGCAATCTGACAAGAGCACAGCCACAGAGCTCAGGTGGGAGAAGAACACATCAGACAGTCCCTCTCCTGATACAAGCCTCTGTTTCTTTCTTTTGTAAAAAGAAATAATGTTTTCTCCTATGGGCTGGAAATTAGAGCCATTTTGCAGTCCCACAAAGTCGTGCTGCAGAGGGCACTCAGGAAAGGAGAGAGTTCAGCAGGAGTGCTGGGGGCTCTGCACGGGTTGCCCAGACTTTTCTGGAACCACCCCAGCAGGGAACGGTTCTCCTTCAGCTGTGTCAGCGGGCAGAGCAGGGCACAGCAGGGCTGGGGGCCCTTTGGGGACCCCAAACCCGGCCCGACCCCGCCGGCCCAGCCGGGGCAGCGAGGGGAGCCCCGGGTCAGCCCGGGCCGGCTGCATGTGGACACACGGACACACGGACAGACACACACATGTCCTGGCGCACAATGGGCAATCGCTGCAGCTGTGCCCGGCCAGGCACAGCCCAGCAGGGAGACGCCAGCCCGCGCTGAGTGTGAAATGCGTCCCAGCAGAGCTGGACCCGCGGCGCTCCGTGCCCTGCCAGGGCAGGCACGCCTCGCTCACACCCGGCTGTCCTTGCCCAGCCACCCCGACACACGGACTGCGACAAACGAGTGCCACCGGAGCCCGAAAATACCCGCACTGACTATAAATATATTATGAAAGAGCTTGAAACTCTGCCCTGAGGCAGTTCCCGATTGGCTGCCAGTGATGTCACCCAGCCCCGGAGCCCAGCAAGGGCCGGGCTGGGGCGGCTCCGCTTGAACTGCGGGCAGTGGGAGCGCGCACCGCGGGGCCGAGCACGGCGGGAGCGCGCACCGCGGGGCCGAGCACGGCGGGAGCGCGGGGGAACCAGCGGGGAACCAGAGTGCAACCAGAGTGTAACCAGAGTGCAACCAGAGTGCAACCAGACTGTAACCAGAGTGCAACCAGGGTGTAACCGCACCGTGCAACCATACAGTGTAACCAGAGTGTAACCAGAATGCAACCAGGGTGTAACCAGAGTGCAACCAGGGTGTAACCAGAGTGTAACCACGGTGTAACCAGAGTGTAACCAGGGTGTAACCAGAGTGTAACCAGGGTGTAACCAGAGTGCAACCAGGGTGTAACCAGAGTGTAACCAGGGTGTAACCAGAGTGTAACCAGGGTGTAACCAGAGTGCAACCAGGGTGTAACCAGAGTGTAACCAGGGTGTAACCAGAGTGTAACCACGGTGTAACCAGAGTGCAACCAGGGTGTAACCAGAGTGTAACCAGTGTGTAACCAGAGTGTAACCACGGTGTAACCAGACTGTAACCAAAGTGCAACCACGGTGTAACCGCACCGTGCAACCATACAGTGTAACCAGAGTGTAACCAGAATGCAACCAGGGTGTAACCAGAGTGCAACCAGAGTGTAACCAGAGTGTAACCATGGTGCAACCACAGAGTAACCACACAGTGTAATCAGAGTGTAACCACACCACAACCGTGGTCTAACCACACTGTGTAACCCTATTGTAACCACAGTGTAACCTCGGTGTAACTACACCGTGCAGCCCCACGCTCACTGCCCCATAACCACACCACAGACCCGCACCTTCCCCCAGGAGCCGCGGTGCCCCCAGGCCCTGCTGTGCTCACAGCCCCATCCCAAGGACAGCGCTTTACTCAGAGAGAAGCCTTCCTAAAGGGTACAGCAAATCAGCGTTTGGGTATTAAGGACACACTTGTGCACATTCAGAGCGAGTCCTTTGGTCTTTCCCAGCAGTTGTGACCTTACATTTCTAGTCAAAGGTGAGCTAAGTACTCTGCCCTTCCCTTTCCCCACAGGCACCTGCCCTCCAGTCCTGTTTGGATGAACTGCTATGGAAGTGAGGAACATTTCACACAAACCCTAACATTACCACTACCCCAGGCTACTCCAACCCCTGTCCAACCTGGCCTTGGACACTTCCAGGGATCCAAGGGCAGCCACAGCTTCTCTGGGCAACCTGTGCCGGGGCATCACCACACTCACAGCAAAGAATTTCTTTCCCACATCCCGTCTAAAATTGCTCTCCAGGCATTGCTCCTTGTCCTGTCACTCCAGGGCCTTTTCAACAGTCCCTTTCCATCTTTCTTGTTGGTGCCTTCAGGTGAAGGCTGCATGTTGTTATCCACTGTTGTTCCTTCTGCCTTTCTTTGCAGTTTCATATTAAAGACAAATGTGCCAAAATCAGTCATAGGAAAAAAACCCCACAAGCTCAGTGTCTAAAAAACTCCCGCTTTCCTCGATTACTCCTAGAGGACCTCTTGACCGCTGAACCCAGCACATACCATGGGTTATTTCGGGTGGAACAAGTCCATTAACTTGTAAACACTCCTGGAAAGCGGGAGGCAGCGCCAGCCCGCTCCCTGCTCCGGCAGAGCCGCAGTCCGTGTGCTCACACTCGCCATCTGCTCGGCGGCGTTTGTAGCGCAGGACAACGCGGGACTGCTGAGTAAAGACTGCTCCGAAGCGCGAGAGGATAACCCGACCTCACCGAGCCATAAACTCGGGCCTCATTTGGATTTTCCTTCCAGGCGCGCAGCCCTCGCTCTCTCACCGCTCAGCGCACCTGAGTAAAACGGTGCCATAAAACCCAGCGCTGCTGCCTGGCAATGGCCACGCTGGGAGCCGCGAGAAGCAGCCGGAGCCTCGCGGGCAGCGAGGGACCCGGCGGGGACAGGCGGGGACAGGCGGGGACAGGCGGGGACAGGCGGGGACAGGCGGGGCCGGGCGGAGCGCGCGGGGATGCGGAGGGAGGCGCGGATGAGGAAGGGATGCTCAGGGATGCTCGGGGATGCGGAGGGAGGCGCGGGTGAGCGCGGGGATGAGGAAGGGATGAGCGGGGATGCTCAGGGATGCTCAGGAATGCTCAGGGATGCGGAGGGAGGCGCGGGGATGCTCAGGGATGCTCAGGGATGCGGAGGGAGGCGCAGGTGAGCCCAGGGATGCGCGGGGGGATGCACAATTTGCTGCCGCTGCTGCGCAGCAAAGCCTCTTCCCCGGAACACCACGACATCAGCCCAGAGTGCCCAAAGCCACTGGAGCAGTGATGGAATGTGCTCCATTTTGGGAAACAGGCATGGGTTTAATTCATTCTTTTAAAAAATGAGATTTACAGTACAAATCCCTTCTGGCTCCCTGGGAAACTAAGAAAGATCAATTCTTTGCCCCAAAAGTCACACACAGCTGGAAAAAAAGGGCTTTAGCAGGACATACTCATGCCACAAACAGCTGAGCACAATTTTAGACTGAAAATTCCTTCACCTGGTTCCAGATCCTTCATCCTTCAGACCCACACCCTTTTACTGCCAGTCCAGCTCTGTCCTCTGCACAAAGGAGCCCAGGTGTTTCTTTGCCTTTCCAACACTTCACTCATTCCCCTATTAATGAAACCCATATGGTTGAGTATTACTGCCCTCCCTGCCTTCCTCAAGGCCCTTTTCCAGAGACTTGAATTCACTTTATGACTAGCTTTCCCTGGTACGACAAAAAGTTGCAGAGGTTTTATGAGCACCTTTCACGATTCTGAAGGCTACTATAAAATGGCTTCTTTACTTGAGCCATTTGGACACGAGGAACCAAAGATGAGTGTCTCCTATTTTCAAAAGCATCTTTGTCCAAGATCACCCTTTTTACAGCTTTCCACTTAAGAGCCACTTCAAGAATTAATGTGGCAGACTGCATATATTAAACTGGAAGCTCAGAGACAGAACAGCTTGCATGAAGACAGCTGCAGTGATTTTCAACCCCAATTGAATCCTGAGTATAAATTATGAACTTGTTTTTATAAAGTAAAATGTTTGTAAACAGATAACAATTTTATAGCTTCTTTTTTTCCTGTGGAGAAATAAAAATAGGAGCAGAATAAACACAGAGATTTTTGCTTTTGTCACACTGAGACCACAATTTCCACAGACATTCCTCTGATGGGACACCATTCCAAGAGTATCTATTACATGGTTACAGCAGTGAGGAGAGGAGCATAACGTGCTTGGAATCAATAATCCACGGAAATATGGCAAAACAAAGTTCCCAACACGCTCACCACAACTATGGCTGGCAAGAACAGAAATTCTCAGTGTACTAAAATCCATTGGAAATGTTTAACCCTAACATCATCCAATCTGCAGGGTATTTCCTCATTTCAGCTGGAATAGAATGTGTGGCTGGTAGAGCACAGTATAACCAAAGAAACCCTGAAACAGGAAACAGAGTCAGCCTTCCCTGGGAAGGCAATTCTAATATTTGGGAAATGTGGTTATTTTCTTTTAACAGCAGATGTATAAACGGCATACCTGTAACAAAGTTCCAGCCCAGCTTTCTGAAGAGGAGCCCTGACCCGTAAGTGTTTCACCCTTTTTTTTTTTTAACACTGAGCACACCCAGCCCTGTCTGACAGTGTAAATGTGGCACTGAGCCTGCACTGCAGGCAGAAATGCAGATACAGACAGCAAAGCTGCTGCAGCTGCAGCCACCCCCTGCCCCAGCAGCCAGGCCTGCAGAGCTGCAGTGGAACTCATAAACACTTCCATCAATGTGTGAGCAGCAGCTCTGCTGCAGTGGAACACGCAAACACTTCCAGCAGTGTGTGAGCAGCAGCTCTGCTGCAGTGGAACATGCAAACACTTCCAGCAGTGTGTGAGCAGCAGCTCTGCTGCAGTGGAACATGCAAACACTTCCAGCAGTGTGTGAGCAGCAGCTCTGCTGCAGTGGAACATGCAAACACCTCCAGCAGTGTGAGCAGCAGCTCTGTTCCTGCATTCCTGACAGGAGCAGCACAGGGACTGGGGTGAGGAGACAATTCCTGCCAGTGACTGGCACCAGCAATACCTGCTCTGTAAGGAATTCCCTTTAACTCCGCACTGGGCAGTGTTATGTAAAACGCTGCCCAAGGAAGATTTTTCCTGCTTTTCAAGAGCAAGCATCAGAGCCAACACCCGTGTGCTGCAGAGTGCATTTCAAGCTGAACTAACCAATAGTCCCTGGCACTGACACGGGGGAGGAGCTCGGGTTCCTATTTTCTGGCACAGATCAGCCCGGCTTACAGAAAGGCAGCATTTTACAAATCTTTACATATGTAGCCAGAAGCTTTTGTCAGTGAGATCCAATTATAGCTTAAAAACAATTCCTATGACAGAAAAGAGACGAAAGCACTAATGAAGGTGCCTCTCTGACAAATCAAGTTTTTTCTAGTTGTTTTTGTTCATTCATTTGATCTCAGTACTGGAATTTTGTAACAAGAATTGGCTCCGTATCTTTCAAAACATAAAGGGCCTAATCCCTCCCATTAGAGAACAGGAAGTCAGAAGCCAATCTTAGCACTGACTAAAAAAAGGAATCTGGATTGTTATTTTAACTTCTTTGTTGCACATAAATGAGACCGTGTTCTCCCTGGTGCCATAGCAGCATGATGGCTCAATTAAAGCTGATTGTCCCCAACAAGTGGCACCTGTTTACACAGGAGCTTTGCCCCAGGTGCAGTCCTGGAGCAGTGCTGGCTCTGCAGTGTCCCCTGTGCATCTCCCGTGCTGCACAAACGCTGACGGTTGTGCCTGTGCCGTCCTGCCTGGCAGGGTGACAGGGTGACAAGGACACATCTGCTGCAAAGCCTTTTTACACTGCTGGGAGTGCAGCCCAGCACGGTCCGTTCAGGTGGGACAGGCAAAACTTTTGTATTTTGTGTTCTTGTCCCTTGGAAACTGCAAACTGTCACTGTCCCAGCACTGTGACAGCTGCAATCTCTGCTGGGCCTTCTGCATCCTCTCCCTTGAACGTTCCCATCTTAAACTGTTTTCTTTCTCAATGCACAGCCAACGAGGGCTCTCAAACCAATTAATGCATCAGTACAGGTCACAATGGAACCGGATGAACTTCAAGCACAGCTGCAGGTAAAATAAACTGGACATGCCCCTAAAGTTCCTAACATTACATATTTAAGCATGTGCTAGATTTTTTTGTGTACCCCGTTACTAAAAAAATGGTCTGTAGTACTCAGCACTTGAAAATTAATGAATTTTAAATATGAACATAGAGTACACCCCCAGTTTTGAAATATTCTGCTCTATTTTCCCTCCTCTCATCTTTCCCATCTGGTATGTTTAGTATTAATTTAACAAATATTTTTCTTCAAGACTGTCAGAAAAATCTCATAGCACTTTGAAAACACCAAATATTATCTTGTGAGGTAAATCAGGACACAAAAACTAGTGTGACATACATGTGATCACACATTGTCAGTGGCAAAGAATAACAGGAATTGCAATATGTGCTGCTCTGGAGTCCTCAAGAAGAGAAACTGCTAATATACAGCAAAGCGTGAGGCTGACACCTCCCTCGAGTTACATTTGAAGGGTGATCTGCAAAAGTTAAAAAGTGCAAAGTCTCCACACAGGAGAGAGCTCTCACTGCAGTGATTTATTTCTGATAACACACAGCTGTCTGTCCTCCACATGAAGCAGAACCTGAAATCCTGAGCTCTGTTCTGCCAGAGAAGGGGTCTCAGGTCACCCTGTGGAGGTGCAGCCACCACTGAGGAGCCCTGGACAAGATGCCAGCACCTCAGCCAGGACAAGAGAGCAAACGTCAGAGGAGCAGCTGCTGGTCTACTGATTACAATATTTCTATGGCAAAAAAGACAGTGAAATGCCTCGAGAAATGTTATCTAATAAATGGGCACTTTTTCTTCATACCAACAGCATGAGATTTTTTTTTGAGGTTATGTTTTATAAGTCTACAATTATACAAGTATTAAAAAATACTCTTTAAATAAACATTTGATAAGATTCTCAGCCAATGTCATTGAAAGAAAATTTCCAGCTTTAAGAACACAGCAGCTATTACAAGCTGAAAACAGCAAGAGTTGTTAATGTCCAGCTTTCTTCCATCAGAAGATACCAGTGGTTTCTTTAAACTCCACAAGCTGAAGTTCTCTAAAACTGATTTACTGTCCTTTCTCTAAGACTGCTGCACCCCATTCCAGCCAGGGCACAGATAACATCTTTGAAGAGAAATCTCTGAAATTACAGTTTCTGCCATATGAAGTTCGAGCTTTACAGCAGAAAGGCTTTTCTGCCACAGAGCTGCAAACCTCACAAGAGAAGGTCCCTTCTCCTGTTCTGCTCCCTCTGGAGGTGTTTTATTCTTACAACCCAGCCATGTTTGTAATTTATATTTAGTACAAGGTCCTTTCTGTTCAGCCCACCTTGGATGTTCCACAGAGAGTAAATCCTGATAAATCACTTTTCTCCTATGCATTAGATCCCTTTCTCTTTTCTTCCCCAATGCCATCATTCCAAGGTGTTTGCAAGCACGAATACACCGTTATAAAAAATTTCAACATTTTTCTTAAAAAAACAAAAATGAAAGCACTGTGCTTGTTCAAGCCCAACTCAAGGAAATTTCTGTGTTTCCAGCCTGGCCTTCGTGTTCTTACTGGTGTCCCAGTTACACAACAGTGTTTGTATGGGCAGCCCTGCAGAACCTCCAGCTTGGATCTTTTTTCCAGATTGAGTATTTGCTGCAGGTTTAACAATTTTGGAAAGTTTTAGGGAATAAAACCAAATCAATTCAGATAATGAAATTAAAGAAAAGTACGTGTTGTTTAGCTCTTTTGAAAAGCCCCGATGCCTTCATCAGCTACAGCAGGGATTTCAAATTGGCAGAAAACTACCCTCATCTGGGACATATTTTCCCATTTCCAGGAAAATATGACCGAATTTGGCCAAGTTACAATTCTTTACTGAATTCTTTACTCTATATAAACTGTGTTTTCCTGAAGATTCACTGGAGCCCGACAGCTGAGGATGAAATCAGTGTGCACCAGCCACGCTGAACAGTCATTATTGTCCTGGCAGCCCCTCTTTGCCCTGGACCTTCAGGAGCTGAACAGGGATCTGAACAGGGTTCTGAACGGGGTTCTGAACGGGGTTCTGAACAGGATTCTGAACAGGGTTCTGGACAGGGATCTGAACAGGGATCTGAACAGGGATCTGAACGGGATTCTGAACAGGGATCTGAACAGGGTTCTGAACAGGGATCTGAACAGGATTCTGAACGGCGTTCTGAACAGGGATCTGAACAGGGTTCTGGACAGGGATCTGAACAGGGATCTGAACAGGATTCTGAACAGGGTTCTGGACAGGGATCTGAACAGGGATCTGAACAGGGATCTGAACGGGATTCTGAACAGGGATCTGAACAGGGTTCTGAACAGGGATCTGAACAGGATTCTGAACGGCGTTCTGAACAGGGATCTGAACAGGGTTCTGGACAGGGATCTGAACAGGGATCTGAACAGGATTCTGAACAGGGTTCTGGACAGGGATCTGAACAGGGTTCTGAACAGGGATCTGAACAGGGATCTGAACAGGATTCTGAACAGGGTTCTGAACAGGTTTCTGAACAGGGTTCTGAACAGGGATCTGAACAGGGATCTGAACAGGGATCTGGACAGGGTTCTGAACAGGTTTCTGAACAGGGTTCTGAACAGGGATCTGGACAGGGTTCTGAACAGGATTCTGAACAGGGATCTGAACAGGGATCTGAACAGGGATCTGAACAGGGTTCTGAACAGGATTCTGAACAGGATTCTGAACAGGGATCTGAACAGGGTTCTGAATAGGGTTCTGAACAGGTTTCTGAACAGGTTTCTGAACGGGGTTCTGAACGGGGTTCTTCTGCAGCTGAAGCTCTCCAAGCCTGCCCTGGCACCTGGCAGAGCTGTGAATTTGCGCAGCTGTGCCCAGTGCTCAGTGGCACCTGTGAGGAATGGAAGGGCTGAGGTCAGGAAGGGCTGCCTGGAGATGTAGGCTGGGAGAAATTCTTCTTTAACCACACAGAAAAGAGTGAGGATCTTGTAGATAGGATGGAGAGAACCTGGCACTGGGCTAATAGTGCTGGGAAATTTTTGGGCATTTTCAGGTATTTAATCTAGAATCTCAAATAAAGCCTAAATGACTGCTGTAGGTCATTTGATCTATGGATCAAACTTTATAAACTCCAACAGTACTCATCCATTTTACTGATTTACGTGTACATTTACATTTTACTCCAACAGGTATTTGTACATTTTACTGATTTACTTGTACACTTATATTTTACTCCAACGGGTACTTGTACATTTTTACTTCTTAAAAAAAAGCAAAGACATAAATGAGTCACATTTTGTGAAAAATGTGACTTATTTGTGTCTTTGCTTATTTTAGGTAGTTGTATTTTTAACAACTGAGTATAAACAGAACAACATAATATATAATTACTCCTAGTAAGATTTTATGGTATTTTTATTAGCAGAAGGAGTAGATCGAAGCAGATCAAATACTTTTTTAGTGCTCTAAGTGTTCTGCAGTAGCAGACCAAACAGCTGTGCCGGAGTGTTTTAGGGGTGCTTTAGGGGTGCTTTAGGGGTGCTTGCAGGTTCCGAGGTGTTTGCAGGGCTGTGCTGTGGTGTTTTAGGGGTGTTTTAGGGGTGTTTTAGGGGTGTTTTAGGAGTGTTTTAAGGCTGTTTTAGGGTTTCTTTGCAGGCTCCGACGTGTTTGCAGAATTGTGCCGGGCTGTTTTAGGGCTGTTTTAGGGCTGCTTTAGGGGTGTTTTAGGGGTACTTTAGGGCTGTTTTAGGGCTGTTTTCGGCGTGTTTCAGAGGCTTTTTAGAGTGTTTTGCAGGTTCCGCGGTATTTGCAGGGCTGTGCCGCGGTGTTTTGGGGGTGTTTTAGGGGCGTTTTAGGGGCGTTTTGGGGGTGTTTTAGGGTTTTTTGCAGGCTCCGAGGTGTTTGCAGGGCTATGCCGGTGTGTTTTAGGAGTGTTTTAGGGCTGTTTTAGGCGTGTTTCAGTTTTTTTTTTAGTTTTTTTTTGCAGGCTCCGCGGTGTTTGCAGGGCTGTGCCGGGGTGTTTGCAGGGCTGCTTTAGGGCTGTTTTAGGGGTAATTTAGGGCTGTTTTAGGGGTAATTTAGGGCTGTTTTAGGTTTCGAGGTGTTTGCAGGGCTGTTTCGGGCGTGTTTCAGGGTTTTTTGGGGTTTTTTTCGGGTTTTTTGCAGGTTCCGCGGCGCTCGCTCCGGGCCCGGCCCGCCCGCTCCCCTCGGCCCTCAGGCGGCCCCGCGCGCGCCCCGGCGCCCCCTGGCGGTGGCGGCCCCGCAGCGCCGCCCGCGGCCGAGATGGCGCCCGAGGGCCCTGAGGGCCCGGCCTGGGCCCAGAGCGGGGCCTGGCCGGGCCAAACCGGGACAGAGCGAGGGGACAAAGCGAGGGGACACCCCCAGAGCCCGTCCCAGCCCTGTCCAGGGACACTCACGTGCACAACCAGGCACAGGCGCGAGAGCTTCCGCTGGGCAAAGCCTCGTACCGGACTGTACGGAGCTCATCGGGAACGCAGGCTTCACCCGCTACAACTCTTAATTCAACATCCTCCATCCGACTGCTACACGAAATTAAACATCGGAACGGATGGCAGAAGCCGTACACTAGAGGAAAGTGCTATTCCTAACTGAAAATGTGAAAAACACAACAGTAAGGCAACTCTGTGAAAAGGAGCCAAAATTCCCATTTCTAAGGTGCAGGACCAAAGAGACGCTCAAGAAGATGCAGCCACAAAAGCTGTGATCAATCCTCAAGCAGGAAAACACCCAAATTCCACGGCTGCTTGGAGCAGGCTACCGAGATGTGCGAGGATCAAGAGAAGTCAGCAGTAAACCAGGTGTTTAATTTCAGCTGAAGAGTCTGAAGGGAACAGAATGACTTCCAAGGAGCAAAGAACATAAATTATTTCTGTATTTCTCACCAGAACTAACAGGCATTAACAATCACTTGCTGTACAGCACTGTACTAGAAAGCTGTTTGTGTCTTTATTTCTTATTTAACACCAGTACAAGTGGTGCTTGACGAAACCAATAGACTCCAGCTGACATGAACTGAATGAAACTTGTTCCCTACTAAGTAGTTCACTTTGCAACATCATCTTAATCAAGCTTGAAAATTCATTATTCATGTTTTGCAAATGTAAACAGCATTAACGAGATTTGTGTCTTGCCCACTGCAGATGTGTAGATGACAGAAGTAAGACAAACACTGCCAGTGGTTTAACCACATGAAAATGATGTGGGTATCCTGGACCAAGCATTGTGTCATCACCTTGAAAATGCTGAACACAAAACCAAAACAAAGATCCCAAGATGTGGATATGTGTAAGTGGTCCGATTATTGCAAATCATTGACAAATACGTGGAAAGATGATGTTAAGGAAGAGGCTGGGAAAAAATTCTCTGAATAATGAAACTGAACGAGTTTCCTTTTTTCCCCTTGGAGACAGAAATAAATCACATCAACATTTTACTGTCAAAATGAAGGAAGGGTGTGAGGGGAAGCCATTTAAAAGGTTGGTTTAGAACATCTTTTGTCATGACAAGAGAAAATTTTAAATAAACTACCCCAAAGAACATTACCAACTTTACATCACCACCAGGCTCAGGTGGGCTATCAGCTTCCTGCAGGTCACAAAGGGAGCACTCCCAAGTGCTCCCACCTGGGGGTTTGGAGCCTTCCTGTCTCTTTTGGTGGTGGTGGGGAAGTGTCTCAGCCTACAGAGGGCAACTTCAGAACCTCGGTCTGTGCCCTCGGGGGTCCCTGCTCCTTACCGGTGCGGCTGGAGGGAGCTGGGTGCACCTCGGATCCTCCAGCTGCACATCAGTCACATCGGCACTGCAGCCCAGCCTCGCACACCAGTGGGCTTCATTCCTACAAACCAAAAACCAGCGCCAGGCACAGCAATTCACAAGAAAAACAACATCTAAACGAACAAAAGCATGCAAATCCTTATCCGGCAGCTCAGCTTTACCCAGCACCGCATCCAGCCGCGGGCGTCCCGCAGACCCCTCTCTGCTCCTCCCGAGGGAGCCCCGGCGCTCACGGAGCATCGGCCGGGCCGGGGCCGGTCCTGGGCTGCAGCGCCCTCGGTACCGCCCCGCCGGGACCCCCGGCCGCACCTGCAGCCCCCCGGCCGTGCCCACGGAAGGACCGGCTCGGGAGGCAGCGCCCCCTCCTCCGCACCCACCTCCTCCCGGGCCGGGGCTGCTCCGGCCGCGCATCCCGAGCGCCCCCGGTGCCTCCCGAACGCCCCCGGTCCATCCCGAGTGTTCTCGGTGCCTCCCGAACGCCCCCGGTCCATCCCGAGCGCCCCCGGTGCCTCCCGAGCGCTCCCGGTCCATCCCGAGCGCTCCCGGTGCCTCCCGAACGCCCCCGGTCCATCCCGAGTGTTCTCGGTGCGTGCCGAACGCTTCCTGTTCATCCCGAGCGTTCTCGGTGCCTCCCGAACGCCCCCGGTCCATGCCGAGCGTTCTCGGTGCGTGCCGAACGCTCCCTGTTCATCCCGAGCGCCCCCGGTCCATGCCGAGCGCTCCCGGTCCATCCCGAGCGCCCCCGGTCCATCCCGAGCGCCCCCGGTCCATGCCGAGCGTTCTCGGTGCGTGCCGAACGCTTCCTGTTCATCCCGAGCGCCCCCGGTGCCTCCCGAGCGCTCCCGGTCCATCCCGAGCGCCCCCGGTCCATCCCGAGCGCCCCCGGTCCATGCCGAACGCCCCCGGTCCATGCCGAGCGTTCTCGGTGCGTGCCGAACGCTCCCTGTTCATCCCAAGCGCCCCCGGTCCATGCCGAGCGCCCCCGGTCCATGCCGAGCGCCCCCGGTCCATGCCGAGCGCTCCCGGTCCATGCCGAGCGTTCTCGGTGCGTGCCGAACGCTCCCTGTTCATCCCGAGCGCTCCCGGTCCATCCCGAGCGTTCTCGGTGCGTGCCGAACGCTCCCTGTTCATCCCAAGCGCCCCCGGTCCATCCCGAGCGCCCCCGGTGCGCTCCGGTCCCGGCTGAGCTGAGCGCGCCGAGCGCGGCTCCCGGCGGAGCGGGGCGGGAGCGGGGCGGGAGAGGGCGGGCTCGGCTCCGGTTTTAGTCACCGGGAAATTAAAGGGCTGCAGAGGAAAACGCAGCCCCAAGGTGCTCGGAATTTCTCCGTCCCCGCTGGTGGGTACGGAAAGGATTTGAGGCCAGAGACGTGCCCAGCTCACAACCAGGTGCTGTCCTTGCCCCCTTGTGTGTTCCTTTCTACACTACAGAGATCAGGGTTTTGACCACCTGAAGCATATTTGAAAGACAGTTAATAGCATCTCAATGTTTAATAAAACCCAGATGGTCTTTTGCAAGTAGTTTTTTAAGTTTTCACTCACTTATAAACTCATGAGTGTGCAAAAATATATCTACTTTTCTCATTTTGCTGCACAGGACAGAAAGTACGAATAGCAGACTAAGTAACAAGGTTTTCATAAGATTTAAGCAATTAGGTTTTTAAATTTCAGAAATACAACACCAAGCATTTTATGTAATGACATGCAGCATTCATCAAGTCAGAGAAATCTATGTTTCTATATTCAACTCATTCCATTCTCCTCAGCTTTTTCAGAATTTCAAATCCTTTGTGCCCTCCAACAGAAAAGAGAATCTCACTTTTCTAAAAAAAAATTTTATTGGGTACACAATATCCAGAACAATAGCCAAGAAACAAAGGGAAAAAAAAGCAAAAAGTCTTGAGAAATTCCAGTGTCTCACAAGAAGAATACTCTTCTCATGTCTAGAATTTACTGCTACAGCTCTGAGGGTCGAAAGGGACCAGGCTTGCAGTTAGAGATAGGATCTTGGACCAGCTCCTACAGCTTCATGGACCAGACAAACCTGTGGCCATTGCAGAATTATGTATTCCTTTCTGCAGTGTTTGGGACTCTCACCTCCTTTATTAGTTAATTCATTTGCTTCCTGCTCTTTATTTTTTCTCCATTTTCTCTTGCAGCTGTGGATGTCAGGCCACTTCCAGCCCTGGTTTAGGCAGGACAGACTGTGATGCACACCAGCTCTGTGTGTTGTAAGCACAACCCCTGCACTGGCTGGTGTCCCTTCCTTCTCTGGCTCCTTCCACATCAGCTGCTGCTCTCTGCTCCTCAGCCCTGAGTGCTGCCATTCCATGGTGATTACAGAACAGCCATGATCAGTACCTGGGCACGGCCAGGTGCTCACGAGAGCACTCTGCAGCTCACTGCACCTCACAGGACAAGAACCACGTTCTGATGGGGGGACAGTAAATACACTCTTATACACACACCTCCTTATAACAGCCCAGAGCCTGAAACAAGTCTCTCACTGATGAAATGCAAGGTATTTCCTTATGCTATCAGGTAATAGTATTCAATAGAAAGGAATGTTAATTGGAAAGAGAGGAAATGATATCTTATTAGCAACACTTCTGAACTGGGTATAAGAACTGCTGGTTTAATAGCACAGCACTTCTTTAATCAGTTTGTGCTTCATGGCCCTAAAGCACTTTTAAATCAAGCACACGACATCAAGTCCCCTGAGACAGATTTGTCTCCTGTGTGAGAGGAAAAGTACACAAGTGATGTGTCAGAGCTGCACAAGGAGTCTGAATTCCTACATCTGGGCTGCAGTCTCGCCTCCCCAAGGACCAGCTGTGCCATTTACTGCATACTTCTACAGCATCCAAGAATATTGTTACCATCCAGCACATCTTCCCTCGTGTTAGCATTGCAAGCCATTTATGAAACTACCTTAAAGCTGATTTTCCCCCTCTAGCATTACCATGTGCAACTCCATCCCAGAATCTGAGTGTGACACTTGTATTGCAAGGAACACATACTCAGAAGACTTCTGGAAAGTCTGTAGAATGCCACAGGTAATCTGAGGATAAAAAAAAAAAAACAACTTCAAAGGAATATTTAGCACTGGTCTAAATCTTTCTCCTGTTGTTATAGGGAGAGTAGGACTTCCACTTGATTACTTATGAAAATACTGTATCTGTAAGCATACATGAATTTTCAATTTCATAAAATAACCCAAGTCCTAATGCTTTAAGAGCTCATCACCTTGAGAAAAGTGAAATGCTCCTGGGTTTAAAGGACAGATGCACTTAACAGCTGCATTCCTTCCTCAAGGAGGCAGCAGGAGGGAAAGTTTGTCTTCCTTGAAATAAGTTTCTGTTTTAAGAAGACTGCAGTGGGTACGAGTGCTCTGCAGAAGCAGCATTGCTGACCTGTGTGAGTGCACGAAGCCTCCTTCCCTGGCAGTCCCACTCAGCTGCTGTGCTGTGCTGTGCCTGCTCTGCAGAGCCAGCCCCGTCAGGCTCACTCCATCCTCTGACAGCCATTCCCAAGGACAGCTCCTCAGCCTTCGCTCTGCTGGGACCAGGGCAGAGGATGCACTGCAGAGCTCTCAGCGTGCCAGGAACGCCACTCTGCTTCCAGCCTTCCTTCCCAGTGTCCTGTGCAGAGAGAGCACAGCTCCCCCAGCTCCAAGCCGCTCCAGTGCCCAGGGCAGCAGCCTGGGTTCTCTGGGCTGCACTGAGGCACTGCTGATCCCAGCCTCGCTGTCCCTCCCCAGGGCTCTGTCTGCAGGGATGCAGAGCCCTGAGCACACAGACAAACCAGGCCCTCTGTCTGCAGGGATGGAGAGCCCTGAGCACACAGACAAACCAGGCCCTCTGTCTGCAGGGATGGAGAGCCCTGAGCACACAGACAAACCAGGCCCTCTGTCTGCAGGGATGCAGAGCCCTGAGCACACAGACAAACCAGGCCCACAGACACGAAGGAGGTGCAGGCAGAACTCTGTGCTCAGCCCCAAAGCAGCAGGAACAAGAGTCACAGGCCAAGGGCTGAGCACAGCCCCGGTCTCTCCGCCCTGGGTAAATGTTTACTAGGGCTGCCAAGGCAGGAGGAAACAGTTGTAAGTGAAATGGGGTTGAGTTCAAGCTGTCCCATGGACACTTCTAGAGATACTCACAGCAGCAGTGACAGCGTCCCCAGCAGCAGCAGCAGCTGACACAGGTGACAGCAGGAGGGACCTGAACCTGTGCCAGGAGCCAGCACAGCACAGAGAGCAGCAGCACTGAGGGACTGCCCAGGGGCACAGCTCTGCTCCAGGGGGGGCACAGGGACACATGGAGAATACTGGAAATATAATACAGGAAAACACTGCCTGCTCCCCTGGCCACCAGAGAAATAGTAACCCCAGCTGTTGTCACACTTGAGAAAAAGAATACATTCTTCCTCATTTTATCTGACAAAGTAATTAAGAAAAAAACATTTCATTTCTATATCCATTTATTATTTTGGTCTGTAAAAATATAAGACTAATATACAACTACATCTAGCTTGATTTTTGTAAAATCAATCTTCATTCGGTGAGATACCAATGTACATTATACAATAAAGTTGTAAGAAAAATACTGATATTTGACATTTTAAACAAGTTCATTCATGTAAAAATCACATTGCAAGTAAAATTTAATTAGAAAATACATAATATTCACAAAAATACACATGTTAAAGACAGCTTGTGAGAACATTGTCCTAAATTTAATTCAGGTGTGGAAAAAAACATATGATTCACAGTTAGGCTTGACTTCTCCAGTACCACAGCAGAACTTCAAAGTAAATGCATCTTAATTCTATTAAGAATTTGTTCTTCCTATTAAGGTGCACTTGGATCTCCCAACCACCAGGGAGGAATCACTTGTCCCCCTCTGTGCATGTACACAACATATAACACTAGTCAAAGGAATTTTAGTTTTTCATTTCATTCTGAAATAATTTGGGTATTTCATAAATTAATTTATAAAATCTGGATTGAAAATACAATTTACACACACAGGATACTTAATACACAGATTACATCAATAGCAGCGTAACATTGTCAATCATGCGCAGCATCCTCACTATAACTTCTGGAATTCTTTCTCCTTTTCTTAGCTATAGATAAAATCTATATAAAACAGTCAAGCCTGTAAGTATTGTCTTCCAGGGAGAAAACAGTATAGATGTTAAAAATTTAGGAGGTAGTGAATGAAAGGCTAACAATATCAGCATATTTTAAAAAACCCTATACTGAAGCCCAGTATCATTTATATATAAAATTAAATTTAGCCACTCATAATCAACCATTGATCATCCCGAAGTAGCAATTTAAAAATCTTTTGTAATTAACAGTGTATGTATTAGTAAGATATGGAAGAACTTTAGAAACTTTATGGTAACTGCAGTGTTAAGCAATTGCATGCTGTGCAGTCTGTCATTATAACTGTAAATACACATTCTTCAGTTTTATTCTTTTTTATCAAGTCCCAAATGCTTAGTTTTACTACATGTCACCCAATTTCTGTGAAACAGAACACGATCTACGTCAAAAAGAACATGATCTCACGTTTAGATTACTCAGTTTGCAGGACAGGTCCTAAGAGATGAAGTCTCATGCAGTTTAGAGAAGGACCTCGGTTAAATTTCTACAAGTCCTTAATACTGGCATCAATATTGTTCAGACCAGCCACACACGTGCCTGGCAGCACAGCAGCCTCAGGGCTGGCACCTGCCCAGGCTCCTGCCAGACTCAGCCCTCCCAGGCGACTCCATCCTTCCAGCTGTGATCTGAGCTTCAGAATCCTCACGGGCCGCACCAGCCCCAGAGTGGATTTGCACGGAATGAAAACGTTTCACCTGCATTAGGTGCACTACCAGTTCATTCTCTGTACCTCTGGACCTCTCTTCTCTTCCCATCCAAGTGCCTTTATTCCTTTGATTATTCACAATACATTCAAGTAAACCAAAGGCACAGAAGTGCAAACTAGCAGAATAATGAGTCTCACCCTCCACTGGTGATTTCATACAGGAAGGAAAGTCTTTTGACAAAGGAAAATAAAGATATTGTCAAAGTAAACAATCTTCCATAAAGAAAGGAAGTGTAGAGCAGCACTGAGAGAAAACATGCACAGGTAAAGTCTCCATGTTGCAGAATGAACATTCCTTTTTCTCATTTCACACTAAGGGGATGTAGTTACTTCATTTTCAATAATTATTAGCAAAACAAGTAAGACACACTTGAAAGATCTTGCTCTTGTAAAAGATTCCAGGGCTCTCCACACACACACACTAAGAAACCATAAATAAGTGTAACAAAAGAGCCCCTCACCTGTGTTTGCAGAGTATCACTGCCTGCTGTGCCTATTCTCCATAAACCCTAAGAGGGACGGATGCCTCTCTTGGCATCTTGGACTCCAATGGCATTGTAGGTTTGAGAAAACTGCTCATCAGATACTAACTTCCAATGTGCACTTTGTAACATCAAACAGCAGGGATTTGTTTGTGCAGCAGTGTTTGCACCATCACAAAAACCTGAAACAAACACAGGTTTAGGCTCTGACAGTCTGTGAGGACTTTTACGGATGCCCTACCATTAAACTTACAGTTGAGTTGGTCTCCTGTTAGTAAAGTTACCAGAGGTAGATTTTCCTCAAATAGACTGAGGGGAAAAAAAGAAAGGGGTCAGTCTCCCTTCCCATCATCACACCTTCCCAGAGGGTGGAACACACTGCCAAGCACCTGACTGCTGCTCTGGGGAGCACAGGACCAAGGACAGAACTGGCAGCACCCCACTCCTCCTGACAGAGGCCGTGGCATCCCTGGGGAGATCCTTCTCCCCAGTCCTATTGGTCCCAGCTCATTTCCTGCTACAAGTTCTGTTCCCAGAGGAGGGTCTGGTTGGGAACCAAGGGCAGAAGGGGTAAGGTGGGAGATACAAAAAGGGGAAGGATAAAACAATGGCAGAAGCCTCCCCTGCAGCTGTCCCAGTGAGTGCAGTGGTTACACACACACACCTTTGCTCTTGCAGCATCAGGACTTGTCATCAGTGTTTGCACACAGAGCAACACTGTAATACCCACAACACCCAGCCAGGGGCACAGAACAATCTGCATTTACAGAGCAGTTCCTAGTAATGAATAAGTTAAAATCACATGGCTCAAACAAGGTGTAGAAAAGCCTCATTCTCATTTAAAACTTTTTTTAATCCAGGGATTTAACAAGACTGTTCTAACTTGTTCAGGTTTGAAGAAAGTCACTTATATACAATCCAGACTCATTCCAACAAACCTTTGCTAGTAGAAATCATTACAGTTTCTACTAGGACTGCAAGTGTAACAGAGATTGCATTATGCTATTTCCATAGCATTAAGTTTACATTTGATTTGTTTGTAATTTACTGGGATTAATAACTAAATCAAATTATATCCTTAAATATTACAAACTAGAATGAGAACAGGTCTTTGATGCATTAGTGTTAAGACTTTCACATCTGAATTTCCAAATCAGAGTCATTAAAAGCAAGCCTGGCCATTAAAACCAGTAATGGTGCCTGACTATCACGCCTGTGGTTGCACATTCACTCACAAAGGAACAGTGACCTCCAAACCCCACTGCCCACAGAGCCCTGCTGCCCCTGTGTCAGCCAGGGCCAGACCAGTCACCCCATCCCTTCCCAGCCACCTCTGGCCCTCTCCAGGTCCCTCTTGCCAGAGCCCACGCACAGCTCTGCCAGCGGAGCAGCAGCAGAACAGCAGTGATGTGGCTGGGGCAGCTCCATCACACAAAGCAGTCCTTCAGAGGAAGGTGAAACCACAGCCTGGGAGGTGGTCAGCCACACAGGTGAGCAAGGTTACTGCTATAGAACCAGTAGTATACGGCATAAAAAAATAATAAAAATCAAGTACCTTTAAAAGAAAGCTCACAGCCATCTCTTAGCTATCCTTCATTTTCAATTTAAATTTTCCTCATTCAATTTCAGCTATTTATCAATTATTGTCCAGCTTTGTGAATTATTTACATTGAAGTGCAGAATTAATGAAGTTAGTCAACTTATGTAATTTTGAATTTCTTGATTTTACTTTTTTCCTTCCTTTTAATCTAACTGCAGTGCTTGGTAGATGGAGAGGTATAAAGTGTGTTACATATTAAGCCCAATTAAAACATGTATGGCATCCTTACTTATACAAAGTACACCAGTGTCATTTCATAGTGTTATTATAGTTCCATCTTCCTCTAAGGACTTACGGCCTGGCTCTGGGGCTTCATACTCCATGCTAATGCTGCCTGTTGAGTGATTCAAGCTCATCTCACTGGAAGGAAGGAATCCATTTTGTGTGGACTCGTGGAGGAGTTCAATTTGTGATAAGGATTCTATGCTTTCGCTGGCAGGCGTAGCTTTTGGGATCTGCTGTGGCTCGCCGCTGTCTTCAATAATAATGTCCTCCTCATCGCTCTCCTCCTCTCCTTGCAGCAGACTGCCCAGCACGTTTGGAGTGCTGCTGGGGAGGCTGGACTCAGTGGACTGGCCGGAGCTGCCCGAAGTCCGACTGTTCCTCACGACGTTGTTCCTCTGGTTGGCGGGTCTGACCGTGATGATCAGGTTGCGGCTGTTGGCAATCATCATGTCTGTAACTTGATCGAGGCTTTTTCCTGACACCTCAATGCCGTTCACCTCCAGCACCTCATCGTTGACAGCCAGCAGGCCCGTGCTCTGAGCCAGCCCCCCGGGGACCAGCCTGGATATGAAAATGCCCGGCACCTTCTCCAGGCCGTGCGGGGTGACCCTGACGCTGGAGCCGTCGCGGATGTAGAAGCCCAGCGGTTTGTCGGTGCCGTACTTGTAGAGCCGCACCCTGCGGTGGGTCTCGGGCAGAATATCCACGTCTATGATGGAGGACACGGGCCTGAAGTCCTGGGGCATGCTAATGACAATGTGGGGCTTCTTCTTGTGGTTGTCCGGACGTAGCACATTGGATAAAACGTTCTTCTTCCTCGTCATGGTGTCCGTCCCGAAGGCACTGTAGTCTGCATCCTCTGTAAGACAGAGCGCACGGGGATTAGAGCCCGCAGCAGCCAGGCCGCACTGCTCCCATGTGTTAGCTCAGCAGAGGCCAACAGCTCCTCTACAAGGTGTTAGCCTTACTACCACAGAAGAATTCCTCTCTACTCGTGAAACAAAAGCTTTAATGTTATGAAACACAAAGCTTGGAATACTTTTGGTTTTCTACTACTGAAGGAAAGAGTGTGCGCAAAAGAAATTAAAAGCAGTCAGCAGCAGACACAAAGAGCTACAGCTGCCTGAGAAAGGGTAGAATGGAAAGAGTGAGTACATTCCTAGAAACATTTTAATTTTATTCAGAGTAATTCCACTTGCTAGTTTTCTCTCCTCAGGTTTCAGATCATTGGAAAAGAAAGAATGAAAAAGGGAAAGCAGCCAGCGTGCCTATTATTGCCTAGTTACTGGGAGGCAGCCAAGTGACCTGGATTCAAACTCCAGAAGGCTTATTCCATTCTGCACTCTTCCCTGCCCCCACGCCATGTAGGTAAAATGGCTGTGGAGCAGAAACAAAGAGACCTCGCACACAAATACTTCAAGCAAAACTGTTCATGCAGGCAATGCTGTAACTGCCACAGCTTGATACAGGAATAGGCAAATGGCTTAGAGCTTAAAAAATCCAAAAGAAAACATATTAGTCCCACAACTACTTGTAAGGGACAAGAAAACATGTGCTGCGGAAGCAATACTGATTTCTGAAATGCTTATTTACCAAAGGTTCCATTTTTCATTTTAATACGCAATAACTCACCAAAAAGAATCAACCTAAATACATTCAGATCTGAGCTTCCTCTGATTTACACTCGTAAATAGAATGCAATCACTCAGACTACACACATCTTTGTTCTGCAGGGGAAAACCCCAATAATCATGCAGAACTGGACTGCACTAACCCCAGGACCCAGAGAAGTTGGGATTTCTTTGTATTATCCCATTCAGATGCCATTGGTAGAGCCAAGAAAGTGGAAGAATGGTTATACATTCAATCTGTGGACTAGTCTGACTGTGGCAATGCTGCCCTGGTGGCATTTCAGGACAGCTGCCAGCTGCTGAGGAAATCACTGAGTGCATTTGCTTCTGAGGCTGAGATATACAGACATGAACCAGTTACATTTGGACTCCTCAGACGCTTCAAGCAAAATAGACCAGAGAAAGTACTCCTAGAGCAAGAGGCTAACACTACTGCAGCATGTAACACCAACTCCTCCCTTCCCTTCCCTTCCCAGCCTTTAGGGCTGCTGAACACAAGAACAGTGCTTTGGCTGCTCTAGGAAGGCTGTCTTAGACCTGGTACTCTAAAAGATAAAGGACAAGAAGAAAAGAAACAAATTTAAATTAGCCCACAAAAAAAACCCTCAAAAGGATTTATTGTTAACTCCTGGCTTGTGTGTACACAATAGTTCATCAACATGTTTTAGAAAAATGTGTCCTGATGATGGCCTCATTTACATCTCTTTTTTATTTCCTTTGTTTAAAAAAATAATTACACCATAAAGAAGGCAAAGCTCTTGCTTAGCTGTTTGCTAAACACAAAGCATCTTTTGCACTGATGTTTATAGATAAAGTTATTCAACAATTTAACTCACACAATCAGGAGTTATTTCTGAAGATACCTAATTCACACAGCCCTACTATAGCCTGAAGGCACTTCTATAGCAATCTCAGTTACTTTGTAATTTAAGGTTTAATTAATATAACATTAGATCTTAACATCAAGCACAAAGGCTTTAGAAATAGCCTAAAATCTGATTGTTACATGTCTAAGAGCGTTAGGTCAGCTGTGTTGAAGAGCTGGTGCATTAAAAAACCATTCAATCTCTCCAGCCAAAGCCTTTTAACAGGTGAGCAGTGTCTGAAGTGAAACACCTACAGAAATGCAAACTCTCAGCCTTTTCTCTGTAGATGGCCCTTTGGAATGTCTGACTGACTAAGATCAGCTGGTTAAACCCCTGTACTCCATTCACTGCTGACAACATACTCACTTTTCAGACAACATGGAACAATTCTTTTCATGTTTGCTAAAAATTTATGATCAAAGGGAAAAGTGACAGAAGTTTTGCCCTTATCTCCCCTGACAACCCATCCAACCAGTTTCCAGTTAGACATCTGGTGTTTCACTGAAAGAATTTTTGCAATTCAATGAGGTGCAATAGCTTCTCTTTTTTTTATTTAGAACTACAACTGTTTACAAAACAACCTGGAAAGGACAATTGTGAAATCCAATCCTAGACAGGTCTAACTTTAAATACAAGGTAACGCTTGCACTCACTCCTGCTGAAGTGCAAGCTGCTGCTGAGGGCTCCAGGACACAGGTCCCAGCAGGCTGGTGCCACCCCAGCACTCGGCTCCTGCTGCTCTTAGTACAGCTGCTGGTTTAGAAAAAGGCACGAGAAAACAGGACAGCAAAGCTTTGTCAGGACTGACTCTGCCACGAGTGTTCTCCCCTGTCATTGCAACATGTAAAGGTGTTCAGTTGATGGGGTTTTCTCCTTAAATTCAAAGTGCACAAGGTCCGAGAATTAGACTGTGGTATTTTACCTATTCTGTCATATCAAATATGTAAAGCATTCAATGATCCCAGCTTGCCACAGTGGCTATAAGGCTTCTTCACCTTCATGGCAGGACACACACCCTGCAGGAAGTCTGGCATGAGCTAGATACACAAACAAATTTATTACATCCAAGTAGATCTATCATGTCCTGTAAATGATCAAAGACAGTTTGTGCTCTTTACCCAAGTTAGATTTCGAACTGTTCCCAACTTCCTTCACAGAAACCACCTCCCAGGCTGCCTTCCACAACTATCAGCTGGGAACTCCTGTCCTAATCAATTTTTTCCAGTTAGCAGAGAAGCACAAAGATCAGCTGCAACAGGACTGGCTTTGAAAGAAATATTATGTAAATCTCTGTATGCAAATAACAGATTCCAAAGGAGTTTCTAAACAAAAATTAAGAGTAGAAAAACATTTCTTGGAAAAGAAAGGAACTTTAAAGTCTCTTTCAGAAGACAAATCAGAAGTCTTAAATTGAGCTGGTGGTTTTGTTTTTAGTAACTTTCTTAAGTTACAGAACACATGGCTGAAGTAAAAGCATCCCAAAACTGCAAGCCAGATGTCAAAACATTTAAGAAACTCTGACAAACCAGAGGGAAAGTTTTTTTTCATTATAACTGCTCTTAATAGTTAAATAATTCAGAACTAGCACAAATCTTAAGATAAACAGTTAAGGTTAGAGAATGTGTGAGGAAAAAAAATAGTGGAAGGTTGATAAACTCATCTCCCCAAACGTCACCAGAACAGCACACTCTGGGTAACCTCTCTTCCACTGCTAAACAAGTTTTCTAAAGCAATACTCTCAAGTACAAAGGCATCTTTGTTCTGGCACCTCACTAATCAGTTTAAAGCCCCGGCAAAAATATTTTGGCCTACAGCCAAAGGACAAGGTGTTAACTACAGATAGTGTGAAGGAGAAGGTCCACACAGGGCAGGAAGGATTTCTCCCCCCAGCAGTTTCAAGCTCAAGGTGGCACCGATCTGTACAGACTTATGACATGAAATTGAAAACAAAAGCCCACAAATGCCAAATCTGGTTTCAATTTAATGTTATTGAAGACAGATTTTTGAAATATTTTCCCGACCCGTTTGCAAATCAATGTAGAGTTACCCGTTAAGAATTCAATTTTCAAAGCCCCAAGTAGTTAGCGTATTTGAACAGAGATGCAATTTAGCATTTTTTAAATATGACCCAACAAATCTCCTCCTATTTAGTCATGAAATATAACAAAATATGGTTTTAGGAAAGCAAGCTGTGTTTTTAGGAAGAGGCCTCAGAACAGCTAGGCTAGTCTACAAAGAGCTGTTTAAAAAGCCAACTGCTCTTACTTCCCAGCAAAGTAAAGCTTCTCAGTGACAAAGTGTCTCTCAAGAGGCACAAGTGGATTAACCAAAGAACCCATTTCTCTCTAAATACAGCCACATCCATGCAGAACTTGCAGGAGTTGGATACTGTAATTTAGAATCCTTCGAGGGACTGTTAAGGACATTATAATGAAATGTATCTTCTGTTATCTCTGCTGTTCTCGTATTTACAATGCAAAGCTCCCCACATCAAGCTGCCCTTCAGCCTATGCAGACTGTTCCCCTCCATCTTCTCTTCAGAAGGGTTTTTCTCACAGACAGAGTGACTCCCATACATCTGGATTTAATCACAATACATCAGTTTAACCTTTAAATACCAGATGTCAACAGTACCTGTTAATCTGTTAAACTGCAGAATGAAATTCCAGCGAGGAATGTTTTCTGCAAGCTGACAGCCAATCCTGACTTGAGCAACATCAAGCCCCAATTTGGATTTTAGCACTGGAGCAGTTTATAAAGTATTTTAAAGGAATTTTGTGAAATACAGTTAGAGGACCCTGAGAGGAATAATTTGTGATTTCATTACAGGATCTCTAGGTTTTTTACCACATCACATCAACCAAGCCACATAAGTGTTCTGGACAAACAAAGCTTTCAGAAATGAGAAGTCAAAATCAAACAGGAAAGAGAAGAGTTGTTACTCTGGCATAACACTTCCCAAATTCTGGAGTCCCATTATCACAACCATTGCTTATTAGTAGAAGCAGAACATCTTGCAGCTCCCATTTCAACCCCTCAAGGTGTTCCTTGGATGCAATATACTAAGAAGTTAATACTATTTACATTAGATTTCACTGCAGTCTGCTCATACCTCAAGTTGGCTTTGCACAAATTACTTGAAGTTTCTAAATAGTTAAGACAGTATGATAAAAATTTCATAGATTATAAAGAATCAAAACACTTTCTCTCTCTTTCCCCACAGTGGCTTTTTTTCAAAGATCTTAAATTCCCAACTACTGCTGCTGGAAATACAAAAGAAGTCAAAGTTCCATTACAAAACCCACAAAAACTTTTCAGCTGATTGAAGAGAATGCATGAAAGCCACAAGTAGCCTTGCAGGTGGAAAAGTAACTTGTGTCACTTAATATAGTTCCAAACCAGCCCAGATCAAAGCAGCCCCATCAATAGCAGGTATCTGCGAAGACATTTCTTTCCCATTCCAGAGGCAGAGCCAGTAAGGTTGCTTCAATCCATGAATTAAGGACACTTAAATCACACTGCACAAAATATGAACCATCCTTAACTCCACCAATCCAGCCTTGGTTACAGGCAAACCATCACAAATTAAATACAGAATAAAGTTGTTTCTGTATTTTCCATCAAACAAACATCTACTCTGATGTAAAGTAGTCAGTCATGCAAAGATGTCAGTAAAGGCAAAGCCCCAATTTCATCAATGGATGTGATCAGTGTGATCACAACTAATTCCCAGCAAAGTGCAGTGGGGACTGTGGTGCCAGCCTGGGCTCTTTATTCCCTGAAACTCCAGAGGCAGAAGGCTCTCGTGCCCAAGGGAAGGCAGTGACACCTGGAACTTCCTGCACAGCTTTTCCTACTCATCAATTCTTGTTCTGATAAACTAAAATGGAATCATCATCTTCTACTTTTGTGCATTCTATCAACTCCTGGCACCAGAGTAGTAACAAATAATCCACCTGGATCAAATCAAGGTAAAGGACTGTAGGAAACTAAAGGTGCATGATAAACACAACACTAGGAACAGGCAACGCTGGACCTGTCACAGTAGGAACAATCTAAAAACCATATGGTGTTAAAATATAAACTCAATAATCCCAGTCTGACAAAGGGGCTTATCCCTTCCTGTCATATGGCTACTGTAGGGGATTAGATGGAATCACAGGCCTTGTCTCTCTCCAGGTTCTGCTAAAGGAAATGCTTCATGCCTTTGGCACTTCAGCACTGAGAGCACAGGCCTTAGAGCACACTCTATACTATCAACACAAACAAAACAAACATTTTGCCAGCACCCAGCAGCTGCCAAGCAGCCACACTGGTTATGAATATTGGGTTTGTGTCAGGCTCTTGTGGAGTTGTTCACTTTTTGGAGTGGGAGTTGACAAAAGGTTCTGATGCCCAAGCATTTTCTAAGGAAAAGATGCCTGTCTTCACAACAACCTGGAACAACACCACAAGAACAAATACAAACTTCCAATTGGATTTTTTTCCCTTAATGAACAAAAGCAGACAGTAGGAACACGTAACCAGAGCAGACACAGTACTTTTACAGGCAAACCATCAAAGCAAGCAGCCCTCACTCCTGAGGTTTGCTAACTGATATAAGCTTGGAAACTGAAAACTTCAAGATGTTTTATTAGGAAAGTGTGATAAGAGTAGCATATTACAAAGTTAGTCTGGAATTTATATTTTAATATTGCATTTAATACTTCATGTAATAACATTTTTGATATTACCTTCCATCCTGTAATGGTCTATCTTCTTGTCTGATCAAGACTGGAATTTTCAGTGAAAAGTATCCAACATACAGAGCAGAAAAACTTAGAGGTTAAAAGTTTATTTTCATCTGCTTACATAAAACCAGAAAGAAGCATTTGCTAGAGATTTAACTTGACTTTAACTCAACTAAATATAAGCAAAATATCACAAAGTATAAATAGGTTGCCTGAGGAAGCTCTTGCAAGAGAGACAAGTTGTGAATACCTTTCATGACTCATAATTATTACGGAATTTGACATGAAGAAATAGGACTGAAGGGTTTTTTCCTCCATACATCACACTGCAACTGGATGAACAGATGATTCACATTCTCCAAGTGCTCTTACCTTTTCTCTGAATGAAAATCCTGAGGAGAGGATTGGCTGTAGAGACTGCTTTGTGATAATTGTCATCATTATTGATAGGCAGCAGGTCTCCGTGAATGTCCGTGTACCCCACCAGAACATCAACGTTTGGGATCTTGTGCACGTGCTGCAGTAATCCATAGAACTCCTCAAACTTTCCAGGCTTCGATCTCTCCAGAGAAAATCGTCGAAATTCTGCCCCAAACTACAACAAAATACATCTTACATCATTAAAACGGAAGCAACGATTATTTAATGTTAAACCAGAAATGTTATGGAATTAAAAGTGCACTAAAACCTACAACAAACAATTCTGACATGGTATAAAGCAGTCAGTGAAAACAGTTGTTTTTTCCCCGAAGTTAGAACTAGTTTTGTAGCTGGTGAAATGTGTACCTTTGAGCGTGCCAGGGCTGTTCCACTGCTCCATGTAACGGGAGCACTGAGTGACGGACCGGGGCAGGGATGGCTGCAGGCAGCACTGCTGTGGCACTGAAAGCAGGGCTGGGAGTACCAGCCTGTGCTGTGTGCCTACCTGGAATTCGGTTCTGACAACTACCCGTGCCCTTGAGAACAGCGTGCAGAGATTGTTACACAACCGTGGGCCACCCAGCAAGGCTGAGCAGCCTTCACAGCCCCGGCTGCTTGGGCAGGAAGTGAAAATGGCCCCAGGACCACAGGAAGAGCTGCTGCCTTTCAGCACAACCCGCGTGCAGCCCAGCTCCGGGGAGCTGATCTCGGCTCCGAGATGACAGAGGCGACAGCCACTGCCTTTAAGAGCATTCAGAAGATTCCTGCGCATGAGCAAGGCTCAAGTCTTGATTGCAACGGTCTTTTAAATCAGGGTTCTATCCAGGGTATAGAATCTGGATTTTCCAAATCTGGTAAGGTTCAGAAAATATGGAAAAAAAAAAAATTAGTCACTGACACTACTTTAAGGGGTAGCATTTGTTTGTAGTCAACATAATCATTCAACAAAAAACCCAGCTCACAAATCCACTCAAGCTCAGCCTCCTACATCATCTCTAAAGCAAACACTTATTAAAACATGTTGCTTATTAAGGCAATAATACAGTGGAGGCAGGCAGAGACTCAACTGGGTGCCAAGAAAAGGATGAGCATTTGATGTAGACTAGACAAATTGTGATTTTTACCACACATAGCTAGTAAAATGTTGGTGTTCTGCCTAATAAGGGCAGGACCCAAAGCAAACAGAATATTGGATAAAAATTACTCTAAATCCTCCGTATCAGGCACATACACAACATACCAGAGACGTCAAAAGGAATCCAGAGATAGCAGCAGCCAGGTTACAAAAACCAGAACAGACTGTATACGAATTAAAAGGATAATAAGCTAATAATTCAAAAACACTCAGTTGGCTGCTTTTGTGTGTGTGAATTCTATTGCTAACCTACAGTGAAAATAAAGATTTTAAATAATTTCTTTAGCAAGTTTAGTTTTAAGTAGAGAGAAGCGCACCAGAACAAAATGCTCTGAGTGCACGTTTGAGCCTCAGTATCACATACTCGGGTGTCTCTTACACACAGGAGGTGTGGAGGTGCACTTCACCTCACACCTGTTACAATCCTTTGGAGAATAAAAGCCTTGGAGCTCTCACATACAAACAAAGCACTGAAAATCAGCAGACAAGGACCTCGTTGTTAGCACGTTAACACCACCTAACCCAAAACAAGCTCCACCTTCAACACCCCACCTTCCTCCAAAAGCTTCAAATAAAGGAATTATCTGGGAACATTCCTGCTCTAAAAAACCTGCAATTACCCTACCACTGACTAATGAGGCAGAAGGGATGATTCGTACCTGCTTACAAACAAAAGCCCAGCCCACGGGAGGAACTCCCGGCGCGTCAGAGGCAGCAGAGCTCAGTCGTGACATCAGCGCAGGACTTGGTCCTGCCCCAGCTGTGAGCCCCGCAGGAACTGCCCGTGCACGGCACACATCGGAACTGTTTGGCTTTCAAGGATTACACAGCTTAAACACAATTCAGTAATAAAAGTTTTAAAAAGCCAACAACCGCACCCTCAGGTTGGAATAAATGTTGAATCTTACCACAGCAAGCAAAGGTCCAGATTTTCAAACGTGTGATTTTTATTTTTTTCCACGTTATTTAATATACATTTGGTGCAAATACCAAAATACTCCTAACCCACTCGTATTTCCTAACCCAGTTTGCTCAATACTATTAGAAAGCAGATAAAAGACAAGTCCAACAGCGCAATTCCATTATTTGAACCGCGGAGATGTCTGCAGACATTTCTATCCCATGCTGCCCTCCATCCCATGAAACAGGCCTGCACTTGATGTCCTAGAGCAGTAACTTAAGCAGAGAAGGCTCCTTGCCACCTGAGCTCTTCACAAGCCCTCCTGCCTCTGTGCCTCCCCCGGGAGAAGGCAGGGGAGCCATGGAGCACACCACGAAGGCACCCGGGATGCTCACTTAACACTCATTTATGGGTCACCCTTTTTAGTCCTCTGAAACACAGCACAGAGATGCTCGGTGCAAGTCTCCATCACTGACAGAACATGAGCTGCAGTCATCTTCTCTGGCTTACCAGTTTTTAAGATTGTACTCAGAAAAAAATGTTATTCCAAGTCATGAAAAAGGGGGAAACCTGAATTTTAATATATAGAGAACTAGACTATATAGAACTAGAAACTTGGGGGTTCCATACCATCACTAGGAACTGTAGTCTGGGGTATAAAGCTTTGTTTTCCATGGCAAGAAAATGGGCTGACTGGAATTCAAGTACTACGGGAATCGCCAGGGCAAGCTCAGAGCAGTTACCCAAACTGAATAAACTAAACTAACAAAAGGATTGTGCTCATGTAACTGCAAGCACAGTTGGGCTCAGCCTTGTCAGCTGAGGCACAATTATTGATTTGGAATATCTAAATAAAGAGCTGTGCATCATGGAGCAGCCTTCAAAGCCCAGGCCACTCCACAGGAATGGCTCCCTCCACCTCCCACACAGGCATTTCTTCTTTCTCTCCAGAATTGCTCATTTTCATAGAAGGAAGATGACTCCTCTGCGATATTAAATTGAGGTGCTGTTAAATAATGCATTAGTAACAAGTAGTTCTAAGAATGCCTTGAATCCTGCTCCATAATATGCACTTGAGGGACAATCCCTATTCATTAGGGCTACATTTCTCTGTACAAACACCAGGAACACATCCCAGGGCTGATCCCCTAGATAGATTTTAAATCAAGGAAAACACACAGCGGGGAAACAGTAGGGCTGAAGAAACAAGTGATTTGGGTTTGTAAGCACATCATACTGATCATTCTCAACATTATAAGAGCATAAATGAAAGACTTCACCATCACAGTACTAACTTAACTGCTATCTGAAACTCCTGTGCTTGCTGGTTTAGGCCACAGGGAAATTGAACACTTTAAAGAAATCAGCCTCATTCAGGCTGTAGAGACCAACCTCACACTGTCCAGAAGTTCCAGCTCTAAATGATACATTATCCTGAAACATCCACACAGCTCGAGTCCTGACTGCTTCACCTGCACTGCTGCTCCAACACCTCACTAGCAGGAAAGGAGGGGGCAGAGCACAGGCTGCTCCCCCCTTCAAAAACAACCCAAGAAAGCCATGTGGCCACCAATGGAAAGAAAACACATTCCCACGTGGACGCACTTACAATCTGCCTAGGCAATGAAAAAGGGACTTTAACTCAACATTTCTTTAACTAAGAGAGACACTCCACCTCATACTGTACATCCAGCAGTTTTACAATTGGAAATTATTACAAATATAAAGCAGAAAAAAAATCTAATTTCTCTCAAAATATCTAAATTTTATCAGAAAAACTTTGTCTAACCATCAAAAAAAATTTAAAAACAGAAGAGAAGTGGATACACGCATGGGAGAATTTACAGAGCTGGGCAAAGCTGTGAGCACCTGACATAGGTGATCTCTGCGGAACACACAAGCACACACTCCTGCAACACTGCCAGGGTAAAAGTCTCTCGGGGCCTCTAAGAGAAGGCAAACTCCACTTTTGGATAAGCTAGCCAGGGCTCACCTCTACCTCTACTGTGAGCCTACGCTGTACCGCACAAAAAGCTACAGAAAGACATAATCATTAGGGAAAAAAGGTAACTACAGAAACAGTCACTAACAAACGCACTCATTGCAATTCGGACAAATAGAGGATCCTGACGCTTGCAAATTATCACAGAACTGTTAGGGTTGGAAGGATCCTCTGGAGATCATGTACTCCACTGCCCAAGCATGTCTAAAAACACCTCCTTGGCCCAGTGATCCCACGCTTTCCGTACATATTTGTCTGTACGTCTTTCAGTCCGTCCAGAGACTCAGGGGCCAACTCCATTTACCTGTTTTCTTTTAAACCCCTCAAAACCATTTATATTTTTTCCCCGCAGACAGCGCACCCAGCAAGCGACCCCACCACCTCCGCCGGGGGCAGCGGGGCCAGGTGGGGAGGGAGCGCCGGGGCCCGCCCGCCCGAGCCCGGTGGCCTGCGGAGCGCTCAGGCCCCGGCGGGCCGTGCCCCGGCGGCCCCTCGGGCAGGTGAGTCAGCAGCTGACGCCGTCCCTGTCCCCGTCCTGTCCCCGCAGCGACACCGCGGCCCGACGGCCCCGCAGGGCCGGCCCGCTCCTTCCCCCGCGCCCGCGGCCCTCAGGCGGCGGCGGCGGCTCCCACCTTGCTCTTCACCTCCATGGTGCCCAGGCCGCGGCTGCCCGCGGCCCCGCGCTGAGCCCGGTTCATGCCTCGCGCGGTCGCTGCGTCCGCTGCTCTGGCTCCTGTGTCCGCCGGAGCGCTGCGGGACGGGCAGCGGCGCGGCCCAGCCAAGAGCCCCGGCACCCGCGGCCGCTCCGCCGCCTCCGCCCTCAGCGCGGCCGAGGCCGGGGCGGGGCCGCGCGGCTCCGGCACCTGCCGGGCACCGGGGCGGGGCCCTCGCGCGCCTGCGCCGCCTCCGCGGGGCCGCGCACGGGCGGGGCCGCGCACCTGCGGCCGCAGCGCAAGATGGAGGCGGCGGCGCGGGAGCGGCGCGGGAGCGGTGCGGGCTCTGTGCTCCTGTACCCGCTGCAGGTGCAGGCCCTGCCTCCGCAGCCGTTGTCCTGCACGGGGCTGGAGCGCGGATCGGCTCCCGCTGCCTCCGCGGGCACCTCCCGCGCCGGGGAGCCGCCATCCCGCGGCTCCGTATCCTCCCGCGGCCCTCAGGAGCCTCCGTGCCGCGCTCCGGGTCGTCCACAGCCCTGAGGAGCCAGCCCTAACCCTAAACCCCACAGCCCTGAGGAGCCAGCCCTAACCCTAACCCTAACCCCACAGCCCTGAGGAGCCAGCCCTAACCCTAACCCTCACCCCACAGCCCTGAGGAGCCAGCCCTAACCCTAACCCTCACCCCACAGCCCTGAGGAGCCAGCCGTAACCCTAACCCCACAGCCCTGAGGAGCCAGCCCTAACCCTAACCCTAACCCCACAGCCCTGAGGGGCCAGCCCTAACCCTCACCCCACAGCCCTGAGGAGCTAGCCCTAACCCTAACCCTTACCCCACAGCCCTGAGGAGCCAGCCCTAACCCTAACCCTCACCCCACAGCCCTGAGGAACCAGCCCTAACCATAACCCTAAACCCCACAGCCCTGAGGAGCCAGCCGTAACCCTAACCCTCACCCCACAGCCCTGAGGAACCAACCCTAACCCTCACCCCACAGCCCTGAGGAGCCAGCCCTAACCCTAACCCCACAGCCCTGAGGAGCCAGCCGTAACCCTAACCCTCACCCCACAGCCCTGAGGAGCCGCCATCCTGGAGACTCCGAGCCCTCAGCCATCGAGCTTGCGGATGGGCTGAGCCAGCTCTGGACAAGGATCCCTTCAGCCGCAGCAGTTCTGTGATTCGGGGATCTCGGGGTCCCACGGGTGTAACACACAAACCACACCAGCGTTAGTTGATGTTTGCACATTACATAAATAAATCTTGGTCAGGCCAAGAGTTTGAAGTCTTCCTTTCAGGATGTGGTTCTGTGTCCACCTGTAAAGGTGTTCATGGAGCTCTTTTTCATTTTAGTTGCAAATAAGATTGTGGGATCTGGTAACGTCAGAGATAACCTTCCTTGTTGTATTAATTCTGAGACAGATCAATTTAGTCTAAAGGCCAGTTAAGCTACCCTGACAAAAGTACAATCCCCAGAGATTGTAAACTGTCTGAAAGAAAAAGACTTGTCACGTGTATGGACAAGAAGAAAGGATGTACGTTAATCTCATTATGTCAACAGACCTTTGAATTACAGGTCCCTCCATTATCCATAAATCTGGTAGAGGAGAACGCAGTGTGAGGTTTCATGGTGTAGATCTGTGTGGGGAGATGTAGATCTGCATGGCGGTGATGGGAGCTCAAACAATGCCTTGCACCTGAGGCACGCCACGGGTGTCTAGTCAGTTCTCAAGTCTCACTTGGTAATCGGTAATTAAATAAAAAGCATCCAGTGCTGAATCACTTCTAAGTCGGTGCTGATTTTTGTACAGTTGATCTTCCTCCCATCACGCCAAAGGCAAAGGAATTGCAGCTCTCACTCGAGCCAAGACAAGCTGTAATTAGCACAGAGGATATTGTTAATAGTTAAGTATAGTTTGCTGCCAGACGGTGTCTAGGCTGATTCAAGTCTTCTCGTCCTTTATCCAGCATGTTTTGGTTTTACACTGCAGAAGGATGCATGGAGAATTCAGCCTGTAAATTCAGATAGAATCTGTGATCCTGGTGCAGTAGTAGGCAGATTACAGCTATGAGAGCAAGACCAGGATAAAACCTCTTATTCTGTCACTTTGTAATTATAACATTGCAAAGAGTTTGGACTGCTTTCCATATCTGTCTTCTACAGCTCTGTTTAATGAGCTGAGCACGGAGAGGAGTGCAAGAGACAAGGGAACAGTGATTTCTCTGGGGCTTTAAAGCTGTTGGGTTGGCTCTTTTCTCCTGGAGAAAGGGAGGGAAAACCTCCTGAAGCTGATTTCTGCTCGGAGACGCTGTGCAGTTAATTTTACTGCTATAGATTTATGAGGTATCGCCTAAGATAATTTGTTTTCTATTGTGCATTCCTAGCATGGCTGGAGTGCCAGGCAGTGGGTGTGGGAGCGAGCCTGAGGAGTCAGGGCAAATTCATTTCAAGTCACTGGAACCAACCTAATAAAATGTATTAATCACTGGCTAGCTTTCATCACAAGGAGCTGACGTATGAGGAAGGAATGTGATAAACAATTTGATCTCAGATAAAGGTGGGGAGGGAGGCAGGCTCTGTGTGCCTGCTGTAAGGTAAGCTTATAGAGCTATTTTAGTCACAAGTTCTGTACAACCTGTGATTCAGACCTGATCCAGCTATTCATGGCACGTTCTGTTTCTGTGAAGTTGAAAGACAGGTTGGGTTTCCTGATCTCTGAGCTGCTGGGGGAGCTTTTTTGGGAGGCCGTTTTTTTTTTCTTTGTTTGTTTTGGTGTAGAAATTCCATCACTTAGGTCCACCGTGCAGTATAGCGAGATTGTGCTGTGATGTTGCTTTCCTATCCTAGATTTCCCACATTTTAAGTGGAATTAGGGCTGTTCCATACAGCCCTGCTGGGAGTTCACAGAGTACTTCCAAGAATAAAGCACAGAAAATTTCTGTCAGCATAGGTTGACTGTTATTGATGATCCACCTAATCTTTTATTGCATGGTTCAGGGCTTATGCTGACTTCATATTTAACATAAAGTAGTCTTTATTTACACTGCCAGTGCCAGCTCAGAGGAGTGATTGTTAGATGTACTAGATTGTAATCTGATCTTGTCTTGGAGTTGATGAGAGACTGGAGAGTTTTTTTGATGGGGAGAGAAAACTAAAAGGGAAAATAGAAGCTTTATTTTTAAAATGATAATAAGGTCCTGCTTTCTTTAAAAAATAATTTCTGTACTTACTTTGATACCTTCTGCAATTTTGATATGTTAATCTTGTGTCCCAGTTACATTTTCCTACAAAGAAGCATTTCCAACAGCAGTGTGTACACTTGGATACTCCATTTTCAGAATATTAGGGACCAGCGTGACCTCAAATTGCTTTTGCCCTCCCCTTGGTAAGCGAGGGACGCAGACAAACCAGTGCAGCCATGAAGGCATCTGATGTTCACAAATGCAGAAATATTGCAGAGCACTGCTCCCAGGTGCCCATGAATCCAGGGAAATACATTGAATCCCTTTCTGCTGATGGGGCTGATCCTGAGGCAGGAGCTGTGAGTCCACAAATGCTGCCTCAGAGAGGAAGAGCCTGAGAAGGGGAGCTTGTTACAATTGATCTCCATGGAACACGCTCCATACCAACAGCTCCACACAAACACAGGAGCAGGGCTCAGCGAGTGAACCCCAGGGCATGGCAGCACAGCTAATTTATAATAGCAGGAGTATTTAAATAGCACTAGTGTGATAAAAATTGCATTGCTTACCCCAAAATTGTGACAGCTATAGGATTTTAATTTTGGGGTGGGTTTTTAGTTCATTTGTTTGTTTGAGTTTTTAAAATGTTATTTTCTTGAGGGGGAAACAGTAGTTGGGTTAGTAACTAGTTTTTGTGTTCTGTTTCTGCCTTTGCTTTCTTCTTTCCTGTCAGGAAAACTAGCAGCATTTTTTTCGTCCCCACTCCTCCTCCAGGAACCTTCAGTTGTTACTTTGATGCAATATTTACTTACCTGTGACAAAATGAATTTATTGTTTTTAAAGCTCATATATGAGATCTTTTCCAATAAAATATTTATTGGGGTGGGGGGTTTTCTTTCGTTTTGTATTTTATTTTGTCTGCCTTTATGGGAAAGGTTGTCTCCATACCATGCTGCCTGTGAAAGAAACATTTGTTTCAGGTGTGTTATAAATCCAGTTACAAACAAGATCCAGCAATAAACTCATGAAGTTTTCTGAAAATACTTTCCTAGCAAGTCATAAGCCGATACTGATACATTAATTTAAATTCTCTGAGGTTTCTAACTAAAATAATGAAAAGCATTTAAAGCTTTTTCTTCCCCTTCATCTAGTAATCCATTTGTGTCCAATGACTCTGAATTCCTTTGGAATTCCCCCTTGTTTAAACAGGGCAGTTTGAGCCCAGCTGACTCCTCACACTTGCACTGCTGTGGGGTTTAATGATTTAACTCTCCTGCCCCAAGAGCTCAGAGAGGCCACGCTGGTGCTGAGCTGTCCAGCTCGGCGGGTGACACTTCAGGGGTTCTTTACACAAAAGAATTTGTGAACGTTTCCTGCTTGGTTTTGCACTACTCACTGAGTATTCCCTATTCCCGGGCCAGAATTTTGGGGGGGGCGGGGGGAAGGCAAATCAAAGGAATAATTGTTGCAAAATTTACTTTAAACCTTGTTTGGTACAGATTGGGATTTAAATTTTGTCATATTCTTAGATAAAAAGCTCTGCTTAGTAAGCCTTTTGGAATAAAGCCTTTGCTGTTATGCTTATCTGGAAAACATATTATGGCTATTTGTGAAGAGAGCTCTGTCCTCTGCTAGTGACTGTCACCCAGTAAATGTGACAAAATGACACCTTTAAGTGCCAGCACTGAATAAGGAGCACTTGCACCTTTTGCCACAAAGGAACATTTCTACATGAACGGTGGTTGATAGACCCAAAATTACAGTGAAGGAGCCTCTGTGGACTCCCCAGTTTAATCTTTTACAAGCAGCAGCTCCTGTTCTAGTGCCTGGCACCGCAGCTGGAGTGGCCCATGCTGTGAGGTGTCCCCTGTCCCCCAGGTGTGCTGGGTGAGCACGGGGTGTTATTTTGGCCTCCCTTTGGGAGCTTGGACTGCTCCCGTGCCTCACTGGGACAATGAATGCGTTGTGCCAGTGATTCCTGCATATACGATGATAGCAAAAATAATGGTAGCTTTTAGAAAGTAGTGAACCGTTGCTTGTTGAGGTTGCACTATTATCGGATGGCACAGGAGTCAGGCGGGAGCGCTCACCCAGGAGCGCCGCAGTGCTTGAGAAGGGCATCGGACACCTGGGAGGGGAATGGCTGCGGCCTGGCCGTGTCCATGGCGCGGGGTCGCCGCTGTCGCGATTGTCGCCGCTGCCGCCACCGTGCGCCCCCGCAGGTGCAGCGGGAGCCGCCGCCGCCAGAGGGCGCCGTGCCCGCGCTGTCCCGGTCACCCGGGGCTGCTGCGACCGGAGCGACGGCCGTTAATGACACCATTAATGACACCATTAATGACACCGCTAATTAATTACAGCAGCGGCCTTGGTGCACCAGACTGCCCAGGACATGAACCGCCCCCACAGCCTTACCTGTATTTGTAATGGCTGTGTCACATTGCTGTCACCGTGCTTTAAAATGTCACTCACGAAATCACAGAATGGCTCTGGCTGCAAGAGACCTTAAAGCTCATCCCGTTCCACCCCCTGCCACGGACAACTTCTGCTATCTGAGGCTGCTCCAAGCCCCATCCCAGCTGGCCTGGGACACTTCCAGGGATGCAGCACTTCCAGGGATGGGACAACGTTCCCAGGGAGGGTGCACACCCGTTTGAGTTCTTTGATTTGTCAGAGACTTCTTGTCGTAATCATAAAATGAAGTTATCAACACTTTAGAAAAATACTAAACAATTATAAGGAACAATTTTTTGGGGAAATATGAAACTTTTATTGTAATCAGATGATCAGATTAATTTAGGCTTTTTTGTCTCAGTGTTTTATGTGTCCATACACAAAAAGCCAGCTCCCTTTGAGACCCCAGAGAGAAAACAGTCAGGTGTGTACACATTAGTGCAACAGAACTGCCCCTGTTAATTAACCAGATAGTGCTGGGGCAGTGGTCGTAAGTAAAACTACAAAAGTACAAGGCAAGGAGACTTGAAAAGTAATTCAAATTTTCCATGCATGTCACATTTGGAAATACTGAATCCTGTGAGTTCAGCCACTGTCCCAGTTGTGTTGAGGTTTTAGAAGATACTCTTTGCTTCTCTTGGCAGGTCTCTAGCTTCCCTCCTGAGCTATAATAGCAGTAACTAAAAACTCCAGCACAGATAGATGCACAAAGAGGGAAAAATAATCATGTGCTTGGACCTGGGATGTGTATTTACGGTTCCACCTCCCAATAACCCCCCCTCAGAGGCTCAGAGCAAATGCTCTGTGCAGGGATGGTTTGCTGGAACATGCTCTGCAGTTTGCTGTGTTACAGCAATGAAAGTGCCTGGTCAATGCACCAATGGGCTGAGAGAGAATCCACCTCTCTGCAGATCACTCCACATTATGAAGATGTAAGTAACATTCTAAAATTAAAAAAATACCAGCTAGAAAGGGGTGGGGTGGAGGCACAGGCAAATGTTGGCATGCATATTGCTTGCATTAGGAGCAGCAAGAATTATTGTCTCTGCAAGAAGCCTGGTGCAAAGGATCCCAGCAACGGGCCCAGCTACTGAGTTTCAGCTCTTGCTTTTATAAACAGAGCTCTGCTTTACAGCAGCCTTTCTAAAAGTCAGTTTAGTCTGGATCTTGAGAAGCTGGGCTGGTCTGCTGGTTGGCTCCCTGTAATCTGGTCCATTTAGAAAACAAACAAAACCAACTTTATTCAGGATTTAAACAATAAAGTTATGATTAATCTGGTTATGCCAGAGCACTGGTGATGCTGAAGCACTGAATGTTTAATGTTGTTGCAGCCACGGTGAATGCTTTGTTGTAAAATTATCTTTGTGTATTGTTGGCTTACAGTGATGGATGTTGAGTGGCTGAATTTGGGAAGGGTTTTTGTGAAGCGTGCTGAGATCCTGGAGGAAACATACTGGCATTTTTTTAATGTCCCTTTAGGTCTGAGACACATCAGAGTGTGTTTTATTTTTTCACTGTAAATATTATAATGGTGCCAGCAATGCAGTATTTACTGCTTCTCATATGCGTGAGAATACTAAACATATGTATTTCTAAAGAAATTCCAGAAGAATGTGAAACTAGCTTGTAGCAATAATTTGTAGGTTTGTGTCCATTGTTTTCAGGAATATGTAAATTGTTACATTATAGAACTCACTTTGAACCCTGCTGCATAATTAGCTGCACTAAACATCAGTATTCAATTTGGGAAATCTGTAGCCAAGTGTTTTATTAGAGTTTCGTGGAAAAGGAGAATGTGAACAAAACCATAGAGCAAATGATCTGAAATGCAGTTAAAAATAATGAAAACCAAGCACCAGCCACATAAACACACCAGATGAAGACACAGCAAATGAAGATCATAAAAAGTAAACTGGAATAAAAACACATAAAGCCATTCCTCAGCTGAAGTAAACGGGGACATCTGCACCAGGAGTGAGGGAACCGTGGTCATTGGTGTTTGCTGAGGGGCTGCTCTGTGCATTTTGTCAAGAGGCTCATGGTTAGGAGGAAATGACATTAACAGCAATGGCTTTTTTGGGCAACTGGTTGCACAGGGCTCCTGCAGAGATTTGGTGTTGTGACAAATGTCCTCCTACAAAGCCAGCTGATTTCAGCTTGTCCCAGTGTGCTCCACGCTGCTGTGGGGCCAGCACTGGGGCCAGGGCCCTGCTGCAGGGCCAGCAGTGTCCCAGCTCTGTCCTGAGCTGCAGGGCCAGCAGTGTTCCAGCACTGTCCTGGGCTGCAGGGCCAGCAGTGTCCCAGCTCTGTCCTGGGCTGCAGGGCCAGCAGTGTCCCAGCTCTGGGGCCAGGGCCAGCAGTGTCCCAGCACTGGGGCCAGGGCCAGCAGTGTCCCAGCTCTGGGGCCAGGGCCAGCAGTGTCCAGCACTGTCCTGAGCTGCAGGGCCAGCAGTGTTCCAGCTCTGTCCTGGGCTGCAGGAGCTCCTGAGGCTGGCACACAGGCCCTGCCTGGGCAGCCTGGACAGCCCCAGGGAGCAGCAGGACAGCTGAGAGGCGTTTGCTGGGCAGGGCTCTTCAGGCACTCCGTGGGTGTGACCATACCCCCAAATGCCAGGGAAATCAAGCCAAGAGTTGGAGTTACAATGACTGTACAGTCATGTACTCACCTGTACAGATCCATGGATTTGCATCTCCTTGCTTTGTGCTCCAGGTGCCCCAGCTGTGACACCCATGGTGTTCCATCACTGCCCTTTGCAGGGCTCCAAGCCCCAAGCATTTTGAAGACCTGGTGTGAAAGCCACTTTTGCTTGCATCTCAGCACAGTTCTTTCTGACACAAATAAAACCCAGGGTGCTCGAGTCGTTGGCTCAGGCAATTCCATCTGCCCATCTGGTTTTGCTCTCACTTTCATGTGTGCCAGTTCCCTCATGCCTCTCCTCACAAGCATGTTCAGCTGTGCAAGAGATCTTCCTCTGCCTCCTTCCAGACTTTCCTTTAACAATGTGCACAGGAAAATACAAATCCTGACCAACTGCATAAAGAACTGAGAAGGAAAGCAGTAACCCTGCCCTGAGAGGTTCTGGTATGGGATCTCTGGTCAGCTGGAGCTTTGGGAGCTTCACTTTGTGTTTCAGTCTCCTGCAGTGGGGTGGGTTTCAGGATGTGTGAGCTGGATGGTGCAAAGGGAAGAAAACACCATTAGTAATAAAGTTATGGTGAGGGCATGGCCAAATTCCATGCAGTCAGCTCATTTTCCCCGTGGGGAGTGTCTGGCTGCCTGTGCTCTCAGTCAGTCAGCACGGGGAAGTGCTGCTAGGAACCAGGGGAAAATGGAAGATGGATGAGGCACAGAGGCAGCCGAGGTGCTGTGCCCAGGCAGGGACGGGTTTGTGTGGGCTGTTTGCAAAAGGCCCGGCCGGGCATTGTTCAGGAGAGAGGCGTGAGTGTCATGGGGTGAGACAAGGAGCAGGGAGATCCCAGGCTGCTTCCACATGGCAGCTTCACCTCCCCCTGCCAGGACTGCCTGCAAGGGGTCTCGAGGGCTGGCAGAGGGGAGCTCATGCCCAAGGAGCGGCACCTGCCCCAGAAGGAGGTCAGTAGTGGGTGCAGCAGGAAGGACTCGAGCAGGATTGCTCAGCAGAGACTCAAAGCGAGCAGATGACATCTCCCAGCCATGGAAGGGCGGGATGGGGAAGGCAGGAGGCAATGAGAGGAAGAAAGGTGATGGTGATGATGATGATGATGATGATGATGATGATGATGATGATGATGATGATGATGATGATGGTGATGATGATGGTTAGCGTTGTATGACCGAGGGCTGCAAGAGGAGGGAACCTTTAAAGGGACGGTGAAGAGGCAGTGCGGGGTGAGGGCAGAGGAGGAGGGAGCAATGGCTGGGGAAGGTGGGAAAGGCGGGATCCGGGCACGGCGGAGGCGGCCGGAGCCGAGGGGGTAGGGGCAGCAGGGGAGCGGGGCTGTCCCCGGCCTGCAGGGAGGGCGTCCCGGCCCGGGCTGCCCGGGGGAGCCGCCGCCGGAGGAGCGAGAGGGCGCCCGGGACGCTGCTGGTGAACAGCAGAGGGTCCGGGCCGTGACCGCGTTCCCAGCGCCCCTGCCAGCGCCAGGGGGGTCGAGGGGGAGCGAGGGAGGGAGGGAAGGAGGGAGGGAAGGAGGGAAGGAGGGAGGGGAGCGAAGGGGAGCAGCGAGCGGCGCGGAGCGCTCGGCATCCAGCGGCAAACGAGCGCTCCGGAGCCGCGGCTTCCTGGAAGCGGAGCCGGCTGGGCGGCGATAAGCGGCGATAAGCGGCGATAAGGGCGGCTGTCCGGGCCCTCCGCACCCGCCGCGACAGCCGCGACAGCCGCGACAGCCGCGACAGCCGCCACGGCAGCGGAGCCGAGCCGCGCTGCGCGCCCCCAGCGCAGGTGGGACACAGGTAGGGCACAGCTGGGCACAGCTGGGCACAGCTGGGCACGGAGCGGGCGCGGGGAGAGCCGCGGGGCCGGCAGGGGACATCACCGGCAGGACACGGACACCTGGGCCGGGAGGGGGCACCTGCGGGGGATGCGGTCCCCGGGCTGTCAGCGGGCAAACCTCAGGGCATGCCGGGGCTCCTGCAGAGCTGCAGCCCCGCAGGGAGGCTCGGTAGCTTTTACTCGGGGTGAAACAGCCCGGAACCCCGGCAGGACAGCACCTGGCTGGGGCAGGTGGACTGTGAGAGGAGCAGGGTGAGGTTTATGCCATCCCAGTTTGCCTTTTGGAGGTGTTGTTGCATGAGCTGGTTGTATTTTAGTTAACTCTCTTTGTCTGTGCAAAGACTACATTTTATTTGCCTTTTTTTTTTTTTTTTTATTGCTTATTCGTGTAAATACAAGTTGAGGTTTTGGGTCACAGCCCAGTTACATTTTGATTCAGACAGAGTTTAATTTCCCCTTTTAAGAAGTGTTTTAAATAAGTTGGGCCATATGGAAGTAGAGTTGTTAATGAACCAAAGAATCTTGAAGGAGTTTGAAAAATAAGGTTATACATTTCTGGAGCCATTTCTTGAGTATTGAACCAGCACCAGTACTCAAACTCCTGATTCAGTCATTTCCTTTGTTGGGATCAAGACTAAATCTGTCCATACCTGTGTTTTCACAGCTGCAAAATGGGAGCTACACCTATTGATGAGGTGCTTTACCTTTTTTTTTTTTCTTTTTGGAAAACCCTTAATTAAAACCAAGAAAAGCAGAGGAAGATCATTTGCAAGGGTAGTAAACAGCGCAAAATATGTCTGAGGGAATATTGCATGTTGGCTGGAGAGGCTCACCAGAGATGCTGTGGCTGAAGGAGTGTGCAGTGGGGAGCTCCTCTCTCTTGTGTTCCTGTGCCATGCAGTTCATCCCTTCCCTGCTGCTGCTCTGACTCCTGCACAGTGGCTGACACAAGCACCACGTGGAGCAGCACAGGAAAAGCTGCACAAACCCTGCCAGAAAGGGCTGGAGCTGCCGTGGAGTGGCAGGCCCAGCCTCTTTGTGCCCCAGGTCTGGAGAGGAACGTGTGGGATGCAACACGTGTGAGCTGGTGGTGCACGTTAACCTGGCAGCCTTCCCCTTCAGCTACAGCCTGGGTACCCTCTGGGGGAATGGAAGGGCTTCCCTGAGCTGCCAGGGCTCATCCTGGGCCAGCGCTGGTCAGGAGCTGCAGGGCTGCTCTGGCAGCAGCACGGGCAGGGCTGTGGGGAGGGAGGCCAGGAGGGGGGTATGCAATGGGTTCCCCAAGGGGAAGATGGGATGGTTTCCTCCTGCCAGGACAAAGAGCAGCTGCACAGCTGCTCTGCAGTGCTCTCCCCAGCCCTGGGCTCCTGTGGAGCAATCCAGGCAGGGAGCTGGGATCCTGTAACACACATCCACCAATGCCACTTTACTGCCTTCCCAGCTCATTAATTCCTTGACAAATGCTCCTTTGCAATATCCTCACAAAGAGTCTGAGAAATGGACTAGAGCCACTCTAGAAAGGGAAACCAGGCTCAGTCTGAGGGCAGGGGAAAGTTGTGATCCTCATGTGTCCCTCAGGGGTCTGAGGAGTGGCAATGTGGGGTCACAGAGCACCAGGACAAGGCAGAGGCTCTGGGTATAGAAAGTTATCCAAGATAAAGCAAGGGAGGGGGAACTGTCTCTGAAGGGTTATTAATTTGTTGCATTTGGATGAAATAAATAGAAAGACTGGAATTGAAGGACATAATTTGTGTAAAATAGTAGGTTTAATATTATTTGAATCTGCACACTTGATCTTAGCCAAAAGGCTGAGGGAGCAGACAGAGTTGAATTATCCAGACTGTTGTTGGCCAGCACTGGGTTTTGGAAGGTGATTGGCTGGTGACAATCCAGAATTATGGACAGTGAGTTGTGCAGAGGGTGTCAGCCAGCCTTTAATGGCTACAGGTGCTCGGGGCCCTGGCTTCAGTTCCCAGCCCTGGATGCTGCCTCCAGAAGCGCAGAAGGGACATCCATATTTATGAAATACCAGGTCTTATCCACTTTTTTCAACTTTTCCATTTCTGCTGCCAGTTTATTCTCCCTGAGGACAGATTGCTTTAAACCAGTATGTCTTCAAAGACAGAATGCCTGAAAACTATCGTTTTTATTCAGTTCAACTTTTCAGGGCAAAAACTTGGTTTTCAGACAGACAAGGCATTTAATCACCAGTAATTCAGAAGATCAGAACACTGAGGTGATCTTGTAATTAATACAGAAGTACCCTAAGTGTAGTTAGCAAACAGATTTATATGTAACTGCTCTAGATGTGAATTTAGCTGTTTCAAATTAAATAATAAAAACTATTTTATGGAAAACATATGCAATTATTATTGGGACAGTAACTGTGTCAGTAACATTTTATTGCTCATTCAATATGTTCTTTCCGTGAATCCATCCCTGATCTGCTTGATGAAGTAGCAAAAATCCACTTCCATTATTTCCACAATGTAAAATCTATTTGTTCTCAAGAGCTTGAAGAGCCCAGGGCTGCATGTTTTGGGGAGAATTTTTTCACTGGAAGGGGGCTCAGGCCTTGGCAGGGGCTGCCCAGGGAGGGTTGGGGTGCCCATCCCTGGAGGTGTCCAAGGAATTCCTGGAGGTGGCACTCAGAGCTCTGGGGACAGGGTGGGGATGGGCACAGCTTGGATTTGGTGTTCTGGGAGGGCTTTTCCACCTTTAGTGATTCTGTGATTCTGGGAGGGGCAGCTGAGTTTTACAGACACTTGAGGGGTCTTGGCCTCGTGGCTCCTGACAGGTCAGGTGTGAATGGTGATGATCCAGCAGTGTTTGTGCAGGGCTGGAGATCAGAGATCAACACCAGCCTGGCTCCATTGCACAGGGAGAGTCATGTTTATGATTAGGGAATGAACCTTGTTCCTCTCAGCTGCATAACTGATTTATTGCACACGGTAGGAAGAGCAGTAGCAGAGCACTCATCATTTTAGTTTAAAAACCCCTGGCTTACAGACTGTGTTTACCATGAGAGTTTTCTCTGACCATTGCTGAAATGCTTTAAAACGTGCAGTTCTGAGCTGTGCACAAACATCCATGGCTGCTGTTCTGTGTGCCAGGGGAGGCACAGGGGTGACCTGGTTCCGTGTGCTCACTGATCCCTCTCTGCCTCACGTCCTCGCAGACAGAACAACAACATCACTTTCTTCTTGCAGGATAGTTCATGTTCTGGCCCAGAACTACAGCACCAGATGTGTTGCCACAGAAACAATTTAAAGGGAGAAGGAATTGTGAGCAAATTGTCTTTCTTGTGGAAAATGTTTGAGAGCCTCCCCTTGGTTTCCCTGTTTCTATCTGTGTGTGTGTGCACGGCAGAGAATAAGGGACAATTTTGCTTTTGTTTCCTACATCTGCTATTGGTTTAAAATTCTCTATACAGGGTTGAAAATTGAAAAATACTCTATTATGGGCATGACTTATGTACCTCAGAGACATTTTTTATTAAATCCTGATTCATTTTTAGAAACTTTTTTCCTTTAAAAATGTGCTGTGTGCTAGCTGATTTACTTACCTCCACTTGCAACATGCTTTGGAAAATATTTCCAGTCACAGTTGTTTCTGTGAAAGTAAGAAAACATTTGACTTTGTAGTTACCCCAGATTTGGATGCTGAGAATTAGGATCACATTCTCCTTACTACAACTGACATGCTGATGAAAAGAGGGAATGTTTACAGGAAATATTTTGATTTAATCTTGCCTAGGAAACCTTAAAGTAGCCAAAGTCCTTGATTTTAGCTAGCATTTCTTTTTCTCAAACCAGTGAATGCTCTATTCAACACACTCTTTTCTCAGCTGCTATGAAAATATTTCTCTGAACAAAATGCAATGTGAATTACCTTAACATGTCCTTTTGACATTCCTGACCACAGCATGACATCCTTATCCTGCAGGTTTGCATTCTGTTTGGGGAGAGTAATGAGAGGAACATCCAGGAGGGTCCCAGCCCTGGCAAAATTTCCAAAAGGCCACAGCCCAGACATCAAGAGCCTTGTTCCCACAGCCCTTTGTGCTTCATGCATTTGGGAGGTCTTTGTCCCCGCACATTTTGAAATACTGCTGGCTGTGGAACTGAAAGAGCCATGACTGCTTTATCTCACCAGCAGCCAAGGTGAAGTTTGGGTCTCTGGAGGGATGGAAGGATTTGCCATATGCAGCTGTATGCATGGTGCTGCCTGTGACTTGGGAGGGAATGGACACACAGGGCTGTCCTGAGAAACCTCCTGTCCTTATTTGTGTGTTTAGGATACCCCTCCGGGAGAGTCATGATTATGAAATCTATTTTCCTATAGCCAGACTCTCAAATGCCCCTGAGTCTGGAAATGCACAATTTATTCCCTTTTTTACTCATTCTTGTACAAATCTGGGATCTTCACTTTTCCTTTGATGACAATTCTTTCTAGCAGAGATAAATCCAGGTATCCCTGAGTCAGGAGCAGTTTCTCGTGCTGTAGAAAGCAGTTTAACCTTATTCCAAGTGCCCTGGCTTGCAGTCTGGAGCTCTGGAGCTAGGCTGCATGCCATGTCCCACACTGGAGTCCTGGCAGCTCCACAGGCATCTACATCACCCAACAAGATCTGCCAGGCCGATAAGAAACTCATTTCTCTCTTGCATTCCTTCTGCAGGCACAGCTCCAGCCCCGGGTGTGGAAGGAATGCAGAGCTGGGCCTGGAGCTTGTGTCTGCCCAGGTTAGAAATGAGCTTGCAGAGGGAAATGTGGCTCTGCAGCCCTGCTTGCCTGGGACACCGCAGGTATTTGCATCCAGGTTTCTGCTCTTTGGGGTGGAACCAGCCCTGTGTTTGCAGGCTGATCCAAAGGTGCCCTTAATTAGTTCACATCTCTGCTGTTTGATGCCATGAGAAGGCAGCTTGCTCTTCCCTTAGGCAGTGCAGCTTTCCCAGACAGGCACTGTAAACTGGAAATATAGGTACTTGTAATTTTCTTAAAAACCTCCTTTGGGCCTGAAATGTCTTGTGCTTGGTTTCAATCCAGTATTGACTAAGACTGGAAAGTGTGAATAATGTCAGTTCAGCTGTACTTGAGCTATTCAAATAAATGTAAAACTATGTATTTTCCACTTACATTGTTCCATAACTCTCTGCACTTACATAACCTCTGTTTTATTATTGAAATTGCTACAGACTTGAAGAGGGAAATATAATTTTCCAATACTGGGCCTGAACAGATAAACAGGGAGGCAATTCCAAGGCCTCAGTGTGCTTTAAAATCTGAATGTTTCTGCTTTAGTGTTGGTGTGAATAGGTTTGTACTTTTACTGGTGCAGAACAACACCACCTCCATAACCTTCGCTTTCCCTGGGCACTGGATTTCTGAGATGCTCCCATTATGTAACTGAAATTTCACAGAGAGAATTTAGAAGATTTCTCCAGATTGTAAGGAAGGATTTTGTTTGCTGAGCTCTGTAAAGTTAAACTAGCAGGCTGGGGATTTCCAAAGGGATATTCCCAATGCAGCCCAGGGCACGTGGCTGAGACTTGATCTGGACAGAAAGTTCAGTGCTCTGCTAAAGTTTTGAAGGCAAGTGGTTTGTAACGAGTTAGTGACCTGGTTTTCTGGAATGGCAGAGAAGAGAAGAGCATTTACATTGGGTGGATCACGTGTGGAAAAGCCTGGCTTTGAGTCCTGCAGTAACACAGTGTTGTGTAAGTCTGTTGTAAATGTAACTGCACATTTCCTAGGGCTGTTAGTGCAGCCCCAAATGGCCAGAGGGATGGAAATGTGTCACTGTTGTCTGAAATGGAGCCCCAGACACTGCCCTGGCAGGTGAGGTCCCCTCTGGAGAGCCCTGATAGACAGAACTGTTCCTCCAGTCAGGACAGCGGGCACTGGGACAATTGAGCTGTCCTTTGTGTAGCTCTGCTGAGGTCACTGGAGCTCCTTCCTAATTCCACTGAGGCCGAGTTGTGCCTCTCCCTTTTTCTGAAGGGTTCACATGCCAATGTGTTGTGCAACAACATAATTTGTTAACAAATAAAGAAGAATTTAAATAACCTTAGAAAATGAGTTTGGGCATCCCAGCTGCCTGCAAACAAACAGCAGAAGTGCAAAACATTTAAGTAGCAATGCAAAGTATCTCAAAATTGCTTGAGCTCTGGTTCTTCAAGAACAAAACCACAACTGTGAGGAGAACATGCTCTGCAGGAGAAGGCTCTGCATGAGAACACACACTGCATCTTCTCCACTCCAGACATAATTTCTGTGCTGTTTTCCCCAGAGCTGTAGTAACACATGATGAATCTTTTCCATGTGTGTCTATGTATGAATTTGACTACTTTTAGTTTCACTTAAAGCAATAAGTGAGGACACTTTGACCTGTAATTGTCAAATTATGTTTACAGTACAGTAAAACTGTATCTTCCTGTAAAATATCTGTCCTGAGGAAGCCAAGTCCCATGGAGCAAAACTCCACATTTCTGTCAGGACAAGGAGTGCACTGCCTGCCCTGCTGCTGGAGCTGGCTCACTCTGGGTTTGGCCCTGGTTCTTCATTAGTGCACTGCTGTCACTTGTCAATGTGTTTTCTACCTGAATGGCCATTTCTGAATTTGGATGACAACCCAAGGGTGCCTTTCTGCCAGGAGGGTCCCTGCTCTGTGCATTGTCCTCAGCTCTGCAGAGCATCTCCAGTGGGGCTCAGGAGATCACTGGCCCATAGGTGCTGAGCAAACCATCCAAGGTCTAAGAAAAACTCCTTGTGATGCTGAAAAATAGGAAACACTAAGCAGATGTGTTAGTTGCAGTGAAAGCCCTGGGTCCTCAGGGAACAAACAATTGGGTTCACAGTCTTTGAAGAAGTCTGAGACAGAGAGCTGATTGATTTTTTGTGCACAAAGCTGAAATGCATTTTCATGAGTGACTCTCGCCGTGTTTGTTGATGGTATTCATAACATTTCAAGGGACCTTAAATTACATTAGCTTTTGGCCTAAATGTTGAAGTGGTTTGATCTTGCCTGATCCTGCTGAGCAACTTCTGCTTAGCACTTCCAGTTGTGTCTGCCTTTTTCTTCCAGGGAGCAGCTCTGGTGTGCCTGGGCTGGGTGTTCTGGGGGCCCTGACATTTCCAGGAATTTGTTATCTCTGGCAGAGGCCTCGTCACTGTCACCCATTGATAAGGGGGGAGGTAAACATGTTGCTGGTGAGGCAGTGTCCCTTCAGAGGCTGAGCAGCAGCCTGATTCCACTGCACGCTGGGCTCCTCCAGGGAAACGTTCTTCTGCCACTCATTGGTTTTAAAATTGTCTTTGCTGTATGATTCTTGTTATAACTCATCTACTCTTGCTCCCTTTTAGTGCAGAGGGGTTTTTCTTGTTTGCAAATTTCAGTCACGTTGGAGCCATCACTTGCTGGAAACACTTCTGAAACAAATGTGGCAACTCTTTAACGTCTGAGGAGTATGAGGAGGGAGTTTTGACATTTTCCATTTGCTGCCTGTGAAACACCTGAACTAAACAGCAGTGACAAAAGCCCAGGGCCGAGGGCAGGGGCTGTGGAGAGGCCAGGGCAGGTCTCAGGCAGTGGAAGCACAGCCACCCTCCTTTGGAGATGTGCTGTCAGGAGGGGTTTGGGAGCAGGAAAAGCTGCTTTAAAAAAGCCACATGGATCAGCCCCTGCTGGGATGCGTTCTTCAGGCTGGAGGAGCTTTCAGGGGCACTCCAGGAAGCAGCAATCCCTGTAGGTTTGGTGGGGTTTTTTAGGGTCTCCTGGGCAAATGATGCCCAGAGTCAGTGCACAAGTTTGCCCCCTCTGATTTTATAACTTTCCAGAGGGTGCTGCAATTCTGTTTAGGCTTGAAACAATCCAAAGCTTTCTTCTAGGCCAGGCCAGACTGACTAAACTTGAATATCTGGTTTAAAAGTAAATGTAGTCCAGTTTAGACTGCATTTTCCTCAGCTGCTCACTGCACCATTTGTATCCTAATGCACATTAGCCTTTCAGCTGTTTCCAAAGCCATCTCCTTTTGAATGTTTAATATCTAAGAACCAATTAGTTCCATTTTGTTTTCCTTGGATAGTTTGCAATTAAACATTCTTTCAAGTGGGCTTTATTTAGCTAATTCCATCACAAAAATAAGCTCTAAGGGAATGAAGAGAAGTTCAAGCTAGCCAATGTTTATTTTTATTATTAATAATTTATATGATGGGAGTCCCCAGGGGAACCAGGGCCCCACTAAACCCAGTTTCCTCTGCATGTAATGACTGTGTCTCACAAGACTTTATTCAGCAGAAGATTCCTTCTTGCTGCTGTGGCTCAGTGCAGGGACCTGCTCCACGCTGCAGGGAAAGGGCTGATGAGGAGCACATGAAAACAAATCAAGAATCATTGTTTTAAAGGAGCTTGAGCTTGGCACCAGAGGGAGAATCTGATGCAGCTTTTCTAAAAAGAAAAAAAGCCACACTTCTGTATTTTTCCAGTCTGAGTGCCAAGTCATGACCTCCAAGGGCTCGTTGAGCATCTCTGAAGTGATGGCAATGCTCCCAGTGGCTCTGAGGGCAAAGTGATGGCCCTAAAAACCTTATCTCTTCCTGAGCTAGCAGCAGGGGACTCAGAATATTTAAAAAACACACTGGTGGGCAAGTTAATTTAGAAAATGCTCTTGTTCAGTCAGATTTCTATGAGAAATTATGATTTTCACAGCGTCCGATCCTCAAGAATTGGTCTGCTTTATGTTTTACAGGAGTCTTGGGAGGAGCAGTTTGGAGTCCCTTTGGAGCTGGAGAATGCAAAGGGGAGCAGAGCCAGCCCTGGGGTCTGAGATGGGCTCAGCAGGGCCAGAGCAGCTCAGCAGGGTCAGGGCAGCTCCAGCACTGGGGACTGAGATGGATTCAGCAGGGTCAGAGCAGCTCCAGCACTGGGGACTGAGATGGATTCAGCAGGGTCAGAGCAGCTCCAGCACTGGGGACTGAGATGGGCTCAGCAGGGTCAGGGCAGCTCAGCAGGGTCAGAGCAGCTCCAGCACTGGGGACTGAGATGGGCTCAGCAGGGTCAGAGCAGCTCCAGCACTGGGGTCTGAGATGGGCTCAGCAGGGTCAGAGCAGCTCCCAGCCCTGGGGTATGAGATGGATTCAGCAGGGTCAGAGCAGCTCCATCACTGGGGACCCTGCTCCCTGTGGGCTCCTGTGTGGGCTGAGGGGTGGAAGTGGTTTTGGGGTGAGCAGGGCTCTGGGGTGCAAGTGCAGCACTGCAGATTTTCCTCCTGGAATTGCCATCGCCCTCCCTTTCCCCTCTGTGGGAGCATCAGGCTTTGCAGCACTCTTTCCACAATTCCACAGGAGTTTTCCTGACCATCCTCCTGTCCTCATTAGCTCAGTTTAAGGGGGGTGGGACATCTGGTTCCAAGTACAGCAGTGTGGTTAGCGTGGGGGCTTTTTCCTCTCCACAGAAAAATCACTAAATCTGGCCATTTAAGACACAGATTTTATAGGAGCTAGAGCTGGGCTGTGCAAAGTTCACCTCATTAAAAACAAGCCCAAACCAAATAAAAGCAGAGAGTAACAGTGTAAAAAATGTGGGGCCATGAATGTCAGAGCATGTGTATTAGGAACTGGTAAGAAGTGAAGGGAAAAGTACAGATATACCCACATCCATTCAGATTCTTGGGTTTTCCCAGAAGTAAATATTTGGCTTTAAAGCATAAACCTCTTGTCCCTTCTATTTATCTCTTCTGCAGAATTTTATATACTGTTCCTCTTTTTCCAGTGTTCTTTGGGATACCGATCCTAACTTAGCAATTTCTTTATTTCTATGGCACAAGATGGTCTTGGTAACATTCATGGCAATAAACCATGATTGCCACAGGAATGGGCTGGGTGGTTCAATTCCCAGTACAGGGACAGTTTTCCTGGTCAGACAGGTAAATGACACAGGGTTTGGCCCACTTCAGAAGCACCAGGCTGCTGTGATTCACAGAATTCAGGTTTTGGAGATAACAAATTACATCCCCCATGCTGTTGGACATCAGCTTTCACTCCTGCTGGAAGTTTGTCATCACATTTGGTTAAACACCCTTCTCAGCGTAATAATCAAAGCATTTATCTGTCCATCATGTGCTGCCATTGAAACTTAGCCCTGGGACTCCAGAGCCCTGAGGCTGAGGTGCAGGACCTTCCTTGTGTCAGGATTAACCTGCAGTGGCTCCTGCATGGCCAGGCTGCCTGGAGACAGGAGCACACCTGGCAGGGTTTGTAGCACACCTGAGGCACAGGCTGGGGAAGCAGGGACACTGAGCTCTGCAGGACACAGGGAGGATCCTTGGAGGAATTAAAGGAATTAAAATTAAGGAGGAATCTCTCAAGGCCAGAGCTGCTGGGATTCAGTGCCAGACAAGTTTTCCTTGTCCCAAATGGAGGAGCCTGTGCACCACTGTAAACTGCTCTGCTCAGCTCCTTCTGCTTGCCCAGCTTGGAGATTGGGGCTGGGAGCGTCCTGCCAGGCAGGCTGAGCTGGACCTGCAGGTGTGGCAGTGCCAGCCTGGCAGCCCCTGAGCCCCCAGTGCAGCCTTGGAGGCTGGCAGCAAGCTGGGCATGGAACCAGGGCAGCACGGCCAGGCGTGCTCCTAAATCACCTGGCACTGGGGGAACGGAGCTGTGCCTGCCCAGCAGGGAAGGCAGAGTGCAGAGGGCCCCAGCACCTGGGAACTGAGCACAGAGGGGCCAGGGCTGGGCCATGGGAGGGCAGAGCAGGGGCACAGCCCTGGGCTATGGGGGCAGCTCTGGGCTATGGGGGCAGCTCTGGGTTATGGGGGCCAGCTCTGGGTTATGGGGGCACAAGCTCTGGGTTATGGGGGCCAAGCTCTGGGTTATGGGGGCACCTTGGCAGCTCTGGGGTTATGGGGGCCAGACTCTGGGTTATGGGGGCCAGCCCTGGGCTATGGGGGCCTGCTCTGGGTTATGGGGGCCAGCTCTGGGTTATGGGGGCTCAACTCTGGTATGCAGCTCTGGTTAGGGGCACAGCCTGAGGGCTCAGCTCTGGGTTATGGGGGCAGCTCTGGGTTATGGGGCTGCTCTGGGTTATGGGGCAGCTCTGGGTTATGGGCACAGCTCTGGGTTATGGGGCAGCTCTGGGCTATGGGGGCTCAGCTCTGGGTTATGGGGGCAGCTCTGGGTTATGGAGGGCACAGCTCCTGGGTTATGGGGGCACAGCTCTGGGCTATGGGGCTCAGCTCTGGGCTATGGGCACTCCCTGCAGCTTTCCTGAGTCCAATGCAGGGGCTCAGAGCCAGCTGGGACCCCCAGAACCACATTTCCATGCGGAAGAGGGCACTGCCCATGGGTGAGCCCTGCTGAGCTCCCCCAGGGCTCCCTGGCAGCAGCTGCTGCTGCTGGAGGCACCCAGAGGCCACGGCACCGTGCCTTGGAAAATCATTTCCAGGTCATTCACTGGGTCAGGCCAGCTCCTGCTGCTGGGTTCTGCTGGGAATCTGGAATAAAGGGCTGATGAATTTCCTCTGGATGTGCACACTGCCACTGAGAGCAGAACTTGGAGCTGAGGGCTGGGATGGAAAGTGATTGGAAACACAGGAACATTTGGGGCGCAGCCTTGAAAAGCAGCTCGCCCTGGACTTGAAATTGGAGTCCTGTGTTCAAAGAGCCCCCAAAATGGGGCCATCAGGCCTGACCTCCAGCATGGGACAAGCTGTCTGAGAGCTCTGCCTGTGATATTGAAATTTACTGCTGCCTGGGAAGCCTGGACTCCAGAATGCCATTTCCAGAAGCTGGCAGGGAGCGGAGGGAGGGCCTGATGAGTAAAGCAATAACTTGGATCAAAGCCCTTTATCTGATTCTCTTTCAACGGACTCAAGTATGGCTGGGAGGAAAGTATGTCAGATGTGCAGTATTTCAATATATATTCAAGAGCTGGATCTGCACAGGTGAGACTTGCACAAGTACCAAAACTAGTTATACACTGAAGTCCTGTCTTTCTAAACAGTGCAAGCTCTGAATGTAATTCTTATTAAAAATCAATCAAAGCTGCTCTTAAGAGCCTGAAGTGCCTATGAGGGTGGGGATTATGTTCTGAATCATTTGATATTTTCCCAACAGGACCTGACAGATGTGAGTTTGGTGCAGAGTAAAGGGCCCATCTCATGATCTGAGTTACACAGGCTCAGGTCAAGAAGTTCTGTGGAACATGTGCAGCTACACAGGGGAGCCAAAGCTTCCATCTAGAGCAGAACTGTGCTGCAATTGCTCATGTTGCTCAATCTTAACCCAGCAGAGATGCCTGCTGAACGAGTGGAAGCTGCTGGTGTCCCTCCTGTCCCTTTTCAGCGACCTGTTTTAGCAGACAGAGCTCCACCTGCAGCACACATTCCCCATCTGGATCTGCAGGGGCTCTCCCATGTGTGGTGGGCAGCTCAGCTCAGAGCTGCTGCACAGCAGGGGCAGCCACAGGGCAGAGTCCCTGAATCTGGCAGGAATTGCACCAGACCTGCTCACATTCTGCTGCCAATCCTGGCGCTGGGAGCTCTTGCCACAGCCTGGATTTGTCTGAAGAAAAGATCCCTGTTTGGGTGTGATGTTGTGCTGAAATACCCATTTTGAGATGTATCCTGAGATCAAGGGCGCTGTGTGTCTCCCACATTCAAATTATTTTTCTTCTTTTGAAAGATAATTTTTTCTTACTTCTGCCCATAGCTGTATAAATAGAATGTTTGTCAAACAGCTGAACAAAACCACTTGAAGTGTGAGGGGTCTGGATGATAAATTTGGAATGTTTATGCAGCACAGCAGACATTGCTCCTGAGGTCAATGGTTTTGCTGAGGAATGCTGGAAGGCAGGGCTTGAACTCAGGGTGTGTTTTCCCAGGGGACTGAGCCCAGAGGGTCCCTCAGCGCTGCCTGCCCCAGCCTCCATCACACCCCAGGGCTGCCTCAGCCCTTCTCACCTCCCTCCCGTGCTGTGCTCTGGGTGCCTCAATGTCCAGCACTGCCACGACCAAGGCAGGGACTGAAATCACAAAACCCTCGGTGGGTCAGGCCTGGAGCACCCCGAGGCTCTGGCAGGGCTGTACTGCAGGGTGGCAATCTGATCTTCCCTTTATCAGAATCACAAAAGAGAAATGCCATTGTCAGCACCCTCAGCAGCACAGGGGGGGCAGGCAAACCCACTGTCCCTGTGGTTTGAAACAAGCAAGAAGGAAAATAATAATAAAATAATTGTGATTACATCAATGTGATGTAGGCAAACATAGCCCAGCTTGCAAAGTCAGTCTCAGAGCTGAAGCTTTCTGGTGTAATTGTGCTGGGGCTGTCTTTTCACCCATGAAGTGCTTGCAGTGTGGATTTCTTCCAGCTAAAACCCTGATCCTGATGCAATTCCAGCAGCAAAGCTGTTCTTCTGTTAGAATTTATAGCAAGTTCAGGGAAGCAGAGTGGCAACCTAGCAGCTTTGAGTGACTTTTTTTTTTAAACATTTGGAATCACAGCTCATTCCTGAAGTCCAGGGAAGGTCTCTGAAGGCCCTAAATGTCCAGGCACTGAATCACTGCTGATTTTGGCTCTGTGCAGTCCAAGCTGGGTTTCAGCAGAGGTGGTGCAGACCATCACAGCCCAGTGTCACCTTTGTTTGGCTGTCATGGAGGGAATTTTGTAAAACCATGCTGTCAAAGACATCAATTCCAGGTGGCAGCTGTGCACCAAGCTGATGTGCTCTGCTGTGCACAGGGAGTCTCCTGATGGGCACCAACCTAAGCCCCAGGTTCCAGCAGGAGGGCTCCAGTCCCTCCAATAAACTGTTGGGCTTCCCACATACTGAATTAAGTATCATGTTGTGATAGTACAGAATGAAATCAACTCTGCTTGGTTCCCACAGCCAGAAGATAAAATTGCTCTCTTGTCTTTCCAAGCAAAGCGAGTGCAGTGTTTACAAATGAAACGATGGACAAAAATAACAAGGGCCTAAAAGCGTGAGGAGAAGGTTTGAGCAGGCAGTGGGAGGCAAATTGTCACAATCACAAAAGGTGTCCATGGTCACACAGGTGAGCCTCAGCCCCTGGAGTCACGGACAGCTGATGTCTGTCAGGAATTGTTATTGATATTGTTATTGTAGATTGATATTGTTATTGTAGATTGATATTGTTATTGTAGATTTCTATTGTTATTTTCTACAGTGACAATAATCTGATTTCAGCCTGGCTTTTGTCGTGCCAGGGAAGAGCAGGGGTGCCCATGGTGAGCTCTGGAGCCTGCCCAGGCTGCCAGGGAAGCAGAGCTGGGGCAGTTTGTGCAGGACTGCAGCCAGGGGAAAGCGTCCCCTACCCACTGCCCACTCCCAGCTGGAGCATCACAAACCTAGGGAAACAGGAACCCTTTCCTCCAGCAGGGATTCACCCAGTGGACCTCTCTGAGAGGCTGACACCAAATCATGGCCACTCACTTACAGCACAAAACACGAGCAGAAACGTTGTGCAAGTGGTGAGTCATATTTTCCGCATGAAATTGTTGAGACCATTGTGCCCAGAAACAATTAAAGACGTGAGTAGGGCTGGAAAAGTTTAGCCATAAACACAAGCAGACACCACGATGGGGTCTGTGGAAGGTGAAGGCCGTTGGGCTCTGCTGGGGCGAGCAGGAGGTGCAGTCCTGGCTGCCCAGGGAGCCCCAGCCTGCCCGGACACCGGGACACGCAGAACCTGCCACAGCAAACAGAGCGCGGACACAGCCCAGACAAACCTGCCCATTTCATCTGGAAAAACTCCCCTTCGACTGGAATATCCATTTCTGAGCCCTGAATGGTACAAATGCCCCCGCTGAAGCCCCCCAGCCAGAGTCCCTGGCAGTGGGAGCTGTTCCAAGGCTCAGCAGCTCCGTGGGGCCTTGCCCAGAGGCTGCTGCTTTCCCAGCACTCTGTGGTTCCACTGTCCCTGGCAATAACTCCTGAGTTCTGTCCTGCTGTGCCCGTGCAGCCCTGGCCCTCTGCTCCACCCACCTTCCTGCTCCTGGGGAACAGTGACAGGGGGAAGTTCCTCTGCTCCCCAGGGCACAATCCTGCTTTCATGAGATTGGACCCTCTGGCCTGCACAGCAGAGGTTTCAGGTTGGAGGCAGATTTGAGCTGAGCTTTGTCAGGGTCCTTTTCTGATTTATTTCTGCCCTAAAGGGAGGGTACAGTTTGAGATGGGTCCAGATGCTTCTTCTCAGGGGCGCTTGTGCAGCTCAGCACTTTTACACAGACACTCCAGCTAGCAAACCCTCTGTTTAAACAACTGCATTTGTAAGTCTTCCTTACAAATAAAATGTTTTATTGACATCCAACTTATGGTCCTCTGCTCGGAGTGTGAAATGAGCTGTGAGATTTCTAGGTCACCACAAAAAATCCATGTGCAGGTGTGTATCAAGGGGCACTGACTCTGCTGGCATGATTTGAAGTGATAACCCCTTGAATGGTGCTCTATTCAAATTCTCTTCATTCTCAGGGAGGTGGAAGCTGTGCTTGTGGGTTCTTTGAGAGGGGCAGTGCATCAGAGCAGGCAGGGCAGTGGCCTTGGGGCCTGAGCTTTGGGCAGCCACAGAAGCAAATGACCCCGGAGGGGCTGGCACGACTTGGGCCATGCCCATGTGAGGGCCAGGGCACCTCTGGCTTCTGCTGAATTGCAACAGTGCAGCTCCTGGGAATCCAGAATGGCACTGGATTATAAACACACGTGGCCAGGTCCAGGCAATCTGGGCTATTTCAGAGTTTTGGGGTCTCTACATTTCCCACAGTCCTCCACATCGAGAGCTCGGTGCCACAGATTTCACTTCAGGAGTCTTCTCATAATTCTCCCCTTTCTGTTCCCTGCCAAGGCTCTGCCTGGTGTGTTTGTCCCATATCTGTGTGCTCCAAAGGCTTTCAGAGCCATGGTGGGCTTCAGAGCAGCTGCTCCTGCACTTTCCTCCTCCCTTATACCCATGAACTGAGTTTCCCAGGTTAAAGAGCTGAAAAATAGATCCTGGGAATCTGGCTTAGCCTTGATGAGGGATGTGGTCAATAACCACAAGGCTATTCCTTTTATTTCTTCCTTTAACAGCTTGTTATGCAATTACATTTTTCAGTAAGTTGCATGCTTTCTTCAGGCTAATGCTCCTTTTGATGGGGTGACAGTTCACAGGCTTACAAACATCTCAAATCTAGAGGGAAGGATGGAAAATGTTTTGAAACTTCAGCTATGATCTAAGTCTGAGCTCTGATGAAGGGGGGATCTTTTCAAAGCAAGGCAATGTAAGAGCTGTGTGGTTTGATGAAGGGTGGGGAGAGGCACCTGAACTTTGTGTGACAGATTTCTGTGGATCCTCCTGAGGCTCTGGGGTCCCATGGACTCTGCTCCCCTGAGCTGGGGAGTGCCTGGCCGTGCCCAGCCCCTCTTGGCCTGCAGGGTGTCTGCTGGCTCTGCTGTCACTGTCACTCCTTGTTCTGCAGGGCTCTGCCTGCTTTGCCCAGCTGTGTTCCTGAGCTTGGCACAGCCCACAGAACAGGCAAGAGGTGGGAGCTTAAACCCAGCCCAGGGAAGGATGAGAGGCTGCTCCTGAACAGGCTCCTGGAAATCCAGGAGTGCTTTTGCTCCTGCTTTGGGTGGTGGTCCCCAAAGCTGCTCACTGGCAGTAACTCCCTGTGCTTGTGGACCAGCCCAGAGCCAGCACAACACTCTCACATCCCCCTGGGATGTGCTGAGCAGCTCTGTGCAGGCAGCAGGCGGGGAGGAGGCTGCTCTCCAGGGCAGAGCAGGGCCAGGAAAGAGCCTTGCACTGACCCTTCTGGGCTTGGAGCCTGCTGATGCAGCCATGGGATCACTGCAGGGATCAGGGCAGGCTGAGGGCAGAGCTGCTCCCCAGAACCCTCTCTGATGGACTCAGTGTTGGCTGATGAGCGATGGAGCCTGGTCCCTTCAGAGCACATCCTGTGATGTGGGACAAACCTCTGCATGCAGCATTCAGAGTCCTCCTTGGAGTTTGTCCTTCTCCCTCCAAACACATCCTCCAGCTTTTGGTTATACCCAGATTTACTCACTCGTGGTGTTTACATTACACCAGCTTGAGGGGGAAAGGAAGGGAATTTTTCTGTATATGAACTGTCTGGGTGATTTTCTACAGCTGCTTTGAAGGATATGTCTGTTACTTATATTGGGACTTGGAATCTGGAGACATATGGCAGAGAACACAATTCTCCACAAAGCAAAGGAGTTTGACTGATGGAAAACAAGAGAGCAATCCAAGAGAAACCCTGCCAGAGGAGGAGCATGAACCTGAAATTTACTGTTGAAACCAGACTTCTGCCTTGGGCTTAAGCACCACAAGCCAATCCTACCACTGAGTGCAGTGGGCTCTGCACAGATGCAGGGAGCTGCTTTGGGGACCCAGCTGAGCCTGCAGCTGAAGTATGGTTCTGGCATGCACACTGGTTTGGAAATGCACAGGTTGGCCCCCACTCCTGAAGCACTGGGACAATTACAGGGTTTCAAAAAGTCAGAAATGTAGAGAGCCTCTGAATGGAGGCTATTCTGGCTTTTGCATAGTGAGTTTGTAAAATCGATCAGAAATTGAAGAGGGCATGAGAGATTTCATTTTAGACTATTCAATCCTTTATTAATGGTACCGTGGATGGCAACACAGGAAATGTGAATTGCAGACAAGCCCTTTTTTCCAATTTATCCTGCTGGGTGTTGTTTTGACTTTCCACTTCCCTGCAGCAGCACGAGCACCAAGCCGAGGGCTTTGGCCTGATGTGTTTCTGTGTTTTGTTGCAGGAGGCAGCGGGGTCTCTGAGTGGGAGCCATGTCAGTGAAACTCACCTTTGTGTCCCCTGGGGACGGGGGTGGCATCAGCAGGAGCTGCTCCTTCACCGGCTTCAGCACCGTGCAGAGCAGGAAACTGGGGTGAGTGACACGGGGACACAGGGACAGAGCCCTGCTGCTGGCACTGCACACACTGGGGTGGGTGACACAGGGACAGAGCCCTGAGCTGGCACTGCACACACTGGGGTGAGTGACACGGGGACAGAGCCCTGAGCTGGCACTGCAGCCACTGGGGTCAGTGACACAGGGACAGAGCCCTGAGCTGGCACTGCACACACTGGGGTCAGTGACACGGGGACACAGGGACAGAGCCCTGAGCTGGCACTGCACACACTGGGGTCAGTGACACGGGGACACAGGGACAGAGCCCTGAGCTGGCACTGCACCCATTGGGGTGGGTGACACAGGGACAGAGCCCTGAGCTGGCACTGCAGCCATTGGGGTGGGTGACACAGGGACAGAGCCCTGAGCTGGCACTGCACACACTGGGGTCAGTGACACAGGGACAGAGCCCTGAGCTGGCACTGCACACACTGGGGTCAGTGACACAGGGACAGAGCCCTGAGCTGGCACTGCATTCACTGGGGTCAGTGACACAGGGACAGAGCCCTGAGCTGGCACTGCACACACTGGGGTGGGTGACACAGGGACAGAGCCCTGAGCTGGCACTGCACACACTGGGTGACACAGGGACAGAGCCCTGAGCTGGCGCTGCACACACTGGGGTGAGTGACACGGGGACACAGGGACAGAGCCCTGAGCTGGCACTGCAGCCACTGGGGTCAGTGACACAGGGACAGAGCCCTGAGCTGGCACTGCACACACTGGGGTGGGTGACACAGGGACAGAGCCCTGAGCTGGCACTGCACCCATTGGGGTGGGTGACACAGGGACAGAGCCCTGCTGCTGGCACTGCACACACTGGGGTGAGTGACACGGGGACAGAGCCCTGCTGCTGGCACTGCAGCCACCAGGCCTTGGGGTGCTGGTTCTCCTCTGCCCTGCAGCTCTGGGTGCCCATGGCTGTGCTCCCAGGGTGGGCACTGCCTGCAGGGACAGCAGGGATGGGCAGCTGGAATCCTGCTGGGCGGGTGAGTGAGGGGCTGCAGCCCTTCCTGGTGCCAGCCAGAGCCTGCTGAGCTCTGGGTGAGCCTCCAGGCAGCCACGGGAACCAAACTCTGCTGGGCTGCTCCTGGTGAATCCTGGCCGGGTGAGGAGCTGAGCCCCAGCCAGAGCCTCCTGGAGCTTTGGGCAGAGCAGCAGCACGGGCAGCAAGGGCAGAGTCCTGGCAGGGCCACAGGAGGGGAGGGAGGACTCCAACACTGCCAATTCCCTGCTCCCAGGGCAGCCCAGAGCCCAGCAAGGCTACAGCCCAGCCCTCAGTCCCAGCTGGCCCTGGAGCTGCTGGAGCATCCTGCACTGATGGTCCCATTCCCTTCCCAAACCCCCTTGGGCAGCACTGCTCTGTGTAGTAATGCAGCCTTCCCACTAAAAACCATGTGCTTTTTGTGAATTTAGCAATCCCTGTAAATCCCTGTAGGTCCTGAGTGCTTTTAGAAGATATGACCTAGAAATGGAAAATTAATACAATCTCTGACTGCCACGCATGGCTAGAGCAATAACAAAGGGAGTCATTTAGCAGCCCCATACAGAAGTACTGGGAAGTGTACTCAAAACACATCCTGTTGTGTGTCAGTAAAATACCTGACTCAGGTAATGAAATATCCTTTCAGAGAACCAGATAACTGAATTAAACTTTTGGGTAAACACAGCATGGCAAAATATGAGCAAAAAAACCGAAATCTCTGTGTGATTGTGATGCATCTGGGGAGTCTTTGATTTGAATAAATGGATTTGTTGGTGAAAGTGAAAATTACCATTACCCCTAGCAAAGACTGGATAACTAAAATCACACCAACTGCTAAGAGCTGGAGAGAAAACTCTGTCAGACTGTATAGAAAAGCTCTGTCAGATGATTGTGTAGCTCAGGCTCGAGCTGCGGTCAGAGCAGGAGTCCCTGCAGGAAAGGACCCACCAGGAGCAGGCACAGCCCAGCAGGGTCCAGGGCTCCAGACAGAATAATTCACATTCCCCTAGGGCTGTCCTCCTGGCTGCAAAGCTTTCCTGACCCAGGGCCTCTCCTCGTGCCCTTCTGTGACGTTGTTTTTCATTATTTGAGTGTTGAGACAGTTTTGCTCAGGAATCACCGCAATAGGGAAGGTTTCTGTCCCAGGCACTCAGTCACAGCCCAGTGAACATGACAGCCTGCCCTGGCCTAGAGCAGAGATTTTTGAATCCCCCTTTCCTAATTCATCTCCCCCCAGGCACTGTTGCAAAGCTCAGCAGGAGCTGGCAGGGCCCTGTGCAAGGATGAACTCAAATCAGGCCCACATGGACATTCTTCTGCACATGCTAAATGTACTTTTGCTTTCCTTAGCAGCTTCCCCTTGGGTCTCTCAGTCAGACTCGATTTTGTGTTTCCCCACCACGGTCTCCACAGGAAGTAAATGTTATTGCTGCTATCTGTAAAGTGGGAAATCTGATCCTGAAATTACCAGGTTCACAAGGGAAAGCAGCATGGGAACATCCAGCCTTCAGCTACTGGCCCTCCAGGCCATGTCAGCTCCTTCACTTTTGTATGAAACGCATGGAAATGGGATTAACATCAGTGCTCAGATGGGCTGCAGGGAGTGGGGGGAGTGGGAAATCCCAGCCCTGTGTGCAGGACTGAGATGCTGTGCAAGGGAAGTCACCTCCAGAATTTAGGGTCTGCACTCCAAAAATCTGAAGGCAAATTCCACAAAGAAACAAAACCCAGGAGTATTTGGGTTTTTAATTTCAAAATAAATTTTAATTTGGGGTTTTAATTTCAAAACAGAATTGTCTTGTCTCTTCTGTTTGGTATCTTGCTAATTGGAGTACTCTAGAGCTTGGAATTAGATGCTATTTCTTCTTAGCATGAAAGAATTTTAAGCAATGAGCATTCTAGGAGCCTCTCAACAGCTCTTATTGGTCAGACTGCCCCTTCCAGGGTTATTCCTGTTGAAACTGTCTCACTTTGCATGGAATTCCCAAAGACACATTATCATAGTAAAGAAAAGTGATATTAATATAAGGTTCTAATTTAGCAGTTATGTTCCTTGTTGTGGGTAACCTGAGCTCCAAATGGTTTGGTTAATTAATACTTTCCATTAAGGCATCATAAAAAACCAAGATAATCAGTGGTGTGAAGAAATTAAGCATCTAGCAATGTTTGGCAAGCCCTAGTTGATGAGATCTTTTACAGAACAGCTGTTAAAAACTGGAGTTAAGTGGAAATTTAGGACAAGGATAATTAAAGCAGGTACTCAAGGGCTTCTCTGATAGGACTGGGGACAGCTCTCAGGTGTGCTGGGCCTGGCTTTAATCAGCCAGCACAATAATCTGCTCAGCCTCAGCCAAAGCCTGGAGCTGAACCCAGCCAGGGGTAACTGCTGAGCCTGATGGAGCTCATCATTCCCCCAGGTGAGCGGAATTTAGGGTGGAAATTGTAGAGAAGGTAGAAAAGCTCTTCAGAGAGCAACTGGCTGGTTTGGCTTTCCTTGGGAGATGGGAAACTTCTGCAGGTAATGTTATTTTAGAGGCTTTACTTGCAGGGATTATTAACAAACCAATGTAAAAATAGCCAAGACTTAGGGGAGGATTTAGAGAGAGGGAAGCCAGGCAGGAATTATTTGCAGAGAGCTCATTTTCTGCTTTAAAGGTGCTTCTAACTGATGGTTCAGGGTGTTCAACTCCTTAGGGTGGCACAAAAAAGTCCATAATAAAAAAGTGGGGGACTCCTGGTAGAAACAATATTGAATTTTGATTTTGCGGTTGCTTTTAAAAGTAATTAGCTGAGGTGTTAGATGCTGAAAAGAACCCTTGATAATTATATCTTGTGAGCAGTCTGGACCTGACTTTTGGAAACTGAGTGTGCTCTGGGCCATGGTTTCAATGGATGGTGAGCGCAGGGCAGGAAGCAGCAGCTGCTGAGGCTGCTCAGGGGAGCTGTGCCCCGGCCCCTGAGCAGTCACAGGTTCGTTCCCTGCCTTGCAGGGGGGTCAGAGCCCTGCATGGCCCAGCAGGGCTCCCTTGGGGTGACCCAGCCCAGCCCTGCCCTGCCTGCAGGGCACACACAGCCAGCACTGGGGCTTTCCCCTCCTGCCCGGTGCTCTCAGGTGCCCTGAGGCTCGTGCAGGTTTTGAGTGAGTGTGTCTGGGACTGTGGAAGTGCGCCCTGAATCGTGTGCCTCGGGCAGCTCTGGGCTCTGCACCTCTCCTGAATTTCCTCTCCTCCCACAGCAAGGCCCTCAGAGGGAGCTCGGTGAGATCCAGGATGGCCCTGAAGCCCCCCAAGGCCTACAACTCCCTGCAGAAGGGGGCACTCGTCTGGGATCCAAAGCCACTGCAGGTGAAGAAAATTTTTGAAGCTTTGAAGAAAGGACTTAAGTAAGGACTTTTTCAATCTTGTGATTTGCCCTCCCTGGTGGTGCAGCTGAAGTGTGTGTGGCACTGTGCTCTGTCCCCTCGGGCATCCCTGTGCTCACTGCCCCACTCCTGGGGCCCTGGGAAATGAATTTCAGTCCCTCTCAGGCTGCTGGCCAGGCCAGGGCTCTGTGGTGTGTCAGCTCCTGGTTATTACACCCTAAAAGGTGGCAGTGACACTGCCCGTGTCCTGGGAGCAGCTGAGGGTGGCACGGTGGGCAGGGGACAGCCAGACCTGGGCAGTGACTGGCACAAAGCTTCTGCAAGGGAGCTGTGGGCAGTTTGTTTTAGCTCAAAAAGTGACTTAAAACCCAGCCTGGAAGTGAGGGTGTGCCCTGCAAAGGCAGAGTGGGGAGGGGAGGCTGGCTCGCCAAGCACTTCTCCTCTCCTTGTGCTAATTGCTGAACTAATTACAGAGTCAGCTGTTCTAGCAGGGTGTCAGGATGGGCCTTTTGATTTTTTATTTCTTCTTCTCCCTCTTTTAAGAGAATTAAACTCTGAAGTTCAAAATAACTCTGTGATCTCTGGGTGCCTCGTAAGGTAAAGGTCTAAGCAGGTTCACCTGAAAACTTCAGCTTTTTGATTCCCCAGAATGTTCTGGGTCTGTTACCACAGGAACTTCATTTACAGCTGCTCTCAGAAGATAAAATACCTTTCCCTGGGTTTGTGAGCCCTGGAGCTCCTGGCAGCCCCTGCAGTGTGGTGCTGCTGTCCTCCACATATTGCTACTGTGCTCATTTTGGTCATAGTTTGTTTTCTTAAGCAAAGAACATCAAATGCATGTAGTAACACTTTATAAAGTCAGATGTGTCACGTTTTGAGTCCAATAAAAAAACTATGAAGTCTTCCCCCTAAAAATACCCACCAATGTCTTATAGAGGATTTAGATTTAAAAGAAACAAGGAAACCAAATGTTTTTGCAGAGCTGAGAATTTATCTGAGCTTGGGGAGGAGAAGCTATAAAGTGGGTCAGGATGTGTTCCCAGTTCTGCAGCGAGTGCCACATGCTCAGGCTCCTGCCAGCAGTGAGTGGTGACTAATTGACTGGAGGAACCTACAGAAAACAACTGGATCAAACAGCAAAGCAGAGGCCAAGCTTTAAGTAAATGCAGACCGAGTCCACTCGGTGCTGGAGTGATTTGAGCTTTCAGCACAGAACATATTTTACGTGCCAGTTTCTTTATAGCTCTAGAAAATACCTCTTTATTCTGTTAACCATCTGGCTGCCATTCCAGCAAGCTGCTAATTCTAACGTACTAAAGCTAAAAGTGATGAAGCTTTTCTGAAAGGTGAGTGGTGCTTTTCTGCCTCCAGCCTTGGCTCCTGCCCTGGGCTGTTCTGGGCAGGTGTTGGGAGCTCCAGCTGAGTGCTGGGATGTGGTCTTGGGGGACCTGGATTTGGAACAGGGAGAAAATGAAATGCATCAAAGCAAGTGTGAGGAAGTGGAGCTGTCTAAAATGAAGTTATTTGGACAGCTCAGAGACCGTGTCTAAGAATGCAGTGTTTACCAGGTGATGCTGGTCCCTTTTAAACACTGCAGGAAAAAGTTACCTAAGTCTGCTCTGCATTAAAAGCAGAGCTGGAGGAGTCCCAGCTGAAAAGTTTCAGGCCCTGTGGAGAGTCCAAAGGCACAACCCTTGCATGCAAGCAGCTCTGGAGAGGCCAACTGGCACCCAGTGCTTCACACCTTGCAGAACGGATCTCAACCTGGAAAAAGGATCAAGAAATTGCCTTAACACAGCCTTCAGCTCTGTTTGCTGAAGCCCTGGGCGGCATCTGCCCCCTCACCTGGGCAGGGTCTGTGAGCTGGGCTTGCAGGGCTCTATGTAGGGAGGCTCTGCCTCTGAGGTGGGGCTGCCTGGGGGCTCCTCCTCCTCCTCAGGCACTGGGGCAGGTGAACCTCTCTGCTCAGGGACCCGTGGGCAGGTGAACCTCATTGCTGAGGGACCCATGAGCAGGTGAACCTCATTGCTGAGGGACCTGTGTGAGCAGGTGAACCTCATTGCTGAGGGACCTGTGTGAGCAGGTGAACCTCATTGCTGAGGGACCGGTGTGAGCAGGTGAACCTCTCTGCTCAGGGACCTGTGTGAGCAGGTGAACCTCATTGCTGAGGGACCTGTGAGCAGGTGAACCTCATTGCTGAGGGACCTGTGGGCAGGTGAACCTCTCTGCTCAGGGACCTGTGGGCAGGTGAACCTCATTGCTGAGGGACCTGTGAGCAGGTGAACCTCATTGCTGAGGGACCCATGAGCAGGTGAACCTCTCTGCTCAGGGACCTGTGGGCAGGTGAACCTCATTGCTGAGGGACCCATGAGCAGGTGAACCTCTCTGCTCAGGGACCTGTGAGCAGGTGAACCTCATTGCTGAGGGACCCGTGGGCAGGTGAACCTCTCTGCTCAGGGACCCATGAGCAGGTGAACCTCATTGCTGAGGGACATCTGAGCAGGTGAACCTCATTGCTGAGGGACCTCTGAGCAGGTGAACCTCATTGCTGAGGGACCCGTGGGCAGGTGAACCTCATTGCTGAGGGACCTGTGTGAGCAGGTGAACCTCATTGCTGAGGGACCCGTGGGCAGGTGAACCTCATTGCTGAGGGACCTGTGGGCAGGTGAACCTCATTGCTGAGGGACCTGTGAGCAGGTGAACATTTCTGCTGCCTCCCAGGAAAGGGTCAGGCAGGAGCAGTTAGGGAAACCTGAGAGGGACATCTGTGATTTGTGAATGTGTTAGAACTTGATATTCTCCTCCTCCATCACCTGAGAGGTTCTGCTGAAGCAGCTCCCCAGAGAATCTCTAATGAATGCCCAGGATCTGACATGGCTTCCTCTCTCCCCAGTGAGTACCTGGAAGCACACCAGGCTGAGCTGGATTATCTCTCTGGGCGGCACAAAGACACAAAAAGGAACTCTAGATTGGTAAGGTGGTTTCAGTGTTAAATACTGCAATAAAGATCACAGGAGTAGGTGCTTCTCCCAGCTGCAACTCCCAGGGCTGCCCAGTTAAAACACTGAGGTGGGATCCTCAAAGCAGCACGGTCAGAAATGTCCCAAGCAAGGCAGTCCCAGCTGTGAGAATTTACCTTGACATTTCTCATTTTCAGTACCCAGCAGCGCCCTTCAGATCCTGTTTCTTTACTGGGCTGTATCTCCTTGTGTCTGCTCACTGATCAGTGCTTGTAATATCAACTGAGTGCAAATTAGGATGCTCCTAGTGACTCTTGCAGTACCCATGAAAGGCTCATTAGTGGTACAAATCCAGGTGCTCTCCTCCTCAGCCTGTGCCATTTCTCTTGCAGGCTTTCTACTACGACCTGGACAAGGTAAGGCTGTTGGGGATGGGATGGGATGTTGTCAATAGAGGAGAAATGGGTGACTTTGTCTGATTTTCTCTCTGCTGTGTTACCTAATGTCTCATTTGGGAAATAATTTCTCACATCCCTTTCTCTCTCTGCCTTCCTGAAAAGCAAATCCGCTCTGTGGAGAGATACATCAGGAAATTGGAGTTTCACATCAGCAAGGTGAGGGTTTATACGGTGTGCTGTAAGGCTCCCACTGCTTTGTAAGGGATTTATCCACGTGGAAAACACTCCGATTGTAGTTCAGCTGGGGGCTTGCTGAGAGCTGTAGCCTCTCTTTTTACAGCAGGAGGGGATTTGTATTTATTTATTTATTTCCCTGAATGGCTCTATTCAGGCTGAAAGTTGGGCACGGCCCAACCTGAGTTTTCCTGTGAAACCAGTTTGCATTTTCTGCCAGTTTGTTCAGAAAATGCCGCTCTGGGAAGCCTGGCATGTTCTCCCCCCTTCCCACGGGGCAGTTCTGTGTCCGCTGCCTGCCAGGGCTTCCAGGGCTCCCCTCTGGCACAGGCAGCCCTGCAGGGCTGCCAGGCTGTGCCCAGGGGCTGGGTTCCTGCTCTGTGACTCCTCTGTGCCAGCAGAGCGTCACTCTACTTCTTGTCTTCTGCTCTGGAAAAAGCAGAGCTGGTTGTGTTCTGTAAAAGGCCCGGGATATTGAGGAGCAAACTGAAATGCAGGAGCTGCAGCGTCCTGCAGAGCTCTGACAGAGGGACTGGGGTTGGTTGTTGGTGATTTTGCCAGGAAACGCTGCTGAAGTTCCTTTCCAAAACCATGCCAGGGTAACTCCAGTGCCTTCTCTCCCCTGTCCCAAAGGTAGAGGAGCTCTATGAGGCTTACTGCATCCAGTGCAGGCTGCGGGACGGGGCCACCAACATGAAACAAGCCTTCTCCCTGTCCCCTGCCACCAAAGCCTCCAGGGAGAGCCTGGTGGAGCTCTACAGGAACGTGCAGGAGTGCACAGAGGTAGGAGATCCTTCCCAGCCACAGCCAGGACCTGCCTGCTCCTGCACAGCCCCGTGCTGGGGGCTGCTGCTGCCGCCTTTTGTGACTAGCGGGGTTAAAGCCTAATGTGTGTGAATAAAATACATTGTACATTGTAGGAAAAATACATTGTGCAAAAGCCCTTGGTGCTGGGGTCTCTTATGACTTCCATGGAATGTGGATAAGAACTGAAGGAATAAGCTGTGCTAGTTTTACAAAACCAGTAATGGAGGGTAACTGGCAGTGCTGAGTCAAGGAGCTCCACTCTTCTGTGGAAGATTTTCTGTTGTACCAATCCATTCACTTTACTTTTCTCTGCCTTTACTGGTGAAATGTTTGTGTGCCCTTTGGAAAAAAAAAATAAAAAATGAAGTCCTTTAAGAGCAATAGCATGTGTGGAGCAGCAGCTGCTCTGCAGAGCTGGTGACTGTGCAGCCTCTCTTCCAGGACATGTGCTTCATCGAGGGGGCTCTGGAGGTGCACCTGGGAGAGTTCCATGTGAAGATGAAAGGTAGGGTCCCTTCTCCTTTCCTCTGTCACTGATTGGGGATTGCACTGGTTCATTGCTTGGGGTTTCTGGGAGCAGGCTGACCCCCGAGAGCCCAGTCATTGAGAGAGACCTTGGGTGGAACTCTGGTTTTGCTCCAGTGCCATCAAACACACCTGCCATGGTGTCTCGTGTTGGAATACAGAGCTGACAAGCTTTCTTTTCCAGCTCAATTAAAAGCCATAGTATCTTATATTTGAACACAAAGCTGATGAGTTTTCTTTTCCGGCTCAATTAAATGCTGTCCTTTTAAGAGTGTGCTGGGCTGGTGGTGCAGCTTCTGCACAGAGCTGGGGACAAGAGGGGCTGTTCCCCAGAGGGTCACTTGCTTCATTGCTGAGCTGCTGGGGGCTTTGTAAAGCTCTGCAAACACTGAGAGTTTTCCTTCTCTCCCCAGGGCTGGTGGGCTTTGCTCGGCTCTGCCCAGGAGACCAGTATGAGGTGCAGTACACAGCTTTGTGCGTTTTGTGCTTCTCCCTGCAGGGAGAGGCAGTGGCAGCACAGGGGCAGGGCTGGGCGGTGTGGAAGGAGGGCAGGAGCAGGCTGTGACAAGCCAGGCTCTGCTGTGAGGAGGGCAGAGCATTGGCACAATCACTGTGCCCTGGGCAGGCACAGAGGGGGCTGGATGTGACCTGGTGTCCTGGGAGGCTTTAAGTGATGTGATCTGGGTGTCTTGGGAGGCTTTAAATGATGTGATCTGGGTGTCCTGGGAGGCTTTAAATGATGTGATCTGGGTGTCCTGGGAGGCTTTAAATGATGTGATCTGGGTGTCCTAGGAGGCTTTAAATGATGTGATCTGGTGTTCTGGGAGGCTTTAAATGATGTGATCTGGGTGTCTTGGGAGGCTTTAAATGATATGATGTGATCTGGGTGGCTTTAAATGATGTGATCTGGGTGTCCTGGGAGGCTTTAAATGATGTGATCTGGGTGGCTTTAAATGATGTGATCTGGTGTCCTGGGAGGCTTTAAGTGATGCCAGAGATTGCCCACCAAACCCCAGTGCCAGGGCTTGGCCTTAGAGCTGCCCTGGGATCATCAGGCCCCAGGGGCTGCCTGGAGCTTGCCCTCGGCACGATGTGAATGCAGCCAGGCTCTCCCTGGGGGCTCTCCTGCCCTCACCTTTCCCAGGGAATCCCAGCAGAGATTTCTGTGCCTCAGCACCAGCCCAGCTGCAGGGCAGTGTGCTCTGGGCTCTTTCCAGGGGTTAAACCTGCTGCCCCGTTCCTGGCTCCAGTTTTCTGCTCTGTCCAGTGGGCAGGGGAATGGCTTTGCCCCTGTGGGCTGCAGGGATGCTCTGGGACGTGCTGTGACCCTCTTTCCTCTCTGGTTTCCAGGTGTTTGTGCGACTGGGGCGCCAGAAATGGAGGCTGAGAGGCAAAATTGAGACTGATGACAGCCAAACATGGGATGAGGAAGAGAAGATTTTTATCCCCAATCTGCATGAGAAGTTTGAAATCAAGGTGTGGTGTATAATGGTTGGATTGGAACCAGGGTTAACAGGTTCTCTGCCACTTCCCTCCTAGGTTACCAAGGGCTTCTCAAAATTCTTAGATAGTTTTCTTTTCTAACTATGTAAAAAATGGCAGTTAATGCATGCTCTGCCCAGTGAAGGGACATAATTTCTGATCTTCCTTTGGCACTAGCACCTGTATTAGTTCATCTGCTTTCCCATGCTCTGGGATATGTGGTTGTGCTCAGGGATTTTTGTTTGCTGATGAAAGTCATTGACAAACGTCCTCCTCACCTCCTGCTCTCTCCACTCAGTGCTCCATGATTAAAAGAGCAGGTTTAAGGCCAGTCAGAGCTGCACAGCTGTGTGTCCCAGCTCCTGGGCCCCTCCTCTGTCAGTGTCCCTGTGGGGACAGTGGCTCTCAGCTTTGGTGGCTCGGGGCTGTGCCAGGCTGGGTTTGCTGTGGCCCCGAGCAGTGTGACCTGGGCTGTTCTCCTCTCTGTGCAGGTGATTTGGGGTTGCCTGCTGAGCTGGAGCTGGCTGTGTTTGTGTCCCTGCAGGTGACAGAGCTGCGAGGCCTGGCCACCATCCTGGTGGGGGTGGTGACGTGTGACAGCAGCAGCTTCTTCAGCCCCAAGCCCCAGGCCATCGTGGTGGACATCACCGAGCTGGGCACCATCAAGCTGCGCCTGGAGGTGCTCTGGAGGTGAGTACAGCCCCAGGCAGCAGCAGGCACACACCTGGGGAGCAGTGCAGGGCTCCAGGGCTGTCCCTGGGCTGCATTCAGCATCGTGGTCCCCTTTGTGTCTGAGCCAGGCTACAGAGCAGCCCCTGCCCCTGGCAGCCAGCCCTGGGCAGGGGAGGGGACAGGAGCTGTTCCTGTGACCTTCCAGCTCTTTCTTTGTGTCACCCCAGCTGTGGCACCGCAGCAGGGCCTGAGCCAGCTCTCCTGGCAGAGTTTTGCCTGCCCCTGTTTATGATGCTTCTTCCTCCTGAGGTCTGACAGTGGCCACAGTGTGGAGTTTATAGTCTGGAAGGATTCACTTCTGCTCTCTCCTTGTGACCCCAGCAGTGGCACTGGCAGGCAGAGTCCTTCATTCACACTGCTGCATCTGCCCCCTTCCTGCCCACAACTCCACAATTCACCGTGCCCAGCAGCTGTCCTTACACAGGACTGGGTGAGGAGAGCCCCCTCCTTTCTGGGCCGTGGCAGCTCCTCCTAACCTGGACCTCCTCAGCACATTGCATTTGGGGCAGAACTGGGCACAGAGCTGCCATCCCAGCGCTGCTGGCACTCCCTGGCTGCAGTGTCCAGCTCAGAGTGCAGCTTGGGGCTGGCAGCAGGAGCACAGCCCTGGATGTGGGACAGCCTCCCACAGCCCTGGAGCTGGAGCAGCGGAGCTGGGAGGGCTGCTGGTGACTCATTGTCCTTGGGAGCTGATCCCCCTGGCATCTCTCGGAGCCTGAGAGCCCAGCTCTGTGTCCCTGCTCTGTTTGAGTTTGTGGGGTGTGCTGGGGTCCCACCAAGTGGATTCTCCAGGGCTCTCCAGAGCAGAGCTGGCCTCTCCTCTCTGACAGTCTGTCTGCTGGGGCTGTTTACAGAAGAGAGAAGCTGTGTGTGACAGCTCAGGGTGTTTCTGTTTCAGAGATAAAGCACTCATAATAACAGCTGCTTTCTCCTCTGATTTAAGAATAACTAAACAAATCCATCTGATTTACCCAAAGTTCCCTGAGAGGCAATTTTTCAGTCTAGACCTGCTTTGTGAGGAATCCAAATGTAGATCTCTCTTCTGCTTCTAAATGTACATTTTCTTTAAATAGGCCTCTGGTCTTCTGGGCTCAAACAAAAGTGCCTTCAGCTCCTTTATAGATGGTGCCATGAGGAGTGTGAATGAGCTGGGCCCTTGCAGAACGGCTTTGTTGGCCAGTTTGGCAAAAGGCTTTGGGTTTTTTGCCAACCTAAACAGCAGTCTGAGTCCTGTGTCTCACATGCAGGATAAAGAGAGCTGTATTCTCCTTTCAGAGCTCCAGTCGTGCCCTGCACTGGGACCCAGAGGCACCCTGGTGGCTCTGCCTTGAGCAGTGCTGGCTCACAGGGGCTCCTGCAGCAGAGGGACAGAAACTAAAGGCACAGTAAGAGAGGAAGGTCTGGCTTTGACCTTGGGCTGCATACCCACTGCCAGTGCTGCTCTTACAGATGCAGACTTAGGTGGGGAGGCAGTTCCTCCTGCAGGACCTTCGGGCAGTGATCCACTGGAGCATCTCTGCCCTCACTGGTGCTGAGCTGGGTAACCTGGAGAGTGGTTCCTGTTAGGCTGGGAAGGGTGGCTGAGACCCAACAGCCCTTCCTGTTGAATTCCAGGGGCATTTCCCCAGGGCTTCATGGGGGAAAGAAAAAAATCTCATTATTAACAGCAAGTCCAGTCCACTTGACCAGAATTGGCTTTTTGAGGTGTTAATGTAAGCCTGGGTTCAGGCAGGGAATCCTGTCCACATTCTGCTCTGGGGGTATGGAATCCATGGGGTGGCTGGACAGGAGGGAATTGGGGCACAGAATGGGGACAGCAGAGATGATCCAATTTGCTGTCACTAGTTCTGTTTTTTTTTTTTTTTAATAGAGTTTTTCAGTCCTGAAAAGCTGTTGCTGGATAATCCTGTGCAGGCATGTGGATGTTGGCTGGGAAATGTGGACAGGAAATGTGGAGCCACTCTTTCTCTCAGCTCAGCCACAGCCACCCCCCACCCCCATCAACGTTCTTGCTCCACAATTTAAGGTTAAACAACGACATTCCTGCCTAGTTTCTACCTATGCAGAGGATTTATGTCAATGATTCCAGGAAGTGACTAAACAAACTGAGGAAAAGCCAGTGACAATTAAGGACAATAGTCTGCTTGCAAAGTCTGCAGCATGACAGCTCCCAGCCCTGGGCTGGCTCAGAGAGCAGCCTGGCTCTGGGGAGAGCCCACTCCATCCCCTGCCCGCTCTGCCTGGCCCTGCTGGAGCATCCCCTGCTGGCTCTGAGTGTCGCAGGGCTGGCAGAGATGGAGCCATGGAGCTGTCCCAGCGAGGGGGTTTGTTTGCTGGGGAAATGTGAGGGAGGTGATGGATGGTGCCCAAGGAGTCAGAGCCCAGAGATAAGAGAAGCTCCAGAGCAGAGTCCATTCCTGCTGTCCCTCTGCTCTGCTCTGTCCCTCCTGCAGGACCAGGGGCTGCTGCTGCTCTGGAGCCAGCTGAAGGGCTGCGTTTTGCTGGAGGCTTTTAGGAATTGTCAAAGGGGCAGAGCAGATTTTGTTTGTTCTTTTTCCTCTCCTAGAAGTGTCATTTTGCATTACTGCATCACTGTATTAAAAGCTGAAAATGAAGAATCTGAGGAATGGATCCCTGTGACTTTTGTTAAGAATGCCATGGGTAGGAGTAATTTGCTTTCATTAGTAAACACAGCAGGCTTTGGCTAGAAGGCTCTTGCTGTCAGAAACCCGATTTATTTCTGCCCATGAGTCAGTGCAGATGGCTGTTCCTGCGCTCTGGGAGCGGGGCTGATGGAGCCCGGCTGGGTGACACTGCCTGGCCCGGCCGGTGCCCCTGGCCTGGTGGCTCCAGGCGTTCCCTGTGCCCAGGGGAGCAGGGCTGCTCCATTCCTGCTGTCCCCTGCTCTGCAGGACTGGCCCCGTGCAGCCGGGGGAGCCGGACAGGGCTGGGACTCTGCTTTTCAGCTTTTGCTAGAGGGCAGAAATTCATTTCCCTGCGATTGATTAGTCCTCGTTATCACCTGCATCTCCTGCAAGGTACAGCTGAATTCAGCTGATTTTATCCTGCTCTTTCTTGTTATGTTCAGTCACTGAGGCTGCAGATTTGTTGCAAACAATTCACTGCTTTCAAAATGCCGGTACTCAAGTGGGAGAACAGACTTTCATTTGGTGCCACAAGGCATCTCAGTAGGCAACAAAAAGTAACACATATAAAAACCGAACTTTGTTAACTTGACATGTGTTTTCTGTCTCCTGGTTAGCTGAGCTGCATCCCAGGGGATCATTCATGCGAGTTTCCTTGGATTGCTTTGCCAAGGAGCTGAGAAAGCTGAAAGTGGCTGAGGTGGAGTAGGTAATTAGGAAGCCTTTGGAGCAGCCCTTGACAAACCCTGCAGACCACAGGCAGATTCCTCTGGGGCTGCAAGTGGCTCATCCCTGCCTGTATGAAGCACAGACCCTGCCAAGTGGCACTGCACAGGTCTCCTCTGCCAGCCCAGGAATTGCTTATTAATAGTTGAAGGATGATGAGGGCTTTTATTGGTTTTTCCAGGTGGTGTGTGCTCTGCAGGAGGGAAGCTGGCAGCTCTCCTTTATTACATGTGCTGTATTTCCTTCCTCTGTGGCTCTGTGGCTGTCCCTGCCCAGTGCTGGGCCAGCCCTGGTGTCAGGAGGGCAGAGCACTCCTGCTTTGGGCCCACTGGGCTCCTCTTCCAAAGGCTCTGGCACAGGTTTCTGTCTAAAGGGTGTTGAGAAATCCGTGTACAAAGCACAGCCCTTTTGCCTGTGTCTTTCTCTGCTGGAGCAATCAAAGGTTCTGGCTAGAGAGGCAGTTTCTGTTTCATTTTATTCTGTGTGTTGCTGACTAAACATCCCTGTTCAAATCCTACCAGCACCTCTGTGCTCTGCTCTCACTGAGGGCCTTTGCTCACACTCGGGCCTTTGTTTTCTGCTGCAGCCCCTTTGACACAGAGAACCTGTTCCTGTCCCCTGGAAGCACTGCCAAGTTTTCTGTGGGCAGCAGGAAGAGCTCCTTGTACAACTGGACCCCCCCCAACACGCCCAGCTTCAGAGAGAGGTATTACCTGGTGAGTACCTGGGGAGAGCAAAAGGCACAGCACAGACCTGGGGCTTGGCTTTTGGCCTGGATCAGGCTGTCCAGGAGCACGCTCAGAAACGTGAAAACAGCACTCTGCCACCTTTGCGGTTTATTTTGGGGCTTCGTTAATTTTTTCTTTTAACCCCTATTCTTTGGAGCTCTATTTTAGATTTTGTAAAATATTTTTTAAAACCCCTCACCAAGACTCTGCTGAGCAGCTGGGGGGCAGGGGTGGGGTGTCTGCTGCAGTAGTGTGTGCTGGGAATGCAGCTGGGAGGCAGAGTCCCCTCTCCCAGGTGGGACCCCGGGCTTTGCAGCGTCTCCAGGCTCACCTGGGCATCTCTTGGCCCAGTCTGTTTTGCAGCAGAGGCAGAGCTCAGGGGGTGGAGGGGAGGAAGCCCAGCCTCCCAGCATCCTGAGCTACTTGGCTGCCTGTGACTTCGATGTCCCTGGGAGGAACAAGCCCCACAACCCCGCAGAGACGAGCGAGGGGGACTCGTTCAGCTCTGAGGATCAGAAAGGGGCAGAATCCAGAAGCACAACCCCAGCCCTGGACCACAGGATGCTGCCACTGGTGATTATTCAAGAGGCTGGAGCAGAAGAGCTGCAGCATCCCCTCCCAGACCACAGCACTCTGGACATCCTGAAGAAGACCCCGTGTGGGGATGGATTCCCGAGGAGCCCCTCCGGTTTCCCCTCCCGCCACAAGGGCAGGGGAGATTCCTTCGGCCAGGCCCGGGGCCGCCTGGCAGAGCAGGAAAACCTCAGCCAGAAAAGCTGGAACGCTGCGAGCGACCTCCGAGCGGACGGGCGTGCGAGGGGCATGGACAGGAGCCTGCAGGAGGTGCTGGCCCTGCTGAGGTGGCGTGAGGAGGGGCGAGCGCAGCTGGACACGCTGCAGGGCCAGGTGTGGGCCCTGCGGGACCGGCTGAAGGTAAAAGCGGCGCTGGCTCCGGCGGGCGCTGGGGGCGCGTTGGTCCCGCTGGGCTCGGGGCACGGCGGGGACGCGGCCCCAGCGGGGAACTTCGGCCACCGGAGGGACCGGGGAGCGACCCGGGGCTGCGGGACCGGGCACGGAGGGACCGGGGAGTGACCCAGGGCTGCGGGACCGGGCACGGAGGGACCGGGGAGCTACCGGGGCTGCGGGACCGGGCACGGAGGGACCGGGGAGTGACCCAGGGCGGCTGCGGGACCGGGCACGGAGGGACCGGGGAGTGACCGGGGGAACCAAGGCAATCCCGGCCGGGCAGGGACCGGGGGAACCAAGGCAATCCCGGCCGGGCAGGGACCGGGGGAGCAAAGGCAGCCCCGGAGGCGGCTCGGGCTGAGCAGAGCCCGGGCTGGTGTCTGACTCCCGGCGTCTGGGCTGGCTTTGAGCCTTTCGGTGTTGCTCGAGCTCGACGGGGCTCGAGGTGACCGCAGCAGCTCAGAAAGGCCACTCTGTGTCCCTGCCCCTGCCCGCTCTGTGGCCCCTGCCCGCTCTGTGTCCCTGCCCCTGCCCGCTCTGTGTCCCTGCCCCTGCCCGCTCTGTGTCCCTGCCCCTGCCCGCTCTGTGGCCCCTGCCCGCTCTGTGTCCCCTGCCCGCTCTGTGTCCCCTGCCCGCTCTGTGTCCCCGCCCCTGCCCGCTCTGTGCCCCTGCCCGCTCTGTGCCCCTGCCCGCTCTGTGCCCCTGCCCCTGCCCGCTCTGTGTCCCCTGCCCGCTCTGTGTCCCCTGCCCGCTCTGTGTCCCCTGCCCGCTCTGTGTCCCCGCCCCTGCCCGCTCTGTGCCCCTGCCCGCTCTGTGCCCCTGCCCGCTCTGTGTCCCTGCCCCTGCCCGCTCTGTGTCCCTGCCCCTGCCCGCTCTGTGTCCCTGCCCCTGCCCGCTCTGTGCCCCTGCCCCTGCCCGCTCTGTGTCCCCTGCCCGCTCTGTGTCCCCGCCCCTGCCCGCTCTGTGCCCCTGCCCGCTCTGTGCCCCTGCCCGCTCTGTGCCCCTGCCCGCTCTGTGCCCCTGCCCGCTCTGTGCCCCTGCCCCTGCCCGCTCTGTGTCCCTGCCCCTGCCCGCTCTGTGTCCCCTGCCCGCTCTGTGTCCCTGCCCCTGCCCGCTCTGTGTCCCTGCCCCTGCCCGCTCTGTGTCCCCTGCCCGCTCTGTGTCCCCTGCCCGCTCTGTGTCCCTGCCCGCTCTGTGTCCCCTGCCCGCTCTGTGTCCCTGCCCCTGCCCGCTCTGTGCCCCTGCCCCTCTCCTGCCCGGCTGGCAGGGCCCGAGCTCGCTCCTGCCCTTGGAGGAAAGGCCCTGGGGAAGAGCAGGCAGGGGCTGCACTGCAGGTTTGGAGCTGGGCTGGGGAGAGGATCCAGGAACTGACGATAGCACAACTGCCCTGGCCTCCTGCTCCAGTGAAACCCCTAGAAAAACAGCATTTAAACCCAAACCAAGTAGCCTCAGAGCAGCCTTTCCAAGGGGGACAAAGGTAGTGGCTCCATGAAATTCAGTGTTGATATGGAACTCTTGGGTGCTGTGCTGGGATGTAACAGCCCCGCAAGGCTTCTGCTTTGAGCTCAGAAACAGGGAATGAGTGAAAACTCCGTTAGTGACTGAGGATGCAGAGAATATCAGCTCTCACCAGCCTTAGCAGGCATGGAGATAAAGAATCCACAGAGATTAAAATATTGAAACATGTTTTGAATTTAACTAGCAACATTATTTTGGGGTCAGAGAGCTGCACCAAGAGCAGACTTCCCTGATTGTTAAGAAAGAAATCAGAAAAGCAAAGTGATTTTTTATTAGGAATGATTTCAGAACTGGCAAAAAACAACTGCAAAATGGCTGGCCAACTACAAATAACAATATTTCTTTTTCCATTTCATCAACAGCTGAAGACACTTCACAAACATTCCTCTATGGAGAGTTTGATGGTGGAGACAGTGCTGGAGAGTTTTGATTTCCTGAACAATGACTGCAGTGCTGATGAGCTCTCCTTGTTTGGGAGTGTAAGGACAGGCAGTGTCAGGTATGAGCTGCTGCACTTTGTGGGACAGGCAAAGGGGTCCCACAGCAGCTGTGGTGCACAGAAATGCCTGCCCATGGTTTTGGAGAGAGTAATAAATATAAATATAATAGAGGGTTATAAGTATAAGTAGTTAAAGAAAATGCTGGTTTCTGTTCAATGCCACGTGGTTTCTTTCACAGCTCCTGTTGAGACTGTCCATTTCAATTCTGTTCAGTGATGAGAGCTGTAACTCTCTTTTCCCCTCATCTCACCAGCACATACAATGACAACGTGCTCCAGTCCCTGAGCTGTGACACCAGACCAGAAGCCCAGGACGTGACCACTGGGGATGAGAACCTGGACGTGCTGCTGGTAACACACCTGAGGCTGTGCAAAGGTCTCCTGCAGGTACAGAGCAGCCTGGGGGCTCCCAGGGCACTGCCTGCCATTGTTGATTCTGATGACAGCAGAATTTGATGTTTGGTTTGTTTGATAACAGCACAGAGACTCAGAATGGAAATTGGGTGCATTAATGCAGCGTACATGTGTGTTCACACAGAAAGTGCCATGCAAAACTCTGCTGCCCTTCTCAGGCTCTGGGTTTTGCTGAAGCTCTAAGCAGCAGCAGCAGCTCTGTGCCCAAAGCAGGCTGCAAACACACAGACTTGGCTTGGGCCGTGTTTAATAAATGAAAACTGCTGCAACAGGGAGCCTCTGGTGGGCAAGGGGCCTTCTGAGAGCACCTGGGGGTTTCTCACTTGTCTTAAAAGTTGGATTCTGAGAAATCCTTGTTTATCTGGAGCTTGATCCTGCCCTTGTTTCAGTTCCTGAGTTATGACTGTTGCATTTCAGAAACTGAGGACCCCAAACGTAGCCCAGGTGGTCCAGGAGAGCATTTTGGAAGAAGTGTCAGAGCAGACACGGGTCCTGGGGGATGTCCTGGATCTGTCTGTTGAGAAAAGTGAGTACCTGCCCTTCCCCAAGGCATGCAGAGATGGGAGAGCTGCACCCCCGGGGTGCCTGCTCGAGCCTCCCCAGGCCCAGGGCTTTCATTCTAAATTCCTTGCAAACATTGACAGCATTGAACCAGGGCTCATTCTTTGGTTCATTCTTTCTTCTACACAGAAGGAAAAAATTTGGAGAAGTTTGTCTCAGAGAAAGAGTAGCTGAACTGGTATGTTTTAAACAGGGGTGTTGTAGATGGTCAAAGAGAAGCAGAGCAGCTTAGTAAGATCCTCTTTTACATCTGTGCTTTTCCTTGGTAAGCAAACAGCCCAAATTCTGTGCCCTCTTGCCAGAACAGTTTGGTGGGCACAGAATTTTTTCTCAGGTCTTCCCACTATTAAATTCTTCCATTGGCTGTTGGACGTGACAAAATGCTAAAGCACAATGAGAGGCTTGGGAGGCTTTTGTTCCCATCTTGGTAAGTGCAGCAGCAAGAATGCAAATTTTAGTTGGAAGCATTTGCTGCCAGATTTTATCCTGGAGATGTGAGAAGAAGCTGTTCCTGAGCAGGGCTGCAGAGGGGCTGGTGCAGTGACAGGGAAGTGTGGGAGGCTGGCAGGCAGGAGCTCCGTGCCTGCAGGTAAAAGTGAGGATGGAGGTGCACATGAGGAACCACAGGGCTCCTGAAGAGCTTGTGAAGAGTCTGAGAGCCCTTAGGTCAGAGCTCTGCCCTGGGTAAGGAACAAAGGCAGCATCCCAAAAACCTTTGGCAGTGGCACCTCCTTGGCTGACAGAAGGGCAGCCCCAGAATGTTCTTCTGGAACTGACTCAGAGCTAAAGGGAACAGTGAGAGGCAGAGGAGCTGCTGATGGCAGTTCAGGAGCTCAGTGCTTGCAGCTGTGAACATTTGGGCAGCAAATGTCTAATTTTTAACAAAATCGTCTCTAACACAAATACAAGTTAGTGCTGATAGGCCATCTGCTGTCTAATTTCTCATGTGAAATCCCAAAGCTGCTAGAGCCTGCTGACTTTTTAAAATGTTGGGTTTCAGTTATTCAGAAGGCTAAAAAGAAGAAGCAGTATCTGAAAATCTGGAGTGATCTTGCAGAGCCTGGCAGCAGCATCTTGGTGACCTCGGCAGAAAGGTTCCGTCATGCTCTGAAATACACAATGATGCTCAAAGTGAAGGAGAAGTACCCCAGCCACCTGGAGACAGGTACCCTGTGAGCACCAAGCCATGCTGCCTTCATTGCAGTGCAGTTCAGCGCTGAAAATTGTCCCTGTGCATTTAAAAACCCCAACCCCAAAGCTGTCGCCTGCTTCCAGCCCCTTCCACATAACCCAGCTGCTGTTTTGTGTCTGTCCCGCTCCCTGCAGTGCTGCAGAGGCTGCTGGAGCAGATCCTCACCTGTGATGGGTTGCTGCCCTCCTCCCATTTCCAAGCGGAGCCGGTTACTCTGTTCCAGTTCTATCGGTACCTGGAGAGGCACCGCATCGGCAGCCTGGAGAAGCACCTGGCCAAGCTCGCCAAGGAAGGTAAAGGCAGCGCTTGGCTCCTCCTGCAGGGCAGCGCCCTCCAGGTTCCCGCTCCAGATACAGCTCCGGAGCAGGAAACAGCCCAGCCCTTGCACTGACAACTTGTTTCCATTTTTATTCCCTTTATGACCGTGAAGTTTTAATCAGAACAGGAAAAGCACGCTTGACTCCCGTATGTGAGCATGTGCAAACAAACCCCCTGTGAAGGATGGGCTTATCTTGAGTGCCCTGAAAATAGTTCTGGGATATTCCAGAGCTAAAGCAGAGTCAGGAGCAGCCTCCAGCTGGATCTCAGGACTGAGCACAGTCTGTGGCTTGGGTTCACTGCTGTAGCTGGACTCAGACACGGAAAAGAACAATAAAATTGCCGAGGTTACTGACCTGCATTTTGTAGCCTCAGGTAGCCAGTGCCTCACTGGAGTCTTGTCCAACATGTGAAAGTACTCCACAACGTTCTCTGTGTTAGAAAAGAATTATTTTAAAACAGTCCTGGTATTGTCTGCATCTGCAGGCTTGTGCTGATGCGGAGGACTCGTGTGGAGGGGGCTGAGATCCTGAGCTGACTGGGGTTTGTGTGTGTGCCCCGGGTCAGCTGGGGTTTGTGTGTCCGGGCTTTGTGTCCCGGGTCAGGCTGGGGTTTGCGTGTCCCAGGGCTGTGTGTGTGTCCCGGGCTTTGTGTCCCGGCTCCGGCCGGGTTTGCGTGTCCCAGGGCTGTGTGTGTGTCCCGGGCTTTGTGTCCCGGCTCCGGCCGGTTTGTGCCCCTGGCGGAGGCGTTTCCCCAGCGAGTGCCGCTCTCTCTGGCAGTGATGCTGATCGAGGAGCTGCAGTGCCCCGGCCGGCTGAAGACGCTCAAGAGGCTGAAGGGGAAGAGGCTGAGCCGGCTGCAGCCGCTGCCGCGGACGCTGCGGCTGCTGGGGCTGCTGCAGCTGGACGAGAACCACCGCGTGGGCAAAGCGGCCACGGCCTGCCTGGCCCGGGCCGGCGGCAGCGGCAGCCTCCGGGCCCGGGTGAGTGCGGGGACAGTGCGGGGACAGCGAGGGGACAGCGGGAGCTTCCCCGGGCCGGCACCGCTTTCCTGGCCGTGTTCTGCCCGGGGCCGAGCCCCTAAGGCAGCGGTGCTCCGGTGTCTCTACCTCGGCTCATTTCACGGGTAACCCCGCTCCTGCCATGGGGTTGGGTATTAAATTGACTTTGTGTTTTATTGTGCCGTGTTTTGCCCCAGGCCGTGCTGTTTTACACGGATGCTTTGTCCGGCTGTGACGCGAGGCTGCAGCAGGCTGCGTGTCTGGCTCTGAAGAACCTCAGGGTGAGCGCTCGGGCTCTGCCCCGAGGCCGGGATCGAATGCGCTGGGCTGGGCTTAGCGGGGCGGGGGTTACGGCAGCCGGGAGCCACCAGACCCCGAATGCCACCATTGCCAGGGCAGCGGGACAGCAGCTGCGGGAGGGCCCGAGCTGCCAGGCACAGCACGGCGCGTGTGAGAGCTCCTGTGATGCTCCGTGCTGAAGGGCAGTGCCTGACCGGGGACATCCAGCACGAGCATAAACCAGCAACATTTCTGTCCCAAACATTGAACTGTAGAAACCTGAGGTTAAATCAGGGGGTATTTTTAACAATAGCTCACTAAAGTCAGAAAACAAAACTAATGTTTGCAGTGCTATTATAAGAAGCAACACAGATTTAAACCTTCCCGAGGGCCCTAAGCTGTAATAGGTTTGCACACAAACAGGGAACCAATGTCTGCAAACAGGTCCTCACACAACAGCAAATCAGGGTCGATTTGCAAAGCACCAGCTGGGATTAACCCTTTCAGTGAAGGTCCTTGTTGGTACTGTTATTGATTTAATGGTCCCACAACCGTGACCTGTACCCTGGAACTTTTACACTTTCTGATGCCCTAAAACAGAAGAGAAGGTAACAGAGGTGAGATCATACCAGGAAATGTGACTGCAACCCAGTATGCTGGGGAAAAGTCCTGGTGGAATTTGGATGTCAGAGGAGATGGGAGTTTGTGTCTGTGTTTGCTTTGTAGAAAATGTCCACCAAACTGCTGAAAAGCTGCTTAGGCAAATTCTTCTTTTTTCCAACAGGCTGTGGAGAGCATTGAGCAGGTTGCCCACCTGTGCCAGTCTGAAACAGAGGAAGTCAGGAATGCAGCCAGGGAAACCACACTGTCCTTTGGTAAGGCTTTTGTACAGCTTTAAAATGGTCTGAAAGAGGGATGTGAAATAGTGCAGGACCAGGAGGGGCCTCAAGTTCAGCCTGAACACATCCAGGACAACGGAAATATTTCATGAACAGCTGTTTCATACCATGAAGATAAACTTTACATCACACATAACAGCCAAGGGCCCCTGATGAAGTTTATAGAACCAGACCAAGGAGATCCTGAAGGATTAAGTGCTTTAGGAACCACTGAACCTTTTGAAAAGGTTGTAGCTGAGGACTGACAGTGTGATGCTGGTTCATTACCTGTTACTTCACTGGAATCCAAGTGACAAGTGATTGACAGTGGAGGGGACCTGGTAAAATGTCAGTGCTCCCCATCTCCTACTGCCCAGCATTCGTGCTTTTCCTGGAGGCTCAACAGCTGGAATGCTGCCAGAGCATGGCCAGGTCATGCAGAGACACCCACTTCTCTGTTCTGTTCTTTCAGAGCCCACTTGGAGCCAGGCTCAGTTCTGGGCATCTCCAGCCCTGCCCCACAGAACACTCAGGCCCACATGAGACAGGTTTTCCAGCTCTGATACTCGTGGCAATCATTGCAGGAGGCCTGATTTTCCATGGTGCCTTCCAGCAGGTTTTGGAGAACTATTCCCTGAGGGATGTTTGTCGCTGTCGAGTCCTTCCTGCCAAGCAAGGCTGACAGGAGCGTCCCCAGAGGGTCCTGGGGTGCCTGCCTGTCCCTCAGCAGGGGCTGTTTTCTCTCTCCCCAGGGGAACGGGGCCGACAAGCCTTTGAGAAGATGGACAGGATCTGCTGTGAGCTGAGGGAAACTGCTCAGGAGGCCGAGGTTGAAATCACAGTGTTTTAGGAGTGGAATGGGAGAGTGAATCCCCTTGTCCTCACAGCCCCACGGGCACCTGAGGGTTTGGTTTTGTCTGGTTTCCTTCTCTTCTGTCCTGTCCCTGCCATCTCCTGACCCAGCACAGGTTTATTTCCAAAGGGGACAGTTTGTCATCTCCAGGATGCAGCCTGGAATGTATTTTCTCAGTCTCTCAGCACATGATGAAATACCAAGTGCTGGACAAATGAAAACTGGGATCTCTCAGAATGTGGATCCAGGTCTTATCTGGAGTTCAAATCTCCATCTTGCTGGAATTAGCTGCCCCTGCTCTGTCCAATATGATCTGTTTTCCCAGGAAGTGATTTATTGATTTGGCATTCTCCAAGGAGAGAAATGATCACTCCCCAGAGCAGCTGCCCTGTCAGTAGCACAAATCCAGCACCACTGCTTGGTGGTTTCCTTTGCTGGGGCCGTTTAGCTGCAGAAGGAGAGAGAACCTGGTACTCCCTGAGTCACTGTGTAATTGCTGCAGCTCAGGCCAGGCCCAGGCAGGCTCTGTAAGAGCTCTGTGTGCTCACTGCACGGCCCTTTGCCATGTGCAGCCCTGACTGAGGGAGGGACAGGTTTGTTCTTTTAAAACTCTGGATTCAGTCACAGCCCAAGACTTGTCCTCCTCATCCCCCAGCCCTGGCTGGCAGGGTGCCCATGGGGAGCAGCCTGGCTTCAGGTGCAATACTTGAAAGGGGGTTGGGATTGTGTGTACATGTTTTTATATATATATATATACACATAAAACTTTTCTATTTGGTATTTATTTGTGGATTTCATACTGTTTTCTAAAGTTCTAATAAACCATTTGAGACAAGGTCCTGGGAGTGTTTCCTACTGCTGTGCTTGCAGCCCTGGGGACGACAGGTAAGAGGCACTAAACCCCAAGGGACAGGGCCCTGATCTGCCCTGTCCTGCTCCACTTTGGTGAACGCTCTCCTCCAGTTGTAGGCTTCCCTAGAAATATAAACCAAAGGTAAGTGCTGGAATTCAGCCTGTGCAGGCTGCAGCTGCAAACGGGGTCAGCATCAGCTCCTGCACAAACCAACCAGGGTGCTTGAGTTCCTGCACTTCTTACCCTTAAAATTTACCTGTTCAATGTGAAAGACCAGAAGAGGGAAATGGAAGTGGCAGGGAGGGATTAGGGATCCTGGAGGCAGAGCTCCAGTAAAAGATTAGAGGAAGTTCTTACAGCAGCATTTAAATCCCTTTATGCTATAAACCTACCTCCCCCAGCCCTCATGTGCACGTGGGTCAGACAGGCGCCCATGGATCCAGCCCTGAAGCAATAACACATTCAATGGGTTCTTTAAAAAAAGAGTTTTATTGTTACAACTAAAATGAGAACTGAAAACTTGTACGGGAGATTGAAAAACTGTACAGTTGTACTCTAACCTGGGAGGCCCAGCAGCGGCTTACACAAAAGACAAGATACCTGAAACTGTATTATACCAAAACATTCAGCTTTTTTGTTGAGTTTTTACATATTTTTTTATAAAAGTTTATTCTATGGCAATCTGTAAAAAAGAAAGACCTGATGAGTAAATATTTGCTTAAGGCAGATAGCAGAGCAGCTCACTAACTTTCTAACGAGTCTAACATGGATGTTTGTCCATTTCCAAGAACAGGTTACCCAACACCCCACTGTGCTACGGTATATACACCCCCCAACTACCACAGACAGTACAGGACAGCAAACAAAATGGGCACAGCTCAGCATGGCCAGCCCTGCCCACACCTCCCTGGGCTCTGGGCACGCTCACCGTGTCCCAGACAGGGCCAGAGCTGGGCCTGGAACACAGGAAAGAAACAGGCACCAGCAGGATGCTCAAAGCTCCTCTGTCATCTGCAGGAGCTTGGTCTGGGTAGCATAATTTGCAATTGAATAAGTCTGTATTCAAAGGAAGGATCCTTTCTTTCCAGCCATACCTGGCATTTAAAATATTCCCTCTTGGGAAGGTGGCCAGAGCTGGGGTGGGTTTGTTTCTTTCCCCAGGGGTCCCAGGGCCAGGGGAGGTGTGGAAGGGCTGCCTGAGCTCTCTGGAATGTCTGTACTACACTCACTCAGCTGAAAGGAACATGCTACCACCGGGCACACGGAGCACACGGGATCCCACGGGAAGTCATGCCAAGGATTAGGCGAGTACACGGGCTCTGATAAACACCAACGGTCCAGTGCTGAACAGAGACACTCAGCAACACCCTCTGAACCACAGCCACTAAGGATCAGGTCATGCAAATATCATTTGGGCACATCAGGAAGCAGGAATATAAGTTCTGTCACCTTTCAAGCAGGTGGTGTTTCATTGGGACACCGCAGACTTCACATGCACTTGAATACAAAGGGGTACAAATGGTGCCTCAGGGCAGGGGCCTGCCCACGCTGCAGAGAACAGTGGGGACAAAGCAATCACAGAATGTATCTTAAATACACAGATGAGCCATTATATATTACCATTTTCTATACTCATTTTTCCTGTTTCCAATAATATAACTAAATATTGACTGATTACAACATTCCTCCTTTCAAGTACTGGTCTGACCAACAGTCTCACAGGTAAAGGATTGAGTCCCAGTACTACCTGAGGATTTATTATTGTACTCTTGAAAAGCCCTTGATGCAAGCTTAACAAAACACAGAATAGAGGAACTCCCACCCCCGCCCACCCCCTCACCTACTCACCCACTGAAGGAAGAGCTACACCTACAGCCAGCTTGGCAAAAATAAATACGGAGTGGAGGGGCTCCCCTGGGCTCCTCCACAGCGAGGGCTGCACTGAGGGTGGTTAAGTGCTATAGAGCTAGAAAGACTTTAGAAATAAAACAAATCAGTAACACTGCTGCAGATCAGCTGTCATGGGGCAGTTCAATCACTACAGCTCCCAGGAGTGACTTTGCTCCTGTCGTCTGCACCATGACACAAGCAAAGAACTCTTTGCTATTATTGTTGAAAGTATGAATAATTTGGTATTACCCAAGGAACAGCACTGGCTGCTTGGTGCAATGCTGCCTCCAGTGCCAGTCCTCCCCACACACCCAACCCTCCCCTAGCAGCACTTCGCCCCTGAGCCCAGGTGCTGTGGCAGCCCCCGGGGCTGGGATCCCTGCCTGCAGCAGAGCAGGACACACCAGCACTGCCAGCACAGCCAAGGGGCTGCCCAGGGCCCAGCACGGCGCTGCTGCTCTGCTCCTGGCCAAGGGAAGCTGCCCCAGCAGGGATTGCTCTGGCTCTCCCCAGTGCCTCCCTGCCCAGAGCACGCTGGGCCCGAGGGAGCAGCTGCAGAGTGAAACTGCATTTTACATTCCAAATGCTGAGGTTTAAGGACTGGTCCTTCCACGGGCCACGGGCATGGCCCCACTGCTGGTGGACATGGTTTGGTTGAATTTCCCTTTCCTGTTTCTCTCCCTCCCCTCGACCTCTCCCAACCCAGAATATAAAAGTAAAAACAGCTTTAGAGAGGATGGTGCAATGTAAAGAGGCATATGTGCAAGTAGAGTGCAACAAAAGTCAATGAGGAGATACACTTAGTAAAGAAAAAAAAAAGAAAAAAAATCAAAGAGCTGGACGTGTTGGGATACCCTGAGCAAATGCAGAAGCCTGGTTCTATCAACACAAGGAAAACAATCAGCTCTTTAAGAACAGTTATGCCAAGATTAAATATATCAATACCACAGGCACTGCCCACAACTCAGTCTTTAAAGATGAAGCAAATTTAAAAAAAGACAAAAAACAAGCCAAAAACCAACTACAAACACACCTCCCCTTCCAGAAGTTTACATTCTTCAGGTATGTGGGTTTCTTTTTTTCTTTTTTTGGGAACTTGTCAATGTAAGTCATGTATTTGGTTACAACACTTGGAGAGTACAAGCAAGTTTCACTTGTGCCTAGTTTTTCTGAAACAAAAGAAAATGAACTGGCTTTTTAAAAAAGGCTAAAAACAACAATGTGTTGTAATTCTATTATTTAGTTAAAAAAAAAAAAAAGAAAACAAAAAAGGAAAATAGACTATTTGGCATTTTCTCTGCTTACTCCTGAATATTTCAAGGCCCTGAGATTACAATATTATGTTCTTGGGACCACAGGGCTGGATAAAACCCTAGTGCATCGATTCTCTCATGAAGCCCTACCCAAAGTTCTGGCCTTTCCCCTAAATCTACCTGCTCTGAGCCAAGGCTGCCCTGCCTGGAGGGGCTCCGCGGAGCCGGGCGCGAGCCGGGGGCGGCGCTCCTGCCGCTGCTCAGTGGAAACACACCCTGTAGCAGAGGTAAGCTCCTGCCGTCAGGAACGTGAACATGCAGATATTCACTAGGAAGGGCTTCCAGGTGGCCACCACGCTCTCATCCTCCTCCTCCGAGTTCTCCTTCACGGACTCCTCCTTGCGGGGCGAGAGCCGCGGGTTGTCCCCGACAGGTCTCCTCCGGGCTTCAGTGTCGTGACTAGTGCTGAGGACAGAGGGAGGGAGGGACGTTCAGGGCTGGCTGGGAATGAATACTCCATGCTGGGCTGGCCATGGAGGAGAGAAGCCATGCAGGTGCTCCAAGGGCAGGGAACACCACAGAGCTGGAAAGCTCTCGGAGCTGCAGCAGCCACCAAAGCCCAGCCTGTCTCCAGTTAGGAGACATCTGGCTGCTCAACAGAGGTTTAGGAAGAGCTTGGGAGGATTCTGTGCCCTTTAAAGAATAAGCTTTAACCACCACCTGCTTTCACTGCTCATCACAAATCTGCCAAGACAGGCAGTGAAGGAACCCAGCTCACACCCCCAGCTGGGTCAGGGGAACACCAAAGTTCTAAACTCGAGCACCTGCCCAGAAAGCCAGAAAGGGACGGAATGTGGCTGCTTGCTCAGCCCTAACCCCCAAAGAGCATCTCAAGGTGGAAGTGAACATCTCCTCCCCTCTGTCACTGCCTGCCTGTGGCTCTGTGTGCAGAGCCCAGCTGTCAGGGGCAGTGGCTGCTTTACCTGTCTGTGCTGGGGGCCACAGCTGAGCGGGCCCTGCTGTCCGGAGCTGCCTCCTCCACGCTGCTGAGTGAGCTCCTGATCTCCTCCTCCACTGACTGGGACTTGCCCAGGAGCTCTGGGTGCTCGTGCATCCTCCCATTGTGCACCTCTGAGGTTCTCTTCGGGGGCCTGGGAGGTGGGGGGGTGTGCTCAGGGGGTGGCTCCAGGTCCTCGTTGGAGAGCTCTTTCCACTGCTCCTTCAGGGAAGGACAAACTCTGTTAAGCTTTTCTCTTTCAAGCTGCTCTAACTTTAAACTTTACCATGGCAGAATCTCTACCTTGTAATTAACTCTTACGGTGGCTCTTCATTTGCTTTGCAAAAAAGGAAAGAAAAACCGGACACAAAAAGTCCAAGCTACATCCACTACACAAAACATACTGAGAAATTCCAATCTGCTTCTAAAAAACTTAAGCACAAAATAAAATCTACTTTCCTAGAGTTCTGCTTACCATAAAAAACCCTGATGAATTTAATCATGACACTTCAACTTCAGGCATATTAGAAAACTTGTACTGTCTGAAATTCCAGGGGAGGCTGATGCAGCAGCTCCACCCCAGTCACTGTGCAGGAAAGCACAGGAGGCACTGCTACAAAACAGGAACTTTTGGAAATAAATAAAATATAGCACTTTAGGTCGTGACAGATTGTAAAGCAGTGTACCTAAAAACCCCATAATATAAACATGTACTGAAGCTGAAGCAAGCACCAAATTTGAAGCTTCTTCCCATCCTGTTCCTCCCACCCACTTGCTGCAGTTCTCTGGAGCTGCCAGGAGCACTCACTTGCACTGAAGCATCTCCCATGATGAATTTTGCCCCTTCAATAACAGCTAGGTAGGAGAAGCGGAGCTGGTCTGCAGTCTGGATGAGCCCCATCCTGTACTTCCTCATCTCCAGGAGAACCTGCTTGACGTCCACGGAAGAAGGATCTTTCCGTTTGTCCATCTGCAGATAGAAATGTGAAACATGTTTTCTGCTCTGAGGAGGTTCACTACAGTGACTCATTTTGTGGTAGGGCCTTCATACCACCCTCCACACTACAGAATGAACAAACTCACACACAGCTGCTATCAGCAGCTCATTACTGGGTCTCCAAAAACACTGAGGGGAAAACTGGGCCTCAAATATGCTGCTTTCCTGAAGGCAAAGCCTGTCTTTGTGAATCACTCTGAAAACCGGAGACCTCCCTTCCCCAGACTCAGAATGGCCACTTAGGAACCAGACCTGCCTTGGAATGCACTCCTGGGACAGCGGGGTAAAGCAATGGCAGGTGACAGGAACCCTGCCCAGCCCCTGGCCCTTTGCAGCCTCCCCCTGGGCAGAGCAGAGCAGAGCAGAGCAGAGCAGAGCAGAGCAGAGCAGAGCAGAGTGCCCTTACCAGCAGCAGACAGGTGTCCACCAGGCAGAAGGTGCCCGACCTGCCGATGCCCGCGCTGCAGTGCACCACGACCGGGCCGTGCCCGGGGCTCAGCGAGCCCGACTCCCGCACCTTGAACAGGAAATTCAGGAACGACGCCGGCGACTCCGGCACCCCGAAGTCGGGCCAGGTGGTGTAGTGAAAGTGCAGAATCTCTCGAGTTTCCTGGGTCTGCAGAAACAGGGGTTGGGTACACCAGTCAGGACTGGGAACACTGACTGAATTCCAAAGTTTCACCAGACTGAGGGAGCTTTTATAGCTGCACAGCCAAGAAACTCATTACAAGTAATGGTCTCTTGTTGGGAAGGGCTCCACTGGGAGCAAAGGGATTTTACTTGTTTCAAGTTTAGTTATTTCAGTACAGTTCAAAAGCTTGTGTCACTCTGGGTATGGCTGAGACATGAAACTGCCTGGAGGGTCCCCAGGAACATCTCACAAATACCCAAGAGTTCCATTTCCACAACATCTCATGCAGGATCATCAAGTCCAGGACAATTCATGACCACCAATTTCCAGCCCTTGTTGGTGAGGAGATGAATTTCACCCCAAGGAGAACAAGGACTGGATGAGACCCGGTACTCACGGTCAGGTTTTCCAATTCCAGCTGTCGTACTGTGTAGTAGGATTTGATATCTTCCGATATCAAGGTTAGTTTCAAGTTTGTATCTTCAAAAAACATTTCTTTCTCTTCCTTCCGTGGCCAGTACTGTGCACACTTTACCTAAAGCCAAGCAGGAGATACATAAATGTCATTACCCACTCCTGACTGCATTGCAATTTTCTTATTAAGGTTTCCCAGAGAGATGAGCTCTGCAGAGACTGCTGCATGCCAGGGACTTTAATGAGCCAACCAAATGGGAAAGCAGCACATTTTCAAGTGTGCAGGAAAAACCTGGAACTAAAATACTCATCAGCAGCATGAAGAGGAAAGTCTGCACCCAAGCTCCTGACACTGAAATGTGGGATCCTGTGCCTGGGAGAACTGGCCCCTCCTGCTGCCCCTGAGCCCCTGCTCTGCCCTGGGACCAGGATCAGCCCCTGACCCTCCCCTCTCCCAGGCTCTGCACGAGGCTCAGGCCTCTTCTGCTAAAGGGCAAACAATGTGGCCAAACCAAAAGTGGCAGAACGATGCTAAACCAACAGCAGGCCCAAGACTAAGGTGATTTCAGACACCATTTTAATAAACAGAAAACCCCTGCAGCATTTTCTTCATAGGCAGACTAAGAGTGGTTTTGCTCAAACTAATTCTAATTTATTTTGAAAATACATCCTCTTATTTATCAGGGTGTAGAATACAGTTCCAATTCTCTGCACTTTTTGTGTGGATTTATAAAAGTTATAGCAATTTCCTTTCTGTCTAATTTCTCCACAATGTGTCTGCAAACAATATTTTGTCATGCTCCACTCTAAGTCTCCCACTGCTGTTTGCTGAGGAGGGTAAGCACTGCCCTAAGGGACCACAGTAATTTGTTTTGTTCAGAACTAGAGCAGTGCAGAGAGGGAGCAGGAATGGTTGGAAAGGAAGAAACTATTGAAAAATTTGGTTACCGCATCTCTTTTGAAGATTAAATTTCACTTGTAGTACAAAACCCAGCAAAACACTGAAAGTTCCAGACTGCAGTTTATTAAAGCACAGCTCATTGCCCAAGAATTTTCCTGATTATTTGGAATGTTTTTCTGATGATGCAGAAGCATGTACCACCCAGTTATCACTGGTGGACACCCAACACCCTCACTGCCCTCCTGCAAAATGTCTTTACACATGATTGTACTTTACTGTGTACAGCAGTGACCCTGGAGGGGACAGTGTGCCCCGGGGCTCAGTGTGCGATGGAAACCTGGAGCCCCAGAGCTTCTCTCTCTGCTGCAAAGCCACTTCACACTGCAGAGCCCTGAGAGGTGCAGTCTGTGCACACTGAGAACAACTCCAGAGCCCCTGGTGAGCAGCAGAGACTTCCATTTGTGTGGAGTCACGGCGTGTTTGTGTTCTACTTTAGCCAAATTCACGAGAAATTAGGCCCCACAATTACAAAGCCAGTGATTTTCTGACTGCAGCAGGATCAGTTCACCAAGTATTCAATTCCAGGTACAACTTCTCAGACAAAACTACTTGCAGTCATCCCATCCCATTCTTTGGGTCGGTTTTACTTGGGTTTTTTATTAGAGAAAACCATAAATGTGATGAACACACAGCTAGAGCTGGGTGAGTACTTACGGATCCCTTTTCCATCACTCTGTTCAACATGACAACACCACGGCTTTTCTGTTCCCAAACCATCTCCCAAAAGTGACCACAAGTATTTGGCAAAGGTCCCTGCAGAGACAGAATCACCAGAAATAAGCATTATTTTCTGTAAATGTCAGGGCATTCTTCCCCAGTAACAGTCCCTGCACAAGGCAATAGATTTAAAAAAGTAACAAGCAACTTCTCACTTAAAACTGTAAAAAAATGCAGTGAGACAGCTTTAAGTTCCATGTTATGAATTTACCCATGAAAACATGGGTAATCTTTTCCCCCCATACATAAGAGGAAGAGAGACACAGTCTCATTGTGAGAACAGAACTGGGAGTGAAAAATGCTGCATTTTCTTAGGAAAGATATACAAAGGTCATGGGGAAATAAACCCCACTGACTAAAAGCAAAAATAACATCTGTGTCAAACTACTCTGCAATCCCTCATCCTTATTCATGATACTTGAAAATTACTTGACTAAAACATCCAAAAGACTGAAAGGATGCAAAATCAGTAACAAATTATATGGTTTTCCACAATCTTCACAGATTTGCCTTGGGACTGAATGAAATAGTGACTCCTTTTAAAGACTATCTATTCCCAAAGTAGATTTCCTTACAACTTCCTACTTCTGCTATGTTCCTTTGCTATTTTCTACTCTGAAGCTATAGCTCTGAAGCTTGGGTTGGATCCACTCCTGTGCTCAAACAGAACAGCAGGTCCTCAGAAAGAATGACTGGATTTAAATGAAGCCATTCAAAGCCATTAAATGTGGATCAGGAGAGTACCAGTATCAGTCAGCTGCACATCTGACCATTGCCCCCAGAGCTCAGCCCTGTGATCCCCCCCAGCCTGAGGCAGGGCAATGGCAGCTGTGCTCAAAGGACCATTTTCACATTGCACACTGCTCTGCCCATTTCTTCCTGAGAAGATTTATCTCTATTCTTTAGAAACAGGAAGGAAGAGCTGTCACTTGAAAATATTAATCCCAGTCTACCTTTATCTAAAGCGTGGGAGGAAGGGGTAAAAAAAGAGCCAAGATTAGAGATCAGGACAGTCTCCAGGGAAATGAACATTTAGCACAAACAAGAAGCCTGGCACAGTTGCTGGCTCTCAGAATAAGACAACAGGGCATGTGGGTACTTTTAATTTGTTATACAGATAGGTGGGGAATTGACAGATTCAGGGAAAAGCAGTGGCTTTTATACACACACAGATGTTTGTATGCACTTAAGTAGCTTTACAATAAAGAAAACAAACAGAAAATCCATGAAAAACAGCTCCAGCCACCACAATATTTTTATAATCCACTGCCAGCAATTACCTGGGTAAGGATGTAGCTCCTTTGGGCCTCTTCCATTTTTATCAAACTAGCATTGATATAGTCATTGTCACCTTGGTTTAGCTTAATTCGACTGTGATCAACTGCAGCACAATTAGAAAACACAGGTTAATGAGCATGGAACACAGTGCAGGCACATCCTCACCAGCAGGAGGGGTCAGGAGCTGAGCTGTGCTGGGCAGTGCCCACTGGGATCAGCCCCTCAGAGCAGGGAGCACAGCTCCCACTTCACCTCCCAGGAACACACCACAGGGGTGAGGCCCTGGCACCTGCAATAATCCCCACTGCAATCTGCAAACCAGATCACCCTGACCTATCCATTCAGTTATCAAGTTGCTGGTTTTAAATAAATCTAATTACACAACTGCTTATCTTTTCAGCTTAAACATTCAAATACAGCTTGTTCAAGGTTGTTAAAGGTTTGTCTAAACATATATTGGGTAAACAGGACAGAGACCTTTTATTCTTATAGGTATTTAGTTACTATTCCCAACCTGACCACCCTTTCATGTACAGAAAAAGTGATCAAAATTCAAGAAATAAAGCAAATGTAAAGCATTTGCTCTTTTGTTAGTCACTTGCTCAACCTGGGACTAAAGAAACCAAACCACCAACTAAAAAACCTCAATACGCACAAGGGTTCCCACATTTTGCAAGAAAGCAAACAGACTGGGAGCAGGATTATCTGAAGGCAAGAAGGAATTTGTTGCTCACAACCTCAAACATTAGAAGTGCTTAGTAAAGCAATTACAGTAAAGCATCGCTGTTCTGGTTAACTGCCCCAACGGCCTCAGGAGCTTTAAGCACAGAAGTTCTGTGGCCCAGGGACAGCAGCTGGGCCTCTGGCCTGGGCCAGGACTGCTGAGCTCAGGGAGTGCTGCGCCCTGAGGGACGCGTGGGCCAGGACTGGCACTGTCCTGTGCCGAGGAGGTGGCTCAGAGACCTCCTGGGAGCTCCCTGCAGTGTCAGACACATTAAATATTATTGCTGACCAGTCCATGGAGCATCATTTCTGCCATGTGGCTGCAGCCCAAGGCCCTGGATGGCAGCAGCTGCGGGCAGGTGGCACCGGGACTGTCCCTGTCCCTGGGATGGCAGCAGGAGAGCCAGGCTGCAGCAGCACGGTGAGCTGTGTTTGCACAGGACCCGTGCTCAGAGAGGCATCTCCCCCAGCACAGGGGACACAGCCATTTCCAAACCCAGCTGCAGCCTGGGAGCATCACCATGAGCTCCTGCTGTGCTCCACGGAGCTCAGCTCTGTCTGTGGCAGAGTTCTGTGCCACCCTGCTCCCAGGAGGGCACTGCTGCCACCTGTGCTGCCTGCAGGAGGCTCTGCTGGCTGAGAGCTGCACAGAAACCACCCTGCAACCTCGGAAATGCTAGTTCAGCCACCATTCTCAAAGGTAAAGCAAGTTTCCTTCTTCAGGTTTCTGCCCACAAATTCAGACTCTACTGTGTGCTGCTCTTGTATAACCCTGTGGATATAAATGCATCCTGTGACACCAGTCTCACAAATAAATAAATATAATAACAAAGAGTTGTCCTGGGTGCTTATCCACCTAACAGAATCTTGTTCTTACAATGAACATTCAGCTGTGAAAAGTCATTAGAAGTCAACAGTCTTACAAACAATGGAAAAGAAAGTGTACTTACAGGGGCTGACATCTCTGTACCTATTTCTATTTTTGTTTCTGGGATGTTTGGCCACTTTACATGGAAAATCGCTGGCTTCATGCCTGATGTCCTGCAACATAAAAAAACCAACTCTGTTAGGTATGAATCCATCTAATTTCATACCATTGGCTATTTCAAGGCAAATCCCCATCTGACTTCACATCTTCGTGTGAGGGAATTCTGGACAGAAAGCACTTTGGGCCTCCAATTAAGAATTGAGTTTAAATTTCTCAGAATGCAACACTAACATTATTTATTAAAATATTATTAGTTTGCATAATAAAGCAGCACAACATTCACCAGACATGATGCCTTTCAGCTCCTGAAGGAGCAGGGTCTCTGCCCCAAAGCACTGCCACATAAACTGCTTTAAGCCCTTGTTTGCAGCATCAGTGAAAATATCAACCCTGCTTCTGACTCAGCAGCAGTGAAAACATTCATTGTGATAGAAAAGAACTTGTCTGCCCCCCTTGGCATCACACAGACACAGAGTGATTTGTCTAAGACCACGTTCATCATTATCCTGAGTTATCAGCACGATGTCACAGAGCTGCAGTGGCAGAAGTCAGCTGTGCTCAGCTAAAACAGATGCAGCACCTCAAACAGATCACCAGGGCTCTCTCAGATAGGTTTTTTTCAGGTGCATATAATAGCTCAGCTACCTGAGACCATCTCAGAAGCTAAAATAAAAAGAATTCTGCTGTCCTTGGACATTAGTCCCAATTTGCTGAAACAGAACTTCACATTGTAAATAAATACTGTGTAAGCACAGTTCTGCATATAAAGAATCAGGATTTTTTTCAAGTGGGCCATCTACTGCAGCACATTACCTGTTTATCTCTTGTGCTGCATTATTCAGGTATGTACCAATTTACCCTGAATGCTGCATGTCAGGAGAAGAGTTCTGATTTACATAAACCTGCCCAAAATTAGCACAGTATTCCAAACCTGAAATAAGGGCTGACATCAGCTGCCAGCTTTTTATAACTGAACACATGGCTGCCAGTATTTCTGCTTATGAAGAATGCAGTCTGGAGAATATGATCTGGACTGCCACAGTCTAATATCTCAAACATGAGGCAGCTAAAATGGGTGTTTTCAGAAATTTGTCTCTGACACTAGGTTGGTGACTTTGTACTTTACAGGGATTTATTCTTCCATACTGACTGTACAGGATTAACAAGAGAAAAAAACAGGGAACTAGGAAAAATGGTTTTCTAGATCACTAACCACATTTCCCAAATGTGTGTTGAAAATCCCTAACACCCAAAACCAAAACAACTCCCCCCCACAGGATTCATATTATAAAAGCATCAAAATGCAAACCAAACCAAGATCCCTAAGGAATTTTCCTTAGGGAAAGTAAATACTGGGCTATTTTAGCAGCAGCACTAATACACAGTTTCATTTCACAGAATTAACAGATTTGAAAGAAATCTGTCCCCTCTTTTAAAACTAAATTGATCAAATGCTTCTTTATAAAATGGAATTATACAAAGGAACTCTAATACAAAAATATTACACTGAAGCATCCACATGTATGTGCACACACAAACTACTGCCAGTCCCCAGGAGTTCCACAGATACCAACACCAACATCCAGTATTTCAGGAACTGAAAGTGGCAATTTATTGTGCAGGGAATAGAGAGCTGGCTATTACCTCACCAGCAAATATCAGATCTTTTTCAAGATGCCACAGTGCCTAAAGGTACTTGGAGAATAATGGAGTTCTAGAGATGCTGAGCTCCCACAGGCACAGAGAAAATGGAAAGAAACAAGTCACTCGAGTGCCTTCAGCAGACTATTTAAAACCAGCAGTGTATTTCTGGAGCATGTTTCAAGAAACAGGAAAAACCACGGGCTGGGGGTGGGATGGTAACAAAAGAGGGATGGAAGCATGGCAACAGGCAAGTTCTGCCTGGTGTGGAAAGCCAGCCAGCACCCAGCACCCCACTGCTGAGCGTGAGGAACACAGGAAAAGAGAAAATCCAGGAGAGCAGGCATGCCTGCACATCACACAGGGCACACTGTCCTCAGCAATGGGGGGAAAAGCGGTTTGGAGTTTTGGTTGGGCTTTTTTGGATACAGAAGCTGCTAGAACATCTAAAGTGACCAAAGAAAATTTATCATCCAAGGTCACTTCCAGGATATGAAGCTGACTGTAGTGGAAATGCAATTGCCTTCAACAGAGAACATGGCTGGAGAGAAGAACCCAGGGCCCACAGGAGCTGTGGGGCCATGTCAGGGCCTTGTCAAACACTGCTGGTCCTGGTCACTGCTGGAGCCACCTCATTACTGACACCACTCAACTGCTGGGAGGGTAGGCTCAGAACACGCTCTAACAGGACCACAAGGTCCCCACGCTGGAGAAACCAGACTCATTCACAGCAGGGAATTATTCTGCTCTGAGGAACTTGAAGCAGAGATGTCACGAGAACTGGAGGTAGTGGATGAAGGCAGGGATTCATGAAGTTACCAAACACCTTCTTGAATCACACCCAGTCACACTGCAGAGATCCTGCCTGTCGAAAAGGAAGCTTGACATTTCATTTAAAAGGTCGTGCAATATAAAACTTGGAAGAGGAAGGGCTAGAACTGAAGTCAGTTTTCCAAAATCAAATGCTTTGGGTTTGGAGCATGAGTCACTTCATGCCACTCATCTCCTGGTTTTAAGCCCTGTCCCCCAATACTTTGGGGTGGAAAGAGGAAGTCTGCTGAAGCCCTGCTCTTCAAAAGGGAACTTCCTGAGCTCCGAGCACAACAGCACATCGGGCTTCACTTTCCCCATCCTGTTCAGATGCCAGCAGGAGATTCAGAAAGAGAAAATCCACCTCAAAATCTCCAAGTAAATATTCTGTAAGACCACAGGAAGAGTGGCCATGCCATCAGCCATTCAAGCACACTGTGTAGATTTGTGTATCAGTGTTTAGAACAGACACTAAAGGTGCAGTCTCAGCTTCACCAGACTCACTCCCAGGAAACCTTGCAGCAGGGCTCAATTTGATCACACTGTTTAATTGTACCATAAAGCCTGGAGCAGATCAGACTCAGAGATAACAATTTACTGTCATTTTAGCAGTTCTGCTCCTACGGGAAGCAGTAAATGCCAAGACCTTATCAGGGGCTACAGAATTGCTCCTAATCCATCTACTGAGGCACTCACACTAAGGACAGCACTTCACAAAAAATTATATATAAAGACTTATATAAAAAAGTAATCTTAGCTAAAAAACAGGTTTCCTCTTAAAGCTGCCACTGAAGAAAATGATGACATGATACTGCTGGAAAAGGTGGAAGAGTAAAAAGTTACAATACAGTCAAGTGGAAGGTGCTCTTTCCCCATGATGTCACTCAGGCTGGTTTCAGAATGGAAATATCCCTACAGTCCAATGAGGTTGCAAAGAGCTGTATAGAAGAGCACAAGAAAACCAGCAAGTACCAAGAGATTCACAACAAACTCCTACTTTACACAAATGGGAAAAGGTCTTCAGATCCAGCATGGGAGAGAGCAACCTGAGGCCCTGAACTCACTCCCCAACAAAAGAACTTCATGAAGATATAAAGCACACAACTGCTCAGGCAGCCCCCCTTGACAAGGAAGATTTGATTTCTTATCCTACATTCAGCTTTACATAAGGGTATTTGGGCAAGAACAAGAAATGAGGATGTAACTTGTAGGTAAGAGGAAGGTCATCTAAAGATCAGATAAATGAACAGACAGCTGCACCACACAACATAAATCTTAACAAGCAGCTGCAGAATTTTAGCCAGCTAAGTGAAATAAATGTGGATTTTAATACCCTTTAAAAACATTTTATCTGGTCTCCTAATTTTGCTTTCAACTAAGATATGGTAGTGTTGATTTGCTTACTAATCTCCCTCAAAAAAAAAGAAAAAGAAACCAGTTGCCTGCTATGTGAAGCTTCTTCCTGAGGTGGAGCAGCACAGAGAGGAAAGGACAGGCTTGTTTAAAGTTCAACAGCACTCTTACAGGAGGTTAGAATAAATAAATAAATAAGAAATCCCACACTTGCAACACGGTTTCCTAGAAAGCCCCCTGCTAGTTCAGCACTGCCCGGGCACCGTGAGCCGGCGCGGCCCTGAGAGGGTTCGTGACTCCAGTCAGCTGCTGGGAGCACGGAAATAACCCCCAGGAGAATGTAAACTGGCCATGGCTGCCACATTAAATCATCTCAACACGCGGCAAAGTGGGCTCGTTTTTCCCAGGGCTGTATTTATCACAGCTAGCAGGTATTCCAGACTGTCTCTCAGCACTGACCAGTTCCAACACGCCTCACTGAGAGGCTCCTGACAGCAAACGCTGCGGTCCCCCACTGCAGCCACTCCATCAGGGAGATAACTGCACACTGTACATGCTCACTTCAACACCTGCACCTGAGTGGCTCTCAGGGCCTGGCAGCACTTCCAGAAGGGAGAAAGCCACAGATTTGTGCCACTTCCACACTTTAGCAGTGCATTATCTTGCACGTTCCCAGAAGGAAGGCACTGCTGTCAATAAACCACAGCAACGCTGCACAGCCCAGCTGCTCAGATTCTCAGATTGCCTCGGTGTCATCTGCAATGGGTAAAAACTGGTTTTTCAGTTCTGGTTCTTATGAGTGTTGCAACACAGACAGGGAAATCAAAGAGCTAAACTCTAGTATCAGGTTAAAGAATTACATGAGACTTCTCAAATTTCAGTAAGTTCAAAATATAGTTTGTCCTTGAAATTTATGACCCATAACAGAAGAAGTTCAGAGCTGCTGGCAGGAACATTCTACTTCTGCTGTTTTGTAGCCATGTACTCACTGCCAAAACAGGAAACAACTGAATGGAGTGTCAGCGTAAGAAAACAACTCAAGTTCCCCTCTTCTTCTTCACATCCATCTCTATTTTTCCTCCCAGATACTCAATCTGCTCCAGAAGTGCATCTTGGACATTATTGGAAGGATAGAGACGTTTAAGATTGTGAAATGGCTTTTTCTTGACAGCTGCTGTGCAAAAGCAGAGCTTTGCTATCTGTATCATCAAACAAAGTCAGTGCCAGGAAATAAACCACACTCTCATTAAAGTGTCAAGAGGTTCTAACTCAGTTGCTCTTCTTCTGTAAGAAAAGTAACCACTGCAATGAGATCCACATCTTCATTTGCCCAAACATTAGGGGTCTCTACATAAAGAGTTCTGGTTTAACCTCATCTCAAATAGACTGGTGCATCCCACAGACCAGATATCCACATAACTCCTAAAGGAATTTAGTCTGCCTAGCAAATCCAGACCTTCATTTGTTTGCAGTATGGGTTTTGTACGAGTTTAAAAATGTATCATTGCTGGCCCATAGGGCATTCCAGGCTTCACAGACTGACAACTGTGGTTATAAACAGTCCTGCTTTCCTAGATACCTAATATTTTCATTCTGACATCTCACAAGCCATCTAAGAGCATTATAGCTTTTACAGAGCTACCACCAAAAAAAACCACACACAAAACCCAAGGCTTTGGAGGCTTTGGAGGAGAAAAAAAAAGACATGAACCCTGCAAATGCTAGACCTAAGGGAGGGATAAGAAACACTTCTCACACCTTTCCATGTGCTGCATAACCGAGGTATTTCCTAGAATTTAGACAAGCTGCAAATGGCGTGTTTCAAATTGGAAACAAAAGGATAAGAAATGCCCCCACTGCAGATAGCTTACAGTTTCTCAAGGGGATCCCTGGCTTCATGAAATAGGAACCATGGAATGATTTACCACAGAATTTTTACCTATACTCACTCAGAGCCCTCTACTCTCTTTCAGAGATACTGTGCTGATAACCTCAGTTAATGTAAGAAAACAAGACTGTACTATCTCCCCCAAATCTTGCATAATCCATTACTACCATTCCCCAAATCTTGTGTAATCCATTACCACCATGTAATCCTAAGATAAATGAACTAATTTGATTAATAAGTAAATAAGATAATCAAATGTAAGTCTTGCTTCCTCACGAGGTAACACATTCAAGGTCTTACCAGTTAAAAGCAGAACTGATCTTTACAGATTCTTTTTCCTTTTCTCCCATTTTTAATCCCAGTGTATGTATCTGCTCCAAGACCCCTGGCTCTGAACACATCCTGCTCTTCTATTCAGCTGGGCATGCTGGCACACTGCCCACTGAAAGAATACGGATTTGCAGCATATCTGGGGTTACCTGCAGCTGAGGAGGAATCCAAAAGGCCACTGCAGAACCAGGTATTGTCCCAGCAGAGAAGGACATTATCACCCTCTGCCTCAAGAGAATCCAGGACTGATTCTGCTTAGGACTGGATCTTCACTGTCACAGTTGAAGGCTCCTAAATCAGTTGGGAAGATCATTAATACACTCGTCTAATGACCTGTGCCAGCCCCACTGCAGGGAGCAGCAGCACAGACACAGAACAAGCTCTGTGCACTCCATCAGTAATATCACAAGTGAGTTTGAAAGCAACCAGCCCTAGGTATCTGAGTTCCACTCTTCTTACTAAGCCTCAATGAAGGTTTTTAAAAAGAGCCTTCACTTCAGATTAAGAGGTGCACTTCACATGCACTGAGCTACAACCGAAACTCGTCTGTGGTGTTTGTGTCCTTTCACCTTTTCCTGGAAAGTGTGTTGACTAAAAGCCAAACAAACAGCACAGCACTTTAGCTGCTTAACAGACAAACACCGCAGTCATTTCACTCAGGACAAATATTTTCAAGAAACAAAATAAGATCGCCAATGCTCGATTCATTTTTCAAAAAAGAAATGGCAACATTTGTGTAGTCTCATCAGCGGTTTAAACTCACATAGATGCAGAACTATCACAGCATTATTTTTAATCCTTTTGGAGATTACATGAGTTTAACACATCTAGGTTACCAATTGGTATCTTAAAAATACTGGTCACAATAACAGATAACGAGACAAGTCCAGTAGTGACATCTGCTCATCTGTGACTTGCAGAATTTGCTAAAATACCAGAACTATCAAAGAAAAAAGGGCAGTTTGCCATTCCCAAGTGATCTTAGCCTTGCTGAGATAATTTTCAACATAAGGTACCATATGTGAGAGAGCTACTTGCCTAGCACAGCATGACCAAAGGTACAGAGAAAACCAAAGTCAGGCTGCAGAAGCATTCCAGGGGGGCTGTGCTCCAGAGGCAGCCAGCACCAGGGCCATTCCCACAACACAGCCCATACGAGCTCACAGCCCCCTTCCCAGGGAGTCATGAAATGAGCCACGGGAGCAGAACACAGCCCCGGGCTCCCAGCAGAGGTGATTGCCCAGACACTGCAGCTGCCAGGACACTCGATCCTGCTCCCTGCCCGGCTGCCAGCGCAGCGCCCGCTGCTGAACCCGAGGCCTCTGCTGGGACAGGAGCTGAAGGAGAGGGACAAGTGTTTGTAAAGCACTCCCGAACACCAGCCACACCTTCCTGGGAACACAACCTCACCAACTCATTAGCTTTCCCTTTCGGCCCTAATTGGAGCTAATTAGGGAGCAGCCATGAAGCACCAGGGAGTTTAGTCAGGAGTAAGAACGTGACTCCCTCAGGGACAGGTACAGCACCTACAAATACACAAGACCTGAGCAGCATCTGTGGTGTGCCTAAAACTTCCAGCTACTACAAAGTCATCATCTCTCCTAACCCATCATTTTTGCTTATCCAGCAGAGATAAATTATTTGTCAAACTTTGGGACGTTCTGCAGTTCTAATCCTCAAGGCAATCCTAACAAGTCAGAAAAAGAGAAGGTTTTTAAATGGTCTCCTAGTGGTGATGTTGAGGTTTTTTTTTCAGTTTGGTTTTATACCCATACATTTAGCACCAGGACAATTCCCTGGAAGGCATGTGATTCCCTGAATAAGATCCCAAGGATTTCTAACCCTGGATTTAGAAAACAGGACAATGCTTCTGACACTTCTCAGCCCATTCTGCAGCACTGTTTCTGTCGCAGAGAGGTGAGGGGGCTTCAACAGAAGTAAACAGACACCTCTCCTGAAAGGTGCCACTGACTACATTAAAGGGGTTACCAGTAATGAAGACCAAAGAAGTTTACATTACTACTTGAAAACAGGAAATAATCTGGGCTCAGAAATTCTGGTGGGTGCTCAAAGTAAGTATTACAAACTAGGTGGAATAAGTGATGTCTATACAGAGACAAAGTCAGAGCAAAACCTTCACCAGTGTCAGAGAGGCCTTACAGAACCACACTTGCCTCAAAACAAAAAATCTGAGTTGTCAAAGAGCTCCACACTTCACATATTTACTTATCAAGCTCTTTACAAATTCAACAACATGACTTGGCACCTTACAACACCTCCCAAAACCACAGGCAATGCAGTGAGTAATAGGGGAAGAGGAGACTTTGTTACACTCCAAGATTTATCATCAATTCCTTTTTGTTATGCTGTTAACACATCAATAGCATTTGCTGCAAAGGGAAAACATGGGCTGGTTGTGAGAACGTGCACACACATAACCCTTTGCTCATCTCAGACTCAGAGCTACAAAAACATACTTCTAGAGTTTACAAAGCAAAATACCACACATTTTTTCACATCACTGCTATTGTCCTTTGAATACCCTAATGTCAAGTTTGTTGTTGTCATTACATTCCAAAATAAACATCTCTGCCTTCTTGGACTGCTAAAACATTACAGGGCTTCAATGAGAATGAGACCTCATTCTAGAGCAGGGGTTTTGATCTCCACTCTTGCAAGCAGCACTCGTGTCCTCCCTGAGCAGTGGTGCCCCAAGCCAGCCCCAGCAAGGACAGGCAACACCCTTGGCTGCTCCCAGGGAGCTGCTTGTGCTTTCCCAGGGGGTTTGTTCCCAGCTGGGATGCTCCAGCTCCTCAGTTGCTAACTTACTGTCTCACGAGCATTTCGGGAGCCCAGCCCTTGGCTGTGCTGGGACAACTCTGGAGTTCTCCTTTCAGCAGGGAGGCCATTTCTCTGGGCAATTTGTTCAGGCTCTTTGTAGGCTCTTTTTCTCGCCTGGTTCCTGGAGGCAAGGGAAGAAAGCTTTAGATGAGCTCCCCTACCCCATCATGAGCACTGTGGAACAAAGAACTGGCCCTGGAAGGGGGCACCATTCAGGGAATCCTGCACTCCTCTTGCAGTCCTGGTGAGAAACTCCTCGGAAATACAAAAGCACTTCTAGATCTGCTCTCAGTGGTGTATTTCTCTATTTTCCACGATGACACAAAGCCAGAAACAAAATGATTCTTACCTAGGAATCAGAACTTCTGGAGTTTGCCTCATTTTTATTTTCTTGGTCTGAGTTGGTTTGAAAGTCTCTTACCATCATGGAAACAGGATTTTGTGAAAACAGTAAATTTGTAAGCCTCATTTTCTACCCCTAACACTGACTAAAACTAAACTCAGATTTTATCTATTGTAATTTATAGGACAGAATAAGCAAGCTAGTGTTCACAGAAGAAAATACGAATCACAATGGTTTTTCTTTAATACTTATCTGCAGTTAAATGAGCTATATATGCATTTAGAAAGAACAGCCAGTTGAAGCAGTTTTAGACACCAGCTCGCCATATGCTATGTTAAAATTAGACTGATTTTTTTTTTTTTAAAGGAATAAATTTATGCATGAAGTAGGTCTATTCAGTACACTCAGATTTTGAGGAATGCTTTCTCTCATCCAGTAATCTTTGCAGAAAGTTCCAAACAAAGCTTATTAGAAAAAAAGAAACTAGTTCAGAATGTGGTTTTGAAGCTATCTTCACAATATCTCACAGAACTGCAAACAGTTTGTTCGATTTTAAAGTAAGGGACTGGTTTCACTAAAAATGCTTATTGTCAGGGTGATAAATACAACAATATAATTTTTAGAAGTAATAACATGGGTATCATTGAAAACTAGAGACCTTGTAAGATGGCTAAAAATAGTAATTTGAATTCCTAGCTTAGTCAGCTTGGCCAGAAACGGCTGTGTTCACGGTAACCTGTAATTAGTTTGCATATTGTAAGAGCCCCAAAGACTTTTCCCCTCTCCAAAACCTACTAAATTAGCCTTCACAGCACAGTGCTGTTACCACACCAGATGCAACAGAATATCCGGACTTGAGAGACTTCCCACTACTCTTTCTGTTTAATTTATAAAGGCAAATATTCTCATTTGATAAGGTAAAGGCCAACTCCCCTCCACCTGGAGCATTCAGAAGAGCCTGCCTTGAAAGGCAAAGACAAGCTCCAGTTCCCAGCTGCTTCAGATGAGAAAGAAAGGTCTTGGCTCTAACACAAGTAAACTGTTCATTATTTTGAAACACAAAGCAAAGTCAGAGTATGAAGCACATTTCTCTTCCCTCATGGCTAAGGGGTGTTCCTCTGCATAAATAATTTCATTCACACTGGGTACTGCAATGTGAATCTAAAAGCTAAACTGGACTTTCTAATGCATATACACAGGTTAATGAAATAGTCACAGCATTACTACAGTGGGACACATATTCAGATCATGTCAGTGTTATTTTTCTATTTAGAATGCTGTGGGACAAGCAACAGCTATATTTCCAACTTTCTACTAATTCCATAAAAATTCTCCAAGATATAAGGTCGTATGTGGAGGAAGTACTAAAACACACCAGAAAGGGAGTGGAGGAATTGTTATATAGGAAATTGTGAACTCTGCTTTACCTATTAAAAAATATCATTATCTACATCTTCTTCAGTGGCAAACTTCATTTCCTTGAAGCTGTTTGTACCATGCCTTGCTTTACTCCTGAGAGGCAGACTTTAAGTCAGATGCACAAGGGGGGAAACTGAATTTATTTAGTATCAAGGAGCCCCATGCATTCAAAATGATGAAGCATATATTACACAGGCACCAGCTCCCTAATGTAAGTGGGTCTGCATTCTATCTGTTCCCTACAATCAAGGGTATAAGACCAAACTCCAGCAAGTTCTAATCTATGGCACAAGAATGTTTCACCATGTTGGCCATTAGTAAGTAGACAGGCAATGGAACTAGAGAATCATTCTGCCAAAGCATGCTCACTACACTGTTACTAAAAGCTTTTTATCATTTCCAACCTAACAAGATTCCATGAGTTTAAAGAGAATGTACAATTACCAGGATTGCACAATGCAGGTTCATGCCTCTGCATGCAGGGAAAGGTCAAACTCAAGCTTTGCTCCTACAGCAGAACCAGCAACCAGCCCTGCTTCCAGCAGCTTTGGTTCTCAGCACACTGCCCAAATCCCTCTTTGGGAACCTAAAGTAGCTGTAACTGCTTAACTACCATTTCCAGAAAGAAGTTTTAAAGTATCTTCTCTTAAGAAAGACTTTCAGACAGCAATTGAAGGAACTTGCTGGATTACAAATTTGAATGAACAGCTTCTTTCAGCTGGGATCTGTTTAACATGGGGTTGCAGTTATAATTACAGATGCCCACTCCACTGTACTTAAATATTCAAATTTGGAAAGGAAAATCGTAGTGATGATTAAAACCATACTGAATTCACTGAATGGTGCAACCTACAGGTTGCCAAGCTACTGCAATGCACACAAAAACCTGCTGAGAACAAATAGTACTGCTGAAAACAGATGTTAGATAAAGCAGAATTAGGATACTCCTGCTTTTCCACATGACTGTCTAATTTCTGTTTAGGAAAGCAATCTAAGTAAGCTAGGTTAATATTAAACCTTACAGCATTCTGAGCTGCTCAGCTTCCAGGCCCAAACACAGTTTGGGCTCAAACACCACCCCAAACCAGCCAGCTTACAAGCTAAAATGTATTCAGTATTTTTATTTCTCCAAGCTGCAAAGCAATGCTTCAAGACACTGACAGAACCAATCCTGTGTTATTATAGGATGTTTTATCTATCACTACAGGGACAGAGAGCTTTCATGCCCAGCTGTACAGGACATCTTCTCATCTGAAAGTAACTGAGAGTTTATAAAAATAAATGTCAGTGTTAAACAGGGACATCACATAATCAAGATAAATGCTCACAGACCTCCTAATGCAGGACAGATTCATACTCTGCACTCCAGCACATGAAAAAGACTGCAAAACTTGACAAGCCAGGCCTTCAAAGGACGGGTGAATGCTCCCCATGCTAATGAAACAGACTGCAGTGAGAGTCAGTTGTGTGCATCAGATGAGATAAACAGTTCTGCCACTTCATACATCTACTCATCGTGCTACTTAAAGAGAATTAATTCTGAGAACTAAACCAGCTGATTTAGCACAGCCAAGCAACTCTCACAGCTTCTACCTCTTGTCGTGGCAGTGTCTCTCTGGAAACACATGACTCCCATTGCTTCCAGCCCTCCTTGGCAGCCCAGGCAGGGCTGCACTGAGCCCACCACACCCCAGGCTCCACCAGACTCTTGCTCATCGTGTTCCACTTCCTGCCAGCCGAAGCCAGTTATCAGCTGTGACTAAACGTGCTTTATCACTTGATGTCTACCTCAAATCCTCATTTGCAACTGTAGAACAGATCTGGAACACTTACAGAAAAAAAATAATACTGAAAAATGCAGTAAATATCTTTAAATAAACCCTTCACATCTATCACAACCCTTTTCACTCCCCACTTCCAAAAGACAGCTACACCAAAGGCTTCTGAGCACTAATCCACAAATAAAGGTTATCAACAATCAGAATCACACACAAATGCCTCCTTTAATATCAACACTGCTGACAGCAAAGCGTTTCTAGATTATATTATTCTTCTGTAAGTATTTCAAGACAATTTTGCCTGTAGAGAGAGAGTTTAATATGCAGAACACATTTTTAGCAAAGACTTTGGAACAAGAAAACCCAAAAGATGTAGATGTTATTACATGAAAGCAATAAATGTTTGAATGCTTGCTCCTAACTGGGTAGTAATATTAACTTATTTAGCTATTCTTACAAGATAACAAGCACATAACAGTTTTACCACCCCAAATTCCATGTGGTAGAGAACTCAGCAGGCAGAGCAGCACACAAGGAATGTCCTGCTGTAGCCAGTCAGTCACAGAGGAGTATCCTGTGCACTGGACTGTGTGGTGACCAAGCAAAGCCTTGTCTGACGGGCTTGGCTCCCAGTGGAGGCCCCTGATGGTCAGCTTTACACAAATTAAAACACAAAATCAATGACAGATAAGACATAAGTCAGTAGTTTCCATGAAACCTTTCTGCTCTGTCTGCTTCCTGACAGGCTCTAAAAAGACTGGTAAGATTAGACCTCTCTACTAATGCTCTCACGTGGGCTAATAAATCCAGCAACTCAGCAGCTCTAAAGATTTCACATATTTTCAACCTCCTGTTCCAATCTTTTGCCTCTGCTGAGCACCAGATCAGTCTGATGGACACACAGGGCAAAGAAGCCGCAGAAGCTGAGGGTGCCTGAAAAGAGCCCCGTCCCTGAGCCCCGCTCCAGAGAAGGGCTGAGCACTGTGGGCTTCACCTCCAAGTGATCAGAGCTTCCCTCTCCCCAGGCAGCACTGCCCAGCCCGAGGCTGCCGTGCCCTGCTGTGCCAACGGGAGCCAGGTGCCACATGCTGCCCTGGTTTATCTCTCAGCAGGTGTGGCAGTTATCAGGCATTGCTGGAGAGCAGAAGGCAATGATTCCCAAAGGGAAATCATTAATGAGCCAGGCAGGTAAGGCTGCTCAGTGCCAGAGAGCACTGCCCCAGTGCTCACTCCAACCCCAGCCCTGCCACTTTAGTGCCCTACTGATGCCACCCCAGCTCAGGGGACGGGCAGGGATCAGAGGCAGGGGTTTCTTGCTTCCCAACACACACCAGTCCTGCACACACTCCCTAGGAAACAGCACCAGGGCAGATCTGCTCTGCTCATCTAACACCTGAGGCCAGTTCTGAGAAGGTTTCAATACTGGGAATGAAAAAAGTACAGGCTGAAACACGATTCTTGTTCATGACACCCCACAGACCACAAAGTTCTAGGTAGCAGCTGCAATTTACTGTGAAAATCCTCCACTGGCAGAAGCTTAAGAAAGAAGTGACTGTTGATTTCCAATTTAATTAAACTCTTAAGGAAGAAAACAAAACCATTTTCCAGAGCTGGGTAGCTGTCCACCCCCACTCCTTTACTGGGTAGAGAATTCCCCATATCTCTTCCACTTCTGGAAATATGGGGAAATTCTGTCAAATGTGTCAATCTGTATTTCAGCTGGTGAAGAAGCTATGTAGTATTTTTCCAGTTCTTGCTCCCATGACCCACCCTTTCCTTCTTTCCAAAAGAAGTTCCTCTTACTAAAACCTCTTGCTTGTGTCAGAGTTGTGTTTTTCCTGTAGCCCCCATCTTTAGTCACTGATGGCTGTGCAAATGTTAACAAAGGAGATACAATTCCACGTGAGGATGGCAGAGGTTTAGTCCTACTTCCAGCAGCTGCAATGACTGTACAGAAGACTGGAAAAAATAGGCCACACACAGTAAAATGGAATTGAGATCTTCTGAACGAGCATGGGTTATTTTTCCTGTCAGAAAAAGGAAGTATACTCTTCCTTAGTCAAAGATGCATTTTTAAAATAGATTTCACATTTTACTTCCTGCCATCGCATTAAAAGGTCAGGCTGTTTATGTTACTGTAACCTGTTACTGCGGGATCAGGAATGGTATAAACAAGCAATTCTCATTGAACTGTGCACAGGGGAAGAAGGTTATGAGAACATTCCTCTTTATGTGTAGAGCACTTGTTCCATATAAATATAAAGAATCTGAGAAACAGAGTGGCTTTTGTAGGATGGCTCTCAGCATCAAGTACTTGATGCATCAAGTACTTGACAGGAGCAGCATAAAATTCTGGGAACTTCAGATACAAGCAAAAGCACCTGACAGATCACAAATATAATAGCTGCTTTAGGTTCAGTACTATGTAGCAGCATTTTGAACTAGCAATTATTTTAGTCCACGAAGTACAGAGAGCTGTCAGCCCAGAGGGGAAGGTTTCCTCTGCCTGCAGTGAGGTCTGCCCAGCCCCACACTCACCCCTGTACTCCACAGAAGTTTTTCTGTAATTGCCTACACTGGCAGAATGCAACATCTGCTGTATTCTTGCTTTATTTTCTATTTCTATTGATGTAGAAACTGTTTTAACCTTCTAAGGAAAAGAAAAAATCTGCACAGAACAATGTAAATCTGATTAAATGATCTCTTCATCATTAGCGAAACAGGTAAATCTTCATCACTGATCTCTTCACCCTCAGTGCTGAAGGTGACTTTTGACCCCTTAAACTACAAGTTCCTAAAGCATCCACAACGACCAAGAGCTGAGATAACTGTTCACATGGAAAGTGTACAGAATTAAAAGTAAGAAAAAATAGAAAAAGATTTCAAAAAGTTTCATATTATGCCTGCTCATTTTCCTTCCGAACCAGGATGTAAATTTTTCTACTGTTCTATGAACCTGCTTTGTTAAATGCAGAAAATGCAACCCAATTTGAAAGTAGATCAGCTATCATTATTAGCAGAATCACATGCATTTCCAAGAATCGCTTTTACCAGTTTTTCTTGGTATAATATGACAGGCAAGCTGTTGAATCTTAGCTCTATTCTGCGTGGGTGAGAGAAAAAGCACATCTGAATTCACAGAGCATGGTAGAAAATGAACTGGCATTTGTACTACACGATCTACAAAGCGAACACACAGAGGCATTTGGATGCTCTATCAAAGTGCCTCTCCCAGTCAAACCAGCAAGGGCATGTCTCCTGGCACCAGGGAGAAAAAACCACCTCTGCAAATCAACATGAAACAAGCTGACCAATGACTAAAAAAACCCCAGAAAACCTCAGTGGTAAGCACTGCAAACATCCCAGCTCAGGGATCAGACCAAGTCTGTGTTCATTGTGAACACTGCAGAGAAGCAATCACTGGGTAAGGAAGCACTGAGTATCCTCAGGTATTTAATGAGGCTAAATTCACAACCCAAGCAGATACTTAGGTCATGCAAGTGACACTGATCTAAAACCTGGTAATTCTCATGTCTACAAGAAAGTAGCAGTGATATTTCAGTGGAAGCCACATCTTTTGAAGACTCAACTAAAGAGAACCTTTGGATAAAGTCCATTTGCAAAGCAAGTATTAGGAAGGGAAACATTTAATTTTAATGTTTAGTTAACTATAGGATGAACTGTTATTTCAAACCTACCCAGCACATTTAGAAAGTTATTTTAGTTTGAAAAATATTTGGTCTACCACTACCACATTTTATTCTGTGCTTACAAGGGCTATTTCTATTTGAAATTTACCATCATTTGGCATGTGTCCAACACTGCTTTCTCCTTAACAGTTTTCTTCCATACATCTGTGCTTCCAGCACACAGAGGAGGCAATAGTACCATGTGCAAGAACACACTAACACCATAAAACCCTGCAAAAAATGTTCAGAAGCAGGCGAGCACTGTGTGTACATTGTATAATTTCTAAATTTTTAGCAAATGATAACCACAACAGGCTCCATTTTTCCATGCTCTGCTTCCAGCAAGACTATCACTGAAGCTCTGGGTTCAAGTATTTAGATTTTAAACTCTGTAGAAAAAGCAAGAGTAAGTGGCTCAGGTGGCTTTATATATATATATATATATGTTTTATATATTACCCAATCTCAAATCTGCCAGCAGCAGACACAACTGGTGCTGCTCTGAAAGAGAGAGGCAGCAGTAAAATCTAACCCAGGCCGCAGAGCGCCCTGAGCCAGCCCCGGGGCACAGAGGTGCCATCACCTGCAGCTGAACAGCAGCTCTGCTCTTCAGGAGGGTGGGATCCTGACTTTGTGAGCCACACATCACTAACCCTGCCCACGTGCAGGAAGATCAGTGTACAGCACAGGAAAACATGGAATATCTTCAGCTGCTTGAAGGAACAGAGACTCCCTACAACCCTGAGTCTAAAACCAGCTTTCCACAACCAGAGCCAATTATGCTGAGCCTCAAATGAATCAACAGAGCACGAATTAAGCAGTGGCAAGGCACTGCATGCAGAGACCTGCAGCTAGAACTGGCAGAATAAAGCACAAAGATGCATTTATGAGAAGTCATGTTCATGCCACAATTTATCTGCCGCTTAGCACCCAAGCAAAGGAGTAACCCAACTGCTTTCAGACTGCAGCCTGCACTCCTGCTGCAGCTTATAAACCAACCAACCCTTGTAGAGCTTCCTGTCCACTGACTTTAAATACACAACACAGCCACACTGTTACAATTCTTCAGGGTCAACCATTTCACAGTTTACTTTCAGCATCAAAATCCACCTACATAAGAAAATATTCTACAAATATTTTTCCAGAGACAGCGAATACCTAAAAAACTTCCCATGCCTTTTCTGTCTTGACATAGGGATATCCAAAATGTCCATGATATCTTTCTATCTTCCTCCCACAATCTGAATGAAGTTCATTAATTTTCATAATTTGTAGTATTTTAGTTTAGCTTAGAGAGGTTTGAAAAACTAATGTTCACATTAATATTTGGTTAAAAGACCCTTAAAAATTAATAGAGAAACTGAGAACAGTTATTCACAGGCCTCAAACCCAACTCCAACTACACTTCAGCTTTCCAGAGATAGGTAGTTCTGTTTTCAGGATACTCACTTCCAAACATGCTGGAAAATCTCAACTATATCCAGTTCTTATTATAAATTCCACTAACTATAAAAACTAGAAAATAATGCTCATTTTAGTTTCATTTTGCTACCTTCACATGGAAAACTCTGCATGAGCTGTCCCCAAATGACAGCTCTGCCTCCATCCATAGTGAATGGAATCCCCAGTTGAATGGTACATCAGTAAATAATTCAGAGGTATTTTTACTGCTCCTGAGAAGCACATCCATGTTAATATCATTGGCCAACATGCTAAAGTCAACATATCTGGTTTATATAAACACAAGAAGCAACTCTACCTGTACTTGAGGGATGTGTTTTTAAGATAATATCTCATTCTATCACCCTGTGTAAGAAGTTAGAAACTGAAATACCTCCTAAAGTTCTGAAAGACTTCTGCATGTAAAATTACTATGAAAATCTGATACTGCACTCACTGTGAGCAAATGACAACCCAGTGTTGTTTTGATATTCTGGACAAATATTTACTTTTCTTCCCTGCTTTAAAAGCCTAAACTGTGCTTTCCTTAGCTTTGGGGTATGGGTTTTTTGTTGTGACATCTCCACAGTGAATGCTTCCCATTCCAACAGATACTTCTAATGATATTTCTGCAGGGTGCATATCATTCACTTACCCTTAAGCATTTGTTCTCTGTTGCACACCTTTACCACAGTTAGCACACATGGTAAAGCTCACATTCCTCTAACTCACTGTTTCATGGAAGAGGATTTTAATTTGAATGTGCCTTTCTTATGCTTATGTTTCCCTAAAATACAAGCAACAGCCAGAACCTAGCAATTATTTTTCTCACTTGGGTCCCTGAACAACCTCCACAGGAACTCATGGCTCACAGTTCTTGTAACAAGTAAATCTAGAGGAAAGTAAGGGATAGAAATAGGTATTAAAAACCAAATAAACATTCCGTGAAACCCCAGAGTAAGAAAACACAAAGAAGTTCATCACTGCTCACCCTGTTCTGACCAGCAGTACAGAGAATGGTTCCATATTGTGCAGTGCCCAAGACATGATCATCACAAAATCACCTAAACAAGGTCTGCATTTTGAAATGTTTGTGTCCCCATCCTGGGATTACTTCTGCTGAAAAAAGAAGGTAATCTAAATTCTATTCTTTCACAGCTGTACTATCATAGCTGAACACAGCTTCCGCTTGTCCAAAGAAAAGCAGCATGGACAATTTTAACCCTTGCAAGTCATGTGGCACCCAGACACGTCTCCCGTGGCCACTCCTCCCTGTCTGCTGCTGGCTCCTCCTGGAGATGCTGGGCTGCATCTCGAGATAACAGACTGGGACAAGGAACACGGGCCAGAGGCAGGATGCTTCACCTGCAGCACCGGTGAACATTTCTGCATTTCTGCAGTTACAGTCATAACACTGAGGTACCAGGAGCCGTGGCACAATTACCCTGGGGGAAGATGTTTTTCTGCACCAACCACATACACTGCTCTACTTACTGCATTCTTCAGCAAAAACCAGCGTTGTAGGAAAACTGTTTTGTTAATGTCACAGCTCAGACACCAAAAGCACGGCTTATAGAGAAGCACCTTGTTCTTCCAGATGTACATGACCTGCCAAGATGCCATTTTCAACAGCTTATTTAAAAGCAGGATGCAGTTGAGAAACTGAATCTCATGACATAGATGCACATATTTACTAATCAATCAGGGGGAAAAAACCAAGTAAAAAACCCACCCCCTGTGCTTGTCAATAGTTGGATGCAAATCAAAGAATCACTTTAGTCCTTTTTTAAATTGAATTTTAGTCCTCAATCAAAGCTCATGCTGTGCCACAGTTTGAGCAGGCCACTGAGTCATATCATTCAAAGAGAGCAGGACTAAAATATCACTGAATGCTGATCCCTCATTGAAAATGGGCCATTCTCTAATTCTACTTAGATATTTCACTTCTGTAATTAAATTGTACCTGTAGAAATGTACCACTTCAATTACAAAGCTCTATTACTCAAAATCATTTCCTGAGCACTAAGCCTGCAACACACCAAATCATCCAGAACAGTTCAGCAAAAACATAACGTCATATATCCACATGACTTTCAACTGATACAGTCAGCATGCACTGACACTCGGCAGGGAAGGGAAATGTAGGAGATGGACCTTCCGAAAAGCAGGCTCAACATGTCATGCTTATTCTCTAAATGCCAGACAACTGGAGATGTTCACCCTGCAAGCTACTGATGTTAAAACTTGCCTGCTGCGATTCTGAAACTGAAGTCCATTTATTTCACTTTTACACACCTCCTTCCCTCAGTGGTCTATTGCCAGAGAAATTCACACTGAAAGAAGCGAAGCTCAACGTCTGTGCTGCAAACGTGAACTTCGAGTCATTCATTTATGCAATATACCAGCTTAAACATTCAAATGGATGTTACAGCAACGCTGCCTGATCTGACTGAACACATCCGCCCAGTCATTCATGTATTTCAGCTTCTCTTAAACTTCATTTTAGATAAAGGTGTGAAGAACTTTTAAAGATAAAAGCACTAACTTCTGTGGCTTGTACGTGAAGCTGGATCCAGAAGGCAAATACTGTTGCAAGCATTCACGTTTGCAACAGGGTTGTTTTAAATATCACCAAAAAAAATCTAAATGCAGTAAACGACACAATAAAAACCCAGTACCAGCTAGCTGCACAAGTATTGCTAATACGCTGCTTCAGGCTCTGTTCTATGATTAAGGTGACTGAAAAGCCAAACGCATTTGATGCCCCCTTCGCGGCTCCTCCGTTCTAACCCAAAGACAAATCTGGCGGATCGGCTGCCCCGGTTCGGGAGGGGCAGCTCGAGCAGCGCTGCGGGCCGATGGCCCCGCGGGGCTCCAGGGCTGAGGATGTGCCCGCGGCAGCTGCTCCGGCTCCGGGCGGGCAGCGCCGAGCGGGGCTGCCCCGCCGGGACCCGCCCGGGGAGCGGGGCAGCTCCCGGCGCCCCCTGAAGCGGGGAACGAGCGGGGAGCGGGGGCGGCGGTGCCCGGGCAGGGCAGGGCAGGGCAGGGCTGGCCTCGGGGCCGGGGCAGCGGCGGCGGCATCGCGGGCAGCGGGATGGAGGGACGGGAGGGAGCGCTGCCGGCCGGGCCGGGCCGGGCAGAGCCGGCGGGCGCCGCCCCTCACCTGGTAGATGGCGGGCCAGCTGGCGGCCTGGTCCAGCCGCTGGAACTCCTTCTCGATCTCCATGGCGGGGGCCTGGCCCCCCGCGCCGCTCCGGCTGCAGCTGCTGCCGAGGCCGCGGCGGCTCTGCCCGGCCCCCGCCCTCCCGCTGCCGCCGGAACTGCGCACCCGCCCCGGCGACGCGACGTCCGGGGCGGCGGGAGCGGGGCCGGGCCCGCCCCGCGGCCCGGGGGGCTGCGGGGGCCGCGCCGGGGGCAGCGCGCTCCGCCCGGGCCGCCGCCGAGCCCGCGGGCCCGCGGCCGCCGCCGGCTGCGAGCGGGGCGGGCCCGGGGGGCCCCTCAGCCCCCGCGGCCCCGGGCCGGCCCCGAAAACGGCGGCCCCGGCCCGGCGGAGGGGCCGCAGGGCGGCGGCGATGGCGAGGACGCGGCGGAGCGGGGCCATTCTGCCCCCGGGCCGGGCTGTCCCGGCCGCCAGGAGCGGCTCGGGTCGGCTCGGGTCATTCATGTGCTGCCGCCGCAGCGCGGCCCGCGGTCCTGGCGTGCTCCTGCGGGCAGGGCGGCGCGGGGACGGGCACCGAGGGCACCGGCCGAGGGGCCGCAGGGCCGAGTCCGGCAGCGCACAGGGCTGGGATGCGGGTCCGGGGCTCGCTCAGCCGCCGGCAGGACATTGATTCTCTCTTGCTGCAGACAGAAGATGGAGGGGCTTTCCGCTCTTACACGGCCTGCAGAACGAAGTCACTCGTGTCAGTTTCCCCGTGCCTTTTGATGTAAGCTCCGGATGGTATTGGATCATCTGTTCTCGGCGCTTGCATTCCTGCTCCGAAATGGCCATTGCTACCCAGGTGTTATAGTCCTGTCCGAGGAGGCAAACCTGTCAGTCTACCTCAGCTTTTCCATAAGGCCATTCATTTCCAAATGCAGTTGTAGCCTACACATCTCAGAAAGCCCTCATCCACAGTGCTTGAATTTGAAATCCAGGTATTCCAACCATACAGACATAGATACTCCAAGTCATATATCCCAAACAAATTGATATTTGGTTGAAGATTTCACAGAGTAAACTAGAAAATCAGTGTATCTTACATTTCTTCATAAATCTCTGTCCATCACAATGGCAAGGTGTGTGACAAGTAACAGTTTAAATATGTCAGTCTGGTTCAAGAAATTATTTTACTAAATAACTGGAAATTTTTGAGCGGATAGACTACTTCATAAATATTTGCTTTTATCTGTATATGCCCATATAAAAGAAGTAAGAAGCAATTTGCAGAGTGGCACACATTGTGACTCTTGCTTTGGTGAAGCACAGAAAATTGATGGATGTGCTACAGAATTCTGGCTTTCCTTTTACATGCAACGATATCCAGGGCTAGAAAAATGAGACCCTCACAATATGCAGATACCAATTTATGCCAAATCCTAGAATCATTTGGGTTGGAAAATCCCTCCAAGACCATCAAATGTAAGCTGTGCCCATCCCCACCTTGTCCCCAGCCCAGAGCTCTGAGTGCCACCTCCAGGAATTCCCTGGACACCTCCAGGGATGGGCACCCCAGCCCTCCCTGGGCAGTTCCAGTTCCTGAGCCCCCTTTCCATGGGGAAATTCCTGCTGTGCCCACCCTGAGCTGCCCTGGCCCAGCCTGAGGCCGTTCCCTCTCCTCCTGTCCCTGTTCCCTGGAGCAGAGCCCGACGTGGGGCTGTCCCCTCCTGGCAGGAGCTGTGCAGAGCCAGAAATTCCCCCTGAGCCTCCTTTGCTCCAGGTTCAGCCCCTTCCCAGCTCCCTCCGTCCCCTCACAGGACACTCCAGACCCTTCCCCATCTTTGTGGATATGCTCCAGCATGAAAGCTTAATCTCCTTGGCACCTTGTGCCCGCAAGGTTCAGGTACCCAGTCCTGGAGGGGACACTGGGATGTTCAGGGTTGGTCAGCCTGGTCAGCTGCGCCCTTTGCTGCCTGATCAGGGCAGGAGCAGCAGCAGCTGTGAGGGGCCCGTGTGGCCTCAGGGTCCGCGTGGGGAGCGGGACAGGAGCCGGGCAGTGGGGACAGCGGGACAGAGGGGACAGCGGGGACAGCCGGGCAGCATCCCTCGGCAGCAGGGACAGCCGGGCAGAGGCATTCCGCTGGGACAGACCTGCCAGGAGGCAGGTGAGCAGAGATGAGAGTGACGACAAGGAGATGCGACATCAGAGACCGGGCTGGGACTCAATGCCGGGCCGGGGATCAGCGAGCCGCGTCAGTCCCGTGGTACCTCAGGTGTGTGAGAGCTGGGGGGGGGGGGGGGGCTCAGGTGTGTGTGAGAGCTGGGGGGGGGCCCTCAGGTGTGTGAGGACTGGGGGGTTACACAGGTGTGCGCGAGCCAGGGTCCATCAGATGTGCGCGAGCCCGGGCCCCTCAGGTGTGTGCGGTCTGGGGTTTCTCAGGTGTGCGCTGCCCCGGGTGCCTCAGGTGTGCGCTGCCCCGGGTCCCTCAGGTGTGCACGGGCCGGGGTCTCTCAGGTGTGTACGGGCCCGGGTCCCTCAGGTGTGCGGGCCGGGGTCTCTCAGGTGTGCGGGCTGGGGTCTCTCAGGTGTACGGGCCGGGGTCTCTCAGGTGTGCACGGGCCCGGGTGCCTCAGGTGTGCGCTGCCCCGGGTCCCTCAGGTGTGTACGGGCCCGGGTCCCTCAGGTGTGCACGGGCCGGGGTCTCTCAGGTGTGCACGGGCCCGGGTCCCTCAGGTGTGCACGGGCCGGGGTCTCTCAGGTGTGCACGGGCCGGGGTCTCTCAGGTGTGCCCGGGCCGGGGTCTCTCAGGTGTGCACGGGCCCGGGTCCCTCAGGTGTGTACGGGCCGGGGTCTCTCAGGTGTGCACGGGCCCGGGTGACCAGGTGTGTACGGGCCGGGGTCCCTCAGGTGTGTACGGGCCCGGGTGACCAGGTGTGCGGGCCGGGGTCTCTCAGGTGTGCCCGGGCCGGGGTGCCTCAGGTGTGCGGGCCGGGGTCTCTCAGGTGTGCACGGGCCCGGGTCCCTCAGGTGTGTACGGGCCGGGGTCTCTCAGGTGTGCCCGGGCCCGGGTGACCAGGTGTGTACGGGCCGGGGTCCCTCAGGTGTGTACGGGCCCGGGTGACCAGGTGTGCGGGCCGGGGTCTCTCAGGTGTGCCCGGGCCGGGGTGCCTCAGGTGTGCGGGCCGGGGTCTCTCAGGTGTGCACGGGCCCGGGTGACCAGGTGTGCGGGCCGGGGTCTCTCAGGTGTGCCCGGTCCGGGGTCCCTCAGGTGTGCACGGTCCGGGGTCCCTCAGGTGTGCGGGCCGGGGTCTCTCAGGTGTGCACGGGCCCGGGTCCCTCAGGTGTGCCCGGGCCGGGGTCCCTCAGGTGTGCGGGCTGGGGTCTCTCAGGTGTGCACGGGCCCGGGTGCCTCAGGTGTGCACGGGCCGGGGTCTCTCAGGTGTGCACGGGCCCGGGTGCCTCAGGTGTACGGGCCGGGGTCCCTCAGGTGTGCCCGGTCCGGGGTCCCTCAGGTGTGCACGGTCCGGGGTCCCTCAGGTGTGCCCGGTCCGGGGTCCCTCAGGTGTGCACGGTCCGGGGTTTCTCGGGTGTGCCCGGCCCGGGCCCCTCTCCCCAGCCCGCAGCCGCGTTGCTGTCCCGGCGCAGCTCCGGTGAGGAGCCCCGGCAGAAGCCCCGCGGCGGCCGCGTCCCGCAGCCCCGCAGCCATGGCAGGAGCCGCTCGCTGGGTGTCACTGCTCCATCGCGGTGCTGCGGGATGCAGGGAGCGCTGGAATCCAGCCCTGCCCGCCGCCCGCGGCCCCTCCCGCAGCAGCGCCGGGGCCGGGTGGGCACGGCACAGCCCCTCCTCGTGCAAGTCTTTACACTATTCCCTTCCATTCCTCATTGTGAAAATGTACTTTGCCAGTGGCCGAATATTTCAGTCTTAAATGCTTCTGCAGGGAAAATTTGCCCTGGCAAAGTTTGGCTTGTTTTGTAAGGTTTCTTTGGTGGCTTCTGAACTATTTCCTTCTATCCTTTCTTTGTAGGAAACAGTAAAAATAAATAAAAAAAAAAATTAAAAAAATAAAAACCCCAAAACCAAACCAAACCAAAACAAACAAACAAAACCCCAAACATCTTACAATACAATTTATTGATGGTTGGGATAGAATAGGAAAGGTAATAGGAATGTCTGGATGGAATTGTTACATCTGTTTTCATGACATTTCCAGTCCTGGCTTGCAATGGAAAAAGGGTAAATTAATCTCTGGATTTATAACTTCAGCTGAAGCCAGAGGGGGTTTACCCCAGTGCTGAATTGGACTCAACTGGCTCCACGGTTTTGGATACCTGTCCCAGTAGAGCTGAAGGTCTGAAATATATTCCAGCCAAGAATATGGGCTGGAAACGGCCACTTGGATCAGACATCTGTGCCCTACAAACATGTTCACCCTTTAATACATATTTAATCCTCAAATTGTGCCTCCACACAAATGCAGAGCAGCAAAAAATTTCCTAACAGCTTTTATGAAATTTATGATCTACCTTACAAAATACTAAAAGTTGCAAAATCTGCTAAGTATTGCAGGGAAAAAAAAATAAACACAGAAGAGATTAAAAGTATTACTGGTGACTTAGATCCATATAATAATGCAGGATTAGGTAAATGAAAATGATCTGTGGTCTCAGGACACAACCCTTCTTGCACTTTGCACAGAGGAAGGCAGTCCCTTCCCAAAATAATTCCAACCTGTGCAACTTAAGGCACACTGTTTTTTCATCCCAGTATAGTCTGATTCAGAAGTTTTGGTTTTCAAATTGTCCACTAGAGCCTGACCCTTGAAATGTCCCCCTTGAGAATCCAGGGGAAAGGGTTGGATTATGTTATTTATTTCTACTTCAAGGAATAGGCAGGTGCTTGTCCAAACTCAATCCTACATTTCATATCCTCTGTTCATCCTGCACAGCTCCAAGCAACTTATGGAGAAAGCTGGGAATACACAAATGCACAAACTGCGCTGTGGAGTGGGGTGTGACTGCCCAGGGCTCGCTGCTCTGGCAGCTCTCAGGCTTTGGCTTTTGTTCTGCATGGGATGGGATGGCACCTGAAAGTTGTAAACAGGACTAGGATACCAAAAACTCTGCTACTGCCTCTGTTAAAGGAAAATAACTTGTGTGTGTGTGTGTGTGCCTGGGCAGCTTCTGCTGGTTCGGATCTTTTAGAGCCCCCATGGCTTTGCAGGGTGGTTCATTCCCCGCTGTGGCAGGAGCAGGTAGAGGCAGAAATCTTTAATCAGGGCTGTTATGACTCTCTCACCGTTGGGTGGCACTCCAGTCCTTACTGCTCGTGGTGATCACAGCCTGGATTTTACTCATACACAGGATTTTTAAGTCAAGTAATAACGATTAGGAAGACTTTTTTATGGCTAATGTGATAATAGAGTACAGTTACACTTGCAGAGCTGGCTTTAGTTTCGCAGCATTAGGCTTTAGGGGGTCTGTGTTGAAATCTTGCTAGATTGTTTAGTTTTCTAAATAAAGATTTCCAAATGCAGTTGGTTCTGTCACGAGGGACTCAGGTGTGATGGACTCTCTAGTGTCAGGAGAGATGTGTGTGTGTTTGATTGGAAGGTAATTTATCCCCAGGCTTTCAGCCACTGTTTCGTGCTTTATGCAGTGTTTTAGATGAATGAGAGAATGTTTTCAGCAACCCTTTCCTTAGGTGATCCTTTTTCCTTGCAGCAGATGCAGCATCCCTGACTGTGGAATCATTTCACCTCCGCTTCCAGGGCTCCAGAACAGTGAGTGCTCCACTCTGCACATCTCTAGTCTGGCAAGCAGAAATATTTTTCCCCTCACACTGAAGATACAAATGTTCAATGTCTGCATTTCATTCAGAGTTGTGGCTGCTGGTTTTACAAATGCAGGGGAGCATTAGCTATGTGGTTACTGACACAGCACAGGCTTTTCCTGAGACAGGGGTGTCCTTGGTGGCACTGCGAGCACAGCATGGCAGGCAGGGCAAGCAGCTGCTGCAGATTTACCTGGGATTCCTGCAGGGTTTTGCAGTCTGCCCTGAGTTCCCTGCTGCCAGTAGCCTTAGCTTGGAGCAAAGTGAGCTCTGTTCATGATTTGCTGGCTGCACTTGAGGCTGGGTGTCCAAGGCAAAGCGTGTGGCAGCCATACCGACCGAGCCTCACCTCCTCTGCCACCTGCTGCTGGTTTCTGTGGTACCCCAGCCCTGCAGCTCTGCCAGCCCCAGGGTTTATGCAGCTGCACTGGGGAATGCAGGTGGGAACACAGCTACTTTGGAAAAGACCAAAACCCCCCAAAACCACCACCACCACCACCAAAAACCACACCCCACAAAAAAAAAAAAAAAAGAGTTTTCTTCTGGATTAGTTTTAAGAAGGATGAGGTCTCTAGTACAGTAAACCACATGGCACATAAACAATATTTCTAGTGTTCTAAAATGTTGTTATTTGTAATAATAATAATAATAATAATAATAATAATAATAATAATAATAATAATAATAATAATAATAATTATTATTATTATTATTATTATTATTATTATTATTATTATTATTATTATTATTATTTTTGTGACAAAATCCATGCCAGCCATAAGTAAAACTGTAGTTACAACAAATATCTTGTGTGGAAAGAACAGCCTGAATTCCTTTTTGTCTAGGAGGAGAACAAAAGCCTTCTCATTTCAGGTAAGTCTTTAAGTGGAAAAAATAGTGATAGGAAAATAAGATCTTATCCATTTTAACCAGTATTTCCTTGAAACAAGTGTGACTATTTTTATACTGTCCTCTAAGGAGCAGTTGTTTCTGGAGGCACATCTTAGTGCTTTTACCCTGAGAGCTTTGTCTCTCTTTATTTATTTCCCATAATGAAAGAGGAGCTCAGATCAACTCCCTTTTGCTGAGTCCGAGGGGCTCAATAAAACTGAAACTACCACTGCATTTGGGATGGCAGCAGGGAGATTTACACATTGTATTTCCCCTGCACTGTATATAAACAAGTATCTTTCAGCTGAAACATTTTTTACAAGTGAGATACAGTAAAAAAGTCTGGGCCAGTTTGAAAAGTAAATGAGACAGAAAAGTCCTTCTGCAGGGCAAAGAAACCTCAGAGCATGGCTGGCCCTGGTGACCACCTGCCAGGAGAAGAGGGACCTATGAAACTTTCTTCTGATGGGTTATCTGAGTCTTATCTGCTCAAACACTTCAGAGTTCAGGAAAAGCAGCCAAAGTCAATTTCTGCTTAGAGTGTTTAAAACAAAAAATAAACAGAAGGGAGAAGTTGTGCGTGTGCAGGAGGAGGCGTTGGGGTGGAGAATGGGCAGGGTGGTGGGACTGGGGAGGGGATGGTTTAACCCACGTTGGCTCTTCCAAAATCCTCTTGGGTCTATCCGTTGTTTTCTCAAATGCAAACGAAATTGCACAATCCATAATTGTGGTGGTGGAGAGCTGCTGGTGCTCTCTCTGACCTGCCAGGTAGGTGAAACAACTGTCAGTATAAATTAGAGAACAACTGTGTCATTATTCAGTGACAGTTATCTGGTTCTGCAAAGCCTGGAAAATGCCTTCTCAAATGTGTGAAACAGAAACAGGGCTTTCAGGTCTTTGTTAATATTTTAAAGTACTAAAAAGCCCCTAACCAAACCCCTTCTCAGTGTGCACTGATGGTTGAGATGAGTTATCTGCTCTGTGCCTCTACCCTCCCACCTGGATCAGGTGTTCTCAGCCCAGACATCCAGCTACCTTAATGCTGAATGGAAATGGAAATGGAAATGGAAATGGAAATGGAAATGGAAATGGAAATGGTTGTATTTCACCTGTAAGTTCTCTTTCAGCCTATTAACACTTTGTCTGTTGAATGTAAGGGCTTGTGTTCTCTGCTAACCTGTCACCACTGGCTTTCAGAGCTACTGTGTTCCAAAGGAAGCTCCAAGAATGATTGTGCCAGTTTCGTGTCTTTAAAGATCAGTTCCTTTGTCTGTCTGTGGCATCAGGCACACCACATATGAATCCTCTCTGAGTGCTCCTGATAAAGAATTGAATCACAAGATTTTCTTTATAAAGAAAACCCTTCTAACAGGAATGAGTCTCTCTTTTGTAGCTGATAAAACAGGAGAAAATTTAACCAAACTGACTTATTCTGGTTCCTATGAAAAATGTTGTCAGTGAAAACATGGAACACTTACAAAATATCAACATTTCACTCCTATCTGCGTGTAGATCAATATGAATGGGTCACAGTGACCTCTCAGGGAGCAGGTGTGCGTAGCAACCAAAACTAATATGTATTTTAAGGACTAAGGTTCTTAAAAAAACAGAAACCACCTTTATCCACAGAGGATCTGTTCCCAACAGGATAATTTCTATACTATTTTACAGTTGGTTTCAGAGAAATTTTAGCTTTTTAGTTGTTGTAGTTTTTTTTTTTTCCCACAAAGAACTTGAAACAAGGGACTTCATTTCTGCTACAGCAAAGCATTTTCAATGTTTTCAATTAGAACATCTTGTTTTATGAAGTGAAAAATCTCTGCTGCCAGAGCATAGTTTGAAGTGCAGGAAAAGGCGGTGTCTTCACAGGAAATTGCAGTTTTTCAGTGAGGCAGCATCTCTGAAATTCATTCCACCATATAACACTTCAGTGAATCACAATAGTCTGGGGTTCAAGGTTTACTTTCCTTGTCTGAAATAGAAACAGGTAGCTGAGCTTGGGAGAGCAGGGATTGAGCACTGCTTGGGAATGTTTTAGAAAGCATCCTTTGTCTAAAAATGCTGTTTCTGGAAGAGAAAACACTTGTGGATATGTAATTTTTACAAAAGACATGTGAGCCTCAGATGGAATTTGTAGCCAAAGGAAGAGGATGTGAGGGACCCTCCCATTCTGGAAGGTGGAGGGGTGCAGTGGTCAGTGCTGGCAGCCCCAGCTCTGCCTTGTGCCTCCCGTGCCTCAGAGAAGCTCTCAAAGAATTGGCTCTCTGAGATTTGTCTGCCTGTTACAAGGGTTACGTGCTCGTGTTCTCCTCTAGGAAAAGATTTGGAAGATCTTTAGTTTGTTCCAGTTTGGAACAGATTTTGATACTTGAGGATATTTCTCAGATAATGATTGCCGGCCAGCCTCAGGTGCTTCAGGCAGTGGTTGCATCCAGTGTCTCTCAGCCTTTTTCAGTCTCACTGCACATTTTGGTTTCACTCCTCCTCTTGGGGGAGTGTTTGTGCCCTGCCTGTCCTGCATGTGCTGCCCAGATGAGCAGAGCCAGGGGATGCCTGATCCACCTCGTGGCCTGGAGTTCTGGCACCGTGTCCCTGCTTGGAATAGGTGGGGCTCTGCACACCCAAAACCAAAATTGTGTGTGGGGACAATGAGACGGTTGGGGCTTGTTTGTGTTTAGGTTTGCACATTCTGCACATAAGCCATTGATCCCAAGGAAATAATGAAGATGAGGAAATCCATTAAATAAGTTATTCAAAAATATCACAGAACTTGTCAAATTAATGATTTCACAAGAGGCATCCAACCAATTGTTTTTTCAATACAGCAGTTTTTTAGGGATTAGAGAAAATCCAAACTGTTGGCAGGCAAAATCCAGCTGAGATGAGATCAAAATTTTGCATTAGAGCTTAAAAGTATGGAAAATGTTGAGTTGAATAATTGTAAGATTTTTTTTTTTTTTTTTTTTTTTGCTTTTGTGAAGCAGCTTTTATCAATGCAAAGCCAGGCATAGGAGAAGGATGAATGTATGAGCCTCAGGGCAGTTGATGTTGACCAAAGAGTGGTAAATGCTCAGTAATGAAGCTTTGGTCAAAGAGAAGTGGCTCAGTGAGATGTGAAGCTAGCAGAGCATCCATTACAAATTAAGAGATAAATCTGTGGCTACTTTGAAAGTATTCTTTATTGCTCAAACTAAGAGCAGTTGTTCAATAAGAACAACTCACAAAAGGGATGGAAAAATAATGTTACAATTATGGTTTAAATGTTATGAGATTAGAAAAGGAAAATAACTTCTAATTTAGTCATTATGAAATAATGTCAAATGGATAGGTAATATTTTCCCCATGTCGGGGTTTTAACTCAAATGAACATGAAGCCAGGATAATCTTTTAATGATAATGTGACATGACAAAAATTCCCTTTCATTAATCCATGTATAGATGTGGGTAGGTGTAGCTTGCAGTTCACTAGAGACACTGCCCATGGTATTTCAGCAGGGCTCAGGTTTATCAGTCATTATTAACTGTGCCTGTATTGCTCCTGCTGATTAGCAGGTACTGGGATAATGAGATAAGCAAGGCATGAGAGGTTTATTAGACACTGGCACCCCAGTTAAACTCTCCATGGAGCAGATATGTGGGCTTGGGCAGGGCATTTTTCTGTGAAGAGTGGGGATGCTATTGTCCAGATTTGGCTCATTTCAGCTTAAGTAGTTCCAGATTTCAGTGAAACGTAATGTTTGTGAGCTTTTTTCGCTTCATATGTCCCTGATGACTGGGTATATTCAGCTGAAACGGGGTTTGGACACTCCACTTACTGATGCTGTGAGTCTGATGACCTGGGCCAGAAGGAATTGCTGAAATTGGCTTCTGGAATGTAATGAGATATTCACGAGTCTAGTTCAGGCTCACACTGTGGCAGGAAGTGCACAGCTCATTTCCCAACGTGTCCTTCCTGCCTGCAGTGAGCAGGAAGGACTCCTTGAAGAGGCACTGACATTCAGAGACACGTCTGGTGGCATCTGCTGAGCAGCCTCAACCTCCAGAGTAGCTGAAACTCAGCATTTTCTGTGAAGAGCCCAAGAACTCCAACAGTCAGGAAGGTGATGGACATCTCCAGAAGATTTTATTGAGAATTACATTTTAAATTACTGACATAATACGTTTGTTTCCAAAATTAATTCCATGATAGACTATCTAACATTCACAGACAGTTCAGGAAATTTCTCCTATAAACTTCTATAAGTCAGTGGCTGCAATGCTACAGCTGTATCAGGGTATCAGTGATGGAACTCTGGTGGTTGTCAATCAGGCATTCTAAATTCATATCAGCAATACCCATTGCACTTGTTGCTATTCAAATACTTCCTAGTCCTTTTAATATTTATTATTATTTTACTTCTGTGCTTAGTAGTTAGTTTGGAAGCTTGGTGGTCTTTGTTTTTTACCCAGCACCTCAATTATGGTTATGCAGAGACTTACAAGATTGTTTTTCTGTCCTTAAACCACCTTCTGAGTTTTGTGTACTAACACTGCGGAGTCTCTACTTAAAGACCTGTTTAATATTTAACTCAAATAAACAGAACAGAGATTTTTTTAAAATGCAAATCAATCGCAGACCAAAAAATAAATCTTTGGATCATTGTGTTTCAAATAATTTGAAATAAAAAGCAAGAAAGAACAGACCTTTTGGAGCACTTCAGCAAGTGCTGCAAAGAGTAGAATGGAAAGTATAAAGTGTTTTAGGACATCTTTTTGCTGTGGGCTGTCTGTGTTAATAAGATTGGTGCTTTGGAGTAGTAACCTAAGAAGGTGCTGTGCAGAAAAGCAAAAGCCAAATATTGGACCTGACATAGTTCATTGAATTTTCTGCTGATTTGCCCTCAGCCCCGTTCTCTAAACTCCCTCTTCCCAGGCATGGTGATAAGTTTCTACTTGTTGCTGTTTTTTTCCATAGTAGAGCTCCTGTCCCAGTGCCAGCACATTATGTTCCTGGTTGGAGCCGTGACGTCAAATGGCATCTGGCTCCAGGCCAAGGAATGCTGCTGGGAAGGAGGGAATGAATGAATGGATTTTTGAGCTCACACTGGAGCTGCCTCTTTCAGAGCCAGGAATCCTCTGTAGTGCTCAGTCAGCTGGGTAATGGCCATTTATCAGTGCTCCTTAAAGCACTGCAAGGAGCTTCAGTGGGGACTCACAGTATGGACAGCAGTTCAGGAAAAATGTTGTCATAAACTTCAGGTTCAGAACTGGGAATAGTCAGGAGAAGCATGAAGGAAGAAAGATGTCATTCAGTGCAAAGTGACTGCTAAATTCTAAATATAGTAAGTGGAAGAAGCCTGAGCCTGAAGTAGTTACTGTCTAGTGCTCAGAAACTGAAACAGAGCACACATTCCAAATTGTAAACATTCCTGTGAGCTAATGTAGTAACAATGCATTTCTTTTTAAAATAACATCCTTATCTCTGCATGACAATACACTTCTGTTACCTGTACATTTGCAAAACTGAGGGATCGAAATTATCAAAATTCCAACAAGGTTTCACCATCATTGTCTGTATGAAGTTTTAGTCATTGCAGTCAGGTTCCATGTCCTCTCTAATGCCCAGCCTTGCATGGAAGAAATAATCTTCCTGTGACAGTACTGTACCTGCTTGCCTTCAGTTTCATTATCTGGAGCTCTTCAACAGCTGTTTGCACAGAATGAGTAAATGGAACATTGAGAGCATCCTCAGAAGTTAGCTACTGCTTAGGTTTGGCAGGAGAACAGAGCACAGCCTTGAATTTATAAGGGATAAGGGAATTCACATATGGAAGCTACACGGATGGATGCTGTGGCATAACATGCCAGCTGGGCCCTTCTGATGTGCAAAACCAGGAACTGATGAATTTAGGGCTGTCTCGGTGTACTCAGAGTTCTTATGGCACACAGTAAAGAACAGCATTGAGCACATCTGTGCACTCAGGATATTACAATAAATGTTTTACTGTTCCATAATTTAAAGACACTGTAATCCAGACTGAGAAAGAATTCACACTTCTAATTGAATTTTGCTAATTGCTGCTACTCTTCCATGGATATAAAGGTGCACTTCTAAATCTTCCACTCAGTAGGAAGCAATATAACAATTATAACTATTTTGACATGCAAGAGATGCACAATACCCCGTTGTAGAAAAATACCTGTATTCTTCTATTTACACGTTTCTTTGAAAGGATTCATGCTTCTCCCTTATGGGCTCCTCCAAGCACTCCTCATGCCCCTCTCACACCTCTCACCTCCAGAGGCTGTGCTGCAGACCCAGCCTCCCACTTCAATGCTCCAGGGCTCCTCTCCTCACAGGTTCCACAGCTCCTTTTTTCCCACAGAAGTGAAGGGAGCAGTAGGGGGTGTGGGAATTTTGTAATGGGTGGACCTCAAAACTTTGTGTTTTATTTGGGTTAGTTCCCCCAAATTTCCATGCTGCTGGCCCAACCAATTTAGTCTGTTTTGGTCAGCTGATAATAGGGCTGGACTACATGGTGGCACTTCTGAATCCAGACAGTGCCACAACACATGACTACAAAGAGATAAATACTGACAATTAACTGGACTTCCTTGAACCTTCCGAGAAATATTCTGATTTATTCATAGCAAAGGTTCAGAGCTGCTCATGTTTTAATTGAACCACTTCACTCATCCCTAAATGAAAACAGTTGCAAACAGTGTCCAACGTACATAGCCCCAGGCACTGTAAAACAATCAGATGAAAAGACTTTGCTTTGTCTTATTTATTTACTTGAAGCTAAAGAAAATGCCAAAATTCTGCCCTTGAATAAATCACCACTTTTTACATGCTTTACCCCAGGCACAAGTTCCAGTTTTTTCCTAACTTAGGAGTTGTTTTTGTTTGTATTTGTGTTTGTATATTTTTTATATCCAAGTTGTTTACTTTTCCTGCTTCTTAAAATTGTCTCTTCTCTTTAGAAGTAGGGGAGAAGGAAAGAAATTGAGGTGAAACCACAACATGTTTTCATTTTCATGTAACAAACAGATCTTTTTTCACAAGCTTCTTGAGGCACTAAATACCAAATATGGCTTGAGACAATAAATTATAAAATTCTTCAGAGAATGCAGAGCTGGGAAAAGAAGAAATTCAAGTCTTTGCAACAAGTTTTAAGAGAGATAGCTGACTGAGAATTCATTAACTCTACATTGTCTCATTATTTGTATTTGTAAAAGATACTCGTGTTATTATTTATCCTTTTGCTGTTCACTGTCAGTGGGACAGTCCTTACGAGTGTATGTACCATTATTTCTTATTTCTGTTTTTGAAATGCCTCTCACAAATTTAGCAAAAGCCCCATGAAGCTGAGGCTGCCATGCTCAGAATGAGTGTTTGTGTCAGTCTGCACTGATGGCTGCTTGGTGAATGCTCTGTGGTTTGGAAGTTGAGTCCTGAGCAGTGCAGCAGGTCAGGTAATCAGCACTAGAGCTGCCTCCTGCAGGGGCAGGTATAAAACTTCACTTGGCACTCACTGCAGAAGGGGCTGAGTGACCTGAGTTACACTGTCCAGGAGCATTCCCTTTCCTACTGCAGGGTAAGGAGGAACAATCAGTTTGTACCACACCAAGGGAAGGTTCTGCAGAAATGAAATGATGTAAAGGGGGCTCAGGCTGAGGAGACAGAGTTTGGGTTGTTCTGATTGGTAAATTACTCTGTATGTGCCTTCTTCAGACACCTTCACATCAGGATTGGATATCATTTCCTAGAGTCTCTGTGGGGCATGGAATTGTGCAGCAGAACAGCCAAGGATCCCAGTGTGCCCATGTCCTGCAGGGACCCAGTCAGAGCCCAGGGACACCCAGCAGAGCAACTCAGCTTCTCCACCCTGGGTTCTGTCACTGTGTCCCGGCTTCACCTCCTCTCACGCAAAGTTGAATTCTTTCCTTCCTTGATCATTCAGTGTAACATTCATTTCTTATCACCACATGAACCTCACATACCTATGTGCTCAAACAAACTGCAAAAATTAGCTGGGCAGGTCCTGCAAATGGCCCAAGCATTTAACATGTCCTGCTTTAACAACCTCCACTAAAAAATATAAATGTCATTGATAATGAGGTGATGAATGAGATAGGGAACAATTCCTGTCTTATACTTCCTCCTGCTGCTGTAGAATTCAGAGGTGAACTCTGCATATTGAGGTTTGTCCTGAGAAAAATGAACACTGAAAGGTAAATACTTGTGAACTTGCTTTATCAAGGACTGCACTGATTATTTTAATTATGAATGAAAAAAACAGTCTTCTGGCTTTGGCTTTGGAGCTCTGCAGTGGTTAAAATTGTGAACTAATTTTATACACGAGACCTTTATAGATTAGACCGCACACCTGAACTGTGTTACAACCTCCCGGCCCCTTCTGATGGCAGGTGCTGCAGAATGAAAAGCTGAACTCTGTGTTAGGCCAGATCAGCACCAAAGGTACCCAAGCAGAGCATTCCTGTGATCTTGATGGGATAACTCGACGGCTCTCTGGAATATGTTCTTGGAGAGGCCGAGGAGAGGAGTCAGTGTCAGAATCACTGCCAGACCGGTTCCTCTCAGGTGCTGATTAATGGGACGCGGAGTTTTTGAGGAAATGCACAAACCCATTCACCCTTATCAGCAGATGTGTCTGAGTGAGCACTGTCAGCTGTCAGCCCCGAGCTGCACATGCTGTACCCTGGGAGCTCAGGCACGGCAGGAGGATTGTTTGCTTGGCTTTCCTATCTGGGGAGTTGTGAGGTGTGTCCCGTGTGGGAAGATAGCGCAGGGCCGGGCCGGGAGGGAGGGAATGTTTAAGAAGTAGGATGATAATGAGCAGAGGGCTGTGCTGGGAAGGTTTGACTGAGCCCCAAGTGATTTTAGAAAACACAGCAAGGGCTGCAGAGCAGAGCAGAGCAGCTGGGTGCTTTGAGGTTTGCTGCAGAGTGAGCTCACAGCGCTCAAATACCCACATATATCATTATGGTAATTGTGGAATATTGTAGTAATAGGGACTTTTGCCTATGCAAAGTGCAAGTAATGGGACTTACAACAGCTAGCCTTGAGAGAGGGAAAAATGCAGCTGCCTCTCAGAACAGATGGGAGATGCCAGTAGTATAGAGCACGTGGTTTTAGACTCTCCAGATTTTACTGAAATCAGGCTTCACGCCCACTGCTCACCTGATTTGGGGTTGGCATATTGACACATGAATATTTCCTTCTATTGACACAGGAACATTTGGGGTTTTCTTCAAGATGTCAGTGTAGTGTTTGTCTAAGAGACTAACAGAGATACTGGTTGGAGGGGGCCTTTATTGAAAACTTGTTCAAAGTTTTTCTTGAAGCAGGGCGAGCTGGGTCACTGCACTGTGTACACTGCACTGTGTACAGCTGAAAATTGGAGCTGTTTGACAGTGCTGGGTGGGAGCAGAGCTTTAATTTATGTGAATTCAAACCCATTCTGACTGATAAAATTCCCTGGGGGTAAAGCACCATTTCTATGTTGCTTTTTGCCATGGGGGAAGTATAAGCAGTGCTTCTGTCACTTGAGACAGAGCTCTCAGTTGAGAAAAAGATTTCTACTCTAAACCATACAAATTGAGAAGTCCTTAGTTCACAAGCAGTTACAAATTGTGAGGAATTGTTTTCCAGCCCCTTCTGCTGCCTTTCTACATGTATTGCTTCAGCTGCTACTTTGAAGCGACCCTCATTTATACCACTGTAAATGAGAGGAGAAATGGGCTGCTTTGATTGCTTGGAAAATTTGCCATGAAATGTTGAGATTGTCTACAGGGGTGTTCAGTGTCTGCAGGCAGAGGTGGTGCTACAATAAACATAAAAGAAAATGAAAAAAATAGTGCTAAAAATCTGCATTTATGGAAAATGAAAGAATAGTTCTAGACTAAATTCAAGAAAACTCCCCTGACTTTCTGGCCATGTCATGGAATACATCAGGTGTCCCAGCGTGGTGGGGAGCAGGCCATGATCCAGCTGAGCACACCCCAAATGGTGACACTTCCATTTCCACTGTATATTGTGGGTATTTGCATTGAAGAGATCACTTTTGCTGGGATGGATGAAACAGCACTGAAAGCACTATTATAGGATCCTGGGATGGAGGGTTTTGCCAGTTCATAAATGCCTGCAATGGAAATAATGCCTCTGAATAAAATCAAAATGCTAAATGAACTCTTCAGCCATCTCAGTGTTTCCATTTGGAATGCTGAATAAAGAGTCCTATTTCTAATCCAAGGCAGTTTTTATTAGCTCTCAGTGCATTTAGCACAAGCACAGACCAGTTCTGGAATCAGCCAGGGCACAACTTGAATAAGAGGGAAGTTATTTTCTGCCCAAACACTAGATTTATTAAGGCCTATTTTTTTCTCTCATGAAAGACTAGTTGCAACTAGTTTGGGGAAGCCATCAGAGCAGTTCATACATCCTCAGGATCTTGGAGAAACGAAGGTGCAGCCCAAACAGTGCTGCACCCAGAGCTGGTGCATCTTCCCCAGAGTCCCAGGGAATCCTGTGCAGCAGTTCCCTGCTCTGGAGCATCCTCCTGCAGAGCTGATGGAAAACTGGGATCGTACCCTGTGCAAAGTCCAGCTGGGTAATTCAGGCTAAAGGTGGACAAGTTCCCAGCTGTCTAAAATGAAGATTGCTTTTGCTTTATTGTCCATCTCACCCTTCCAAGGACACTCCTGACACCGGCAGGGTGAGCTCTGCACCAATGGTTTGTTAATTACCCCGCTAATTGACTTGCTGCTCACAACACAGACCCAGTGGCAGACAGAGACGCGGGTGATGCATCAACTCCACTCATCTTCATGCTCCTCAATAAAAATCATTTTTCTGTTGATCCCTCTCTGGGGGCCTGTTTAATGTTTCACACAGTACAGGAAAACTGCAGCAGAAGGTCCAACATCCACTGTGACCTTGTGCTTACAGCACAGCTATGGGAGGCTAAACTTTGCTTTCTCCAGGAGCTGCAGCAGCTTCCTGCTCTTGGCTATCTTCATTGGTTTATGTTTCTTAAAGGCACCTTGAATTCTATACAATTTTCTGCTGTTCTGTGAGGGAAAAAAAATTAATTATTTACATATTTAATTATTTAGATTTTTTTCCTGACTTTTTATTAGCTGAAGCAAAATATGAAGTATTTGTGTATATTTTCCCTGACACTTGTGAATTAACTTTGTTTGGTCATTAAATGTCTTTCAGTTGGTTGGTTTATGCTTATTCAGTAACGGTTCCTGAGAAGATTTTCTATGGTAATGTATTAGTCTGAGTGCATTTGGAAATTGAATTTGAAGCCTATTCTCTTAGGACTGAGAGAGTTTGTGTTTGGCTTTGTAGGGTAATCCCCCTGACTCCCGCTTTTTCTGGTGTATCAGATCTTCTTAACTCTGGCCAGCTGCTGGATTTTGGAACAAGAATTCCTTTTTATTGGGTTTTAAAACCTGACCAGTTTAGAAATCTTTGAATGTGTAGGCACATCTGTATGCCTCTGTCTGTGGTCACCAGTGGGGCTGACATAAAGGGAAAGGCAGGAGAAATGACTGTGCTGTAAATCCCCCATCAGCTAAAGTTGAGTCTTTTTGAAGCGTTGAGCTGAGCCGGTGCCAGAGCGAATTGTTGTGTTGCTGGAACTAAGTAAATGCATATTGCAGGGTAAATGAAAATGTGTAAGGAATGCTGCCTGCTTGTAAGTGCATTAATCTAACACAACTGTAGGCTGTACTCAGCGTCATGATTGAATGCAAAGAAAAACAAAATTGTGCCTGATGAAAACATCTGGGTTCAAATCTTGATGCCAGTAAATTCTTCCCCCACTGGTAAAAAAAAAAAATAAATTGTAAAATCACATTCTTTTTGGGTTATGTGATTCCTACAAAGAATCTTCTACAGAGAATTTTCTACAGAGTCCTCCAGCCCTTCTCCTGAACCCACAGCTGGCAATGGCCATGTTTGGGATCCAGCACAGGGGACAAGGGGCCGAGTTTGCACCTGGCAGGGAGGGGAGAGTTCACCTCCATTCAGGGACTCACTGACTAAATGGACATTATCACCCATGGATGGCATGTGGGATTCACAGCCTGAGAATTCCTGCTTTCTCTGTGAGGTAGGAATTTTCTTCAGACACAAGGAATACAGAATTGGAGAGTTGGGAGTGTGGGGCTTAGGGAGGTAGCAACAAAGGATAATATGAGAGCGGAATCTTAAGTGAGTGTTCTTTCACTGAATTATGAGCAAAGAGGGAAGGATGGGATGGGGATATTCTTCTCCAATTTTATTCTGAACATGAGAAAATGCAGAGTAGCAAACCTTGCCAAGGATATGACTTGGTTATTTCCAGTAAAAGCATCCAAACAGTTTGTGAGCACTGTTTGTTGGTTGTTGTTCAGAATGAGCCCCCACTGGCACCACTCGAGTTCAGCCCTAGTCTGTGCCCAGCCACGTGGCAGCTGCTCCAGCAGAGCCCAGAGGGGGCTCTGGCCCTGGCCCCAGGTGCTGCCTGCAGACACAGTTGTGCCAGGCTTGTGCAGCCCCTGGAGCCAGCACAGCAGGATTTTAGGTCACATCTGTGCGAGGTGCTTGGACTTTACTCAGCTGTAATCATGGCTGGGATCCTAATTCAAACAAGCCCTGGGGGTATGTCTACACCAACCCAGAGCATGCTCGGGCTTGGGTGAGCTGCCTTGGAACAGAAGCAGTGGTGGAATGGCAGCATCAGCTTTCCAGGGCTGTCTGAGCACCCGGGCACCGGGGCAGGGACACCAGGGACAGTGACACTGAATTCCAGGCCTCTCTGTCCCCCTGCTGTCACTCACTGTGCTTGTAATGGAGCCTCTGACTGCAGTGCAGGAGTTCTGTAGAGCAGCTCTGTTTCAGTTGCCCTGCTATAGAAAATAGGCCATTGACTGGAAAACCCCCAAATAATGTAAAGACAACTCGCTCCATTGCCAAGAGTGTGATGTGAGGCTCAAACCCACAGGAAGCACTCACGCAGTTTCCTGCTCCCTGCAGAGTACATGTGTGACATCTTTTCAGGTCAGAAACTAGGTACAGCCTCTCATCATGACCTCAGTGTAGGAACTACTGATCAGGTCGTTTTTTTGGTGTTGCTCTGGTTTGAAATTAGAACAAAGGAAGGAAGCACTTAGCTCTTTCTAGTGAAATGCTTATCTGTCACAAGAGGCATGTGGCTTTAAAACTGTTTCTCTTGCTTGTCTCAGATGCAAAGAACGTGCCCTGGATTTGGAGTTCAACCAATTTCTTAATTAAAGACAGTTTTATGGTCAGCTTGGAACCTTGTCTATTCCAATTTCAGTTGTTTCAGTTCACAAATAAATATTTTCCAATGGAAGTTTTAAGAAGAAAAATATTTTCACAGAGTAAACATAGAATTTCTGCTGGGGAACAACTGGCTCAGTAGTCTTGATAATGGACTGGACAGCGTTTTTGTATGTAGCTTATCAATTTTACTCCAACAGGCAGTTATTGCCTAAATGGCAATCTTAATTGAACAGCTCTTTTAGGGCCAGAATGAGACAATTGGACTCATTTCTCTTCTGGAGGATAATGGTGTCTGTATCGTAAAATCAGCCTTCTAAGTCTAGCTCTATATTGAAAAAAATCAGAGAATTCAGAAAGAACTAAGAAAAGGATTGAAGTATTTGAAAGGTGAAATTCATAGTGATATGTTTAGCTTTATTTTAGTTTAGTAGTTTTATATACCCCAAACCAGACCAGAGCTGATTTAGGACCCCTCACTGTTGGATCTGATACACAATATGAATCAATATTGGGATCTGAAGTCAGACATTCAGTGAGCAATGAAAAACATATTTCACAGTTAAAAAAAAAGGCCAGGCATTTTATTAGATTTTTTGCTTACACAGTTCTAGAAATATTTTTCTAAATATTTTGTAGAATAGATGTATTCAATGAACTCAAAGAAATCAGTAAGTGATTTTCTGTAGCAGGTCAGGTTATGCAGTATGTCCCTCTGAGCTGTTAATATGCCTGGAAACATCTAGCAGAGGTTCCTGCCACTGCATGTCCCTGGGATGTGATGTCTCACACCTGGGGCTGTGCCCAGAAGGAGCAGGAGGGGCTCACACCCCTTCCTCCCGTGCTCCAGCAGGACTGGGAATGAAGGCAGCTGCAGCTGACAGGGCAGCCAGGCTCTGCTCTGCTCCTGCTGTGGGCTCATCCACACCATGCGCAGTGAGGGCAGCTTTGGTCACTCCCTCATTGCACTGATGGTTGATTTCTGCTCCTTCCACATCTGGGTGACACTCAGCTGCTCAGTCTGACAGGGCAGCCCTGTGGCTCTGCAGGGAATGCACATTACAGGCTCTGGCATGAGAGATCACAGGAGAACAGGAATCAGACTGTCTGCAGGTTATTCTCCATCCTGCTGGGGGTGGAAGGGGGAGCCACCAGCTGTGGCCTGGTCAATGTGGACAGTCTCTTTAGAAACTGGTGAATGAATGTGGACAGTCTCTTCAGGAGCCTGGTGAATGAATGTGGGCTGTCTCTTCAGGAGCCTGGTGAATGTGGACAGTCTCTTCAGGAGCTGGTGAATGTGGGCAGTCTCTTTAGGAACTGGTGAATGTGGACAGTCTCTTCAGGAACTGGGGAATGTGGACAGTCTCTTTAGGAATTGGGGAATGTGGGCTGTCTCTTCAGGAGCCTGGTGAATGAATGTGGGCTGTCTCTTCAGGAGCCTGGTGAATGTGGACAGTCTCTTCAGGAACTGGGGAATGTGGACAGTCTCTTCAGGAGCTGGTGAATGTGGACAGTCTCTTCAGGAACTGGTGAATGTGGACAGTCTCTTCAGGAACTGGTGAATGAATGTGGACAGTCTCTTCAGGAGCTGGTGAATGTGGGCAGTCTCTTCAGGAACTGGTGAATGAATGTGGACAGTCTCTTTAGGAACTGGGGAATGAATGTGGAGCTGGTCAGCTCCAGGAATGCTGTGTGCACTCACCCTGCCAGCCAAGGGCAGCACGTGAACCAGAGTGCCCAGTCTGGGAAAGCACAAATGCTTCAGATGCTACAAATTAATGAAATAGAAATTGATTCAGTAATGTTCAGGGATGGGTATCTTTAGGTTGGGAGGCTCAATGGCAAAAGCTCATTTGCAAGTACTTCAGGACTGACTAGAACTCCCAGTGCCATTTAACAGTAATATATTAGACATAAAACAAGTTTTTGAGGCAAACAGTCTAGAAACACTGTGGGGATGGAACCGAAATCTCAAAGCAAGGTGAAACAAGGTGAAACTGGTTCCATCAGGAAAGGCAAGCAACTTAACTGGACTGCTGTTCCTGTCACATTAAAACCTTTTAGCTGCCTTTCATGGGGTTTTGTTTGGTAGGTCCTTGGTAGGTTTGCTAACTGACTTTGTAAAGTGTTGATTTCGTTATCCAGGAGAGACCGATACATGAGATAAGCAGATGGTCTGAGCTGGCTTTTCAAGACTGCTCACATGTGTTTACAAATATTTCTGTTTACTAAATTTGTGACAGCTAATACTGACTTCCAGCTGTTTATGTGGCTGTGTTTTCATATACTGGTCTTAAGGATTCATTATGAAAACCTGAAAAAAATAAAACTAAAGAGTGAAGCTATGGAAAACCAATAGAGAAACCTTTCAAATTGGTATTGTTTTGATGTAAATTGTAAATCTCAAGGCGGCATCTGTTCAGAATCTAAATGTTTCTGTGGGATAAAATCTGAAACCATCAGTATCAACACAGGAACCTTGTACTAGAGAGGGGCAGTGTCAGCTTGTGATACCAGGAGTCAGCTTCCACCAGAGATAACCACAGAGACGTAGGTTCACATAATCTAGCGCCGTGTGTGCACAACATGTGTTGATGTAACCCTCTGGAGGCCACCTCCTAGGTAAATAAATGACATTTGTGAGCGCTGTGGGCTGACAAGTGGTCGATAGTGCCAGAGGAAGCTGTGGATTCATTAGACCTGTTTTGCCTGAGCCTCACCACAGACTCAGATTAAACAAAAAACAAACCCTCAAACTGACAGTGACTTTATGAAGGTGTTGACAAATGTCTTGCCTTCCAAGAGTGGACTGAAAGTAGGAACTGTGGAACACAGTTTCAACCTGCCTGTTGTTCACAGAGAGCATTAATAAAGACAGATTTAAACCTCATGTACATCTGAGTGCAGTGAAACATCACCGAAGCCTGTGAGGATCTTGATCCTAGGTTCAGATTAGATTCTCCCCATGCTCAGCTGCAGGCTGGCTGCCAAGGTCCTTAGCACTAATCACAATGATCAGAGTAAAAGCTCAGTGAAATTTGTTTGAAAGCCATGACACTTGTGGTAATGATTTGAAAACGAAACATTTGTTTTTATTTGGTTTGGGAAATAAGATTTGGTAATCAGTTGGCTGTAACAGAATGAAGTGCACTCCCTCAGCCACTCCTTAAACTGGGCAAGGGCTACTCAGGTGAGCAGTGTGCCAAATGTCAAGGCCTGCAGCGTGTTCCAGAAGACTGTGTCACACACCACTGCCAGCTACCTGTGACTTCTGGCTAAGGTCACCCTTGATGCCAAAAGCCCAGCACATCCAAGCAGATCTCTGCAGCAATCTGACATGTGCATGGCATTTTTCAGGTCTTTTGATAAGCTTTTCAGTGGCATGGTCATGTTTGTTTAACATAAATCATTAATTCCTGGAAACGCGTGATTCCGTGTTCTCTGTGAAGAAGAGGTGGGGGCAAAGTGAAACATCTGCCAGAGAATACTGTGGTACAGTGATGGTAAATGATTGGTGAGCACCTGGAATGGGCTTGGTTCTGCACTCTCTCAGCAGGATGGGAAATGGGAAAGCAGCCCCACTTTAACTCTTTACTATCACTAAAATCATTTGGATTTTTGGACCTGTCTCCTCAGGAGCCAGAACTTGCCATCAGTGGCTGAGGTTATCCATGTGGTTTGGTGAGGCAGTGACTGGCTCTGCCTTTGTGAAACAGCAACACTTCAGCTTTTTCTCCAGTGCAGCCAGGGACTTACAATGAGTGTTATGAACTCCTTTCCTCCATGCCAATCTTATTCTTGGTCTGTTTGGTCTGTCTTGAAACTGATAATGATGAAAAGGGAACAAATCTGTTCTCCTGAAGTCTTTGCTGCCTCATTTAATCCCTGTGGGATGAATACGTTTTGGCACATTCAGTGGAAGAGATTATTTGGAACAGACAAAAGTACCAAGCTGGCAAGTTCTGGATGCCTGAAGGTGTCTGTCAGAGGGGCTAGCTTGTGAAATACTCAGCTGCAGGCAGGACTGCAGTTCCTGAGCTGTTCTTTCACTTAGCATGAGGAAATTCCATAGAGACAGAATAGTTTGGGCTGGAAGAGACCTTAAGTGTCAGCTAGTTCCCCCCAGCACTTCCACGGGAGAGAGTTTGCTTTTGTTTTTTCCCCAAAAACCACTGAAACAGTTTGTCAGTGTGATGTGATTCTGTCTGAGCCATGCAGATGTGACAGCAGCAGGGACATGAGCCCAGCCCCTGCCTCAGGCCAGTGCTGCTGCTGCTGCTCACCAGGGTTTGGGGAGTCCTGGGGCTGCTTCCCCTCCCTGGGCACCCAGGACAGAGCATCCTGCCCCTCTGGCAGCCCTGGCTGATCCCTCTGGCCTGTTTTTCACACCAGTGCAGAGAAAAGATGAATGAAGCCTTTCCTGCTGTTCTGAAAGCCTCAGAGATGTTTTCCTAGCAGAGGAAATGCCATGTCCCATCTCACAGACACCCTCTGTGCTGCAGCATCCCTTCTGGGCCTGGGGCAGGAAAGGCTGGGACCATGTGCTGGCCACACTTGGAGCATCACCATTCGTGAGAGTCTGGGGAGTGGAACAGCACTGCAGCCACGGGACTGCTGGGGACTGAAAGCAGGACACATCAGGGGTGATTGTCCCCTGCCCTGCTGACAGGCAGCTGCAGCGTTTGAGCTCACATTTCTTATGACTTTTCTTTTAGTTTTTGATTTTTTTCTTTTTGTTTCTTTGGGCAGTTAGGTTTTTGGGGAGGTGGTGGTGTTATGTAAGCTCATGAGTAGAAGGAACCAGTTCTATACACTTTTACTCATGTAATGATGGCCTTGGCTTGTCCTCACTATTTATTTACAATGTGGCACTGGGTTTTGGGACAGGCTGGCTCCCAGGAGATGCACAGTGGATTTTGGGATGGGCTCCCAGGAGATGCACAGTGGATTTTGGGATGGGCTCCCAGGAGATGCACAGTGGATTTTGGAATGGGTTCCCAGGAGATGCACCCTGGGTTTTGGGATGGATTCCCAGGAGATGCACAGTGGATTTTGGGACAGGCTGGCTCCCAGGAGATGCACAGTGGATTTTGGGATGGGTTCCCAGGAGATGCACCCTGGGTTTTGGGATGGGCTCCCAGGAGATGCACAGTGGGTTTTGGAATGGGCTCCCAGGAGATGCACCCTGGGCTTTGGGATGGGCTCCCAGGAGATGCACAGTGGATTTTGGGATGGGCTCCCAGGAGATGCACAGTTGATTTTGGGATGGGCTCCCAGGAGATGCACCCTGGGTTTTGGGATGGGCTCCCAGGAGATGCACAGTGGATTTTGGGATGGGCTCCCAGGAGATGCACACTGGGTTTTGGGATGGGCTCCCAGGAGATGCACAGTGGGTTGTGGAATGGGCTCCCAGGAGATGCACAGTGGATTTTGGGATGGGTTCCCAGGAGATGCACCCTGGGTTTTGGGATGGGCTCCCAGGAGATGCACAGTTGATTTTGGGATGGGCTCCCAGGAGATGCACAGTGGATTTTGGGATGGGTTCCCAGGAGATGCACCCTGGGTTTTGGGATGGGCTCCCAGGAGATGCACAGTGGATTTTGGGATGGGCTCCCAGGAGATGCACAGTTGATTTTGGGATGGGCTCCCAGGAGATGCACCCTGGGTTTTGGGATGGGCTCCCAGGAGATGCACCCTGGCAGCAGCAGTACCTGGCCCTGACCCTGCTGTGCTCCCTCAGTGCTTCTCACTGGGCTTTTCCAGCCTTGCTCCCATTTCACAACAATGTGCTTCTGCCAACACCACCAAAGGCATGTCAGCAGTAGCTCAAAATGTAATTTTCTTGTCATGTACTGTTGCCTAATTATTTATATTGCTTATTAGAAATATGGATAATTTAACATAATCTGCTGGGGATTAAGGCAGAGACAACCATACTTTACATGCATTTCAAATAGAAAAAACAGAAACAAAGGCTGTGAAAATCACCTGGCAGTCAGCATGTGACATCTCTGTTACAGCTCTATTTCTTCTGCCAGTCAGGCCTTTGTTTATTTCCTTACTTTCACGTGTCTAGAAAGAAGGACTGGGAGAAGCAGTTAGATTCAGCCTTTGTATTTAGCATAGTAAATCATGTGGTTCAGTTGCTTTGCCATCATTATTTCACTGATCCAAATTTATCCCAATGCATGTACACTGATTTAAACCAGAAATTAATTTAGCCCATAACTTTTTTTAAACACAAAAATACTCAAGTTGGGTGGAACTACAACTATAATTGGAATCAGAGTCTGAAACAAAAACATTAAAGGCCAAATTCTCCTTAGAGGACCTGACCTTAGACATCTCATGTCCACATTAAAAAAGAGAAAGGAAAAAGGCATGGTCTATTGTCTCTTAAACTGGAATATATGATGTCATACCAGGACTCCAAAGTAACTCCCAGTGAATAAACATTATCAGCAAAGAACTGTGTGTGTATGATTAAGAATCATTTAATAACTGAAAATGACTGCAGTGCAGAAGGTATGGAAGACCTTGTAGGAACATTTAAAAAACCCATTTGAAATGTTTCAGTCTGTGTATTATCTAAGGGCTCTATTTGAAAAAAATATCCTATTGGCATGTCAAACATCATCCAGCTTGTGGAGTCCCTGGTGTCCCTGGGTGTCCCTGGGTGTCCCTGGTGTCCCTGCTGTCCCTGCTGTCCCTGCTGTCCCTGACTGTCCCTGCTGTCCCTGCTGTCCCTGCTGTCCCTGAGTGTCCCTGCTGTCCCTGGTGTCTCTGGTGTCCCTGGTGTCCCTGGTGCCCCTGGGTGTCCCTGGTGTCCCTGCTGTCCCTGCTGTCCCTGAGTGTCCCTGCTGTCCCTGCTGTCCCTGGTGTCTCTGGTGTCCCTGGTGTCCCTGGTGTCCCTGCTGTCCCTGGTGTCCCTGCTGTCCCTGGTGTCTCTGGTGTCCCTGGTGTCCCTGGTGTCCCTGCTGTCCCTGAGTGTCCCTGCTGTCCCTGGTGTCCCTGGTGTCTCTGGTGTCCCTGAGTGTCCCTGCTGTCCCTGCTGTCCCTGCTGTCCCTGAGTGTCCCTGCTGTCCCTGCTGTCCCTGGTGTCCCTGGTGCCCCTGGGTGTCCCTGCTGTCCCTGCTGTCCCTGGTGTCCCTGAGTGTCCCTGGGTGTCCCTGCTGTCCCTGCTGTCCCTGCTGTCCCTGAGTGTCTCTGGTGTCCCTGGTGTCCCTGGTGTCCCTGGTGTCCCTGCTGTCCCTGCTGTCCCTGGTGTCCCTGGTGTCCCTGACTGTCCCTGCTGTCCCTGACTGTCCCTGCTGTCCCTGCTGTCCCTGCTGTCCCTGGGTGTCCCTGCTGTCCCTGGTGTCCCTGCTGTCCCTGGTGTCCCTGCTGTCCCTGCTGTCCCTGGTGTCCCTGGGACTCTCCTGCACCCCCCTGAGGCCTGGCCAGGCTCCTCCTGGTCACACCAATGGGACGTGTGCTCCCTGTGCCTCCCCAGGTGCTCTGTGGCCTGGGCAGGGTTTCCCAGCAGAGCTGCTCAGGGGGCAGCCAGGACTCTGCCCAACAGCTGAGGTGCCCTGAGGGTTCCCCCGCTGCTGCTGGGGTGCTCAGCCAAAGGCTGCCTCTGCTGCCCTGCAGGGGATTCCTGCCCCGTTTTCCCAACAGGTACAAGAGGAATTTGGAGGGGAAAAGGGCCAGTAGTAGAATATTTATGATGTGAAGTAAACTAAAACAAGAGCTGAATAAAAGATTAAATCAGTCACCCAGGTCTAAGACAGAAATACGATTTTAGCAGTGAGTGTTGAAACCTTTGGAACTGTCAAACACGGGGGAAGATTCTCCATGACTTGTGCTCTGAAGAGTACTGGAACCCTTCTGAAGGGCATGTCGTGGCCAAACAACATTGCTGGACACATGAAGATGGTACTGGGGTGATATCAAAGGAGCCATGGTTTATAAGGGGTCAGACCAGAACAGGGATAGCCCTTTCTGTCTTTGAGTCATGTCAGCGTAAACTAATAAAACTAGGGGCTGGACTTTACAGCAAAACAATTTAAAGGTACAAAAAATGTAATAATTATTTAATGTAATTATGCAAAAAGTTTCATTTGGGGAAGGAAAAATTAAATCTGTGGAAGTTCCAGATAAAAGAATTACAGTGAGAGGAATCCTGACAGGATGAAAGAGAAAACTGTGTTTAGTGGGCATCTGGTTTAAATGGCTAAATCAGCCATGTCTGGATAAGCAATAGTAAGTGTCACAAGGCACCTCTGAGCTGCAGTAGGCACAGTATCAGTGTTTCTGGGATGGAGTGACGCTCAGGTAAATTCTGCTGAGGACACTGGCAGTCAGTTCCAACAATGAGGAGGAAGAGGAACAGGGAAAATCCCAAGCACCTTCCCATAAGCCACCTGAAGAACTTGTCCCACAAGCCTCAACTGTTTGTTTCCATCAATACCACCCTGTGTACACAAAGAAACAACCCATGCCTGGACCTGCTGGCAGCAGGGAGAGCAAAACAGCCGCGGGAATGAGACGTGTGCCAAGACTTGCTCTTGCCCCATAGTGGTGCAGCCAAGGCAGGGATGAAATATGGGGAGCCAGCCCCTATTCCCATTGGAAGGGCCTGGTTCATCATATTTTGGTTGGGTTCAAAGCCTTAAGATATTTCAGTGATGGCAATTATGGGGTTTTGTTCTTTACCTTCTGTGACTGGAGTTTAAAAACTGACTCCCAGTATTACCTTTCCTTCAGGAAGGGTGGATTTCTTATAGGAAACAGGAGGGTTTCTGTTGGTTTCTACATTTATAGGGTGGGAGAGGCCAATCTACCCCTCTGTGGCCAGGTGTGTGACCAAGGAGTTTGACCTGGTTCGTGAGAATGGCTGAGATGGGCAGAACGTGCATCCTCCTGGCAGGAGCAGCTGTGCCCCTGCTGTGTTCAGCAGGTGTTGGGCAGACCTTGTGCAGGATGGAGTCTGAGCTGTGAGAGCAGTTCATGTCCAGGAACCAGCTGGACACTTCGGAGGGATCACGTTTAGAGAAACACTCAAATCCTGCCAAACAGAACAAAATCCTGAGCTCTCTGGCCAAGAGCTGGGTGAATACCACTGGCAAGGACTCCTTTGACTAATTTGTTTCCATCAGCTTTGAGTCATGTGTGCTGTGTCTTCATTCCTCATCTGGCCGCATTCTTTAGTCAATTCAATTATTTTTAACATCTCTTATTTAAGTTTTGTTCTTGTAAGCATTTTTTATTTCTGTTGATAGAAACAGTGATATTGACATTTCTGAGGTTGCTGTGTTTGCTCAGTCTCTGGATATAAGTGGTGGTTTGTGATTCCAGCAGGGCGGTTTATGATCCACGGCGTCCTTGCCCAGGGATGACAGCCCTGCTGTAAATGCTGATGATTTACTGTCTTGTTTTGTGAGTGGCCTAGTCAGGACTTGCCATGTTAGAAGCTTTTGCCCTCTGGAATGGATCAGACCTACCTGGGGGTAAACTCAGCTTAATGAGAGGCAGGCATTCCTTTGGGAACATCCCAGCAGGGAACTTTCTTACAAAAAGAGGAGAGGAAAACAGAATCTAGGACAAGGCCACTCCCCTTCCCTACTCTGAGATTGTTGGGGTCACTTTTCACGTTCATCCTCATTGCAACCCTTGCTGTGGAGGGGATTAATGGACCCAAAGGAGCTGTGGGAAGGGGAGCATGTGATGGGGCACAGCAGAACTGATTTGCTGGGAAAATGCAGAGCTAGGATTGATTTGGAGATCCAGAAGCAGACAGAGGTGTCAACAAGCACCTGCAGAATAATATTGCCCTCCCTCTGCATTTCCTGGGGGGCCAACAATAGGGAACGGGATGAAAAAATCTCCTGGGGGGCTGACAATATGAAATGGGATGCAAAACTTGGAAGGGTGAGGGGGTGGATTTTAAAAACCAAAAGGTAGATAGATCAAAACTAGAAGCTGAACAAAAGTGGTTTCCTGGGTTTGCATCATTCTTGTGACTGCCTGGGATCTGAGTATTGTTTTTAACTTTCTGACAATTGCTGCTGTAATTCCTGTCACTCCTGAAAATTCTGCTGTAATAATGGAGAGAATATAAGCAGACATACTGATGCAATGGAGAATTTTTTGTTTTACTGTCTTTAGGCAGGTTTTAAAAGCCATCACAAGCAACAGGGATTCAAAGCAATATTCTCAATGTTCTATTCTCATTTATCTATATTTCAATATGATCCACTCTGTGCACAGTTACAACTCAAAGCTGCATTTAAGTCAACATAAAAGAATAAAAAGTAGCAGAGATTTCTGAAGTGCCATCATGTATGTGCTCAAATACATTTGGTATATGTACATGTGTATCTGTATCGTGTCTGTCTACAGTTCCCAGCACTCTAAAGCCCTGATCTCTGCCTTTCTTATTATACACATGGGTTCAGACAGTTTAGATTTATATTATTTAACATCTCCTTTACATACACACAAATTACACCTAATTTGTCTTTAATTACTGAAAGCATATTTCCTTAAAATTGTATAGTTCCATTCCTTCTCCTTCACCTGGCTAAAAAGCCTTTTAGGTGAAATCCTGGTTTGTGGGAAATCACATTGAAGCCGCAGTAACACAGCAACCAGCAATTAAAAATAAGCTGATGCAAACAACCAGAACAGCAAATGTAATCAAAGGCCAGACCTGACACTCTGCATTCTATGGATTTTTTCTGATCCTATTGGGAGCAGTTGAATTTGCCTTGCCGTTTCCTTCAGGCTTTCTGTGGTTCTTATTAATTAGAATTTGTGCTTATAAATTGCTGTTTAAAAAAAAAACTCTTCAGCTTTGGCTTTTTAGTTTTGGGTTTTGTTTTTTCTCCTCCTTGCAGCTCCCCAGCAAATGCTGCAATTGTTTACCCACAGTTGGTTTAAACAAGGATGGATTGATGCTTGAGATTGTGCTATGAGACATCTTATTTAAATTGAATTGTGATCATAGTTTTTCAGTGTTACTGGTTAGGGTTCCTTTCTCAGTGGAGACAGTGGGAAGGGAGGGTTCCTTCATTTCGGGCATGGCAGGCACCGGTTCAGTCCTGGCACAGGGGTGGAAGGTCTTGCTCCAACTGAGAAAGAACAAACCAGGCAGCAGGGAACAGCTCTGGAGTGGGCAGCCATGTGCCAGCTTCCAGCCTTCTGCAGCTCTCTCAGTAGTGACACTGAATTCAGTTTTACACCCACATTGCAGCTTCTCTGTCTCCCAAATGTTCAACTGAAATGTTCAACTTCAGGCTCCTGGAGTGTTGTTTTCCCCAGAGCATAGTTGCAACCAAACCCCAAGGCAGAGCTATTTCATCTTCCTGGTAAGGCTGGGTCTCCAGGGAACCCTTGCAGTCAGAGTTTGGCCAGTACAGGTACTTTGGTGTCAGTCCTGTATGCTCCACTCTTTCTGAAGCACAGCACCTTTCAAAGGCTTCATCCTAGAGCACCCGTGGTGGTCTGGCACGTGCGCCATAGGAAGTAGCCTAGAAAGTGCAAATATTGCTTGTCCCACCAGCAAAATGTGTGGAAAATCATATTGTGTCATATTATGTCCCAGTGCCACAGCAGCATCAGGCCCAAGGATCAGGAATCCCAGAGCTTCCCATGGAGAAACACCCATCTCTGAGATAGTTACACCAAACACTTATCTCTGAAATAGTTACACCAAATTCAGGTCTGGCCAGCGAGCAGACAGTCCCAAAGAAGGTGCCAGTGGCTCAATTCCTAATTCAGGTCTGGCCAGTGAGCAGACAATCCCAAAGAAGGTGCCAGTGGCTCAATTCCTAATTCAGGTCTGGCCAGTGAGCAGACAGTCCCAAAGAAGGTGCCAGTGGCTCAATTCCTACATCTGCAGAATCAGTGAGCAGCAGGTTTGAGCTAAACTCAGGTGGCAGCTGCAGGGGAGCCCCAGAGGCACAGGAACTCTGAGCAGCCTCAGGGGATGGACCCACTGCTGGGGTGACAGCCCAGCACGCTCAGGGCAGCAGACAGACCCTTGGTGCTGATGAGGAACCCCTGGAAATGAAAGGTGTTATCACCTGGAGGTTATGGTTGTTGACATGCACATCTATTGCTGTTGTGCAAACAATAAATTTGGTTGCAATGCAACAGTAGAAAATTCTCAGCGTGAAGTCAGAGAGAAGAGTTATGGAGAGGTCTTGCCAGGATTTGAAAAGAAGAAAGGAATTTCTAAGGGAGAAAAACAGCTTGAGGGAAAGTCTAAATTTAGAAATAGGTCTCCATCTTTAATAAGATAAATATAAGGCTGAGTCAACAGTAAATATATCCAGAGATTAATGATGAAAGTAGAGCAGACATGAAGGAATCACATTCTCACAACTCAGGAGCACTGGGAGAGTCCTCAAAGGAACAAAGAGGGTGGCTGGCAGGACCCAGATCTGTTCCCCAGCCTGCTGGAGCAGAGGTGTGCCCGTAGGACTGTCTGACACATATAAAGTGTTATATAAACATATACATTTTAAGGAAGAAGCAGCACTTCATGGCATGAAGGCAGTGAAAGTGAAGGTCAGAGATCAGTCATGAAGGTCTGTTCCACCTCCACAGCATAGCTCATCAGTTTGTGTGTTTCATTCTGCAAGTGGATCCTCAGCTATTGTTTCTTTCTATTAGGAAAAGATAGTGATCTCAGTCTTCTCATAGCTTGTACAGAAAAACAATCTTCTTCAGCTGTAGCTTTGCTGTGGCCAGATTTTCCACCAGTCCTGTGGTTTAGCTCCATTGACTTTACTGCAGCAATGTTTTCTCACTCTGGCTGAGGATCAGCTTTGGCGCTTTGAGTTTTTGATGTAAAATATTTCCAGAGTGAAAGGCATTGTCCTGATGTGTTACAGAAGGGTAGTAATGAATACTTACTGCTCTAAATCCTGTTGGATCAGGCTCTGGCTTCAGTGCCTGTTTATTTTGGTGACATGCTGACTGAAGCATTTCATGGAACCTGTTAGTTGACAGAGAGGGACAGAGCTGAGGGGGAATGTTTGCTCTTGGTGTTTATCTTCCCTGTGCTGTACAATCCGTTCATTCCTCTCCTCAGCTGGGATGGATGAAGCACAAGTGCGAGTTCCTGCTGCTCCTCTTGGCGGGGAGCAGAGTGGCTCTGGATGGAGCCTGCCCCGTGTCCCTTCTCCAGGAAGGTGCCCTGCTGGTCCCTCCCCATCATACCTGGTGGCATGATGGTTGTGCAGGCCCACAGGACGCTCCTGCTCCAGTCCTGGTTGTTCTACTCCTCTCACACAGCCTCCTTCTCCCGTTTGTACCTAATGAAATGCCTTATGATCCAAGACTGCCTGTAACCTCCATTTACAACGTGGCACATTAAATGTGTATCGAATGTATGCTGTCCCCTTATACAGACCTGTTTGTTTTCTCCTGGTTTGTTATTCCCCTAATCTAAACCACAAAGCAGTTTTTCTGAAAGGTTCACTGTGGAGGAGCCTAAAGACTCTGAGTCTGTTAAACTGCAGGGGAAATGGAATATTGAATTGGAAGTGAAAGGTGAACCAGGTAACAACAGCCTGCAGTCAGGGGAAACAATGCCACCTGAAATTAAAATGTTTGTATCTGGGCTAGCCCACTTTCCTACGGTGTTTCACTGTTCACAGTAACATTTAGATTTTATTCGAGAAGGAACAAAAAGAGTTAATGATTGTGTGAAAGCGTTAGACATCAGAGTCCTGCCAGCCCAACTGCTGTGTGACAGCAAGGGCTGCTCCCTGCTCCGGGGGATTTCCATCTCCAGGGCTGCGTCCAGCAGGGGCAGGGACTCAGACACACCTTTCTGAAGCACCTGCTGGCAGGGAGGATGTGTGTGGGTGGCTCCCAGGGAACACTGACAGGCAAGAAGGAGCAGCAGGCAGAAGCACCTGCCAGGCACTCTCAACATTCCCTTTGTGCAAGGGGATCAGCCCCACATTTAAAGGCGTTGGAGAAAAATAAAAGAATAAACAGAAGTTGTTCCAATTTTATCCAATGCTCATTTTTTGAATTATCAAGGTGGGTTTGATTTTTGCTTCCATCTTGAATAAAAGAATCAGGGATCCAAGAGATCTTTAATCAGAAAGCAAGGGGTGAAGTATATTTCTGTGGAGAGATTGGTATTGGTCATTGACTGCTGCTTTGTTTGTGTGTTTGTGCCTTCTCAGTGCTCTGCACAGGTGCCACATTTGTTGACACTGCTACATTTAATAGGGCTGCTGCTGAATAGAGAGTCAAATATTCTAAATATCAGCTCAGGTCATTTGTGGTGTAAAAACCTGGAATGTAGTGAATGCTGTGATAAGATTCTTGTGAAGATAGGGAAGGATTCAGCTGAATTCTCCTCAGGGCATTTCTTTGGAAGTTCCACTCTGATTTTGCTTCTCATGTTGTAAAAATATTTGCAGATTTGAGGAGTGTGCTGGTTTTGCATTTTGCTAGAATTTTTGATGCTGTCTTCATACTGATTGGCAAGACAAGCCCTGGTTGTTCTAGTAAGTTCACCCTAATGCTTCCTGATGCTGGAAAAAAGAACTTTATAAAGCTAAGAGTTTACAGGAGTTCCCTAGGAAGCTAGAGGAGGAAATGACTGCACTGTGTTTTGCAGGAAAAACCAGACTTTGCTTTTTGAAAACTGAGCAATTTTCAAGCAACTGTGGCAGCTGGTGAGGCAGCTCCCTGTGCAGCCTCTGACCTGCTGGTATTTCATAGTGCTTCATTGCATCCTGGTTCACAGTGGTCAGCCTTTAAAAAGGCACCTGGAAAACTTTGTAACAGGACTTATATATAACATATGGGTGAGGAACACAATGGGCTTGTAAGTGTAATGTGAACTTTGAGTTACTTTCATTATTTAGCTGTGGCATAAACTAAACTGTGTCTGAGTGCGTCCTGCAGGAAAGCTGTGGTAAATATCCATATAACAATGTAGAACCAAGGAAAACTGTTCCAGAAATTGTACAAGGAATAACCCACAGGGCCACCAGGGAGCCTGAACATGTGACCTGACGCAGCAGTGGCAAAAGGAGAGCTGAATCATCTCCCAGGATTTAGTTCCATTCCCTGAACAGGACCTGCTTCTCCTCAGTGCCTGCAGTCACTTGTTAACATCAGCTGGAGATCTGCTCTTCAAATGCTTCATTTTTTGGTCTGGATTGTAAAATTATGGTGGGTCTTTCAACATGATGCCCTGTGTCTCTGAGGGAAAGAAGACAGCCATGGCTGGATGCTGCAGGCCATTTCAGTGCAAGCCTCTCAGCCAGCTCCAAGAGCCAGGGAGGGGAGAGCAGAGCAGTCAGGGAAGGCTTTGAAAAGCCCAAACCCTCGTCCTCACTTCCACTCAGCTCTGTCAGAAATTCATTGCAGCTTTTTCATGTCATCTCAGTAATTGAAACCAGCACCAAAAGTCAACAGTTTCAGAGAGAAGAAATGAAAAGTGAAGACTCTTATCATGATACAAACTAATACTCAGAAGGAGCAGCATTCTGAGTTTGTACTCCTGCCAGCAAGAGGCCGAGGCCAGAGGAGTCAGGCTCCTCCATCTGCAGGACCCAGACACCACTGAAGCACCAATGAAGCCTTTGAGTTTCTCTCTGAAATGTGGTAACTTTTTTGAACTTGTTACCAAGTGACCCAGACTAGCCAGAACAAAGCAAATCTAAAAAAGCCAAGCCGTGTTAGAATAGAAATTAAAATGCTTAACCTTTTCAATGAAGAAAACTCCAAATTAGCTAAGACAGAACAGAAATAAAAGAACTTATAAAAAATTCCCCTGCCCAGGCCTGGGCAGCAGCTCCTCCTCTGTGTTCCCATCACCTCTGAGCCTGGTGCTTGCTCAATCGTCCCTCTCAGGGCTCCTTGCTGTGCCTGTCTCTCTCCATTTGTCTGGCATGTTCTTTCTTCTGCCCTGGAAGCTTCTGTCCTGAGCAGCCTCAATTGCTCCTCAAGGGGAGAAGCAATTTCTCACTCCCTCCACAGGATTTCTTCAGAGCCAGTCACTTGTTTTTTAAAGGCAAACAACACACAAACCAGCGACAAATCAAACAGATACTGGCTGTCACAGAAGTCCATAGCAAACTGCATAAAAATGAGATTTAAATGATCTCTCTGAAGTTCCACTGGGTGTTTATAACATGAGCAGGATTAAAGGCAGTGTCCTTTGTCTGGTTTGTGGGGATGTTTCCTCTCTGAATAATGCCATGCTCTTGCCTGGAGTGCTTGAGAGCGAGAAGATTCTTTGTAAATTCTGTTTTCATTGGGAACTCTGTAAGAATTTTCACAAGCTGTTCTGTGACACTCTGCAATGTCCACGTCATGTTGAGCAGGGACATCCAGCACTTCAGTCCTGATGGTCTGGCCATTGTTCTGTACAAAATGAGAACACCCATGGCATAAACACCTTGCTCTGGCCAGAGTGGGAAACCTCATGAAATCTGAGCTTGGTTTGTTAGGGAAAGGGAAGGGAAGATATGTGTGCTGTGCTGCAGCCCTTGGTTTGTTTGGGACAAACTCCCCTGGCTTGTTCTCTGCCCGTGGCTGTGGGGAGCGCGGCAGCTCCTGCTGGGCTGCCAGCAGCAAAGAGCAGCAAAGAAAGAGCAGCAAAGAAAGAGCAGCAAAGAAAGAGCAGCAAAGGAAGAGCAGCAGAGCCTCTGAGCCTGGAGCTGCTGTGCTCTGCGGGCAGCGAGTCCCAGCTGGAGCTGTCCTCAGGAGGTTCATCCCTGCTCAGAGCTGAGCACAGACCATCACTGCCTGGGCTCCAAGGGCTGGGCCGGGAGGGCAGAGGCTCTGCAGCTGTGCTCAGGGCTGGGAGGAGGCTCAGGCTGCCCTGGGCAGCTCCCACCCTGCAGGTGAGCTGCCAGGCCTCCCCCCTCCTCCCTGCACCAGCAGTGCTGAGAGCAAGACGGGAAACCTGAGAGGCTGAGATGGGAAGAGCTGGGATATTCAGTCAGCTGAACCTGGCACCCAGCCCAGCCTTCAAAGCCCTGGTGGAAAAGTGCTCCAGCTCCTGAGCAGGCTGCCAAAATGATGGAGCTATCCAGGTGTTCCACTCCTGTTCCAGCTCAGGCATCCCTTCCTGCAGCTGGAAGGACAGGAAGCCTGGGCTGCTGCAGCTCTCTGCTGGTGCCCAGAGCCTGAGGAGGTGTCACACAGGGCAGCCCCATTCTCACTGATTTTACAGCAGGGTGCTGGCCACAGAAGCAGCTCTGCAGCCCAGTTTTTGTAACAGACTGCCCTGAGCAGCCAGGCCCTGAACCAGGTACACCAGCCTGTTTGACCCTTGCTAAGACAAGTGAAAAACTAAATATACAGCTTATTGTTTCCCTTTCCTCTTCTAGTTTTTATCATTAAAAAACAACCAAACAACCAAACAATGAAACAAAAACAAACAAAAAAACCCCAAAGAACCCAAAGAACAAAAGCAATGCCAGCTCCTGTAGTTTTTATAATGTGTGCAAACTCTTGCCATGAGGCTATAAGCAATATATGAGCAGCCTGCATCTCACCACTTCTCTTTTACTATTCCTTTCACTGGCCCAGTAGCAACAGAAATCCAACTGGATCAGTGGGAACAACTGTATGTTTCCCATTCCATTGCCATTTTTGATTCAGGATGCTTTTACTCTGGCTCAGTACGTTACCCACTGCATTTAAATCTATATTTAGTTTCTTGCAGGGAGAAGTTCAGTCACACAAATCCTGGCTGTAGTAGATGTTTTGACATGCATGCTGTAAACCAATGATTAGCAAGCTTTTTCTTAGTCCCCACAAGCCAAGATGAGTTATCCCACTGTGATTCTCTTGGTGAAACTGTTTGACATCATGGGATCCTGTGATGCCAAGTGGCCAAAAATTACAGGAACTGTAATTCATGGGCAAGGTGAGGACAGCTTTCAGGGAGATACCACAACATCCTGTCACTTTGGAAATTCTGCCTGCATAGCTGGGAAGCTACAACTTGCTTCACTTCTGGTTCTAATTCTGGCTCCCAGATGTGTGGTTCCAGCTGCAGAGGGCTAGCACGCCAATCTGCAGTGCCAGAGGGACCCAGGCAATGCTGGGCTGTGTGCTGCCAGCTGGGGCCTTGCACCTCAGAAACACTGAACACGTTCCACTTCAGTGAAGAGACTTTCCTTCCCAGTATAAATGAGAAAAAGAGTTTTATTCTAAAAGCACATATATAATGTTTACTTCTCTAATGTGTCAAATAGAAAATACAAAATGAGAAAAAACTCACAGTAGTTTTTCAATAAGCTGAAATAAAAACCAAACCCCCAACACGAGGGTCAATGGGTGCTTTATGTGACAGGTTATAGTTATCCCATGCATGAGTTTTGCAGGCAAATCAAAGCCAAATGGATTAAGGACAGCCAAGTCGCTAAAATAAGACCCATAATAATAAAAGCCAGCCCAAATGAATCACGGCCTGTATGGATAGATTGTGAATCACATTCCGTGACAGAAGACAGTCCCTGAAAGTTTTGTGGCTGTGTATCTAAATAAAAAATGATTTCACAGTGGAACTATTGGACATTGAAATGACAGCTATGATGCAAATATCTCTGGATACTCTGTGTTTAATTAATAAGTCTCAGAATATAATGTTCAAGCCTAGGGAATTCCCTCCTGGGCCAGTCCAGTGGTGTGTTTTAGGTAGCACAGAAAGGAGGTGCTTTGCAGGACAAGCCCTGAGCCTGGCCACTTTCTGAATCCCATTTCCCTGCTTTTCCCATGGCACCCAGAACTGCTCTGTTCCACTGTGAGGGTGGAGAGTCCATCCCTGAGGGTTCATCCTCCCTGAAGGCAGCAGGGAGTCAAATATGTGCAAAGAGCCCTGAGCAACAGAGCCTTGTACCTGCCCCAGTGGTGTTTCCAGCTGTGCTTTGCATGGGGATCCATTGCCTATAAACGGTGCCAGGACCTCCTGGAGAATCCTTGGCTAGGAATGTTTGGGTATTCTGTGGTTCTGGGTGCTGGGATCACCAAAGTTCCTCAGTGTCTCCGTGGTCACTTATCCAGAGCCAAGGAATCATTATTGCAGCACAAGTGCAGAATGCAGGGAGTTAAACCCAAAGCCCTTCCACCTCACCAGGGCTCATGTTCTGCTGGGGAAGCACCTGCTCCTCCTTTTCCTAGGGAGGTATAATTGGACTTTGTTTATGGCAAATAAAGGGTTTCATTGTAAAGACTGATAGGTCCTAATTGGGAAAAATCTGGCAGAGATTATTTGTCAGTTTTATGGAATAAAGCTGCTTGTCATGCTTTTACCTCCAGGAACTGGAGGAAGGCCAGGGGAGATTGTTCTCCTCTAACTTTTCATGAAGAGCTTCTTTTCATAGCTCACAAAAAAAAAAAATCCGAGAAGAAAAGAAAGAAAAAAACCAACAAAGAAACCCCCCAAAACAACACAATTTCAACACCCAGCATCAGGAAACAGGAGTGGCTGAAGAGCCAGGCTGTCCCTTGAAGTTATGCAGTTGTTCATGGGCTACAAAGCCATTAGACCTCCAGAAAAATGAAAATGATTCCATGTCAGGAATGCTCTTTGTTAAATACAATGTCTTTTTCTGATGTCCACTTTCAAACCAGGATGCAATAATTCCAAAGGGGATTGAAAAGACAAAAACAATCCAGTAGCTGGTAAATAAATTTTGGAAGCTAAATTCATCTCAAAGGAAGGATTTTAGAAATTACTTGACCACCCTGAGTAGATGTTGGCAAAGTCATGTGATAGTTGGGGCATTTCAGCTGTGCAGACAAAGACAGGTCAAGGTTTCATGCTAGAAGCAGAAGTAAAAAAAAATGTCTCTTTTAAATAAATAATATACAACTCTCCAGTAGTAATTAAACATTGTAGTTGTTTATCAGGGACAGCAGTGGCTTCACCAGGTTTTGAACAATCACAATGGAATTAGATCCATTTTGAGAACACGTGTGTTAGTTTAGACCTGAAAGAATTACAGCCTCTGTATTCAGGACAAATTCAAGGACCATAATATTCCCTTCCACATCTTTCAGCATTTGGCTCTATAAATCTGCTTCAGAGAAACTTCTGTTGGGCTGCAGGGCTGGGAGGGCTGGGAGTTTCAGGATGTCATTGTTCTGTCCCCTTCACTTTGCTTCAATGTGCTAAGAGCAGGTAACATTTTTGGGATTGTGTCACAGGGCTCTGCTTTCCCAGAAACATAACTGGGAGTTCAGCTGCCTTCTCTTGGCTGCCTGTCCACTGAGCTTTGGTGTTCATGTGGGCAGAAATGATCACTTGACATTCTTCCCTCCTTGGGAACTCCTGCCTATGGAATTGGGAATAACCAGAAACAGCTTCTTTTCCATTGCATTTCTGCTTCCAGGTGAAATGACTCCCTACAGTGGGTGATGTTCAGGGTATGTCCCAACATCAAATACCATCTGCATGGTATTGCCCAGCTTCCCACAGGCAGAAGGGACATATTTTTACACCTTCTGCGCAGCTGTATCTTGTTTTACCATCAGAGTGGAATGTGGAACCTGCTGCTTCCCAACTATTTTGGTGAAGGCTAGACTGAAATGCTAAGTGTCTCCTTTTTATGTGTTACAAAATGAAACTCTGGTTGTATCGTGGCTGATAGATATTTTCCTAAATATTCAGTAGTCTGTGTAACAGCTCTCCAAAGGAGTTTGGAGCCTGAGACTTGTGTAGTTTTAGGGTTTTCTTGCCCAGAGCAGCCTCTGGGCAGGCCCAGCACTGTGGCACCTGTGGCACAGTGATTCCCAGATTTGTGCAGCAAAGGCCTTGTGTCCATGCAAGGAATCAGAATGAGCTGTATTTGTGCTCAGCTGTGTTTATGAGCAGTGCCTGTATTCTCTCTGTAGGCTCACTGACCTCTGGTTTTGTGACATATCCAGCCTGTGATTTTTCATATTTTTCTGGTATCAGTATTTTTTTGTAACTTGTTAATTTCTCAGCCAAACTCAGTATTCAGCACAGACCCAAATCTTCAAGGATCAGTGGGAGAGGGGATGCTACCCAAACCTTGATCTTCTTGCTCCATGGAGTACACAGGCCCGCCCAAAGTTCTCCCATGAGCTTTAAAGAGGTTTCCAGGTGTAGATATTGTATGAAATGCCAGGAGACACCAAGCTGACACTGCCAGCTCTGTGTCATTGCCCTGGCAGAGCTGGGAGCTGGGCAGGCACTGCTGCCACTGCCTTGGCAGCTGGAGCCCCTGGCACCACCTTTGTGCCCTGTGCCACGCCACGGACACAGGGCAGAGACAGTTCTTGTCCCCAGGGCTTCGAAACCGGACAAAGAAGAGGGCACCAAAAAACCTCCCGGGCATTCCTCTGTGTCACGGGCACCAGGAGACTGCGGGTCCAGAGTTAACAAAGCCGGGAAAAGCAGGAATGGAGACGGGAGACAAGGAAAGGACAGGAGAGGGCAGTGGTGGCATTTTCCCCGGAGGAGCTGATCCTGCAATCGCGTTGTAGCCAAACGCTACAACCTGGCAAGTTAAAAACCCAATCAGCGATCACAGCCTTGATGAGAGGCTACTCTAAAGAATTAACCGTGATAAGAGCTATGGGCAGAGATGTTTGCTCAGTGTCTGCCTCCTGCTGTCCCAGCCAAGTCCATGTTCTGAACTTGCTTAGCAAACCATCTGTACCTGTGAAATTACAGGCGATTAATAACAGTGCTTGCTGGCAATATGGGCTGTCCTGGGAGCAGCAGGGCTGCTGCTGAAGCAAGGCCAGGGCAGTGGGGCAGGGGCTGCCCTGCTGGCTGTGGTCAGCTTGGCTGGGTGCCACAAACTGAGCTTGGCAGTTTGGAATAAACGTTCTAGGAGATGCCCCAATCAACCCAGCCTCTGTGGATCCTGTGCCCTATTCCCCGTAAATAATGAAACGTAGAAAGAAAAACCAACTGGGTTGTATTGGGAAATGTACCCTTGTAGCTTTGTGCACGAGGGGATGGAGAGGGAAGGGACCTGGTCCCACAGACAGACCTTTCCTGAGACACCCTGCATCCCCATCCTGGTGGGCTTTTCCAGCCAGGCTCTGGCTGCCAGGAGCTGAGGCTGTTTCCAGCAGTGAAGAATCACAGAAACAAACCCTGAGTGGCTTGGAGTGTCTGTGGGGTGCCAGGGAGGCTCAGAGGAGCAGGGCTGTGCTGGTGCTGGGCAAATACTGCATGACAGAAAGTCCCTGTCCCCAGAGGTTACAGTTCAAAGCAGGAAGAGCAAACAATGATAGAACAAACACATGTCAGCCTTCCAAACAAGGTGACACAATTTAGCTCCTAAAAATGGTAAAAGATTTTTGCTCTTGTCCATAAAATGCATAAGGACAAACAGCTGGCTCATCCCAGCAGAGGGAGACTGGAGAGGGGAAACTGAGGCAGTGAAGAACACCCCAGCCAATTTGTTGATGACTAAAATACTTAAAACAACAGGCTGCTTTTTAAACTTAGAGGGTGACTTGCTGAGTGGTTATTGGCTGTTCACTGCTGGTCTTGATAAGAGCTCCCACAGGACATTCAGTTCTTTCCAGCTTCTCCACATGGGTTTATCTGTGAACATCAGAGCAGAGCAAAGGGAAGGAGGCTGGGCAGGTTTGTTTCATCTCTGCTGTGACTAATCCTGTGTGCTGGGCTGGCTGCTCTGGCACAGTGATAGCACTGACCTGACTGGCCCCTGGCAGCATCTTCCTGCCTGAGCAGGGGCCTGCTCTAGGTGAGCCTCCCAACCCCAGCCATGCTGTCACTCCATGCTCTCCTCACAGGCTTCCACTGAGAATCATCACAGGACCACCAATGATTCCAAGAGCAAGATTCAGACAAAATTAATTTTACCAAGTTGGGAAATGCAGAGATCTGCATGAGCATCGCAGTGAACATTCCAAAGGCTTTGGCTGAGGAGCTGCTGAGGGCATGCAGGGCTGTACATCCCTTGGCAATCAATGGGCCAGGCCCACCCTGGCACATCTGCCTTGTCACAGACCCTTCCTACTCACTGTGACCTGACCTGGCCCTCTGGGAGCAAAGCTGTTGGACTAGAGCCTCCTGAGCTCTTTCCCAGCCTAAACTGGCCCATAATTCTACAGTTGAGATTTTTATTCTGTTTTCACAGGATAAAATACCACAGTTGTGGTTAATGTTAGTTATTTACCAGCAGTGCCATGTGTGTGCATCTTTATGCCCATAGAGATAATTTAACCTGAGTCAATGGTGTCACTTTCTTGGGATTCAAAGGTGCCCAAGAAGTTCTCAAAGCACACAAGGGAGCCTGATCACACTGTTGAGGATCAACTCCTTTCGTCCTACACTTACTCCCAGCATTTGCTTATTGTATATACACCTGGTAACAAACACTTGGGAGGGAGGGCATTGTATTCCACATGAGGAGTGGGGCTGGCTCTGCAGCACTACACAGCAGAAAGATGGAATCTGGATCTGTTTTTAGCTGAGCCAAAATGTGTGGAAGCAGAATGATGAGGAACAGGCAAGAAGTCAGTGACAGAGGCTGGGCAGGAGGGGATAGAAACACAACTGGCCAAGTGTTTGCATCCCAGCCCCTGGACTGCAACACAACCTCTCCCCTTCCCTTCAGCCTCAGAAATCAAAACATTCCTGTGAGTGACATGAAAGGGAAATGCTCGTCTGCTATGCAAAAGCAGCCAAAAAAGCCAAGGGAAACTTTCAGAAAGATGGGGCTACAAAGGACTGCCTGGGATGCTGACTCAGGGCTCTTCTCAGAATTACCAAGCCATACAATTGCCTTTGTTGCCTGAACAGTTTTATTCCTACACCAGAGTTTGGTCTCTGTTGCTCCCATGTTTGACTGCTCTAGAATCAGGTTGTGGAATTGCTTGGGAGCCTTCTAATTTTCATTCAGCCTTAGTTTGTTACTTATCAGTTCATGCCTATTTACTCTTACTCCAATAGCAGTATTTAGCTCAATCTGTTCTTCTCCTTCCTTTCCTATTTCCCTTGATTCATTAATAGCCACAAATAATATTCTTTTTCACACTTCATTTTGCTAGGTTTACTGACCTGCTTTTTTTATCATTCCCTTGCTCAAAGAAAATTCATCTTTACTATTTCTGAATACTTGAGGGACTGGAATTACACTTCCCTTTACACTGCTTGAGCTTGTGGTAAATAATACATCTATGTAATAATGTGGGAAGAAATAAAATGTTCTGCAGAATAAGGGCTGATCTTAGCAAACAGGCCCATGCCCAGGGATTTGCAGGCTGGGATGGAAAGCTGAGAGTCTCTCTGGCTGTGCTGCAGCTGTACCCTGAGCTAAGCTGAGGCATGGGGCCAGAATGGCTCTCTTTGTGCTCAGCTTCCACCAAAGCTGTCCTGTGATCCCTTGCTGGGGGCTGAGCCCATTTTGTGAGTGGGGATCTGACCACAGGCCAAGGAAGAGGTGGCTGCAGGATCAGCATTTCTAGATGTCATTATTTTATTATTTTTCCTGAAGATGAGCTTTTCCTGCCAGATGAGAAATATTCATTTTCATGCTAGCTGGGAAAAATTTGAACGGATGAACCATAAAAGCTCAGAACTTTTTCAGGAACTGAGAGGAGCCCAGGCTCTGCCCTGGTGCCCGTTGCAGTGGTGGAGGCAGCACAGCCATGCAGGGAGGTCAGGCAGGGGACAGGAGAGCCTTTGGGATGTCCACGAGCAAGGGAAGGGCTCCAGGCTCTGCTGCTCCTTGGCTGGAAGCACTGCCCCCTTTTCCTGTCAGGGCAGTTAATCCGAGTGTCCTCCGTGGCAGCAGCAGCCCCTTGTGCTGAGCAGGCTGGAAATGCAGCCCAGCCCTTGGTGGGGTACTCATGGTTTCAGGTTTTGGACAAGCCTATACTGTTGAGGAATGTTATCAGTGCATTTTAACTTGCTCTGGTTTTGGATGTATTTGTCTCTTCACTACCAATTTTCAAAAGCGCTCACATTTCTGCTGTCACCTCAGTCCAGGAGGTTTGCTCTGATGTGTCTGTGTTAAGTTTTTCATTGTCTGTCAGTACCTGGAGAGAAGAGCAGGGAGACCTGTCCATGCAGCTTAAATACAATTTGATTAGTAGAGATTAATAAATGAGATATTTGATTATTTTGGTCTGGCCTGAGTTCAGGCTCTTGTTCCCTCCCAGCTGTGGGAGGGCTAGCTCAGCCAAAAAAAATCCATGCCTAGATTTTTACTTTCGGGAAGTTCAGGCATTTGAGATCCAAAATTAGGTTTTCAGTTTGTGCCAGGAAGGAATCAGCCACCAGATTAAGAATTTGGATGCTCTGCCTCACAAAAATTTCTGGGAGTTGTATGTCAGATGCAGGATTTCAGATCTATTCCCAGAGTTAGTTCAGCACTAAAGCTATGCCTCATCTTCTCATTGCAGAGGTAGGATGGAAAAAATGAAAAATTAGCTTGAAGGAACAGGGTGGGGGAAAGGAAGAAAAAAAGAAGCAGGAAAGGAAAAGTGCTAAAGGTGGTAAGTCACATGGGGGATTGGGGAATGAAGCTCAAGGGCACGGGGATGCAGCTGAAGGATCAGATAATAAACGTTGCTTTGTATAAAAGGTTCTCCTTTCCATGTTCCATGGCTGTCCCAGACACTCAGGGTCAAGGGGTTATTTTGAAGTTGGCCATTGATTCATACAAGATGCCTGGTTATGAAATATGGGAATCTTTCACCAGAGGGAAAAACTTCCCCGTGAGCGACTGCCTGGAAACCCGCAGCAGGGAAGGGTTAATGGTGGCTCAGTTTACAGCTGGGAATTGCTGGTATCCAGGAAACAACACAGAATGCACAAACCATGAGACCAGCTGGAGCCTGCTGGAATCCCATTCATTTGGCAGAGCTGTCTGTGGTCTCCAATTCTGACATCACTGCATTTGCGTCACACAGGAATGCCTTAACCACTTCTGCCTTTCTATTTTTTCCTGCCCCCCTCTTATTTCTGTGTCTGTCTCAGATTTGCAGAGCCATGAGAAGAGGCAGATCACAAACCCCCCAGTCTCCTGCCCTGGATGTAGCTGCACCTGAGCTGTGAGATGCAGATTTTGGGGTGTGGGAGCGTGGGGTGGCTGGGAATCCTTCCTGCCCCCAGTCCTGTGCATCACCGGCTGTAAGAGAGCCCAGAGGGGAAACACTCCTGGCTGCAGGAGCCTGTCCAAGGGCTGGACACACAATGGCACTGCTACTTTCTGAGTTCAGTGGGGCAAACATGACCAGCAGTGGCTGGAAATGCACACACAGCCTTGTGTGTCACCTGCTGAAGCTGCTGCTCACAGCAGGAGCCCCGCAGCCCCCCTCAGCTGCTAAGGAGCCCCTCTGCCCAGGGGAAGCTGTGCCCCATCCCCACTTTGCTCTGGAAACGCCTGACAAAGGTGTCAAGTGTGCTCTGCATGGAAGACCCTTCGTTGGAGAAAAGACTGTGACCTCAAAGGGCTGTGTTAAGGGAAATATATTGTGTTTAAGTATTTCAGGACTGCTTCTGAAGCCTGTTTGTGTCTGGTATTTATCCTCAGCAGCTGATTTGCGACTTCACTGCTCTGCAAGCAACCACAGATTGTCCTGTGATTCTTCTTCTCATGATTAACATTCTAAGCCTCAATGTTCAGCCTTATTTTAAAATACAGAATAGAGCAATCATCACAAAGGAATCGCTGTGGTAATCCTGAGAAAATGCATATGTGTGACTGGGTCACCAGGGAAATGGAAGAAAATCAAAAAAGTGCTCTTGGAAAATTTGGAAAGAGATAGACTATTAAAAGACTGATCTAGATCTTTGTTCTAGGAAATATTTTCTAGAAAATTAACCCAGAATTCCTATGTGGAAGTTTTTCACTATTTAATCTCCCTTTCCCGGTGTGCTCTAATTTAAAGATTTGCCTTCTTTTCCTCCACATGTTTACACAGATATTTGTCCTGCTATAAGTAGATGTGCACTCACACCCTCAGCCAGGTTTTCAGACCCCAGAGGAATGTCGCTATTCAAAGATTTCTGGTTGGGTGCATGCAGTGTCAAACCTGTCATTCAGACTCAGGCCTGCATGGGCTGTGCTGTGGGCAGGGTCTGCAGGAGGGAATTTGGGATTTCCCGTGTCTCCAGTGGAGAATGCCCATCCCATTCCTCCCCAGGTGTGAGGGGCAGGGGCTCAGGCAGCGTGAGATGCTGCTCAGGTGGCAGCCAGTCCTGGCCTGGTCCCTCTGTGCATGAGGGAGAGGAGAAAGGCAGCCTTCCTCCTCCTCCTCCTCCTCCTCCAGCTGTGCATCCCAGTGCTGCAGCACACATTGGGAGGTGTTGGAACAATCCAGGCTGGTCTGTGTTTTGCTTCCAGAGGGTTGTTACTGATCCTAGTGAGAGATTGAAAGGGTGGAAAGCAGAGCAGGATGGAACATGCAGCCCCAGCCCTGCCAGGCTGAGGAACACAGCCAGTGTGAGTCCATGGCACACAGGTTTCACAGCCAGCCCCCAGAGCTCTTACGAAAGTGGCACTGGAAGTCCCGGGCACAAGGATTCTGCTGGATTCCTTGGAATTCTATAAACTGCATTGATAAACTCCAATTCCTGAAGTAGGGTCCTAACACAGAAAGATTTTCAGGAATTCTGAGCTTTAGCAATTGCCAGTAGCTTTCCTGGGACCTGCTGAATGTTTATTGCAGTGACCTCTTTAGGCACAGAGCACCTGCAACTTCACCTCCCACTCTCAAAATCAGCAGTGCAGTGATGTGCATTTGTGGGCGCCCCTTCCTTCGTGTGAAGGGTTTGCTCACTGGCCCGAGGGACTGGGCTCACAAGTTCTGAGTTTAGCTTGCTATGAGGTTTCAGCTTTTCAGAACGTTTGATGATCTGGACTGGGTGACACCAGGTCGGGTGCTGTGGGATTTGAAGCAGCGCACCGGCTCCTCTTTCCATTTCTGGTGCACTTCTGTCACTGGCAGGAGTAAGGCTTTTCCTGCCAGGCAGGACAAAGCAGCAGAGGTAAACAACCCCTCCAGGAGAGTGCGGCGCTTTGGGCTCGTGTCTGTCACACACACCCGATCCTTCAGCGGGGCTTCCAGGCAACACAAATAAACACGGCAGCTGGCAGTGCCCTGCTGGGCTGGCACCCACACCCGCAGATGTTGCTGTCTCACAATATCACAGGATGGATCTCGTCCCTCTCCAGCTGCACGTGGAGCCGGGCTGGAGCTACCAGCAGGTGACTGGTGCGTTCTGCTGAGCTCAGTTCCACTGCTCTGCCCGCGCCTCCAGCTCAGGCAACCAGAGCGAGCACCTGGCATCGTTTAACTTGACTCAAAATATGGTTTTCCTCATTAGAAGCGAGGAGGAATGTGGCTGTGAGCCTCCTGGGAGTGCTGTGAGGAACGGCACAGGCTCTGGGGAGCGTCATTAGCGTCAACCAGGCAGTGATCAAACCCACCCCGCCCCTGCCCTGGTGTCAATGTGTCACTGGCTGCTCGGCATTGCTGCTCAGCCCCACTCCAGCCCTTGATGTTGATTTTTTTCCATGCATGATCTTTCCTTGTTTACCACCCTTTTTCATAACCAAGTCACCCATCTTGGGTTGTTCAAGCTGGGGTTGGTCATCCCAGCACTGGGAGTCACTGGGAGACTCTGTGCTTGCCAGTCTCATCCTCCTTACCTCCCCATTTCAGTTTTACAGATCATCTCTTCATGATAAGCAGCATGTCAGTCTCAAAGCTGTACTTTGAAAGGTAGCTTGAGTTTTAATCAGGTCTCTGACAGGTGCTGTCCAGCCTGGTTTTGTGCACAGCCCCTGAGTGGGAGACCTGGCAGCCAAGGAGCTGTCTCTGCCTATCCTTAGGTGTAATGATGACAAACCCTGTTCAGTTTGTAGTACAGCAGAGGAAGTTTTGTACCAATCTGGATGTAGTAATGACATCTTTAGATGAGCTCAGTACCCACTGAAGTCAATGACAGGAGCATTGTGTTGATCTCTGTTTATTTGAATCCAGTGTAACTTAAAGCTGAAGTTTGGTTCTGCACCTACTTCTTGTAACAGCAATGTATGAACTGATGTAGCAAACCAATCAGGAGAGCTAAGCATTCAAAATGAGGTGCAGAAGAAGACACACATATGAAATGAGCCTGATCTTGGATCAGGTCTAGGTCTGATGCCATTAAAAAATTGAACATGTTGTGTCACCTTCTTCATTCTCCATGACCAGTACTCATATTGCATCTTTCCCTTTTCTTGTCATCGCTGTCTATATTTTATTTCTGATTAGAAGAGGAACTAAAGGTCTAAAAGGCCATCAGTAGATAAAAACCAGCACACTGAAGTAACGTGTCTGAAGTCATGTGCCAGGTCAATGGTTGCTTTTAAATCAGGTAAATAAATGTTGCATTACAACATCAAAATGATGGAAAATATTGTCTGGCAGCAGCCTGGGCTGCACTGTGAGCTGGGTGCAGGAGCTGCTGGTGGTTCTTTTGTGCCTGGAGTTCACAAAGTCAGTCCTGAGGGGATATTTTGCAGTCAGCTGAGGGCTGAGGGCTCTGGCCCACCACAGTTTCCTGTGTCCCTCCCGAGAAGAATCAATGTCTGTCACATCTGTAAAGTCACACTACATTTTGATTATTCTCTGCATTCTTCTTTAATTATGTCCCCTATTTGCTTCTTAAGAGACTCTTAAAATTTTCAAATATAATAAGAAATAATAATAACCAATTAAAAAGCTGTGGGTATTAAGTGGGAAATAACAGACTGAAACAAAAGTCAAGGATTACCCTGGGAAATGACGTTTATGGGTCCTGGACCACTCGGTTCTGTGAGGCAATCTGAGGTTTTGGCTGGGCTTAAAAATGCAGCAGCACAGCTTTGCAAGGAGAAGCTTTGACAGCAATCACCCAAGTGGATTTTCTGCAAGGCTGGGTGTGGAGGTGAGGAGCTCTCACCTCCCCAGCAGCACTGCTGGCCCTGTCCCTCTGCTCTGTCACACTGCACCATCTGTGCCAGGGCTGCAGCTTTCCCTGGGGGACCCAGGATGGTCCTGGCAGCAGCCATGGTGTGGACATGGTTATACAAGCAAAAAAAAGAAAAGCAAAATTTCCCCTGTATACTGCATTTCCCTTGTAAAGTTAATACAAACCAGATGGGTGAAAACTTTTTGTTGTTGTTGTAACTCCACCGGGACAACCAAATATTATTGATGCAGCGTTGGTGAGCACTGAGGGAAGGGTGAAGGGGTTTTGTCTGAAAAGCTTGGTCAGGCACAGCCCAGCTCTGCTGGGCAGCCCAGAGGCTTTGGTCTCAGGGAGCTGTGCAGATGTGCTTGTGAGCAAGGTGTCACAGCAGAGAGCAGCCCAGCCCCAGCTGCCCTGCACAGGATGTTTGTGTACAGAGGACAGCGCTGGGAATGCTATAGGAATGTATAAAATCACTTCAGATGACACTTGCTTTGAAAAGAGAGCCAACAGGGAGGAACTTGCAGGGTCCAAATGTTGCATTGTTTGGTCTTTCTCCCCTTTTATGGTTGAATAATGGTGTTTTAAGACATCTTATCCAAACATCATAAGTTTTATCATCCAAAGTGGCTGAAAAAGGTTATACCTTTTCTACTAAAACACCCTGCCCTGAAAACTAGCATGTGAAAGCATGACCTACTAAAAGGAAGTCTGATTAACTTAATCTTCATTATAGTTTCAACACCTTAGGTCTCAGTAATGAAGACACTTTTAATTTTAACTGGATTTTAGGCTTTAACGTGACTGAACTGGACCTTAGGCTTTTGTGTGGCATCTCTTGAAGTCTGCACTCCATGGATCATGAGTTACATTCTGATAACACCATTAGACAAAACAAAGGCAAGAGGGAAGAAAAGCTCTTAGTCAGCTATGCAAACATGAACACTTCTGTGGAAGTGTGGGACCAAGGACTTATCCTCATAAATCCCTGTGACCATCACATGTTAGGTGAGTTCAGGACCCTGAGCAGACCACCAGGCTCAGTTGGTGTCATTGCTTTAGCTTGGAATACTCACCTAGGAAAGGATGGTACAACCTCAACAGGGATTTCTAGACCTGATCTTCTTTGTGCAGCCTTTCTCATGTGAGCCAGGCTTTCAGGATCAGGACCAAGGCCCTCATCCAAAGGCTGCTCAAGTCAATGGAAAAACTCTCATTGTCTTTAGTGAGCTTTGGATCAGGCCCCGAAAGTTGAGTCATACTTTGAATGGAACATTGTTTGAAGCAAAACAGACTCAAGGCTTCATTCACGTAGAGGTTTTAACTGTTCAGTGAAATTTCCCAAGCACTTCCTGTGCCCTCCTGCCTGTTTCCTGCTGTCACTTCTCCCAGGGGACACATGCCCAGGAGAGCATCATGAGCCCAGTGCCTGACTCAGTGTCTTCAGCCTGTTCTCTGCCTTTTCTCTGTGAAATCCTGGCCGTGTGACCCAAGTGCAGATGTCCCATTTCTCCCAAAGAACATGGGGGAAATCATCTTTAGTTCATTCAATTTCAGCCTTAACATTACCATTGTTATTGACCAGTGAGTATTTGTTTGATCAAATTTTATTTTTGATTCCCACATATGTTCCTGTGACTCCAGGTATTCTTAGGGAGACTGATTTGACCAGAACTCTGATCAGCAGAGGCGGCAGACCAGCTCTTCTCTTCACTAGGGTTTCAGCACACAGAACTAGGGGTTATGTCTCATACTTGTTGATTTGGTGCTTGTTTCACATCAGCTGGGCAAGGACACTGGGTGGAATGATGTGTTTGTGCTTCTTTTTACATGTGACATTTAAGAGGCAAAATAAAGTGTGAAGATTTTCTCCAGATGTGTTAATAACAGAGATCTAGAAATATGAGGGATGTTTTGTTGACCATAGGTACAGGTACATCATATTTACTAATCCACTGTAATCACTATACAAGTGATATATATCCACTGGAACTGTCATCACCCCAGAATAATTAACAGCCAAGAAGGTTGGACAATGAGCAGGGATGTGAGAGATTTCTGGAGTCAAACACAGGAGAAGAACTCATGCCCCAAGTCTTAACGTGAGGGTATTTCTCACCAGAGCAGTGGCTGCTTTAGGGCTCTCCTGTTGTGATCTTCAATTTTTATTAGAAATTCAGCAGATCACTGACCTAAATAAAGAGATCATTTTGAGCCCCAAGTGGTCAGAGTACTTCTGTGGGAGACCAAGTACAATGCCTGTTCAATATTTGTACAAAACAGGACAGTTCCAATGCCACATTCCCATTACACATTTCAGGTCCAGCGTAGTGTAATTTTCCTTTAAGAAAACCTACAGAGAAGCCCTTCACCAGAAGATTCCCAAGGAGCTTTTCCTCTTGAGCCACCTCTGTGCCAGAGCAGCTGACGTACACTGAGATTTTGCCCTCGGTAATTTTAAGTCCATGGGTTTTTCCTAAGGGTGATTCATTTTACAAAAACACACAACAAATAAACAAACACATACTGGAGTTAAGAAGCAGCATGTGCTATGGATTAGGGAAAAGAGCACCCCTCGAAAGCCCAGCTGTCATGTTCAGTATAAAGATAATGTTGGCTTTTTCCATTCCATTGTCTTCCTCTCTGTCTGCTCTTTGCTCACTGTGTCTCCCTTCATTTAGTCCTCTCTCTGTGTCATTTGTTTGTCTCCCTTGCTTCAAGGCTTTGTCTAGACCAGGGTGTGGGATGTCTTGGCCAACACCAGCTAACAGGAGAGCAGATAAGAGAGTGAGCCTTGGATTTGCTTTAAATGAACTGACTTAGATACACTAAAATATTAAACTAAACATTATCTCCTTTTCTAGAGGAGCTGTTTTTTCCTCTGAAATGAATGTGGGTCCTTTCTAGAGCAGGCTCAATACCAGTCCCATCACCATCCCTTCTGAATGCCTGCCAGCCCAGCACAAAGCAGCACTGATCAGCCTGGCATGTCCAGCTCATTCTTGATCTCTCCCCAGAGGGAGAACTGGGTTTGCAAGCAAATGTTTTCCTTTCTGCAGCCTCATTTTTTTGGAAAATGACATTACTGCACTGTGCTCGACTTGAGAAGGTGGGTCAGCACTTCTGATGCTTGGAGTAGGACCTCAGGAGCTTGAGAGTCTGTTCCAGGGATGCAGGGACCTTAACAGATTAAGCATTTCCTTAAAAAATGAACTTTAACTGAAGTGAGCAGGCCGGGCTCCAGTGTTTGCCAATCTGCATTGTAAATGTTGTGGAGGGAGACAGGGAGAAGTGAGCAGAAGCAAGTTAGGACACAAATAGGAAGGAAAAAAATGAAATAATGTATTAGTTCCCATCTAAACTGAGATTTCAATTTTCTCTCTTCCATCTATCTCCCCTACAACCTCCTACAGCAAGTTTGAGCTTCTCCAGTGAAATTACAGTGATTGTCAGCTCAAGGAACTTGATCAAAATTAAACCCATTTCCCCAATAAGTACACACAGGTTTTTACTTTTATTTGTAGGAAATGCAGATGTGTAACTAAATCCAAATTTGGCAGAGATAAGACTTTTGAATCAATTCACAATGAGTTCCATTCATTCTGTTGTAGCTGAAGCACAGCATCTCACCCCAGATTGTGATCAGCTTCTCCATATGGCAATATCCCTGCCCCTTTTATTCTTGTAAGGATATAACTGGTGAGGCAGAATGGACCTGGAATGTATCTTGCTGCAGCAGACACAACAGCTCTGCTCTTTGGAAAGTGACACTCAGAATTTCTTAGCTACAGGCCAGTTGTCATAGGAAGAGATGATTAATTAGCCACGAGCTGGGGCAGGACAGGGGGCTGAGGCTGGGAACAGGCAGGGAAATGGCTAAACAGAGTCAAGGAACAGTAAAGCAGGCCAAGAGCTGGAGGAGAACTGCTGGAGAGATCTCTGCTTTGAAGGCCAAAGATTTCCAGGCAGAAGCCAGAAGGGCTTTATAAACGTAAATGGGTGGGTGGACAGAACAGATCAGCCATGTATTCAGAGGTCTTGGATTCACTGACCCTCTTTAGCACCAGATGCTGCCTTTAATGCACAGCTGGCTGCTGGAGGAGTATTTCTGTGTAAACAGCCTGGGAGGTGGATCTAAGACGCAGGCTGGAGCCCTGTGCCCAGTACTGTACTCGTCCTGGCTGCAGGCTGGGATCTCTCTGATGGTGTCCCACACGTTGTACTGTACTGGATGAATCACTTCCTGCCCCTGCCCTTTCTGCTGTGCTGCATCACGGCCCTGCTGCTCTGGGACTGGATCCTCAGCCCTGGCTGGGCTGTTTGTGTGCTCGGAGCCCAGCCTGGCGCCTGCTGCACGGAGAGGAGAGGAGGGGAGGCTGCTGTGCCTCTAAACTGCTGTGTCATCCTTGGTTATTAATGACCGAGAACCACATGACACAAACTTCTGGGAAGCTCCAGCAGATTCCAGGAAGGGGTCAAGGAGTTCAATAAACAGTTTTATTAGAACTTGAATTGCAACCAAAAGGCTACACATTGACTTTTTTTACAAAAAAAATTGTGAGTGTTACTTGACTTTAGAAATCCTGTGAATGGCAGCAGAAGCACACAGGGTTATCTTTTCTTCCTGCTGATTTTTATGTCACTGCTAGTTCACATTTGTCCTCACTACGGAAACCTAAGTGCACCCTCCATTTACATTTTCCAGTCGCCTTTCCAGCTTGTTGGTAAACTGTAGGTTTATCTGAATTTCTAGGGTCACATCATGCCTCAGTGGTACTGGTGGGAACTGGGAGGTGAGCAGAGAGGTCCTGGACTGCACCCATGGCTCAGGTGACTGTAGCACCTGTGTGGGCAGGTCCCATGCAGGTGAAGGAGAGAGAAGCTCCAGGTGGGTGCATCACCTCGGTGGGGTGCAGGTCACTGCTCAGGATGGCAGATTCCACATGAGCACCCATTGCTGAGGGGCCTTGGGAAGGGAACGTGCACCCACCCGAGGAGTGGCTGGGCTCAGCAGGCAGGTGGGCACCTCTCAGTGTCCCCAGCTGAGTGGCACCAAGTGGCTCTGTCTCCTGGCAGCAACCCTGCCAGCTGAGGAACTTGGTGCTCTGTCAAAAAATACTTTTTCAGTGAATTACCTTTGCTAAAGTAATTGCTTTTACATTATCTCTATCACACACTCGTTAAGACCAAGCTGCAGCTCTGTGTCCCTGAACATGCTTTCAATTAATGCTCCTGGCTGCACTTCTCTGTGTGCTTCTGCTGCCATCAGGCCCTGGGAGCTGTCTAGCACGGGGTATGGTATGAGCAGCTCCATTTGTTCATTCATCAGCTTGTCTCTGTCAGAAGAAAGGGGAAAAGGAATTCATCTCCCTTTCAAAGTGATCATAAAGCATCCATTATAGTAAATATTAATGGGCATCAATGAGCATTGCTATTTCACTATTACTAATGAGTACTGAGGCACAGAAATTAAGGGTCCAAGCCAACTTACTCTGAGGTAAAATTAAGGTGTTTTTTGGCCTTACTAGAAAGTGACCAAGTTCCTACTCGAAATAAATAGAAGAGCTACAACCAGAGGCTGTGTGTACCTCATGCTCTACAGGACAAAATCCTTAGTGCTGGCTTTTGTTGGCTGTTTGCTGCCAACCACGGCTCTGTGGGAGGATGTTTAGCAGTTCTCACACTGAGCAGACAGCCCAGCATTGCCCCCCAGACAGAACTGAATGCACCAAAGCTCTGCACTGGGTCATTCCCTGGGTGCTGTAGCCACCCTTGGGGTGAAACACAGCAAGTGCTCAGCACAACATACAGACCCACTCAGCAGTCTTTAATGGAGGAAGTGAAAAACACTACATCTGTTTGAAATAAGTGGGGAATTTTAGGGAGGTAAAATGGAATTACCCAAGCTGGGATCTGACTTCAGTTAACTGGCGTTAACTCTTGCAAAAGCAACCTCAAATTGTTCAATGATCACCCTGGTCAGAAGTGCAGTCTGACCTCTTGTCCTGGGGCTGGCATTCCAAACATCCTGGTGCCTCCTTCCGTGGGGAGGTGGGCTGGCTCACGCTGACTCAGAGAAAACCCTGTGCTAATCTCTGAAGCTGCTTCCACCGCACTTGGGGTTTCTCAAAGCCTTCACCCAAATTGTGCCGTCCCTCGCCACGGCTGTTCCACGGTTCCTCATCAGAAAAGCTTCCTGTGCATGGCCTATCCAGTCTGTTGGAGCTGCTGGACAATGGCCAGTCTCTGCAGCAGTCCTGTGCCATCCCTGTTGATCATTCCTGGTCTGATGCATGTTATCTGCAGGGGCTGCTGCGGTTCTGGGTACCACAGAAACTTCACTTCATGTAGAAGTTGCACCCAGATATGCAAAAGATGCTTTTTCATGCCAGACAATTTGCATCTTAGGGAAGGCCTAAAGCTGTGACTGGAAGGTGTAACTGTGGCATATCCAGGGAGCTCTGAACTCCTCTGAGGAGGCGGAGGTGACAGGGGCACACGGACAGAGCCTTCAGCCTCCTGAGGCTGACAGTCCCTGGCGCTCTGCTTACTCGTAAGGGCAGAGCTGCAGATCACCCCAAACAAAAGCACTTGGCTTTGCCCCAAAATATGAACCATCTCCAGTCAACCTGGTGCACATTCACAGCCAGTCTCACAGGTTCTGAGCATCTTCAGCTCACAGGAAACACAGCACCAAAGGCACTGAGTCCTGCTGTCCTGTGCCTCCATGCCCTGTGGTGTCTGTCCTGACGGGGGTGAGCTCCTGTGGGTTTTCCCATGGTTGGACATTTACTGCTCTCTCTCATCTGCTTTCTGTGCTACTGAGTACAAGGCCGCTCTTCCTGAAGCTTTTCCCTTCACAGACGCATTCATAACATTTATTTTCTATCTGACAACTACAGTGAAGCACCAAATGTTAACATAATTTGACCTGTGTCTTTATATCAGATCCGGTGGAAAGCTGCCAGTTACTTTGAAATTATACTGATGGATAGAGACACGTGTATGTAACATATGCAAACATAGCACAGCCACATAAATCCCATTTCCTTGGGCAATCAGGTCAAAGATAAGAAATCTGCCAAGAAAGAGTCACCACAGGATGCTCTGCCAAAGACGAGGTTGGCATGAAAATGGAGGAGATGTCAAAGGAAAATTTAACATTTCACCAGACAACTATTTCTCCCAAAGTTTCAATCAAAACGTTCTGGCAGGATTTATTTGTTACAAAATAAATAATATAAAACAATACTTGATTTTCTATCACTAAAATTTCCATGGAAAGTTTTGATCAGGCTGTTAGAAAGCCCAAGAAAGTTTCCAAGCAACAACAAAACCAGAAAAACTGACCTCCTTTAGCTGGGAGACTAAGGATCAGCAGAAACAGGACATGGGGGAAAAACATACATGGACTGAGGAGAAAGTTCTTAGGAAGTGAGGACCATTCAGTAAACGGCTTTGCATTTGGGTGACAGTGAAAAAAATTACCCTCAGAAGTTGTCCAAGCAACAGTGTCCTGTTTATATCTTGTGGTCTTATGAGTAACTGACTGGAAAAAAACAAGAATGAAAAGATAACAATTACAATAAAATTAAATTAAATAAGCCAGTGACTCATTACAGAGCAGTAAAAACAAAAACAAAATCATTTAGGTCCCAACAACAACAAGAGCATTAAAAGGAAACACAAAAATGGCTGGACTGCTTTCCTAATATATACAATCAACCACATGGAGATGGGAGAGGAGCAGAACCCATCACAGTTATTCAGTGGAAGGCAGAGAATACAGAAAAATATGGACTGTGATGCTGTTGGACTTCAGCAATGTTAATTTGAGTGGGACAAAGCTTTTTCTGAAGGCATCCTGGCCTTCACACAAATCTCACGTGGAATGAGTTCTGCATGGCTGCAGTGCTTTGATTTAGCAAAAACCCTCAAAGAATTATTCTGAAGGAAAAAAATGTATTATACATAAGGTACCTTGACTTTTCAATGCTATTCAATTACCAATGCCAATGAGAAGTGTAAAACTCAGGGCAGAATATCAAAATTCCCAAAGTGTGGAGTCATTTGTACTGGCTCACCTCTGAGCAAATTTTATTTCTCTGCCTCTTTTCACATATTCCAGTGTTCTCATCGATCTCTAAAGTATTCCTTCTTCAGTGTCTCAATGTGGTGGAGAGAGGGTCACAGGGATTTTGGACTGGTTTGCATTTATTTGTGATAGAGTTTACAGACCTTTACCTCCCAGCAGTAGGAAGGCTGACCAGCTGGTTCTGAAGCTTTAGAAATTCTGTGTAAATACGTCTTGTTTAGTTCTGCTTTAGCTTTGCATCCAAAGAACAAAAGGCACTTTATGAACACAAACAAAGAGTGCTCATTCCACTAATAAGGTAGAGTAGTATCTCAGAGGAAAACAAGACACAAAGCAGCAAAGTGATTTCCCCACATTTGCTCTGGAAGCCACTAGGAGAGCAATAAATAGAATCTAAATCTCCTGACTGCTTGTCCTGTGCTTCAGCCACGAGACCAGGCTTCATCTGACAGGCGCTGATCGCTGGGGTGTGCACCGTGGTGCTGCACAGATGGTAAATCCTGAGCAGAGCAAACAGGGAGCAGCTGCTCCTGCCTCTGACGGCTCCGCTCACCCTCACCTCCCTGCCTGCCCTGCCCTCGCTTTGCTGAGCTCTTTACAGCCTGCTTCCCTGGAAGCCAGCACAGCTTTTCTCAGCGAGTCCTTCAGTTCTTGAAAAGACGTGACTCAAGCCGTTAACCCTTTGGCTGCCGTGGCTGCCCCGTGGGTGCCGCCCAGGAATGTTCTCCTGGCTGTTCCTGGCCCTGGGAGCTGCAGCCACGAGGTGACACTGAGCTGCTCTGATTTCAGGCTGCCCTGCCTTCTCCAGGCTCTACATTTCAAGGCTTGTAGGGCTGAACAAACGCGTCCTTCACGAGCTGCTCAGCTCTTTCACCATGGAAGATGCTGCCTAACTGAGACCACATTAGGCAAGGCCGCTCAGATTTTGATTTGTACACATGGGCTTTTCCCTAGGGAAGGAGCTGTCTCTTTAGTCAAGAAAGCTTAGCAGGAAACATTTCTTGCCCCCAGCTTCTCCAGTCCTGGCTCACCAAAAGATTGACACTGACCCCTCTCCTTTTTCGTTTGTGTTCATGTTACAAACGTTTCCTGCTGACATCGAGTTCCAGTTTGCTACATGCATGCTCTGGTTTTGATAAAAGTGTGCTGAATTCGTTCTTCTGCCCTAAAATAGTAACCTACCAACTGGGCTTTATTCTTTGAAATGTCACTGCCAGTGGCACAACAGATGCTTGCAATGAGCTGACAACCCAGATTTCCCACTGAGGAATCATTCATGGATGCTGCTGTTGTAGCAGAACCTGACAGTTCTCCAACTCATAACTCACCTCTAACCACCACTTTGCTTTTCTTTAACTGCTGAAGGTTGTGTCCCAGGTGATTATAAAAATTTAGTTTTATTTAATCCTCAAAATGTATTTGGTTTGCTACCAGATAAATGTAGCAGAATCCGTCCTTGTGGGGAGATTACAAAATAAAGGGTGATAAGAGAGGGGGAAAAAAGTGAGGAGCTTAGAGCTATCAACAATGCAGAATTTTTCTTAGAGGTTATTGAAAATTCATTGGAAACCACCAGACTATAAAATCAGAGGCTGAGTTCTCATCATCTTTGCTGACACATATTCAGTTCAGCATCAACTAGGAGGGATGGACTGAGTTCACTTTTTCCCACCTCTTCCGAAAATCTAGCAAATATCCAGAAAAAGCATCAGACTGAACTGGCAGGTGCCAGGCTGCACAGCTGGGAAGCAAAAGGAGGTGTTCTGGCAGGAGAGCTCCCCTTTGATTCCTGGGGCTCTGGGAAAACCAGGCTGTACCACAACGTGCCCCCACCGCTGGACCAGAGCTGCAGCAAGAGAGGTGCAAAGGTTCACCTTGACAGGACAGGATGGCTGAAGAGAGAGGCACAAAGGGGGCAGGATCTCCTCAGGCACAGGGGCCATAACAGCAGCAGCTTAAAGTTATCACAGAATGTTTATTATTCACCAGCATCACACACACTGCAAAGCTTTTTGATGTCTGCTCAGCTCAGACCTGGAAAAGCTGCTGAGCCTCAAGCTGCAAGGTTAACCCAGCTCCATTCCCAGCTTGGCCAAAGCCTGTGCTTAACCCTGACATGTTTGAAACTGAAGCTATAAAGTGTCATAAACAGAGACCACTTGGTTTTAAATGCAGTATGGAGAGTCATTTTACAACAGTCCAGCAGGATGTTCCAGTATCTCTGTCCATAGAATCCTGGCCCTGCTAAATGAACTGCTGAGAAAATGAGTCTGACTACCAGACAATAAGATGTGTTATATCTTGCAGATATCAAACCTGTTGTTTTAGTGCCTCCCTGAAATTTGTACCAGGTTTACACTGCAGCAATGTCATCAGGCACTAAGACTGGTGGGCAGTTGAGGTTCATTAAGCAAATTAAGCCACACTTGAGAAGTGTTTTGTGACAGTGAATCAGTCTGGGCCTTTACCAACACACAAATGTATGGAAAAAGTGTTTATAATTGGCATTTGTATTCCAGCAGATGTTTTAGCAGAGAGCTGCACCCAGAGCCAGTGCCAGCGCTGCCATGGGGTTCAGAGTGCCAGGGTGTCCCAGGGGTGCCCACTGAGCTGGGGTTTGTTTCTCTGCAGCCCACGGGGAGCTGGAGTCATTTGCAACAGAGCTAATTCTTGTTTTGTGCAAGGCACAGCCGTGAGGGGAGAGAGAGGGAGGCAGGGAGCAGCAGGCACACATCAAGCACTCTTTAGGCAGCGAGCTCTGCCAAGGGGAGATAAGGAGAAATGAATTAGCTACTCTGGAACCAGCTCCGCTGCTTCTTCTCAAATAACTTCGGCTCGGTGCCTGGTGAAAGCACATCCTTGCTTTGGATGTCTTGTTTCCGCTCCATGTCAATTTTCTAGTGCTAAACTAATTTGCTGAGGCTCTGCTAATGTCCCTGCCAGTGGAGCTTCCATCGCCCTTATCTTTATTTACTCAGAAACATCATGACAGTATATTTTAGCCCTCTTTGCCTTTCAAATTATTTTCAGCAACATTCCCCATCTATCCCAAAAGCTGCTTCCTGCACAGGGAATCATCTTAGCAAGAGGAAAACGCAAATGCAGCAGTCAGGTCCTGGACACGTGTTGCACAATGCTGGTGACAGAGGAGTGAGTGGCTGGGAGCCCTGACCTTGGCCCAGCCGGCAGCCTGGGGTGGCAGCAGCACCACAGAGCAGCTCTGAGCCTGCAAATGCCCCGGGGCTGGCACTGAGAGGTCACTGCAGGCAGGAGCCCCCTCTGCTCGGGGCAGTGGGGATGGTCCCTGGCAGCCCTGAGCCACAGGCTCTGCTTTTCACAGCTGGCAGGTCACAGCAAGGCTCTGCACTGCTCAGCAGCAGTCTCTGCTTTGCCTTTCCAAGTTTGGGCTGGTTGTTGGACTTTTCTAGCAATAACTGCAGCAAGGAAGAGGGGCATGCCTCAAGTGCTGGACCAGTGTCACGAGACAGGCCCATAGACAGCCCTGGGCCCTTTCTTGCAGGGCCTGAACCTAGTGGCTCCATGCAATTTATTTTGAGCTCTTTAGTCAGTGGAGTATTCAATAATTTTGTAACTAAAACCGGTCTTTAGGTTTGTCCTTTCTGCCCATGTCTGCACCTTCTTCCCTGTGGAGGTCTGGGCTGCACAAGAGCATCCACGCTGGGCTGGAGGAGGTCACTGGAGGGCAAAGGCTGATCCCTCCCTCCCTCCCTCCCTCCCTCCCTCCCTCCCTCCCTCCCTCTGCAGGCTGAACGATGATCCTGCTCCCCAGCAGGCAGCGATCCCTGCCAGGGGCACAGAGCCTTTGCAGGGACAGCACTGAGGGTGCTCCCTCCCCACAGGCAGAATGCCTCCAGCAGGACGGAGACGTGGGGCCCTTCCTCTCTCCTGGGAGCTGAGGATTTGGAGGGAGCCTGTTCCACACCTTTGGGCTCTCAGCCATCTGCAGCTTCTCACCTGCTCCTTCCCTGGTTGCTTATGACACTCACTGGAACCAGATTTAATGCTACCCTGCTTAGGACACGTGAAGAGTCAAGCCCTCCTGTTTTATTTTGTCTTTGGAATAAAGTCCAGGGTTACAGTGATTAGAGGTTCTCTTCAGTTTCCTGTTAAATCATTCCTAATTATGCATCTCTTTTCATCATGATCTCTTGGCTGGTGACAAAAGGAAATGCAGCAGGTTCTGGCTTGGACATCACAGCTAATGACTTTCTAGTAGTTTCAGCACAACAAGGTACCAGTGCCACCTCTTGTTAGTAAAATCTGCTAGCAACAAGCCAATGACCAAAGGTCCAGGACCAGCCTTGCTCTCCTCCACTGCTGTCACATAAAGTCACATTCTTGCTCAGCTTATGGGGCCATTGGGGATGTTGGACAGAAAACTTTTACACCTCGAGTACATTTGCAGCATTGAAAAGTTCTGGAAGATCGTGCAGAGCAGGCAGCAGCCCAGGGTGAGCAGGGACAGCAGTGCCCTGAACCCAACATGGCAGCCCTGGCACCTGTACAAAAGCCAGGGATCTAAACCCCTGCTCCTCACAGGAGACTTTAGGAAAACAAAAGCTCTTTTTTCTTGCTCTTTTTGATTGGCAGGGAGCTCATGTGCTCCAAGGAGCAAGAGTATCAAATTTGAATTACTGTTTATTTCTACCACAGCCATGCCCAAAATCTTGGACTGAGATTGGGACCCTGTTGCCATGTGCTGCTCAGAATGTGTCAAACTACATTCATATGAATGAATGAAATAGAAACAGTGAGAAAAAGAAAAAAATATAGAAGGAGGGGAAATAATCTGCATGGGATGACAGGGCTGATGGCGAAGCTGGGTCAGGAAAAGCCAAGTATTGACCCTACCCCTCTTGAGCAGTCAGTCATACGTTGACTTTATCACACTGCCCAGCTCTGTTTTGTATTCAGAAAGGTGCCTGTATCCAGAAGTTGTAGCAAAGTTATTGTGAGTTCTAGTTCAGGCTTCTGTGCAATGCCAGAGCTCATTCCAAGGAGAATGGAACAGAATCCCTAATTCAGCATACTTTTGATATGAACGCAGATGTTAATCCAAGAATCTGTGTAAAAACTAGGAACACTTGCTTTAGTTTTATAAATGGATGTAACCCCACTGAAATTAACAATACAACTTGTCCCAGCTGCAGAATTCAATGTGCATTCTCTGCTCTTTTAAGATCAACACCATCATTTAGTACCGTGTCTTTATTAATAATTGGCTTTGACAGCAATCTCCTTGGCACAAGTACAGCCAGGGCTGAGCCCCAGTGTCAGTGCTGGCCAGAGCAGAGCCCAGGCTGTGCGTGCCTGAGCCGGCTCCTGCCTGTTTGGCTGCTTGGCTGGTGGGAGCAGCAGCCCAGCTCCCTGACTGGGGCACAGATGCTGAGCAATGCAGGCAGGGCTAGGGAGGAAGCTCAGGGCTCAGGGAAGCTCTGTTTGCCTTTGGCCTGCGAGGCTGAGCCTCAATTCTGCTGCCAAGCCTTGGAGCTCTCGCCCCGTGCACAGACGCACACGGCTCTTCCCATCAGCTCCATCAGAATAAATAAAACTGTGCTGTGGTTTCTTGTTATAAACTCTTTACAGAAGCTAATTACTGTTGGCACAGAATTAACCACCAGTTGTTGAAGTGAAATTTTGCTCGGCTCTGGATGCTGCCAGCACTCACAGTATGGTGAGAGGAACGTGCTGCCCACAGGTGCTCTGCAAGGGCAAGATCAACCCCTCTGCCCTTCAGGTAGAATTAAAAATCCTCTTTTACCCTTTCAATAAGCAGGGGATGAATCCCAGCATTCTTGTCAACGTTTCCCCTCTAAACAAGCTCCGTTCTCACGCTCAGACTGCAGCAGCCTGCAAATGCTCTGGCACCTGTGCCTGTGTGCTCAGCCTGCTCTGTTCCAGGGGCACGTGTGCTGTGCAGGGCTGCAGGGAGAGGGTCCCTGTCAGGCTGGTTTGCTGCTCAGGGCTGAGCAGGTGTTTTTCTACCATTCTGAATAGCTGCTTTGACTGTGAAAATGAAGGGGGAAAACTCTGTCCTGTGGAGACCAACCTGTGAGGTTTGCACTTTATTTATGGGAAAATAATTCAGCAGGGTCAATGAGGCATCGGTTTACAGTGTGCCCTAGCTCCACTGATGAGTAATCTGCTAATTAATAGCTTTGGAAACGCTGCCAAGATGCTGCCAGAGTGATTTCAGCACTCCAGCACAGAGCTTGTCCTCCAGACCATTGCAGTGGTTGGTGGGGCACCTTTTCCATGAGTTCCCAGATCAAGAATGGAATTTTCCTGGTGTTCTTACTGGGTGTGCACCTCATACTTGACGCCTCTTTCCTTTTTCAGTGGTGGATGTGGGTCCAAGTCCCTTATGACAAACTTTTCATTTTTATCATTGAAGTGCTATCTTTTCCTTGCTTCTGTCACCTTCAGGAAACCTGTTACCCAACTCTGGGTGCTCTTTGAGGAAGCAAAGATTAAGTAATAGGCAGCAACAGAGGATGTATGACAGTGCACTGAGAAACTGCATCTCTGAGGGACAGCAGGTTCCGTAAATGCCACCCGGAGCCGGGCACCACTGGATGCTTCCCTGTCTGCAGTTCCTTTCTGGGTGCTTTCCTCACTGCCTCGGTGTTTGCTCTCCTGCAACAGCAAGGAAACGGAGAAGAGGAAGGAAAGGAGGCAATGAGCACACATCTCAAGGGAGGGGGCAGAGGAAGGTACCAGAGGTGCCCTTGTGCAACTGCCCTGTGCCCAGCAGCAGCAGCGTCCCCACAGGGACAGGGGCAGCTTTCCTGTTAGACAAGAGCCTTGAGGGGGAAAGGAGAAGTGGGGCCCTGTGGCTTACAGGAATCAGCAGGGACCAACCAACGCCCTGTCCAGCCAGCACAGCCCTGCCTCTGCCCTCACCACCGTCCTGAGGGCTCCATCAGCCACCGAGCAATGACGGGCGTTGTCCAGCAGGCTGATGACGGGGATCTCTGTCCCAGGTGAAGCAATCTGGAGACCCATTCCTACTGTGTGACTTGCCCAGAGCCCTGGGGGCAATTCCAGGGACCAGTTTTTCAGCCTGTTCACTCTGTTATTTTTGCTAAGCCGGGTCTAATAAGGCAGTAACTCCCCAAAGCGAGCCTGGAGGGGCAGAGCCCCTTCTCCCCAGGGCACAGGGCAGAGGGCAGCACTGTCTGGCTGGGCAGGCTGGGGGCAGCAGGGCAGCCCCAGCCCTGGAGCCCCTTTCCCTGGCCAGAGGAGCCCCTCGAGCCGAGCTCTCTGCTCGTTCTGCTGGACCCGAGGGTCCTGTAGGCATGAACCACCTCCTGCTGGACCTGCCAGGTGGAAACCCTGCCTTCTCTAGAGGTTCAACTGTACACAGTTGATTTCTGGTAGCTGCTACAACCATGCTTTTCGATGGCTAACCACAGTTGCATTTTTCCCCCTGAAATTACATGATTTTTATGCACTGTTGTATTTTTGCCAGGTGTCTGAGCTTTCCAAGTGCCATGGCTATCAGGCCCAAAGGAAACAATCTGTTTTTTCCTGTTGCATCTGTCATCACAAAGTTTAAAAAGGACCTGGAAACACACCTGGAGAGCCACTCTCAAGACAAAAGATGTCAAACCTTGTATTCTCAGTGTCTTCTTAGATCTTTTTGTTACTTAATTGTGTCGGCTATATTAATGCTTTGAAATTGTTGCTGTATTTAACTGTCAGTGACAGGGCTGATGTTTAGTTTCTGGTCTGAAGAACAGCCTGGTTTTTAGAGCACGGTGTGTTGTGCTTGAGCTCCCTGCTCAGCCTGCTGAAGCTGAAGGGCTCTGGTTTGAGATGAACTTGTTGGCAGCTTAGGTTTCTAATAAAAGAGGTATCCAATATTGCAGGAATACCAGCTCTATCTCCCAGCAAAGCCTGCAGGGCTCAGCTTCATCCTGGGAGTGCTCAGCACCTTGCTGACTTAAATCATTTTATGAGAATGTGTGCTGGGACTGGCAAAGGCCCCCGACCCAGCTGGGCACACCTGGGTTATTTAGAGTATGGATTATAAACATGGTGAAGAGTGCCAGTGCTCACCTGAACTCCACAGTGCTGGGTGCAGGACAGACAGAGTGCCAAAGCTGGCCCTGCCCAGCAGGTTCTGTGAGTGGGGGCCTTGTTTTGCACTGGGGAGAACATGGGCTTTGCAATGTGTCAGCCCCAACGCTGCCATTCAGCTGAGTCAAAGGCCCCAGCTGAGTGGGTGGATTTTTACAGAAGGCCTGGCTAATTTTTAGACCATTAGTAATGGAGCTGAGGAAGATAAGGTAATGAACAGTGTGCTCCAGTCTCATGCTGCAGAGTGCAGAGAGTTCAGCTGCAAGAGTTAAGAAAGAATTCTTTTCCCCATCTGTGCCATTGCACAAGAGCTGAGGTGCCTGAGCCAGGGGACAGCGGCAGGAGCTGGGTGTTGGACATGGTGGGGGTTATTGGTGACCAGTATGGAAAACACATTTCTTCTGACCCTCCACAAGTGGGATCTGGGCAACATTGCCCATGGGACTGTGCCATGGTGCTGGGAAACACCTCCAGTGCTTGTGAGCACTTCACACATGGACAAAAGGCCATAAAGAAAGGGATTGTTTAATATTTGGATGCATTAATTGCAAGGCTTAAAATATGGGATTCTTTCCTCGGTGTGGTTTAGATGGAGCAGTGTCATCTCTCGAAACAAAGTGACCTGGATTTGTCTGTGATTGTGAAGCTGCTAGAAAAGTACAAAAATTGCCTTTGCTTTCTATACAAATCTCAGTAGTTTTCTTCTTAATACGTGCATCTGTGATTGAAGGTAAAAATTATCATGCAGATCTCTAGATGTGCTCCCAGCCAAGAAAATGGTGTAAATTCAGCTCTAATTTCACCTTCCAAAGAAAAGAAAAAGGTAGAAATGTTGAGTGACAGAGTGCACATAACTCTCCCTACATCAGATATTTCATTAAAGGCTCCATTGGAGCACTGATTTATTTTAATTTTTTATTGCGGTGCTGTGGAGATCCCAGCCTTCTTTCACTGTCTTTGCCCCCCCAAATGCACTAGCTAATGCTCTCTACACACAGCACACACACAGGTGGTTATAGGCCTGTGTCTACTGTTACAGGACATTTTTTTCTTGAAGCTAGATTACAGCACAGTGCAGGTAATTAAGCTGCGATCTCTATACAAATTAAAAGGGTTGGTGCATACTTTATTTTGGAAGCACAATTACAGTAATTTCAGTGCATGCTGACTGCATAACAGCACGCTCAGGACCCGGGGCCCATTGGGGATGTGTGAGTGCTGCTTGCACATGCAAAGGTGAGCCTTACTCACCTCCTGCCTTTGAAGTGCCACCGCCGCACAATCCCCAGGGAAATGTGCCTGCACTCCAAGGCTCCCCAATTTTCAAATGGTTTGGGAAACAATACTTGAAAATTAAGACTCTTCTTCCCATTTCCTGCTGCCCATCACCGCATGTGAGCAGTGCACAACAGCCCGGTGAACAGGCGCGGTGCCGGAGCCGCGCTGGGAGGCACGGCAGGGCGGCAGCTCCCGGCGCAGTTTGTCCCTGCCCGGCCCCTCACCAGCTCTGTGCGGGCTCCAGGAGCTGCCTGCCACCAGCAGCCCCTGGCACAGCTGGGGCCGGCCCGGGCACCGGCAAACGCCGCGGGCAGCGCTGGAAATGCCGGGGTTAGAGCGCATCGGGGACTGACCTGCTCCCCACGCCATTCCCTGGCGCTCGGAGCACGCTCGCGGTGTTTCTCCCTCACCACCGGCTCCAAGCCGGAGCTGGTGTCCAGGAGCCCGGCAGGCTCGCCTGGCTGGTGGCAGGTGCGGCAGGCAGGGGCAGCACAGCATTTAACACTCTGCCGAGTTAAGTCTGATCTCAAAATCAGCTGGGAAGGCAGTGCCATTCCGAGCGGCTGAGTTCAGTGTAGGTCACTTGAATGCAAAAGTGAAAGCAGATGCACCATGAGATTCCCACGTCTGCAGAAGGAGGGGATGTCAGGCTGCCAGTGCAAAAAGCCCCAGAACCCATGTGTGCCCCGTGCTTTCCGATGAGTGACAAGCGCTGCCCTCCTGCCACGATGGGAAGTGGCAGAAGCCAAGTGCGGGCATGAACGCGAGAGTGCAGCCCCCAGGAGGGGCGAACCGCGAGTGTTGGTGTGCGAACACATCCCCCGGCATCCCCCGGCATATCCCCGGCATCCCTCTGGGATCCTCCGGCATCCCCCGGCATCCCTCCGGAATCCATCCCTCTGGAATCCATCCCTCCGGGATTGCACCCTGCTGGGATCCCATCCCTCCAGGACCCATCCCTCCGGGATCCATCCCTCTGGGATCCCACCCTGCTGGGATCCCATCCCTCCGGGATGCGGGTGCAGCCCCGGCCGGCCCGGCGGGGCCTGGTGAGCGCTCGGTGGCCGCAGGGACAGGAACGCGGGACAGGAACGAGGGGCAGGAACGAGGGACAGGAACGCGGGACAGGAACGAGGGACAGGAACGCGGGACAGGAACGAGGGGCAGGAACACGGGACAGGAACGAGGGACGGGAACGAGGGGCAGGAACGAGGGGCAGGAACGAGGGGCAGGAACGAGGGACAGGAACGCGGGACAGGAACGAGGGACAGGAACGAGGGGCAGGAACGAGGGACAGGAACGAGGGGCAGGAACGAGGGACAGGAACGAGGGGCAGGAACGAGGGACAGGAACGCGGGACAGGAACGAGGGACAGGAACGAGGGACAGGAACGAGGGACAGGAACGAGGGACAGGAACGAGGGGCAGGAACGCTCCCGCCCCGGCTGCTGCCGCTTCCCCGAAGCCGCGGGGCTGCGGGAAATCCCCGGCGCTGCCCGAGCCCGGCCCCGCCGCACCGAGCAGGGCCGGGGAGGCACCCACGGGCACCGCGGGGACCTTCTCCCTGTGCCTCAGAAATGATCTGTTCACACAGCCGTTAATTGATATTAAATCTATGCGTGAATTTTAAACGGATCGCTGTAACACGGATACTCTTGCAGGATGTAAGCATTGCAATGCAAATTCATTTTTCTTACTTCCAAAGTGGATTCCAAATTTACATCCACACAGGGAATTAATTAGAATGAGCTGTTGCCTCTGCAAAAAAAAAAAAAAAAAAAAAAAAAAGCCTTGAAACCCACAGTTCTGTGGGTGTCCCAGGGCACCACGGGTTGGTGGGACAGATCTTTGAAACATGTCACTTGCCTCAGTCATTGCTTTCAGAAAGTCAGAATGCTCTGAGCAGAAAGGCTTTCTTCATATTAAACCACTGAGATCGATCACCTGATTTTAAATTTCTTCCAGACAGCATAATGTATTAGTAAAAGCTCCCAAGGGAGTATTAAAAGGAATTCTTTCTGCGGGCATGGAGATGTAGGTGTGTTGCTGTGGGGTAAGGTAAGGTGAGGTGTGTTCTTGCTGCACAGCATCTCTGCTGTGGTTTGCCTCGTGTTCTTGCTTTTACCCTGTGGTAAATGAGAAGCTCCCCCAGGATGAAAGAGGAAGTATCTCTCTGACTTGAAACATCTTGGTAAGCACTGCAGCAAAACAGTAATATTTTTATTTCTCCTTGATGACTCAATAATATTTTTAATTCTCCCACATCTAATGCATGAGTGCTGTCAAATTCTGACTACAGCATCATCCTGTGGCAGTGTGCTTCTCCATTTGACCAAAAAGAGCAGTCAAAGGAGATGATGGATGAAGAGTTCAAACTTCAGTGCTGAGGGAGGTCAGCCTGTGAGTGATGATCTGCCACTGGCCTCAGATCATGAGCTGTTTGCACAACTTGGGCTCAGGACAAGCCCAGGCTGAAGATGACAGATGATGCCATGTAAGCTGTCCCAGGTGGCTCATTCCAGTCTGATCCAGATCATCTGCACCCAAGGTCATGAGCACTCCAGAGCCAGTCACTGGAAGGGTGACAGGCTTGGTGGCCTCCCTCCCACTGCTCTGAGGGATGACAAAAGGGAAGGTAAACAAATAAAAGGAGTTTTCTGCCATTCATGGCCTCCTCTGAAGCTTCAGCTGTGGGGAGGGAAGGGAAGGGGTGAGACCCTGCTGAGTAACACGGCCAGTGCTGCTTCTTCTCAGAAGTCACTGCCCAGCTGATGGCCCTGCTGGGCATGTGATTGCTGTATGCACAGATGAGAGCAGTATCACACTCTTCTCAGGATTTAGCCACTTCCTAAATTTGTGGTTTGGTGAGCAGAATAGAATCTTGTGTTTGGTGGCCTCAGAAAGTGACTAAAATTAGAAATAGAGGTGGATGTACTTTTCAACTTTTTTGGACGAAGTGTCTTGGCTGGCATTTCCCCATTCTGCTCTTTCCTTGCCCTATGAATTAGGTCTGTTTGATCTATGGCTGGCATTTCCTCATTCCCCTTCTTCCCTGCCCTGTGAATTAGGTCTGTCTGGTCCATAGAGAGCCCTTCTCCTTGGCAGATGGTATCAGGCTTCACTACGTCTTCCTTGACCTTCCCTCTCTCTTCTCTTTGGGTTGAGATTCAAACAAAAACAGACATTTAAGTTTCACAACCCAGATAACCCAATTTTCATCATTAATCCTCCCTCCTTTTTGCCTGGCCTTCTCTGGAAAGGATCACATGGTAGAATCATGGTCATGGGGCAACTGTCTCAAGGGTTCTGGTAAAGTACCCACCCCTCTTCCCTGTGGTCAGGCTTGGGCTACTCCTCTTTGCTATATTTTCACTACAAAAAAAAGAAAGGAAACCGTTAGGTCAGCAGCCCAAAAAATCAGGGAAGGAAAAGGCTGCTGAGCCAAGGCAGGGCCTGCAGGGAAAGAAAAGGAGAAGGAAGAGCCCCTGCACCCAGGCTGTGACTCTGTGAACGCTGCCACAGGGGCACTGGGTGTCTTGGCTGGTGCATTTCAGTGGGTGGGGAAGTTCAGAGTGAGGGGGCTCCCTGTTGTTTGTCCACACTCTGGCGTTGGGAAGGGCCTGGTGAATAATTTTTCCCTGGTGCTCACATCCTCTCCTCTGCTCAGCGCTGACTGTAGGAGACTCACAGCCTCCTTTTTCCTCTTTCCCTTTTACTCATGATCTAAGTGTGGCAGCCCTGGTGAGTGTAATCTGCTCTGATACTCATGCCTGGGCCTGTTACAGTTCAGCTGCTTCCTTTCAGATCCCTATGGCATTATTTTCCTCTGGGACTCAGGCAAAGCCTTCTCTGTGACGCCATGTGAGGAGCCCCCTGCTCTCCTGCTCTCATCTCATCTCATCTCATCTCATCTCATCTCATCTCATCTCACATCTGCAGTGAGGCCCTCTCCAGACTTTGGCCTGAACACCAAAAGATACTGGAGGGGAGATTTTCATTCCTTACCCCTATCATTGTCCATGTGGTTTAATCCCTCTGCTCTCCCCAGAAACCTCTACCATCCATTTTGTGTTGAAGGGCCCAGTAAATCCAGAACTTCAGTTCTGCTCACTTCTGCTTCTATTTCTGTCAGAATCCACTGGACTCTGAGGTAAATCCCTTGGAGAAAGGAGATCATTTTAGTCAGTCTTTCTAAATCTCTGAAATTTGTGCTCATGTCAGGACCCAGAAGGGAAGAAAGTTTCACGTGGATGGGGCCTTTGCTGAAAGAATGTAACCTGTCTCTTACCTTTGCGACCTCGTATTTTGGGGAGCTGCAGTTTGGAAGCAAACGGCAGCACTAAAAATAAATATGTTTCGCCCTCATCTCCACACTGTTAGCATAAAAGGATGGCTGGGTGGGTGGACTGACTCCTCTGTGTTCCTTTTTCTTTCGGTTCTTTTCTGTTTAACTCAAGAATGTGGTGTCATGTTCACGAGGCTTGACCCACCCAGGCCTTTTCTCTTCTTTCCTTGTTCTCAAGCAGGACCACTCTGTCCCCCTCACAGGCAGCCTTGGCCTCAGGCACTAAGTGCAGAGTGAGGGGCTGCTCTGATTTCTCAGTGCAGCTTCTTTGCAGTTGTTCTGCCTCTGGAGCACCAGTACAAGTCTCCCCCATTCTCCTCCCTCCTGCCTTATCAGACACCCAGCCCAAGACCATAAGGGCCACCTGCCAAGACATAACTCTACCATGGATGAAACTCTTGATACTGCCTTTTTTAACTTGTTTTTCAGGTAGTTCCTACCCTTTGAACACTGTCATTTTTCAGACTGTCATTCACAAAGTTCATCGGGTCTCAACCACAGCCTCTGAACTGAAAAAGTTTATATGCCTCATTTTTGTGGGCTAGAGTAAAATAGAGCAGAAATTTTGAAAGTGCTGAATGTTTTCTGTCCTAGAGAATTCCTCTAGAAACTCCTACACGTGCACAAAATACTGCTTCCAAAGTTGGTGCACAGAAATGTTCCCCTTCCTCCAGGAGTGGTTAAGCTTGGATTCCCAGTAGGAGACTCTGTGAGCTCCAAGGCACTCTGGTGTGGCTGAGGGGGGCCAGGGTTACCAGAGTCACGGGTAACAAATGGGTCCTGTAAAGGACACAAAAAATCTTATATTTCCCAATTAGGATCAGCCTGTCGGGAGCTGAAAAATCCCTTCATGTGGAGCATCATGTGTGCCCTTAATGAGAATCATGGCAGCCCTTTAAGCCCAGCACTGAGCTCTGTAATTAGCATGTGCCCTGCTGGAAGGAATGACGACAAACCCTGCTGTGGCAAAGGGCCAGGCCTGGCCTTGCCAAGCTCCATCCCCACTCCCACCCTCGGTGCCCTGTCACTGAGGGCTTGCTGGGTGTGTGGGTGCTGCAGCACATCCCTGCACAAGGTTCTGTGGCACAATGGGAATTCTGAGCTCCTCTGAGACAGAGGGGCCTAAATTAGAGCAAGGAGGCGAGAATCACTGGGTTCTGATGGCCAGGGATAGTGCCAGCTCCAGTTCTGCTTGCAGGAACCTTTCAGTGGGCAGTCACTCGGTTTTGGTCTCCCCCCAGAGAAGGGTGGTGTGTGTTTGGTCATGAGAGCACTGCCTGCTGTGGGAACCAGGCCACAGAAAGGACAGAAGGTCTCCTGTCAGTTCGGACATGGAGCAGAAGCGAATCCCACAGAAATGCACGTGTGTGGGGAAGATTTCAGAATGGCCAGCTTGAACAGAGAGGTGAAACCTGATCAAAGACAACAAACTCAATCATTTAAGCTGGTTTTGTAACTGTAGTGTTCTATTAACAAGTAGATATTGCTGGAAGGGCTGGTTGTGCAGATGTTACACATCTGCACACATTAGGCCTCTGGAAAGTGTCCTGGTGATTGTTCATTCCAAAAATGTCATTGGTTTCTAGCTTTTCTCTTGACTGGAAAAAGGAAGAAAACTTTTCCCAGGGTCATTTTTGGTGGAAGTGTTTTCTGGTTCAGACCAAGTGGATGAGGGGACACAGATCCCCAACAGCAGAACCAGTTTTCCTGGTGACGATGAGCTCCACAGCCTTGTCACAAGGGTCACTGATGGAGGAGAAGGACAATGCAAAACCCCATGGCTTTGCTATTCCCTTCATATTGATGAGTGTGTTCTGTGGTTTCTGAATTCCTTCCCAAGGACAGGTCCCTGGGCTAGTAAAATATGGAGGTTTGGGTGGGGATCTCCTGAACAGCCTGAAAGGGATATGGCTCCTGACAGGCCTCTTCCTCAGCTCCAAAATTCAGGGAAACCTGAACTTTATACAGGGGAGAAGAAATTTATCTCCCAATGTGATCTTCCCTGGCCAGCTCTGCTTTCCACCCCCACGAGCAGTAAACTGAATGATCTTTTATGAAATGCAGACTTTATGGGTAACTTGGTTATTGATTGTTCAAGGGGATTTTTGTCAGGATGTTCTCTATGACCTTGGGGTGGGGGAAAACAGTCACAGCCAGGCCAGCTAATGAATGATTTCATATCAGTGACTGTGGTTCAAATTTACACATTTGCACTTAGTCCAAACAGCTGTAAGTGCTCTAGGAAAGCTGATATTCCCCCATTTTGTGGAAAGAGAAACTGAGGCACGGTGCAGCTCAGTTACTTGTCCAGAATCACTTGCTGTTGGGAATAGAAAACACCCTTCAGGCTCATGTGAGAATCATCAGATAATACTTATTCTTAAGGAAATTCACTCCTGTCTAGAATATGACTGAATTTTGAGATCTTAGGGACATATGAGCTCTCTAAGTTGGGAAAGGAAGCTCTTTGTTCTCCGTTCCGATCTCTGCAGCATGTAACGTTTTGTTTAAACACAGCAAGAACATTAACGGGAGCACAATTCTGCCTTTCCTCCCTTCCCCTTCTCTCCCAAACTCCACAGATCGGGTCTTGTTTGCCCGAACCAATCCCCTGCACTGGGGCAATCGGGTCCTGTGGCCTCTCAGTGCGGCGGTGTGTCCAGGGCTGATTGCCGTTAGCGCCGCGCAGCCGGGCCGGGCTGAGCCGAGCCGAGCCGAGCTGGGCAGAGCTGGGCTGAGCCGAGCCGGGCAGAGCCGAGCCGGGCAGAGCCGGGCTGAGCCGAGCCGAGCCGATCTGGGCAGAGCTGGGCTGAGCCGAGCCGGGCAGAGCCGGGCTGAGCCGAGCCGGGCAGAGCCGAGCCGGGCAGAGCCGAGCCGAGCCGGGCAGAGCTGAGCTGAGCCGGGCAGAGCCGAGCCGGGCAGAGCCGAGCTGGGCAGAGCCGAGCCGAGCCGGGCAGAGCTGGGCTGAGCCGAGCTGGGCAGAGCCGAGCCGGGCAGAGCTGGGCTGAGCCGAGCCGAGCCGGGCAGAGCTGAGCTGAGCCGGGCAGAGCCGGGCTGAGCCGAGCCGGGCAGAGCTGAGCTGAGCCGGGCAGAGCCGGGCTGAGCCGAGCTGGGCAGAGCCGAGCCGGGCAGAGCTGGGCTGAGCCGAGCCGAGCCGGGCAGAGCCAAGCCGAGCCGAGCTGAGCCGAGCCGGGCTGAGCCGAGCTGAGCCGGGCAGAGCCGGGCTGAGCCGAGCCGGGCAGAGCTGAGCTGAGCCGGGCAGAGCCGGGCTGAGCCGAGCCGGGCAGAGCTGAGCTGAGCCGGGCAGAGCCGGGCTGAGCCGAGCTGGGCAGAGCCGAGCCGAGCCGAGCCGAGCCGAGCCGGGCTGAGCCGAGCCGAGCCAGGCAGAGCTGGGCTGAGCCGAGCCGAGCCGGGCAGAGCCAAGCCGAGCCGAGCTGAGCTGAGCCGAGCCGAGCCGGGCCAGGCAGAGCCGAGCCGGGCAGAGCCGAGCCGGGCCGGGCAGAGCCAGGCAGAGCCAAGCCGAGCCGGGCCGGGCAGAGCCAGGCAGAGCCAAGCCGAGCCGAGCTGAGCCGAGCCGAGCCGAGCCGGGCTGAGCCGGGCTGAGCCGAGCTGAGCCGGGCCGAGCCGGGCTGGGCTGGGCCGAGCCGAGCCGGGCCGAGCCGGGCAGAGCCGAGCCGGGCAGAGCCGAGCCGGGCAGAGCCGAGCCAAGCCGGGCCAGGCGGAGCCGAGCCGGGCCTGGCAGAGCCACGCTCGGGGCCGGGGATGCGCCCAGCACTCCCCCGCTCCCGTGGCCAAACGCCGGGGTGGGACCGGCCCGGCCCCATTGGCGGCAGGTGACCGAAGTGGTCCCGGGCTGGCCTTTGGGCTTCTGCCTCGCTGGTTTTGTTTGCCGAGGGATGAGCACTTTGTCCCCGGTGCCAGGCTGGCCGCTTCATGCCGGCCACTCCGCAGCAGCTGATTGCACCACGGGTCCTGGAAAGCCTCTGACATCCACAGCTTTTTGAAAGAAAGGTTCAGGAGGTGGTTCTGAGCAGTTTGGGGGGTAGGGGTGGGTTTGTCTAACTCCTGCGTGTGCACTCGGGCACATGGAGGGACTCTTGGGGCCGTCCTGCCCCGGAGTTGGACTTTGCTGTTCCTTCTGGGTCCCTTCCAGCTCAGGACATTCCACGATTCTGTGTCTGACCCAGTGAGTTCCAAAGGCATCCTGACTGGATCTCTATCTGCACAGTAGCTGCCTTGCATGGTGTTCTCCATCTGTCTGTCACCACTACTACACTATAAATGTAGGGTATACATGCAGGTCATCCTAAAAGCACCACAAAATAGGACACAAATTACTTTGGCTTGGTGGGATTAATTTTGGGGTTTGGATATTTTTTGGGGGGCCTTGAAATGATTATCCTTCAATATTTAACATTTCTCCTGTTTTGCTGGCTTCCAGCCAAGCCCTCCTTCCACTGCAGGTACAGAGAGCAGAGCTGGGTTGGCAGCCTGCTCCACTCCCTGTGAGGGTTTGCCTGTCACCCCCTCTGCAACTGGGACTTTCATCTCCCTAGACACCAAGGTATGGCACAAGATCATCCTTTAAATGTCACATGAGATTCTGGGAATAGTCTCCCTGGTCCCAGAACACTTCCAGCACTGTTTATCTAAGCTCTCTCATGGTACGCCAGCACCAGGTGTTCTGTGTGCCTGAGGCCCCACGTGTCCTGGAAGGCTTCCTTGGTTTTTGTTTGTACAGAGTTATCCTGCTCTGCTCAGCGTGCCTCTCCCCGTGGTCTCTGCAGATTCCTGCTGATGGAGAGACCCTTCCTGTGCTTTCCCAAATGACCCATGGCAGGATGGCTGTGACCACACTCAGTGTCCAGCTCTGGGCAAGCTCTGCAGTGGGACAGGGCTGTGCATTGGCTCTTTGAGCCGAGTCTGCCCTGATCCTCTTAAACACCACCTGTGGGCATTTCTGCTTCTGTACAGCCCATTCCTTCTCAGGCACCTGGCTGTGCATTTCTAAACGTGTTTGTTTTTGTTACGCAGCACCCACCATGTTGTGCTTATTCCAGTGAAAACTGGGTGAGATTCCACGGCCTCGTGTTATGCAGAAGGACAAACAAGGTCTCCATCACATCCAGGAAACTATAAATAGAAACTGTACAAAAGTCAGCAGGGATGACTAGAGGAGAGGTGGGCATATGAAACTCTCCAAATTTATGTGCCCACTTTGGGAACTAAAGGTAAGGTTCCCCACATGGAAAGAGATACATTTCCTTTGAATTGCCCCTCTGGAAGATAATTCCAGCACTAGAAGGGTCTGGATCAGTGCACAGAGGATCAAACACCGGCACTCAGCTCCAAAGCAAACAGGTCCCAAAGGAAACAGCTCCCAGGCACTGTCCTGCTCATGTAGGTCTCAGGCCAAATTGTACCAGGGGGGAAACCAGCAGAATGATGAGGCCAGGAAGAACAAATTACAGGTCTTGGGTACCACATCATCACCCTCATTTTTGTCCCTTAGAAGGACAATTATCTGTTTAATTGTTTTGTCATCTCAAATAATAGTCCTGAGCTGCTCTGTGGCACCTGGGCTGGCGGTGGCTTTGGTGGGAGCGCCCTGGTGCTCCCCTGTATTTACACACAAGCCTGGCTTGTGCATTTGCAGAGATTACTCTCCCTTTCCAAACAGAAAGCAGTGACTGGACCAAGCCCAAGCATTGTTTAAGAGTGGGCTGTGACTCTGTGGTTTGTTTTCTTGTTTTGTTTGTAAAGGTCAGAGATGTAATGATTTTTTTGAGGTAAAAGTTGTACTCAGACCTTTAACTGGGCTGAGCTGGAGGGGGAGTGAAAAAGTAAGTCTTGGTCAAAAGCATGGTATTTCTTTGGTGATTTCTCTCATCAAATGTGTGCCCAAAGTGGAAGTTGTCTGTGGCTCCCTGAGGCCACATTACCTTCCACAATGCCCCAGTCTGCCTGCCTAAATGTAAGGCCCTGCATGTGGGCTCACATCTGACAAAAATTCTGGTTCTGATCGGATTTCCCAGGCGTGCCAGATTGCTGCAGAGAGGCATTCTCCCTAGCAAGCCCTTCCCAGCACTGCACCCCTGCCTTATCTGGGCTGTGAGTGGGGCAGGCAGGAGGATTTGGACTCTGCTTTGCACTGGGGATTTTCTCTGAGCAGCCTCTCCGAGGCACCTGGCAAAGTGACAGGAGCAGGAAACTGCTCACAACTAACAAATCCTTCCCACTCCTCGGGCTGAAAGAGACCTGCAGTGGATCATTCTTAGCTTGTTTTCGAGGCCATAGCCTGTGTGAAATTTTTAGTAAGGGATTGCTTGTTGCAGACAAGCAAGTTGAAGTGCCAGTGATATTTTCTGTGGGGTCTGATACTTGTGGGAGGTCTGGGCTTTCAGGGTTGTTTGCTTGGAAGTACCATGGACGTTGTACAGAAACACTGGTACAAAAAGGCTTAAGAACTAACCCCCACTTTTTACAACTTCTGCATGCTCAATAATAGCTACATGATGCAGACACACGTTCAAAGTAAGAGTACAATTCTTGTTGGACATTCTTCTGAATATATCAGATTCTTAAAATTGAGGTATTGAGAGATGGAGAACTGGTGTCAGTGAATGGTTTGTATTGGAAAAAAACAACCAAGGTATGTTTTTGAAACAAAACTTTTAACTGACCCATCCCATTTTTTTTAATTCCATCCCGATTTTCTTTTGTAAATTTCAAAGTAGGTACCAGAAAAGCTTCTGAAATCTCAAAAATATTCACAGGAAAGGAAAAGCATTTCCTGTTGATCTCAGCTTGGATGCTTGGGGGAGTGTGTGACATTTTCTGCAAAACTGACAGAAACCAGGTAGGGTTTTCACTGCCTGCCAGGCAGGTTTGGAAACCTGCTCGATTTCCTTGCAGCTCGCCCGCCCAGCTCCCGGGGATGCTGACAGAGGGAGCTGCGAGCCAGAGACCCAGGCGGGTGCTGGCTGTCCCCTGTCCTCTCCTGCGGGTCCCGGGGGCAGCTGCTCGGTGCAGCCCCTCCGGGCGCTCTCTGCAGCTGTGCCGGCTGTCCCGGGAGCTCCTGGCGTCTCTGGGGCTCCGGGCAGCCCCGAGCGGCTCCGCTGCCCGCGGCGGCTCCCACCCAGGGATGCAGCTCTCCAGCTGCCCCATGTCCTCTTCAGCTGCAACCCCGCTCTCCGTTTTTTCCCAGGAATGCGAATTTGGCCACAAATTCACAGCAATTTCACTGAAATAACTTTCGAAATGGAAATGACGCCAGCTGAGGAATATTCTTTAGGGTGTATCTAGGAGTGTTCTGTGAGAAATATTAATCCTTTGGAAGCTAGAGATGAATTGCCTCCTGGATCACTCTGGGAACTGAATCTTCCCATCCTTGAACACCTTCTGCCCTAAGCATCAGTATTTAGCCAAAGCCGATGTGGGTCAGAATCACAATACTCAAACCACATTGCTGGTTCACGTGGAATGAGTCACCATCAGAAAAAGTGTGAAGATAAAGAAACCTGGTCTAGGTCTATGCTTGGTTTCAGACATGAAATTTTAAATTTGAGAAAGTTATCTGGCAAACAGCCCGGGGGGTTTGTGTCCGTGTCACACCTGCCTTGGCCAACAGAACTGCCAGGTGGTGCTCAGCAGCTCCAGCAGCTTCCAGCAGCTGAGCGAGGGTCCCCCCGTGCGCGGCAGGAGAAGGTGGGGTGGCTCAGCCCCACACAGCTCACTCGCTCCTTCTCGGTGGGATGGGGGGAGAAATGGCAAGGGTAAAAGTGAGAAAATGTGTGGGTTGAGCTAAAGACAGTTCAGTAGGTGAAGCAAAAGCCGTGTGCGAAAGCAAAGCAAAAGCAGGAATTGGCTGCCCACGCGCCACGGGCGGGGAGGTGCTCAGCCCAGCCAGGACAGCGGGGCTCCGTGGCACGGAGCAGCACCTGGGCACAGGAGCAGCATCACTCTGCATGTCCCCTCCCTCCTTCCCTCCCTCCCTCCCTCCCTGGCTCCCCGGGCTGCTGGGCACGGGGCCGTACGGCCTGGGATGTCCCTGGGCTCAGCTGGGCTCAGCCGTGTGCCCCCAGCCCCTGTGCACCCCCAGCCCCTGTGTCCCCCCCCCCAGCCCCCTGTGCTCCCCCAGCCCCTGTGTCCCCCCAGCCCCCTGTGTCCCCCCAGCCCCCTGTGCACCCCCTGTGCCCCCTGTACCCCCTGTGCACCCCCAGACCCCTGTGCTCCCCCAGCCCCCTGTGCTCCCCCAGCCCCTGTGTCCCCCCAGCCCCCTGTGCTCCCCCAGCCCCCTGTGCTCCCCCAGCCCCCTGTGCACCCCCTGTGCCCCCTGTGCTCCTCCAGCCCCCTGTGCACCCCCTGTGCCCCCTGTGCTCCCCCAGCCCCTGTGCCCCCTGTGCACCCCCAGACCCCTGGGCACCCCGTGTGTCCCCCCAGCCCCCTGTGCTCCCCCAGCCCCCTCGAGGAGCAGAACAGGCCTTGGCTCTGTGCAGGGGCTGCTCGGCAGTGAGGAAAACTTCCCTGTGTTATCAGCAGTGTTCCAGCACAGCCCCACACCGGCTACCGGGAAGGAAATTAACCCTTTCCCAGCCAAGGCCAGCACAGAGATCTGTGGGAGCTCTGGCAGAGGCTGTGCCATGTTCTCTCCTGTCTGGGACCACAGGAGCTCATTTGGTCCAAGCAGTTTCCTGAGCTGTCCCAGCAGCTGGAGGGTGAAGCCTGGAGATAAAATGTCTGTACAGCTCCACTGGAGAATCACAGGGACCCTGTGGAACATGGCTTGTGTTCAAAAGTTCACAACATTTAACCTCGCAGAGCTCTTGGGCACTGGGACCTGAGTGCTTTAGCCTTTACTAAACAAATACTTTTAATGATTTGAGTCTTAACAGGAAAGTCCAGTGGGGGCTGTTGAACTCTGGAATTCGCTGCAGGGGGGCATAGGAGAGATTAGAGGCCATGGCTAATCAAAGAAAATCTGCTTTACATTGTACTGCTGCTTGCACAGCTCCAATTCATATCTGTGACTCCCTTTTGCCTTAGAGGGAGCTGCATGTGCAGACTGAGCCTTTCTGTGCTGAGCTTTCCTATCAAGATCCCCCAGGCCAGCCTCAGTTCCTCGGACAGTGGGTTCATGACAGTTTTTGCAGTGACACTTCTGTCCCTGCAGGCAGCTGTGGCAGCTCCTGCCCTGCTCCTTTCTGGAGCAGCACACCTCTGCCATGCTGGTGGGTGAAGGGAACTGTCAGCCAAAAGGAATTTTTCAGCTGTTCTGGTCGAGTGTGCAGCTGCACAGCCAGCTGTGCCAGCAGCATGGGGAGTGCAGGCCTGGAGGTGAAGCCACAGCCTCCCTGGTGGAACCAAACCACGATGGCACCGAGCTGCCGACGGCTCCTTCTGCCAGGCAGGGGGAGGGAGATGGAGATGGACCTGGAGGGGCTGTGCCGCCAGCAGCTCCTCAGCCCAGAAGCTGCAGACATTTGAAATGAAAGCCTCCTGGCTGAGCTGTGGGTGTCAGCTGGTTCGTGCCAGGGCTCATTCCCAGCCGGCTCTCGCTGGGGTCTCACGGCAGCCTTGGGGCCGTGGATCTGTGATGATCCCAGCAGGTCTCACTGTGGAAATGTGAAACTCCACTGCCTCTGGAGCTGCTTGTTCCCACATCACTGCCAGAGCTCCTGCCCATGGAGCACAGCTGGCAGGGCTCTGTGGCATTGCTGCACATCAGCTTTGGGCAAAGCCTCACTTACAGCTTGAGGTAGTTGGAGGCAACCTGGATGACTTTGTACCAAAGCAGATGAGGCAAATGCACATTGCTGTGCTAACTCCTCTTCCTTCAAGCACTGTGGAGCAATAGCTTTCAGAAACACAGTGGAAAGATGAAGCCAGTGTGAAGAAAGAGCTCAAACACCTTCCTCTGTTTCTGCAGTGCTTCTCTAGCCATGTTTGTGAACAGGTTTGAAAACCTGAGCTCTGCACCCACACTGATCCGTCAAATCCTCCTTGCTTCTGGGTAAAATTCACATTGATGGGCCCAAGCACCAGAGCACAGCTACACACACCCTGACTGTCCTTTGGCAGCATCTACATCCCAGTTGGAACATGTCTTTTAGAAGGCAGCGTTTTGCAGTTTCATACTTCACTACCAACTAAACTCCTTATCAGTGTGATTCTATCAACAGGAAACTGGTAAGAAAAAAAAGAAGTACCCACCCCATAGCCCACGATGTTATCTAATCTCTGTCCAATCTGCTTTCTGCTTGGGGACACATGCAACAGGCTGCAGAGCCGTGTGTCAGAAGGTCAGAGAATGTAGACAGGGGACAGCAGTGCAAATAACCAGCTGGGACCCAAAGAATCCAAAGTTGGAGCGGATTTTTAAAGCTGCTTAGTAATCAAAATATCTCACTGTGCAAATCAGCCTTTTTCTTGTGGTCACAGCTCCTCTGTTTGTGCTCCCTGGAGTGTTTGTCACTGTGCCACAGGTGTGACAGGAGTCTCCTGAGCACAGAGAGAAACTCGGGACATGGGCTGTGGTGGGCTTGGCAGGGCAGGGTCAACAGCTGGTCCTTAAAGGTCTTTTCCAGCCTAAACATTTCTATGATTCTGTGATAGAAACAGAGTTTGGGGCTAAACCACATACTGTACTTGGCAAGAAGAAAGTGGTTTCACTTACAGTAAAAGAGGCTTTCTGGGTGCAAAAGTCAGTTCCTGAAGTGTCCAGCTGTTGCAGTTGTGTGGGGATATCTAAAGATATCTAGACTCAGCTAAAAGCTCTTACAAAAAGTATATTATAAAATGATGTATAGGTGTGCAGTTGCAACAGGTGGCTGATTGTTGGTGTTTGCAATTACAGCAGGCTGCTCTTGGCACTGGAAGATGCTCTAGAACTCCTTTATTTTTCTACATATTAGAAAATATTCACTCTCTGGTGCTTCTTTCCAGTTGAGGTGGTGTCACAGAGACTGAATGTCAGCTGCAATGACTGAAACAAGGCCCTTACGTGGGACTCAGCCTGGCTAAAGCTAAACCTGGGGCAGCAGATCAGGCGCCTCTCCTGGGCTGCAGACAGGGTGCAGTAGGAATGACAAAGCACCGGCCAAGGCACCTCTGACCAGCTGGAGCAGCTGGCACAGTGACCTCGTCATCCCTTCCCACTGACCCCAGGGTTGCCTAAAACCTCTGCAATCCCATTCTTGGTGTTGATCTGTTGGTGTTGTTGCACTAAGCATATTATTGAAGGACTGTACAGGTCTGGTGAGCTGGGATTTGTGTGGGGCTGGAGAATTAAACGGATTAATGCAAGTGTGTGTGTCAACATCCATTTCCCTGGAGAGTGAGGAGCAACCAAAGTGGGAAGGTTGAGAATGAGAATTCAGAATCAAAGTTTCTTAGCACTTTCACAGATCATGGAATTAACTAATTCCCAGTTCTGGGATGCTTTTCTTGGAATTGGTATGGTAACAAAAGAGCCTAAGGCTAAAAGTACACAATCCTGCCACACTGCTGGGGTGAACACAGAAAGTGACAATAGGTCTTCAGTGTGTAAAGGCCTAGAACATCTTTATTCAGAAAAAATAATCATTGGAACAATTTGCTTAGCTGGTCTAGGAGATTTGCAGAGTTCAGTAGGAAAACTTGTTATCACCAAAGCAGCAATCACACTCCAAAGGACTTTAACCCACCTGCTCTCCTCTCCCTGGAAAGACTGAGGTGTTTTCTTTTTTTCTGGCTATGGCACTTCTTAGTATTCTATTTCTAAGCACTTCGTTATTTCAATAAAATGTGCCATTAAGGTCTGTTTTAGAAGGAGAGCTCTGACTTGGGTTTCACAATCCTGAAACCTATGAAAATTGTCCTGTTTTCCATGGCTGTGTTTGTTACAGCCAACGTTCAACCTGTGTTACTGGTGTCATCCCCATGGCTGGCTGGCCCTGTGCTCACTTCCCTTCAAGTGGTTGAGGCAGTGGTTGGCTTGTGTCTCTAATTTAGCCATGGGAAACAGATCTTCCTAGCAATATGCTACTAGAAAACTCCCTAGAACTATTTCATGGTTTTTTTGCTTCCCACTCAGTATTATGAAACATTCATGGTAATTACTGAACACTGGCAAATGCTGTGCTCTGATGATGTGTGCAGCAAGGCTGATAATATGCTTTTTATAGCATAGGTAAGTCCATGACAAGGACCTCTAAGGTCCTCCTCTGCTCTGGGTGACACAGTGGGGTGGCACCTCACTGTTGTTTCTGCCCACAGCTTTAGCTAAAGGAGCCCCTATTAGACATGAAGGGAGAGGGATTGTTTATATCACTTTAGAGCTGAAGTAAGATAACTCTAATTACATTCCTTTAAGGTGCCTTTATCAATGTCACTTCTTGTAGCAAGTTAATTTAGGCCTGTTAATTCAGTGATATTTATGGGTTTGGATTGGGGTCTTTCTGTAGAGATAGCTGTATGGGTGTGAAAATACAGAGTGAAATGATTGTATTAAAAGAACCCACACATCCTTCCTTACTCTTGCCTGCTCCTTCCAGCTTGGATAGGTTCCCAGCAGTCAGAGAGATTCTGTTGCACAGGAACTGCTGCTCTTGAGGATCTGCAGAGCCCAGGCTGGCCCTGGGATCTTCCATGTCCCAGAGCATCCTCTGAGGCTCAGGGGCAGCTGAGGGGAAGGGAGGTTGGGGAATAGGAGGTGCTAGAGTGTCACATTCCCGGTTAAAGCAGCTCTTTCTGAAGTTTGTGCTGGCTGAGCGAGGTCCATCTCCAGGAGCTCCAAGCTGTGGGGTGCCCAGGCTCTGTGTCACCAGAGGCCCTGGGACATGGACCTGCACAGAGGAGCCCAGACAGGGATGTGCAGGGTGGGTCAGGCCTCAGCAAACAGCAGGGGTTACATAAACCAGGCACCCTGTCCCCTGCACTGCAGAGAGTGTTTGTGAAAGGAATGTGCCAGAACCCACAAGAGGTGAAGGGACACGCAGAGCAGCCTCCACCCTCGCTGCTCCTCACACGCAGTCACTGCAAAAACAAACAAACAAGACACGACTGGCTCGGCCAGAGCCTGACTCAGGCCCGGCGCTCTGGCTGTGAGCGAGAGGGAATCTGCTTTGTGTGGGGCAGGGAATGGAATTACACCGGGATCCGTGTGCAAATGGAATGACACCAGGATCTGTGGTGTGCAAACTGACTGACCCCAGGATCCATGTGCAAACTGACACCAGGATCTGTGTGCAAATGGACTGACACCAGGATCTGTGTGCAAATGGAATGATACCAGGATCTGTGTGCAAACTGACACCAGGATCTGTGGTGTGCAAACAGACTCACACCAGGATCGGTGTGTAAACAGCAGCGAGCGCTGCCCATGAGCACCTGGGCCTGGCTGGGCACTGGGGTCGTGTGCCCACGGGGGGACAGCCAGGTGTGCACAGACAGGGGTGTGTGTGTGAGCACAGGTGTGTGTGTGAGCACAGGTGTGCACAGACAGGCGTGTGTGTGTGAGCACAGGTGTGTGTGTGTGAGCACAGGTGTGCACAGACAGGGGTGTGTGTGTGTGAGCACAGGTGTGTATGTGAGCACAGGTGTGTGTGTGAGCACAGGTGTGTGTGTGAGCACAGGTGTGCACAGACAGGGGTGTGTGTGTGAGCACAGGTGTGTGTGTGAGCACAGGTGTGCACAGACAGGGGTGTGTGTGTGAGCACAGGTGTGTGTGAGCACAGGTGTGTGTGTGAGCACAGGTGTGTATGTGAGCACAGGTGTGCAGGGACAGGGGTGTGTGTGTGAGCACAGGTGTGCACAGACAGGTGTGTGTGTGAGCACAGGTGTGCACAGACAGGGGTGTGTGTGTGAGCACAGGTGTGTGTGAGCACAGGTGTGTGTGAGCACAGGTGTGTGTGTGAGCACAGGTGTGCACAGACAGGTGTGTGTGTGAGCACAGGTGTGCACAGACAGGGGTGTGTGTGTGAGCACAGGTGTGTGTGTGTGTGAACACAGGTGTGTGTGTGAGCACAGGTGTGCAGGGACAGGTGTGTGTGAGCACAGGTGTGCAGGGACAGGGTGTGTGTGTGAGCACAGGTGTGTGTGAGCACAGGTGTGTGTGTGAGCACAGGTGTGCACAGACAGGTGTGTGTGTGTGAGCACAGGTGTGTGTGTGAGCACAGGTGTGTATGTGAGCACAGGTGTGCACAGACAGGTGTGTGTGTGTGAGCGCAGGTGTGTGTGAGCACAGGTGTGTGTGTGAGCACAGGTGTGCACAGACAGGTGTGTGTGTGTGTGTGTGAGCACAGGTGTGTGTGTGTGTGTGAGCACAGGTGTGTGTGTGAGCACAGGTGTGCACAGACAGGTGTGTGTGTGAGCACAGGTGTGCACAGACAGGGGTGTGTGTGTGAGCACAGGTGTGTGTGTGAGCACAGGTGTGTGTGAGCACAGGTGTGTGTGTGTGAGCACAGGTGTGTGTGTGAGCACAGGTGTGTGTGAGCACAGGTGTGTGTGTGTGAGCACAGGTGTGCAGGGACAGGGGTGTGGCTGCAGTGCCAGGTGAGCAGTGCCTGTGGCCGGGACCCTGAGGTGTTGGTGGCACTGGTGTGTTCTGCATGTGGCCGTGCAGGACTCTGCCCTTGTGTGGATTGCTGCCCACCTGTGCAGGTGCTTGCCCAGCCCTGGAGGGGGCACAGCCCGGGTGTCTCCTGCTCACAGACACGGGGCTGGGCTGTTTGTGGGGCTGTGCAGGGGGCAGTGCCACAGCTGCCCTGCTCATCCCGTGGGACACTGACATCCCTGCCCAGTCTGGCAATTTCCTATTGGAAATTCTTCCTTTGCTCTGCTGAATCTGTCTGTATTGTGCTTTATTTCTGTAAGTGTACAGAGCCACTTCGTACCTCAGGGCAGATCTGGGTGATTTGGGCCTTTCTGTGCCACAGCTGGGGTCCCTCTGGCAGAAGGGTTTCTTCCCTGGTTTCCCCAGCAATAAAATTAAACAAATCCTCAAAAACAAGTTAATTGCCAGGGACTGTGTAGTAACAATGATCAGTGTTTAATTGGCTTTAGATTCCAGACAATGTGTAACAAATTAGCCTCAGCCCAAGGAATCCATCTGTCTGCAGGCAAATTAAAGAGCTGCGCACAGATCCTGATGACCCAGCAGTGATGTGGTGTGCCTCTCTTGTGTCATTCAAGTGCACAGTATTGTGGTTCACTTTTGACTTCATAATTAAAACAAGTCAAAATAATGCTTAATAATTTTAACTATTTTACTTGACTAGTTGTTCAAACAGTACCTGATTCTTGAAAAAAAAAGAAAAAGAAAGCAAGTTAAAAGCATGTGCATGTGTAGAAAATGCTTACTGCCCAATTTTTGCATGCACAATTACCCCGATGGCAAATGCAATTACACACTGAGCACCTCCAGCTGCAGGCACACATTGGCAAGTGCTCAGCCAGGGTTTCTGTGCAGTCTGGTGAATTTATCTGGCATGAGAGGATTTCAGGAATGGAATGTCTCAGTCTGTGGACACAAGCAGCTCCCTTTCTGTAAGACATGGCCTGTCCTGGCTCCCCCCAGAAGTGAGCACTGAATTCCATGCCCATGGCCTGCTCTGGCACTGGCCTTTTCCCTGGAAAGCAGTGATGAATTTCACGCTCCACAGGATGCTCCTGCGGCCCTGCAGAGCACACAGCACTGCTGAGTGACTCAGGGACAGGTTCCTGCCCAGGACTGTGTCCCCATGAGCAGAAATGCCCTGGATCTGTTTGGATCTTTGCTAAATGCTCTGGGAGGGTCCCTGCTGGTGTTTGCAGGGTGCTCCATGAGGGAGAACTACAATTATTTTACTGGCTTACACAGTGGATCTGATTCTGATGTAACTCATGGAAGCTTTGTGATCTTACCTGAGCTGCTTAATTTACTTCCATGCAAGAGAAAAGAGAATCCAGGCTCAGAGAAGTGAGCAAGCTGGGGCAGTGTTTGCCTCTATCTTGGCCTGGCTGGTTTTTACTCAGCCCTCCTGTTAAGCTCCTTCTTCTTGAGTGTGTCCTATCAGTAAATAATTGTGTTCAATATGTGAAAAGAATGTGACTGAGAGGATTCTCTGTGCAAGGATAGGGACAAGAAAGCCCTCCCATTGGTGGCATGACCTCAGGCAGCCTGTCCTGCTGATGGACTCCTTAAGGGAAAGAGGAAGGAAGTGGCAGGGCTCAGCCCCCCTCCCGTGTTGGCTGGTGAGTTCCCATGTGGTGGGAGAGCATCTGGCTGATTGCACAACCTCCCAGCAAGGCAGCTCCCGTGCCCTGCTCAGACCTTGGCTGCAGGACTGCCTGCAGCCCCACTGCAGGGCCTTCCTTGGTCATTCAATGCTCCTGCCTTCACTCCTCCTGAGCCTCAGGAAAGCACAAACCTCACGCTAAACCCTGCACGGAGCCGTGCTGGGGGCAAGCACAGCTGTGTGGGAGGTGCCACTGCCCCTGTCCTCAGGGAAAGGTTCGTCCCTTGTCCCTCCCCAGGGAGAGTCAGGGAGCAGCTCCCAGCTGGCAGCAGCAGAGCCAGCCAGGGCGAGGACATGGGGCAGCACAAAACCTGGGAGAGGAGGCCAGCAGTCCACAGTCCTGAATTAGCTGCAGTTCCCTGAAGCTGGCAATATCGAGGGGAAAAGGACTATTTTTAATGCTCTTCCAGCTTAGCATTATAAATCAGCAACTGCTCTGATTTAGTTTCAGCACGAGTAGAAAGATGTTTTTCTCCTGTTGCTGTGCCAAGGAATTCACTCGGAGATCTAAATGTCAGGGTCTGTCTTTTGTTTCTTCTTGAAATGCGCCCTTATCTCCAGATCTGGATGGGAAGTGTTTTGCCATCCTGACAAGCTCCTCAGAAACTGGAGATGTTCCTGTATTCAGGCTGAGCTGAAGCTCCCATGCTCTCATGCTGTGACAGGAGCAGCCTGGTGGTTCTGGCACCCTCCTAGCACAGGGACACGCCAGGTGCTGGTGCTGGTTCTCCCTACCCTGGCAAGTGTCATTCATGCTCTGCTCTTCCTCATCCATCTGGGGGCTGGATGGCCTTTCTCTGCCATCACATCCTTACAAAACATTTACCAAAATGTAGCTAGATAGAGATCTCTTTCCTCTGTTTAAAAATCCTTTCCACTGAAGGTTCCCAAGCGGCTGCAGATGACAGTGAAGGCTCCCCTGGCCCATGCAGGGCTGGGCTTTGCCTTTGCCAGGAGAGCAGCGAGGCCAGCAGTGCTGACTGCCAGGTGCCAGAGCCCATTTCTCTCCAGTCTGGTTTGTTTGCCATGGAATCCCACTGCTACAGCTCTTCTGGGCAGGAGTGGGATGAGCTGTAACCCTGACCACAGCCAGGCTGACAGGAGTCCCTGGAGGAGCCCAGTCCAGCTGGGCCAGAGCTCCCAGTTCATGCTGGGCCAGAGATGCTGGCAGGTGGTGGCTGAGCTGTGCTAGTGAGGTAACAGACACAGGTACTCAGTGCCTGAATCATACACAGAGGATTTGTTTACAACATGAACAACAAAGTCTTTGCTTGTCCTTTTAGTCAAAGAAGAGTCACTATGTAAATGGGGTAATTTACCACTATTTAACTATATATCAGTTTTCACCTTCAAAGGCTGTCCAAGTGGTTTATTTACCATAAATTTAACCTTGGACTAAAGCTGAGATGCTTAGATACCCGAGTGATAGGGACCTTAGAAATGCTAAGGCAGAGATAAAGAGAGCACCATCAGATTGAGGGAAATGAGAGCTGTCTGGCCCCTTCACAAATACTGAGGATAAACAATAGGGATCTTTGTGCTTGGGCTGTAGGCGTGTTGTCAAGGTAAATGGGACCTGGCAGAGGGCCCTATTGTCTCCTTTCCCACAACTCATTAAGATTTACTTGTTTTATCATCAATGAGTATAATCACCAGAGCTCTGATTATGCCACGAAGCCATCCCAATGCCAGTGATTCATGAGGCAGAGATGGTGTGAGTCATCAGAAGGGTCCCCTCGGAGATGTCCCCGTGTCTGCTGGGGGTGGGAACAGCATCTCAGAGTGGGCTGCTGGGCAGGGAGCACCAGGCTGGTCCTTTCTGCTCTTTCTCCAGCTCAGCCTCACGTTTATCCAGCAGTGACACCCTTCCCTGGCGTGCAGCACCCACACCCCCACACAGAGCAGAGCTGCAATAGGGCTGGAGGCTGCTTCACCTCCGAGGCTTTGCCAGAAATGATTGCAGCACATAATGAATCAGCTGGATTATGCTTACCTGGAACAGGTCTGCCAAAAACTCTGACCTGATTTCCTCTCCCCCCACTCTCATTTCACTGTGAGGAGCCAAATGGGCTCTGGGTGCAATACAGTGCCACTAGATAAGTTGCCAACCCACAAAATTTTGCAATAATACACTTTTGTCTTTCAGTAGCATCTCTTATCAAACAGGTCAGAGTTATTGTTCCAGACCTCAGTGCAGCAGATAAGTGTTGTTCCCCAAGCTACAGAGGACCAAATGAGATACTGAAAGATGAACAGACCTCAGAGTAACTCAGTAGTAAAAGTAAGACCACTGTGGGCTGCTCTGCCACCTGAGCTGTTGATGAGCATGCACCCAGTGATTGCCAGGTGCAGTGAGATCCCAGCACAGCTCGAGAGCTGCTCAGGTGTCCAGGAGGCAGTGAAAGATCTGAACCCCTGAACACAGGTGTGCTTGCTCCTCTGCACAGGGAAGCTCAGGTGCAGCTGTCCCAGCTCAGGGAGCAGCTACCACTGCCCATGCCAGCCTGGCAGAACCCATCACAGAGGCAAATTCAGAATGCATCCTTGGACACAGAACCTGTAGTATTGGAACACTGTGTGTAAACCCTGGCCTGTCTGTGCAAGGGGAGCAGCCCTAGGAAGCCTTCAGTCTGTAAATCTGGGTTTGTGTTCCTGGTGGTTATTTTGCAGGAGATAATGCTTGCAAACCAGCAGATATAACATACCCATCTCTCCCAGTTTCTAGTTGAACTATGCATGTACCCTAGTTATTGAAGAGTTAATTACATAACTCATGAGTTGTAGAGTTTTGTCCTCACTCACATATATATGGTGTGTTAGATAAAAGACTATTTTTGAGGATTAACTGTCTCCCAAAAGCCTTTAAAATCATGTAAGTGTTCATAACTGAATTATTTTCTTGAATAAGATATATTGTTTATTTGCATCTATTTGGGTTTATTTGTATCTATTTTACAAAAAAAATTAATTTTTGAGGCTAGTGCTGCATAATTTTGTGAAAGAAAGAAAAAACTGGCAAAGAGCTTTTTATAAGTGATTTTTACATCGATTGTTTCAGCAGAAGTGAAGCAGCCCTGAAATGGCCATCCTGCCACTTGCAGAATTGTGCTTCCTGGAAGCCAAGCACTGGACATCACTGCAGGCACGTCCTGCATTTGGGCCTTGTCAAAATTAGTTCAGAAACTGGATGTGGTTTTTATCCATATGAATTTTAGCAAGACAGTGCTTTTCAGAATAAGTCATCAAGACTCTTTGCAGGAAATCTTAACATGGCGTTTTTCTCCACATCCACTCCAAAGCTTTCTCATGAGTGAGACTCTTTTGGTGTATCTTTCCAGTCATTTGAAAAACATATTTGCAATAATATGCAAAATAGAAGTAGGCAAGACCTTACACAACCCAGTCTATAATGCAGCAGCCACCTCAGCTCCCAGCATATCCAAAGGCTCTATAAAACAGGGCAAACTTGAGGATTGTTTGCAGGACAAATCAAATGAAATTTTCAGTAAAGATTCTGTTCAACATAGGGCAGAGAAAAATTCCTGCTGGTTTTCTGTGGGAAGAGACGGCCTTTTGGCCAAGCAGTCCCCCAAAAGGAGGTGAAATGTAACAACCCATTTTAAATATCATGGTTTTAGCCCCTGGGTGGGTTGTGCCATTGCCTCCCCCAGTCAGATATATTTGGGCAGGATGCCCCCACTGGCTAACAGGAAAGTGCTTCTGCCTGTGGATCACTCTGAAAATATTTGCCCCCACATAATTAGCGGTGTAATTAACAGTGGCCATCGAATTCCTGGCCCTGTGAGTGGGTGAGCTGCCAGGACACTGTGAATGGAATAAGCCTTGGCTGGAATTCCCGTGCATCCCCTCAGGAACCTCTGAGGTTTTGCCAGCTTCTGCCCGTTCAAATAAAAAGGGAGCAGGGCATTTCTGTGGGGCATGGGACCTGTTTTGCCAGGGACCTTCCAGTCTGCTGTCTCCTCGAGGTTTTGCAATCTCCCTGCTCTTTTCACTGCCTCCTCATGCCCCGAGTGTGGATGTGAGCACATGGGAAGGGTTCTGCCCTGAGTCACAGCCCTCTGCTGAGCCACGGGGCCAGGGTGGTCCAGTTCCTCTCTTGGGCAGGGTGCCAACAGTGAAATACCAGAGAAACGAGGGACAGGGAGGGAGACAGTGAGAGTTGGACTGGGGGTGCTGCAAGGCAGCTGGCCCAGCTCTCTGCTGTGCCCTGGGGTGCAGAGAGCCTGCATGGGCTGCTCCTGTGTGCCAGCCATCTCCTCTGAGCCCCCATGGGCCCCAGCAGAGGGAACAGCCATCCCTGAGCCCCCATGGGCCCCAGCAGAGGGAACAGCCATCCCTGAGCCCCCATGAGCCCCAGCAGAGGAACAGGCATCCCTGAGCCCCCATGGGCCCCAGCAGAGGGAACAGCCATCTCCTCTGAGCCCCCATGAGCCCCAGCAGAGGGAACAGCCATCTCCTCTGAGCCCCCATGAGCCCCAGCAGAGGAACAGCCATCCCTGAGCCCCCATGGGCCCCAGCAGAGGAACAGCCATCCCTGAGCCCCATGAGCCCCAGCAGAGGGAACAGCCATCCCTGAGCCCCATGGGCCCCAGCAGAGGGAACAGCCATCCCTGAGCCCCATGAGCCCCAGCAGAGGGAACAGCCATCCCTGAGCCCCATGAGCCCCAGCAGAGGGAACAGCCATCCCTGAGCCCCATGGGCCCCAGCAGAGGAACAGCCATCCCTGAGCCCCCATGGGCCCCAGCAGAGGGAACAGCCATCTCCTCTGAGCCCCCATGAGCCCCAGCAGAGGAACAGCCATCCTTGAGCCCCCATGGGCCCCAGCAGAGGGAACAGCCTTTCACTGCAGCCACTCCAGGCAGCTCCACAAGGGCAGTGAGATATAACATGCTGAAAGTGTTTGTGAGGCAACAAAGCAGGGCAGGGGAAGGGAGGGTGGGCTGAGGCTGACCCAGAGGACAGCAGGACACCCCTGTGCCCCTCTGCCACGGGGTGTTAGTGCAAACAATGTCTCTTGGCCAGGCACTGTGCCTCAGAGTTGCACTTCTTATGCTCACCCAGCTGTACTTTGAATTGCTTTCCTGAAAACTGCTGGGAAAATCCCAGCTGCCTCTGGGAGCTGAGGAAGGTCCTGGCTGGCATGATGAGGCAGAAGTCAATTGACTCTTTTAGAGTGCCCCTTGCTGATGCCAGCAGTGTAATTTGGTTTATTAGTCTGTATGGACTTGATCTAACTCTTGCTAAAGTGGAGGAGTGAATGCAGAGCCTGTCCTGACAGTCAGCCTTATCACCATCAGGAGAGATGGGGCTCACAGCACTTGCTGTCTGCTGCCAAGAATTAATTGTGCTCAAGTTAATGCCTGAGTTAAGATTAAGCTCTGCCTGATTGACGACTATTGCTATGGCAGGAAGCATGAGCCACGAGGAGCTAAGTTAGAAATTGGCCATTTTGTCTGGGTCACCTCTGCAGATGGGGAAGAAGAGGGACCCTGCTTTGCTGGTGTGTGTGGAAATGCAGCAGGGTGTGTGCAGGGCTGCAGGCAGGTGTCCCTGCACAGACAGGGGCCCTGGCTGGCACCCAGCAGCTGCTGGGGCCGTGCCACAAAGGGACAGGCAGGGAAAAGGGCTCCGTGGTGCCAGCCAGGGAGGGGAGCAGGCAGGGCTCCAGCCCTGAGCCCTCTGGGGGAATGTGACAGTCTGGGGCTGGCTGCTCATTAAGGGGCAGAGCAGTTGGGCATAAACTAAGCCTTGAGTCATCAGCATATCTGTGTGTAGGAGCAAAATCCCCCAGGACAGAACAGAGCCTGCAGGGGGACAGACAAGGAGCAGGGAGAATGGGGAAAAGAAGGACTGGTTTGGGGGTGGGCAGTGGGGCTGTGTGCCCTTACACTGGGTGTCCAGTGGGTTCTGGGATGAGAATTGTTTTAGAATTCAGTAATAATCAGACCTTTAACTTTACAACCTATGACACTATGTCAGATGTGCCCCTATTCTTGGGTTTGTGCCAGGCCTGAGGTAAGTCAGATTAAGCATTCAAACACTTCAGCAGTGTCTGCTCGATTCTGGTGCCCGAGTGGCCAGGGAACATTACAGTGTTGGAACACAGAGCACTGCAGGGATTGGAAACAGCAGCACTTCTGAGAAATGTTTTCTTCATTATGAATGTGTTTTGTTGGGTTGTTTTGGGTTGTTTTTTGTGTTGGTTTGTGTTATGAGTTATGAATATAGATGGCAGGGACGGTTTCTGGCTCAGAGCCTTCAGCTGGTACAGACTGGCCAGGGATCAGTCCCTGGTGCTCAGACACACAAAGGACCCTGAGTGCTCCTTGTCTTTGCTTTGGTGCAGCTGTTGAGGGCCGTGCCCAGTGCACACAGGGCTGGTGGGTGACTCTGTCCAGCCTGACACCCTGCTGCTACCTGCGGTGGCTCTATGGGAATAAGCAGGGATATTTTTTTTTTTTTCCATTAGAGATTACAATTATTTACAAGTATTATTGTTCCATTCCAAAGTGCAGCTCAGCAATTGCAACATTTTCCACTTCTCCCTTGTCATATCTGATGGCATTGCAGACTGGACTGGCAGCGCTGTCAGGAGGGACCAGAAGGGATGGCCCAGGTGGGAAAAGGCACCAGCCTCAGTCAGGAGAGCATTTCTGACCCTCGGATTGCTGCTGGCTCCGGGCACTCAGGGCAGTGCCCGCTGGGAGCTGAGCCCCTTTGGGAGCAGGGGAGCAGGGCAGGGATGGCTGGGCTGGGGCAGGGGAGCAGGGCCGGGATGGCCGGGCCAGGGCAGGGCTGGGATGGCCGGGCCGGGGCAGGATGGAGCCCGGAGCCCTCACTGGGCTCGGCACGGCCGTGGTGTGGGTCCACAGCACTCCCTGCGAGCCCCGGGAGCTGCTCCCCTCCAGCCCTCCGAGCCCTCCTTAGGCTGGGGGAACTGGGAGCTGCAGAAGCATGGCCCCAGTTACACCCAGAGCCCCCAGCCCAGTGCGGCACAGCCAGCCCAATCCATGAGCCCTGAGCCCTGAGCCATGAGCCATGAGCCCTGATCCCTGATCCCTGATCCCTGGGCCCTGAGCCCTGAGCCTTGAGCCCTGAGCCCTGAGCCCTGGGCCCTGAGCCCTGATCCCTGATCCCTGATCCCTGGGCCCTGAGCCCTGAGCCTTGAGCCCTGAGCCCTGAGCCCTGGGCCCTGAGCCCTGATCCCTGAGCCCTGAGCCCTGAGCCCTGATCCCTGATCCCTGAGCCCTGAGCCCTGAGCCCTGAGCCTTGAGCCCTGAGCCTTGAGCCTTGAGCCCTGAGCCCTGAGCCTTGAGCCCTGAGCCCTGAGCCCTGAGCCATGAGCCCTGAGCCTTGAGCCCTGAGCCCTGAGCCCTGAGCCTTGAGCCTTGAGCCTTGAGCCCTGATCCCTGAGCCCTGAGCCCTGAGCCCTGAGCCCTGAGCCTGATCCCTGAGCCCTGAGCCCTGAGCCCTGAGCCCTGAGCCTTGAGCCCTGAGCCCTGATCCCTGATCCCTGAGCCCTGAGCCCTGATCCCTGATCCCTGGGCCCTGAGCCATGAGCCCTGAGCCCTGAGCCCTGGGCCCTGAGCCCTGATCCCTCCCGGCTGTGGCCGTGCTGGCTCTGCTGCTGCCCGGCACTCCTTGCCCTTCCCAGCTCCTGCTCTGCCTCCCTGGCCTCCACGTGCTCAGCCCCACCGGGAAGGAGCTGAGAGGGGACAGACACAGCAGGGAAAGGGCTGTGCTTTCCCCATCCCTCCTGAGGGATCCAGTTCGGTGTCCGGCCTGTTGGAAGCCAGAGCTCTTCAGGCCAAGAGCGTGTATTATCTAGTTTGTGTTTTATGGCAGTATATGAATGTTTTGTTACAATAACAACGACAACAATAATAATTAGGGCCGTGAGAGCCCTGGAGGGCTGGAAAGGAACCAAGCCCTGCAGGTTCTCTCGGATGTTCGAGTTTGACGAGGTTGAACCATCCAGGTTTAACCCCCATGGCTGGTGCCCTCTCTCACCCTCCCCACCACCAGCAGGAAGTCTGAGCCCTGGCAGCTGGGAGCTGGGATACCCTGGGGCTTCCCGAGGGAGGAACCCGCAGTTGCTGAGGAGGATGTGAGTGAAACTCTCTGAAATTTCGGGAGTGTGGGATGAGGGTCGTGAATCATCCGAGCTCCAGCCGCCGCCAATGCCGAGCGGGACGGAGCCCGCCCAGAGCCGGGATCGGGGACTGCAGCCCTGTCCTGTGTGCGGCTCTGCTCGGGGCTGGCCGGGTGAAAGCCCCCTTGTGCCCCTCTGAAAGCTGCTCCGTGAAGCTGGCTGTGTGAGCTGTGCCAGAGGTATCCTCTCCCAGACCTCAGTCCAGGGTCCTTGTCTCAGTCTGCTCTCCAGCTGACAGCAGGGGCTGCAACTTACACTGCAAGATGAAAAAGATGGTGTTTTTCAGATCCCCACACAGAAAACCTGTGTGTGCCTGGAAGGTCAGATGGTGCTCCCAAGGGTCAGCAGTGCTGTGTTTAAGGCACTGCAGTGAATTGAGGCCCATTCATTTCCCAATGAGACAGGCAGGCAATGGCTGTGTGGGACGGGGGTCCAGGCACCCCGAGCTCCCTGAGCACTGATCCCAATTCCCACAGTGTTGCCTCAGCTAATCGCTGCCTCAGTTTTCCTCACTTGTAAAATGTGGGGGTAATAACTGTGCATACCTCACAGAGGGCTGTGAGGATTCATTAATTAAACGATGTTGGGGAAGTGCTTTGAAGATGAAAAGCCCTATATAAATGCTGGGTGTTACTGGTGCTTAGTGAGTACCTTCACAGCCACAAGCAGGGTGTGCCTGCAGGAAGCAGAGCCATAGGCTGAGGCTTATGGCTAAGTGCCTTTAAAAATAAATATGATCAGTAAATGCTCTAGGGAGGTCAGCTTCCCTCTCCTCCCCTTGGGGCTGAGCTCCCACCTCAAAGGAACCAGGGTTTCTCTTTGCCTCCTCCACTTCTGGAAAACCAAAAGAGCTTTGGGAGTGCTCAGGAGAGAGCTGTGCTTGGACTCGTGGTGCTGATGCTGGGAGCTGAGACACCACAGCAGGCACTGTGCTCTGAGCCAGAGGGGTCCAAAGAGCCCCTGGGCACTGAGGGCACTGTCCCGACGGGCACAGCAGTGCCAAGCAGGCTGGGGGAGCAGAGCTGTGCCCCCTGCCCTGGGCAGAGCCAGGGCTGCACTCTGGCACTGCCTCTGGGGTGGGCAGGGGACACTGGCACTGGGGTGAGCAGGGGACACTGGCACTGGGGTGAGCAGGGGACACTGGCACTGGCACTGGTGTGAGCAGGGGACACTGGCACTGGCACTGGGATGGGCAGGGACACTGGCACTGCCTCTGGGGTGGGCAGGGGACACTGGCACTGGGATGGGCAGGGGACACTGGCACTGGCACTGGCACTGGGGTGAGCAGGGGACACTGGCACTGGCACTGGGATGGGCAGGGGACACTGGCACTGGCACTGGCACTGGGGTGAGCAGGGGACACTGGCACTGGCACTGGGATGGGCAGGGGACACTGGCACTGGGATGGGCAGGGGACACTGGCACTGGCACTGTCCCTGGGTGGGCAGGGGGCCGGTGCTGCCGTGAGTGCCCTGCACTCAGTTAATGACATGCATGCTTTGGGGAGACAGAGGCAAATCTGTACTTGCTGCTTCTACACCTGTTGGACTGAAAACACAGATGCTGATTTCCTCTTCACTGTGCCCCTGGAAAATCTAGTATTTAATATTCACCTGACTAGGCAGAAAGAAGAGAAAAGGGATTTTTGATTAGGTTAATTGTTTTTAATGACAGCCTGCCACATTTGACAGATCCCTCTTGTGAAGCCTCAAGACAAGCAGCCTTTTCTCTCAGATGCACTCTGTGCATTTCTGTATTTTGTAAGCTGAAGTTTCATTTTCTGATTTGAGCAGGGAGGTGACTTCTTTCACAGGTTCTCTGGGAACACCAGACCTAAGCAATAACGTGTTACCCGGGGGAGATATCCAGGTGGGACTAATGGCAGAACCTGCTAAGGGAAAGCTGCATTTCCTGGCCTAAACTAGCCTTGCTGACTGAAAATTAACAACTTAGGACCAAATGTTGAACCAGATTCAAATGTTTCTATATGAGACTGTGGCAAAACCTGGACATTCTTCTGGGACAGATGTGTAAAGTGCTTTAAAAACACATGCTAGTTATTAAATGATATCTAACAGTAAAATTCATCAGATCTATTATTAATTCCTTATAATCTAAAACTATACAAAAAAAAAAAAGATCATGTAAATACCTGAGTCCTAACTGAGGCTGAGACCAGGGGTACCTATCACATCAGGAATTCTTACTGATGGACTGCTGAATGGATCACAGAAACAAGGGGATGTTCCAAGGGCAGGACAAACGTCCTGGGTTTGAGGACACAGAGGCCTGGAGGGAGCAGCCAGTGGTTAACAGGCTCTGTGCAGTCTGAAGGGAGCTTGATTTCAGCCATCCTGGAATGCCCCCTTGGTTTGTCCCTTATCAGAAAGCCTATCGGGTGGTTTGGGCAGGCTCTGGAACACAGGCTGGGACACCGGCCTGCTGTGATACTGCAAATCTCTGTGCCTCACTTCACCCACTGATTAGGATGATAGCCTTCCCAGAGTGTTGTGGTGATTAATTATTAATGTTAGTAAAGCGTTTTGAAGATGAGGAGTGCTACATGCTGGCTAAAGATCTTAATTACCTCAGCCTCATGATTAAATTTTTATATTTACATAATGAACCAGTCGCGCTAGAGGTGCAGAGATGGTCTCTCCTGGTGGACAGATTCTTATAGCTCAGTTATCCCTGCCATTATCACTAAGTCGAATCAAATCCCTTTTTCCATGGAGAATCTGCTTTGGAGTGAGCAAAGCCCACATGCTCCATGTGAGACTCTGACATGGCAAACAGCCACGGCACCTTGGCTAATTTCAGTCCCTGCCCATGAAACTCACCTCACCCAGAACTTGTTTCAACTTCTCTAGCTGTTCTTGGCATGTGTTGAGATTTCATAAAGTTGATGCCATCAACTCCCACACATATGGCAAGGCAGAGTGAGAGAGAAAACCCACACAGAGTAACTAATATATAGGGAGAAGAGGTATTTGCATGGGAGAGCACAAACACGAGGCTTTTCTCGCTGGCTCCTGGCTGCTGGTGCCGAGATGCAGAGGGATATGCAGATGGGGAGGGTGACTCAGAGAGCCCTTGCCAGTGCACAGCTCCAGGAAGACACTTGGTGCTTCCCTGCATTCGTTCTGCTGGTCAGAGGGGTCACTTTTACTGCTGCCCACCGAGCGTGCGGCGGGGTCGGTTCCTGGCTGGGCACGGGGACAAGGCAGCTGCTCCCTGACACTGCCCAGGGTGGCACATGGCTGGGCCACTGTGGGAGCTCTGATTCACAAAACAATCTCCCCTTGAGGTAGTTTTGCTGAGACATTTTGCCTGTGATACAGAAGGTTTGTTCTCCTGGTGTGTCCTTTTTCCGTTTCCTTTGGAGGCAAGTGCATGATTTTTCAAACTTTCAATGAGACTCATTTTCAATCCAGAATTCATTATCAAGATGACACCTAATTATTATCAATTTACAATCTCAGGCGAGTCAGGAAAGGTCTGGAAAATGCAGGCAAGGGAGAGTTTGGTGACAAACACAGAGTGCAGGCAATAACACCCATTTCCATATGCACCTTCAGGTCTGGGCACATTTCCAGGGGAATCCATGCCTGTCTCCTAGAGACGACTTCGGGAGAGGCAGAGGGGTTTTTTCAGCACTGAGCACTCACAGCAAACTTTTTCTTGGGAATTTGATCTGCCAGTTCCAGGGCAGGGAGTTGGGGTACTGGGGACAGAGCCAGACTGGGAACCACTGCAGGACTCAGAGCAGCCCAGGGGATGAACCCCAGGCTCCTCTGCTCACTCAGCCCCCAGGCCAGGGGTGAATGGGCCCTGGACATGCTGGCTCTGTGGGATGAGGCCTTGGCAGTGCCCTCCCTTGCCAGTGTCCCCAGCTGAGGTGAGAACCTCCCCTGGGAGCTCCCCGTGCACCTGCCCTGCAGTGGGGCCTGGGCAGTGCAGGAGCCAGCCCAGCACCGCAGCCACTCCTCAGTCACTAATGGGCTGCACACTTAGACAGCATTTAAACCTGTTTTATAGTGATTGAAGGACTGCAATGAGATTTTGCTAATTAGCTCATTGCATACCCAGCGAGCCCTGCATCGTGGGGTTTATTGGACACCAACTATCAGGCTTTCCATTTCCTCTTCTATTTATATTCTCTGTTCAAATGAAAACCACAAATCTTTCCAGGTGACCTGTTTATTACGTGAATTTAGAGCACTTAACATTTGCATTTATTAATTTTCTAGAAAAACTGGTATTACTAGTTACTGAGAACTAACTGCTATCTCAGATTTCACTGGATACCAGCTGCAATTCTTGGTAATAAGACTTTGGAGATGATTAAGCCAATGATGTGATTTTTCAGTGGCACCTGTAGCCAGCTCCAGCTTTGCAGTGACCTGCGAGGACTCAGCACCTCGGACAACACCTCCACAACCCCTGGGCTCAGATGAAATAAATGCAGATGTCTGGATGAGCAGATTGCTCCCACCTATGAGCACAGAGCAGCTCTTGGTGTGACCTGGGTGTGCATCCGCTCTGACCCCTGAGAGCTGGGAGGGGATGGCACCCTGGAGTTATTTCTATGAATTGCATGCTCGAGCAGAACCCCAGAGCCAAGTCCCTCAAGCTGCTCACGTCCCAGTACATGAGCATGACCTGATTGTATTTTCAGTGGGAATGTCTGGGTTTCTGAGCTCAGGCCCTGGGTTCTGAGATGCCCTTTTCTGAAGAAGAATCTGTGTTACCTTCTTCCCAGGCTGGGACTCACAGACCTCTCCATGCTCTGGAGATTTGTTCTACATTTCCTTGGTTGCATGATCAGAAATGCTCTTTCAGTAATTTCATCTAATTTCTTTTCAGTAATGACAGATCTTTTCTCTTAACAAAACCACCTTTATATTCCCTTACTGGGTCACTGTTAACTCTTCTACACTCTACATAATAACAGTGGAGATTTTTTGTAGATAGGCTTTCTGCCAGTCTCCTTCATAAAAATGAATTACATCTGGAGCAGGTAGGAACTTGGAACAATTCCTACCTCCCAGGTAAAATAACTCATCTGATGCACAGGCATACCATGAATCCTGCACAGACTGAAGAGCCTGGGAAGGTGGAAGAGAATTTTTCTAATTCATAGCTGAATTTCTTCTGATGAAGGACATGTACAACCAACTGCAAGAAAACAAATGATTGTTCTGATTATTCTTCACTGCAGGAATAATTGGTAACATTGTTCTTCTTGGCAAAGATGAATAGTTGGAACCAGACTATTTCACAGAGACAAAATATCCACAGGGAGAGATTTTTGAGGCAGTCATAGGATGCACCCTACAGAGTGTGATTCTCATGACATTAAAGCTGTGCTAATGGCGCTGAGATTAACTTCTAATGAAGAGAGAAATGGACCTGATAAACACAGCGTAAATGTTCTATGGAAAGGACAATAAAAATATCACATTTTGGGCAAGGTCTGCCTCTCATTGAAGCCAAAAGAGTTGAATTTATTGAACTTATCCAAAACAGGAAAAAGAATTTATGACTGCAAAGGACGAAGAAACACTGCTGTGAGTCCGAGCCACTGAATAACTCCATGCCACAGAAGAGATCCCCCAGAGTTTTGCAATAGTAACTGTTGTGCTACTTTGTGGAATTTTCTGATCCTTTGATAATGTTTCCTCCTTTTAACAGCAAAATCCACACTGCTTCTTGAAAGCTTTTAGAATATTTTTCCTTATGCTTTTATCCTAGGGAAGGCAGGACCACATTTGGTATTTAGGACAGGGAGCTGGCAATCTGGATTCTTTTCGGCTTTGTCACTAACCCGTGGTATGACTTTGATCTCCTCATTGTACAGCTCCACTTGGAGAAGCCCTGGGGAGGCTCCTGTGCCTCAGAGAGGGCCTGGCTGTGCCACCAAAGGCACCCCTGGCCCTGGCAGCTCCCGTGCTGGCTCCTTGCAGCCTGGCAAAGCCCAGGGCTGCTGCAGAGGCTCCTGGAGCTGTGCTGGGCTGCTCAGGGTGCTCTGTGTGTGGGGCTTTCCCTCCCTCTGGGATCTCCACGGGGCTGTGGCCCCACGGCTTTGGCTCCACTCACCTCTCCCCCAAGGCCAGGCAAAGCAAGTGTTTATTTAGAAACAATTAAAATTGAACATTTAGATACTAGACTGGGAGGAAGTAAACAAGTAAAATGTAAAGTAAACAAATATAAAATATTTCAATTCTGGCTTCAGTTTTGTAACCAGAGGCCAGTCTTTTAAATGCTGTCCCCTGGAATCTCAAAGAATGCTGACAGGCTCAGAGGCTGGCATCCACTGGTCCCAGGCTGAATATACACTGTGCTCCAACCTTCTTTGGACAACCCTTTGAAGTTCTCCACTCGTCTATTTCCTAAAATTAGGTTTTATAATATAAATGGGTCTCTAATTGACTTTTACCAAAGCCAGCAGCAATGGATATTTTAGCAGTGGTTCCTCTGGGTTTAGACCTAATTGAGCAGAAGGTGTGTGACCTCTGTAAATACACCTCTGGCCTTCCTGGGAACCAGGTGCCTTATTACTTCTGCCTTCCTCCTGGCCAGCCTGCTGGCTACTGCTTCCCACCCACTCTGAGCTGTTCCCTTTGTTCCTTTATTCAGAGTTATTAGTCTTATTCAAGACACTGCTTACACACAGATTCTATTAACTTATGGCTTGTGGTGTTACCAGTTTCCTATAGAGAGCTGTATATGCTGCTCTGTAGGAATGGAGATTATTGATTGCTACCCCTTGTTCTGACAGGCTTGTCTGGGAGTGCAGTAATTCCTCAGCATCATCCTCTCTCCCAGTTTCAGGCTAAAATTCTGAAAACCCCTCAAAACGGCTTCACTTTTACTTCCTGCCTTGAAAGGAGTCCCTGAGCACCTCGAGGTTGTGTTGGCTGTGCTTCATTTTGGGAGCTTTGTTTGAGGTGGGGCTGCTGCCCCTGGGTACCCCGGGCCCCTGACTGCTGGGACCTGGGGTGCTTGCTCTGGGGGAGGAACAGGCTGGAAACAACGAGCTAAATAAAAACATCGGCTTTTTGTGAATGCCTTCAACTTTAAAATGGGACTTTCAGTTTCTAAAGGCTGGCAGGGAGTTAGTTTTGAGTCAGTCTTTGTGTGGTCATTTTCATTCTGGAATGAGAGTGTTCTTGCACAGAATTACACTAAAATGTGTTGTCAAGAGACATTGTCTTTTGTTTCCATGAGTTTGCAAATATTCCCAAACAAGTTTGATGTAAGCCAGAGTGTCCCAGCTTTTTTCTTGCCGAAGAAAAGCTTCTCCCTGAACACCACGAGCCCTGGGCTGGCTGGGAGCTCTGGAACGAGCACATTCCTGACCTGCCAGTGCCAGGCTCTGTGCCACAGCCCCACTGAGGTGGTTTGCAGCGGCTTCAGGGGGTCTCCTGTAGTGCTGCCATGTCGTGATGAGACTTCAATGAACTTTCTGAGCTGCCTCAATTCCTCTGATGAGGGGCATTGTATGTGTACAGTTTGTTTGTATTGTTGCCTAATTATGAGGAGCAATTAAGACTTCACACCTACAATTTGTATTCACAATTTGTAAAATTCCCTTGCCTGGAGTTCTCTGCTACTGCTGCCAACAAGGCATACAGCAAATTTTATTCTTTCCCCCAGTGCCACAGAACAAAGCTCTTCATCAGCCTCCAGCAGCAGCACAAAGGCCCAGAGCTGAAGCTGCTGACTCGAAGCCACCGTGGCTTACGTGTCCCTGAGCAGGGCTTGTCCCCAGCTCAGCCCAGAGAGAGGCAGTGACAGTGCCCAGGCCTGATCCTTGTCCCCAGCTCAGCCCAGAGAGAGGCAGTGACAGTGCCCAGGCCTGATCCTTGTCCCCACCTCAGCCCAGACAGAGGCAGTGACAGTGCCCAGGCCTGATCCTTGTCCCCACCTCAGCCCAGAGAGTGGCAGTGACAGTGCCCAGGCTGTGCCCAGCACACAGCCCCAATCCTGATCCTTGTCCCCACCTCAGCCCAGAGAGAGGCAGTGACAGTGCCCAGGCTGTGCCCAGCACACAGCCCCAATCCTGATCCTTGTCCCCACCTCAGCCCAGAGAGTGGCAGTGACAGTGCCCAGGCTGTGCCCAGCACACAGCCCCAGTCCTGATCCTGCAGATGCCCAGAGCAGGAGCGGCTCTGCCACAGGATGGGCTGGCCTGGGCACTGCCCCCAGCCCTGCAGGGAGGGGATTTGCAGAAAATGAGTTGTGTTGGGCATTCTTGTACTCATTCAATGCTGCACTCCCCAGGTACCATCAGCTGTCAGTGACTTTCCCAGAGCTGGCAGTGTTTAGGGCTGTGCTGTGTTCCAAGCACCAGTCCTAATCCATTTAACTGTGTCCATGCACATCCTGAAGTGATTTGTGGAACGGGGAACACACTGAGCACATTTATACACATCCAATCTGCAATTCAGCTGTACTTTAAAAACACAGCTTTGGAAGCAGTTCTCCTGGGGAAGGACAAAGCCAATGCTATTTTTTTTTGAGCTTTCCTGCTGCACTATTAGGTTGGGTGGGGTTGGCAGTCGGTGAGCAGGAGGGAGCAGCAGGAAGGAGCAGTCAGTCCAGCTGTTAATGGCACTGTTTGGGGAGCTCCCAGTGCCACAGAGCCAGAGCACACATGCCTTACCCAAGCATGGCACTTACTCATGGAAGCGCTTACCTCGGAGCCACAGGGACTGACCAGGGGCTCTGGGCTGGATTATTAATTTTGTTGCTGATTCTGTACGTTGTGATCAGAGTCAGAGGCAAACCAGAGCATGGCAGCATTGTTTGGACAAACAGAACAGCACCAGTCCTTCCTTTGTGGATGCATCTCCTGGAAAACGCTCCTTCTCTGACTTTGCTGGGGAGTTTTGCAACATCTAGGAAATATATTCCAATGGGAATGCCTCCAAATGGTGACTGTAACACGAGTATAAAATATTGTTAATAAATTAATTGACTTTGGGTTTTTTAGCTAGAAAAATAAACCCTGGCTCATGTTGTTTGAATGAAACTCAATTCAGCATGGGCAACATCAAGAGCACAACCAGGATAAAAACTACCACACAGTAAATCAAAGAACAAGAAAAGTACAAGGCTATTAATGCTTTACTATAACATTCCTCACAGCCTCTCTGCACTCTTGATAACTGCGAGCCAACATTTTTCAACTGTCCTAAAGTATGTGAAATGTAAATGTTTAGAAGAATGTTTTTGTGCCAAGCTGAGAGTGATCATAAACATCAGCTTCTAATAGAAACATTTTCAGAAGATGCGCTCTGTGCTGCCAGCTTTTGAGAGCAACACCATGTAAATTAGGCCAGAGTCTCCTTGGATTCCTGACACTCCATTGCTGCCTTTTAATTGCCAAAAATTGTTGGATTGATGCTGTGTTTGAACTTAAAGTATGAACTGCAACCGTATTAAATATGCTGCTTAAATGTCGTGTGGATAAACAGTAAATCACCTGCCTGGGATTTGTTTTGGGGACAGGCCTAAAGAAAATCTGGAGGGGGAAGAAGCACTGTTCTAATTATGACCCTTTATTTCTGTGGCATCACCAGTGTGCCCGGTGCTGTGCTGCCAGGTGCAGGTTATGGGCTGGATAACTCTGCCATGCTAATGATACACCCGGAGCAAAGCGTGACCGACTCCTGAGTGGGGCCGCTCCACCCTGCCCCGCAGGGAGGGACAGCGCCAGCACCTGCACGTGCTGAGACTGAAACCCGGGCTCTGGCAGCACGCTGCTCCTCCTCAGCAACCTCCTCCACCGTGAGCATCAGAGAATCCCAGCCACAATGTTCAAATCGAGGAAAATGAAAAAGCCTTGGGAACTGTAACCAGGTTCAGCTGACTGGTTTGGTTATATCATCCCATAATTGCAAACAAATTCACATTTTGTAAGTGAAACATTTTAGCTTTGGGATTTAGAGTTTCCATTGTAGTTTAGTGCTTAATTATATTTTAAAAACCCTTAAAGCAAAATGAAATATTTGGATCAAAGTATCAAATGTCTTTTTTGTCACTGCTGCCAGTGAATCCAATTTAGTATCTGCTAGAAACAGAGCCATCTCTGATCACAACTCAGAGCATCTCCTTATACAATCAGTGTTCATATTCCTTCACTTCCCATCATGCATGACAGCAGATGGTCATTGATGACATGAGGTTAGACATGGTTATTAGTGGATCGTGGTTACAGATCTTTGCAGGGTTTATTTTGATAAAAGCCTTGGAATAACTTCAGAAAAATCTGGTTTTAGATAAACTTTCCAGGTTTTATGCACAGCCTGCCACTTGTTTGGAAGCACTTTAAAAGGGGATGTTGAGAGGCAGAGGGGGCAGCTGTAGGTACTGGGGGTACTGGGGTACCTGGGGGTACCAACCCCAGGCACTCAGAGCAGGACCACAAAGCCAGGGCTGGGCTGGAGCTCTCCCTGCTGAAATAGCAGTGCAGGAAAGTGCGCTCCTGGCATTTCATTCTCAAGAGCAGCCATAGGGTTTTGGTTCATCCTTCTCTTGGTTTCTGTGTCAGTGCTTTGGGATGTTCACATGGACAGCTTGCCTGTGCAGGTGTGGCAGGCAGGACAGTCCAGGGCCCAGTCCCCAAAACCCTCTGGGAACAGCTGAACCTGGCAGTAAAGCTGATGGGAAAAGCCAGGAGGAAACACTCTGCCACTATAAGCAGGAGAGGTGCTGAATCAGTGCAGAAGACACTGTTTGATTAATTGCCCCTTTTTTTGTTTTGATTGCTACAGAAACAAATATGATCTTTAGATGGAGTTAGCACCTGTGTCAAAGAAAGAGATCCCAAGAATGAGCAGGAGAGGGCAGGGGACCAGTCAAGCCTCACAGCATGGGAGGATGGGGAAAGGACTGAAGAGCAGGGAATAAGAGGGTGTGAGCTGTGTTCACAATGAAATCACTGGGAATTCTGCCATGGAAGCAGAACTGAGTTGTTCTTTCAGGTATGAAAAGTACTGTGAATGACAATCTGAACTCCCATTAAGGGGTTAGGACAGGAAGCTGTTTTCTTCCAGGGATGAGCCAAGAAGCTGCAAAAGATGAGTCCCTAAATTTGTGTGTTCAAGCCAAGCCTTGACAGAAGCCTTGCTTTCAGCATCCCCTGGGGGTGTCTTTCAATTCCCATTAATATCTCTTGCAGTCCTTCCACCTCTCCCTCGATTCCTGCTGGCCTTCCTTCTCTTTTCCATCTGATCAAGGACTGCGCTGCAATCTAAAGCATACAGGAGTCAAGGATGTCTTTGCATTGTCTTTAGTAGCCTTTGAATCAGAGCAGGGAGGTCACAGCCCTTAGGTTTATACTCTGTTTTGCAGATGAATCAGAATATATTGCTATTGTTTTGATTTCAGCCTCAGAAAGCCCTGGAAAAAACACAAGCAGATAATAGATAAAACAAGGTTTGTGCCAATGGGACAACCAAAATATTTCATCCCAATACAAACAGGGCTTGGTGCAGAGCTAGGAAGGACGGCTAAGTCCTGACTTCCCTCCTTGTGCTTTTACCACTCCATCGTGCAAACTCCCCCAAATTATCATAAAATTGTGCAAAGAGTAAGAGCCAGCAGAGACCAGCTCTGCCTGGCTCCTGTGAGCCTGCCAAGGCTGTTGGGGTAGCAAGGGAAGGGACACACAATTCATTTTGAGAAGGTTTTTTCCCCTCTTTCTGTCGTCTTCTTTGTGGTGGTTTGTGAAATGCTGGGAAGGAGCAGGACAATGAAGGGGAAATGTTCCAAGGAAGCCAGGCTGCTCCATGGCATTGCCCAAGCAGCACCCAGTGTACCAAGACGGAGTGTGGGACACACATGGGGACACATCCTGCTGGCAGGAGCCTCCCCTCCCCTCTGAACCACAGAGCAGGCACAGGGCACAGGCTCAGAGCCTCTCCATGCCCGGCTGGGGCTCTCCCTCACTCCAGCACAAATGCAGGTGCAAAGTTATCGAGTCCAGAATTCTTTTTGCACAATTTGGAGCCATAAAATGGAAGCTGCCTCTGAGCACTTGGCTCTTCCTCTCTTGCAAGTTTGGGCCAGATGCAAAAGAGGACTTAAGCACTTACAATTCCATAGGTTACTCCCTGCTCAGGATAACATTTCTTCCAGTAGCAGCAGCTTTGTGTCTGGACATGCCCAGAGCTGCTGGGATCTGAGCAGCTTAGTGCAGAGTTCCCACCTGAAACCCACTGGGATCCTCGGAGCGGGAAAGGAGCGTTCCTTTCCTCAGGAACATTCCAGGGCTGGGGCACAGCAGCAGGAGCAGGCCCCTCACAGGATGCAGGGGCAGCTGCTCCCCGTGACCCTGCACAGGCAGGATCAGCGTGCTCAGGCTCAGGGCTTGGTGAGCACTGACAGCTCAGCACAGGGACAGTCCTGGGCCGTTTGCTGCCCAGGAGAACAATCATTCCCTCCAGGAGTGAGACAGGGAATCCGAACGCTTCCAGCGCAAAGAAACAAAAACTCCAGGCCCTTTCAAGGAAAACATGAATGCAGTGAATTAGAACAAAACCAAAACAAAACCAGAAAAACAACCAACCAGAAAAACACACCACCAAAAAACTGAATAAACCACAGTTATTCTGCTGGCTAATATCATGAAGACATGATGGTACTTGCAGCTTCCTGCTTGGACCTGGCTTGCTCCAAAGTTATTTTGTGTGTTAATCCTGTGGTTTAGATGATGAAGATTAGGTCTTAGTGAGCTGGTTCAGATAAAAGGGGGAAAGGCAGCAACCAAACCTTCACCCAAACTCCAACCTAAACTTTCCTAAGCTTTAAATAAAATCAAAAATGTATTAACTTTTCTTTATTATTCCTTTCTTTTGCAATTAAGATTTTATTTGTAGGTACTGTTATTCATCAGCTACAGTCATGCATTCAAAGCTTTGGAAGTCGCAGTGCTATGGGGAGGAGAGCTCTTACCCTGCAAACACAAAAACACACATTCCAGGTTCACAAAAACGTGTTTCTGCTGCCTCTCCTGCACTTGGCTTTTTAATGGAACTGGGATTTTTAATCCTAGTTACTGCTTCCAGTGCAGCTGCCACCATACCATGCAAGTCTCTTCCCAGTTTTGGTTTCTGTGCGTCTTGGCCTGGAATGTTCAGTTACAGATTTCCTGATAAAGATCCCAGCTGACAGCCAGCAATTTGGCCAATGCTCCTCAAATAAATAGGAATATAAAATCATGTTCCAAAATCTAGGCAGAAATGAGTGATTGATTCTCAAAAAAATCCCCAAACCCAAAACTAAACAAACAAGAGCTGCCTGCTGCTTGGCAATTTTGAAAATTAAATTAATACTCTGTTCTTTTGCTTTACTACGTAATAATTTCAGTGCCTATTTTTAAATGGTTGTCTCAGCCAATAGCACACTTTAGTGCTTGATTAGCACATACTTGGCACACAGAGTGCCAGGAAAAACACACTTACTGTATTTATTCTCAAGCTGAACCACTCTCTGCAGATGTCGAATACACACAAAACAAAGGCAGTGCTTGCCCCTGTGCAAGGGCACTGGGCATCTGCTCCAGCTCTTGTAGCTCCTGGCCCCATCGCTGTGCTGGTAGGTCCCAGACAGGTCCTGGCAGCTCTGGGGTGCTGGGCAGCTCTCTGCACACGCCGTGGGTTTGGCTGCAAGGGGCTGGGCTGCAGGAGTGCTGTCCATGGACACCCCTGTGCAGGGAATGCCCTCTGCCTTGCTGCAGCCCTGAAAGCACAGCCAGGGCAGGAAAACCCACAGGGTCTGTCCCATGAGGGGCACAAACAAACCCCATGAGGGGCACAAACCCCGTGAGGGGCACAAACCCAATGAGGGATACAAACCCAATGAGGGGCACAAACCCAGTGAGGGATACAAACCCCATGAGGGGCACAAACCCCTTGAGGGGCACAAACCCCGTGAGGGGCACAAACCCCATGAGGGACACAAACCCAATGAGGGGCACAAACCCCATGAGGGGCACAAACCCCTTGAGGGATACAAACCCCGTGAGGGGCACAAACCCCGTGAGGGGCACAAACCCCATGAGGGAGACAAACCCCATGAGGGGCACAAACCCAATGAGGGGCACAAACCCCCCATGAGGGGCACAAACCCCTGAGGGGCACAAACCCCATGAGGGGCACAAACCCCATGAGGGATACAAACCCCGTGAGGGGCACACACCCCATGAGGAGCACAAACCCCTTGAGGGGCACAAACCCAATGAGGGGCACAAACCCCATGAGGGGCACAAACCCCATGAGGGGCACAAACCCCATGAGGGGCACAAACCCCATGAGGGGCACAAACCCCATGAGGGGCACAAACCCCCCATGAGGGGCACAAACCCCATGAGGGAGGAGCTGTGGCACAAGGTCACCACATCAGCATCTCACAAGGCAGCTGCACCTTGGCCTTTCCAACCTGCAGGCACAGAAATGAGATGCTCAAACTGGAGCCTGGCTGTCACACGGAGTCACTGGCAAGAGACAAGTGCCTTCAAAAGCGGTTGAGCTCCCAAATGGCAAGGAAATGAGGATTCTAACAGTCTTCCAGCCCTAAAGCTGGGTGAAGTGTCACAGGAGGGTACAAGGCTGCAGGAAGGGCTGTGCGCAGACTGCTGCTCACACCTGCAATCACTGATCCTGGGTGGGCACCAAGGAGGGAGCTGCTTTCTGTGCCAGCTGATGTTTGTGCAGTGCCTCAGTCAGGAACTACTAAAAATGGGAAGGGTGAGCCAGCTCCAGAGAGTGACTTCCATCATTGTAACCAAAGAGCCTTTGCTTAACATTTGAACTTTCTGAGGGCTTATTCAATTCAACCACAGAATCTTCTGAGAGTTCAGCAGTCACTAATTAAGACCTGCAAGGATTTATCTGTGGTTGATCCGTGCACTTGGCAGCCTTTGCTCCAGAGGGGCTGAGCACTGCAAGTGTCAGTGCTGGGAATGCCCCCAGAGGAGCACAGGGACCCACCCAGTGCACACCTTTAACTCCCCTGCCCCTTCCATAGCTGCAGTGCTTCTGTGTGGCCTCGTATTTAGGGTGAAAACAAATAACCCACTTCAAAAATAAACTGCCCTAGGAAGTGTCTTTGAAAATTTTTGATGCCAAATTACAAAAACATAACATGCAAATGTAAATAATTTCCTCTGCAATGAATGCAGGAAATAAAGAAGTGGTATGAACAATAGGAAATTGGACAGGTCTGTTTTATTCCCCTTCCTCCTCCATCTCCTCCACAGTGTGATTTAATAAATATTAATGAAAAAGAGAAAGAATAACACTTATCTATTATTTTTTCTGCCTTTATTTTCTGATCATGCCTAATTTAAAAGTGTTTTGGGGTTATATTTACCACATATATGGTTGTTTGAACCTTTTATTAGCCATGATTCATTCTGCGTATCAGCATAGCATGGAGCTCATGCCTTCAGTGTGTGTCTGTTCCGTGGTGCTCAGTTATCTGCCTGCCCCAAGCTATCCAAAGGGATGGATTTGCATGGACACTGCTCCCCTGTGGAAGAGAATGCCAGGAATGACCGGTCTGGTACTACCTGCCCCGGTGAGCTTCCATTCAAATAATGCACATGCCACCAAAACAATTCACATCAAAGCTCTGCCTTTCAACAGAATTCAAATGTAAGGACTTCTAAAGCAATTTTAGCAGTTGGCTTTACAAATGAACTTATGTCAGCTGCTCTGTATGATGAGTGACTAAATTACTCCTGTATCTAATCTTATCTCACTATCTGTCTGTCTGTTTTTCAGCATTTCAGTGCCCATCACTGCATTATCCAGGCGCCACCATAAGATTAAGAAGCTCTGCAGTGACATTCTCAACATGGTCTGTTCAAAGGTCATTAGCAGAGCCCTTCATTCTGGAAAAGCCCAGAGGATGGCACGGAAGTGAGCCACAGAAGGAGAGGAAAAGGAAAAGGAGAAGGAAAAGGAGAAGGAAAAGGAAAAGGAGGCAGTAACTGCTGGAGCCTTTCTGGCTGTGCTCATGTGGACCTGCTCAGGTGGTGCTGCAGTGCAGGGGCCTCGTGGCAGTGGCCTTTGTGCTGCTGCAGGGACTGTCACACTTGCTGTGTGCTCCTGTCACCTCGGACGTTGGCTCACATGGCACTGCTGCCCCTGAGCTCCTTTCAGATGCCATCCCCATACTGGGGCTTTATGGTTTCTGGATGCTCCAGCCTCAGAGCAGGATATTGCCCTCAAAGATTCCAGGCAGAGAGCAGGCACTGCAACTCAGGAAGCACCTTCTCTGAGAGGATACACTAGTTAAATTTTATTTTCCTCCCAGTGGACAAATCCTCCCAGCTCCCTGTGTTTGAAGAAGCCAGAATGGGTTTCAATGTACACAAAGCTCCACAGGACCCACGGAATCAGGAGAGAGGACTTTGTCCCAGGACTCCCAGTGCTGCTGCCACTGCAGCTGTGGTGTCTCTGGGGACAGCCTGGCCCTCGTGACCTGGGGAGGTGGCACTGCCCATGCCCTGCTGCCCTGCTGCCCTGCTCCAAGCAGCTGCTGGTAAGTGAAAATGTACCAAAGCTGTTTTTCAGAAGCCTGGCTCAGTGCTGAGGGGCCAATGGCAGCGTTGCTGACGTGCTGCTCAAACAAGCCCCGGAGCCCTTTTGCCCCTCTTGGTGCAGAGGCAGCAGGGGATTTACGCTGGGGGATAAATAGGTGGTTCCAAAGTGAGAAGGAAAGAGCCAAAGTTGGAAGCCAACCACAAAACGTGGGTGTAAACGATTACCAAAGGCTTCCAGTAACTCTGCTATCATCAGAGACTGGCTTTATGGGTATGGCCTCAAGAAGTTTCCCTCCACTTAATTAAAGAGGCAGATAAGTATCTAGGTGGAGTGTGCAGATAGGTTCTGAATGAGTTATCCACTAAGGCTGGTTCGCTGCACCTATTGTTAAAGCCAGAATATAATATCAGATTAATGCATTATATTTGCCTATTATAGCACTATGTCATCATTATATGACATGTTATAATTAAAGCCCTGCATTAGAAACAAAACTATTTGGCTTGGGATAAGTTGCCTTTATGACTTCTGTGGTTATGATTTCCTCCTTTTCTTAACCCCTTAAAACTGCATAATATAGCTATTTGTAGCTGTATAAAGAAAGTTTCTAGTTTCAGATTCTAATCTCAGGTAATTCGATGTAAATAAAGCCAAAATCTGGCACATATTATTTTCCTGTGTCAGAGTATTTGCTAGTAGAGGGAAATCCACGTTGTTTGGGTTGAGAGAATCCCAAAGATGGGCAGATTAAAGAAGAGGGTGCCTGACTCCCCATCCTCCCCAGCTGTCCCCAGCAGCCCTGGGTTTGTCCCATTCCCCAGGATTCCAGGAAGCTGCTTGGCAAACTCTCCCTCTTCCTTTTCCTTCCTGGAACCACACAAGATAAAATTGGTTCTTAGAGCAGTTTCTGGCCACAGCTGCCGGGAAGCCAGAGCTCCCAAATGCAAACTGGAGCCTGGGTGTGGGATGGCAGCTTGGCTAACTGACTATGCTAATGGCCTTAATTAGCCATTTGCATATGCACGCTTCTCAATGTCAGTAGCTGGTGATTCATGCAGTGCCAGCCTCAGCCCTGCTGCCAGGCTGGGGCACAGGGGGCCAGCAGTGCCCCCAATGCACACAGCAAGGGCTGGCACCAGGCAAGGCACAATTCCCCAAATGGCCAGGCTGGGGCTGCTGCCCAGGCAGGGCAGGGCAGGGCAGGGCAGGGCAGGGCAGGGAACCTTCCTGCTGCTCTCTGGAGGCAGCTTCACCATCCAGGTTTTGCAATGCTATATAAATCTAATTGCTGTCTTCTATGTCACTGGCTGGAGTGTGCCCTTGCTTGGCTCAGGGGTGACCACCTTGCCGAGGGTGACGAGGAGGGGACCGGGGTGACACCCCCTGTCCCCTCAGTCCCTCTGGCAGAGGTGACTGTGCTGCAGTGCTGGCAATCCAGTCCTTGTCTTCCTGATGGGTGATGACCTTTCCCCTGGACTTGCAGAGAGCTGGATTTGGCCTTGGAAATTGGCTTGTGCACCAGGAACTGTTCTGCCTTTTCTGTTTCACTTGGAAATGGGCAGTCTCCTCCCAGGGCAATCTCTGCCGTGCGGGAAGGGCCCCAGTGTCAGTGCCAGATGTGTCAGATCATCAGTCTGGGCACACACAGGCTTCTGATGGAGCTGCTGCAGACACGGCTTTAGCATTTCATCTAAAATAACAGAATTCCTACAGCAAGAAGCAGACAAGTAAAAATAATTATATGCAAAAATCTGGTTTTAACTTTTGCCTTGAACAGATGCTTACGCGGCTTCTGCCGCCGGTCCCGTGGGCACTGCTGAAGGGAAATCCCCTCCCTGGTGTCACCTGTCATGGGCAGGTGAGGCACCGAGCCCATCCCACCAAGGTGCCCCATCACTGGGGATGTGCTGGGCCACACTCAGCCACCAGCAGAGCCCTGTCCAGGGCTGCTTCACTTTCTGCTCTGCAGGCTCCTGAGCACTACAGAACACTGCTCATTTCTGGGAACGTTTCCATCAGCCTCTTGAAGGTGCTTTTAGAACCCCTTTCAGTGCTTCCCCATCCTGCCTGACAGGCCAGGTGTGGGCATGGCAGGGTTTCTTGTCATTGTCCCCTTGTCCCTGCAGCCAGAGTGAGCCTGGAGTCACAGACTGGCACAGGAGAGGCCCTGGCAGGGCTCAGGGCAGCTCAGGGAAGGCAGAGCTCCCTTCCAAGGCAGAAAAGGGAAGATGCTATCCAGTTCTGAGGGTGATTAGAGATGATGGGGCAGGATAAAAATAAGGCCCCTGCAGAGGATTTCCTAATGAGGCACAAGCTACTCAGTCAGGGAAAAAATTACTTTCTAATAGCATCTGCCTATTTTACATGTATAATGAGCCAGACTTTGTGTGGTCAAATGACTGTCAGGGAAGGGTTTGGAGTGAGGGACAGTTGTGCTTCTGGCCTTTGCTGTGACCAGTGTTACCCTGGGAGAGAGCAGAGTGGAAAAGCAGAGCACTGGCTGCAGAAACCAGCACGTAACAAACCCAAGAGGTCCATTGGCCTCTTCACTACAGGACCCTGTGGGTCAGCAGATTGGGAAGGCACTGGCTGAGAGCACAGCTCCTGCCCTGCTGAGCAGTGTCAGAGCTGTGGCACCATCTCAGTTGGCTCTCCCGGGCAGGTGCTCTTGGGTGGCAGCTGTAGGGAAGGGTGACCCCCGTGTTTCTTTCCCCACAGCTGGTGCCTGGTGCCAGCTGCAGTGGGGGGGTCACTGCAGAGGGCAGGGGGCTCTGGGGGCCGCAGCCCCTGCCCAGCCCTGGGGGCTCCCTGGCAAACAGGCACTGCAGGAGGGGTTTGTCCCTGAGCTGCCCAGCCCCTGCCTGTCTGGGCAGGGTCAGGCACCCCCAGAGCCCCTGCTCTCCCCTGCTACCCCTGCTCCGTGCGAAGCAAGGCTTTGCCTCTTTAAAAAAAAGAGAGAGAGAAACATTTTTGCTTTGCCTGTCCCAGTAAACTGGCTCTCATGCCAGTAAAGCATTCCTAATTGGCAGGATTTAGAGACTGATCATTTCAATTTATGCCCAGAACAGGTAGGGCAGCAATGAAAGCCTCTCCCACCCAACCCCACCCCTTCTCACCAGTGCGCCTCAACCCTGCCCTGGAGGGACCACCTGGAGGGCTGAGCAGGGAGTTCCCATCGTGCAATAAAGGCCCCGGCCCGCAGTAAATAGCAAAGAGCAGGCTGGGCTTATGGCTCCTTAACAGCCAGGGTCCCTCTGGTCACAGAGCTCCTGCAGAGGAGCACCTGCTGCTGGAGTCCCCAGTCCTTTCCTAACACTGCCTTTCAGTCTTGGCAGGAAACACCACAGTGAAATTTTCCCTTCTCCTTTTCCTGAGGTCGGTGGGAAAATCGTCCCTTGGCTGTTGGAAATGGCTCCCATCAGTGCCAGGCTTGCAAGAGCCTTCCCAGAACCCTGGGCTGCTGGGGATGGCTTCCTTCTCCCCAGGCCCCTTCACCATGGGCAGATTTGCCTCCTTGCCCTTTTTGCCAATCCCTTTCCCCTGTGCCAGCCTTGCTCAAGGACTGTGTCCCCTTGCAAGCAGGCACAGGCCCGTATGACAGGAGGCTGAGAGCCTCATTCCCTGCTGGAATTCACCTGTTGTGAGCGCCCCATCCCTCACAAGGCAGGCTCCCCTCACCCTGGGGGAAGGCACAATCAACCCATATTTGTTATTGACAGAGGAAGAACTACCAAGGAGCGTTAGATTTCCCCATAAAGCAGGAACATCTATTCCTCTAAATAAAATGCTTTGCAAAAATAACAACTAAACCCAAGCACGGCACAAACTGGGAGCCATTAGCAAATCAGGCTTCTGCAAGTGCAGAGCTAAAATCCAAATAACATTTTCCAGTAGCCATTAGTCTCACTCAGATTGCCCAATGCAGGCATCACTGCTTTTCTCAGCATCTGCTTTATCAGTTGTCTTCCAGCCCAGGGAAGTCCGTGGCTCTTGGCAGCAGCTCCTGCTGATGTGCAGGGGTTATTGCTCAAGAGCCTTTGATCAGCAGCCAGGCTCCATCACACCGAGCTCTGAAGCCCTGGCTGCCAGGGCTGGCCAGCACAGAGGCTGGATGGGCTCCCTCCGTGCAGCAGGACTGCTCTTGGACAGCATCTCATCAGCACGTCCCTGGACAGCCAGCCTTGCCCTGAGTTGGCCACAGTGTGCCCCGGGGCTGGGCAGGCTCTGGGGCTGTGTCTGCACAGCTCTGGGCTCAGCCTGCAGCTCCTGTGCAGCCCTGCTCTGCTGTGCACTCACTGCAGTGCACCAGGAGTGTCATCTCCTTTTGCACAGCCAGTCACAGCCAAATCAGCTCTCAAACTGCAAAACACATGAAATAAAGTGCTCAGAATATGCCGGGGCATGTGCTACGAAACTGAGCAAGGCACAAAAATTTTCCCAGAGACACGCGGACCATGTATATACAGATCCATGTAAATAATCCCATGTAAATGCAGATTTATGCATTTATCATTACTCATGCCAGTAATAATAGTTCCACTGAAATCACTACAGCTACGTGTATAAAATGAAGCACATGTGTAAGATCAGGATCTAAATATGGAACAGGCAAATTCACCTGCAGCTATGGCAACTGCACCTGGAACTGCAGATGCACATACCTGCATGAGCCTCTGTTATGTTAGGGGCTGGCTGATAATATTAAGATATGTGAAACACTGGTGGAAAAGGCAAGACCAGAAACTGTCTCTTCTGTTCCAAAGCTCCGTATTTATCCCTTGCATCTTAATTTCTGTCAGTATTCTGCACTCATTACTTCTGCAGTTCTGTAATTTGCTTTAAAAGGGGTTGAGGACACTGTAGCTGCACTCAGACATCAAGGCCTTCTGCCATCTCTCCTACTCCTTCAGATTTGGGGACTCAGCCCAGCAATCAGCACTATTCTTAACTTCAAGCACAGAAATGTGTTGTGCCACCCTGAGTGGTCATCAATAACTCAGCAGCAGGAGAGCAGCCCTGTGCAGAGTTTGGGTTTCTTCACAGAGCTGGCACCGAGGCTGGCTTGTGTGCTCGACTGAAGTGTTCTTGGCTAGAGGCCAGCCTGCATTCCTCTAAGCAACCAAACTCCCTGATAATGACTCCTTTTTTTCATAATTCTCCTCATCTCGTTGTGCCAAGTTATCCCCCAGATATTCTGCTCCTGGTACACTGAAGTGTCAGACACGCTGAGGTATCTCAGTAAGTTACATTCTTTGTTTGTTCTCTGGCCCTCTGTTTTGCAAAAAGCAATAGAGACAGGAGCTGTGTTTTACTGTTGCAGGACACCTGGGCTCAGAATGCCTGTCAGAACCGTGCACCCCGAGCTGTGTGTGGATGGCAGAGGCTGGGGAAAGGAGCAAAACTCTGTTTGTGCTGGAGCCACCCTTGTGCTCTGCAAAGCGGCTCCAGGCACTTTCTCTACTTCTTGTGATTCCCTTCCTGAATTGCTGCAGCCAAGTAATTGTTTCATCATGTTGCTCTGAAATATTTTCCCATCGTGTCACCATCACATTCATCTCTCCAATGTTCATTTCTCCTCTGCTCACTTAGAGAGGATCTATCCCAAAGCATCGCGCCCAGGTGGGGAGGCGGCGGGGGAGGCTCGGGGGTTTTGGTGGTTTGGAGTCCTGATTGCTGTCCCTGTCATTTCTAGGCACCAGCAGCGAGCCGCTCACCACAGCCCTAATAACGCTGTTGCAATCCACTGGCAAAGGCCCGGTATTTATAGCAAACAAACAAGTCCGGGTGCGGGCGGGGCCGGGCACTCCCGCCCCTCCTGGCCAGAGCCCGGCTCCTCCGGAGGGGCTGAGCCAGCGCCTCCCCTTCCTCAGCTCCGAGGGGATTTATTCTGCAAATTCTATCAAACTGGGAGACCCAACTAAACCTCTGATTAAATACCCTGAGCTCTGGGAAGGTGCTGTGATCGCTATGGAACGTGTGATGCAGGAATCCCAAAAACAAGGGCCAACGGGACAGGGCAAGGTGAAAACCAGATGTAGATCTCAGTCTTTCTTAATTTTTAATTAGCTCCAAATTTTTATTTATTATTATTAATTGTTATTATATAAATAATTTCCATAGTAGATATATTTGGGGGGGAAATTCATAATAAATGAGAATTAAATTTGCCACTACTTTGTGAAATCGTGGCACCCAGTTGGAAGGTTTGGAATAAATATGTCCCTGTTGTAAATGCAAATCAATGATCTTAAGCAAGTGTTAACGCACTTCTCCTCATTTTGCATTCCAGCCCCATAGATTCCCACATCCATCCACCAGCACGTCTAGGAGGGGAGAAAAGCTTTTACTCAAAATAAAACATTTGAACCATTGAGCAGGTGGGGAAATGATCACAAAATTTCCAATTCGCAGTAGATCAAATGCAGCACGTGTAGGGAACGAGGGCCCTGCCAGCCCTGGGAGCTGCAGTGCCCGAGCAGCCTGGCTTTCATTTGACAGAGGAGCAGCAGTTAGTACAGAGAGATGCATGAAATTTCCTGCATCTTCTAAGAGTCACCAATGGAAAGCAATGGGAAAAGTGGAAAGCAGCATCACAGTGTCAGAATTGCACTGGGTTGCTCATGCTTTGGGCAGATAACAGAGTGATAATTGAAGAACTACTTTCAAAACTGTAATTGTATTTTTAAATATATATTTTTTTAACTGCTACCTATGATTCGTTTTGCAGAACTAAGCACTACTGAATTCAAACACCTTATAAACCAGTGCTTTGGAAAGGGCGTATCAGTGCCAAGGATTTACAGACCGACTTCCACAGAGAAAAAGCTCGGTTGCTTTAGCAGCAATAAGAAAGACCCATAGAAATTGACCAATGTTAATACATCATTTGAAAAGAAATATAAAAATACAAATAAAAAGCCCAAATGAAACGCTGGTTATAAATTTGATAAAAGCGAGAGCAGCTGCCCGTGCCTGGAGCTCTCAGCATGGTTTGCCTGCCACGAGCTGTCCTGGGTGGCTGCAGGAAGAGAAGCTCAGCAAGCCCTGTCCCAGGCCAACTGAGACATTCCAAGTCCTGCTCTCAGCCAGCAGAATCTTATTTGTCATGGGAAACTAAATCAATATTTGGAGCTGAGACATTGTTTGGACAGGGATTTTCCAATCCCCCCACTGCAATTAGAAAAGGTATTTGGAATCTTTTGTCTACTTTAGTGCTTGGAATTTTCTCAGATTCATTTACAAGCTATTTTTTCCAGACAATTATTTTCTAGGAAATGTTTCAATTACCTGGGTTTTTTCATATGCTGTTTTAGAGGGCAGAGTATTTCATGGCCTCCATGCATTTAATGGCACTACAAAGCTCCTACAATGTAAGTTATGAGGGTAATACAAGATTAAGAATGAAGGACTGGGGAATTCTCTTTCCAAGTCATTCACGGATTCCTTCTGAGATGACTGTAAAATTGGTGTGTTTATGGCTTAATTTTCTTGTCTGTACAAAAAATCATTGCTGGACAAGGGTCCTCCCGAGGTAGAAATCTGTCATCCTAATTCAGAGATACCTTGGAGTACAGCAGTAATTTAAACATCATTCCTTAAATTGCAGCCACGCCGCCCTGGCTCTCCTGCACCGGGGCAGGCAGGGTTTAGGGATGGGGATTAGCTCCTTCATGCCTGGTGGAGCTCAATCTCCAAAACTGGACTAGTATTTAAACAGATATAAATACCTCCAGTACATCTTATCTTTCAATCTACCCTGCCTTCGAACTCTTGTTGGAAACTTTTTTATTTAGAAAGAACGAAAGAGAGAAAGAAAGAAATGTATCTGAGGACACCTCCAGTCCTCCAGCAATTCCACCTTGGGCAGCCCTGGGCTCTGCCTGGGAGCTGTGTGTGAGTTTGGGTGACATTGTGTGGCCTCCAGCAGAACAAGAAAATAGGATCTAAGGATGTGGATAGGTTTCGTAATGATACAAATAGTAGAATAAACAGCCAGGGGAGGCTGGAGTAATCATCGTCACGAGGGACGGCCAAGACAAGATCTAACGTCTGTCCTGCCTGCAAGAACTTGAGTCATGCTGGTGCAGGAGCAAGCTCACCCAAGAAATCTATTTTAGGGGCTCGTAAAAACAACTAAACAACTGAACTGCACTGTACAAAGTAAAAGCAAATGGGGGAAATCTGTGTAGGGCTAACCCTGCCCTGCTCCCGGCTGCACAGCCCTGGGGCAAGCAGAGAATGAGCAGCCACTGCCAGGGAGGGCTCCAGCCGATGGACCTGCAGGAGGCTCTGATCCTAAGGGTCAAAAAAAGCAGAGCAGCCCTTTCAGTAGAAAACGTTTTGCTTAAAGAGACACTGGAAATAAGCAACAAGTTTTGGATTTGTCCTGCAGCCCCCGGCTGTTTGTGTGGAATGTATAGGAACAAACTGAAGGCCGCTGTCTTTGCACTGAAATCCCCTTTTGTGCTCAGCTGTCAGAGCACAGGCAGCAGAGGAGCTTCTTTCCCCAGGCACTGGGAATCTGGATCGAAAAACTTCACGCTTAAATTTGGCCTAACAGGAAAATGGAAAATGCTGACTAAGACCTGATCTTCTGCCCAACTCCCTCCACGTAACCAGCCCGGGTCTGTTCACTCCTTACAGACCTTAGAGCACGGAGTAACAGCCAGCAGCTCCAGCCAGGCTGGCCTGTCCCAGCAGCAGGCACAGCCTTGGATCCCCCAGAACAAAGTCCTGGCCTGCCCCAAACCTCCTCCCCCTCCTCCTCCTCCTCCTCCTCCTCCTCTGCACCCCCACTCGTCTGCCTCTTGCCCCAGCCAACACCTCTCATCAGAGGATCTACCTGCAGTTCTTAGGAGTTTTTAGGAGAACATCTCCAAGCAAAGGGAAGGGGGTGGTTCATGAGCCTCTCACCTGGTTGGGTCTCATGGGAGCTTCCTGAGCAATGCCCGAAATTACCGAAATCCAACAGAAATGCTACTTTCTCATGTTTATTCCTGTAAACTACAAACATAAGAAATGCTGAATCGTAAAGAATAGGAACTATGTAAAGAAAAAAAAAAAACAAACAAAACCAAACACAAACAAAACCTCATTTCATGCTTCCTCCCTTACTTTTTCTTCCTCCCTCGCACTTCAGACTCGGCGTTATTTGCCAAAGATTGGTCATGGTTTGGATAGCACATCTTGCTCTACACGTTCAAAACAGCATGAAGTGCAGAAAAAAACCCAACACAAACACCTCCTCCCCAAACAACACCCAAGCAGCAGCTAAAGCAGGTGATTAAAGGAAACAAAATGAGGCAACAAGAACCGGCTAAGGCTTCCAGCTCTGCTCTTTGCTGAGTTTCTCTTGGGGGTTTTGGGGTTTGGTTTTGATTATTGTGTTGTGGGTTTTTTTTTTTTTCCTTTCTCTCAGAGAAAGCTAAAAGACCAACAAAAATCCCTATCCCTGATCACAGCATTGAGCCAGAATCAGCTGGAATTTCAACCCCGTGTTTAATCTAACTTTAAACATGCCTCCAAAATAAAACAAGCTACTTTTTTTTAACCTAGTCATAAAGTTTATTAAAATTGTTCATTAATGCTTCAAATGTAGCAAGAATGCATAGATCCCAAAATATACATATGTATTTTCTTATAGAAATAGATTATTCTTTATAATAAAAAAACTGTAGGAACATCTTTAACAGATTACTCAATCCATGACTGACAGTTACACGAGATTGCATCATGTACACAGCATTCCCAGCCATGCTTAAAGGATTGCATCACTTTGCCCTTGCTCTCCTCTCGCTCTTTTAAATAACCCAGCGCCCAGCAGAGCCCGCCCGGGCCGGGGCCGGGGTCCCTCCGCGCCCCCTCCGCGCCCGCCCCGCTGCAGCCCCGGCCCCGCTCAGACCCCGCGCGGCGGCGGAGCCTTCCGCCAACATGTCGGTAAAGACAAAAAAAACCCAAAAAAATATCCAACAACAACAACAGCACAAATGAAAACCAAACCCGCCCGCCCGCCGCGGGCTCTCGCCCCCCTCGGCCCGGCCCCAGAGCGCGGAGCGGGGCCGGCGGCTCCGCTCGCCCCGGCCGGGGGTCAGCAGCGCGGCGAGGAGGCGAGCAGGGGCTCGGGCAGCTGTTTGAACAAGTTCCTGAGGGTGCTCAGCTCCCGGGAGAGCTGCTCCACCTTCTTCTGCAGCCGCTCGTTCTCGGCCGTCAGTTCCAAGACTTTATGCTGCGTCTCCAGGTTGCGCATTTTGGCTTTGTCGCGGCTCTTGCGCACCGCGATGTTGTTCCTCTCCCGGCGGAGCTTGTACTCGTCGCTGTGCTTGTCCACGCACTTCTTGGGCTTGTTCTTGCCCGCCGGGGCGGCGGAGTAGCCCCCGCCGGCGGCGGCGGACTTGGAGGACTCGGAGGGGTTGGGGGTGCCGGGGGGGCTGGAGGAGGACGAGGTGGACAGGTTCCCGCTGCTGCCGCTCGGCACCGACTGGTAACCCAGGTAGGAGCGCACGGTGCTGCCGTAGGGCGAGGACATGCCCCCCGGTCCCGGCCCCGCGCCCCCTTCTTCCTTACGGGGCCCTTTGCAAGAGTCCAGGGTCTCGAAGACCGGCTCCACTTTGGTTTCCACGATCTGGGGCGGGAAGCAGCCCGGCAGCCCCCCCGGCTTGTGGCTCTGGCTGGCGCAGGGGTGGCTGTGCCGGGCGAGGCTGATGTAGGTGTAGTCGGGCTTCTTGCTGCCGCCGCTGCCTTTATAGTCCTCGGCGAAGAGATCGGAAAGGAAATCTTGGCCGGCGCCGCTGCTGCACGGAGGCTCAAAGTTGCCCCCTGCTGCTGCCGCGGGAGGCGGCGGCTGCGACGCCAAAGGCTCCAGGTACGGGCTGAAGTCGATGGCTCGCTCGTGGTCCCCGACGGTGAGCTCGGTCATGGAGCGGCCCCCGGCCGCCCGCGGGTGCAGCTTGTTGAGAGCAGCCAGACAGTCCGCCTCGTAATAGAAATTAGCCACTTCCATGGATTTAAAGGCGGGCGGCTGGATGGGGAGGCATGCTGCGTCCCAGGTCACCAGGCGTTGCATGAAAGCAAAGGGGGATGCGGGGAGGAGGAAACGACGCAGGGGGCCCCCCCCGGCAGAGGGTCAAGCTGCCGCCGTCGGGGTGGGGGGCTCCAGACCCTGCCGCAGTCTCTGGCCTGGGCACGGCCCCGCGGCGCTGCCCGGCCGGGCTGGATCAGTCCCTGCGGCGCGCCGGGGCTTCACCGCTCCGGCAGCTGCGGCGGGGGCTGGCGCGTCTCCTCCGGACCATCTGGTTCTGGGTCCCGTGTCCTAAAGTCTCTGACTTAGGAAAGTTCCTTTCCTCAGTTATTTATAGGGGCGGTGGATCCCATAGCAACAGGCGCGTCACCGCCTGGCCGCCTGCCACTCCGCACGCTCCGCGCTGCCGGTCCCGGCCCCGGAGGAGGCTCCCGGGGCGGGTGCGCCGGTGCCGTGCCGTGCCCGCCGGGCCGCCCACAACAAACCCGGGCAGGGACGGACGGACGGACGGACGGACGGAGGGAGGGAGGGAGGGAGGGGCCGGCTGCGGGCCCGCAGGTGCGGGAGGTCGGGGCTGGCCGGGGCGGCAGCGGGCAGCGCTCAGCCCCGGGGCCGCGGGGACAGCGTGTGCCGGGCACTGCCCGTGCTGCCCCGTGCCCGCCCGGGCTCCGCTCGGGCACCGCGGAGATAGATAGGCAGTGCCCGGGGCTGGCAGCGCCGCCGCGGCTGGGCACGGATCGCTCTGGGTCTCGTTTCACCTAGGGGAAATCAAGGCAGGAAAGATTTTTCCAAGTTCCTTTTGGCAAAGCGGGGGGAAGGCTGCAAACCGAAGGATCCCGTTACTCTGCGTGCCGGGCTTGCTTTGGTGAATCCCGCTGGCAAGCAGGAGTGTCCCGAGGGACGCGCCCAGAGCCACTCTGCACAGTGCGGGGCTGGAGCAGGGCACTGCCCCAGCTTCCGCCGGCGGCCGGAGCCCAGCCAAGCCCGCGCTGCCTCCCCAGCGCTGCCAGCACCCCTGGGGGCCTGAGCGTTTGTCTTGGCATATTTGCTTTGCACGATATGGTGCAACTGTCAGGGCACACACGGGAACCGGGAATAGGGAACGGGCGCTGGAGCCAAAGGGGACGGAATGGGGGTCAGAGGAGAGTTAGATTCCTGTGTCAGAACGTGGAATCCAAAAGTTTTGAGATTTGCGGGGTAAGTTTGGGAAGGAAGACTGAATCCCGATGTCCGTTTTAATTAAAGACACCCACCTTGGGAATCAAACTTATATTTTCACTCTCTTACTCCCACATTTACCTGTCTACAAGCTGATGATTCATGCCCAGAATAAAGGACATTAATTTAAAACAAAACATATAATTAAAGGAAGTAGGAGTGTCCTCCCTCAGTAAAGAAGACCTAGCACTGCAGGGAAAATGACACTGCCTCTTAGAATAATGTGAAGCAATCCTGCGGTGTGGGAAATATTGTAACGTTAAGCCAGAGGAACAGGTATTGCATTATATGATTCAAACAGTCAACTGTTCTTAATGTTCAAACCTCAGAACTCTGAAAAGAGGAAGAATTCAAGAATCAGTCAGTGGATCATCAGACTTTTTCTTTCTTTCTTTTTTATTTTTCTTTTCACGTTTTAATAGGGTTTATTTGTTTGTTTCCATAACAAAAGCTCCCTAACAGGTTTTCAGGCTTCAAATATTTCTAGTTCCATCTTTATCTACCAAGTTAATCTTTGGTGAATGCGCTAGAGATTAAATTGGAGCTGGGCCTGGCCAGAGAGCTGGGTCTGGAGATTGTATTTGGAGCCCATACCTTCATAAATACAAACATCTGTATTGGGTGCAAATACTGGCAAGCTGCAGTGAGCCAGGGCTTGTTCTTCTGGCTGTTTACTCCCTCATCCTGTGCCTTTATCCTGCATTCTGATCTGGCAGTTACATCCAGTGGCTGCCCTAACTGGCCCTTCCAACCGAACTCTTGAAAATCAGCCCCGTGTTTCCTACCCCGAACGGTCCCAGGGCCGCAGGGGCAGGAGCCAGGGCAGACCAGCTCCTGCCACCACCCCGGGAGCCCTCCTGGGTGGTGACCTGCTGCAGGCACAGCTGGTCTGCCCTGGCACTGCCCCACAGGTCTCCAGCTTGCCGTGGTCCTCAAGCTGAAGTCAAACGTTAAAGCTGCTTGCTGAAATTCCTGAACAGATTTTCAAGATGTTTTTGGAGATCTGAGTTTGCCCTCTTCAAATTTCTGCCCTATTCTCTGCTGCTCTGCAGCAGAAAGTTGTATTCCTGCCTGGGGTTAATCTTCCCTAACAAAATAAAGTCTGTGCAACTGTCATGTGAACCAGATTCTATCAGGGCTGGCGTGGCCCACACCTGCTCTCCCGGCCAGTGCTGAGTAATCCCGCAGTCACCCCGATCACGTCAGCTGGGGTGGTAATTCAGGTTGGATGCCCGGCTTGTCCCCTCCTTCCCTTCTCCCCCTCACCTCCCTGCTCTACCTGGATCTCTTTCAACTTCCTCCAGCTCACCTCAAATCCCAACATCCACTCTCATGGAGGCGACGTCCGCTCTCAGCTTCTCATGGGAACCTTGTTGGCGGGACTAACCACTTATCCAACAGCCCAGCGTTCGGCGAGCAGGTTTTGGGCTAACTCTGGTCTCTTTTAAATTATTTCTGCACTTGTCACAACAAATGCGTGGCCAGAAGTGGGGGTTTTGAAATGGGAACAGGTGCAGAGCAAGGCTCACACCACAGGCCTGAGCCGAGGTCTGGGCACACAGGGCTCTGTCCCTGCGAGTGCCTGGCTTGGCCTTGCCAGATGTGCAGAGGCTGCTAATGATTGTCCTGGGAGATGCAGACATTCCTGGTAAAGGGACCCAGGCACTGGCAGCAGCCCTTCAGCTTGTCTCCCAACAGAGCAATTTCCATTAGGAAAGCAGCCCTTCTGTGAAAAGCACCTTCCTTCTAGTGATTTCATAATTTCTTTTTTTTTTTTTTCAGAACTATTCAGCTGAGGGAGGAGACAGCAAAAGTCCCAAAATACTTAGTAAGAATATAACATTTTTGACGAAAAAAAATCTGATGCAATAGCATCCAGGTTCCTCTACATTCATGTGTGAAACAATCCAGACACAGGGAGGGGAACAGGAGGAGGCCAGCGTGGTGAAAAGGTGGAGGGAAGAGTCTCATCCTCACTGCTCATCTCTGTCATGAATTAAACTGTGCTCTCTCTTGGCACTGTAGAAGCCTCAACTTTGCAGCTCTGGGCTCAGACCTACAGTAAAGCATTGCAGAGGAATTTTCTTCCTGGAAATTGTCTTTTTTTCCAGGATTTCTTGCAAGCTTTCCAGTTCACACTCCAGGTCTACATCAGCCTGCCTCTGGAATGACACCAGCTTTGGGGAGATGCTGTGAGTTTAGTGGTGATGGCTCACACACCGCAGTGTTTATCAGAAGGTCTCTGGACCCAGGGTCGTAGCCTAGAAAGAGCCTGGCTGACATTTCTGATGTTTCTTGCTCAGCTTTGTCCCATTTATGATTTCCCTGGCAGTAGCTCTTGGCAGGTCAGTAAGGTCAGAGCTGCATGGCACCGGAGCTGCAGTGTGGAGCAGCAGAGGGGCAGAGCAGGGGCAGCAGGGCAGGAAGGCAGTGCCAGCAGTGCCTGAGATGCTGTGGGTGCTGTTGGAGGTGAGCTGGAGGAGAACAGGAGGGATCCCAGAGCAGAGTCCCTGCCAGCAAGCACGGAAGAGCTCTGGGGGTAGGAGGGGACCTTGCCTGAAACACTGGCCTAAGAAGAGCAATGTTGCAATAAAGGCTGTGAAATAGAGAAGTAACATTGAAATTTATTTCTGAGCATGCTGAGCCCTTTTTTTCCCTTCTCCCCAGCCCCAGGTCTCTCTTTATTGAGCTGCACACCATATGCCAGCAGCAACTCCCCAGCTGTACCTGGCAGAGCGCAGGTTTGGAACCATTGCTCTCCACTTGCTGTTCTCTGCTGTGAAACAACAGCCCTTGCCAAATGTCAGACAGGGACAATGTCTCAGCTCGAGAGAGGCTGGCTCTCCTTCTGTCTGCCCCGGCTCAGGCCAGGCTCAGACTTGGCTTCACTTTAGCGCAAGAAGGGATTGCCACACGGTGCCCCGCAGCCGGAGGCTGTGCTGGCAGTCCCAGGGGTGGCTGCAGGCTGTGTCTCCTGGCCTCCTTCGCTGCCTTTGTTACAGAGCAGAGTCCTCCCCCCGAGCACTCCCTCACCCCGCTCCCGTGTGACACCGTGATGGGCTGGGACATGGTTTTGGTTGGTCTTCTGCTGATTTTCTGCTCACCTCTGACCCAGCGGGCCTGGCCTTTCAGCGCGCGTTGCTCAATGCCCTTTATCTCCTCGCTGCTCTTTGCCCTACTGGCCGCGCGGAGACGACACCTGGAGACTGACACCGGTGGGACAACATCGGCCAAATTCCCTCCCTGACCCGACGGAAAATTTTCCAGAGCAAATCCGAGGTCAGAGCGCCCACTCTGTGGCTCTGAGAAACAAAGAGAGGAGGAAGAGTCAGAGCACACAAAGGCCCATGGAAGGGAACAGTGACAAAGCAAAGCCACAATCTCCATCCTGCATGGCAGAGAAAGTCCCTGCTGGAGCTGGCTGCCTCGAAGGATGTGGGCTGTCAATCTGAGCAGGGACAGTGAGAGGTGACTGTTTTACGAGTAGCCCATTTCCTTGTGCTCCATAAAAATGGCAGAGAAGTTGCTGTCCACTAACTGTCCAAAAGTTCTCTGTAGGTGCCTGACATTTCCTGGGTAATTGCAGCCTCCTGCTTTGATGAATTTGTTACAGATCATGCATTTGTGACCTCTAGTGTATCCAAGCTTTCAAAAGATCTATCAAGGGAAGATGAATTCTGTCCTTCCAGGGAACCCTGTGAAGTGTCAGAGGTTCCTAGTAACAGAACTTGGTAATTCACTTAGGAATTCTAAAAGAGGAGAACTCTTCCAAGGTCCTGAGGCTGTGGGACAGACAGCTTGAACTCCACGGGGTGTATGGCAAGGGGCAACATAAAACAAGGGAAGTCTGAGATGGGGTTACAGGAGAAAGTGCTTAGGTGAAGAAATAGAAGATTTTTTTTCTTTACTGAAAGCGTTAGAAGTCTGTGCTCTAGACGGTACAAATACTTGTTTTCCATCTGCTCTCACCCCGTGTCGAGCACCACAGGGAAAGTGGGGCTGCCAGGGAATCGGTTCGGGCTTGTTGTTTGTGAGTGCTGGCACTGGAACAGCCCCGGGGCCGGTCCGTGTCACCTGGCAGCTGGCTGTGTGGACGGGCTGCCAGGTGGGGTAACCACGGTGTTCTGTCCTCCACACGCCGCTCCTCGGCCCCTGTCATCTCCCCACCTTTGCATTTCGGCTTTGGACGGGAGCCGTGGGAGTGGCTGCTCCAGCTCTGCCACCCACTGACACTTTCCCATGCCAGAGAGAGTCCGGCGAGGAACCGCAGCCAGTTCCTGCTCCCCGGTGCCCCGGGGCTCGGGCGGACCGCGCGGCCCGGCGGAGCGGGCAGGAGCCGGGACGGGGCCGGGTGGCACCCGTGGCACCCGTGGCACCCGTGGCACCAGTGCTGCTCCCGCCTGCCCGGCGCAGGGTCAGGGAAGGAGTTCAGTGTGTAACGCGATAATCGCCGCTGTCCGGGGCTGAGGCGCAGCAGGGCCGTGTCCGGGGCGCGGGGACCGGCAAGGAGACCCCCGAGCCCCGCCCCGGGCCACATCCCGACCCCGATCCCGATCCCGATCCTGATCCCGATCCCGATCCTGATCCTGATCCCGATCCCGATCCCGATCCTGATCCCGATCCCGATCCTGATCCTGATCCTGATCCCGATCCCCATCCCCATCCCCATCCCCATCCCCATCCCCATCCCCGCCCGGCAGCAGGCTTGGAGCGCCACCTTGCGGGCCGGGCCGTGCCGTGCCAGGCCGGGCTGTGCCGTGCCGTGCCGTGCCCTTGCCGGCGGTCGGGCCGTGCCGTCGTACGGACAGGTGCGGCTCTGGTCCCGCCGATCCTGAGCCATTTTCCAGGGACGTTTGATAGCCCATGCACAGTCGAACTTCGGTAACAACGTGCCGGTGCTTGTTCCTCCCGGCAGCCCTTCGGCCTCGACAAACCAAAATCACCAACACAGCTTGGAGGTGACTTGGGATGCCGGGAACGTGCCTCAGCCACAGCCGCTTACATCCTCCTCTCACTCACACATTCGTACGGGCACGTGTGGCCGCATTGCCCCGCCGTGGCGGGGCGCGGGCAGGGTCACCAAAGCACGGACCGTGGCCTCATTGCCGCCGTTGTGGCGGGGCGCGGGCACGGGCGGGCGCTGCCGCGGGAACAGCGCCCCGCGCCGGCAGAGGGCGCGCGAGCAACCGGGCGGAGGGGGCGGTGCGAACGGGAACACCCGGGACCGCCCGACCCCGCCCGGGGCCCGTTTCCGCCCCCATCCCGGACTGGACCGGGCCGCGCCCGCCGCCCCACCCCGACCCTGCCCCGCCCGGCCCCGCCCGGTCCCGCCCCGGCTCCGCCCCGGCCCCGCCCCGGTCCCGCGCCCGGCCCGGCCCGGCCGCCCCCGCCCCGCACTGCGCCGCCGGCCGTGCCGCCGTGCCATTGGCCGCTGCGCGCCGGGCGGCGCTGCCCATTGGCCGGGCGGGCTCGCGGCGGCGGCGGCGATTGGCGGGAGGCGCAGGGGGCGGGGCCCGGCGCGCCCGCCCCCCGCCGCAGCGCGGCCCGTTCCCGTCGCTGCCGGGCGGGTCCGCGGGCCCTGCGCGCCCATCCCGGCCGGACATGGCCGAGCGCGGCCCGGGGGCGGCCGCGCCGCGGGACGAGGCCGCCGAGGAGCCCGAGGGCGGCGGGCGGCGCTGGGGCGCCCAGCACGCCGGGGCCCGCGAGCTGGCCGAGCTCTACTCGCCAGGTGAGGCGGCGCGGACGGGCGGGGCCCGCGGGCCGGGTGCTCGCGGTGGCTCCCCCAGGACCCGTTCCCCTCGAGCCCCCTTCTTGCCGGGCCCGGTTCTCCCGTGGCCGGCTCCCCTCGGGCCCGGCTGTTCCCGGCCCGGCTCCGGGCGCCCCGGAAGAGCGGGAAGGGCCGGGGCTGGCGGCCCTGGGCTCGGAGCGGGGCTGCGGCACGGGCCGGGTGCGGGCGGCAGCGCTCGCAGCCACAAACTGCCCGGGAGGGACGTTCTGCCCTCTGAAGCCGGCGGACAAAAGCGAGCCTTCCCCTCGAGCGCAGGTGGGCAGGTGTGGCCGCAGCACGAGGTTGGAGCCGCAGCTCTGCCCTCGGAGCCTCTGCGGGCCTGGCACCGCACAACCGGCACGGGGATGCTTCAATCCCTGCTCCGCTCTTCCTGCAGCTTGGAACTCCTCATCAAGCCTTAGTTTGTTATTTGGGTGCTCAGTAAATGGCTGTTTGACTATGCTGGGGAAATAATTGCAAACTCCTTGTAAAAAGAACATAATTTGTTTTTAGGTCACTGCTCAGTGTCAGCAGTGCTGGGTATTCCTCCCATTCCTAGAGAATCTATTCTCTGGTGAAAAATTAGGGAAGGGAAGATGTATTTTGAGTGTCTTGTGGTTTCCAGCAGATCAGCTGAGCCCAGCTTGCACATCCAAGGCAATTCCTGCACAAGTAGGTGCTCTTACTCACACAGAGCCAAGTGATGATAAGAAATCCAAGGCCTTTGTTCGCTTGTGTGACTGGGGCAAGTCTGCCTGTTTCAGTTTCTTTTGCTCTCCACGAGCTTGCCTTGAGCAGGTCCTTTGTGACACCTTTCAGCCACCGGGACTGATTCCTGTGCTTTACACAAAAGCACTCACTGACTTAACCACTGCTCTGGCTCATAAGGAAAAGGTTTTCCTCCCCGAAGAGCTTGCTGCCCTTCTCGCTGGCTGTAGCACACGTACAGTGATATATCAGGGAGCTGAGGGTGTATTAGATATGCAGGTTTCTTCTGGAATTACATAAATAATTTACATAAGCAATGCCAGAATATGTATTATGGCTGAAGTGTATCATGTTCAGATTCTGAATCCATAAGAATGGGGCTCGCGTTGAATTGTGCAGCGTGAACGTGACTGGAATATTTCCCTGATTTCTTTAAGCACATACTTTGTGGCTTTGGCAATTCATTCCTTCACAGACTTTGGGGTTTGAGTGCCCTTTAAATACAAGTTATCAGCGCTGACTCAGTTCCTTGATTTGCCTTCCCAGTGCAGAGCTGAGGCTGTGCTTTTGAACCTGGATATCTCGACAGCCATGCTGGATCCCTGTGTTCAGACTACAGAGGTGTTTGCACACACTGAGCTCAGGGGACTTGCCAGCCTCCTTTCCAGCACTCAGCTAATTGTTCCATGTGGATCTACCCACTTAGCTCCTCTAATCAGGGTGTGGCTTTCTTATGAAGGAAGTGAGTGTTAATTAACTCTTACTTTCATTACTCCAGGGACCTCTTTATAGAATCACCCACGTTGTGACCTGATGCTGCTGTCAAATATGGCTGTTCTTGTGTCTTAATTTAATTCTACTATTCTCTCCTCTGCTACTGCAGAGAGTGTTAATTTATATACCCGTGGCCCTTCTAGAACGTCTAAAACTGACCTGTCAAAGTCTTTTGTTCACACTTTCAAATGTTGCCTTGTAGGCACGTTGGAGATAAGACTGATCCTGCGTTTCTGTTCCTCCTTTCCCTGCTCATTGCGTGGTACAGTGAGAAGGAGGACTTGATTTAGCTTTTAGGAGGAGAAATTTGATCAGGCATTAGGTCAGCGGAGAGGAGGAGTAGGACAGAAGCTGAACACATGCCAGGCCTGAGTGTGCCTCTGCTCCTGGGAGAGCATGTGCCCCTGTCTGGAGCCCTCCCTGAGCCTTCCTTGTGCTCTGCTTTGCCAGAGGGACTGGGGCTGGGGGGTAACTGCCCCAGGGAGCCCTGGCAAGGGGAGGCTGTGCTGGCTGACCCCCAGAACAGGCTGGGACTGGCCTGGCAGCTCCTGAGGGCATTAAGAGCTGCCTGCAGCCCAGGCCCTTCTGGTGACAGCTCAGATCTTCTTGGCCTTGGGTATTAAAGGTCTGTTTCTGTGCCCTAATCCTGCAGGTTTCACCCTGAGTGTTCCCTGTGCTCTGCCTCGGAGCCTCGTGGGGATGCAGCAGTGAAGAGCAGGGAGCAGCCTTCTGTGCTAACCTGATAGTGCAAGTGTTACCATACTGTGATGTGCCTGCTCCCTTTTTATAGGCAGTAAATGATTTTTTCATAGAGGTACAAAGTGGTACAGCAAGGTGCAGGAGAGAATTTGTGCCAGTTCTTTCTCTTTTCTTGTTCTGTCCCTTGTCATCTCAGAGTTGCTGAGAGTTGCCAGCCTTTGCCTGGGAGCAGGAAGGCACAGACAAGACAGCAGTTCAGGGAGAAGCTTCAGGGGAGTACTTGTGACGTTAGACAAGCCATTCCAGGGCCACCAAAATACAGAATGGTGAGAACAGTGCTTTCTCCTGTTAGTACAACAGCTTTATTCAAAATCTCAGAGCTTGTAAATATTACAGATCACAAGGTGATTTAAATATGTTTGAGGCCAGAAATTTGTTCCCAGATTCAGCCCTTCCAGCAACACTGAATATTGGATGAAATGCAAATTGAGAAAAGATGTGACGTGGAGGAACTTTATGCCAGCAATCTCAGGGAGAGGGAAACTAGGACAGTGTGAGATGGTGTCTGATTTGGCCCTGTTAATTGGACAAGAGCAGAGGGAAGAGGGTAGTAGTGGCTCAGGGAAGAGGACTGTCATTTAAGAAAATGTGTGCACCTCCCATGGATGAATAAGTTTCTGTTTCAGTTCCATGTCAGGCAAATGGAGCAAGTCATCCAGGCATAGAATGGTCTCTCTCTGTTATTTCAGGCTTCACATTTTCCTCTCTGATAAAAGTAAAACGTGCTTTCTCCCTTGTTATTTCCAACAGGAAAGAGACTACAAGAATGGATCTCTGTCATCTTATGCTTCTCTCTGATCTGCTTCAATTTTTACAATCTCCTCTTGTACCTGCGGCTGGAGCACACGCCCTCGGTCCTCGTTGGGATATGTAAGTAGGAGCTGTTTGCTGCTGCTCCAGGCAAGACTCCCTTCATGTGGGATCCTTCAGGCTTGACTTGCTATTGGAAAGGGAGAGGGACATCTGTGTGTGAGCCTCTGAAACTGAGGCCCTCTGCAAAATGTGGTGCTGCTTTGTCTTTACGTTTCAGTGGCTTCTCAGCCTCTCAGAGGGGAAGTTCTGATGTAGCTGAGTAAGTTTGGTGTTCCTGTGTAGTCACTGCGAGAGTAAGGACTATTGAGAAGGAAAAGAGCTGTCAAAATGGTCAGGGTTGGGAACAAAATACATTGCTTGACAAAAGTGTTCACAAGAACTTTCCAGAACGCAAAAGCTCAAGGGAAATGTCACAATTGGTGCTTGAGGCATCAAACTGGCTTCATTTCTGGGGACTGCAGACTGAACACAAGAATTCTGGAGAATTGCACTTTCATGTCAGGATGTGATGTTTGGCCTTTGTCATCCTGAATGATGACTTTTTCCAGGAGTATAAGAAAAGTTGATTCCACCTCTTCTGTGGAGGAGAGGAAGAACCAGTGAAGGATTCTGATAGAATGTTCAGAACAGAACAGTACTTGTTCATCATCAGTGCTGGGCATTGCTAATGAGTTCAAACAAAACAAACCCCACCCCAAACACTGCACCGGGTTCAAGCAGTGGTACACAGCAGAAGCTCTGAATTCCTGCCAAAGCTGGGACTGGGGGTTCCTGGTGTCTGTGGAGAGGTTGTTGGGGCTGGGGGGAGCAGTGTCCTCACTGTGAATCACAGCAGCTCTCCTGGCTTAATTCAGTCTTGCCTGCTCTCAGCTGATGAGCTGGAGGTGTTGGGAGGAATGGAGGGAACATGGCATGGGAATGGGAACTGCTGCTTAGGGGTGAGGGCAGAGCCAGACAAGAGAATCAGCAATGATGGTTAACCTGTGGTGCAATCTGTTTGCAGCTGGCTTTCATCTCAAAGTTAATATTGATAAAAGCTGGAGTTCTCTGATATCCTGGTTACCAGTTTAACTGATAAAGCAGCCAATTCACTGATAGTATTATTTAAGTAGTAGTGAATGATTAAAGTAGCAGAATCTGGATTCTGTGTAAATAAAGTGGTGTGGAAATAATTGATAGTGTGTACAAAAATGAGTGCCATAAAATAGTAAGTGCTTCAGGCTATCTTGTTTTGCTGCCTTCAATACATTATTTCTCCAGCTGAAGTGTGAATGATGTCTGTAATTCACACTGAGTATTAGGTTTTATTGCATATTGTGCAAGTCATATCCATAAAAGTCCTGATTCCTAAATACGTGAGGAGCTCCACGGGCACAGTTGGGAATCCTGAGTCACCCACAGGGTGAGGTGTGCTCCATTGACAGCTTCCCTCAGGCTTCTTTGGAATATTGACCTTGAGCTGAAGTCATAAAACAAACATTCTGCTAATAAAGACAGAGCTCTAGGCCCAGTTCCTGCCAGGTCTTTGTCAGTCTGTTCCAGGGGCTGGATCTGTCCTGCTGCACAGACCTGTTCACTGCACAGGGACCCTCTGTGTGCTCTTATATAAATACATACTTTCCTTTAGGAAATGAAGCACTTTGAATACTCTGCACCATTCCACTGAGCCTAAACCCTATGTGTGTAATTAAAGGCCGTGTCACAGCTTCTTTCTTTGTGCCTTTAGGGGCACATGCAATTGTAACACGGGCAATACTGTAAATGCCTTAACCTGGACATTCCTGGGACAGCAGAGATGTGCCCCTGCTGTGGCTGGCAGTGGGGCAGCCCTCCCTCCCCACAGTGTCCCCTCCCTCCGTGCTGTGGCAGGGGGCACGCAGGTGCCCTGGCCCTGCTGAGTCACTGGGGCCTGCAGGGGAGCGCAGCTCTGAGGACACCTCGGTGGCCTTGCCTCAGAGCAGCTCAGGCTGTGTCATGTCCTGCTGACTAAAGATGAGCGTGCTGGACAGGAAGAGCCACGGGACTCTCTTGCCTTCCAGGCTGGTTTAGCAGAGATGAGACAATTTCCTTCCCTCCTCACCGAAAGAAAAAAAGAAAAAGAGTGGGCAGAGGATGGATTTCTGCTGTGGCTTGTGCTCACTCCAGTCATGCCCTGCTCTGGATATCCTCAGCTGCTGGGCAGCCATGGAGCTGTTCCTCTTTCTGCAAGTCTGAGTTTGGTGTTTTATTTGCATGCACACAAGCACCCAGTTGAGTCAGGCAGCCCTGGCTGGGAATGGGGCTCTGGGGGAGCTTGAACACCCCCGTGTTTCCCACTGCAGCAGGACAACATCCCAGCAGTGCCACAGAGCCAGAGCAGCCTCTGCCACTGTAATTGAAGGTTGGTAGTGCCAGGGACAAGGCTGGCAAAGGGATTATTGTGTGGCAAGCAGAAAAGCCTCACCAAGACATGTAATATCAGGCTTGAAAGTCCTCATACCTTCAGGTGAGCTTGTGGCATCCAGCCTATTCAATATACACGAGCTGAGTATATAGTTCATATATTAATAACATCTAGATAAAAAGTTTGGCAAGTTACAGCATGAATCTTGGTTTTCATTTTCCTCTCCTTCTTCCTATTTTTGTATAGGAGCCCCTTTTTTCCAAGTTGGTTGACCTGTTTCAGGCATGTGACTGTTATCTGCAGCCACACTGGTTCATGACAGGCACTGTTCATTGCAGTCTTACAAAAAAAGAAGAGTTAACTTTGTGTTGTAACCTGTTTGTATTCCTAGGAACTGCCCCACATAGAGCAGATATCTTTAGGAACATCTTGTGACATGATACGAGTTACAATTAATTACTGCTCTCTTGAAAGATGGGAAGCTGATTTTTTTAACCCATTTGAGGCGCATGTTTCAGTATTGCAGAGGTTGTGGGTCAGCCAGAGAGAGCACACAGGAGGAAATCACTTAGTGCAGTTTCAGAATAAAAACTGGATCTCATCAAGGCCCAGAAGCTCTTTGTTTCAAGCTCCAGCAGCTCTGCAGGGCTGCCCTTGGTCAGCTGCATTGCAGAGCCAGACATGAGTGTGTAACACACGAAAGCTGTGGCACATGCTGGAGAAAGAACACTCCAGAGACATCAGTGCTGGCTGAAGTGAGTGCTGGGCACGTTGCTCAGGTGTCCATGTCCTGCTGCCTCACAGCTCCAAGGATGCCACTCGTGGGCACTCTCAGGTCCAGGTCTGACTGAAAGTTCCTCAGCTTTATTAGCCAAATTTATGAACTCTTCTTTTTTCTCTTTCAAGCTGCTGCAGTTTATATTTATTGAAATGACCAGGGATTATAATCTTAGTTTCATAATTTGCCATAATATCAAACCCCTGCCTTCTCTGTACTGAAAGTCACTAAATGGGGACTCCAGGTGACTAAGGCACTTTATTTTCATAAGCATATAAGTGACAAGCAACCGGTACTTTGGCATATTGATATTTAGCCAACAAGATTTTTTCTGTGTGAAGTTAGCCATGCAGACCATTTAATGCTGTTCAACCAGTTCATACAGCCACCGATTAAACACGGCTCTACTTCCCAGTGATGTTACACAATAGCATCAAGTTATTTAATAACATCGTATCCTGCTTGCTTTCTCTCCAGAAACTCTAACTGAATTTTTACAGTGGTTATGAAACTTTGTATACTTTGATATAAGACTTCCAGGTTACAATTTGATCATTTGACCTATGCAAAGCCAAGCTTACTCAGCTCATACAATTTCGGTGAAGTGCAGCTTTTAATGGTAAATGTGCCCAGCAGTTTTGTGTCTCGAAGCTCTTGTGGGGCCTCCTCTGTCTGCAGGCCCCAGGAGCAGCCTGGCCACGGGAAGTGGTTTGAGAGTCACCCACAAGAGCAGAGCTTGCAGGTTGTCTCTCAGTTTGACTGAAGCACTGAGGAGGTGGAGAGGGGCCTTTCCTGGGTCACAAACCCTGCACATTCCCTGGTTTCTGAGCTGGACACGAGCAGGACAGAGGTGCCCTGTGTCCATGTGTGTTGGGGTGGTGTGCCTGGGAGGTGCCCACACAGAGGATCACGGGTGTGGGGGAATGGGACAGAGCAGCATTTCCAGCAAATATGTGTGGCAGTCGAGTGTTTGCTTGGATACCGGCTGGAGTCCATTGGTGCACCTTTGGGTTCCCTGTGTGCTGGGCTGCCTTCCTTCCTCCTTATTCTGCAGTCTACTTGCATACCAAGAATTCCCAGTGTTCTGAGCAAGTCCTGCAGCTCCTGTGCCTTGGCCTTGCCATGCTCAGGGAAGGCAGTGCTGGGTGTGTGAGGCTGCTGGGCCCAGCTCATCAGTGGGATGTGCCCTCTGAGCCCAGGGACAGGACACACACCAAGTGTCACCGTGCTGGTTCTGTGGAACCTCAGCACAGCTCCTGCTCTTTTATTGTGACTCACCCTCCACAGAGGAGCATAGAGGACAGAGCACACCCTGCTGCAGTACAGCTGGAACAAGACTGCTGGTAGTTAGGTTGTATCCCAATTGCTTTAGTATAATGCACTGCTTCAGGCACCCTCCATTCTTCCCTTTACCAGCTGACATCAAAGCAACACGAGGAGCATCTATTGAGCTGTTGGTATTTTGCCTCAATTTGCGTTGCTGTTCCTGCAGTTATTTCACTGGGATGATGCAGCAGCTGGAGGCAAGGCAGGCTAATGGGGGCATTACCTCAGCGAGAATGGCATTTGAGTCTTGCAAAGAGAAGTGTTGTTTGGATATCTTCCCCTGAGCCCAGGCTGCTTGCCCTTTCAGCTGCTGGGAGCAGATCTAAACGCTATTGTGTCCCACCCGGCCTTGCTGTGGCCTGTGTGTGTGGTCTGAAACAAGAACAAATGCACAGAATCTGCTGCTTAGAAAATAAGCTGTCTTCAGTGTAATAAGGGGTAGATAAAGAATGAAGAGTCTCCTGCTGCATTTAAGAGTTTGGGCCAACTGGATAATGGATTCAACATCAGGGGCTGAATTATAATAGGAGAAGAGCTTTTTTATTTCTTCTCCCTCTCTGAAAATGAAAGGTGAGGGGAAGGACTGCAGAGGTGAGGGGTCAGCTGAGCAAAAGGTACCCACTAGGAAGGTATTTCTGTTCTGTAGGAGATGGGCTAAACACAAATACAGATTTAATGAAGATTGCTGCTGTCCAAATGGTGTCTTGCTCCTTTTCCTAATTGCCTGACCGTGTGTTTATTCAGACTGCGTAGATCTCACGTGGTTGTAAATATCTAAGTTAGAGGCAGATAAACAAGTAAACTTCTGAAATAAGAATAAGATGTGACTGAATCAGTAAAAATGCTGTGTTTGTCTGACTCTCATTCCAGTTGCAGGAGTTATTACGGCCGACTTCCTCTCAGGACTGTTCCACTGGGGAGCAGACACCTGGGGATCCGTGGAGCTGCCCATCGTTGGAAAGGTTTGACATTGTGACTCTCTGAAGTGCCTTTTGCAGCAGTGCCAGCGCTCCCAGCTGGGCTGGGCTCTGTGCCACACCCAGCCCAGGGCACAGCCTGGGCTCTGCTGGGCAGGGCTGTGCTTGCACCTGGCCTGGGGGACACTGTGGGGTGGCACTGCTCCATTCTGTCACCTGCCTGAGGCTGGCAGCGTTTGCAGACCCTGCAGGCTCTGTGGGAACAGCCTGTGGCAGCACAAGTGTTGGACCCTGGCTGGGCTCTGTGCATGCTCAGGAGGTCAGGAACACAGATTTGGAGAGTTGTCCCTGCAGCTGAACTCCTAAAAATTTGTGAAACGTGAGGCTGCTCCAGGAAGAATCTTCCCTGTTCCCTTTTCTACGGGCCCCTGTTGTAACACAGTAATATTAGAATGGTGGTGACTGAAGATTTAATTTGATGTGTATTATACACCTGCAGCTACAAATGTCAGCTGCTTAGTGGAAGGTGCACTGGCTTCTGTAGTAGGCAACAATCTGTTTTCTTAATTAAATTTCTTAACAGCTACCATTAATTACTCCTCACAGTGCAATATCAGAAGGATCATTATTTATATAAAAAAGTGGGCTATTCCTTGTTAGTATCCAGAGTTACACGAACTACAACAGCAGAATTAAAACTGTTGAGTTTGGCTTTTTTGTTCAGCTTCAATAGACTTAGTAGTCTTGAACCCCTGTATCTCTGGACCACAGTTAAAATAACTTTTAAAAACCCTACTGCTAGAGACTCTGCACTAAACCATGAGCTGAGGCTGCTCAGGACACCTTTGCACAGGCTGGACACGCTGCAAGTGTTAAAGGCAAATCAGTAACTGTGTCCCACACAGTAAAACAATTGCTCTGTGTGTTCAGATGTGATTTCTGCTCCTAGAGGTGACTTCTGTATAGTCTGTTTGTCTTCCACTGCTTTGTCCAGTCACTTAATTGGCATTTAGTCTGTTAGTGCTGGCATCTGTAGCCCATAAATATGGTAGGCTGAATCCTAATTTTTTAGTGTTTTTTTTTTTCCTTGGTTGATTCTGCTTAGCAAGTGAATTTCACAGGCTCATTTTGCCTGTGAAATTAGCGTGCTGATGCTTATTTTTAAGATTACATACTAAAAGTCCTAAGTGAAAATTTAGAAGAAGAAAACTGAAAAACAAAGAAAACTTGGATTTGTGTGGGGGAACTGAATTGATTTGCACATGTAAATCACATGATCTGAAGTGTCCTCATGACAAATGTTTGAATCCTATTTACATGTTTTGTACTGTGGAATTCTCTTCAACTCAATCATCAGATTTGAGTGTAAGAGAGTTTGTTTGGGTTATTTTTTTGTTATATTTTTCTTTTCCAAGACCATTATTGAGTGTGGTATTGTGTTTATCCAATTGTTTTCCCAGGCTTTCATCAGACCCTTTAGGGAACACCATATTGACCCCACAGCAATCACCAGGCATGATTTCATAGAGACCAATGGAGACAACTGCTTCATGACACTGGTCCCCTTGGCCAACATGGCATACAAATTTGTGTCTTTTTCCCCAGGTAAGCTGCTACTTCTGACTGCTGTGGATTTAGTGTTCTTGTTGCTATTGAGTGAACATTTGTCCATGAGAAGTTTGGAGGAACCCATGGATGTGATATGACAAGAAAGAGCTGCTGGAAGCCTGGTGCTCCTGGCAGGAGGGAGGGAAACTTTCTTTCCTTTGAGGTGTGGTGACAAAAGGTGGCACAGTGAGGTTCTCTAGCTCAGCAGAGAATCTGGGGCTGGAGAGTTGTGCAAGGAAGATTAGAAGTTATGCTAAATGCTTTTTTTATAAGAGGGACCAAGCTGTGAACATCTGGGGAAACTCATTGTGCCAAAGTGTGTAACACAGAAGAATGCTTCATCTCTGTGCACAAGTGCCTTATGTGCAAAGCAGAAGTTAAGAACTAAAGGGTCAAATTAATTTTATAGATAGTAAACTCACTTTGACTTCCTGTTTATGGTGTGCTGACAGATTCTGGCACTTCCCAGCCTGTCTTGTGACATTTGGGAATTGCTTATGGCTCACTGGCTCTTGTGACACTTGTGCCAGAGCAGCTTTGGTGAGGCCTCTGTCAGCTCCTGCAGCAGCAGGCAGCCCTGGCTGGGCAGGAGGCTGTCCTGGCACAAGCGTGCCCTGCCATAGCTGCTGGTGGTGTTTTGCAGAGGCCCTGTGTGAGACCTGTCCCTGGGAGTGCTACGTCTTTGCCCTCATCATCTTCATAACCATGACCAACCAGATCCACAAGTGGTCCCACACGTACTTTGGCCTTCCCCGCTGGGTCGTGTTCCTGCAGGACTGGCACATCATCCTGCCCCGCAAGCACCACAGGATCCACCACGTGTCCCCCCACGAGACCTACTTCTGCATCACCACGGGTATGGCCCCTGCCCAGCGCAGCTGGCACACCTGCAGCCTGTGCATTAACGCTCCCAGAGCTCCTGGGAGAGCTGCAGCTGGGGTCTGCATAGACCTTCCTTTGTGGGGGAAGGTTTGTGATCAGCTGCAGGAGCTCAGAGCCTGAGGGAGCAGTCAGTGGTGCTGAGATCCGATTGCCTGGGGTCTTGGTGAGCTCAGGCCACTAATGGGGTTTGTTCACCAAAGCTGCTGTTCCTTCTAAAGAGCAGAACGTCTGCAGCTGCTCTGGAATGCTCATTTCTACAAGCCAGGCTTCTGGATTTTCAGCATCCAGGTTTGCAGAAAGCTTTAGCTTCCTTTTATATCTGTACAGGTGGGAATGCTCAGTCACTAATGTTGCACAATCCTAAATAAGTTATCAAGTTAATCAGACAGCTGGAAATTAACCACTCTGGTTCTTCATTCTGTCATTGGCGTCGACAAACGGTTCATGTGGGTTTTGAAACCTCTGCCAAGAAAAAAATCTAATTCTCATTAGCAGAATGTCATGTAGAAACATGGTACAATTAAGAAGCCTGACTTGACAGATGGTAGCAAAAATCTTGCCACCCAAAGAGCTATTTTTAATTCCTACTATGTCCTGAGAGTTTAAGCCTGACCATTATTAGCAGTATTGGGCGGGTTGCTTTTTTTTCTCATTAAAAAAACCACTGAACTTTGGATGCTATGACAAACTAATCCTCTTTTTCCTTTGCATTCCCTTAGGTTGGCTGAATTATCCGTTAGAGAAGATAAGATTTTGGAGATGTTTGGAGAACATCATCCAAGGACTTACTGGGGAGAAGCCAAGAGCAGATGATATGAAATGGGCTCAGAAAATCAAGTAACTTCTGCCAGCCTTCTGCAATCCTTAACTTGTTGCCAATGTTGTTTTTAAAAGAAAAAAGAAAATAAAGCCATCAGCCAAATTCAAGACCTGCAAAGAAATAACAGACTCTAAAGCACAAACTAAAAAGTGCTAACACAGACTACAATGAAAAGAACTAATTCTTAAAACAATACTTGAAATGAAGATGATTACTCTCACTGAGCACCTTTTTGTGTAGCCATGTCTGCTTACACCTTAGAACTTGCTTCGTCGCTGTATCCGTGAGGTACGGGCACGCCACAGGCACTGCAGGGGCACTGGGGGAGCAGGAAGCGTGTGTTGTATCAACATTTCTGAACACTTCCCAAGCAGCTCGTTGCCTAAGACCTGCAGGGAGAGGTGACAGCTTTGTCACTGGGTGTTGGAGTGCGAGGGCACTGCTGGAGCAGTGGGGGAGCAATGGAAGCCTATAAATCATGCCTGCTCAATGCACTCGGTGATCGATCCACGTTCAGCTCTGTCTTCACTATCATGTTCAGCCTGATTGATGTCATGTGCAACAGACCGGAGAATCCCGCTCCTCCAGGGGCCACCAATCCTCAAGTGTCTTCAGTTTCCCTTAAAACAAAATTGTTCTACTCTCCACATGGAATTGAGCAGTTTCTGCATAAGCCTTCAACTTCAGGAGCCTCTGAGGAGAGGGAGGGCACCCTACAACATATGTGTCTGTTCGTGTGGAGTGCTCACTGCTGAGTCTTCTATTAAGTGTTTCCTACCCTGACAATAAATGTTTGAAATAGTTCTAGCATTGGGCACACTGCAAATAGCTGTATTCAAGAGCTCAAGGTATCAAACTCGTAATGGTAGAAGGGAAATGTCAATGACTGGTGTTTTGTTCTTTTTATTTTTTTAAGGTGCTTGCTTGTTTCTGTAAATAATATAAAGCCTTAATCTCTTCTGGTGTAATGGAATAATATTTTAATGTGATGTTTGAATGTATATAATATATTTATAACAAAGCAGTTGGATAATACTAATCATGTTCAAGTCTTGTTGCTGTTTTTCATTGCTGCGCTGGCAGCACGTAGTGCAAGAGCTGGATCAGTGGTTGCACACCACCTCGTGCAGTCCCACACCTGAGACACCTGGCAGCCTGTCACAGCTTGTCTGGGTTGGAGTGATCACCTGCCAGCGTTTTAGGAGCCTGGCACCATGTTAGACCAGACTTCTGCAGAAGCGTACGTAATTAATTCTGCTCTGGATGCAAAGGAGTAACCCCATTTGGATTGGGGTGAAGAAGTTTCTCTAAAAACATCCAACAGGCACTTTATCAAGTTAATGTGATTTGGATCTTGTTCGGTTCTTGCCTGACTGAAAGCTTAGTGATGGTCAAGGTATGTTCCCTCCTCTAGCTGTAAATGGTGTTAAATTCAAACTGCCTCTTCCTGAAGCGCAGGGTAAGATGGGTTTGAGTCATAGGTTTAGACTGACCTTGATCTCCACTCCTTCAGATGTGGTGGATGCATTCTGAATGAGTTGGGACCTGGCAACTCTCCTTCAGTGCAGTGCTGAATTCAGGAGCTTCTGAGCTGGCTTCTGCACATTAAAATCACAGTTGGTACCTTGGTCACAAAATACTTCATCTAAGTGTTCAGACCCTTGGAGAACTGAATGCCATTGCATGGAACTCTTTGTTCCCATTGCCACAGTCACTACCAGGTCTCCGTGCAGCTTTGACATTAAAGAATTCTTCCACTTCAGCAGGAGTCCCAGACTGCCTTCAGCTGATTCTGGAGAGCTCTGGACAGAACTGGGTGGAGGTTCAGGGCTCAGCCTGAAGCACTGGCGCCTCTGAGAGCTCTTTTCACCACAGGTTTACATGCCAAGTGAACTGCAGTGGTGCAGTGGATGGAACAAATGGATTTGGGACACAGAAATCGCCAGAATTTGTACTTCCAAAGTGCTGTTTAAACATTGCTGCTGCCTTACTGGAAACAAATCTGAGCTACTCATACTGGTGGCTGCTGGGACTATTTATCTGTTAATCTTACTTAATTATGAGAAACTGGGACAGAGTTAATCTCCAGCTGCATTTTCCACAAGGATGCTGTGCTGGGCTCCTGGGGCAGCCCTGGCTCTGTGACCCCACACCTGACGCTGCTGTGGCTCCTGAGGTCCCTGTTCCACCCCTTCAGAGACGTGGATGCTCCCACAAAATCAGTATGGCAATTCTGGAGCAAAAGGCTGCGTGGATCCTTCTTAACAGCTGTAAATCTGGCTTAAGAAAATTTGTCTTAAGTTGATTAGGAACAGATTAGAGCTGAGGCAGAATAAGGCACTCCTGTTGAACTCCTCAGGGATGGATTGCCTGCATTTTATAATGCTTGTAAATGCTTTTAAAAGCTCTGATTTCAGTCTCACCTCCACGGAGAACTCTTGTCAGGCTCCTGCTCTCAGAAGGACTCTCAGGCCTCCAGCTTTTGCCAGGGCTGCAGTTGCCCTCCTTGAGTGGATCTTGTGGTCAGGAGGACCTTGGAGGAACAGCTGTGATGTCTCACATGAATCCCAGGAGCAGGAGAGGTTCCCTGCACACATCCCAGGAGCAGGAGAGGTTCCCTCTGTGCATCCCAGGAGCAGGAGAGGTTCCCTGCACACATCCCAGGAGCAGGAGAGGTTTCCTGCACACATCCCAGGAGCAGGAGAGGTTCCCTGCACACATCCCAGGAGCAGGAGAGGTTCCCTGCACACATCCCAGGAGCAGGAGAGGTTCCCTGCACACATCCCAGGAGCAGGGCTGATCTGCACTGCAGAAGCCTCCCAGACAGAGCAGTCTGGGGGCACTGTGCTGTAGTAAACTGAGGAATATTATTGCAGAGTGCCTCAAAATCCCAGTGGAGGTGTTGGCTCAGGTGTGCTGCCTGTCTCTGCGGCCCTCCTGCCTGAGCAGTGTGGAAGCTGAGGGGAGTGCTGCTTGGCAGGCTGTGCAATGAGTCCCCACCTTGCACTGCTGGGGCACTGGGCTCTGCGGTGCTGCCCACGCTGGGCTCTCGGCCCATCTGGCTGCTTCTCCTGCTGCCTTTTCCTCTTTCCTTCCCGCTGCCTGTCCCTGCTGCTTTGTCCTGCCTCTTCCTGCTGCCTTTCCTTTCCTTCCTGCTGCCCTCGGCCGGGCCGCGGCTGCAGTGAAGTGTGCCTGGGTAAATAAAAGCAGCGAGAGCAGCGTTGCTGTTTTACAGCAGCTTCCAGGAACAATCGATGGCTCCCGTCCCTGCTCGAGGCTGGGGCTGGGAGGGTCACTGCAGAACGGGGCTGGAGCTGCCGTGGGTCTCCAGAACGTTTTGCTTCGTGATTATTCTGGCTGTTCTCACAGGCTCTTTTGGGGCTCAGTTTTCTGAGCGTGTGGTGCAAAGCGAAGTGAAGCAGAACTCATTTCCTTCCCGTTTCTTTTAACTTTTTTTTCGTATTATGCCGGAAGGGAGCGGGCTGGGGGAAGCTGGGCCGGAGTGAAAGGGGTGTGACACGCCCGCCATGGTGTCGGTGCCCCGGGGCCGGTGGCCGGGGCTGTACCGAGCGGCGATAACGCCCGCCCGCGCCGCGGAGCCGCGGGAGCGCCGCCCGTGCACCACAGAGCTCCGCGCGCGCGCCCGCCCCGCCCCGCCGCGAGCTCCCCTTAGCGCGCCCGCCCGCGCCCCTGGCCGCAGTTCCCGCGTTGCGGTGACGTCAGGCGGGGCGGGGCCGGCGGCGGCGGCGCAAGATGGCGGCGACCACGGGCGCGGGTGAGCGGGGCCGGGCCGGGCCGGGCCTGGCGGCGGGGCCGCGCCGGGGCCACCTCGCCCCAGGACACCCGCGGGGCCACGGCCGGGGACGGCGGGGCGGGAGGCGCCCGGCGGAGGGGCGGCCGCGGCCGGGGGGAGGGGGCGGCGGCGCGGCCCGAGCGGGGCCCGGTGGGGCGGGGGTGGAGCCGGAGCCGTCCCCGCTCCCGTCCGCGGGTCCCGGCGGGCCCGTCCGCGCCTCCCGGGGGCTGCCGAGGGCTCGCGGTGGGAGCGGCCCTGGTGCGGCTCCGGACGTTGCAGGGCCGCTCGGGCCCTGCCGGACTCGTGTCCCGGCGCGCCGGAACCGGGCCGGGCGGGCCGCAGCCCGTGGCGGAGCCGGGCCCCGGAGCCCGGGCCGCCGTTCGGGCTCTTCTCCTGCCCTGCTCCTCTCCTGGCCCGGTCCGTGTGGCCAGGGCTGGCCCCGGCGCTCTCCTGCCGGCAGTCCCCAGGCTGTGGCCGGCGTTCCGTGGCTGAAATGGGCGCTTTAGGAGCCTTTTTGGCCACTGGCCTCTCTGTGTTCCGCGGGAAGTGTGCAGCTCCCGTGGCAGGACGTGTGTGCTCCGAGGAGCGCTGAATTGTCAATTCCCTTCAAACCTGCTCCACGCCAGCTTTGAGTAGTTACACACACTCTCCCTTTGCATTTGTCATTACATATTAAACAAAAATACTGCAACTAGATTTGGAGTGAGGTTTTTTTCTGTTGACGTCCTCTAGTGAATTTCAGCAGATCCAGTAAAGCAGAGTCACTTCTGTTGAGGCAGTTTCATTTTCCTGTTTTCCCAGTCCATGGATGGTTTCACATGTGCCCCTGTAGTGCTTGTTTCCAAATTACACCCTCCAAAGTTGGGCTGTGCTCACCAGAATGTGACTGGTGGGGATATAATAGAAATATTTTGGAGTTCTTTTTGTACAGATAGTTCTCTGTCAATGACCACTCATTGGATTTTAAGGATAACCATCACAATGCACATAATTCATATTAATCAATTAATAAAAACTCGATTAAGTGCAGTGGTTGCTGTCCTGAGAGTTGCGTTGCAGGTCTGTGTTTGAACGTGTGAGGTGTTGAGTAAAGACACAGGAGCTGTAGCTTGGAGGAAGGGACCCCTCTTCCCCTGTTAGGTCACGTTCTCCTGCCTGCCCTGCATTCTCTGTGATCCTTTCAAGCTGCTGACATTGCACTTTGTGTTTGGCTGGAAGAAGGCAAATGCTTTCCTTTTCAAGGCAGGACAGCTCTGTGACTGAGCTGTTAGGTGCTCGTGGAGGGGCACGTGTGGGAAGGAGCTGGGCTGCAGGGACAGGCCTTTGGCACAGGCTGCTGTTACCGGGCACCTGCTGGCCACCTTGTGCCTGCTGCATTGTTCCCTTGTCCCCTGGGTTTGTGGCAGGGGACAGGATTTTGTTGCCAGCTGTCTCGTGTCCCCAGTGCTGGCAGCAGGGCCACAGAGTGGGCACGCAGCTCTCTGGGGTAGCTTACAGAGCCGTGCTGCAGGAGCACCGCGTGTCCGCAGCAGACCCAGCCCTCAGTCTGGTGGCTCCGTGGGTGGGAGTGGAGCTGGAGCTCAGGGGCTGCCCTCAGAGCACTCTGCAGTGCTGGGGAAGGACACACAGCCTCCCGTGCTGGTGGCAAGGGCAGCCTGTGCCCGGGAGCTGGCAGTGGCACTGCAGTGCAGCTGTGTGGGTCCCTGCTGTCCCTGCAGGGCCTGTCACAGGCAGGGCGCTGCAGGTGAGCCCTCCCTGGGGGCTTGGGAACATGCCTCGGTGCTGCCTTCTCTCATCTGGGAAGCACAGTTTGCTAAAACTTGATTTGTGGAGTCCTAATGTGTTTGTATTTGTCTGTAAAGCAACTGGAATATTTGTGATATCTTGAGTTCATGGTGGTTTAGCAGCGGAGCTTAAACACATATTGAAGATGGAAAATGCTCATCTGTCTTCCAAAGCAGCTACTGACCCACAGGAAGAAGAGGTAACAAATGTCCCTGTAACCTAAATAAGTCATAGGGCTGGTCCTGGCAATTAGACAGGTAGGTAGATTAGATATTTGTATCTATTAAGCAGGTAGGAATTATTAACAGGGGAAAACCCAACCCTCAGCTTGGAAGGAATGTTAGGATGTGGGGTCCATCTGTACCACTGACAGAGGGGAATCCTGTGTTGCTGATGGTGTGGGTTTCCCACACACCCCATCACTATATGAATAAAAAGAAAGGTTGGCTTGAATGGTTTTAATGAGGCTGTTGGCAGGAGACTCCACTCTGTGTTTGTCCATCCCACAGACTGAGGTGCCCTGCAGGAATGCTCAGCTGCCAGAGGTGATCCAGTAGGAATCCAGGGGTTGCTCAGGGGTTCTGCACACGACAGACCCTGCACCACGCTGCTGTCCTGCAGTTTTGGGTTTTACAGGGAGTCAAACCCAGCTGTGCTGGCTGGGGGATGGTGTTTCTGTAACTCGCCCTGGGAAAGCTGTAATGACCTCACTTAACCACTTTCTCTCACAGTTCAGTGTAGGGGGTTTCTTGCAGGGCTGTGTTTACCAACAGCCTGGGAGTGCTGAGTGGTAAAATGGTTTGCCCAGATCTAAGTTTTTCCAAGTCTGAGGAAGGTGGAGAACTGCACAAGACCCACTCCTTGGGTGTGTGACTGTGGCAGTGCTGGTACATGTGCCTTAATGCTCCTGACAGGGGAGAGCAGACAATGGAGTTAGTGCAGTGTATTAAAAGGTCTGTTTGTAACCCTGAAACGCTGGGGTTAGTGCAGTGTATTAAAAGGTCTGTTTCTAAGCCTGAAACGTCCCTGTGCACTCCAAGGGATGCTCGTGAGAAGCACAGGAGAGGGGCAGTGGCAGTGTTGTACAATACAGGTGCCCCTCGGTGGCTCCTTGGAGTGACAGCAGTCATCCTCATCTCACAGGAAGCATTGCCAGGGCCAAGGGCTCTCTGGGACTGTAAGTGAAAGACTCAAGAGTAGGGGAAAAGTAACTGAAGAGAAAATATCTTGAAACCTGTCTGCATCATCAGAGTGGAAATTGTGACTGTAAAGACAATGCAAGAAATCCCAGGTTCCTTTCTCCTGAAAGCTTTTGTGACAATTGCTGAAAGCCTTTTATTTGGTTTTAAGTATTCCATCACTTCAACAACTTTATATACCATTGTGACAAGGAATGGTTTGTGTATTTGTTACTGTCCCAGTGCTGCAAGGATAAGCTGTCCAATTCATTAGCTGCAGTCAATGCAAAGACATGAAACACAGGCTGGAAAGGATGTAATTAAGGCTGAGTATCAAATACACAGAAACAAGCAACAGAAAGCATTTTAATGTATTGAGCAATAGAGGTGTTTAAAGCTGTTGGATTTCAGCTCCCTTGAGTTACAGTAAATCAGGAACTAGTATAGAAAGCAGAGTTTAAATTGTCCAGAAAGGCTGGTTTGATAAATTGCTTGTTACAGTGAAGATGTGGGAAAACCTTCAATAAAAGACAGCTCCTCTCCTCGGAGCCCCATTTTCTGGGTGCTTTGCTGAGGTGTGCTTTGCCCCGTGCCTGTGCTTTAGTCCTGAAGAGAAATGCTTGTAATTTGATCTCACTTTAGAAAGGAGAGGGAAACAGGTTGTTGAAGTTTTTGAGAGGTGTATTTTTTGTTCTGCTGCCACTGATCAGAAGGATTGGAGGAGAGGATCTCCCCCAAAGGCACATGGCCTGCCTGGTTTCACAGTGCTGTTCTCAGCTTCACAGGGTGTCTGGATGTGAAGTTGCTTTGGCTATGTAACCGAGGAAAATGGAGATGGAAGAGTGAGTAAGATGAGAAAAATCTCAGCCTGATAAGATCACTCTTAAACTGGTTGCAAGACACACTCAGTTGTGTACCTTTAGTAGTGCTGATTATTTTTTAATTGCCTCTCACTTTATGTAGGCTTTCTTGTGTTAAATGAAGAGCTCTTAGAAAAACAGGTTGGTTTGGTTACTGCCAAGGAAGCCTCCATTGCTACACTGAGAGGGTTATGCAAGGTATTTATTGGGGGGTGGGAGGAGGAAACCCCGGCACTCCTGGTGCTGTCAGGGGCACAGGACATCTCCTGACTGCAGCTGCCATGCCTCAGCATGGACTTCATTTGGCAAATACTGTGTGTGCCTAGGACAGATCTGGCCACTTTCTAGGAATCTCGGTGGACAGCAAGCCCGGTGATGATGTGTTTGTGTTATCACAAGTGATAAAGTTGTGTGAGGTTTGGGTCCCAGCAGGATGTGGTAGCAGACCATGAGTGCTCCAGGCCCCTGCAATGAGGAGGAGATGGGGTTGCCTTAATGGCCTGGTGCATCTTTCCAGACTGACCAGGAGGGTGAATCTGGTCTTTATTCTGCCTTGCCTAAGAGAAGTTTATTTATATAAAGCATTTATGGTCATATAGGCATAATATTTTATATTAATATGTGTGATTCTCTTTCTGTTGAATGAATTTCCTGAGAATGTGTCAGGGAGGGAGCTGAATTGGCACTTTCTGTGGTAGCTGAGGTGATGGTCCTTCAGTTCACACCCTGAGCTTTAGAATAGGGGTAAAACATGTTAAGAAAGCAGCAATGCTGTGTGACAGGGTCATCTCTTGTAAAATTACCAGTTATCTGCCATGATCATTTTATTTTCCATGCAGTGCGTAAAACTCAAATCTGTGTCCTTCCCTGTGGGCACCCCGTTGCCACGATGCCCCTGCTCGTGGGGAGCAGTTCCTGTGGAGTGAGCACTCACTGCTGTGAGCCATTTCCGTGAGGCAGGAGCCCTGCTCAGTGTGACTGGCCAGCTCTCAGGAGACTTCACACTTCCCAAGAGCTCTGAAATCCTGTGTGACTCTTTTATGGCTCTGATTCATGCTGGATTCATGCTGAATCAGAGCAGCTGTATCTGGGGAGAGCTCAGCAATTAAGTTGCCTTCTCTTCCCGTAAGGTTGTAAAAGCCAAGCCCAGCTCTGGGTAGCAAATGTCAGAACTAAGGCTGCCTTTCTGCCTTGGTTGTGGCTGCTCAAATACGTACGTGGTGATGTCATTTTTAATTACACGCTCACTTAAAGATTCCTGCTTGGCTCAGTGAACAGGGTGTGATGCTCAGAGGGATCACTCACAGTTGATGCTCAGAGGAAGGGTGGACGGGCAATACCTTTTGTTTTCTTCTTTGTTGTGTGGCCTGTGTCTGCCCTAAAGCTGACTCCTCCTGGATTATTTAGCTTGGTGTCAGTAAGTACCTGTAAATTGTCTTTGCACCACTGATAACTATGAAATGATTCTATTAAGGAGTGAGGCACAGACTGAGATGATGCTTGTTAAGTATTGTGATGTTGTGGTGTGGAAGTGAGAGCATTTTTGGCATTAACGTGACTCCAGGTGTGTCTTCCCCTGGCTCCAGCTGATGGCTGCTCTGGCTGCTGTTCTGATAACAGCCACAGGGTTTTCTCTGTGGCATCCCCTGCCTGAGGAAGAGCTGCTGGGCTCCCTCCAGAAGGACCTTCTGTTTGCCCTTCTCCCCTGGCCCTTTTTGCCCAGGGCACAGCAGGCAGGGCTGGAGCCCAGACAGCAGCTTAGCTGTGAGTCATTCCCCATCAGCAGCTCTGCACCGCAGCAAAAACAGGGAAATAGGCGAGGTGTGTGCAAGCAGAGGTTGCACCTTGTCCTTCAACTCGTGCTCTGTGGCTTGTGTCCTCCAGCTCTCTTATCCCAGGTGGTGGAGCTGGGCTGCTCTGCCTCCCCAAACCACAGCACACAGACATTGGGATGGAATTACAAACGGGTGTCTCTCTGTCATGGCTCAGGTGTGACTGGCAGACTTGAGCCCTCGTGTCTGGGGCACACAGGATACACACTTCACAACTTAAAGATTTTGTGGGAGAGTTTGTGCTGGAGTTTGTTGTGCAGGGACGTGGCAGTGGTGCCCAGGAGGTCCTGTTGCCACCCAGGCTCTGGGGCTCGGGCAGTCTCATGGCAAAGGCTTTACTGGCCCCAGCTGACTCATTTCCTTTCACAGCCCAAGAGTTGTGTTGCTCAGCAGCCACGGAAGCAGCGGGGTCTGGCTGGGAGGGGATTTGGCAGGGAGCTGTGCTCAGCAGCCCCCGGGTGGGAGGTCTGGTTCTGCCAGCACAGGTCTGGTGTGTGCTGGCACCGCTCTGCTGGATGAGTTCCTGTGCTGCTGCTGCAGCTGGGACTGAGCCCTGCTGCCCAGGATGTTCTTGGATGTGATCACCTTAGATGTCTATCCACTTCCTTCAGTCATTTGCTGGTTTGGTTTCTTTGATGCATGCTTTGTAGTGAATGAAATTTGGACACCTCTGATTATGCAGCAAAATCATCTCTGCCATTAAGTTTCCTTAGGTCACTAATATATTTAAAGGAGAATTTAAAACTACTAAATCCTCTGTATTTAGTCCATGGCCAAGGAGTGCTCCATGGGCTGCAGGTGCATCTGTGCTTCCTCAGGGCTTCCCCAGGGGCATCTCTGCCCATCCTTCACTGGCCTTGGTGTCTGCACAGCTGTTCCACTGGCACAGTCTCACTCCTCTCTCCAGCTGCTCCCGTGCAGTAACTTTGTCCCTTCCCAAACACTTTATCCCAGCAGTGCTGATGTCCTGGGCCTTGGCCAGCAGTGGATCCATCCTGGAGCTGCCCAGGATTGGCTCCAACACACAAGGGGGGAGCTTCCAGCAGCTTCTGACAGGAGCCAGCCCTGTAGCCCCACCACCAAAAGCTGGGGCACAGAGCCCAGGCTGAGGAGCAGCAGTGGGCTCGGCTGCAGTTCTCTGGGCTGCCTCGAAGAGCAGTGAGACCCACTGTGGCCTGAGTTCAGGGTCCTCCTTCACCACAGGCTTGGTGTGAGACCTTGGCTCTATCACCAAAGCTTTTTGTGCCATTGTTTTCCATTAATGTAATGGGGAGAAGGAAATCTCCCTGGTTTGCTGTCTGTTTTGAGGAGAAATGTGCCACAAAGTGCAGAAATTCCTTGGTGGTGGAGGTCACGAGTACAAAGGATGCTATTGCTGCTGACAAAGCCCACTTCAATTAACTTCAGATTAACCTACTAATGTTATGAAAGAGTTTTATTTGCTTTGAAAGGTATTTTTAAAGCTCTGAGTGAGTCAACTGCTGTCAAGCCTCTCATGGTGTCATTTTGTAGAAACTTCTAAATTTTTATAGTATAAATCATATAGACAAGTGCTAATTAGAGCTCCACAATACTGGGTCTACCTTTGAGGGAACAGAGATTTCCTTTCATTTTACTGCCTGCTGTAACATGTGGCTGTCAGCCTTCTGGAATGTTTATTTGGGGATACCTTGATTCTGCTTGTAAAATCCAAGCTAAATATGGGAATAGCTTTTTTGTAACATTGAAATATTGTCATTCAAAAAGTGGTATTTTCATGGTTTTGCCCAAAATGTGAACTGTAGAGTGACCAAAAGTATCAAGGAAATTACTCTAGCTTCTTAGCTTTACAAGATTTCTCAACTGAAAATATTTATCTGATTGTTTCAGGAGTAAAAGTTCCTCGTAATTTTCGTCTTTTGGAAGAACTTGAAGAAGGTCAGAAGGGAGTCGGGGATGGAACAGTTAGCTGGGGCCTTGAAGATGATGAAGATATGACACTTACGAGATGGACAGGAATGATTATTGGACCTCCAAGAGTAAGTATCCTTGAATACTAAAATAGTACTGTTAAAATAGTACTGTTACATTTTTTTTCCCCTTCTCCTAACCTCACCACTGAAGTTGAAAATAAACGAAAGGCAAATGAGCGAAAAAGCACTTTAGGAAGTGATTTATGTTGAAGTTCTTTATACTAATGGGTTTCATGTGTCTGTATGGCTTTTTGCTTATAATTTGAAACATTTTGGTGCCTTTCTCTGGTCAGTTCTGTTACTTGTCTGCTTTATATTTGCAGATTTGGTAAGACATAACTTTCGAGATCCCAGAATTCTAACATGCTTGTCCCCTTGAATCCAGCAAGGTTCAGAATCCCTCAGCTAGTGAGGTTACAAAGGGAGCTGCTGCAGGTGCCAGGGATGCTTTGTGCTGGTTTTTCTGCTGCTCCTGTTCAGTTTATGGGATGCTGTTTATTGCAGCAGTACCGACGAGCTCTTGTAGAATTTCAGCTGACTGAGGAAACTCAAATTTTAGTGTTTTCAGTCTCTTCTCTGGATGTCCTCTCCCAAAGCAGCATCTAATAATGCAGCTGGTCTTTGTTTGAGTATTGTTGTGTTCCCAGCCCCACTAAACTGTGGGTTTACAGTCTAGTAGTGAACTTGAGGACTTCATTGTGTGTTGAATGTGTGCTGGTGTTCTAAAACCAGAACTTGTCTGTTGTCTCCAGTTTCACTGTTCTGTTTCCTTAATATCCTTTGATGGGGTGCAGGTAGCCAATTCTCCTTCCTGCAGTAGCAGATGTCTTCTCCAACTGGCCTCAGTATCATTTCTCAGTGATTCCAGGGGTCATTATATGAAAATCTTTACAGACCTTTAATCATGTTCCTGCTCTCTGTTCCCATTCTGTCAGTTGCCTCTTTTGACACACAGTGAGGTTGTACAAGAACATGTATTATGAAGGCATTATACATGCAGTGTTTTCTGTCTCACCCAGAAGTGTTTACTTGTTGTCTGCCTTTGCTAATCTCTCCCCAGTCACAAGCATTTCATTTGTTTATGATGTACCCAAATTGTTTTCTAGAACAGCATTTGATTTTAGAACATTAGGAAAGTGCTAATGAGCCTGCATTAAGGCTGTGAAGAAAGCTCACTGTGTGCCTAGGGTTTATGGAAAATTTAAACAACCTTGAAATCTAATTTAGAAAATTAAATAGGAATTGAAATGTGCAGACAGGAGTATGCAGCCTTGCCAGCAGTGATGGAAGTTTGCAGATCACAGCAGAAGAGTCAGCTCTGCCTCTCCTGTTTTTCTGACACACTTAGGAATACAGATCTTCTTGCCAGATACCTTGGGACTTCTTTTGAGCTTCTTGCTTGAAAGCATCAATTGTATTGGGAGAGATCCTGTGGACTTGCAGCCATTCCTGTTTGCTGTCCTCCTTTTAACACTGCTCAGATTCAGTTATTACCATTTTGGTTCTCAGCAGGATGTGGAAATACTGGCTGGGACAAAGGCTAAGTCCTGTTTGCCTCTGGGTGGAAAGCAGTAGCAGATGGGAGGGTGTTGTGCTGGATTCCAGTGGGAAAAAGGAGCAGCTGAGCAGAGCTGAGTTCCTGGGTGCTGCTGCCCTGCAGGGGTGTGGCACTGCCAGGCTGTGAGTGGTGTCCCACAGGCAGGAGTCCCCTCGTTGCCAGTGGCAGTGTCAGAGCTGCACCTGACTGCCCTGCTGTGTGCACAGCTCCCTTTGTGCCTGCTCCACACACCCCACAGCCCTGCCTGCAGCTCGGGGCTGCTCCCTGCACCAAACCTGCAGAGCTCTTACCCTGCAGGAACATCTGATACTCTGAACATGGTAAAATGAGCTCCAGACAAGGAGCCAGCATAGTACCCACGTGGCTGCCCACACTTTGGGTAGTTCCCATGTTCCTAAAGTAGCCACTGCTTTAAACAAATGCTTATTGAACTGCCTGATGTAATTGTTTCCCCCTTTCTTTTCCCCTCAGACAATTTATGAAAACAGAATATACAGCCTTAAAATAGAATGTGGGCCTAAGTATCCAGAAGCACCTCCATTTGTAAGATTTGTAACAAAAATTAATATGAATGGAGTAAATAGTTCTAATGGAGTGGTAAGTTTTTTGCTTTTATTCATTTTAATCATTTTTTTTGTGCAGCTCCAATGCTTTGTTTATACTTGTGGCTTGCTTAGCTCCTCATTGCTTGTGATGCCCTTTGTTGGAGAAGGAAAGGGGGTAGAAGGGAAGTGGACAAGAGGAGATTTATTATGCTTTTAGGAAGACGCTTGCTTTTGATTTGTCCCACTCAGATTTCATGTGGGATCTTTAGTTGGGGGTGGAGGGAGTTACGTGTAGCCAGTGCACCAATTCTGACAGGAATGGTCTTTTTGTCTGTTTTAGGTGGACCCCAGAGCCATATCAGTCCTAGCAAAATGGCAGAATTCTTATAGTATCAAAGTTGTTCTGCAAGAGCTTCGGCGTCTAATGATGTCTAAAGAAAATATGAAACTTCCTCAGCCACCTGAAGGACAATGTTACAGCAATTAATTAAAAAAAAAAACCAACATGCCCCCCCTTATTCAATTTAAGCTGTCTTCATTTTCCACAGTAGTAAATTTTCTAGATGCATCTTGTAGACCTCAAAATACTGGAAAGGAAGTTCCCATTCAAAGGAGGTTTTTCTTGAGATACTGTAAATGATACTAATTTTTTTTTTTCATTTGAAATATAAGTTGTGCTATAACAAATAATCCTGTCGTGTAACCACTGTCCACATAGCTGAACTTCTGGTATCAGGAAAAGTCTATTTAAATTTATTACTGTCAAGACCAGTGTGGCACATCCAACTTAACTGTGAAAGGATCCATCCCACAATCACCTTGCTGTGTGTCTGGCCTGGGTTATTTTTTTCTTTCTCTGTCTTTTGCAATAGAGTCGAAGCTCAGGGCTATTTATTAGAGTAGACACAAAGGTTTTTGCTTCCAGTACTACACTGGGCTGTATGGACTACTACTGGGGATGTGTGCTAACCTCAGTCATCCCTCCCTTTGTGCTCGCTCTAGTAAAGGCTGAATGTGACTGTGGTCGTTTTTGGGTTTTTATTGTTTTTTTTTAAATGCCCTGATAATCTGGGGCAAGCTTTCCTTCTTTCCTTTGGCCAAGGCATAGATTGTATTTCTCTCCCTGGTCTCCCTCACCAGTGATGTGAGCTTTGGGTGAGGGATTCAGGGTTCTTTTTATCTCTTCCCTCTTCCCCTCTTTTTAGTGGGGGTGCTGCTTTCTTTTTGCCCCTCTTGGTGACTCTTCTCACCCCTGGCCCAGGGGTGAGCGTTGGGGCAATAACTTGACCTGTTCCCTCCTGCTTACCATTTTGGTTTTGCAACAAATTTAGTCTTCACCAGCCTGGGAAACAAGAGTATCTGTTCTGCTGGCAAGCGTGGGTTTTCCCTTCCCTCCAGCACTGCTGCCACACCGCCAAGCTGGCCACGGCCACGCTCTTAGATAGGCTTTGACGTGGGGAAAAGAGCAGTAATTTACCAGGATTGCCCAAACCTTCTGCTGCCAAACCTCAGTGGGAGAGACTCTGCACCTGGAGATTCTGAACACGCTCCAGGTACCCTCGAATCACTGTGCTTTGGTGCTTTGGATTGACCCAAGAATGTTCATTAACAAAACGTTGCACTTGCGTTTGCCCCTTCTAAAGATGTAACAACCACAGACAAATCAAATCCGGGTGGTAGATTTTATTAGGGTTCTGTAAGTCTTAGAAATCTCTTCAGTGAAGATTTTGGGGAAGCGGTGGCACAGCAGATTAAGGACCTTGATTGGCTTTGCATCCTGGCAAATCACTGCCTTTTCTGGTTTACTCTTCCGGACCACTAACTGCTGCAATGTGGATGCAAGCTTACAGGAAACCAACCTAGTGTGTCCTAAGTTTTATGAAAAATTCAGTGTTTGTGTAAAAAAAAAAGAAAAAAAAAAGGAAAAAAGAAAAGATTAAAAATAAACACATTTTAAAGCAGCAGCTGTCAAGTCAATGAACAATTGATGTTTCCATTAACTTCTGAGGAAAATATTAGTTGTAAGGATTTAACATCCTCTGTACTGAAAGTTTAACATAACAGTATTCCATAAGCAGCCTTTTTATTGTATCAGACCATTGCCTGATTTTAATATAATAAAAAGTGTGCATTAATATTAGAAGGCTTTAATTGTATTTATGTTTAGAATTTTGATCCCTTATGGAATTCTTGATTTGTTGGAAGTATCTTCCTACAGATCACGTGTAGCTGACAGACTGTAAACTGGTGGTGAAAGGCAATTGTCTCTATCCAGCTGCTGCTGCTGCTGTGCCAAGGAGCATCTGTAATTTTGGTTTAAGCCTCAGGCTGCCCCTCAGGCCGTTGGTAGCATCAGGTGAGGCCCAGGGGCTGCCAGGGGGTTCCCGGTGCTGTGCTGGAGTCCCGAGGAACTGGAATCCCTCTGCAGCTGCATGTTACACTGTCTGTCAAGGTCGAGGAGTATTTCACAACCTGAAATTCTCAGTGTTTTCCTCGGATAGTGAAGAGTATCTGCCTGCAACATGCCCTGCCACAAGCTGAGCTTTCCTCCCAGCCTGGGTGAAAACAAGGCTGTGGAATGTTGGCCTTTTCCCAGTGTGAAGTGGCTGGAGATTGCTGGAAGGTCCTGATGCGTTCACGGCAGAGACGGGCTGAAACAAGGTTCTTCCTGGGCTGGGAATGAAACAGGGAATGGCCTTGTGATGCTTTGTGACACTTGCTGCTGGTTTCTGGGCTGGAATGAATACTGCTGGCTCCTGGGGCGGCCCGAGGGTGTCTAAAGACAATGGGACTAAAACTGTGTCAAATACCTTGGTGTAGAGGTGGTAAATGGGCATTGGAACAACGTGATAATTACAGTGGGCTGCTTGATTGTCTCTTTTTCAGAGTGCCCATGCCCTCCTTGGGAGGTTGTGGTTGGTGCATGTTTGGGACCTCCCTGAACCTTCTTACTTCAAGTAATGCTTTTAAAGCCGTGAAATCGTCGGGTTTGCTTTGCAAGCTGTACAGGTGAGAGTGTCCCACCCTGGCTGGGAGCTGTGCGGGCAGGAGCCACCTGCTCACAGCCTCAGACAAAGTTGGATGCTGCTTTAAAGAAAAGGGTTCACTGTGACTGTTCTCCCCCAGGAGTTGCACTCTCTGGACACCTCAGAGCTCCGCTGCTGTTCCCACAACCAAGTAAGGGCGGTGTGGAATAAAAACAGCTTGGGAGTCAGCTGCCATTGGAGCTGCATGGTGGCTCTGTCAGTGTGTGTCACCTGTGAGGGGAAGGGACCCTTCACCCCAGGCTGCTGCTTGTTGGTGCTTCGGAAATGAGGTGTGGAAACAAAGCCTGTCACACCTGTGCTTACCCAGACTCTGGCAGCGCCCAGCAAAGTGCTCAGGTGATCCCTGCCAGCCCTCAGGCTGTGTCCCCAACCACTGCCTCTTCAGAGAAAGTTGTGAAGGGATAATTAATAAAACAAGGGGATTGGCCATGAAACAAACGTGCTTGGAGGTGGAGGTGGCTGAGCAGTGCTTGGAGGAGGCTGCTCTGAGCCAGACCTACCTGCCCTGTGCCTGCTGTGCAGAGAGTCCCTGTGCCCACAGAGAGACCCTGAGCCTGCCCTGTGCCCACAGAGAGTCCCTGGTCTGCTCTGTGCCCGCTGTGCAGAGGGTCCCTGTTCCCGCAGAGGGTCCCTGAGCCCACAGAGGGTCCCTGATCGTGCCCTGTGCCCACAGAGGGTCCCTGCTCTGCCCTGTGCTCACAGAGGGTCCCTGCTCTGCCCTGTGCCCACAGAGGGTCCCCGCTCTGCCCTGTGCTCACAGAGAGTCCCTGCTCTGCCCTGTGCTCACAGAGGGTCCCTGAGCCCACAGAGGGTCCCTGATCGTGCCCTGTGCCCACAGAGGGTCCCCGCTCTGCCCTGTGCCCACAGAGGGTCCCTGCTCTGCCCTGAGCTCACAGAGGGTCCCTGCTCTGCCCTGTGCCCACAGAGGGTCCCTGTGCCCACAGAGGGTCCCCGCTCTGCCCTGTGCTCACAGAGGGTCCCTGAGCCCACAGAGGGTCCCTGATCGTGCCCTGTGCCCACAGAGGGTCCCCGCTCTGCCCTGTGCTCACAGAGGGTCCCTGAGCCCACAGAGGGTCCCCGCTCTGCCCTGTGCTCACAGAGGGTCCCTGCTCTGCCCTGAGCCCACAGAGGGTCCCTGATCGTGCCCTGTGCTCACAGAGGGTCCCCGCTCTGCCCTGTGCCCACAGAGGGTCCCTGCTCTGCCCTGTGCCCACAGAGGGTCCCCGCTCTGCCCTGAGCCCACAGAGGGTCCCTGAGCCCACAGAGGGTCCCTGCTCTGCCCTGTGCTCACAGAGGGTCCCTGAGCCCACAGAGGGTCCCTGCTCTGCCCTGTGCCCGCAGAGGGTCCCTGTGCCCACAGAGGGTCCCCGCTCTGCCCTGTGCCCACAGAGGGTCCCCGCTGTGCCCTGAGCCCACAGAGGGTCCCCGCTCTGCCCTGTGCCCACAGAGGGTCCCTGCTCTGCCCTGTGCCCACAGAGGGTCCCTGAGCCCACAGAGGGTCCCTGCTCTGCCCTGTGCTCACAGAGGGTCCCTGTGCCCACAGAGGGTCCCCGCTCTGCCCTGTGCCCACAGAGGGTCCCCGCTCTGCCCTGAGCCCACAGAGGGTCCCCGCTCTGCCCTGTGCCAGCGCAGCCCCCGCCGCCCTCTCGGGCCGGGGCAGAGCAGGACGGCAGAGGGAGCCCCAAGGCTGCCCAAGGCTTTCCGCGCTGCTCGGGTTACTCGGTACGGCCTCCTGTGAGAACCGCTTCTGTTTATCCAGAACCGCTTCGGTTCGAGAGCCTGTGTGCCGTGACTGTCCCACTGACAGGCATTCATCTGCTGGGGGAGCACCAGCACCCAGTGAGACCTGAATTGTTAATAAAGACTAATGGTTGGTTGCTTCTTGGTGTGCTGGAATTAAACTCTCTGTGTAGGGAGTATGTGCTTAAATGTGCCCTTTCTGCTCTCTTACAACCCTGTGCAGTGCTTTATATTTGAAATTTCAGTTTCTCCCACTGTCATTATAGTAACAATTCTGAAGCCAGGCTGTGTCTTCATCCTCTCTGTGAGACACTGGTGTTGTCAGTGGCTCATGCCAGTGTGGGACAAGGACACGGAGCAGGAGGAGCAGCCATGCCCCTTGGCCCTGGCAGACCCTGCCCAAGGGCAGCTCTGGGGCTCCATCGCAGAGCCCTGAGCCCCGTGGGGCTGCAGGGTGGGTGTGAGCAGGGCAGAGCCCCGAGCTGTGGCACCGAACCCCCAGGCTGGGCAGGGCGTGTGCTCCTGCTCCCTTGCCAGAGCACTGCCAGGGCTGTGGGAGCTGTTGGTGGCTGGTGGGAATTGGCCATTCAGCCTCTGAGGTGGGTGCTTTTCCTGCAGGGCAGTGTTTGCTACACAAGGAACAGCACAGTGAGTTCAATGTGTTTGTTCAAGCTGGCCCCGACATGCCCTGTCACAGGGGAGTTCCAGTTCTGCAGGTACCTGTAAATGTGTCTGCATCAGGCTCTACCTACCTTGAGCTGAAAGAAGCTGAGGAGAAATTGATACTGATCATCTTAATATCTAAACTTTTTTACTTATTATTTTCTGTTTAAGGAGGTTTTTCTGATGGCTAAGGGTTTTCCTGTCAGTGGAATTGCCGTGTTGCATTAATCTTGGCTAATGTGCTCTCCCAACACTCTCTAACCTGGCTGCTGACTGAGGTTCAGGTCCCTTAATAGCTCCTCGTTTTCCCTGGTCATGCTGTACACATTGCTGGAGAATGTGCTGAAGCCTGCAAGGAGCCCCAGTAAAGGCAAATTTAATTCAGGCACATGCTTAAGTGCTTTGTTGGACCAGAGCCAGCATGCTCAGCCTCTGCTAGGAAAGAGGCTTTTTTAGCCCTTGTTGAGCATCTTCTTCCTTGTCCTCCCTTCTTGGTGCTACATCCCTGGTGCTTGTGCCTTTACCTTTTCCCTGATTTCTCCCACATTTGTTGTCACAAAAATGTAAAGAGCAGAAGATGTTGAGGATAGTGTGATAAGCTGAATGCTCATCATTTTATATCTGTCAAGCATCTTGTCACCTTTTTTCATCCTTATCTCCTTTTAAATAAAGCCTACAAAGGGTTTTCAGAAATGTGGGTCCTGTCCTATTTTTCTGCCTCTTGAGCCAGGTTGTTGGTGGCTTTGCCCTGACATGCCTAGAAAGCCCTGCAGAACCTTGATGGGTGATAGGAGGAGAGAGTAAATGTCAAATGGTCTAAAAGTCTCTTCCCCCTCTCTATTGCTCAGCATCTATTCTTTTATGTTGTCTTACTTTTTATCTGTCCACTTGCCAAAGGATGTTTCAGGATAGCCAAAGCTGAAGATTCTTTGGGAGGAAAAAGCAAACCAAGCAGGAGTTTTGAGAAGAAAAGTGATGCAGACTTTTGAGCCATCTTCATCAAAAACAATGGGGCCATTTCCCCTCCGACTCGCTCTGCTCTAAGACCACGTGTTCCTAATTGTCTTGATCATGGTCTGCAGATCTTTAGAGAAAAGGATTTTTGTTTGCCTGGTGCTGGGAACTTCCTGGGACTGATTTGCTGTAAGTGAGGCAGAGGGAGGACAAGCCAGGGGAGGCTGGAGAGTCCTGTGCACGTGGGCTGGGGCAGAGAGGTGGAGAAATGCCTGCTTTGGTGAGCTGGCAAGGAGCTGCTGTGAGTCCCCTTGAGACAGGGGAGCAGACAGTGCCACACCTCGGGCAGTGCTCCTGCCACTCCTGGTGCCCAGCTGCAGCTCTGGGCACTCACTGTGCCTGCTGGAGGTGGGGTCTGTGTGGCAGCCAGAGAGAGGAGCAGCCACAGCAGGACAGAGTTCTCAGCAAGGATCTGCCAAACTCCTGTCCCTCTGAAGAGACCTCTTAAATCCCTGGGCTACCAGATTAGAAGCTGTCCAAGGTTAGCAGCCAGATGTTTCTCAGCTGTTTGGACTGGTTTCCAGCTGAGACCAAATGAGTGGCTGTCCAGCATGTACGTATTAATATAAACATTTTAGAGGCCGTGCCTTGAGTGAGCCATTAAAAACTTCCCACGATCCTGCAGCGATGCTGCTCCTTGGAGAGAGCAGAGTCTGTCCCTCGCACTCGAGTGGGTCAGGCTCTGCTGCCACCTGCTCCGAGCTGGGCTGGGCCTCCCCCTGCTCTCAGTGGCGCCAGAGCAGTGTGGTCCCTGGAATTTGATTATTTGTGTTAGCAGATAATTTAGGCCAGAAGGCTGAGAGTGTTCCCTTCCTTCCCTGGATGTCGTCATGCTTCTCAGCAAAACACAGTCCCAGGTCCTGTGTCCCTTCCCCACCCCGTGCCCCAAAAGAGCAACAAAAACCCTTTCAATGTCTCTTCTTGTGCAGGGGCATTGCCCACTCTTTTTAACCTTGGTTTTTGTCTGTGCAGGCCTACACAAGGAGGGGATTTCATTAACTCCACCATGCAGGGTCATGTTTTGAATTATTACATGCATCAAAAAAAGAGTTGGTTTTTGATGTGTGTTTCCTCTAAAATATTCCTAATGCCACCCATGAGCTTTAGTGTTCAAACAAGAGTGACAAAACTGCCTCCTGTGGTCTCCCACTGTCACAAAACAAGACCCTTCTGACACTTTCCACCATTTTCATCAGATTTTAGTGCCTTGGTTCCCCCAGACCTGGCTGTGGAACTGCCCAGGGTGTGGAGTGGGGAATCTCCCAGTGATGTTTTTAATGAGATTATGGGATCAGCTGGGCCCTGCTGACATGTGCCTTGGCCCAGCTGTCCCACCCTCAGCCTTGGGCTGGCACTGGGCTGGTGTCCTCCCACGGCAGAGCCCCGAGGTCTGGCCTGGGGAACAATTGTAATTGCACAAGGGATTTCAGTGTTGTGTGCAGTGACACCCCTGTGCTGGATGTGTGCTGGAACGAGCAGGATGCAGCTTCCCTGATGGCTTTTCAAGGGTTTTTGGGAATGTCAGGTGGCTGAGATGCTCTGAAGGGAGGGGTGTGATGAGGTGGCTTTTCCAGCCCCTGGCTGGGCCCTGTCCGTGTTTGCAGCTCCCACAGTTCAGCCATGCCAAGAGCTCACCTCCCTTTGGGAGTGACCATTTGCCAGCACAGATCCCAGCCAGGGCCAGGAGCCATCAACCCTGGGCTGGGTGTTGGATCTGCTCCTCTCCATTCCCCACAGCTCGGCGTCCCCAGCTGAGAAAGGGATGCAGTTTTCTGAAAAGAAAAATGAGAAGTTATTTTCCCCTCTCTCTAGCACAGAGGCATTCCTGTGAGTGGGAATTGTCAGCCCTGGATGATGAGATGGGTGTTTTAAATCATTCCATTTCCTTGTATTTCTTGCTCATTTTTTACCCATTTTGATTTATTTTTAATGGCCCTGACACCCTTGTTTATAATAATAAACAGCAAACGTGTGGACACAATGAGCCTGTTTCAGGTTCAAGTGTTTTTAATAACCTTGCAGCAAGAAATAGACCCAAGCCCAGATCTGCAGAAACCCGAGGAAGACTCGGTGCTGCTGCAGTGAAATCCGATTTCGGAGCGGCTGCTGTGCAAACAGCCCGGACAGCGCCGCGCTGCCTCCCGGCCAGCCCCAGACAACACTGCCCTTTGTATCGCCCAGCCCTCGCTCCCAGGCAGCGTTTTTGTCTTCCAGACGAGACCTGATTGAAGCAAAGGCAAGGCAAGGGGCAGGTATAGGCATTTTCTGTTGTTATTATTTCTCAGCGCCTCTGCAGCCCCCCGGGCACACGGCCCGTCCGGAGCAGGGCTGGGCGAGTCCTGTCTGGGATGTGGCAGCAGCACGAGGCAAAGGGAAAAAGTGACAGTCAGCATTGTGAGGCCTCGTGCTGCTTAATTGAGTAAAACCTTATTGGCTCTTTTCAGTGGTGTAACAGAGTTGTTGTTTCCAAGGAAAATCCCCGGGTGGGTTTGCCAGCAGCCAAATGGGCTCCGTGTGCCCCCAGTGCCCCACAGAAGTCAGGGGGTGGCTGCTGGAAAACACTGCCCAGGCTGGGAGGTGAGGATCAGCCTTTTGGGAAAACAGGGCTTTGATTGTGGGGAGCACAGGATGGTAACCCTGCCCTGGGACCCCTGGCAGGGCTCTGAGGGGCAGGGTCCGGGTTTGAGGGTCCCTGGGAGCCCTGGGGAGCTGGGACAGGCCCCTGTGTGCCCCCAGCCCAGCAGCTCATGCCCTCTGCCATGTCCACAGGGGAGCTGAGCTGCCCTGCCCGTGCAGGGGAGAGCCAGGGCTCTCCTGCCCACTCAGGGCTGCCCATTTCCCTGGCAGAGAGGTGCCAGGTCCCAAAGAGGTGCCAGGGAGGGACGTGTGGGCATCTGTGGCTCCCTCCATGTGTGCCTGGTGTGCCACGGGGTGGATGGAAAGGGGTGCCCATGGAACCAGGGCCCTGCTGTGCTGGGGATTGCCTGTAAATGACCCTTGCCCGTTAGCAGAGGACATCCAGGACCCCCTGTGCTGGAGCAGGTCCTGCCCAGGCCGGGAGCAGCCCCGCAGTGTGCACCGAGCTGTGCCCATCCTCTGCCAGAGCTGGGAGCGGCTCTGCCGGCCCCTCTGCAGCCCTGCCCGAGCCAGCCCTGCTCAGCCCTTTGTCTGTACAGGGTCTTCTGCCCTATTTATCTTCCCCAAATGTCATCTCCCCTCCCCACTCCATGCAACACCCCCCAAAAAATAATAAACGGCGGCAGGCTCTGTAAACAGAGCCTATCTGCAGAGCTGTTTGAAATGTAGACAGGCTCAAGTGAATTAGTTGAGCGAGGCCTTAATTGCTGCGCTGTCTGTCAGCGTGCAGGGCTGAGGGTTAGCAGGGAGCCTGGCTGAGGGCTGCAGGAGATGGATGGGGCCTGGCCGGGGTGGCAGCCGGGGTCACTGCTCCAGGAACCGCGTCCCGGCCTGACCCCGCACAGATAAGCGGGCCCTGCACCGTCCCCATGGCTGCATCCTGCTGCCCTGACCCTCCCCTGGCCTCCCCCAAACCAGCCCGGAACAAAAACGGTGCGAGAAGGGCCTGGGTTGGCAGAAATGACTTCTTGCCCGGGCCTTGGGCCAGCCTTTTTGGGGCTGGGGGCTGCTGCTCTCCCTGCACGGGGAGGATTGGCTGCTGGTGGCAGGGCCACGTGTGCCCAGAGCACGAGGCACTGCAGGGACATCTCCAGCCCAGGAGAAGGTCCTGCAGGCTGGCCAGGCTCTTCCCCACCTCCCCGTAATTAAACAGCAGCCCCTGATGCATGTGGAAAAGGAAGGAGAGAAAGAAAAAAGGATCAGCAAACCCAAGCCCTTAGATTACTGTTTACCCCCTCGAGGAGCACAGAAGTATATTGTCCATTTAATAGAAGCCTATAAATCACTGAAAAACATTTATAAAATAATTGAAGGTAATGGGAACCATTTGTTTAAATAACATCACGTTCATGCCCCAGAGGTGCAATAAAAGTTAGATTAATTGATAGGATTTTATATCTCACTGTGAAAAACTGAGTCACATTCTAGACACCGACAGTTTGGGAAAGTTGCAAATTCATCAGGCACCCAGCTACTATCAAAATAGTCTCTTCCATGTGAAGAGGCACATTTATATGACCCTGAAGGGTTTTGGGATGAGAACTATTTACTTAAACTGTGAAGTGAACTAGCCAGTGTGAGATCCTGACCCAGATTGGGGTTTTTTCCTTCCTCTTCTATCTGCTGTTGCATTTTTTTCCCATTATGATAAAAAGCAAATAAATATCTCTAAACCAGAGGCTCATTCCTAATCCAGGGCTATAGTGTCCTGCATCCATCTGTGCCCATGGGAATGGCACCTCAGAGGCACCAAGGGAGGGGCTGGAGCAGGGATGCAGGGCTGGGGCCACCCCCATGCCGGGCTGCCCCCCCAAAGCTCTCCCAGCCCCTGCCTGGGCTCGCTCTCCTCGGGCTCCTCTGCCTCCAGCCCTGGCCAGCAGCAGCCTGTCCTCAGGCTGGGAACCATCTGGCCCTGCCCTTCTCCCTGTAACTGTGTTTTGTGGTTTATCTCGTACGAGGGCAGAAAAGTGGAACAGAGCAGGAGTCCCTCAGAGCAGAAGGGCCCCGGGCTGGGAGCTGTGGGCAGGGACTCCCCAGCTCTGCCACTGCTCAGCCCTCCCAGAGCTCCCTCACTGCCCACACTCTGCTCTGCTTTTGCCTGGTTTTCCCCAAGCTCCATTTTCACTTCTTTTCTCTCCTTCCATCAACGCTGGTTTGCCTGAGAGCCGAAGTGAGCCTGGGTTCTGCCAGGAGAGGCTGTGGCACTGTCACCCCCTGGTCACCCCCGGGTGCCAGCAGCAGGGACACTGCCCTGCTCCAAACTCTCTGGGGCTCCTCTGCTCAGCAGCTCCATCCCCCCAGGCTGGAGGGGCAGCACAGGTGTCCCCAGAGGCGCCCTCGGGGTGGGTGGCACGGGGGGACCCAGCCCAAGCCCCTCCTGGGAAGGAGCAGCCCCAGCCACCCTTGGCAGCGCCGCCGAGCCCGGGCTGCGCATCGGCTTTTGATAAAGGCTCCCTGTCAAACAAGGGCTGAATAAATCATGATGTGTTACCAAGACGCATTACAGCTTTTAAAACAACCACCATGGCATTCTACCCCACGGACTGATGAGTCTGGGGATGCCAGATCCCTGGCGCTCAGCAGCCTGGCTGGAGCCAGCTCACATCTGGAGTGCAGTAAACGTACCCAGGAGCAAGAAAGCAGCTCTGTAAGGGTCAGGAGTACAGAGAGCGGCTGCTGACTCCAGGCGCCACCCCAAAACCCACATGCATTTCCTTGTGTAAACACATGTGGCCAAAAGGCAGCCATGGTCACCTTTCTCCAACGTGAGCCCTATAAAACCGCCAGCAAAGTGAGGAACAATGTCACTATTATTGTTTTAGAGGAATTCCTCCGGAGCAGAAAGGCATAGCCGCGCTGCCGACAAGGGTGTCTTTAAAAGCAGGGCTGACAATTGACTCCAGAGCCGAGGGGAGGAAAGAATTCCCCCAGGGTTGATCATTTGCAGTTGTTGGGGGCTTCCAGAGCTGCCCAGTAACCTGCTGGGTGCTGCTGCCAGGGCCCTCACACGCTCCTCAGTGCCAAGGCAGCCCACCCCAGGGATGGGTGCTTTGGGGCCAGCCAGGGGAAACCCAGGGCGTCGGATTTGGATGCTGGTGGGAAGCATCCACAGAGCCCCTTCTATCTCAGCAGTGTGCAGGGATGGACGCGCTGAGGGCCAGGCAACTGCTCCCAAAGTTGTGCTGGGTTTATTGCCCCAGAAGAGGATTTGTCCCCCCGCCAGTATCAGCTCTATCTGCAGCCCTGCTGATGCAATCAGAAGTGGCATGCTTTGGCCTGAGAGTTCACTGGACCTAGAAAAAAACCCCACGGGTGCCTTCACGAGGGGCTGACCAGGGCAAACATTTGGGGTCTGGGCCTGCTTTCTCTTGGGGGGTCCATGGATGGAGACCTTGGAGCTGCTTCTCCCTGGGGATTTATTGCCTGTCTGTAAAACCAGACATGGGCTGCCAGAAGCAGCAGGAGCGATAACCTGGAGCCAGACCCTGCTGGTAACAGGGAACCATGGCCTGGAGCTGCCCCAGCTGCAGCCTGTGGGCACTGAGCACAGCCCCCCAGCACTGCCCAGGAGGGCTGGGACCTGGCAGCAGGCACAGGGCTCCTGCCAGCAGGATGCCACCCCCTGTCCAGAGCCCCAGAGGGTCCCTGAGTCCCTGTGGGAGCGCAGGGCTAGAGGGTTTTGGGGACAGGACAGGGAAGGGGCTGTGAATATGTAGGGAGGTGCAGATAGGATGACTCTCCAGGCTTAACACCTGATTGGGATGACCTTGCTCCTGGATCAGGGCTGTCCTCTAATGACCATAGATGAACATTTGAATTTCACTGATAAGCCCATCAAATAGTTGAGTGTGTTAGAGGCTGTATGAATGCACTGCAGAAAGTTTCTCCAGTGAGTCAGGGTCCCAAAACCTTTCTTTGGGTGCTTATCTTATCAGGCAGGGATGCCTCGCTCCCCAGGAAACAGGGCCAGCTCAGCCTGAGTAATGAGGCTCTGAGCAAGAGCATTGCAAAACCAGAGGTGCTTTTTAAAAAGTCTGACACGGCAGAGAGAAGGGTGAGCAGAGAGGAAGAGGAGGCTTAGTCACGTTGGCCATAACCCAACACCCTGGTGCTTCTCCAGGGCAAGGTCTTTAATGTCCTTCCTAGGACAAAGCTGCACATCTGCCTTCCCCTTCCCTGTGAGAGAACCTGGGGGCTGTTCCCAGCCAAATCCGCTCCTAATTCCCTCCATCGGGGCTGGGGCCAGCGAGAGGGAGGGAGGGAGGGAGGGAGGGAGGGATGGATGCTGCCGGCCCCGTCCCGGCACGCCGCGCTCCCCTGGGGCCGAACCCAGCCGGGCTGGGGCCGGGGTCCCTCGGTCCCGGGGGCTCCCGGGCACCGCCTGTGCCCTCCCGTGGGAAGATGAGCTGCGGGAGCCGCCGAGACGAGCAGGAGCCGGATCCCGAGCGAAAACAAAACTTGCGGGCAGGCAGCGAGCTCCCTGTGCCTCCCTCCCGCCGGAGCTGAGCCCAGCCTGAGCCTGAGCCCAGCCTGAGCCCAACCTGAGCCTGAAAAGCCCCTGTGGTCCTTCGAGTCCCCACCACGGGAGCCAGGCGGGTGGGAGCCAAGGCTGGTGTAAATAACGTGCAAATGCCGGCTCAAGCCTTTACCCAGCTAGTGTTCCTGGGAAAGAGCAGCAGCAGCGTCTGGGGAATCCAGAACCTTCCCCAAAAGGAGCAGTATAGGAGTGCACAAGGATGATGCCTCCCCCGCTCCTCCTTTCTCCCTGGGCTGATGGAGATCATGAATTTCCACCTACCCGGGAAGTTCTTCCCAGGGTAAGCGCCAGCATTAAATTAAAACCTCCTTGGAGCCCTCCCCTGAAAGGCAGCGTGTCCCAGCACCGTCCCAGCGTGGCCAGTGAGGAGGGGCCCTTTGGGAACTCCTGTGAATGGGCCCTTTAAGCACACGTTGGTTGGGCACAATTCCTGGGGCTGGCTGCATGGGAAGCCTCCAAACTGCAGGGAGCCTTTGGCTGCTGTGTGCCTAAGTGCCGGCACATCCACCCACAGGAGATGGAGCAGGACTGAGGGACCGGAGCTGCGGCTGCCAGAGCAGCCTGGCCACGCTCTGCTCGCGGGGAGGGTGACCAGGACCCACCAGCAGTGACACATCCTTGGCACTGAGCAGCTGCTGTGGGACCCCGGGGTGAGGGCTGGGGCACCTGCACCGCCAGAGGCTTTGCAGCACACAGCTCCAGGACGTGTGTGGTTATTATTGTCATTACCTTCATTTTTGGGGTTTCAGACATGTAGTTACCCTTAGGATGGGGATCAGGAGGCGGCTGTGGGGGAGCTGGCGGTGTTTGCTGCTGGGCTCTGTGAAGGGGGAAGAAAAGGAACTTTTTAATGTGGATTTTTCATAGTTGATAATAAAATAAGAAGATGGGCCTCTTTTGCCATGGCAGGGGGAAGTGTCACTAGTGATTAATGGCATGGTGAGCTCCTTGTTGAAATAGGGTCAAAGCCATTGTGTAGGAGACATTTGGGGCCAGTTCTGCCACCTGTCCAGTGTTTGCTGGGGTCTGGGTTTGGCACGGAGCTGCTGGAGGTCACAGCCTCATCTCCAGGTGTCCCCCAAGGCTTTTCCTGCTCCCACCAGCTCAGCAGGGGAATTTTGGCAGGCTCCAGTGGTGTCTGTGGGGCTCGGGCCAGCCGTGTGTCCAGTGTCACACCCAGCTCAGGCTCTGCCCTGCAGGGATGGGATTTTGGGAAGGGTTCAAGGGCAGGTCACAGGGAGCCTTGCTCTGCCTTGTGCCCCAGCCTGTCTCTTCTTTAGCACCCTGGGCAGCCCCAGACTCTCCCCACGGCGGCAGACAAGTGCAGAGGACCCGAGGAGCACCTGTAGGGGACAGACACAGTCCAGCTCTGGGGGCCCTGTCCCCTGGCCTGGCCTGGGACACAGCCCCGTCCTGTCACCCCCTCTGCACAGCACCAGGATCCAGCCCGCCTCTCTTTGTAGTGCTATTTTTAAAACACCAAAGGAGAACTCCCACCTCTGTCTGCTGGAAACGTGGCGTGTCCCCCGCAGCCAAGAGCTCTGCTCATTTTCAAACCTGCCCGAGTTAGCCTTAGATATAAAACCAAACAAGCAAACTGAAAGGGGCTTGTTGTGTAAAAAAGTTCCTCCGAATTAGTTCTATCTGGCTTGTGATCCCTTTTTGATTGAATGCTTAATAGCAGCCAGGTGCAGGCAGTGGGGCTGGCTCTGGAGGCAGCCTGGGAGCGGTGGGGCAGCCCACACACCGAGCACCCGTGGGCTGCCCCTGCCTCTCCTCTGCCTCCCGCCCAGCCACAGGCATCCATCCCGGCTGTGCTTCCTCCCCTCGGCGCTCAACCAGCCCGGGAGCTGCACACACACGTGTGTGAGTGAGAGTGAGTGTGTGTGAGAGTGTGTGTATCTCTGAGTGTGTGTGTCTGTGTGTATGAGTGTGAGTGAGTGTGTGTGTGTGGGTGTGTGTCTGTGTGTGTGTCTCTGTGTTATCTCTGTGTGTGTGTGTGTGTGTGTGTGGGTGTGTGTCTGTGTGTGTGTCTGTGACTGTGTCTGTGCCCACAAACAGAGCTCTGGCTGCCAGCTGTGCATGAGCATGGGCATGGACACAGACACGGCCATGGACACGGACACGGACACAGACACACACATGGACAGGGACACGCACATGGACACAGACATGGACACGGATACAGACACGGACACAGACATGGACACAGACACAGACACACACATGGACAGGGACACGCACATGGACACAGACATGGACACACACACGGACACAGACACACACATGGACACAGACATGGACACGGATACAGACACAGACACAGACATGGACACAGACACAGACACACACATGGACAGGGACACACACACGGACACAGACACACACATGGACACGGACATGCACATGGACACAGACATGGACACAGACATGGACACGGATACAGACACAGACACAGACATGGACACAGACACAGACACACACATGGACAGGGACACGCACATGGACACAGACACGGACACAGACACACACATGGACACAGACACGGACACAGACACACACATGGACACAGACACACACATGGACACAGACACGGACACAGACACGGACACGCACATGGACACAGACACGCACATGGACAGGGACATGCACATGGACACAGACACGGACACAGACACACACACGGACACAGACACGGACACGGATACAGACACGGCCATGGACACGGGCAGGGCTGGGCAGGCTCCCTGGGTGCAGCACACATGGATGAGTGTGCAGCCCGTGATGAGCAGTTCTGGGGGCAGCTGACAGCTCTGTGCCATCCCAGCACGGCCCAGGCCAGGAGCCCTCCCTGCTCCTGCAGCAGGACCCTCACCTGGCATCCCAGACCTTTTTCCAAACACGGCTGCTGTGTTTGAGCCCTGTCCCTGCTGGGTGTGTGCAGCTTTAGTGCATTCATTTTAGAAACAAACTGCCTGTGTAGATGATAATAAAAAGTGGATGCCAGAGAGAGACTGTCCAGAAGCTGCCAAGTTAAAGACATGGCTCTTCTGGAGCCTGCCATGTTCCTGGGAGCACAGGGCTGGTGGGAGTGCTCCTGAAGGCAGGAATATCAACCTGGCCAGTTCTGGGTCAGGGCACAGCAGGGCCATGCTGCTCGCTGGCCCTTGGTCCCTGTCCCCATGCCAGGCTGTGGGAGCAGCTCTGCCAGGCAGCTGAAGGTTCCTGAGCTGTTCCTGGCTTCATGTGGCCTTGGGGTCCTTCTCTATCCAATGTCCCTATTGCCAATACAGTATTTTTTTCCCTTTCCTATCTCCCCCCATTTCTTTTTCCCAAGTGATGCAATTGCCAGCAAACACTGTCCTAGAGAAAGATCTACAGCGTGTCTCTTCCAGCTGGAACTCCTGTAGTGCTGGCTGTAGCCTCTCTGGTTACTGAACTTCCAAATCCTCCAAAGAAACCCAGTGACTTTATACAAACAATTTCCCTGTGCCTGAAAAGACAGGATTTGCCAGAGCTCCTTCTGTGTGTCAGCATCCAGGAGGATGGCAGCAGGAGAAGGAATTGCTGGGGCAAACACGCTGAGCCCTGCAGAGCCCAAGGGGAGCTGGAGCCACGCGTCCCTGGGCTCCAGGGCTCCAGGGCTCTGGGCTGAGGGCCTGGGGGGCTTTGCCACCCTCTGCAGGCAGTGGAGGCTGGGCAAGAGCTGGGCTGGCACCAGTGGGTGGGTATCCACTGTCAAAAAAGCCATCTGGACAAAATTAACCTGTCAAAACATTCTGAGTGCACAACTCTCCCTGTGTGATCGTGCCCAACAGCCTGGCACTGGATCTGCCCTTGGCCCGTGCAGTGACAGTGCTCAGACCAGGCTTCCTCCATCACTGACACACAGCTCCAGTTTTCCACCTGCAAACAGGGCTGATTGCACCTTCAGGCTGTGGAAAGGAAGGTAAGATCCAAGGGAAAATGTGCCACACTGGAGCCACTTCATTCATTGCTATCCCAAGGTTCCAGGTGTGCACAAATGGCTGCAGAGAAAAATCAGCCTCAGGTCTGTTCCTTCTCCTGGAGGGGAACTGTTTGTAGGATTAGGGCATATTTAGACATGGCAGAAGTGGGATTCCTAAACAAAGGGCTGGGGGAGGTGAGTCCCCGCGCTGCTGCCACCGCTCCCACCACAGAGGGATTCCAGATTCACTGCCTACCTGCCTGCGGGAGTAAAACTGTCCAGACCCACTGCCCAGAGCTCCAAACTTCCATTTTAGGAGCTGGCGAAAACAGGATGAGGCCTTTCTAATCCCCTGCTTTCCTAGCAGAGCGGGGAGATGGGCTGGGAGCAGGCTGCGCCTGCGGGGGCAGGAGTGCCCTGGTGCCACAGCCAGGAGCCACTCCTGGTCCTGCAGGGGATCCTCCCTGGAGCAGCATGATCCTGCAGGGGATCCTCCCTTGGAGCACCATGATCCTGCAGGGGATCCTCCCTGGAGCAGCACCATGATCCTGCAGGAGATCCTCCCCTGGAGCACCATGATCCTGCAGGGGATCCTCCCTGGAGCAGCACCATGATCCTGCAGGGGATCCTCCCTGGAGCACCATGATCCTGCAGAGGATCCTCCCCTGGAGCACCATGATCCTGCAGAGGATCCTCCCCTGGAGCACCATGATCCTGCAGGGGATCCTCCCCTGGAGCACCATGATCCTGCAGGGGATCCTCCCTGGAGCAGCACCATGATCCTGCAGGGGATCCTCCCTGGAGCACCATGATCCTGCAGGGGATCCTCCCTGGAGCACCATGATCCTGCAGAGGATCCTCCCCTGGAGCACCATGATCCTGCAGGGGATCCTCCCTTGGAGCACCATGATCCTGCAGGGGATCCTCCCCTGGAGCACCATGATCCTGCAGGGGATCCTCCCTGGAGCAGCACCATGATCCTGCAGGGGATCCTCCCTGGAGCAGCACCATGATCCTGCAGGGGATCCTCCCCTGGAGCAGCACCATGATCCTGCAGGGGATCCTCCCCTGGAGCACCATGATCCTGCAGGGGATCCTCCCCTGGAGCACCATGATCCTGCAGGGGATCCTCCCTGGAGCAGCACCATGATCCTGCAGGGGATCCTCCCTGGAGCAGCACCATGATCCTGCAGGGGATCCTCCCTGGAGCACCATGATCCTGCAGGGGATCCTCCCTGGAGCACCATGATCCTGCAGAGGATCCTCCCTGGAGCACCATGATCCTGCAGAGGATCCTCCCCTAGAGCACCATGATCCTGCAGGGGATCCTCCCTGGAGCACCACCATGATCCTGCAGAGGATCCTCCCTGGAGCACCAGGCCATGCTGGCCAAAGCTCCAGCACGTTTCCAGGCTGCTTCCCTGCCTGGCTGCATTTCAGCCAGAGCCCTTGGCCTGCCAGTGCTTTGTGCTGGTCATGGGAAGGAGCATCCTCTCCATTAATTGCCATGGAACAAATTAAATGCTGAATTGCAGCATGGCAGGCCTTTGACACAGATTTTCTTTGGGATTGTGCAGTTAGCAAGGGGGACATGCAATCCTTGGAGCTGATGTGCAGGAGCAAATTCCTTCCTATGGAAGGAATCAGGGCTGAAGGAAGGTGTCAGAGCCAGCTGTCATACAGTGACAGGGCTGGGCCAGCCAAGGTTTGGCCTGAGTTTAGGAAATAAAGCTGCATGATGCCAAATTGGTGCTATGGAGTGAGGAAGGGATGCTGCTGAGGTTTTTGGGTGCTGGAGGTGGACAGAGCTGCACCACAGGCACAGAGGGCAGGGTGGGCCCTGTCCCCTTGGCTGTGTGAAACCTCCCTCTGAGCAGAGCCCTCGGAAATGTTCCTGCTCCTGCTCCTCCTCCTCCTCCTCCTCCTGCCGTGGTGCTGAGTGTGCTCAGCTGGGTCCGTGCACGTGCAGGGCTGTGCTCTGTGTGTGGGGCAAGGCACACATGCAGGGAGGGCCCTGTGCTGGCCTTGGCTTGCAGGGCTGCACATGCAGCTCTTTTCTTTACGCCCACAATCAGTTCCGAACCTCTGGCCAAAGCTTCATCCCCTGTATGGGAAGGTTTGGCCTGCAGAGAGACATTAGCACGAGGGCGAGTGGGAGATGTGAAAGAGCTGTCTGTGTGGGACCAGCTCTGCTCACTGCAAGTGCACAGCCGTGGATTTTCCATCCTTTGGGCTCCCAGAGGTCCCCGTGCCACGAGCTCTGCTCTGGTGCTGCCTGTGGCTGGGCAGCTGTGCCCAGTGAGCCACTGGTGCTCCCATTGCTGCAGGGGTGATGGTGACAGAGGGACAGGGGCCGGGACCTGTGCAGTTTGGCTTTTGAGCCCCGGGGCTCTGAGCAGCCATTGGGAAGCGCTGGCACATCCCTCAGCTGGAGGGAACGGAGCTGGCCCTGCTCTGGGTGCTCCTGCTGGATTGGCAGAGTTGGCAAAGCACCAGCTCCAGCAGCCTCAGATGGACCCTGGCCACCCACAGGGCACCTGGGGATGCAGGGCTCCTTCTTGGCCCTGGAAATGAGGGGTGCAGGCAGCATGCTGCCACGATGCCCATTTGGCACTAAATTCCCTTGGGAGTTAATGGAAAAGATTTAAAAAATCATCTCTCTGTAAAACTCAGAATAAAAAGGGGGAGTGGGGGCATGGAGGAGGCTGGTGGTGTGCCAGTGCTCTGCTGGCCCAGGCAGCCCTCAGAGGGTGCAGGGCAGTGCTGGGCTGCAGAGCTGCCAGCCTGGCCGTGCCTGTGCCACAGCAAGCGGGACCCAGCGCGGAGCTGCCCTGCCCTGGCCCCCCAGCCCGGCAGATGCTGCTCCCACACGTGCACTGAAGGTGTGGGGCCTCAGCTCGCAGCCCGGCACTGCTCCCGCCCCTGCCCCTGCAAAACTTAATTGTTTTCTGCAAAGAAAAAAATCATTTGGGGAATAGATGGGAAGGGGAGATAGCGCCAGGCAGTTATGGCCTGTTCTCCACCTGTTGTTATTTTGGTCTGGCCCAATCAACCTGCTAGCCAGGCTGGAGCCAGAGACCATCTGGAAAAACTGCCGTGTTTATAAAACTGACATGGAGCAGCACCCCAGGGCCCTGACCTCCCACACAAATCTGGAAATGATTAAAATGGCCCTGGCTGCCGCGGCGGCGGAGCTGCCTGCGGAGCAGCCCCCGCCCACCGGCGGAGTTCTCATCATCAGCGGGGCTGCGAGCGCCCGCCCCTGCCCGGGATGTGCCCAGGGGGATGTGCCCAGGGATGTGCAGGGGATGTACCCAAGGATGTGCCCGGGAGCATGTGCCCGGGGGGATGTGCCCAGGGATGTGCCCAGGGATGTGTGCCAGGGGATGTGCCCAGGGATGTGTGCCAGGGGATGTGCCCGGGGGGATGTGCCCAGGGGGATGTGCAGGGGATGTACCCAAGGATGTGCCGGGAGGATGTGCCCGGGAGGATGTGCCCAGGGGTGTGCGCAGGGGTGTGCCCAGGGATGTGCAGGGGATGTACCCAGGGGGATGTGCCCAGGGATGTGCCCAGGGATGTGCCCAGGGGGATGTGCCCAGGGATGTGCAGGGGATGTACCCAGGGGGATGTGCCCAGGGATGTGCCCAGGGATGTGCCCAGGGGGATGTGCCCAGAGGATGTGCAGGGGGATGAGCCCGGGGGAATGTGCCCAGGGCATGTGCCTCTCCCTCCTCTGCAGAGCTGCTCTGCTCTCCCCCTTGGCAGCATCGTGCCCACGATTCCAGCCCCAGTGCCCAGGGCAGCCCGTGTGAGCCCCAGAGAGCTGCTGAGAGCTCCACCAGCTCCTTCTGCAGGCAGTGACCGCCTGCACGGCTCCAGGTCACTGCTGCAGGACTGGGCCACGTCCAGCCCTTCCTCGGGAGCACAAAGGCTCTGGCAGGGCTCTGAGCTGGGCTCCAGGTTTGGAGGAACAGTCCCAAAGGCTGCTGCCCTTCCCTCTGTGCTGCCTCAGACCTCCCAGCTCTGGGATCTTGCTCATCAAAGCAGCCCCGTGTCCCCTGTGCAGCAAAGGGTGAGCGACACCACAGCCCAAATTGAAGCCACACTGGACCTTGCTGACCTGCCCTGGCCTGGGGACATGTGGCTGCTCCCAGCCCTGCTGGCCAGCAGCTTAATTAGAGAGGTGTGAATAATGAATTATCCGTGACTCTGAGACATCCATGGAAAATCCAAATCAACCTGCTCTGCGGTTACAGGACGTCAGCAAACTCTCTGCCAAGAGAGAGCAGGGGAGAGCAGAGCCAGCCGTGTCTTGGTGGGGACCAGGGCTGGGTGGAGGTGATGGGCTGTGCGGGAGGGGATGCTCAGCCCTCGGGCTGTGGGCCAGGGCTGGGGCTGCCGGGGCTGTGGGACCGTGCTCCCCACTCCCATTGGCAGGCAGTGCCGGGGTGGGCACAGTGTGAGTGCAGCCGTGGCCAGCAGCTGCAGGGACAGGCAAGTCCCCCTCATGGGGAGCCACCCTGGGCCCCCTCCAGCTCCAGCAGAGCAGGTGGAGCTCTGTGCTGCCACAGGAAGGAGCCAGGTCCCGCTGGGCTGGGGCCTGCTGGCACAGAGCAGGGCAAGGGCAGGGAGGATCCCAGCCCCATGGCACACTGGGGTGTCACCGCCCCTGCCTGCACTCAGGGCTGCTGGCACTGACAGCAAGGCTCTGGTAAACCCGTGCTTCACCCCAGCACAAGGGGACCTAACCCCTGGAAGGGCCCTGGCCTTGGAGGAGCCCTTTGGCTGTGTTTGGCTTTGTTCCTCCCTGCTTTACCTGTCCAGCCCCCAAGCCCTGCCCTGCTATCGTTCTGTGTTATCAGGGGAGGCTGATGAGGACAGGGACAGGAGCGGGGGGCAGCTCGGGCTGCACGGTGGGGCTGGGGACAGCCAGGAGCTTGAACTTGGCACGGCTGGGCAGGATGCTCTGGGCAAAGCTTGTGCTTCCCTCCGGGGGCAGCCCTGCCCTGGCTGGGAGGGGGCAGCTCCTTCCCTCCTCTCCAGCCTGCCCAGAGCTGCTCCTGTTTCCGAGTGCTGGGCAGGGCTGCTGGGACAGACACAGCCCCAGCACCTCCTCCCAAAGCAGGCAGGGGCTCCATGGAAAAATGTGCAAAACTGTTCAGCCTGAATTTCAGATTCCTCAACTGGCTGCTGATCACCAGGGGCAGCCTCATGCTGCTGCCAGGACAAAGGCTTTGAAGCAGAAAAGAGACCTGTCACGTCCTTGTCCCGGGCCAGCTCTGCCCGTTGATCTCTCTATCAGATGAGTAAACCCGTATATATTAACCCAGAGCCAAGGCAAACACGGTCTGAGTGCTGAAGAAGCTCAGGTGAGTCCTTTTGTCCCCCCAGGAAGAGGGAGCTGGAGCCCTGGCTGGGGGCAGCCCTGGCACAGGCTCTCGTGGCTGTGTGTGCCTCAGTTTCCCTGCGTGGGGAGGGCAGGGCAGCCTCCACAGTGGCTCCATCGGGGTCCCCAGCCCAGAGCCCTCTGGCTCCAGCACTCACCTGCCCCGGGGGACGTGGGCACACACCAGCCCTCCTGCCCCAGCCCCCTGTGCTCGCAGAGATTATTAAATCCCCTTTGCAGAGGGCCAGGCCGGCTGATTGCCCGGGAGAAAGGAGGCGATAACAGCAGGGAGATAAAATAAACCCCGTGGCAGCCCCTGCACAGACCCACCTGCCGGACCAGGAGCGACTATCAGCCCCTACTTCACTGTAACCTCTTATTGATGACAATTAAAACCTGACAGGAATGGATTTTGTGAGTAAATCGCCCTCCAGGGAAGTCCAATACTTGGAAACACAAGAAAAACCTGTGGTTGATTCAATCACAGCGATGATAGGTGGGTCTGACCCGGGTTTCTTCTGCCTTGGTACTAAAGGAGCATCACCTGAGCTCTGAGGGGAAGGTCTGGGTGCTGGGACCCACCTGCCTGGGCAGTCAGAAGTGAAACACTGCACCAGGACAGGAGCATTTCGGTGCTTTTTCCCTGGGGGAGAGTTGAAATGACTCACGCTAATGGGGGTTTTGGCATGATGAGGTCTGTGCCTGATTGTTTTTAATAAGCTTCAAAGTTTCATTTCCACATGATTGTTTTGTTTTATTTTCCTTCAGTTTTTATGCTATGAACTGTGCTAGATACTTCTGCTTCACATTTTCCTTTAGATGATGCGCTAAATACGTTGTGAATGCAATGCATGACATGGATGTGGTCATTTGGATAGCACAAAATCCAATTTGATACAAATGGCAGTGTAGGAATGAGAAGGAGAGAGCATCCCTGTGGTGCCACATGGAGACCTCATCCCCTCATCACTGCCACCCCGGCCAGCCCCAGCTTGAGGAGCTTCACTGGGGACAGGGGAGAGAAGGGAGGTGACTCTGTCACTGCTGGGCTGTGTCACCAGAGGGGCCACCCGTGTCCGGCCAGCAGGCGTGCTGTGCCTGCCCAGCACACAGCCACGGAGAGCAGGGACAGACAGACAGACAGACTGCTGGCCTGCCCAGCTGTGCCTGCCCAGCACACAGCCACGGAGAGCAGGGACAGACAGACAGACAGACTGCTGGCCTGCCCAGCTGTGCCTGCCCAGCACACAGCCACGGAGAGCAGGGACAGACAGACAGACAGACTGCTGGCCTGCCCAGCTGTGCCTGCCCAGCACACAGCCACGGAGAGCAGGGACAGACAGACAGACAGACTGCTGGCCTGCCCAGCTGTGCCTGCCCAGCACACAGCCACGGAGAGCAGGGACAGACAGACAGACAGACTGCTGGCCTGCCCAGCTGTGCCTGCCCAGCACACAGCCACGGAGAGCAGGGACAGACAGACAGACCGCTGGCCTGGCTGTGCAGAGCAGGGACAGACAGACCGCTGGCCTGGCTGTGCAGAGCAGGGACAGACAGACTGCTGGCCTGGGCTGGCTCTCAGCGAGCAGCACCAGGGCCGGGGTTGGGCTGCACCTTGCAGGGGCTGGGCAGCAGCCAGAGGAAGCTGCAGCAGCTGAGGCCGTGCTGGGAGCAGAGCGGAAACCGGGACAGCCCCAGCCACGACCTTTCCTCCCTCGGGGAATGTGCTGCCTCAGCAGGAAACGCCTGGGGCTCTCCAGGCTCTCCTGGGGGCGGCTGCTGCTCCCCAGGACCAGCTGGGAAGAGGCTCAGAGCATCCCCGGCAGGGCTCTGGGGAACAGGGCTGGCTGTGTCACACCCACACACCCTGTCACAGCATTGCCCACGTGGCTGAGAGAAAGGGACCTGCAGTGAGCCTGGGTGCAGGACTGCCCACCCTGGGGCAGGCTGCTCCCACAGCACCCCGTGGGGATTTCTGCCCTCAGAGTCTCATTCAGTCTTTTTCAATAGGTAAATGAATTGCCTGGGAAATTAAGACAAGGATGGGAACAGCTGACATTGAATCCTGATTTCTGTTCTCCGTGCACACCGATGTGATCCTGGGGAAGAGCAGCGTCCTGCTGAGGCTGTGGAGCTGCCAGCCCCACCACAAGCACCTCAGCACCCCCCAGCCCTGCCCGCTCCCCAGGGAGCTGTGGGCATGGATTACAGGTGGCCATAGGACAGAGCCTGGCTGGACAGGCAGGGCCCAGCACGGGCAGTGGGATGTCCTGGGTGTGAATGCTGCAGAGCAAAGCTCAGCCCGAGCTGTGGGGATGCACTCTGTAAAACCTCTGTGCCCCTCTCCAGCTGAAAATCAAATTGTTTGCCCCAGGAACAGTCTATCTCACCCAAAACTCAGCCCAGGTAAGTCCCCAGTGGCATCCAGGGACATGGACGTGGCTGGGGGCTGCCAGGAGGATGTCGAGCCAGGCTGGGGCTCAGGTTTGTGACTGAACCCTTCGTGTCTGGGGGCGCTCACAGTGCCTGGGCACAGGCACCGCAGCACAGACGGCCCAGCACAGGCACTCCCTTCCCTCCAGCCGAGGATTAACTTGGAAAGGGCTCTCCTGGCACAGCCCTGGCGCCACAGGGGCTCCACGGCAGCGGGGTCAGCCCCTGTAGGTGAGACACCGAGGAGCACCGGCGTAGGAAACAGGGGCCCGTTCCGGTGAGGAAACCGTGCGAATGCTATTTATTTGCAGAGTTTTGTTTTCCTCAGCTCCAGCATGAGTCAAACCCTTCCTGCCAGCATTCCGCCGGCACGGAGCCTGGCTGGCACGGCTCTGCGGGCCGGGAGCTCGCTGGCGTGGGCGCAGGAAGGTGACGCCGCTGCCCCGGGCAGGTGCCGGTGTCACCGCGGATGTGTCTGACCCCGAGCGCTCCCCGGGGCTTTCCAGGGAGGCTCCGGGAGCCGCATGAATCACGGGCGGCTGGGAAAGGAGGAGAAACGCGGCGATGATGGGGACAGAGGCTGGGGAAGGCTGCAGAGCCCCCGAGGGAGCGGGGCTGTGCTGGGAACATCCCTGCGGGACGGATGGCGCTAATCCAGGGCGGGACCGGGCGGACACCCCGGCTCCGCACGCCGCCGCTGCCACCAGCCCGTATCCTGTCTCCCGCAGCCCCGGGAGCGAGGCGAGGGTAAGAATAGCTCGGCCGTGCTTCCCGGCTTCCCGGCCAGGCATTTCCTGAGCAGGGCGGCGCCGGGGATGCGGCTCCGCTGCCCGCGCCGTGCCCGCAGCCCCGGCCGGGGAACCGCATCCTCCGAGGGCCGGCCGTGAGCAGCTGCAGGTGCCGCCCCGGCCCTTTCCGCGGGAGCCGGAGCACACGGCGGGGTGGGAAGGGGATCCAGGCTGGGCAGCCTTGCCACCGTTCCAAGTCCGAGCCGTTTCAGCTCGGAGAAGGGCTCCTTCAAGATGAGGAAACGGAGACATTCACAGCCAGACTGGTGACAGCCTCAGTCAGAAACACCCTGCCAGGAACACACCATGGTTTCCCAGCCTGTTCACTTTTCCCCAGAGATGCTCCAGCGTGGGTGAAAACAAACCAAAGACAAGTTGGGGGGGCTTTAACTTCTGCAGCTGAGAGATGCAGCAGCCCCTGCCCTCGCCCTGCCCTTCCCCTGCAGGGACCCCCTGCAATCCCGCCCTGCTGTGCGGAGGAGCGGCTGCTGCAGCCCCGCAGAGCCCCGGAGGTGTTTGTGTGAGCGGGAGCCGCTGCCCCGCCCCGCTGCTGTGACCCACCGCGTCCTGCGGGCCAGGAAACAGGTGGGATAAATATTTGTGCACAGCGGAGTGAGATTTCCCCTGAAGGCCGTGCAATGTGTTTCCCTCGCCGTGGTGTCAGTGGAAGGTAAGGGCAGCACAGCAGCAGGTGCTGCCAGGGCGGTGTGGGACCCGTGCTGCTGCCTTCCCGGGGAAAGCCACCCCAGTACTCTTACCTCACCCACAGACAGGCTCAGGAAGCTGCTGGGGGCTGCAGGAAAAGCAATCCTGGACAAACCTCGGCATTTAACTGCTGTGGCTCAAACCCAAGGCCCGTGGGAGGGAGCCCTGCAGGGTAGGAGCCAGCACACCCCACCCAGGGGAGCCAGAGGGATCAGCACAACAGCTCCCATGCTGCTGGGACAGAGCCAAGCCTGCTACAGACCCAGTGTGACATTCCCAGAGATCTGTGCCTGCCCTTGGCAGGGCTGGTTCAGAAAACCACGGAGGGCCCCGTGCCCCAACCCAGCCTGTGCCCACCACAGGCCCAGAGCAGAGGGACAGAGGGACAGATGGACAGAGAGACAAAGGGACGTGCTGGCAGCGCCCCAGGGCGGGCAGCATGCAGGAGGTGCTGGCAATGTGGGAGCAGATGTTACCAATTCCTAATGTGGCTGCTCCCTTGGGATGTGCCCTGCCTGCTGGGAGGGACCAGGGGGTGAGAGCACAAGGGAGCACACGGCTCTGGTGCCTCCTGACACCAAAGGGCTGCTGGAAACAATGTGCTGGAGCAGACACAGAAGCTCTTGCTGTCCCCTGGAGAAGGGTGGTCAGGATCTGATCTGCTGAGCCCATCAGCAGCAGTGTGAAGGAGGGGCAAGAGCACTGCAAACCCTCTGTGGTGGGAGCCTGCAGCTACCGAGCCCAGCTGCACTCGGGGAGGAGTAGATTCAGAGTCTATCTTTATCTAGAACCCAAACTGAACAAGCCTGAGGGCTCAAACTTCATCTGGTTCATTTCAGAGTCGGTCAGTGAGAAAGGAGTGGGAATTTTCTGTCTGAACCAGTGGGTGAGGAGAGCAGGGCAGCACAGGATGCAGAGGCCTCTGAGCTAACACGCACTCCTCACAGCCCCAGCATCTGCTCTGTGACCCGGTGAGCTCGGATTGCTGCTGAACGCGCTGTGGCTCCTTCCCCCGGCGGGATTTCCTGCTCCTCCTGCCTGCAGAGCTCCCTGGCCCGGAGCAGGTGGGCACCCGCTCCCCCCTCAGCGCTCCGGAGGCTGAGCCCCGTGATCTGGGGGCTGGAGGGTGGGGACAGGCTCTGCAAACCAACAGGTTTCACAATCGTTTGCTCAAGGGCTCGTGACTGAGGGCTCAGGTGCTCCGGGCGGGCGGGAGCAGCCCCGTCCCAGCCGCCCACAGCAGCACAGCCCAGCCTGGCCTGAGGGGCACCGCTGCTCCAGGGACACTGCCCCTCACACCCTGCCAGGCCCCAGGGCAGCTGCTCACCCTGCTGAGAGCGGGCATCCACCGGCACCAACAGCACGGCCAGCTCCATCCTTTCCCCTCCTCTGACTCTCCCCCTTTTTTCCTCCCTCTGCTTCCCCCTTCCCCCAAAAGCTCTTTGTCTGCAGGCTCTGTGGAGGAAGCAGACCTTCTGAAAATAAACTCTCTCTGCTTTGATCTGGTTTATGGGCACGCACTGTTTATAGCTCCGTGTGTACGACTTGACACCTTCCCACCTGCGGCCCCAGCAACTGCTTCTTATCACAGCCACTTTGGATATTAACAGGGCGGCAGGGAGGGGGATCTGGAGGTCCCCAGGGCCCCCCACACCCCACGGCCCCTCCCCAGGCAGGAGGGAGACAGGCTGGTGTCTCCCTGCATGTGATAAATGTGATAATTGCATCAGCCCGTGTTTATTGGGATGTTTATCTCCACCAGCAAAGATGGGAGGGTCCTCATAGGTTGGATCCATCCCCTCCCCACAGGAATTAGCTCCTTTTGACCTGTCCCTCTGCACAGCCCAGGACACCACTGGGTTGCCATGCCTGTGATCTGACCTGGTGGATTCACCCTTGTGGGCAGTGGGGGCAGGAAGGGCCTGGAAAGCCCCAGATCTGCTCTACTCTGACCCGCTGAGGTGGATACTGAGGCAGGTGTCACTCACATGGTTGTGGGACTGGGGCCCATGAAGGCACCACAGCCTGGCCGTGGTCAGCACTGGGGCACCCAGTGGGGCTGTCACTGTGTGAAGGGGCTGGGGGGACAAGCTCAGGGCACGGGGGGCTTTGCTTCAGTTCACCCCAAACCCAGGGCTGCAGTCAGTGCAGTGGCACAGTGGGGACACCAGGGCCACCAGGGCCAGCCCTGAGCCTGCTGTCAGCCCTGCAGGGAGGGAGGCACCACTGCCTGCTCCACCGAGCCTTCTGCTGCCATACGACTGCCTGGAAAGGGCCCAAGGTGCTGCAATAAAATGTCTGTTAATAAACAATGTCAGGTCTGGGCTGCACTCACAATCGTCTTTTACCCAGGCTGGCCCTCAAAACATCCCAACAGGGCATCTCTGCTGCCAGCACCGGGAGCCCCAGCAGGTCCCTGTGAGCCCCACACTGCTCTGCTCCCTCATCCACCCCAGCAGGGCCTGGGCACTGCCCTCGCCCCGCCTGAGCACCCAGTGCCCCAAGGGACCCCAGTGCCCCCTCTCTCCCACCCCCAACTCCCCCACTGACCCCAGGCAGCTGCTGCCCCCAGCCCAGCGCTGCTGAGGTGCCCCACGTGCCACATTCTGGCCCTGACCCATCTGTCCCTGTCACCCCTTCTCTGCATCCCACAGCTGTCTCTGCCCACTCTGCTCAGCCTGGCACCTTCAGAGCAGTACAAGGGACACCAAATTCCCCCTGTAGCACCCAGGTCAGCTGGCTGCACAGAAGAACAGTAGAGGTTTTGAAAATTTCCCCTTCAAAAGTGGAGGAAAATGAAATTTCAAGGCTCATTCCTAAGTCTTGGATTAGATCAGCCTTGGTCAGTTCTTCCACCCTCATTCAGACACTTCTGAAATATTTTGTTTTCACTTTGAACATATAGAATGTTTTTAAGCGCATTTAATTAGCTTATATTTCATGGGGAAAAAAAGATATCATTGGGACTTGGAAAAAATTGGACTTTTTTACAGAGTTCCAATAGTGGGGCCATATTTTCAAGTAGAGAAATGAATCAAAATCCACTCTTCCCCACCATATTGATTGCAGCTTCCTGTCTAAAGAAACACCATTTCTATGAACCATTCCTGCTAGCTCTAGCAGCAGCGCTCACTCCAGAGCTCCCACTGCACAGCAGGACAGGGCTCCACTCAAAACTCCCATTGAAAGCTGGTGCAGGGCAGTGGGGGCACTCCTTGCCATGAGGAGTTTCTGAGGCCAAGCATTGCAGGAGGCAGGGGATGCTCCTGGGACCCTCGGGGCCCCTGTGCCCATTGGGGCCCCCTGTGCCCAGGGAAAGGCCCAGAGCCACGGTCCTGGGGGAGCAGGGAGCCCTCGGGGCTGTGCAGAGCACCTGCTGCAGGGCCAGGCTCAGCCAGGCGCGGGTGTCCTGCACAGGGGCTGTTATCAGCACTGCTGGGGCTGAGGAGGGCCGGGACAGACAGACAGACAGACGGGATTGCTCCTGGCTGCGCAGCTCTCGGGACAGACAGACAGAATTGCTCCTGGCTGCGCAGCTCTAGGGACAGACAGACGGGATTGCTCCTGGCTGTGCAGCTCTCGGGACAGACAGACAGACAGGATTGCTCCTGGCTGTGCAGCTCTCAGGACAGACAGACAGACAGGATTGCTCCTGGCTGCACAGCTCTCGGGACAGACAGACAGGATTGCTCCTGGCTGCACAGCTCTCAGGACAGACAGACAGGATTGCTCCTGGCTGCGCAGCTCTCGGGACAGACAGACAGACGGGATTGCTCCTGGCTGTGCAGCTCTCAGGACAGACAGACAGACGGGATTGCTCCTGGCTGTGCAGCTCTCAGGACAGACAGACAGGATTGCTCCTGGCTGCACAGCTCTCGGGACAGACAGACAGACGGGATTGCTCCTGGCTGCGCAGCTCTCGGGACAGACAGACAGACAGACGGGATTGCTCCTGGCTGCGCAGCTCTCGGGCTGCAGCCAGCGCTGGGGCTGGGAGCAGCCTGGGCAGTCACGGGCGGAGCGAGCTGCCAGCGTCTGCAGCCACGGGAAGGCGCAGGGGGAGGAGAGCGGCCCAGGAACGCCGGGTTTGCCCTGGGGGGGAAGGACAGGACTCTCCCTTGGCATCCCCCCAGCACACGGCTGCGGGCAGGGCATCCCCCAGTGCCTGCACCTGGAGCTGCTGTGAGACACCAGGGCAGGTCTGACCCTGCCACACACCACGGCTCACACGCATGCATTTCTCACCTCTCCCGGCTGTGAGCCAGGCCCCAGGGGAGAGTCTGGGCTGAGCAGGGGTCCCTGCCACTCCCTGGGGGCACATTAACCACATCCCTGCCCAGCCCAAGGCCTGCCCTCCGAGGAAACCCCACCATCCTTGCGGGCAGACACCTGCTGAGGCTGCATCACATTGGAAGGGTCTGGTTTTCTTCCTGTATTTTGGGGGGGCTCAAGGCACAGAGCCAGCCCAGCCCCACTTGTCAAGCACAGTCACCGTAGAGGGGACCTGGCAGTGAGCAGCACAGGGGGCACTTTCTGAGCACCTCCTGTGGACCTCAAACAGCTACGAGAGCAGAGGAAGGTGAGGCAGCTCTTGCTGTGGAGCCTCCTGAGGGCACACGAGCACAGGCAGAGCAGGAGTGCTCGCAGCCAGCTCTCGGGCAGCTCCTGGGCTCTGGGGAGCAGGACTGCAGAGCGTGGCCACCCACAAGGTGTGCAGGGCCAGGTCAGCCAGGTGTCCACAACCACCTCTGCGTGACGTGCAGGCACCTCTGCCTTCTCCTGCCAGCCCAGTGCTTGGGTCCTGAGGGCCCCAGGAGCACTCCATGGTGACACGCCCAGCTGTGCCCCCATGCCCGTGCTGCAGCCCCCAGTGCCGCCCCCGGGCCCAGCCGGCAGTCACAGCACACTATCAATCACCGCAGCCACGCCGCGCCTCCCACCCCCGAGCTCCTTGAAAGAAACTCCGAATTTTCAACACCTACTTAAGGCACTTGAGGCTGTGTCGCTGCCGGCAGACGTGAGCTCATGCCGGTGCTCGCAGGCATGTGCCACCCTGCTCCAAGGCTGACGCCCTCAGCAAAACATCTCCCGAGATCCTGGCTGCGCCAGTGGGCGCCAGACGGGCACCAGCTGGGGAACAAAAGGTGGGGCCAAAGGTGGGGCCTCCCCGCCTGTGGGGGTCCCAAGGCCTCGTGGTTTTAAACATGAAAGTCACAGAATAATTAACCGAGTGGACACAGGAGAGACCCCATGTCTGCCTGCCCTGGTGACACAGGGACCGTCCTACAGCATCACTGAGTTTGTCACTCACCAGCACAGGGGTTGGGAGGGGGTACAGCATCTCCCCAGAGAGGCCCTGCAGCGCTGGAGCACCCCTGGCACAGACACAGGGTGCAGTTCTTGGGACTGTGCTCCTGTCCTCTCTTGCTGCTCTGGTTTGCCCTGCCCTCCTGGCAGCCAGGACCTTCCCTCCCCAGCTGATGCCTGAGCAAGGCAGAGAAAGAGGAGGGTCCCATTTGAGCTTTGGGAAGCTCAGAGGCAAAGGGCTTTCAGCTGCTGCTGTGCCAGGCTGGGAGCAATCAGGTCCTGGAGCTCCTGCCAAAGGGTCAGTGTCACCTGGAGGCACTGTCACCACAGGCACTGAGGCACCCGGGTGCCCCTGAGGAGGCTCCTCCAGGAGTGCAGAAATGGAGTGGGTGGCACCAAGGGGGCAGCTTGGCCCGGTCCCTGCCCCTGTCCCTGCCCCTGTCCCTGCGCCTGTCCCTGCCCCTGCCCCTGTCCCTGTCCTTGTCTCTGCCCCTGCCCCTGTCCCTGCGCCTGTCTCTGTCCCTGTCCCTGCCCCTGCCCCTGTCTCTGTCCCTGCCCCTGCCCCTGTCCCTGCCCCTGTCCCTGCCCCTGCCCCTGCCCCTGTCTCTGTCCCTGCCCCTGTCTCTGTCCCTGTCCCTGTCTCTGTCTCTGTCCCTGTCTCTGCCCCTGCCCCTGCCCCTGCCCCTGTCCCTGTCCCTGCCCCTGTCCCTGTCTCTGTCTCTGTCCCTGTCTCTGCCCCTGTCCCTGCCCCTGCCCCTGTCCCTGTCCCTGCCCCTGTCCCTGTCTCTGTCTCTGTCCCTGTCTCTGCCCCTGTCCCTGCCCCTGCCCCTGCCCCTGCCCCTGCCCCTGTCCCTGCCCCTGTCCCTGTCTCTGTCTCTGTCCCTGTCTCTGCCCCTGTCCCTGCCCCTGCCCCTGTCCCTGTCCCTGCCCCTGTCCCTGCCCCTGTCCCTGTCCCTGCCCCTGTCCCTGCCCATGTCCCTGCCCCTGTCCCTGCCCCTGTCTCTGTTCCTGTCCCTGTCCCTGCCCCTGTCCCTGTCCCTGTCCCTGCCCCTGTCTCTGTCCCTGCTCCTGTCCCTGTCCCTGCCCCTGTCCCTGTCCTTGTCTCTGTCCCTGTCTCTGTCCCTGTCTCTGTCTCTGTCCCTGTCTCTGCCCCTGCCCCTGCCCCTGTCCCTGCCCCTGTCCCTGTCCCTGTCCCTGTCCCTGTCCCTCAGACTGGGCTTGCTGTAGCCCTGCAGCTCCCCGGGTGCTCAGCACAGGGCAGTCCCTTCCCCTGGGCTGGATGAGCACAGCCAGAAGTGGATGGCTCTCTTGGTTTCTCACCAGCCCTTGGCTACCACAGAAGTTCTTTTCTGGCTAACCACAGCCCGGATGCGTGTGCAGGTCCCAGGCCCCAGGGGATAAAAGCCTTTGGTGATTTCCCCTGCCTCATGCAAACCAGGCCCCTGAACACCACATGAAAGGGACGGGGGCGGAGAGGGCACAGAAAAGGCTCCCAGGAAGAAAAAAACTTGTGCCCTGGAAATGAGCCATGTTGAGAAGCCAAAATAACACTGAGATAACAAGCTGTCCTAAACCACCTGGGCAAGAGAAACCCATGTGTAGGGCCACCACGCAGCCTTGATACACGGATTTCCAAGGCATTTATGGTCTGTGAAAGAGGTGCCTGACACCAAACACATCTGGGGTGAGGTCCCTCATGGGGCAGACCCTACAGAGTGCCCCAGAGGAAAGGCTGGAGCTGGGGGGGCTGCTCAGCATCCCAGGGCAGACTGAGGCTAGGTGGGGATAAAGGGGTTAAAAATGCAGGAAAAAGCTGCAAATGGATTTCACAGATGGCCCTTTAGCCACAATTGCAAACCTCCCCAGGTTGCACTCTGGCTGTGTGGGCCCCGTGGGTGCAGGGACGGGGGCAGGAGGCACTTGGAGACCCCCTCCCATCCAGCACCCCCAGGAGAGACAGCACGGGGCAGGGGCTGGGACAGAATGTGGCCTTGGTTCCAGCAGGAGGCATGGAAAATAAGAACGATGAGGTCACTGCAAAGCGGCCGTGTAGGATGTGATACAGGAGAGGAGTGGGGCACACAGAGGAACAAGGAGCTATTGTAACCTTGCAGAGCAAGGAAAAACCAGCTGTGGGATGGCAGGTCACCTCCTGCTCACACCATTTGGGATTTGGCTTGTCTGAGGTCACACGCAGCGGGACAGAAGGGGAGAGGGCAGGAGGAGGTGGTGGAAGCCGGTGGGGGCTCGTGGCAGAAGCGTGGGCATGGCTTTTCCCTGTGCTGCGGGGGAAAGTGCAGCAGGTACTGGCGCAGCCAGCCCGGGCACGCAGGAACAGCTGGAGAGCGCCTGGCACAGTGCTGGGAATGCCCTGGGCATGGTCTGCCCCGTGTTCAGCCCCGTCCTCCCGGCCCTCAGGGCATTCACCGGGACAGGCCATGGTTTGGGGGTGCTCAGGATCATCCCCCTCATCCCTCCATCCTTTGGTTTTCAGCTGTGCCACGCAGTGCCCAGCGGGCAGAGGGTGACTCCGTTCTCCGTGCCACGGGAGCCCCAGCGTTATCCCAGGATGTGCAGGGGGTGCCACGGGGGCCATCCCTGAGGGGGGCTGAGGCTCCAGCCCCGGAGCAGCCGCCTCCCCTCGGTCTGCCCGGCCCCCGAGCCCCCGTGGCCGTGGCGGGGAGCCCCAGACTTTCTGTCTGCACGGGGACTTCCCGTCCCCGCTCGGCGCTGCCGCCGCGAAACCAAAGAGCGGCTTGTTCGGGCCCGGAGCCGCCTCCGCGCTGACTGCCCCGCTCTGTTCTCGCTAGCAATAATATACCCAGAGCTCTGCGCATAAATTGACTTTCCCAGAGCCAGGCTGGTGCGGAGACTTTAATGGGAAGGAAAATAAACTGTGTACTCGGCACGCGGGGAGGTGTGGTGCTGGCCGAGGGGCGCCGCCAGAAGGCTCCTCTTGGCTCCTTTCTCCCCCGATTTGTTTGCTGAGGGAGCACACGTAGGCACGGCTGCCTGGGCACTGTGTTCGCTCCCCGGGATGCCAAGGAAAAGAGAGGCGATCTGAAGTGGCTGGTTGAGAGCCCCGGGATCTCTGAGCTGCCAAGGCAGCCGGCCCGGCCCCGGAGGAGGCGGCTGCTCCGGGAGAAGCTGCTGCTCTCCTCCCCTCGGGCACCCCGGAGGGATGCGGCTGTGCGGGCCCGTGCCAGCGCGCTTGTGATTTCTCAGCACAATGCTGCGATTCAGAGCCCGGGGAAGCGCATGAGTCGCGCTGAGCTTCCCCGGCCAGTCACCGCTGGGAAACGCTCGCATCTGCTCAGCCACCCTCGCAGTGCCTCCTGCTCAGGGCTAATTCCATCGCCTCTCCCTTCCCGCCTGCTCTGGAGCCGGCGGGGGCTGCTCCAGGAACAGCAGCAGCCCAGGGACGATGGGGCAGGGGAAGCAGTGAGAGAATCCAGGAGCGGGGGGAGCAAGGGGGTTTGGACGCGGGAGGAGAACAGAGCCTGTGTTTAATTGCTTGTCCGTGCACGGTGGACACCGGCCAGGACAGCCCCGCGTGCTTTCAGGGCGGTGGGACCTGCGCCGCCGTGCCCGTCCCCCCGGCAGAGGAGGCTCTGTTGACTCAACTCCGCGGCTATTCCTGTTTGCGAAGCCTTTGAAGCCCTCGGGAGAAGAGCGGGGCCTTCGGATGCGCCCGTGACTCAGGGAATCCGCCCCTCTGTGACCGACAATGATCCGAGCGGGAGGAGGAGGCTGGGGGCGGTGGGCATCCCCCAGCTGCGGGCAGCCCCGGGCGCAGGAGGGACACGCACGGGCTTCCCCGGGGCTGGGAAAAGTCCGCAGGTTCGGGAAACAGCGTTTCCCTTTGAACACGCTGTCAGTTCGCAACAAATGTCAGAAATACAAATGGGAAGTGAAATCCCACTTTTAGAAAAATATTTGCTTTGAGCTGAACGAGGCTTATTAAGGGAAAGGGTGGGTTTGGGTTTCTTTTCGGCGTGGTGCTCCTCTCATCCCTCTCATGCCAGGGAAGGCAGCCCCTGGTGCATCCCCAGGGCCACGTGCTGGCCGTCACGTCCCCCCGCGTCCCCTCGCTCCCTGCAGAGCCGATCCCGGCCCAGCCGGGGCAGGGGACGGTGCCGCAGCGCCCGAGCCCACGGGCAGCCCGGGGCAGGCAGGGGCCGTCCCGCAGCGCTGCCCGCCGGGGGAGGGAGCCGGGCCGGTGCCTCCGTCTGTGCCGCATCCTGCTGAGTAACACCGGGCCACGGCCATACATGGGGAAGAGCCGGCCGGGAGCGCTCTCGGCTGTCAGACCTCTCCCTCGCTCAGTAAATAACATTCCTGCTAACGCTGGTATGCAGGAAACTTTCCAGCTCCCCACTCCCGTCAGCATCGGGCTGCACGGCCAGGGCGCAGCGGGGGCTGTGGGGCTGCACCCGGGGTGCAGGGGGGTCCCTGCTCACCCACCGCCCTGCTCCACCTACGGGCAGCGCCGGACTTGGGGGAAACACGAGAACCCCTCAGATGACTCGTGGTGCCCTGTGCCCCTCGGGGCTGAAGAGGGGCTGCCTGTGAAGCCCTGAGTTCTCTAAGTGCCCAGTGCCCAGCAAAAGCCCCGGCTTGAATTAGCCCAAACATGCCAGACCTCCCACAGCACCCCCGCTCCTGCGGTGGTGCAGCAGCCACTGAGGCTGGCAGCCAGGAGGGGAATTTTCACTTTTGTTCCCCAGCAGCCAGGCTTTCCCCTGAGAGGGTGCAGTGACACCTCCCCACTGCCTGGCTGCCGACCCACAGCTTCCAGGGAAATCACAGCCTCATCCCAAACCCACGCAGCACAGCCAGGCTCCCAGCTCCCTTTACGGCCCCAGAGGGAATTCCACAGCTGGGGGATGAGCCCACATGCGGCTGCAGCGCAGCCTGGCAGCCTTGGAAGAGAGGCCTCTCTGGCCATTCCCACTGCAGATCCAGGTGGGTAAGGTACAAAGGGTGCTTGAAGCCCTGGGTAGCTGATGTGTTCCATGCACCACGGCATGTGAAAGTGCTGGAAAACAGGAATGGGAGCCAGAGCTGCAGGACTCAGCATGGAGATGGCCCCACTGTCCACTCGAGCCCTTCCTGGCCACTGGGCAGAGGAAATGTGCACTGAGGGCTGCTGGGGATGGGCCATTTCCTCCCCAGGGCTTTTCCTTCTCTCTTTTGGCCTATTGAGGCATGTGGGGAACAGTGGAGGAAGCTTGGCTGGCGTGGGGCAGGGGCTGTGGGTGCTGCTGGACCCGAGGGAGCTGCCAGGACCTGCTGTGGCCCTGTCCCCGTGGGCTGGCCCTGGCTGGGAAGCAGGTTTGTGCCGAGCTGTGCTCACCATGAGGGGAAGTGAAAATAAAAGTACAGTGCTTCCAACTGTCTCCTACCATGCCCCCAAAAGCAGTGGGATGGCTGTCCCAGTGCTGCTGAAGCCCAGCCAGAGGGATGGGGACTGGGGGAAGACATAGCTGGGGCCTGGCTGCAATCCCTGCAGGAGCCCGGGATGCCAGAGAGATAATGAGAGGAGATGTTAAACATTACTGCAGTCACAGGGCTATTTATCTGACACCAGCAGAGGCAGCCGGGAATCCTCCAGGGTGCACAGCTCAACTTAGACCCCATTAAAGTTCCTTTTGTTCCCTGTGTTTTGGCTGAAGCTGGAGCAGCCCCCGAGTTGCTCCTGCAGGAGCTGAGCTCCCTGCACGGGCAGCTCCCCATGCCCAGGGCAGCTCCCAGCCCCGAGCGGGCAGTGCTGAGGGACAGGGCCCTGCAGGGTGGGCACAGAGCAGGAGAGGAGCTGAGGGCACCCTGGGGCCATCCTGGGCCCTGCAGGGTGGGCACAGAGCAAGGAGAGGAGCTGAGGGCACCCCGGGGCCATCCCAGCCCTGCAGGGTGGGCACAGAGCAGGAGAGGAGCTGAGGGTGCCCCGGGGCCATCCTGGGCCCTGCAGGGTGGGCACAGAGCAAGGAGAGGAGCTGAGGGTGCCTCGGGGCCATCCTGGGCCCTGCAGGGTGGGCACAGAGCAGGAGAGGAGCTGAGGGCACCCTGGGGCCATCCCAGCCCTGCAGGGTGGGCACAGAGCAAGGAGAGGAGCTGAGGGTGCCCCAGGGCCATCCTGGGCCCTGCAGGGTGGGCACAGAGCAGGAGAGGAGCTGAGGGTGCCCCAGGGCCATCCCAGCCCTGCAGGGTGGGCACAGAGCAAGGAGAGGAGTTGAGGGTGCCCCGGGGCCATCCCAGCCCTGCAGGGTGGGCACAGAGCAGGAGAGGAGCTGAGGGCACCCTGGGGCCATCCCAGCCCTGCAGGGTGGGCACAGAGCAGGAGAGGAGCTGAGGGTGCCCCAGGGCCATCCTGGGCCCTGCAGGGTGGGCACAGAGCAGGAGAGGAGCTGAGGGTGCCCCAGGGCCATCCCAGCCCTGCAGGGTGGGCACAGAGCAAGGAGAGGAGTTGAGGGCACCCCGGGGCCATCCCAGCCCTGCAGGGTGGGCACAGGAGGCCGATGCTGGAGGCGCCGTGGTTTTTGCAGCGCCAGGGTTGCTCTGCCTGCCTGCAGCTCCCAGCGCCGCTGCTGCCAGGATGCTCTCTCCTCTGCTCTGACATTTCTGGGGGATTTTTTTCTATCCAGAAATAGGAAAAAACCTGAACAAGCCTGGGGATTTTTCTGTACCTGGGCGGCAGAGCTGCCACTAAAGAGCTTGCACTTCCAAGCCAAGCCTGCTGTGAACTGGAAACGTGTTTCGTTTTGGGGGGGAACACACTAAAACGAGACAATTTGGAAACTTTCCAAATATCTTTTGAATCCCTGAGTTCCTGCTCTGCACTTCCCCAGTGGCCACTCCTGCATATGGCTTTGGGGCTACAAAAGGGCCGTGGCTGGGGCAGCAGTGCCATGGAGCTGCTTTTCTCCAGCTGGGCATGCAGTGGCCAGGGTGGGTGCCCAGCAGTGCCAGGGGATGCCAGCCGGTGCAGGTGCCAGCACAGCATCACCCAGCGTGCCTGTGCCCCCGTGGGTGAGCAGGAGCTGGGTGCTGCTGCCCAGGCTCGGCAGGGCAGGGCAGGAGGCAGCCAGGGGCCGGGGCACTGGGATCCAGAAGCGGAACAGACAATTTCCAAGCCGTGGTGATGGTGAGCAGTGATGAGCCGGGGCTGCTTCAAAGGGAACCAGCTTTAACTGGATCAAACCCCGAGCCAAAAGCATAAACACTAGGAGGAAGTTTGGCTAAAGTTAAATCATGTTTTATTTAAAAATCTCCTTCTCCCTGTTGTAAGATGGAAACTCTACATCTGAAAAGTGAAACTAAGATTGGAAACAGTCTGCAGTCATTAAGTTTATGCTGCTTTTTTTTTTTTTCTTCGGCTTCTCAAGTAAAATATCAACTGGCTCCACTGTCAGGGACAGGAAACATTAGTAATAAGTTCATAGATTTACATTTTCCCCAGGGAAATACAGGAATATCAGAGATCAAAAGTTGGAGAAAGGAGTTATTTTTATACAGTGATTTGCAACCAGTATTCATTGAGGGGAGTAAATAAATTACAGGCCCTTCACTTTGGGGTTGTTTAAGTTCTTTTTCTTTAATGCTGTCCCTTTTAACTACTGTAGAGAGTCTGTCAGGCCTTACACAGAGCAGGAAGCCTTCCCTGCCTGCCCGTTTTCCAGAAAACACAGTCGGTCACTCAGTTTGTTTCCATATGAGATTGTCACCTATGGGGCAGTGGGCATTGTGGGGGCTCGGGGTGGGACATGGGACAGGCCAGCCTGGCACACAGGGACAGCTGGCACACAGGGCCAGCCTGGCACACAGGGACAGCCTGGGGACGTGGCTCTGCTGGCCAAAAAGGTTCATTTGGGGGCTGTCAGAGCCAGCGAGGGCTACCTGTGTGAGGTAGCCCTGCTGCCAGAGCTGGGGCTCCTGGGGCCTCCCCTCTCCCTCTGCAGCCCTGCTCAGTGCTCACTGCTGCTTTAGCCAAGCCAGGGCAGTGGCCCCGGGCACTCTCTCTGCAGGAGGGTGGGGATGGCCCCAGGGGCTTTGCTGCCACCCAGCCTGGTCCTCCCCTCGCCCCAGTGTGTGGCTTGTGGCACCCTGGCCCCTCGGGGTGTCTCTGCCTGGGCTCATGTCCCATCCCAGGGACACCCAGTGCCCCGTGCCAGGTCTGCTCCACAGCCCCTGCTCCCGTGAGCTGCACCACAGGAGCCAGAGCTCCTGGTGGCCCTGTCCCCCTTGTCCTGCAGGTCACTCACAGGGGCCAGGCTGCTCTGGCAGGGTCTGGGGTGGCAGGGAGCCGGTCCCAGTTGTGGTGGAGACGCCGGAAACTTTGACCAGGCTTTTTGTCTGGTGTCATCAATTAAAGGTGAGGCACTGGCTGGCTGGGCAGGATAATGAATGATGGGTTTAAGTACAACTGGAAAAACAATAAAATACCCTATTAGGGTGACACAGCTGTGAACAATGAACATTAAACAACTTCACGCGAGCGAGCTGCCGCAGCCACACTCAGCCCTGGCCCTTGATGGATTCCTGTTTGGAGAGCGCCTCACAAAGCCACTCTGCATCCTCCCCGGGCTGGGAACCCCTCTCCTTCTCCTGCTGAAAAATACTTCCACATAAAATGTGCTTTAAGAATCCCTAAAGGTTCATTAATGTCACAAGCAGGGGAGCAGAAAAGAGTTGGAAGGTCTTGAAGTACATGTCGGAAACACTCCAGAGAAAACTGTAAATGCTGCTGGGATGAACTGCAGGCTCTGGAGGATCAGTCGTGCTGGAAGACTATTTATTTTCCAGTCTATTTTAAACACTGGACTGTTTCAGATAAGAGTTGCCTGTGGTGGCAGACAGGATCGTGGGACTGGTGTGCAGGAGCTCATGCCAGATTCATTTCTGGGGAGTATTTCCTCCCTGCCTTGATAAATCTGCCTTGTCTGCTGTACCAGGTTACTTCCTTTGGAGTTCTCTCTCCTTATTATTACTTATTAAAGTTGCCTGCAAATAGCACTTGGGCTTCGTGCAACATCCTGTACGACAATCCATCCTTCTCGTTATCTCAAAGCTGACAATTCCCACCAGGGCCAGAGAGGGTGGGTGGAAAAATGCCTTGAGAAGAAACAGAAATGGCCATCCCTTCTTGCAGGGCTGGAGAAACCACGCTGGGGAGGCTGGAAAGGGCAGGAGATAAGTGGGGACTTCCCCCCTTCAGGGACAGAACCATGAAAGGGAAGAACAGAAGAAGAAACAGAGCTGGCAGCACCAACAAGTGTCTCCCCCTCGCCCCGGGTGCCAGGGCCCGGGCTGGTGCTCAGAGGGGTCAGGGAGCCCCCTGCGACCTGCCCAGGCAAACGGCCCCCCTTGGCCGAGATGTTATCTGGGAAAGGTGCTCGGGTTACAGAGCTCTCTGCAGGGCTGTCCCTGCAGGCTGAGCCCACAGCTCCACTCGTGCACAGGGGCCCTGCAGGGTCACCGGGCCCTGCACTTTGGAGCTGGGCTGCAGCCCTTGCTGCAGGGAGGAGAGGCAGTGTCTGAGGCACTGGGGCAGTGCCGGGGAGCCCGGCTGCTGCTGGGGCCAGGAGCTACCATGGGCTGCAATTGGCATTGGCTGGGGATGCTGGGCTGCAGCTGCTCTGGGGATGCCTCTTCTTGCCTTCCTGGCCTCCAGGGCGTCATCCCTGGCAGCATGAGCCATTGGGTTGCTGCTCCCAGCCCTCGTCTCACCCAGTTCTCTCAGCCTGATTGAGCGGAAAAGTCCAGCTTGGCTCCCACAAGTGTGGGGTGCTGCTCCAGGAAGCTGTGCTGGTGTAGGAGCCCATCTCCCTGAGCATTGAGCCCATTCCCTGAGCACTGAGCCCATTCCCTGAGCATTGAGCCCATTCCCTGAGCATTGAGCCCATTCCCTGAGCATTGAGCCCATCTCCCTCAGCATTGAGCCCATTCCCTGAGCACTGAGCCCATTCCCTGAGCATTGAGCCCATTCCCTGAGCATTGAGCCCATCTCCCTCAGCATTGAGCCCATTCCCTGAGCACTGAGCCCATTCCCTGAGCATTGAGCCCATCTCCCTGTGCATTGAGCCCATCTCCCTCAGCATTGAGCCCATTCCCTGAGCATTGAGCCCATTCCCTGAGCATTGAGCCCATTCCCTGAGCACTGAGCCTTTCCCCTGAGCACTGAGCCCATTCCCTGAGCACTGAGCCCATTCCCTGAGCATTGAGCCCATTCCCTGAGCATTGAGCCCATCTCCCTGAGCACTGAGCCCATTCCCTGAGCATTGAGCCCATCTCCCTGAGCATTGAGCCCATTCCCTTAGCACTGAGCCCATTCCCTTAGCACTGAGCCCATTCCCTGAGCACTGAGCCCATTCCCTGAGCATTGAGCCCATCTCCCTGAGCATTGAGCCTTTCCCCTGAGCACTGAGCCCATTCCCTTAGCACTGAGCCCATTCCCCTGAGCATTGAGCCTTTCCTCTGAGCATTGAGCCCATTCCCCTGAGCATTGAGACCATTCCCCTGAGCACTGAGCCCATTCCCTGAGCACTGAGCCCATTCCCCTGAGCACTGAGCCCATCTCCCTGAGCATTGAGCCCATTCCCCTGAGCATTGAGCCCATTCCCTGAGCATTGAGCCCATTCCCTGAGCATCACTGTGGGCACACAGCAGCAGCTCCCAGCCCATCCTGCCAGCCCTCCTAGCCCTGCCCATCTGGTCCCTCCCTTGGCTGCCAGACTGAGCCACCCCTCTTGGGCAGTGCCCCCTGGCCCTGGTCCGGGCACGGTGGCCCTGCTCGGGGGGCAGCTCTGCCCTGCCCATGTGGGTCCAATCACGGAGCATCTGCTTCCCATTGCAGCCTCCCGGGGCAGCTTCCCAGGCAGGCTCCTGCCAGGGTGATAATTTTATGTACACAGGCTCAGGAGAGCCGGGCAGCAGCAGCAGCAGCAGGGGAGGGGCCCTGCCCGGGCAGGGAGGGGAGCAGGGGGCCAGGGGGTGCAGGGGGAGAGGGGAGCAGCTCCTCCTCCCTGGGGCTGCGGGGAGCTGGGAGCGAGCTCAGAGACACTTGGCCCGGCACAGAGCGTGGAGGGCTGCCAGGGACTATTTTGGGAAAGCTCTCTCATGGTAACATCCCCAGGGCGGGTAGCACCGGCCCTGCTGGCACAGCCTGAGCCCCCCAGAGCTGCAGGGTCGGTTGGTGGGGCAGCTCCTCCTGTGGGGACAGGCAGCCCCAGCGCCAGGCTGGAATCCCAACCATCACTTCCCGGCCACAGCTCCTAGAAATGGCAAATCCTGCTGGTGCCAGACGACGGATGACTCCTCCAGACGCCTTGGAGAAGCCTCTGGAAAACTGTCTCTTCAAGGGAGCTCAATTTTGGCTTTCTAAATTGAGACTCCCCAAATTACTTTTGGAAGCATTAGCCATTATTATTTTCCCTCTGTTTAATCACAGTATTTTCCCTGCTCCCCAGTGATAACAGACATCCAGGATCTTCATGCTCTCCCAGAGAGGCCACACACTGTCAGCCCCCAGCTCCCACACTGTGAGCATCCCACCACGGTGCCAGCACTGCAAGGACGGGTGACACTGAGTGAGACACTGTCCCTTCTGGCCTTGGCAAGGGGCAGGGAGCGCTGCAGAGCTGGCTCTGCTCTAAAGCCCAGTGTGCTGCAGTCCTGGCTCTGCTGCAAACCCACCAGGGAGCTCAGTGCTGGGGATGCTGAGGGCCCAGGGACCCTGCTGAGCGCCTCCCTGCAGGGTGAGTGACAAGGAGGTGGCAGTGACACGCTGGGGACCAGCCCGTCCCCATGGGGACCAGCCCATCCCCATGGCCAGGGGGGCTCACAGCAGCTCTGAGAGCGCTTCAGCTGCTCGAGGAAAACCTCAGAGCGCTTTGATCTGTGAGGAGCTCCTTGGTGTAAAGCAGGCACGGGACGGTGGCCGCAGGGTGAGCCCTCAGCTGTGTCTGTCCCTGCTGGGGATGGCAGAGCAGGGGTGGCAATGTGACACCTGCAGCACCCAGCTGCTCCCGCCCTCCCTCGGTGCCACGTGGGGCTTTTGCAGGTCTCTCCCAGCCCAGGGCTCACGCAGGAGCTGCCCTCAGCACAGCCCCCAGCTGGAGGGGGAGCGTGCAGGGGTGAGGAGGGGAGGCCGGGGCTGCCCAGCAGTTCCTTGGCACACCCTGTGCACCAGGGAGCATCTCTGCCCCGGGGCTGTGCAACCCTGAGCTGGGGCACACCAGGAAAAGCTCCTGAATCTGCGCTCACAGCCTCCCCCAGGCTCCCTCCCATCACCCTTTATTTATGGGACAGCTATTTCCTTTCGCACAGAAGTAGCCAGCAGCACGAAATGGCAAAAGGCTTTGAATGAAAACAAGGTGTTTGCTTAAATGGTGGGAGATCTGAGGTTTCCGTGGGTGACGGTGTGTGACTGCCAGCCCCGCTTTGTCCCCAGCAGCAGCAGGGACTGTCCCACGGGCACACGCCAGTTCTGCCTCCCGGGACGCTCTGCAGAGCGTTTGAAGGAAACCATTTGCCATCCACCAGTGTCTGCATTCAGGCCCTCATCTGAGTCACAGCTACCAATAACGGTGAATTTTTCCAGCAAGTGTGGCCCCACGTTGCTGCCCTCCAGCTCTGTGGAATTGATGATGGAAGGTTATTGCTGTGAATTGAGGTTTAGGGGGGAAAATTTAGGTTATATTGATCACACACAGCAGCTGCTGTAACCAGGGCAATAAACTTTTCTACCCCAGTACATCTTTTGACATGAAGTAACTTCTGTCTTGAGATGAATCTTCCACAAGTCTAGCAAAGGTTGTTTTTGATGGGATAGGGAAGCCCAGCTCCTGCCATGGCAGCAGGGCATGAAGGGGGCACCCGGCTGATGGATGCCCTGGGGAAGGTGGCTGTGGCTCTGTGTGGGTGAGGCTGTGGCAGGTTGAGGCCCCAAGCCACAGGGCCACCCCTGAGGGTGCTCTGGCCATTGGGGTGGGGGGACTTGGGGGACCAGGTCCCTGCAGGACCCACAGCCCTGAAACCAGCTGGAGGGGCAGGACACAGGGAACATCTCCCAGCACTGTGGGGCTGCCCTGGGCTGGGCTGGGCTGGGCTGCGAGCTCCCTGCGCCTCTGCATTGCTCTGGCACCCCTGGCATGGCAGCAGATGCCCTCACAGACACGGGAAGGGCTCTGGGCGCTTCCTGCCCGCTCAGCCCGAGCCGCCAGGGCGGGGCAGCTCGGCGGCGCTGCCGTCCCTGCCGTCCCTGCTGTCCCTGCTGTCCCTGCTGTCCCTGCCGTCCCTCGGTCCCTGACATCCTTTCCTGACACTCGGCGCTTCCTGCCGGCGGCCCTGCACCGCTTCCTACCGTGCTGCGGCGTCACCGAGCACTGCAGCTCTCACCGCCTGCGGGGAGGAAAGAAGTCAGAAATAAAACGAGCAGCCTTTCCTCTGCCCCCCTGGAGCGAGGCGAGGCTCAGGCTGGGCAGGCAGTGCCCATCCGCAATGGCTTCACAGCAAAGCCCCCTTGTTCCCCTTGTTCCCCGAGTAACGGGCTGATTTCCGAGAGGGGCAGGTGCTCTGCCATCCCCAGCATCCCCGAGCTGCCAGGGCTGCCTGCTGCCACCCCTGCCTCAGAGACGCTGCCCTGGCACTGCAGCAGGGTCACTCCCGCTCTGCCCGGACAGGGCCGCTCTCCAAAACCACTTTCTGCCTCACCAGGAAAGCGGGAAAAGCGATCAATGGCTCTGGCCCTGGCTTTAGAAAGTGGATTAAGGCCAGTGAATAGGAGCTGTCTCTCTAATGAAGTGCTATTACCAGCAGGCTAATTGAGTAATGACATAATGCAGGCCCTTGAAGCTCTTCGCAGCGGCCGTGACTCCGTGCCACAACACGCCGCGATGCCTCGCCCTGCCCCGCTCTGCCGGCAGCGCATGGGGCAGAGGAGGCTCCATGAGCAGCACCGAGCTCCCGAGCAGCCACAGACACCGCGCCGCCAGCATAACCCTGCGTGGAAAATGCGGAGGTGGAGGGAAACCCGGACTAATTAGCTCGGGAGCCGCCAATCTCCTCCATGTGAAACGTGAGCCTTTTTACTGGGGAAAGTAAAACAGGCCTCACATTGCTTCCAGGGAGCCCAGTAAAACAGGAGGTGATCCATACTTACGTGCATTATGCCAGATTTCAAACACTTTCTGATGATTTTCTAGGCACATCTCCAATGAGTTCACACAGCATTGCTGCTGGAGAGCGGGCACAGGCTGGTGGAGAGGACAGCAGTCACTGCTGCTGGCCCCTGTGCCCATCCTCAGGTGATGAATTAATGAACCAGCTCTATGACAGGTGGCCTTTGCTGTGCTGGGGCAGCCCTGTGGTGAGGAGGGCATTGCCCTGTGCCCCTGTGGCGAGGTGGGCATCGCCCTGTGCCCCTGTGGTGAGGTGGGCATCACCCTGTGCCCCTGTGGTGAGGTGGGCATTGCTGTGTGCCCCTGTGGTGAGGAGGGCATCACCCCGTGCCCCTGTGGTGAGGTGGGCATCGCCCTGTGCCCCTGTGGTGAGGAGGGCATTGCCCTGAGCTCCTGTGGTGAGGAGGGAGTCACCCTGTGCTCCTGCCCCTGTGGGGAGGAGGGCATTGCCCTGAGCTCCTGCCCCACTGCTCTGGGGGCAGCCAGGGGGCACAGGCTGTGAGAGGCAATGCCTGGAAAGGTGAGTGCAGGCACTGCAGGACCACGGAGGTGCTGCCACCCAGACCACCTGCATCCCAGGAGGGACTTCACCTTTGTTTGAGCCCTCCAGCCTCCCCAGGGCTGCCTAGGCCCTTCCTTCTGCATTTGCTGTGCTTTATCTGCATGGGAAGGCTCGCACCTCCCCAGCCCCACGCTCTCAGTTCATCAGCTGATTAAAGATTAATTTGAGATTATTGCTCATGTCAATACCCACAGGCTGGAAAACAATAGCTACACCTGCAGTCTGTTTGTGAGCCTGCTCCTTCTGGAGAGCTGTTAATGGACAGAGGCTTTCCTGGCACTGCCTGATGACAGCCTGAGTCCTGCACGGCACCTGCTGCCCTTGGCCGGGCAGGGAAAACCTCACCCACCTCCCGAGGCCTCCTGCATCCCAGCTATAGCCAGTGGGAGACCCACAGGGTCCCTGCTGCTCACCTCGTGAGCCATCCCAGCTTCTCTGGTCATTCCCTGCCCCAAATCAGGAACGGCTGCCCTGCCCTTGGCTTCCAGAATGGGCCTTTCCCTGCATCCTGCCCTTGGCGTCCAGAACTGGCCTTTCCCTCCCTGCATTCTGCCCAGCTCCTGTTTGCTCTTCAGCTTTCTCTAGGTAAGGAAAGAGCCAAAAGAAGAATGAGGCTGCTGCACTTTGGAGGGGCTGAGCTTTGGCTGCCTCCGCCAGGGGCTGCACTCTCAGATGCTGGGAGTGCTCCTGCAGAGGCTGAGGGGGATGCAGGAGATCACAGAATTGTGAGAACGTTTCTATCAGATAGTTTGCAGTGACACGAGAAGAAAGTGGGAATTTTTTGCTTTCTACCCCTCTGGAGGTGGGAGGAGGCATTCTGGGGGTTCCAGAGCTCCTCTTCACCCTCACAGCACAAGGACCAGGTGTGCCTTGTGCCTGTCCTTGGGAGAGATGGGGACAGAAAGGGGTGAAAAAGGAAATTCTGGGAACTGCAGCTCCCAAATGACTGAGAAGATGGAGTTTAGTCTTTGCAAAGATGGGTGTAATCCTCCTGCTTTCCTTCTCGTGGCCTCTGGGATGCTCCAGATGCCTCCAGAGCCAGGACAGGATAGTTCAAACGATAGCATGGAAGCCTTAAATCCCTTTTCAACCCGGTATCTCCACATGGGTCTGCCTCAGGGGGCTCCCACAGCCGGGTGGGATTCCCAACACCCTTAATTCTACATCGGGTCAGGGAGCGGGGGAAACACTGGTCCTGTCGGGGAAGAAAAGGCGCTTTGTGGTTTCCCTGGAGCCTTTGAAAGGGCTCCAGGAGCTGAGGGACGTGCGTGCTGCTTTCAGGTCCCGCGGGGTGCCGTGGGATGAAGCAGCGCAGTTCAAACGCGCGGCCCCGCCCGCACCCCGAGCATCCCGGCCAGGGGGACCCGGTACCGGCCGGGCCCTGGGTGCATCCATCCCGCTTTAGGGGCTGAGAGCACCCCGAGCATCCCGGCCAGCGGGGCTGGTACCGGCCGGGCCCTGGGTGCATCCATCCTGCCTTAGGGGCTGAGAGCACCCCGAGCATCCCGGCCAGGGGGACCCGGTACCGGCCGGGCCCTGGGTGCATCCATCCCGCTTTAGGGGCTGAGAGCACCCCGAGCATCCCGGCCAGCGGGGCTGGTACCGGCCGGGCCCTGGGCGCATCCATCCCGCCTTAGGGGCTGAGAGCACCCCGAGCATCCCGGCCAGGGGGAGCCGGTACCGGCCGGGCCCTCACTGCATCCATCCCGCTTTAGGGGCTGGCAGCACCCCGAGCATCCCAGCCAGGGGGACCCGGTACCGGCCGGGCCCTGGGCGCATCCATCCCGCTTTAGGGGCTGAGAGCACCCCAGTCTGCCGCAGGTCGTCACACAAGGTGGCCACCAAATGGTTCCTGCGCCGGTCGCCACTGCCCCTGCCCCCGCTCCCACCCCAGAGCCACCCGGCCGAGCCCGCCCGGCTTCACGGGGACTTTGGGCATTAAACTGAGAGCGGGAAATTGCTGAGCCTTTGCCACGGCCCCCAGGCTTCGTGAGCAGCGCTGCTTGCCCGGGTGGGCACAGGGACCGAGGGCAGGGCACTGAGGCCAGGGGTGCTGCTCTGCGGCTTTCCTTCAGAAAGAGAAATGAAAAAGAAATTGCCACTCACCCTCAGGCCCAGCTCCGGGGCCGTTTCTCCATCACAGAGCCCCAAAGCGCTGCAGGGGTGGAGAAAGGCCGGACAGGATCACCCATGTGTGGAGCTGGACCCAAGCGTGTCCTGGCCATGGTCCTCGACCCTCTGCTCACCCCAAACCCCTCAGGTAGAGAAAAAGAAATACTTTTGCAGTAGTAAATGGAGCAGCTGCTCAGCAAAGGAGTGATCTGGACCACATTCATCACCCTGCCAAGGGACAGCAGCTGGTGCAGAGCTGGGCGGCACCTGGGGAGGCCCGAGGGGCGGGACATCACCTGAGAGCTGTGTCCCCAGGGCACACGGGGCTGGGCAGGGCAGGCAGCAGATGCAGCAGCAGCCCGAGTGCCAGTGGGCTGTGCTTTTGTGATTCAGAACAGGCAGCATTTCTTTTTTCCAGTGTTTTAAGGCTGCATTTGTGTTTGAATGCCAGCGGGATTTGTCAGTCGAGCCTAGGCTGCTCTCCACCCGGTTTTTACCTTCCCTCTAAAGGCCTGGCGTCCCAGCCAGGCGCTGGACAAAGCCGGGAGCACAAGGGAGAGCAGCAAAGCTCGCTGAGGAGGAGGTTTCTCACAGCTCTCACCGCCGGCCTGACCAATATCAGCTGAAGCCCATGGAGAGGGAGCTGGCCGGGTCCAGCGCGGGATGGAGCGAGAGCCTGAGCGACACGGGAAGGGTTGGGGTCCCCGTGTGGTGACAGCCGTGGCACGCGGGGTGGGGACAGCGCCGTGCGGGCCCTGCTGCGGCTGTCAGAGCTGCACAGCCAGCCCGGCCGGGGCTGCGGGGCTGCCGCTCCCAGCGCACCCACTCCTGACCCTCCTTCCCAGCTCCTGCAGGTGGTCCCTTCCCAAAACTGCTCTCTTTTTTCCCTTTTTTTTTTTTAACTGTTTAGCTGCTTTTGCGGCTCCAGGATTTTATGGATGGAAAGCTGAAAGTAATTAGTGCCCCTCCCCCGCTTCCTGTTGGGAAAAGGAAGAAAAGCACACACAAGAGCAAACCCAAAACTTCCTGCCCTGCTTAATAATCGAGTAATGAGTCCAACTCGGCTGGGAAAGTCAGTTTATGCCGGGTGAGCTCTTAATTAAAGAAGGGCCGAGCAGCAGCTCTGCTGGCTTGTACAGCCACACACATCTTCCTGCTCCGAGCAGCCCCTGGGGAGGCGGGGAGCCGGAGCCCGCGGGCTGCAGGGGAGGGGAGCCGGAGGACGAGTGTCCTCTCATTCACGGCTGGAAGCAAGGTCCGGGAGACGGCACCGAGGGAATGCGGGCAGGACGAGACCCCCGGCCCTGGGCTGGGCAGGCAGGAAGCCTGGCTGCGGTCTCTGAAGCACCCCAGGTTTGGGGGAGGCTGGGAAGGTGCGGGGCACTGGGGAGGTGCGGGGCAGGTGCTTTGGGGCGCTGGGAGTTTCACCATGGGAATCCTGGAGGCAGAGACGCTGGAGAACCCCGCAGCGCCTGGCCCTTGGTGCCCCCCAGGCGGGGACAGCCCCCCTGCGCTGGAGCCCTGCGGTGACAACGGGATGTGCCAGCTCTGCCGCCGCACCACCCACACCGGGTCACCCCCGGGGCTGGGGGCGGCCCTGGCTCCTGCCGAGAGCCAGGGGAGCTCCCAGCCCCGAGGGACAGAGCCTGTGCCGCTCCTGCCGAGAGCCAGGGGAGCTCCCAGGCCGAGGGACAGAGCCTGTGCCGCTCCTGCCGAGAGCCAGGGGAGCTCCCAGGCCGAGGGACAGAGCCTGTGCCGCTCCTGCCGAGAGCCAGGGGAGCTCCCAGGCCGAGGGACAGAGCCTGTGCCGCGGCAGGAACCTGCACCCAGCCGTGCTCAGGGCTCCAGCAGCGCCCACCCGAGCGGGCTGGGAGGGACACGGCAAGCTCTGCTTTCCACCGGGAACCCGGAGATCTCTGCACGCCCGGCCCGCCCCAGGGCACAGCTGCCTGGCAGGAACTGCCTTTTCCTCTCCACACATCCCCTCCGGCAAACACCACTTTCGAGGCACCTGCAGCCAGAGGCCAAGAGCAGCCGGAGGGTGGGAGGAGAGCTGAGCCCAGCAGCCGGGGACGCACAGCACTCCCCCCTTACAGCTGCATGTTCACCCCAAGCACCCACAAAACCCTATAATAAATTAACGATTTTATTGAATATCAATAAATTGTATATCATTATATAAAAAGTTTCATCAGTACAAAATTGTGGCACAAAAATATAAATACCAGTGTACCTTTGAAATGTAAACATCCTCTTTGTAATGATTCCATGAAAACAATGTCCAAAGAAAGATGCATTCAGGAGGCACCTGTCAATAGCCATAAATAGGGCTTTTGGCACACACCTGTCGATGGACAGCCTTGGGACAGGCCACCATTGTATCAGCTGACAAGTGCCTGCTATTAGTCACAGTTCTCTTGAAAAGCAGTTGTTAAGAGTCATATTAACAGGTGCTTGAGTGCATAGCTGCTCTGTAAACAGGGCTGGGGTTTGAAATGGCTACCCCTGCCTTTCATGGACACTGTTAATCTCGCAGGCATTGCAAATTGTCATTGTGCTGGGGAGAAGCAGCTGCTTCACAACTACTGGGATACTGTATTATTGCATAGTTACACCTTCTACAGGCGGGTTATATACACTCGGGGTACGGGGGGAGTGTCTTGTCCTTCTTTAAAAAAATACTGGTTCTTGAAAGTTACCAAGTGGTTATGGTGTTACAAAAAAAAAAAAAAACAAACCAAAAAAACAAACAAACAAAAAACAAAACAAAAAAACCAAAAACAAAACAACAAAAACCCAACAAACCCAACCCAAAACCCCCAACCCCCCCAGCTACATGGCGGCAGTGTTCGAGGGTGCAGGTCCAGCCCTGCAAGGTGCCGAGTGCCTCTGGCTGGGGGGCACCTGCCGAGGGGCTGGGGCAGGACCGTGACCCCCGAGTTCACACACCTGGCACGGAGTGCAGGCTGCACCCCCAGTGCCAGGGTGGCAGGAGTGGTCACAGCACCAGGCCTGAGCTCAGGAAGCTCTCGGGCACACGGTGGGGTTCTTGGGGTGTCCTGCACAGGGCCAGGAATTGGACTCGATGATCCTGATAGGTCCCTTCCAACCCAGCATCCTTCATGGTCGGGCTCTTGCATTGCACTGGAGGCACCAAGTGAGGAGTGTGAGGGTCCAGGGGCCAGAGGAGCAGCGTCCAGCCCGGTGCACACTGCAATGGCCATGGAGGAAACTAACTCCTACAGAAACTAGTTACAATATGGGAATTTGTGATGAGAGAGGCCTGGGGAGCAGAGTCCTCAGCGAGAGCCGGAGCAGCCTGTCTCCTCATGCTTGTGGAGCAGCGACATGCGGGAGAAAGTCCGGGAGCAGGTTTTGCACTGGTACTTCTTTACATCTGAATGGGTCTGCAGGTGGGCGCGGAGATTAGAGCGGTCAGCAAAGGCCCGGTTGCAGTGTGTACAGGAAAAGGGCTTTTCACCTATGGGACAAAGAGAAACGCTCCCAATTAACCAGTGCATCAACACATGGGGAATATCAAAGAAGGAGCCATTCATTAGCCAAAGTTTGTGCAGAGCACAGTGAAAAGAAGTGCTGGCTGTCATTGTTCGGGTATGTACAGCATTGCTTGGGGGAGAACTGCCAGCTTGGGAATTGTATGCTCCTGAAAAACCTTTCCTGTGAACCACGGAAAATTAATGCTGGAAACATCTGCAAGTAGCACGGCAGCCGCGCAGACAAACGAAGACATGATCCTGGTCTGCTGCGCGGAGCCAAGCGAGGAGCTCGCGGCACGGCAGGAAAGCCGAGCGCTGTGTGTTAATTATATCATAGCAGGCAGCGGCTGCGAGGCGCCAGCCCAGGGTGAGTGGAGCTATTTCCTCTGCCGAGCCCTGCGCTCCCCCTTCTCCTGCCCGGCTCGCATTGAAAAGCCTGGCCAGGGCGAATTCCTCCCAGAAAGACTCTTTCGGAGGAAACAAATGTGTATGCTCAATTTGGAAAGCACAATTAAGTCTACACGGCTTCCTTCAGCCATCATCTTTAGTACGTTAAGAGGGTGTGAAATCAGTGCCAAGTCACAATTACACCGTCCCACGGCCCCACAAAGGATGCTCGGGAGATGCTTTGTCGGGGCCGCGGCAGTGGGGTGGGCTGCAGCTGCGCGCCCGGCCCCGCGCCAACAGGTGCCGCCTGCAGCACCTGCCCGGGCCGGGCCGAGCCGAGCCGAGCCGAGCCGGGCCGGGCACACCCCGGCAGCGCCCGGAGCGGGGCTCAGCACCCAGCGCTGCATGGGCAGCTCTGCCCTGGCTGGGAGCCCTCGCTGCGGGCACGGGGGGATGCTTTGGGCACGGGAGGGGGGCTCCAGCAGTCTCACGGCCCCCTTTATGGCCGTATTTCGGTGAAGCCTGTGCCGTGGCTGGCAGGCCGGCTCCGGGCAGGCCCTGCACTCGCAGCAGCAGCGCAGATTTACGGGCTGGGCCTTGACCCTGCGCTCCGTTCCAGCCAGGAGGATATTTAAAGGACATTTCAGAGAGATGTGCCAAGGGGGTCTGGGAAGCCCTTATCTTCCCAGATAACAGCCGGCCCGCCGATTCGCTGGGGCAGCGAAGCAGGGAAGCGGGAGGTGATAAGGGAGGGAGGGAGAGGGACAGGAGGGGACTTTACCAGTGTGCGTCCGGATGTGGCCCTGCAGCAGCCAGGGCCGGGAGAAGGCCTTCCCGCACATCTTGCAGACACAGGGCAGCGTGTGGCTCCGGATGTGCATCTTGAGAGCCCCCAGGCTCACGTACTCCTTCTCACAGTACTTGCAGCTGAAGGATTTCCTGGCCTGGGCGTCGCAGTGCAATTGCTTGTGCTTGGAGAGCCCGGCGAAGGTGGAGTACGCCTTGGCGCACTGGGCACAGCGGAAGCGCTCGGCGGCGGCGGGGGCCGAGGCCGGGCTGGGGGGCCCCGAGCTCTTGCCTTCATCCTCCTCGCTGGAGAGCGCCGTCAGGTCCAGGGCGGGCGCGGCGCCGCCCGCAGCCTCGCTGCCCGGGCCGCCCGGGAACAGGCTGGACAGCAGCCCCGCGTCCCACACCAGCGGAGGGTAGTAGGCTCCGGGGCCGAGCACCTCGGGCGGGGGGATCACGGGCAGCGGGCACGTCTCGTAGAGCAGCGGGGCGGCCAGAACTGCGGGAGACAGCGGCGGTCAGCGGGGCCCACCCCCGCGGGCTCAGTGGGACTCCATCCCCAGGCCATCCCTCGGGAGCCCCGCGCCTCACCCCTGAGTCGGAGGAGCAAAGGGAACCCGGCCCCACCACGGGAGCCCAGAGCCGCAGCCCAGCCCAGGGCAAAGGTGACCGGCCTCACACCACGGGGACCCCGCGCCCCTGCCCGCCTTGCCGCGAGGGATGGGGCGAAGAGACCCCCGCGCTCCCGCCCGCTACGGGCACGGGGAGCTCCCCACGCACCCATGTGCGCCCCGAGGGAGCCGCCGACATCCCCGGGGTACCGGGGAGCGCCTCAGCATCCCGGGACACGGGATCGCGCGCCACGAGACGCACGAAATTGAAACGAACAAACAAATCCGCAACCCAGGAAAAAATCAGTCAGTCCCTGCCGGCTCCTGTGTGGAGCCTTAGGGAGATCCCGGGCCGGAGCCCCCGCCCCACCCGCGGAGCGCCCCACGTGCGCGGCCCGTCCCGTCCACGCACCGGCCTGGCTCTCCAGCTCGCTGTAGTTGGGCTTCTTGCTGGCCGAGAAGTGCTTCTTCACCAGGAACGAGCGCGGCATCTTGCAGCCCCGGTGCCGCCGCCGCCGCGGGGCCGCGGAGCCGCCGCTCCCGCTGATATGGGCGCGGGGCCGGGGGCGCGGCGCGGGGCGGGCGCGGGGCCGCAGCCAATGGCCGGGAGGGACGGGGCGGGCACGGGCAGGTGTCGGCCCCGCCGCGGGGACGGAGCCCGGGGGCCGCTCCCGCGGTGCCGGAGCACGAGCGGCCGCTCCCGGCTTCTCTCCCGGGCGTTTCCCCGGACCGTGCTCCCGGTGCTCCGGGTCCGGCCGGTGCTCCCGCGCGTCCGGAAGCCTGGACCGACCCACAGCCCGTGCCCAGCGCGGGCAGAGCGGCCGTGCGGGCTGGAGGAAGGCGCTGTGCCTGGCGGGGATCCCCGCACCCCTGCTGCCTGTCCTTCCCCTTCCCCACGGCTACGGGATGCGGTGCCCCTGCGGTGCAGCACCCTTCACAGTTAATAATCCTCTGCGAAGAGGCAGTAACTTTTGGAGCAGCGGGATGGATCCGGCACAGCCCTCGGTGACTCCCTCCCGCTGCCAGGGTCAGGAGCACCTGCCCAGACACCTTTTGTTTTCTGCTGGGAAGGTTTTGGGCAGCGCAGCCATCCCCACAGCTAGCTCTCAGTTCTCTTCCCTGCTGCCTTCCCCTGACTCTTTTCCCCGGGCAGGGCGGGTGACGCAGCCCCGCTGAGGCGCTCGCTCCCTGTGGCTTCCCGCTCCCAGGGCCATGTGCCCGTGGGAAGGAGCCCAGGCACGGGCAGCGGGCGCTGGGCCAGAGATGCAGCAGTCAGAGGGCGCAGCCTGCGCTCCCAGCTCATGCCTCCCCTCGGGCTCACGGGGGTTTCCCCGCTGGAAGGGCTCAGGGCACGGCTCCAGCCACCTGCTGCAGAGCCGCGCTCAGCTCCGGGCCAAGGCAGCTGCTGGCGGCTGCCGCAGGAGGAACAGGTCCTGCTGGGAACTCTCCTCCGGCCCTGCCACTCGGAAAAGGGCCATGTGCCGGGCCACTCATGACTCGGCCGTCACACATCACACACCGCTGCGCCAGCCCCTGCTGACCGCGTCTTACTGTTTAGCCGCAACGACGCGAAATGCAGAAGTGGGAGCAAAGCTTTCCACTGGCACGGCTGCAGGCAGGGACTGAGCTCCCCGTCAGCCTCTCCTCAGGGCAGGAACAGCTCGGAGAGCCTGTCCTGCCAGCCACGCGCATCCTGCCCGGACCAGACGCATTTGCAAACCCTTCCCCTGCAGCCATGTGCTCCGCTGCTGCATCATCCCTCTTTTGCTGTCGAGCTGCCCGTGGCTTTCAGCAGGTGTTTATCTGCAAAACTCATCCCCGCATCAGCCTGAAGTTCAGGGGGAAAAGCGCCCCCGAAGGCCTTGGGGACACAGCTCACAAAGCTCGGGTGCTGCCGTTCTCGGGGTGCCGAGGCGCCGCTCCCCGGGCGGGGCTGTGCAGGTGCCTCCCCCGGCCCGGCTGCTCCACCTGCCGCGGATGTGGTTACAGCGGGGACACTCGCACGAGGGGCGCAGAGAGGTGGTTTTCTGTTCCTTCTGAAATGGTAACAATCAGATCTGTTCCAACCACTGCGTGTGGAAACTTGCCTGTGCTAGGGGAAAAAACGAGATCAAGGGAGAAAGCGACCTGACCTACCTGTGCCTGTGAGCCAGCACGACAGGGCACAGAGAGCAGGACGCAGGGGAGGCTCGGCTCGGCAGTGCCTCACGGCCTGGAAGCGGCAGTGAGTTTCTCGAGCGTCCCATCCTCACCATCAGCTGAGCCCCAGGGCGCTCAGAGCAGAGCTGCCACCAGCCCGCGGCACAGCTCCAGTCCCGGACACACAAGGACCGGCCCAAGGAACTCACAGATACACTTCAACCACCTCCAGGGCAACAAGTCTGTTGAAAAGTCTTTTTACTCCCCTGGCCCCACGTCTCCATGAATATCTGGCTGCAGGGCAGACTCCTCCCGCCAAGGGAGGCCGTGCTGGGAAGAAGAGAAGCTCTGGCCCTGGGACGGGCTGTGAACCCTCACGGCAGGGCTGCAGGAGCTCCCTGAAGCCCACGGCGGAGGGGCTGGGCCGAGCCCTGCGGCGGGAGGAGTGAGCCCCGCTCTCTCCGAGATGCAAGACCTCCCTCTGCCGTCGGCAGCCCCGAGCAGCCGCCGCTCCGGGCTCATCCCCGGGCAGGGCACCCTCGCTCACTGCACGGGGCACTCAGGCAGCTCCCTGAACCTCCACGGAATTATTGTTTTAAACCCCAGCATCAACCTGAGAAGAACTAGAAGAGAGATCTAGGCCAGTAGCAGCGACACCAATTTTTCACTAAGTGCTGAGTATTTTCTGGAGCTTTGGGGAAGGAGAAGGAAGGAAAAGAAAGTTTTCGTAGTGGTTTCAACATTTGTACCACCCAGAGCATAATGTAATTTGCCCATGAAATTGAATGAAGCACAGACCAATGCAACTGTAACACAAAGCTGTTTTGCTGCAAACACATCCCTCATTTGCTTTTCCATGACTTAACACAGCCTTGGTTGGTTAATCCCTAGTGAGGTGGGCTCACCAGTGAGTGTCCAGTACAGCTGGGCAAAGGCCTGGAAGAAAATTTGTTGTTCTCTTTTCAGCCCGGTGACATGAAGACCTGGAATACAGCACTTAAGCTTTGGCAAGATCTCATCCCCCAGCCTAAGGAGACCATGGGGATTTACCGCTGCAATTCCACACGGAGCAATGCCTGTGCATTAGGAAATTAATGCTGACAACAATTTATCACAACTATTAAGACCAGTCGTTGTCTGGAGACAAATTCGATAGAACAGCTCAGCTGCAAGCCCGGCTCCTCCCATTGTGTGTCTCTGTGCTAATCGCGCTCCTCGGGCTGACTCCTTGTGCCAGACACGGGGAATTTCACAGCTCTGGGCTGGCCCGATTGCATTATCGCCACAATGCAGCGGCAGGATCAGCTGCTGACTAGGTGCGAGCAGCACTGCGCCCTTCCCGGGGACACCCAGGGCCTTTGGGAACCCAGCTGGGGACACCCAGGGCCTTTGGGAGCCCCAAATGGGGACACCCACGGCCCTTGGGAGCCCCAAATGGGGACACCCAGGGCCTTTGGGAGCCCCCACTGGGGACACCCAGGGCCTTTGGGAGCCCCAAATGGGGACACCCAGGGCCTTTGGGAGCCCCCACTGGGGACACCCAGGGCCTTTGGGAGCCCCAAATGGGGACACCCAGGGCCTTTGGGAGCCCCCACTGGGGACACCCAGGGCCTTTGGGAGCCCCCACTGGGGACACCCAGGGCCTTTGGGAGCCCCAACTGGGGACACCCAGGGCCTTTGGGAGCCCCAAATGGGGACACCCAAGGCCTTTGGGAGCCCCAAATGGGGACACCCATGGCCCTTGGGAGCCCCAAATGGGGACACTCACGGCCCTTGGGAGCCCCTCACTGCCTTTGGGAACCCCAATTGGGGACACCCAGGGCCTTTGGGAGCCCCCACTGGGGACACCCAGGGCCTTTGGGAGCCCAGCTGGGGACACCCAGGGCCTTTGGGAGCCCAGCTGGGGACAGCCAGGGCCTTTGGGAGCCCCAGCTGGGGACAGCCAGGGCCTTTGGGAGCCCCAGCTGGTTTGTGCTCCACCGAGGCTTTCCCAGCACCTAAAGGAGATGACCCAGGCTGTGCACTCACAGCACACAGGTGCCTCCCACCAGTGCCTTTAAGTCCATCAGGAGTCAGTCGGGCACACCCCAGCAAGGGCAAACACTCTGCCTGCTCAAAGGAAACACGAGGACCGTGAGGGAGAAATGACAAGAGCTGACACAAAGGTAGGATTTTATAAATTAAATGGCCTTTATTTGTAACTTCAAAAGTCAAAAACATGACAAAGTAATTGCTTGGAAGCTTCTAATTGCTCCTTAAACATTTTATCAGAGTTGCATGGAAGTGCACTTAGAACAGCAGCAGGAATCTGGATTCCTGGCAATGGGCATCACCAAACTGCACTGTGACCAGAGCCCAGAGATCCCCATCCAAGCCCACGAGCCCTTCACCTCTCTGCAGGCCAAGCACTACAATAACCACCCCAAGTACAGCTCCCTCCCCACACAGCCAGGGGGTTCCACACCTCCCAGCCCCCAGCACTGGGCTCCCAGTGCCCACCACGCTGCTCAGGCTGGGAGTGTAACAGCTCCTACCAGGGGACAGAAACACAAACCCCAAGGGCAGCAGAGGCGCCTGCACACAAGGCTGAACCACGAGGTTTTAGCTGCAGTGTGTTTCATTATTTTCAGGGTAAGGTTGTGCTGCTGTCTGCAGAGCACAATGGGAGGAGCTTACTGCTCAAACAATTAATTAATACTCAGTTCTGGGGTGGTGCAGGCCCACTGCTCCAATTACAACACTTGCATTTGACATCTCAACACTCTGATTTACAGGTTCTGGTCAGGTGCCTTAGATCTCAGCAGCTCCACTATGAACTTCTTGAAAGCATCACACTAAAATTAAGGAATCTCCATGGTAAAAGTGTAGGCTTGAACACAGAGTATCCACTGGCTAGGGGCTGGAACTGTCCTGCTTTCAGGGCTGTATTTTACTTTTCCTTGGAAGCTACACCTGGCTCTACACACACACTGCCCGATGGCAAACAATCCAAGTACAGCTTCAGCCACTTCAGGAACATTTCAATGAAGAACAGGAATTCAAAATACCTGATAAAATCTGTGATGCAGAAAGGAAGTGCTATGCCAACGCTATGAATTACTTGTAATTTTCCCACCAGCTTGCCTTGAGAGATGGAAAACCCAAGAACATATATGAAAATTTTAGTTTAAATAGAAAGCCGAGGTATTGAAAAAATCCTTCTGAATTCCCCTATCAGCATAAGGCTTAAAATTACTAGGAAACCAGTTTCGAAGCCACCAATTTAATCATAAAGCCAGTGATTTTGATTAATGTTTGCCTCCAGTTTCAAACCCACCAATTTAATCATAAAGCCAGCAATTTTGATTAATATTTGCTAAGATAGTTAAAAAATTATGCATTTTAACTAAGACCAACACTAAAGATCATTTTCCAGGCTAGAAATTATAGTAAGAGTATGGAGGAAAGTAATCATCATGCATAGAACTGAAGTATTTTGAACTAGTTTTTACACAGTGCAAAGATTTCCTAGGAAAAGTTTGCAGTTTGAACACTCATACTGAGGATATGTTTTCCCTACAGTTGGGAGGCTGCCTGTAAGGATTGAAACACTGGGATACATTATGGAATCACAGGCATCAGAGGTCACTTAAATGAGAGCTGGTCTGACAGTTACAGTTAGCACCTGAAGTCTCACTAAAGGGGAACAGAGCTACCAGTACACCTCACATACAATCACTTGAGATATGTAAATGAGATTAGGAGGATATTCATTAACTAGTTCAGGCCATTCCATTTGGAATGTTTTTGATTTTAGACAGTCAAATAAACACGACCTCCAAAGAAACCTATAGGCATAGGTAAAGAAAAAGCCTTGGTTCTCACGTGTTGATCTACAATGAAACTGAGTCTAAGCAAGTAGAAAAATGGAGCTGGCAGGGCTGAATGTCAGAGACCATGATACCAAAAGAGTGAATGGCACAGAAATATCAAACCAGGATTTAAAACTGAGATAGGATTAAAGTCTTCTGTACTTCTGGATGCCTGAGTTAATCTGGGGATGTGCAGGGAGAAGTGCAAGGGTGCTGGGCATTTCCCCCTTGTGGAAGCTTGGGTTTGCAGTAAATCCTCTGGCTAGATCACTTATCCCGCAGAGAGCGCATCAAAACCTGCGCCATCATATCATCCTCATCAGCATCATAATCCTGCAACAGAGCACAGCAGCACTCTCACTGCAGCAGCCACGCTGCCCAGTGCCCGTGGCACGGCAGAGCTGCAGCTCCCTGGGCAGCCAGGGCAGGCTGGGGTTGTAGAGCAGAGCCAGGGAGCCCCAGGTGTGCTGCAGGGTGAGCCAACACCTACCACAAAGGTGTCGTAGGAAAAGCGATGGCGTCTCTGCAGGTGCTCCATGAAGTTTGCACTCCTGTAGTTGGGGTCCCCCCACGGCATTGAGGCACAAATTGGGCACACCTTCAAGGGAAAAACAGTTAGGGCCAATGCTTCAGTGCTTAAATGCTGACAGCAGAAGGGCAGGGACAGCCTGGGGAGGGGAGCTGAGGGTTTGTGCTGTCACTGTTCTGTATGCAAAGGGCTGGCCAAGAACTTGCTGGAACATTGAATGCAAAAGCCTCAGATAACCCTGAATAATTTTAATTCATGTCTTAGATCCCTGAAATGGAATGGCTACTCTTCTCCCACGTTCTGAAAATCAGAACTCATTAAAGCCTCTCGCTTTAGGAGATTTCAGCCTTCATTTCACAGTGGCAGGAAAGTTTCCTTGGTCTTCTCTGCAAAGTTCACTTCTCTCCCAGAGAAAAAAGGAACTTTATCTTCCTGAACAATTTAGAATTCCGAAAAACTTCCCAGAAAAATGAAAGTTTCCAATTCAGTTCCATATTTTGCAATTCCTCTTACATAAGAGGAAGCAACACAGATAGGTTACTAGAATGATACACTACTTTTTGCAAGTATTTCCCCCAACAGTTTATAGTATTTTCTTGCTGAAAACAAGGGGAAAAACGAGGAGAAAATGAAATGTCTGACTTTTTAAAAATATTATATTTTATTGCTTTGCTGTGCCTAATTAACTTTGAATGTGTGCCATTTTTCAAGGATGAAAAGAGGATGTGGCCCAGCTGCAGTGGGTGTGGAGACCAGAGAGCCACAGAAAGGTGACAGCAGAACCACACCAGGCTTAGAGGCATGACCAGCACAGCCACACCGACTGAACAGCAGAAATTACACCTAACTCATTGTTTCAAAGGGCTTTAAGAGCAGACTTCACTGCAATTCTTGCACCAAGACTTTTTATTACCACTTGTTTTGCATCCATGCTGTGCAAAGCTTTGCAGTGTTCAACCAGCCCTTCTTGATCAAAGTTCTTCTCGCTGCAGTACGGGCACGGGAAGGTGAAGCGATTTGGGAAGCTCCTGGGGGGGAGAAAAGGTCATTTACAAATACAGATCATTCAAGGCAATAATTTACATATCCAGTTAAGACAAGCTAATTTTAACAATCAGTTTGTAAACTCCTAACAGTATTTTAGGCAACTCAATATTTAGACTGAATTACAGTTTTTCTGCAAATGTTCTGAGTGCCATTTATCACCTTTCTGTCAGGGCACCACCCACAAGAAGGCACTGCCACCAACTCCCACTTCCCTCCTTTGTGGGTGAGTACAATCAGGAGGTATTTTAAAAGGTATTTTAAAGGTATTTTAAAAACCAGCTGCATCTACAGAATGCCCTGATCTTAGAGATGTCTAAGGAGAAGCAGTTGAGTTTACCTGGGCACAGCCAGCTGCAGGATCAAGGCTCAGTTTTTAACTACATAAAAACTAGCACCCAAACTGAGCAAAGTGGTAAATTCTGCTTCTACTTCAAAATTGTTTCTTGTGCAGAGAAGCCCAGGATCTCAGAGCAGAGGTGTTACCTGGTGCTGTGGAGGGGCTCTTTAGTAACGGCTTTGACACCTTCCATGATGTAGTTCTGGTACTTGGAGCAGGAGGCGGCGTGGCTGCGCATCTTGGACAGGAACATCTGTGCAGGCAACAACAGCACAGCAGGTGAGCCCAAGCCTCCTGACACAGCTTTAAACAGCAGCAGCTAACATGTAACCCCCAGCAGCTTTCAGCAAAAGGGCTAAAGCAGGAACTCCAAATCGTTCAGCTGGCCAAGCAGAAAACTTTGGAGACGACAGGTCAGCTAAGCTGTAGCTGCTGTCTGTGGGATGTTACCATACACCCCTGCTACAGCAGCAACGGCCCACTGCAACTTTAAAATCAGAATCTTTCATTTGAAATTCATATCCTGAAGAGGTAACAACAAAAAACTGTGGAAAGAATGTCAACATCTGGGTGCTGCCTATATCAAACACCTTCAGCACATATCAGAACAAACACTTTGACCTGATTTTGCAGAAAGCTGAGGAGGAAGCAGTTTATTTTCCCCTAGGCAGACACATCTCATGTACTGAATTTCCAAACCCTTTCACACTTTTTTATTGCAGCCGTTGCAAGTGGTTTCTGTCGTTTCAATTTGCTTTTCCAAGTCCAGAGCCCTGCTCCCGGGTGACAGGGTGCTGCGGCACACCCCACACACTGGCTTCTTGGGCTTCAGGCACTCCTGCAGGCACGGTGTGCAGAAGCTGTGAGAAGGAAAAGCAGCAGGTGGTGAGACAGCCCTCTGGGCACCCACAGTGCCCTCTGCCCAAAGGAGTAACAGAGCCTTGAGACTGATATAAAGAAAGGGAAGAAGGAGCTGCTGGCACCTGGGCATGAAAGATCCCAGGCTGTCACACCCAGAATTGTTTGCTGTTGGACAGGGCTCTGTGCCCTCGGCTTCTGGACAGAATCATGGAATAGTTTGGGCTGCAAAGGCCCTCAAAGCCAACCCAGTGCCACTCTGGGCACTTGTGCCAGGGCCTGCCCACCCTCACAGGAAGCAATTTGATCCCAACACCCAAGCTCAGCCTGCCCTCTGACGGTGTGAGGCCGCTGCCCCTTGTCCAGGCACTCCATGCCCGCATTCCTCAGGGGAGACGGAAAGCGAAAGTGGAAGAACACTGGCTTCCTTTCCCCCGCTTTGCCTTCGTTTTCTTGCTGTAAGGCCGCTCCAGCCTGCCCTGCCCTGCCGTGCCGTGCCCAGCCCCGCTGCCGGGGCGCAGAGCAGCGTGCGGCGCCCCTGCCCTCAGCCCCGGCGGGGCCCGAGCCGCCGCTTCTCCCGAGGCCCCGCGGCCCCCGCCCCGGCCCCCGCGCCCCGGCCCGGCGGCGGGCGCTCACACGTGTCCGCAGGGGACGCGCACCGGGCAGTCGAACACCTCGAGGCACACGGGGCAGGTGAGGCGGGACAGCGGGTCCGGCCGCCGCTCCGGGGCCCGCGACGGCCCGCCCGTCGCCATTTTCCTCCGCGCCGCCAGGGGGCGGCCCTACGCACGCGCGGCCAGCCCGGCCCCTCCCCGCGCCCTGCGCTGGGGGCGTGACCGAGCGATGTGGGCGCGGCAGGGCGGTGGGCGGGGCGCAGCGGGCGAGCGGGCGGGGCCGCCATCCCCGGGCACCTGCCGGCGGGCGGGGCCCCGCGCGGTGCCCGCGCCGCTCCGGGCACGGCGGTGGCCTAAAGGCCGGTGGTGTCACAGCCCCGCAGCCGTTTCACGGCCGCTTCTCTCCCGGCCCTCCCCAGAGCGCGGCCCTCGGGGACCGCCCCTCCCCTCGCGCCCCGCCCCTCCCCTCGCGCCCCGCCCCTCGCGCCCCGCCCCGATGACATCACGAGGCGGAAGTGCTCCCGCCCCGCCGTTCACTTCCGGGCCGCCGCTGCCGCCGCCGCGGCCCTGCCCGAGCCGTGAGGGCGGGCGCGCTCCGTCCGCGGCACCGGCCGGGCCTGCGCGGCTCTGCCGGGGCAGCGCGTCGGGACGCGGGGCAGCCTCCCGGGCGCCGGAGGCTTCCGGTGGAGCGGCGGCGGGTCCCGGCGGTGGCGCGGAGCGGTGAGGGACGGGACAGGCCAGGCCGCGGAGTGGGGACGGGCGGGCGGCGCGGCCGCGGCACAGCGGGGGCGACCGGGGGCGGTGGGCGCTCCTGGGGCCGGTGCCGCCGCCGCCGTGGAGGCCCAGGCGGTGCCCGGGGCTGCTCGCCCCGGCTCTGCAACAAGTGTCCCGGGCATGGAGCGGCCCCGCTCGCAGTCGCCGTGTCCCGGAGCGGTTCGGCCGGGCGCGGCCCCGGGCGCGGCGGGAGCAGGGCGGGTTTGCCCTGTCGGTCCCCGCTGCTGCCCGGGGTTTGTACAACCCCGCGGCCAGAGCAGTTGGTTCTCTCGGGTGAGGTTGGGCCCTGGACACGGTCACGGTTAGAAACGTTCTCTTGTCTCCACAGCCGTCACTGCGCTCTGGTCAGGAGTTTCTGTTCTTACAGCTCCGGGAAACGCTGGCCTTTGGCGTGAGCACCTTGCGGCAAAGCAGCCTCGTTCCTCTGTGCGTTCTGCCATTCGGGGAGCTGCTGAAACCTATATTTATCTGTGCCTGCTCGCATCGTGAGCTCTCCGGAGCCGTAACCATGGATGTTGCTGCTGGGTGGGCTGCGGCGCGGGGAGGCCGTGCTGCCCGCGGCTCGGGGTGGAGCAGCCCAGCAGGGCGGCCAGGCTGTGCTCTGGCACAGTGTGCTGTGCCCTGGCTGCCCTGGCTCGGGTGGCAGGCACGGGGCACAGTCAGGGCTGGCAGGGCTCTGGGAGTTCAATGAAGGCTCTCCCGTCAGCCGGGGCTCGCTGACCCTGCCGTGCCTGCCTCGCGTGTGGCCAGGAGCTTTGTTTGGTGGCTGCTGGCGGTGGGGATGGCAGGGCTGTGGTGCTGAATGCAGCTCCCTGCCAGCACAGGATCACTCCGTGTCCTGGGGGTGTCGTGCTGACGTGCCAGACAAAGATCTCTCTCTGCAGTTCTCGGGTGCAGCACTTCTTGCCAAGGAACAGGCTCTGCTGTCTTTGTCCACAGACTTCATCCTGCACAACTTGCGGAGGAACGTGGGGAGGGAAGGGGGCTGCTCCTGGCCCTTATGCTCAGATGTTAATTTAGCACTCCACATTTCCTGTGATTCACAGCCTGTCTCTTGACAGGAGCGCGTGTGCCTTGCAGGAGAAGCAGAACTGCTGCTTAACTTTCCCCACACGGAGCTGGCACTGAGCACTGCCTTTCATCAAGGAATGTTAACTGCCAGGCTGTTGATTTTGTTGTTTGTTTTCCTGGCCTCTTGGTTGCTGGTATTTTGTGTTTTGGCTCCTTCCCTTCAGTTGGGAAGTTATTTAACACGAGTGTTGATCGGCGTTCTAGCAGCTGCAGTTAATACTGGGTGAAGAGTCTTTTCTGAAATGCTGTTTGAGACTGACTACATCTGAAACAGTGCACTGAATTCTCCCAGCTCCTCTCCCCTCAGGTCAAAAGCTGGTTTGTCTTTTCATGTAGTAAATAAAGCCTGTGGTCTGCTTTGTGATCACAGGTTCCTGAGGCATTGCAGGTGGAGTCTGTTGGCCTGTGAATTACCCTGGTTCTGGTAAAGCAGCTTTTGGGAGATTCTTTTGTCACCAGCTATTTCAGCTCAGTGTGTGAGCTCAGTGCTCTGGAGATGCAGATCAGTATATCCACAAGAACAGCTATCCCTGCAAACAGGAGCGTACCTGACAGGAGCACAGGAATGTTTTTTCTCAGTTCCCATAACGCAGCTGAAGGTGACAGGTGTAGCTCTCTTGCTGTAAAGATCCCAGTGGTGTTTGCAGCTGCCAGCTTCCAGCTGGAATTGGGGCTGTGGGTCTTCTGGAGTGGCTGCAGAGCTGCCCTGGCTGCACTGGGGTACCAGCAGGAGGAATGTCAGTGAAAATGTTAGAAATCGAAAGGCAGAGTCAATAAACCTGCTCAGCCCAGGGACAGTCCTGTGCCGCTAGAGGCGAGGGGGAAAAGCAGATGCTTTCACAAAATGGGCAGGGACCTGGAAAACGCGTGGGAAATGACGTTGGAAAGCAGGACAGTGGCATTTCTGTGGCTCCTGTGCCTTTCGAGAGTCCTGCAGAGGCTGTGAGGGAGCTGCAGCTCTGTGAGCTGTGTTACAGGGCCCGAGGGGCAGGGGATGTCTGGGGTGTGTGCACCTGGCATGACTTGTGCTTGTTTTCAGTCTTTATTCCAGGCCAGCTGCCATTGCTGAAGATTCCTAACGCCAGATACGCAACCCGCTGCCAAACAGCCATGAACGAGAGGAGGTAGCTGCCCCCAGCAGAGGGAAAATCTGATTTCAATGGATACAAAATATAAAGACGATTTATTTAGGAAGTATGTACAGTTCCACGAGTGCAAGCTGAATGCCTCTGACAACAAGCAGCGTCCTATTAACGATGAGTACTTGCGAGTGGCAGCAGCAGCCTTACTTTGCCTTCCCAAAATTGATCCCTTTTATCGATTCCGGCTGATCAAATTTTATGAGATGGCTGAAAACTCACTGAGATCTGTGAAATCCTCAAGTTTACATTGTCTCCATAATGCATTCAACATGCTTGAGACAGTTGGGATTAATCTCTTTCTGTACCCCTGGAAAAAGGAGTTCAAGAACATTAAGGTAAGACTTTTTTATGTAGCCATCATGAGAACATGGTTTATTTTTGTTTCTGTGAACGCATTTCATTTGTTTCCTTCAACAGCTTCTCTTTTTTCCATTTACAGCATGATATATATATATATATAGTTATACATTACAGTAGTTAAACAGAAGCCATAGGAAAGTTCCTGTGTAAAATAAGTGACGTTTGTGCTGATGAGAGTATCCCCAGAGCAGAAGTACAAGCACTTTCTGCAATTAGAGTGTGTGTAGAGTAGGAGAAGAGCTTATTTAAGGTTGTTGTTCAGCCTCCCCTGCTGCACTGTTTTATTTCTACTTGGAGAGGCTTTCACTATGGTGAGTGGTCAGGCTGGATTTGAGCGCACTCAGAGTTTGATTTGTCTTGCCACAGCTGTTACTGGACACAAGAATTAAACCCAGGGCGTGTGTTCAAGTGGATGCTTTGCTGAGGTTCCCACAAGTTGTATGATAATGGTGAAGGAACTTCTGCAAAGGGGTTGTTTTCAGACTATCTTTGATCTGCTTGTCAGTGCTCAGTTCCTGATGTTTTGATTTTGAGGTGCTTTCAAATGTATCTACCCAAGGCAGGTTCCCAGAGGGAGAAGTGGGATCTCACTGCTGGTATTGGGTGCTGCAGTCCCATTGGGAGCTCTCTGCAGTTGAGTTTTGTGTTTTATCTTTTGCCTGTGGTGGGCAGACTGCTCCTGCCTGCACTCAGAACAGGCTGGACTGGGCTAAGCACATCCTTCAGGTGTGCCAGATGCTGAGGGGATTTCAGCTTGCAGAAACTCATGTCTCTGCTTTTGGGGCTCTTTTAGTCAAAGTTTTTGAATTAAATTAAATAAAACTAACATTTGAAACTGCATAGTAACAGTACACAAAGAAGGGTGCACCTCAAGTATATTTGAAGCTGAATTGGACTTTGGCACTCCTGCAGTAATTCTGAGTTCCTGTTAGCTCCAGCTTGTCCCTGCGTGGGATAGTTCCCAAATCCTGGCCTTTTTGCCTTTCATGGTACACTTTCTGTAAATTCAAGTATGTCTGGTATGCATTACAGTTAATGTCAGTGCAGAGCGGAGTGATTTAAATCACCAGGGAGGACATTATGCTAATCAGGATTTTAAATTGAATGAAAACTCTCCTACTTTGAATTTCCCTCATGTGGAATTTCCATCTGCTGAGCAGGAGGGACGCGGACATGGAGCTCATCTTGCCAAGGCAGTTGCGTGCGTTCAGAGTCGTTATTGTTGTATGTAATTATATGGTCTCTGTCACTGAATTATCTGAACATCTCGTCCACCACTGAATTTGTAACCTAGTTTTCCTTTTATTCCCCCGGGCCCCTCAGACCTACACTGGACCCTTTGTTTATTATGTGAAGTCTGCTCTAACGGAAGATGACGTGAGGCAGATTCTGAACTACATGGGCTATGTCCAGGAGCTGGGAACAACGTTTAAGCTCAAAGAGCAGGTCGACGCCATTCAAGTGAAAATGATTTCATTTGAGCTCTTCCTGGCCAAAGTGGAGTGTGAGCAGCTTCTGGAGATCCACCTGCAGGTGAAGGACAAGGGCTATTCCGAGGTGGACGTGGTGCAGGAGCGCAAGAGCAGCAGCGAGGACGTGCGGGGCTGCTCGGAGGCCATGCGGCGGCGCCTGGAGTGCAAGGAGAGCCTGAACGCGTCCATGGCGCGCATGGTGCTCCAGAAATCCGCCAGCGAGCGCGCCTCCAAGGACTACTACAAGCCCAAGGTCAGCAAGCCTTCCAAGTCAGTGGATGCCTATGACAGCTACTGGGAGAGTAAGAAACCGCCTCTGATGAGCTCGCTGAGCCTCAGGAAGGAGCCCATTCTGGTCGATGCGGAAGATGACATTAAAGATGAAATCATCCGGCCCTCGCCCTCTCTGCTGACCATGTCCAGCTCCCCTCACGGCTGTTCAGATGAATACTTGCCAACTTCCTCTCATCACAATGGCATGCTAAGAACAAATGTCCCTTACAGCTCCTATTTTTCTGCTCAAGAGGACTTAGATTTATATACTGACCCTGATTCTAGAAGCGTGTTAAATTTTAAAAGACAAGACGCTATTAAGCCTGATGTATGGCTGTTAAAAAGCGATGCCAACCCCGTTTACCACAAACGCACCCACCTAGCCAAAGAGACAGCTTCCTCCAAGTGCCAGAACTGTGGCATACCCTGTGGCGCTTCTGTGTGCCAGAAGTGTGACAGCCTGTTCGGCTCCAGGCAGGAGTACCCAGCAGTGAAGCAGAGCTCCTACTCCATCAAAGGCCTCCCGAGCGATGGCTTGTCCCCTGCCTCGGCTCTGAGGGAGAAATCCCAGTACGCATCTCAGACTCAGAGTCAAGACAGAGCTGCTCAGTTCGGTTCCAAGCCCAAGCCCTCGGGCACCTCGCGCTGCGGCTTCTGCAACCGCTCGGGCGCGGCCAACACGTGCACCTTCTGCTCCAAGGTCTCGTGCGACTCCTGCCTCAGCGCCTACTACTACGACCCCTGCTGCAGGAAGAGCGACCTGCACAGGTTCCTGCCCAACAACCAGCTGAACTACAAATCATCCCAGCTGTCCCACGTGGTTTACAGATAGACTGGAAGAGTCTGTTTGGGAAGGGAGGGGAAGGGGGAGAGGAAAGGGCTATCCTAACTAATGTTCTGACTCCACACTGACCTCTTGCCAAAATCACATGTCCAGATATTTGGAACCATGGTTCAGTGATCAGGTGCCAGTTCTTGATTTTTGTGGCTTCACAGATGCTGCAGATCCATTAGATTTCATGCTGCTATAATTTAGGTAACTCCTAAATGAGCATTGCTTTTTAACTTACATGGGGGAGAAGAGCACATTTTTCCTTAAAACTTGGCAGCTGTTGTATTTTTAAAAAGTGACATACCTTCCTATTATATCATATCTTGCCCAAATAAAACCAGGCAGTATTTGAAAACAAAATCTGAGAATTAAGATTCTTGTTTTCTATGAGCGATGAAACCACTGCCAGTTTTTGATAAAGTATGACTTCAAAATGTGCAGGAAATATGAGAATGGCTTGTTTTGCCAACAAGGACTATTTTTTGATGTGTGTCTGCATTTCTTGATCTCCAAAATGCAAACACCGTAACCTCTCTTCCTTTTGTCTTTGTTTCCTCCTTCTCCCCTTCTCTCCTGGTTGTTTATCTCGAGCTTATATAACCTGAATCTGGACAATATGTGCTTTATTTTCCAGTGTTGCCAATATCATCCTTCTGGGTTTCACTGTGTGGTATTTTAAAGAGGTGATCCTGTATCTGTGTCACTCAGATGATGCCTGGAGTGTTGTCCTCTCAGATGAGTGTCCGTTTTCTTTCTGTTGCACATGGTTTAAGTACTGTTCTTTGTACTGTAAATAGGTGATTTGGAAACAGTTTATTTTTAATAAATATTTAATATGTTGAGTTCTTAAAAGTGGTAGAATCATTATAACTATGAAGTCTCTCTGGGTTATTTGTTCAGGTGACTTTTTGTTTTTCCTTGTACTGTATTTCATAGCTTGTTATAGCCACTGTGGCAGAATGATGTTCTTGGCTCTGATCAGTTCTTGGGTTTTAATCTGACATTTTTGTTTCCCTCTGATAAGGCTGGCGCTCATCTGAGTGGAGTCTTGTCTAAGAATTGCAGGATTTTGCTCTCAGTGCACGCTTTTTCTTTGTGGTTATGGAAATTGTAAGTATCAATGTTCTGCTTGCTCCCAAATTCACTGCCAATCTATCTGTAGTGTAGTCCAGCAACTAAAGCACTGGCCTGGTTAGAATCAGAGCTCATTTGTGACTCCTGTTCAGGTGAACCCATCAGTTATGGATGTGAATCAGATGATGACCTTTGTCTCCTGCTGTAGCACTTGGGAACCCTGGCTGAGGGCCAGGACTCCCTTGTGTTGGGCTCTGTACAGTCTGACCCCCAAACACCACCTGGCTATGAATACTTTAGTTTTTTATTAAAAGAAAACCCCTAAGAATCCTAACTCCCTTATTCCAACTGTAGCTAGTTAGCACAAAGTATCAGGCAACCTAATCTGATGTGCAGAATTAAATGTGTTTAAAATATCTGTAAAGAACTCTAGCTGAGATGTAAACTGTAGTCCACTTTGCACTGAAATGATTCACTTTGGGGTTTTTAATCACTGTTAGAGTCTAGGCTTCTCAACTTCAATGTCCATCACTCCCTGTGTGGCAGGAACATGCATGAATGATCGTTTGTCTTACATTTTTTGGGGTGGGGGGGCTTCAGGTAGGTAGAGGGGAAAATTACATAGGCTAGTGTTGTAAAATAGCTAAAATAATTTTAGCCATAACTGGGTGTCAGAAGCATTATGGAAATAAGATGAAACCTGGGTCTTACAGAGGGCTGAGAACAATAAGTTACTGTCCAGTTTGCACTAAGAAACAAAGTGAACAGAGTGTGTTTAACAATCAGGGAAATTCTGAATCAAGGGACTGCAGCTGAGCATAATGTCAAGGGCAAGTACTGCCTTGCTGACCCTGAAGGTTGGGGTTAATATTGTTTAAGTGAATGATTTTAAGGTTTTCAATCTTGTATGTTTTTTATAAATATATATATATATATAAATATGACACAAATGTAGATACATTATGTATATAGTGAAGAATTTAAAAACAATTTTACTATTAAAATGCAGTCTAAGGGTGGTTTTAATTTTGGTGGCTATTTGGGTTTTGTTCACCTTCTGCAGTTTCATGCCTGTTTGGCTGCTCTACACTGTATCTTCTAGTTCACCAGTTCAATTTCCATATGGCTCCTCACACTACAGTGAATAACTAAAACTGTGATGCCACGTAATTTTTATGGTGACCAGGGTAGGGGCTCTACCTGCTCTGAAAAAGAGAAGTCCTCTGTATATATGTCATGGAATCCTGTAGTACAAGCCTGTGTTGAATTGAAGTGATACCATGCTCTATTTTTGTGTATCTTACTGTATGAGGTTGCTGTGATTGATACAGTAAAATATATGCGAATTTAAAATGCAGGTGTTTTGCATCTGATTTGTTTAAATTAATTTATGTTTTGAAGGAATTTAAAAATAAAGAGGCCTTTAAGAAAAGGCTTCACTCTTTTCTTAAAGTGGCGTGTGCATGTGGCTGTCTGTTCCAGGTGCGTTTGCATGCCCTGAGCCGCTGCTCGCGGGCTCCCTGCGGGCTGGGGCTGCTGAGACAAATCCCCCCTTGGTTTGCAGCCTGAGCAGCATGACTCAGTGCTCATGGAGCGTGTGAGCCGCTCTGGCAGCAGTCTGCAGCAGGCTCAGGTGGGGTGCCAGCAGCTTCTGGGCCATGTGGAGCTCCCTCTGTGGATCCCAGCCTTGGCTCTCCTTGCCTGACGAGCTTCCCGAGCGAAGCTGCATCTCCCAGAAGATGTGTGATACTGCTGAGGTACATTTTGGCACTTGAATTAGGCCTTCTGGCTCCTTTTGCATCCTGCTAGCTCTGGAGCAGGAGAACCCCTCAAGTTCCAAACTAGATCATTCTTTTTGTTTGTTCCTTGTGTTAAAAAGCATGTCAGGTGAATGCTGAAGTGCCCATTCTGAAGTGTTCCATGGTCTGCTGTGGTTGCTGGAAGTACCGGGGAGGATTATGGAAATCAGGCTCCAGGTAACTAAAATGTTCTTGCTTCTTGAGCTGACATATTTCTAGTGCATATAAAACCAGCCTGTGAGCTGTCTGCTGCCTGGCATCTCTGAGTACAGACCTCTAAGCTTGTTTGCTGCTTTGGCTTTCAACAGAAGCTTAAAGGTTCCATACACGGTTAAGTAGTTTAGACTTGATGATGTGAACTGACAGCTCCTTAAAGTTATTTTCTGGAAGATGACTGTAGGTGATGAGCATTTAGTGCACATTGCTAACTATGCTGTAGAATGTTTTTCGGGGAAGAGATTCACCTTTCCCGTATTTTTTTAGAAACAGGAGCTAACCTGAGCATGGTAAGAATTGATACACTGCCAGAGTGACTGGGAGAAAAGCTGGAGGTGACTCTTGATGTACCTGGTTTGGCTCTGAAATCAGAGTGAATTTTAGGCCTTCTAGCATGATCATTACCATGGTATCTCAGCAGCAACTGAGTGCTGCTTGCACTGAGACAGGCTCTGGGAGCCTGCATGTGCTGCTTGCACTGAGACAGGCTCTGGGAGCCTGCACTGAGTGCTGCTTGCACTGAGACAGGCCTTGGGAGCCTGCCCTGAGTGCTGCTTGCACTGAGACAGGCCCTGGGAGCCTGCACTGAGTGCTGCTTGCACTGAGTGCTGCTTGCACTGAGACAGGCCCTGGGAGCCTGCATGTGCTGCTTGCACTGAGACAGGCTCTGGAGCTTGGGCATGGTGGGGAGCTGTCGCTTTTTTGGAACCAGCTGCTTTGCTGCTCTGACCTCCGGAGGAGAAAGGATCTGCTGCCCGTAGGGGATCCTGAAGGAGGGCAGGCACTGCCCCTTGGCTCCTGCCATTCCCCAGGGCAGAGCTGCCCAGGCTTTTCCAGAGGCAGGCAGAATGATTCTGGCCACGGAGGCTCCGGAGAGCCACATTTGCTTTTCCTCACCCCAAGAGCAGCAGGCTCAGGGGCTTTGCTCCCTGCTGCTCCATGGGTGCCCTGCTCCCCGTCCTCTCTGCTGGCAGCAGCAGCTCTGGCTCCTGCTGCTGTGGTGGAGCAGAGGGGCTGTGAAAGTCATCGTGACACCCAGCAGCCTCCTGTGTCAGGCACAGACTTGCAGTGAATGTGGAAAAGCTTTGTGCAGGAAAAAGGTGGACAGGTGGAAATGTTCCAGATAAAAATGAAACAACCCGCTCTGATTTTGTTTTTCCCCTTGGCATCAAGAAGAAATTTCTCTTCCAGCATTCAGAGTCTGGGAGGCACTGAAGTAATTTTGCAGGGTACTTTACATGAGGTTAGAGATTGCTTTAATTATTAATATTTCTTACTGATGAGATCTTTTCTGAGTGCTGCAAATCCTGAATGTGAGTGATGGTGATTCTAGAGCTTCTGCTCAGGCTGGGCTTTATCATCCACAGTTCCTGCTTTGAGATGAGGATGTGAAATATCTTCTGACTTGGGTAATAGCTCCCATTTGTTTTTCCTGTCTTATCTGGGCTTTGAGTTAGCTCTGCACTGTGCAAGTCTCTGCGCTGAAGGCAGTGTCAGAGTTCCAATGGCTGTAAGTGGCGCAGGAGCAGCCCTGGCAACTTGTGTGTAGCAGCTGTTTCTGCTGTTGTGGGTGTGGGGCTGTCATGCTTCCTGCTTTAGAAATCATTCTCATGATAGTCATACTGTTCTGAGATTTTTCATCATCAACCTGCTTTAAAAAAAGAAAAAGAAAAATCAACCCACAACTGCTCATCAGCTCCTTAGAGAAAAATGCTGCTTTCTCCCAAAGTAAGTGAGATCTGCTCTGTAGCTTTGTGTCAATGTGCTTGAATTTAATGCCTTACCTGGGCTCAGCTCAGCACTGCTGTGAAACCCCTCCCCAGGAGCTCAGTTACCTTTGGGAAGTGCTGGTGAAGGCTCATTTATTGGTCTTGGGCTGTGCTCTGAGGAGACACTGCCATTTCCAGCTCTTTTTGCTTCATACTTTGTTCCTGGCCCTCGAACTGCAAACGTCTGTGGCATTGTTTCCCGTGGTATTAATTGAGATGTGCTCTCAGAGCTGTTCCCAGCCTGCTTTATGTGCTGGCTTAGGGCCACCTCAGCAGAAATCAGTGGGCTGTGTGCATATGTTCTGCTTCTCCTTTTTTGGGGAGAGTGGGGGAGAGGGGCTTAGTTCCCCACGCTCTGCCTCTCACTCCTGGAGAAGTAAAACCCCTCTTAGCGACCAAATTCCCTCATTCTTCAGACCCCAGGACAGAAGCTGCTCTGAGGGGTAATTCCAATGGCAGGAACAAGAGGAGGTGTCTGGCTCCTGCTCGCTGGGCAGTCCCGTGCAGCAGCAGCTGTGGGTGGCTCTCTGGGGCCGGTCCCTGCTGGTCCCTGCCCGTGGCTGCTTTGTGCTGGGGCCAGAGCACAGCCTGGGGGCAGCAAGGTCAGCTCAGCCCGCCCGGAGATTCGTGAGCTGCTGCTGCTGCCCAGAGCCGGGCGTGAGGAAGGGTAGGGAGCTCCGTTCGAGAAGGGAGAGGAAGCCTAGGGCAGAGGAGTCTCCTCTCCAGGAATGCGTTTCCTGCTGCACACATTGTTGCAGACACTGCTCCACCTAGGTGAGCTGATATTTTGTGTCTTGTGTTGATAAGGATCTCAGGAAACTTTGTACCTTGTTCGAGGGGCTGTTTCCTCCCTTCTGCCCCGCGGCAGTGCTGCTGGAGCTGTGGGGCCCCGCAGAGCCAAGGGACAGGCTGTGGGCGCTGGGGAGCTGTGAGCTGAGCAGAGGATGCTCTTAGACTCTGTCACCCACTCCTGGGTCTCCAGTGGAGAGTTTCAGCCTGAGAACACAAAACCTCTTCATGGAAATCAGTAACAGAAATGGGGCTTAGAATGGGTCACTACTGGGGGGTCAAAGAGCAAGTTTGGTCCTTGTCCTACCAGGGAGAGCTTTGCATCTTCAGAGGCCAGGCTTGAAAGGTCAGTCTCAGAAATCCCTTTTCCCCCCTCTCTTACTCCTGCATTTCAGTATTCAGGTGGAGAAGCGCTGAGTCATCTGAAACATGTTCTCTCCTCCCAGGATCATGGCTGGGCTCTGGGCAGAGTCTGCCACGTGGATCTTCCAAACCTCCCTTCACTTGGCCTCCCCTAGGACTTCTGCCTCCTTCAGGAATCAAAGTCTGATTCGCTTTCCATTGTGACTCGTAAAGTCTTGGACTACTTAGAGGCATATCAAAAATTCAAATAATCTCTTTTGACAGCCTTGAAGCCTGTGGTGTTTGAATCTTTGATATGAAGATTTCTCCTGCTTGGAGAATAGCTCATTTTTAATGCTGTGAAATAGAGCGTGATAACTGTGCTGCTGTCTGTACTACAGTGAGCATTATGTGCTGCTTAATAAAATGCTGCTCCTCTCCAAGAGCTCTCTTTCATAATGAAAGAAGGTGCAGTATTCAGACGTTGGTAACTCACACCAAAAAACTTTCTGCCCAAATTTGTCTTCGGTGCAGATTTTCTGCCTGCAACTGGAGTTAAATTCTTTCTCCCTGGTCCAGTGCTCACAGCTAAAACTACAACCCGTTAAATGTTGCAATGGCCCTGATACCTCTGGGACCTATTGTCTGTCTGGTCTTGCTCTGCAGGGGGTTTGCAGCTCAATGAGAAGATGAGGAAGAATTTTTGAGATGTGCTGAAACACTGCGAGGTCTATTAACAAATTTGAGGGAAAGAAAGATGGGAGACCCTAGGAAGCAACACGCAGCTGCAGAAGTGCAAAAGCTACAGGATTGTGCCACCAAGAACTCTGTCTGCTGGGCAGGATCAAACAGAAACGCTCCTGCTGTTGTACAAAGCCAGGTATAATCCCTGTATTTGTCTCCTGGCTGCTCCGGGGTCTGCATCTCAGGGCAGGTTGTAAGCATCTTCTGGCATGATGTAAAAATCCTTTTCCCCTATTGTACTTCCTGCTTTTCAACAGGCTCAAAGCCTGTTGGCAAAATGACTTTTACCAAGCACAAGTAGGATGCTCAGATGTCTTTGGAGTGAATGTGGATTTGACACTGATTTGGTTCTGCTTTTTCTGCCTGAAGGTTTTCACTCAGGCTCTCCAGTGAAGGACATTATTTCCTCGGTGGAATATTTTCCATATGACTAAATAATGGCCAAGGGCCGTGATTTTTGTGTCAGTGCTTGGCACTGTGGGTTTCTGCTCAGAAATCAGATGGACATGTGAGAAGTAGTCCTAAATGCAAGCACTGCACTGTTCAGAGCGACAGGGTAAAATGAACTGATCGGGTATTTTTATTTCCATGGCACTTAGAATTTGTCTTTTTTCCCCAGCAAAGCTTGAAAGCAATGAGACTCATTCATGGTGAGCAGACACCTTCCCTGTCAAACTGAAGGTCACGTCCCAGTTTCCCCATTGGCACTGCCTGGAATGTGGTGCTGGTGAAGAGCCCCAGCTCAGCTGCAGCATGGTCAGAGCCCACCCTCCTGCCCAGAGCACTGGCAGCAGCTCTGCCCCACGAGGACCTTGCTGAAGGGAGCCTGATTCCCGGCTGTGCTGGTGGGTCAAGAGCTCCCCTGCTGCCAGCGAGCAAAGGGATTCCAGGTGGGGCTGTGCTTAGGGAAAGTGCTCAGTTACAAACCTGCCTGAGACCCTGAGCTGCCCTAGGGACCTGTCATGGAGGCACTGCCTTGTAATCACAGCTTCATTCCAAAAACCAAGGCAGGCTCCCAAACCTGCCTGGTTTGTGTGGGGAGCACTGAGTGCATGTGGGTAAACCTGACCTGTGCAACAGGGAGAGGAACTGAGGGACAGAATTCGTGCTAGATAAAACCACAGGTGTGGAAGGCTCATTTAAAACTGTCAAGACATGGAGTAAAGAAATATGGGAAAGCAATTACACCAGTGCCAAGAAGTAGAATGAGTAGGAAGATAAGGGGAGAAAGTTATTGGCCTGACAGTCCTTCAGTCAAGAGGAGGAAAAATTGGTTTAAAAATTGAGCCTGATAATGGTGTCTGATTACTACATACAAAAGTGACTGTTCCTTGAAATACTAGTTTTATAACCTAATGCAGAAAAGCTAGGTAGCAGCAAAGAAAGTTGATAGATTTCAAAGGGAATATTAATTAGGAATAATTTCAAAGTCTAGCTAAAGATCTATCTAAATTGAAGCATTTTTAATGGAAGTTAATCTTCCATAACTTGGAAATAAAATAGCTTGGTAAGATACTGAGTCTGTATGTGTTCAAAGTAGACTTTGAACATTAGAAAAGAATAAACCAATAATTAAAGGAATTCGCTCCAGAGTATCAGGCATGCAGCCCTTCCCAGCAGTGCTGCTCTCAGAGCTGGGAAACACGCAGAGCTGGGAGACAGGAGGGCTTGGTGCAGGTTCCTGTGTCTCTCCACGATGTTTTGAGCAAAATAGAGATTTCTGTAGTGTGTTAAGAGAGGGCCCAGGCTGTGTGCAGCTCGGTGCCAGAGGGGTTCTGCTCCTGTGTGTGCTGAGGCCGTGGGGCTCGCAGTGCCAGGCTGAGCTGGCTCCACTCTGCAGGGCCAGGTGAGCTGTGGTGAAGGCTGGTGGATCTGGCTGCACACATGCAGGGATTTTGCAGAAAATCAGACTCACGGGTGCAATGGGTGGCTCCTGTGTGTGGTGGCAGCCTGGAGGTGTGCCATTCTTTTGGAATTGCTGGGAAAGCAGGCAGGTGTGTGCTGTGGTGTGCTGTGGTGTGGTGTGGTGTGGTGTGGTGTGGTGTGGTGTGGAGGAGGCACCACAGTGGGAGGCTGTGCTGTGCTGGGCTGCAAAAGGCTGAACACGAGCGCTCTTTGATCTGAGCACAGCTGCTCCTTTGAGGTTACCTCTGGAACACGGGCACCTTTGCACCACTGACAGCAGCCAGCCCTTATCCTGGCTCTGAAAGGGCTGGGAGCTGCAGGAGTTTGCTCTGCAGTGCTGTCTGAAGGCAGCTGTCCGTGTCCTGCTGTGAGTGGGACAACCACGGGCTCTGTGGGTGCTCCTTTGCTGCTCTGAGTGCTGCCTCGGTGTATTTGGGGTTTGTACCCTCTGCTCCCCAGGCTCTTAGCCACCAAGGCCACCCCTTGATTGCCAGCATCAGAGCCTGCTCCAGGACCTGCAGCTTGTCACTCCACACATCTCCCTGCTCCCCTCAGTCTGTCCCCTGAAGTTTCTATAGGAGGTGCTCCCTCCGTGGCAGGGGAAGGTGCAGAGGGAGCTGTGCTGAGGTGGGATCCAGCCCCCAGGTGCTACCAGGGGTACTTTGCAGTGCCCTGTCAGGCTGTGGAGCTGAGCAGGGCTCACTCAGCCTGGAGAGGATCCTGGAAGGGTTAAGCTATGGCCAGCTGGACTTTAGGAGACAGGCAGCATTCAAAGCAGAGAGGACAAGTGGGATGTGAGAAGCCAGAATTTGCAGGCACGGGGAATTGTGGGTGGCACTGAAAAGCCAAATACATGAACAGAAATATGTGTATTTAATATATATTTCCATTACAGTCACAAGCACAAATTGTGAGGGGGGAAGTGCATCTCAAGAGCAACATATGTGTTACCTCATGCCTCCTGCTAAGTATACAAGCATGGGAATAAGTGTCTATTTAACACAGAGCTGAAAGTTTGGTGTACAGATGGTAGGAAGTTGGGCAACAGCATGTGTAGCTTGGATCTGTCCTACGTGAATGCCATCACCCAGCATTGTTTCTCACTAAATGTCACCCTGCAGATCCATCCCTGACCCACTTGCAAAGATGCTGAGCTGCCTCTTCAGCACAGGAGTGCTCAGGAAATTATGAGTGTGTGACCTCAGCTGGGCTAGGTGAGAATCTAGTGATGATAAAATCAGGTGAGAGCACAAAGCAAAGGGAGAAATATGGGCTGATAAAACCAGCCAGTGGGCCTAAATCTTGTCAGACAAGTGTGGGGTTTCTCCCTTCCCTTTAAGGTCAGACACAGGAAGCGATGGACACGGACACCTGTGAGTCACTTGAGAGTGAGGCACAGCAGACTGATGGGCTGGATTAGCAGGTACAAAATGTGCCTGGGAGATACTAAAGGAGGAAATGTGGCTGGCGTGCTGAAAAACCCATTGCATGCAGATTTCAGAGCCGTGCACAGACAGGTAATGAGCAGAACCTGCTAACACAGTGTGAAATAAATACTATTAATGCTGCTTGCAGGTGGGGAACAGGGGCCTGGGGAGGTGACATGATTCATGAAAAGCCAGTGCAATAGAACTGGGAGTAATGCTTTCCAGATTAATTTCATTAGTGTGATGTACTGTGGCTGCTTCGGTACATCCCTGCTCCAGCCAAATAACCAGAGGGTCCTGTGAGGGGAGGAGGCTTCACAGAGAACATCATTTTACATTCAGGCAATTGTTTTCAGAGTCTTCCTCTGTGCCTATTTATGGTGATCATTTTTGTGTTAATAAATCTGACCTAGTCCACCTTTCAATCTGCTGTGATTGAGGTCAAATGTTAGGAGCATGCTTTTAGGGAAATATTTTTGCCCTCATTGATTATGTCGAGCTCTGTCTGTTCCAAAGCTTAGGACATTGTCTGCTTTATGAATGCAATTGAAATTGGTGCTTTGAGCCCCTGCTGTCTGTTGGCTCTCTAGAATTAAATGCTCTTGTGCTCTGAGTGGAAGCCAAGGGTGGTAATGTGCAACACTTTAGTGGCAGCTGCCTGGCTCGGAGACCTCTCAAACTGAAGAAGGCACTGTGGTCAGTGCCTCTCAGCATTGGCAGAGCCACAGGGCAGGAGGTCCAAACTCAGCCAGACTTTGGTGCTTCTCAAAGTCCCATCTTCTTTTCTCTGGCACTGCAGAGTTTGCTGCCAGCATTTCAGTGGGGTGCTCCCAGGAAAGGGTCCTGTGTCTGGTGGTTTCTCAAAGGCAGAGGGATACGAGTTTCAGGTTTCTCCCACCACCTGGAGTTCAGAAGTGCTGAGGAGCAGCTGGGCTGCACTGTCCCTGCCTCCCCTGGTGCAGGAGTGATACCAATCCCCACGGAGCAGCTGGGGAGCAGGGGAGGCAGCCCTGGGGCAGAGCTGGAACGTCTGGCATGTGCACACCTGTGTGTGCATGTGCATCTCATCCCCCTGCCAGCTTCCCCTGGCTGAAAAAGCGTCCAGATACACATTTTGGAGAGCCACAGTAATTTGTGGGGTTTTTTGTTTCCATTTTCAAGTTCTTTGTAACAAAGAGAGTCCATAATCTTCATTTCAGAGGTGGAATTTAGAATGCTTGCTCCTGGATCTGGAACCTGGCATTGTTAAAGGAGATGTTCCAGCTGCTGGAAGGACGAAGAAGGGAGAACTTAGAAAACAAACTTAGTTGCTTGAGATAACAAAGACTACACCAGCATCTCTAGGATTCACAGCAAAGAATTACGCTTCATGTCAGTTTTGGTTTCCAGAAGACAATCTGTTGGTTAATTCCCAGGTCAAAAGGACTCCTTTGAAGACTCTCTGTGCCTTGACCACTGCCATAAAAAGCAATGTTGAAAGGGTGATGGGCCTGTGCTTGAGCACAGCTCTCTTTGTGCTTAGGCTTAAGAAGAAAAAGCTGGTCCATGGACAATAAAGCGTGTAGAGTCTGATTTCCTGCAGGTTTGGTTTCCTGTCCCACCACCTCCATAACCCCTGGCTCCTCCATCTCTGCTAAGAAAACTCTTGCAGACACAAAGGGAAGCAGCAAGTTGGGGTCTGTGTCTGCTCTATGGCATCTCCCCTGAGCTTCCTGCCCTTCTCAGACAGCTCCCCTGCCACACAAACCAAGTGGGAGCTCAATTATCTCAAAGGCTTCAGTCCCTCTTCCCAGCCTGGGTGAGAAGGGCTGATGGATGGAGCGCTGGGTAGGAGAGGTGTTGTTGAGGAGAGACACACCGTGAGGGAGGTCAGTTCCCAAGGAAAAGCATGCTAAAGCAATGATGCAGTGCTGCAAGTGTGCCCACAAAGTGCAGCAGCTGTGGAGTGGAAAGTGCTGCTGCTCCTGTCCCGTGGGTGTTACTGAACATCTTCCCTCAGGTCCCTTCCAGGTGAAAGGGAGAAAATGGGCCACATTCCCTGGGCATGTTGTGATTTTTGGGTTAACTCTGGCCATGTGGAGAGGCTGCACAATGGGGCCTCAGACTTGGCTGAGGCCTTTCGTATTTCTGGAACATAAACAACAAATAACTTTCAGTTTATGGCAATCTCAGTATGCATCTATTTACATAGCTGGTGAGTCCATAAATGATTCTCTTTCACACATGTAGGTACACAAATCTATTGCTGTGCATTTCTCCAGCTTTGGATTTCCTTTCTGAAGCAAATTTAGGCACCTGGATCCAAGCTGACCAGCAGTCCTGGCAGTATTTGGAACTCTAAAAATTAATATTAGGATTTTTGATATTGTTCCCATTTCTTACTGGCAGCCAGGGGAAAGCTCTTGGTGTGGAGGATATTGACAAAATGAAGTGAGGGCTGTGACTCGTGTTTTGCCAAGCAGAGACAGATCAAATGCTTTGGGTGAAAACAAAACCCAGCTCCGACTGACAACAGACTCAGTGTGACGGTCCCCATGTCCTTGTCCCCACTGTCGCTCTGAGTGTGTCCCTGGAGCACCTCAGAGCTCCCCACGGGGTCCTGCCCTGGCCAGCCGGGTCTGCAGGGACAGGTGAGTGAGTGACCAGCCTCTTTTCCTCGGGCTACAGGAGACGGGTGGCCAAGCAGAGCTAAAAACGAGCCCGGGAATGGGGCTCCACCCTCTTGGTGCCTCAGTTTCCTTTGCTGTGAAAATCGTGGCTCCAAGGGCAGGGCAGGGGTGACCGGGCTGCGGGGCAGAGACGGGCGGCGGTGGAGACGGTGTCCCTTGTCCCTGAGCCTGGCCAGCTGAGGCAGGGCAGGACAGAGCGCGGTGCGGGCAGGACAGAGCGGTGCGGGCAGGACAGAGAGGTGCGGGAGGGACACGGAGCGGTGCGGGCAGAACGGAGCGGTGCGGGAGGGACACAGCGCGGTGCGGGCAGGACAGAGAGGTGCGGGAGGGACACGGAGCGGTGCGGACAGAACGGAGCAGTGCGGGCAGAACGGAGCGGTGCGGGCAGGACAGCACGGAGCGGTGCAGACAGAACAGAGCGGTGCGGGAGGGACAGAGCGGTGCGGGAGGGACACAGCGCGGTGCGGGCAGAACGGAGCGGTGCGGGAGAACAGCACGGTGCGGGCAGGACAGAACGGAGCGGTGCGGACAGAACAGGACAGCACGGAGCGGTGCGGACAGAACGGAGCGGTGCGGACAGAACAGGACAGCACGGAGCGGTGCGGACAGAACGGAGCGGTGCGGACAGAACAGGACAGCACGGAGCGGTGCGGACAGAACAGGACAGCACGGAGCGGTGCGGACAGAACAGGACAGCACGGAGCGGTGCGGACAGGACAGAGCGCGGCGCGGACGGTCCAGCGCGGTGCCCAGCGGAGCTGTCCGTCGCCGGTGGTGCTGAGCGAGTGGCGGAGCCCCGGCGCCCCGCGGAGCCCCGGTAAGCGGCTGTCGCGGGCAGAGGAGCGGGGACTCCTCCGAGGAAGGCGAGGCGCTGTCCCGGAGGAACGCCGTGCCCCGAGCACCCCCGGCTGTGGGCAGCACACGGGTCCCCGCGGGTGTCCCCGGGTGCAGCAGGGCTGGGAGCCCCGTGCGTGGCCCGGGGCTGCGGGGACGGAGCCGGGGGCGGCAGTGGCGGTCCGGGCTGTGTGTCCCGGCCTGCCCCGGGCACCGGTGGTGTGTGTGAGCGAGTGACAGACACGCTTTGGGGTGTGCGAGCAGGGTTGAACTGCCCTGAAAGGGGCTTGCAGGAGTCCCGGGTGGGTAACCGAGGCAGAAAGCAGATTTTACTGTCAGTAGCCAGTGGGGATGGGCAGCCCTAGCACAGGAGAACTCTGTGATTTCTTTCCTGAGCTGTGCACTTCTGCTATTCTGTGACTTTCTAAAGCCTGCGCTGTTTGCTAGGTAGGCAACAGTGTCTGAGCTTCCCCTGTGCTAGGAATTGCAGAAATTGATTCCTGCCGTTGACTATTGAAAGAGTCTGGAGGTCAGGAGAGTTTCCAGGCTCATCAGGTTTCTTCCTCCTCTCCAAGGCAGACTCTGGCTTTGTAGCACATTTGCTGAAGGAAAGCAACTGTTCAAGCCGGGAGGAGAAAAGGGCAAAGCTGACAATCACACAAAATGAAAGCAGGATTTTCCATGCAGACAGAGTGCATGTGATCAGGCCAGTCCAGCCATGCCAGTGTCCTCCCAGGTGCCAGACACAGACGTGGGGTGTGGGTTTGGGTTTAGGTTTGATTCTTCCTGTGAACACAGGAATAAGGGCTGGCATGTAAAATACAAGGGTTTCCTGGTAATGTACCTGTGACAGCAGCTGCTTGGAAAACTTCATCTCATTTTGAAGTCTGATTAAATTGAGGGGAAAGGAGCTTTCACAGTCTGTCTCTTCTCAGAACACCGTCTGAGCAATGGAGCTTAAATCAAATTCAGCAGCTCTGTGCACCCAGAGACTACGTGGCTCAGCAGTTTGATGTTGAAGGGCTGCTCAGTGCTGGCTGCATCCCCAAGGACAGTCTGGGCTGAATCCCTCCCAGAGGAGTCACAGATTTAGTCTTGACTGAGCACAGTCATGTGTTTGGAATATTTCAGAGTTGGAAGAAAACTCCTGCAGCTGTTTCTGTCAGAAATCATTGTGGATGTGTTTGGTACCTGTGCTGATATTTCTGCAGTTTGTGGCTCTCCACTGAAGGATGTACCTGTGCAGGCATCCCCCACCACACGCCCACCTGAGAGAGCACCTTGATGGGAGGATCCAATTTATGATTTACTTTTGGACATAAAAGGGAGCGCTCTCCATGTTTCTATAAAACTGATTTATCATCTATGTGTCAGTGACGTCAGCACCTTGTCCAGAGCAAGAGATGCATTTTCATCAGTTCTGTATTAGAATGAGAGAGGTGTGCTTCACAGGCAGCTCAAGCACAATCATAAAAATAGGGTTTATTGTAATATGTCAGAAATAGAAATTCCTCTCCTGTGATTATTGGTCCTTTTTGCCAGCCTGATCTCACAGGACACTTGCAGCTCCCCTGATGTACTGCAGGATGGAGACCTGCCAGGGATCTGAAGGAAATCAAATCCTACAAGCTTTGCCAGTTGTCTCCTTTGCTGCATGTGTGCCGAGGAGCAGGAGCAATTCCTTCCAGACTGTGTATGCTGGGCCTTGCCCTGTCTCATCACCAATGCAGCTGTGTGGCCACAGTCCCTCCTTTTCCCCTGGCTCTGTGTTCTGAATACACAGATGCTTTGCTAAGGCCTCTTGGAGAGGTGATGTGCATGTGCTGTGTTCAGCTTGGCTGCTTCCAAAGGCTCTTGAGGAAGATCAGCTATGGCCTAGGGGAGAACTGTGCATTATGAGAAATTCAGGAGTGATTTGCTCAGCTCTAAATGAAGGTTGTTTCCAATTAGGTTAATGAAGAACATCATTCTCATGTTCAGAGTCACTCGGTCTGTACAGGGAGATATAAATCACCCGTCCCTGCACACAGACACTCTGAAAAGCACAGGAGTGTAAAGAAGATCATTTCCACTGGGCTGTGAAGCATTGAGCATCCAGGGTGGGGAGGAGATGAGCCCAGAGCCCCCTTCCACCACTGGCACTGTGTCCTGATGCCATCCACCACCCCTGGGAGCTGCCAGCTCAGGGGTGTTCTGGGCTGCTCCAAGCAGCCAGTCCCTGTGTCCAAACAGGGCCAAACACGCCGTGCCTGCTGCAGTCACACAAGGCCAGGACTTGCCCAGAGAACCACCATGCAAAGGCTGATGCTCATCAGTGAAATCTGTGGCTGAAGGAATGACAGTCAAGTGGGATTAGTGGCCTGATCCCATCGCAGGCTGCTCAGTGCTGCAGGCAGTGTTGGCCAGAGGATCCTGCTGGCCAGGAATGTGCCACCATGGCCTCTGGGGATCTGAAGGAGCTGGGCACTCCTCATCAGCCGGAACTCACTCTCACTTCCATGTGTGTCTTGCTTTACAGATGGGAAATGCATCCAACACCTCAGTGTTCACGTCCACCTTATCGGAGAGAGAAGACCTGATTTTTGGCACTCTCTATTTAGTCTTTGGTAAGGAAAGATGGCCTCTTGATCCCCATGTCCCTGCCCAGCTGCCTGCCAGAGTCAGTCAGGCCTTTTCAGTCACTGGTGCTTCCAGAAGCATCCAGTCATTAGCAGATTAATTAAACTGACCTTCCCATGTTACCCAAAAGTATGGTCTGGTGACTGCGTTTCCCTCTCAAGTGAATTTCAAGTGCCTGTTATAGTTTTAAATATTTGAAAAGTTGAATAACTTCGAGAAACTTCCAGTAACTGCTCCCACAGCCACCTGAGGTGAGACAGGCAAGGGCTCTGCTGGTACCACCAGCTTCAGGTCCACTGAAGGGGATTTGGAGCTCGAGCTGGCCCTTGATTTCAGCAGGACTTGGAAAAGCTAATAAAGTGTACTTAGCACAGATGTGAGACTTGCTCTGTGGGAAAAAATGCCTTCTAAGGCTGGGAAGAAGGATAAACATCTCAATACTCTGCTCTCCAGTGACTCCAAAGCCTCCAGAGCTCTGGATTTGCCCAGATTCCATGTGGGAGTCCTGTTCCCTGAGGGGAACTTAGTGTTGGCCATTCAGTGGCTTTGGAAGCGGGTTCTTACCATGAGAATTAATTTGCAGTATAATCCACTAGGGAGGAACTCTTATCCTGCTCAACCTGCCCCAAAAGCAGCAAAGATTCCCCTTCTGAGGACACTGAAACCTCTTTTCCATGAAATCACAATTATGTAATGAAAAAGAGAAAGCCTTTATTATAAAACTTAAATCACCACTGTTGATTTAAATACACTAATAGCAAACAAAGGGCCTCCTTTTGTTTAGTCTGGATTTTCCTTGATCTTCATAATGCCTTTCTTCTTGTTTATTTTGTTCCCATGATATGGGACAGTGCAGACTCACAGGAGTGACATTGCCAGGAAGAAATTAGGAAGGCCAAGGGGCCCAGCTCCCTGGCCCCACATCAGAGGAGCAGTCTCACAGAGCTCCTATTATTTATCTAGCTGGGAGGAAGTGTCCCTTGCTCCTTCCAGCTGCAGCAAGTGACTGTGGCCAGATCCTGCACCCGGAGCCCTCTGCAGTCTCACCCCATCTCTGCCCTCCCACCAAACGCCTCTGTAAGATCTCAGGAAGGGGAAGGCATCCAATCCAATGTAAAGGAGCTGCAGATGTGCTCACAGAGCTCTGTGGGTCCCGTGGGCTCCCCTGCTCAGCCCACCCCAGAGAGGGAAGCCTGGAGCCCTCTCCACCCTCTGTAGACTTCTGCAGTGTTTCCTTCCAAACACCTCAGGATGCTCCTGGTTCCTTTCCCGGCTCTGTCACACTCAGCACCATTCTCTGCCTCCTCCACAGGCATCATGTCCCTGGCTGGGAACTCCCTGCTGCTGCTGGTGGCCCATCAGAAGAGGTCCCTGCTGAAACCTGCCGAGCTCTTCATCGTCAACCTGGCCATCAGTGACCTGAGCACGACGGTGACGCTCTTCCCCTTGGCCACCTCCTCCTTCTTTGCACACAGGTACCTCCTGGAGCAGCTCTGCACTGGCCAGTGGCCCGGTTTGCAGACTGTCTGGGAGCCAGGAGATGCCTGGCAGTGCAGAGGGACTCAGGGTGGCACAGGGGCACACGTGAGCTCCCTGCCAGCCATCCCACAGTGCGTGCTTTGTGCTCCCTGTCCCTCCAGGTCCTCACACAGACCTGCCTCCAAAGGGCTCTGGTGGTGGCTGTCCAAGCTGGCACTGCAGGGGTGGGAGCTGCTGTGGGTCAGGGCAGCTCCTGCACCCCCAGCTCCCCCCATGTGCATCTTTGGGGTGCTCAGGGAACAACTCAGGGGCGAGGTCATGCCCACGTGTCTGGTCAGGTGCTGGTACCTGTGCAGCCCGTTGGAACCTCCCCACACGTGCCCAGCTCTGCTGCAGGAATGGGAGCAGCCGCCGGGAAACTCCCACACGGAGAAGCCTCCAGTGCAGCCGGGGGCAGGGCTGTCGGGGAGGGACGGGCTCACGGCAGGCTCTCCTTGCAGGTGGCTCTTTGACCAGGCTGTGTGCACGCTCTACGCCTTCTGCAGGGTCCTGTTCGGGCTGAGCAGCCTGGCCAGCCTGACGGTGCTCAGCACGGTCTGCTGCCTCAAGGTCTGCTACCCGGCATATGGTAGGTGCTGGGACGTGTCATCTGATCCTCACTCACACCCCTCTCCCTTAACAGGGCCCTTTTCCTTTTAATGCGCCAGATCCACCTCTTCAGGGAAAGCTTTGCCCCAGGGCAACCTATTCCCAGTCAATATTTAGTCACAGAATCACAGAAACAAGTTTAGGCTGGAAAATATTATAAGATCATTGAGTCCAGCTGTTACCACAGCACTTCCAAGTCCAGCACTAAACCATGTCCCCAAGTGCCACATCTGTGTGGCTGTATCACAGCACATTGCAGGTTTTTGAATGTCCACACACAGACTTGAGCTTAGGCTAGAGCAGACTGCAGCTGGGAAGCCACAAACTCTGGCAGAGCAGCAAGAGCTGCTTTCCCTGGTGGGAGAGCCATAGGCTCCTGAAGGAGCGCTGGCCATGGCAGGGTCTGGGTGGCCTTGGAGGGGCCATGGCAGGGTCTGGGTGGCCTTGGAGGGGCCATGGCAGGGTCTGGGTGGCCTGGAGAAGCCATAGCAGGGTCTGGGTGCCTTGGAGGGGCCATGGCAGGGTCTGGGTGGCCTGGAGGATGCCTGCATGGCGCACTGAGCACGGGAGCTGCCAGCAGTGCTCGGCAGGCCGCAGGGGCCGTGCCTGGCCCCGTGGCGGACCCCAGAGTCTCCCTGGCTCCTGTGGGCAGTGTGTACCTCGGGGGCAGCTCCCTGTCCGCTGCCCCTGGCCCACGGGAGCCTCCCCACCGCCAGGGAGCAGGTTCTCGCACGGCCACGCTGCGGGGCTGCTGCTGGCCGTGTGGGCCTACGCCCTGGCCTTCGCCGCCGCGCCCCTGGCCCGCTGGGGCAGCTACGGCCCCGAGCCCTACGGGACAGCCTGCTGCATCACCTGGGAGCCCTCCAGCACGGAGGCCACGCTCTACATCCTCGCCCTCCTCATCTGCTGCTACCTGCTGCCCTGCCTGCTCATCCTGGCCTCCTACGCGCTGATCCTGTGGACGGTGTGGGCATCGCACAGAGCCCTGAGGCGGCACAGGCACACGTCCCCCCGGCACGGGAACCGCGGCCTGCGCGGCCTGCACGGGCTGCTCCTCCGGGTATGGGGAAACGGGGCTGCTCCTCGGGGTACAGGAACGGGAATGGGGCTGCTCCTCCGGGTATGGGAATGGGGCTGCTCCTCAGGGTATGGGAATGGGGCTGCTCCTCAGGGTACGGGAAACGGGGCTGCTCCTCATGGTATGGGAATGGGGCTGCTCCTCCGGGTATGGGGAAACGGGGCTGCTCCTCTGGGTATGGGAATGGGGCTGCTCCTCCGGGTATGGGGAAACGGGGCTGCTCCTCTGGGTATGGGAATGGGGCTGCTCCTCAGGGTACAGGAACGGGAATGGGGCTGCTCCTCATGGTACAGGAACGGGAATGGGGCTGCTCCTCCGGGTATGGGGAAACGGGGCTGCTCCTCTGGGTATGGGAATGGGGCTGCTCCTCAGGGTATGGGGAAACGGGGGCTGCTCCTCGGGGTACAGGAACGGGAATGGGGCTGCTCCTCAGGGTATGGGAATGGGGCTGCTCCTCATGATACAGGAACGGGAATGGGGCTGCTCCTCCGGGTATGGGGAAACGGGGCTGCTCCTCAGGGAACGGGAACGGGAAACGGGGCTGCTCCTCAGGGTATGGGGAAACGGGGCTGCTCCTCAGGGAACGGGAACGGGAAACGGGGCTGCTCCTCAGGGTATGGGGAAACGGGGCTGCTCCTCATGGTACAGGAACGGGAATGGGGCTGCTCCTCAGGGTATGGGGAAATGGGGCTGCTCCTCAGGGTATGGGAATGGGGCTGCTCCTCATGGTACAGGAACGGGAATGGGGCTGCTCCTCCGGGTATGGGGAAACGGGGCTGCTCCTCATGGTACAGGAACGGGGCTGCTCCTCATGGTACAGGAACGGGAATGGGGCTGCTCCTCATGGTACAGGAACGGGAATGGGGCTGCTCCTCCGGGTACGGGAAATGGGGCTGCTCCTCGGGGTACAGGAACGGGAATGGGGCTGCTCCTCAGGGTACAGGAACGGGGCTGCTCCTCAGGGTACGGGAACGGGAGGCTGTGGGGATACGGGGTGCCCTGTCCAGCCCACTGCCCATGGGCAGGTGAAGAGCAGGGCCCCTCCTGCCCGGCGTCTGCTGTTCCTGATGAATTCTCCAGGTGTCTGTGTCAGTGTGGGTAACAACACATTGCTCCTCATTTAAAGTCATCAGGTGGAGGAGTTTTTATTTTAAATTACATTGGAAAAGATCATAAAGGAGCTTGCATGAGTCATTGTTCCCCAGACTACAAGCTAATACTATAATTTACCAAGAATATGTAAAAAAACCCCAAATAACCTTTTAAAAACACAGCATGAAAGAAAACAACTTGCAAGCCTGGCTTCAAAGGAAACAGCCACAGCCATTCAGGGGAGGGCGACTGAGCACAGCCCATTTCCAAGCCCCCCAAGCCACACAGGTTGCTGGAGGGATTTGCAGTGCTGCCAAAAGCTGAGCTGGTCCCACCAGGTCACTGTGTCCTTTGTACCCATGTGCCACAGCAGGCAGAGGCTGTTCCCAATTCCCCAGGTGGGGCAGGGCGTGAGTGGCCTGAAGCCCAGGTCTATTCATGGGCTGTGCTGAGTTGCTGCCCTGTTCTCTGACATTCCAGTACAGGTCCAGAAGGCTGAGCACCTTACCCTGGGGATGTGAGGGCTGCTCAGGGTCCTGCTGCATGTGGCTGTGTTTGGGGGGTGTCAGTGTCCCCCGAATGCTGCAGGAGGCTCAGGGTGTCCCCATCTGCCTCTGCTCCTTCTCCAGCTGAGCATCGCTGTGTGCCTGGGGTTCCTGGCTGCCTGGACTCCCTACGCCGTGCTGGCGCTGTGGGCCCTGCTCGGGGACACCAGCCAGGTGCCAGTGCTGGCCTTCGTGCTCTCGGCCGTCTCTGCCAAGTCCTCGACGCTCTACAACCCGCTGGTGTGCCTGCTGCTCAAGCCCAGCTTCCACAGGTTCCTCTCCTGGGACAGGGTTCCTCTCCTGCAGGCCCTGCGCACCCTCCTGTGCTGCGGCTGCCGGGGCACCACGCTCCAGCGCGGCCCGGCCCGGGGCTGCAGGAGCTGCAGGGATGTTCCCGAGTGTTTCAGTACCTGCCCCAGGTGCTGCGCTGCCCCCCGGCTGCCCGGCAGCTCTGCCCCGCGCGGGGCCCTGGCCGTGCTGGCCGGCGGAGCCGCGGGGCAGCCGGGGCTCAGGAGCACGGTGCAGGTGATGGTGCTGCTCACCCGGACGTGGTCGGGCCTGGGCACTGCCAGCGTGGCAGGGGAGGCCCTGCCCTCGGCCATCGCCAAGGACCTGCTCTGAGCCCAGCCCTGCCCAGCTCTGTCCTAGCAGAGCAGTTGTACACAAACCCAAGGGCTGCATTCTCTCACCCCCGTGCCCAGTGGGTCCCAGACGTTCCACACCTGAAGTGACATGAAGATGTCAGACCAACCCCTCTGGTTTGGCTCCTGCAGCTCTGGGCCTGGTGTTTGCACTTGGAAGAACAAGAACACAAATAGACCCCAGTGCCTGAGAGGTGCCCAGGGGGCAGCCCAGGGTACAGTCTCTCCTGCAGTTTGTTCTCTGGGCCCTTGGCCCTTGTTTTTCCAACCTGGTGCTCTGATGGCCAAGTAGGAACTTGGTTGTCTTAAAAATTGTGCCTAGCCTAGCAGGGCAGGCTGGAGGCCAGGAGGCCCCGAGGGGAATCTACCTCCAGTGCCAGATCCTACAGCCCCCACAGCCACCTCCTGTCCTGCTGGACAGTGGGACTGTCCACACAGCTACCTCACCTGGGGTAAGGAAGCACCTCCCTACAGGTCCCTGGGATTGCTCTCTGTGCCAGCTGTGCTGCCCTGTTCGCTCCACTGGAGTGAAAGCCACCACTGTCCCACAGACAGAAATGGGAGCTTGCCTTTAGAGCAAGGATTTGGGGTTACAGTAATCCTGGAGTGAGTAGTGGCAGTCCCAGGGAATGATCAGCAGGCTGGGAACAGCAAATCTGTGGGTGAGCACCACCCTGGAGAAGGGACAGTGGCTGCAGGGTGTCCCCGGTGCTGGGACAATGGGGCAGCTTGTGCCAGCTGCACAGGGCAGCAGCTGCCAGGGCTGCAGCATCCTGAGGATTGTAGCTGGCCTTTGGAGATCAGTGAGGGCAGCACACCCATGGGTAGAGCCTGGGACAAAAAGGAACAAGAAGCTGTGCCAGAGCCTGGTGCAAAGCCATGCACAGGATAACCCCACCTGGAAAGCTGCCTGTGCCCCATCCCCAGCCCTCTGGAACACGAGGGGAGCACGCAGTGTCTCCACTGACCATTCACCACGTTCCACTTGTCATTTCTAAAGTAAATTCACTCATGCAAAGCCAGTGTCCGGCTCAGTTCAGCTCCGTGCTGGCAGCTGCGCCCCAGGATAATGGGAATGGGGACGGGCAGAGCACGGCCGGGGCCAGAGCAGGGCCAGGCTGGGTGCCACAGGGCAGCCACACAGAGAGGGGCACAGCCCACCGGCTGGGCACGGGCAGGTGGCACCAGCAAACCTCTGCCCTCGTGCCCAGTGCCACAGCCACGCTGTGCCCGGCAGCACCGGGACCCTGCCACACCCCTGCGTGTCCCCCGGGCCATCCTGGGCCATCCTGGGCCATCCGGGGCCATCCTGGGCCATCCGGGGCCATCCGGGGCCATCCTGGGCCATCCTGGGCCATCCAGGGCCATCCTGCCGCTGCCCTCCAAGAGCAGCCTCCAGAAAAGGGACCAGGGGCTGATTTCCCCTTGGAGGACACAAACACGAAGGGCTGCTGCCATCTCCTGGGGGCTCTCAGGGCATGGCCACCCCGGGATGGACAGGGACAAGGACTGACCAGCCAGGCTGGGCACTGGGCTGCGCCAGCCTTGGGGACAGAACACTGGGTCCCTGCTCCGCCTGCCAGCCCCTGACTGATGGCTTTGGCCCTGCTGCCTAAAAATCCAGTGCTCTAGAGATCATCTAAGGAAGACAGGGAGAAAGATAATGACCTGCCAATCCCTCAGGTCCTTTATTACTCCAGAAAAGCTCCAGATCAGTGTTTTCATCCCACAGGTCAGTGTGAGTGTGCCCAGCACTGAGAGCCCCAATGCTGGGGTGTTTATTCTCCATTCTCAGACACTCCTGCTGCCAAGGGCCAGCGTTTGCAGCCACCCAGCAAACCCCAACGATTCCAATGAACTCCATGTGCTGTGGAACCAGCCCAGGGTCTGGCACTGCCCAGAGACTCCTCTGCCAGGCTGGATCCATCCCCTGCGGCACAGCACAGCTGGGGCCAATGTAGCCGTGTCCCCAGCTGGGAATGTGCTGACAGCTGCCATCAATTACCTGAGGATCAGAGACAAACCCCTCTCTCTTGGGCAGCTCCCCCGGTGCTGCTGGTGGGCTGAGCCTGAGAAGAGGTGGTGGCTTTGCCCTCGGAGCTGAGGCCCAGCAGGGTTTGGAAGGGGGCTCCTGACTGCAAGAACCCGTTTCTTTGGGTTTGGTTGCACTGCAGTGGGAGGGAAGGGAGTTGAGGGCTGCAGTGCTGCTCAGTGAGAGCCTGGCCCTGGAGCAGGAACAGAGCCAGGCTGCCTTGGGGCGGGCTTGGTGCCAGGGGGCTGCACTGTGGGCGCTGCATTTCCCACTCTGTGCTGGCTCACTCAGGAGTCCGAGGGCACAGCTACAACTCCAGGGTAGTGGGGACACCATCTGTCCTAGGAAAGGAAAAATGGGGAATAAGGTGACTGTCAAGGAAAGTCAGCAAAATCAGAAATGAGTGTGAAAATCAGACAGTAGAAATTTCTTCTAGTGGTTCTGAGCAATGGAGGTTAATGTGTAGTTTGGGGGAAAGTGAAGTCTTAACTCTGAGTTGTGCAAATGTGGTGATATTTTAGTGCAGTTGATTTTTAAATAGCTCCCCCACCCCCCATTGCTCCAGCTTCATTGCCTCAAATGATTTAATTCCTTCTGCCTGTGGTGGTTAATTGAAGGTAAAAAATACTTCCAGCTGGGGCTCTCAGCTCTTTTCCTGGTGCTGTCCAGGGGCAGGGCTGGGAGCAGGACCAGCCTCCCCAGCAGCTCTGTGCTCCAGCAGGGCCCCCGAAGCTCATCCATCTCCTGCTCCAGTCTGAAGGGTGAAGCCCTGATGAAGATCCCATCAGCTCAAACCAGATCTGCCCTCAGTAATGCCCAGTGATGCTTTGCAATCAGGGCCTTCTGCACCTCCAGAATTGGCTGCTGCACGAAGCTGAGGGTGCCCAGGCCCCTGGTCCTGTGCTGTGTCCCCTCCTGTGGCCCCATTGCTCTCAAGGGCTGGGCAGCCTCAGCCTGTGCCACTGACCCTTCACTGCAGCGCCACAGGTGGGTGAGCTCACCTGGGGACACAGGCATGGGGAGAAGCCAAAAGGTGTTTAATCAGCACAGGTCAGAGTTCTGCTCTGGCTTCCCAAAGGCTGAGCTCCTGAAGGGCAGGTAAGGACTCCTGGTTGTGGCAGCTTTGGAATCAGGCTGTGGAAACAGCCCAGAGGTGCTTTGGTGGGTAAAGCAAAGGAGCATCTCTGCAGCCTGGAGCATCAGCCAGAGCTCACCCAGCAGCACCTGGGGCTCTGCAGGCAGCAGCCTCTGCTTCAGCTGCTGGGGTGCTTAGCTGAGAACATTAAGAAATCAAGTTTCCTCTTGCACAGGCTTGCAGATCCAAGTTAGGATGGAGGAGTTGTGGAAAGAGGGTTAGGGTTTAATACTGGTCTGATAAAATAGGAAATGTTCTAAAGTAACTGCCAGGCAAGTCAATAAAGAAGAATATTTATTTTCTAAGCATATTAAGTGAACAGCTCCAAACTGCGAAATGACTGACAGAAAAGCCAGTATTTGTATTGATAAATGAATATAAGCATTGGGCACTATGGTAAAAACCTCTTTTGGTTCCAAAATGAGTGAGTTAGCTTTGCTCTCTCAGAATACACACTTAAGTCCAATTTTGACAAGCGTAATATTATGTTAAGTTTTAGAACAGTTGGTTTTAAACCCAACCCAGTTCAAATCCCCGCCGTCTTCACCGGCATCGCTTCAGAGCGATTCCCTCCGCTCGCTACCGCCGGCCGCCGCCAGAGGGCGGCAGCGAACAGCGCAGACGCGGCGCGACCGAGCCGAGGGACCGGGAACGGCCGGGAGGGACCGGGGGGCGCCGGGAGGGACCGGAGGGCACAGGGAGGGACCGGAGGGCACCGGGAGGCGCGGCCCTCGGGCACGGCAGCGGGACTGAGGCATTGTGCCACCCCGGGGTAACAGCAGCTCCACCACGGAACCGCTGAGGAGAGGCTCTCAGGGACCTTCCAGCAGCTCCTGGGCGTAGAGGTGGGAAAGGCAGGAGGAGTGATGGGTAACTGAAGTTTATAATTCAGAAAGGCCGCTGTTGACACAGATTCCCCATGGATGAAACAAGCACTCACGGCTTGCACAGCCTGCTCAGCCCTAGCTGTGCATGTCCCAGCTCTGGGACAAGGAGTGAGCCCTTTCCACAGGCAGGGAAAGGGCAGCAGGGAACAAGATGTGGTATTTTGAAAAACTGCTCAGACAACAGGTTCAGGATTCTGAATACATTCTTGAACTTTTATTCTCTCGGTAGGTAAGCAGTGGATTAGAAAAACTCAGTAGCAAAACCAGACCAAAACGAAGTCTCACATCTTCAGAAACAAACATGCACATTTGCATGTCAGATTCGGTGCTGAACTGTAATTCACATCCTGACAATGGATATGCAAATGACCAAGGAGGAATTTGGCAGTGGGAGCAAACTGCTGCATGTGTCACCATGGCAAATGTGTAACAAACACGTTCAGGTGTTGGCAATGCCAAGCAAACACTGGGCCATGGAGAACAAATGCAGTGATAACACAGACTCTGAAACACTGTAAGCAGAAGAGAAAAATGGAACAGCTTAATGGAAGCTGTTTGGCACTTCCCAGCAGAGACTGCTTCAGCCACGTGCAATATTAATCTTTCTGTACCTGGATTAGATTTTGAAGGCTCTTTTTCCTCATGCATGTCCTGCTTTTGCTTCCGCTGAAGCTTAAAAATGCCACTGGTGAATTCTGGGGTGTTAGGGACATTTCATAAATTAGGCAAAACAGAAGCTGCTCTTTTCTAAGATTTGAAGCCAAAGTGCCAGCAAGGAGCAACTGCCAATTATAGAAACCCAACTGCAACTGGCTTTAGCCAAAGAAAAGAAGCTACAATTTCAAACGCAGTTCTGTGCTGTCACAGACCCCCATTTCCCCAAAACCATGCTATAATCAGTACTGTGGATCAGATCCCTTACTATAAAAACTGAAAAGTCCCATAAAACAGAAATCAAGGATTTCTTAAGAGGCAAAACTACATTTTCAGAGGTGATTCCCTGTATGTGCAACATCTGCTCTTGTCAAGGTATGCATCTTTTCTGGGTTCAAAATGTGCAAATTCCATAAATTATACATTTCCTCCAGTCAGATTCCCTTACTAGTGCTGAAACCAATTCACAGTATAAGCTGTCAAGATTCTTCATGCTGTGAATGAATATATTTATATTTATAAAAGGTAAAGTGCAATTTGTTGTTTTGCAGAGCCACGCACAGCCCTGTCCTGCAGCGTGTGAGCCCAGCAGGTTTTGGGATGGGAGGAACCCATCCCCATTAACAATGTCATCGTTCCATGGCAGATGCTTCTGTTCCTCATCGGGCTGCCTGGAATTTGCTGCGCGGTGAAGTCTGAGCAAAAGGTTCTTCCTCGAGCCCAGCCAGCGTCTGACCCTTGTGGGTTTCCCTTCCTGAACAGCGACAGCAGAGCTGTGGGTGTCACCTAAACGAGGAGCACAAGACTGCAAGGCAGGAGCCCAGCCCAGGCTCAGCGCTCCATGGCCCCGAGCTCAGCGCGCCCCGGCCCCGCTCTGCTGCAGCAGCTCCTGCTCGTCGTCCTCGGAGCCCGAGGGGCCCTGGCGCACCTCCTCGTACCACTTGTTGGTCAGGGTCTTCATCTGGATGCGCCCGTCGTGCAGGTCCTGGGGCAAAGCAAAGCACGGCCTTTCACCTGCCAGGGCACTGCAGGGCCAGGGCTGGGCACAGCCCTCGGGGATCATCTGCTCCTGCCCTCTGAGCACCACTGCTTCCCCACGGAAAATATTCATTATTGCTACAGATGACAGCTTTGGTGATGGCTGTTTTTACCTGTGTTCTCTAGACAGTCCTGCTCTGTGTGTTTCAACAATCCTAATGCTGTCTGGAGGGCCTGGCTTTGCCTCTGCTCCTCATGCTCCCAGGGACACTGGGAACCTTGTGGCCTGCCGTGGTGATTCACATGCTTATTTTTCCAGCCTTTGGCTGCAATCTGGATGGCAGCCTGTGCTTTTGGCTACCAACTACGAATCAGATGCTTACTTTGGTTTTTGATTCCTTTCTGGTTTTGCAATAAATTACTTTAGTTTTTGTAGGGAAAGTGCTGAAATGGTACTTTTGAAAAGTACAAAACAAGAGGAAAAACAGTACTTTTGGGCAGGCTAGGAAGATGGAATGTGCACTTACACAAAATTATTAACTCCACAGCTAAAATGCTTCCATGGGAAACTGGAAAAACAGTGAATTCTGTGACTAAGGAGCCTCAGATTTCTGAGGCATGAGAGTGAAAAAGGCACAGTATTTACACCTTGGGGCCACTCAGTGTTAATTACTGTCAGGCGTTGTTCTGCATGTACAGCCCCAGAGCCCTGTCTGTGGGAAGCGAGCAGTCTGGAAAGCACAGGGTGCAATGCTGGTGCCTGTTTCCAAGATACAAACTGCACTCTGCAGCAACAGCACAGCTCCAGAAGTCACAGGACCACTGACAGTAAGAGGCAGGAACTGTGTGTGACAGCTCTTTAAAAATGCTGCTCGAATGGCAGCAGCTTTTTCTAGCAGCCAGTGACTCCTGATGCCCTTCATGGTTCCCTGCACAATTAAAGGCAAGTTCAGCAAATCCCTACACCAAGTTTAACTGGGGGAGCTCTGAGATGCTCATTTAATCCAACTTACAGAGCAGCTGCTCATTACAGCTGCTCTCTCTATGCATGAGCAATACACAGATGTCCCACTGTCCCCACACACATTGTGTGGCTGCACGACGAGCCCTGTGTGGTACTGAGGACAACCACCAACTCGACCAGTTTCTCTTCTTCAAGAAAATAAGGAAGACTTACTTCTTGTGTGAGTCTTCTGGTGAAGAAAGGATTCAAATACTCCACATCAAGCCGCATAAACCCTTTGAGGTTCTGACGTTTTATGTACTGAGCTTCATATTCCTCCTCTGTGAGCTCTGACAAATGCTCAGATTCTATGGTGTTTCCCTAGAAAAATCACAAAGATGGAATAACTGAGAGAAGTGGCAGTCATCCCACCTCCTTGCTTCAGCCCCTGCTCTGTGGTGTCCCTTGTCACAACCAGTTGTCATGCTGGAACAATATGGAATTGATCCCCGTCCCAGCCTTGCAGGGCTTAGGACTGTGAGTCTGTTCAGCCACTGAATCCCCGAGCCACTTAGTTCCCTTTCCATGCTGAAAGGGAAAAGACCTCAAATGTTCCATGTTTTGTATTGTCACTATTGCTGAGAACAGGTTTCTACTGTGCAGGTTTTCTCTTGTGAGCTGGACAATGCTTTAATCCAGCAAGCACCACTGCTGTCATTGTCCCACTGAAAACGAGCCCTGTCAAACATGCCCTGTCCCTGCACTCTGCCTGCACTTCCTTGTGTGGACAGTGCAAGGTCACTCTAAAGACTACAACCAACCTCATGTGAGGCGAAAATGTTCTTAAGATCCTCCAGAACAATACCCTGCATATACTTTTCAATGATTTAGAGAAAAACAGGCAAAAAATGTTCTGTGATACTTTTTAGTCTCATCTTTTGCACAAGAGGTTCCAGAATGGCTTTTGGCTTTGTCAGATCTCTTGCTTTGCCAGAAATTGCTTTAAAATAAAGTCCAGTCAGAGGGGGGCTATTGTTATGACCTTCTCACAACCTTTGCATTTTTCAAAATAATTTCCATCTGCCTTTTATGATTAATTTCCATCTCACACTGTAGCAACTACTTTCTCTCTGTATATGACTCAATCCTCTATCATCTGCTTTATGCTTTTCCAGGGATTAGTTTAATTTATACAGCTCAACCTGTAATTGGATTGAATTAAGAGATTATTTCTCCTCCCCTTGTCCAAATACTACCATTTTGTATCAACACTAACCAAACTCTGTCTTTGGGATATATTAGAATTATATTGCTTGGCTTTGTCCTACTACCTTGGCTTTTTCTACTGCCTTCATCTTACTTTTTAGTAAAAAATCACGTACTAGTACTGAAAGATGTCTGAACTAGAAAAAACTCCCCACCCAAACCCCAGTGATGCTGTGAATGAAAGCCCAAACAAACCATCTTCTCTGTCTTGCTAAGATTGACGTCCTTCTTGCTCCTCTTGCGTGGTCTGGAGTCCTCGATGTCCACGAGCCTGATGAGGGGCATGGTTCCCCCTCCCAGCAGCAGGATGGTGAAGAGCACGATGATGATGGTCGTGGTGCCGATGAGCTGCCGCTTCTCGATGGGCTCCAGGCCCAGGTGCAGGCTGAGGGCATAGGGAATGGCACCACGTAATCCTCAGGGGAGAGAACAGGGCAGCAGGGGAGAGTCAACAGCAGCAGCAGCTGAGCACCCAGAGAGCCCAGCAGCGATTCCCCACCCTCCACAGGGCTTCACAATTCCCCACCCTCCAAAGGGCTCACAGGGCCTCACAATTCCCCACCCTCCACAGGGCCTCACAATTCCCCACCCTTCACAGGGCTTCACAATTCCCCACCCTCCACAGGGCTTCACAATTCCCCACCCTCCAAAGGGCCTCACAATCCTGTCCGTGCCCATGATCTACCACCTGGCTGCCACCCTAAACAAGTCTGAGCATTTCAGACACTCTTGGTCAAACTGTGAAGCTGCTGGGCCTAGAGACAAGCAGCCTCCACACAGAAAAGCTCTCGTGGGGCTCACCAGAGCAAAGTCCTCCAGCACAAAGGGGAAAGAGAACATTTCCTTGCACTTGGGTATCAGAATAGGGAAATGTTCAGCTGAGTTTTGCTCAACCAATGAGAAACTGGTTCCTCCTCGAGTGGGCCACAAATGAAAGAGATAAAACATTTTTTCTGGTTCTCAGTATTCTGAGCTTTAACTTACCACTAAACCACATGATAAACATCATTTTGGGAGTGATTTTATGATCACGGAAAAAGTTGAGTAGGTAGGAAAGCGGAAAAATATTCACTGCTCTACCAAAGAGAACCAGCACCTGAAAAACAGAAATAAAAGCAAAGACCATTTGATGTGTTACATCCACGAGGCCCCAGTTGCAGCTGGTTTTACAGGGCAAGGTGAATATGTTCTTTTTGCTCATAGGCAGGTGTACTGCTCCATGAACAGAAACTCCACAGCACAGGGCATTGTGGAATTTTGCTCCTGAAACATTTTGTCTGCTTAACTGAAACTAAACCAGACCTGTCACTGATGGAGACCAAGTTGCTTTACTTATAATAAATAAATGGAACCCAGGAGACATTCCAGGGAGACCAAGAAGTACTTTGGGTAAAAGTGCTCCTCAGTTCAGCTCCTTTAATCACTCCCGGGCTGCAGCAGCCAAGAGGCAATAAGGTATTTCTGTTGTCTCCCTGTAGCTCAGGAAGGCCAGGAGCCAAACAAATACACATCAGCCTGTTTCTCAACATGTCCCTGGGTAAGGCTATAAAACATACCCCACATTGAAGCAACACTTTTGAGAGCAGAGAAGAAAAAAAAGGGGACTATTGATTTAATGGCAAACAATTAACAAACACAGAGAAAACTTTAACTCAGAAAAAGGCAAGGTTTTCTCAGAGCTCCACTACAAACAGACCTTGATAAGGTAAATATCCTAGAATTAGTCAGCAGGATCCTTGAAGGGCTGTGCTGTTTTCCTTTATGAATCACCCCAAAATTACACAATTTGCATCACGCCTGAGAGAGCAATGCCACCCAGAAGGAAGTGTCACACCTTAGATAAATATTAGCTAGGGAAGCTGTGTGCAGGGCAGGCAGAGCAGTTCCCTTGCTGATACCCCTCTCTGGGAAGTGTAGATAACAATCCTTCCCTTGAAGCATGCACTGAATGGGCCAGTGTACACTGCTGTACACAGCTGGAAAGGGACCCACACTGCCCTCCCTGCAAAAGGAACACATTTCTCATGCTGATATTAAACCATTATAATGGCAACAGGTGGGGCCAAGTCCCATGTGAAACGAGATCCACAGAGTCACTGCACTAAGGCATGCTGAAATGGGTTTCAAAACAAAAGAATTAGGAAAAGAGAGAATTTTTTATAAAATCCTATAAATCATAACAATTATTCTATAATATTTTAACTGTAAGGTGTTTCCCCCTCCCCAATACCAAAAATGCATCTAAAAAGATATGGAAGGAAGTAAATACCTACTATGCACCAGATGACAAAGGACATTTCAAACTTGTGAGGAAAACTAAAAATTGACAGGCCAAGAAATGCAAAAACACACGTTTCTGAAAAAGAGAAATCACATTTAAATAAACAATTCCAGAAAACTTTTCTACTCCTGTTATTAATTACTACATACAGTACATAAAACAGGATTTCCTGACCAAACCCTGGAGAGCTGCTGCTGCTCACTAAGGAGTGGTTAAGTTCCCTCTGCAGCAAAGCCACTCCCTGCTCACACTGCATCCCCCTGCAAACAATACAGAATTCATTCATGGCAGCCCCCAGAAACCAGGGTCATGTTTGTAATGCAGGAACATGTCAGTTCTTCAAAGGTTTGGTTTGCAAAAGGAACTGGAAAGGCTCTAGGACTGAGCTGCTTGTACCACTACTTCCAAAAACCTTCATATGTAAAGTTGTTGTTTTTGCAAGTAGCTTTTTATATTAAAAACATAAAAAATATCACTCAACCCCCACCTCCTAGAACTAAAAACAGACTAGAGAAATAAGAGTCAGTGATCTCTATTTGGCCATCAATCTTATGGCAAATCTTAGCAGGAGCCTGCAGGATGGGAGAGAGATTTACTGCATGTCTTATCCAGTGTGGCAGGAAAGGTGACTTTTGAGTGCCTTCCAGTCCCCACTCTCGGGAATTCTTCTCTTAAAGACAAGGACCATGGACACACAAATGCCTGGATGCAAATCCACAGCTCTGCTGCTCCCAACAGAACCACAGTTCCATGCAAGTGAAATTTTAAAGGACTAATACTAGATTTAATAGCAGGCAGCACCTACCACACATGAAAGCCACAGTTCTGAGTGTCTGCTGCATCAGGATCTGTGTCACTGGGGACAGGTTGTGGTGAGTGTAATGAGACATCACGATGCCAGAGAACAGGATTGCCATGATACCTGTGGGCAAGAACGGGGCAGTCAGCACAAGGATTTACTGCTGAGACCCTCCAGAGTAATCTTCTCACAAGGCAAAAGCTGCTTCTACAGCAATACAAATATTTTAACATATCAAACAGAGTGGTCAGAACTCATTTTGCTACTCACCTGAGAGGGAGATCCCTTCTGCAAGTCCATAAGGAAGGTAAGCAAAGATAATCATCATCCCAAATTCTAGGGAAGGTGTCTTCCTTAAATCAATGTGCTTTAGTACGTACACACAGAAATGTTATGGAAAAAGTAAATTAAAAAATAAATCAAAGAAATATTTTGATGTGTTCATTCCGTTACAAAACAATGATTACACTTAATGTACTTTTCTACTGAATAACCAATAAAATCTACATATTCAACTCAAGTATGGAAAGATGAGTAATTTCTTATGAGAGGAATGTGCCTTATGGAAGCTACTGCTGGTAGAAGTCTGTCAGAAGACAGAGCTAGACACAAAGATCTCTTACTGATGTGCCTCTACAATACTGATAACAACAGGTTATTGAGGCACTAGTAACTCTAAAGGGCAAACAAGCTGCTTTTCTCTTTGACTTAGTATAATTTAGATATGATCAAAGAAGTGTTGAACATCTGTCTCCCTCTCTTGTTGTGATGTATGGAATAATTTCAAAGTTTTTGAATTAGGCTGATGAACCAAAAGGGGAAATAAGTGTGTATTTAATCAAATATTCTCTTCCTGTTGTTACAAACCAAGTGTTTGGCAGTGTGTCCCAGCTGATCCAAGTACAGCTGCACAGCCCAGTCTCACACAGTGAAGTCAGAGCTAGCATTAAACCAGCCCAAGAAGTAACAAAGGTGTCTGGGCTACAGCAAACAGCCTTCCTGATCTCAGCACAGCAGCTCCTGGGTTGTTTAGCAACCAATTCATGGAAGTGGAAGAGGCAAAATATAACCCAGGGTAAATGCAAACAGAACAGTGTCCACATTCAGCTGCCTGCACATGATCCATAGGGACAAACGAGCTGGGCTGACTCAAGGCCCCCGGGAAAAGCAGCTTTTTTTTCTTTTTAATTAACTGTTTTATGTATGTAAAGAAGAAGCCATATGCTTGTTAAAATGGATTGGTATTGAAATGGAATTAATATATTTTGAATTTACAAAACAATTACCATATCTTATAACACTCCAATGCACATAAGCTATTATACAACATTTCAGACCTTAATTATGTTCATAAAAATTTGATGCCACTTTTAATACACCCCCATGCACACTAACATAAAACCAAAATAATGTCTAATAACAAATATCCTCTAAGAAATGCTGGAGAAGATGGAGAGAAAAATACTACTAGGATGTTGCAGTTCACCAATGTATACATATATATCACCAAAATTAAAAAAGGATATTAATGCAGAAATAAGACCAGTAAGTGTGCCAAGTGCTGCAGAACCAAAGAACATCTTGAGAAAGTATCCCAGTGCCTGTAGAAAGGTTTGCCATCCACTTACATCTGACATATTTTCCCTTGTCAAACCTTCTGCTGTGCTAGATACAATTAAAAGAGAAATAAAAAGAAATGGTTATACATTCTAAGCCTGGATCCAAAAATATCAAACATCTTTTGAGCATAACAACAAAAAAGACTCCCATTTCTTTGTTGCTACCACTCTTAAAAGGTTTTACTGTGATATATATAACAAGAGGAATGTCAAAAGACGTTAAATCAAGCCTCAGTGTAATCCCCAAAGGGAAACCTAATTCTGCTAAAAATCCAGCATTGCTCCTCTGAAGAATCCCAGAATGGCGTAAATAGGCTATGGTGATGCCCAGCATTTGAAAACAATGTTCAAACTTTGAGAAGGAAAAGAAAACACATTTTACAGTGCTAAAAACTCATGTGATCCTCTGAGAAGAACAAATGAACAGGAAGAACTCTCATCAAATATTTAGGTGTGGATGAGAGACAAGAAGGTCACTGAAGGAAAACAAAGCAGCTCTTAACAGGAAAGGGAAGAAACCTCTTTGAATTTCAGGAATATATTTAATGAAAATTCTGTGCAAAGAACACACAGATTCTAGCTAGTGTTTCTTTTGGCTGCTTTTAGCCTTCAGTACTGAAAGCACCACAACTGTAATAAAAGCAATTAATCCATTAGAAAATTACTCTGACTTCACTACCTGCTTGGTACAGCTGCTCCTTCTATACATTCACAGTCACATCTATTGGCTTCAGCAATAAGATGGAGATATATCTCTCCACTCTCTTTCAGCCCCAAAGAATGATCACAGGCAGAAGATAAGGATACTGGAGGTTCCTCTTTCCTGTAGCCCCAACATGAACACCACCCCACTGCATGGCCTGTACTGCTCCCCAGGCACAGTGGCACTCTGGGCACAAGCCAATGGCACAGACAGAGCAGCAGGGAAGGTGAACATTGCTGTGCCTGGCAGGTGACATGTGGGGTCCTGCTGCCAGGACCCTCCATGGAGAGAGAGCTGATCATGAATGGAATTAGAAAGAATCCATTATCTAGGGTCAATGAGACAAGGCTCTGAGGTGGGGGTAATGAGGCAGCCATTTACTGTCCCCTGCCCGTGCAGCTCACGTTCTGGATTGCTTTTGACACAGAAGCACCATCCGAGATTCAGCCTTACACCTGAAATACACAATGTGTTCCAAAGGAAGGTGGCAGGATAACTGTAGACCAAAAAACAAACAGAAAATGATGTAGTGACTGTTTCCATAAACACAGGTGGCTCCAAGGCACTTACTTGGTCAGGACAATTGAGACTGCATCATTGAGAATACTTTCTCCAAAAACCAACATGTTAAGCACAGGATCCACATTAAGGGCATTGAAAATGGCAATAGTAGCCACGGGGTCAACTGCAGATATTAAAGAGCCGAATGCAAAACTGGGAGAACACAAAAGAGGAAACTAGATGAAAGAAAACCACGCACCTAGTAACTCACATGAACAACAGTACCAAAGGTATTTGTGTTACAGTTTCTACACAGTGATAACAAAGTACTTTCTTTCCTGTCATAAGAACTTGGCCACTTGCCAAGTTCTTGAAAAATTTACATTATTGATTCTGAAAAACTTACCCTGTCTTTTAAGAGAGGATGTGGACAAGGAAGTTATACCCTTATCACATATATTAATAATACCAGCTAATCTAGGTTTACAAATCTTAAAGTTTGGTTAAAATACCCAGTATCTATCTCAAGAAATCACTGAGCACAGAACAGAATACACTGGAATGCAAAAGGATGGAATATAATACAATAGTATTTGGAAATAAGGGTAATAAAGAGGGTATAGAAGTGTTCCATCTATTTCTTAGTTTCACATACAATGCTGAATCTCAGCAGTCTATACACTGACCAAAAGAGGTGGCCAACTGCAGTGCACTTCCTACCTAGAGCTATCCTGAAGAAAGCTTTATTTCATAGACTACACCATTTCCCCAAGAGCTTACCTGTCTGTCATGTTGAGTTTATAAATTACATCAGCCTGAAAGAATGGTAGAAAATAATCACAATTAACTGTGGTGTTCTTCTGTTCTTAAAAACCAAACTATTCATCAAATCCTGAATTCATTATGAAGAAAAATTCACAGTAGTGATGTTGTCCAGTTTAACACTGCCCTCCCACTGTAATCTACTGCTACAATTCTGGTCACCCAAGATCAGGGAACTAGAGCAGAGTCAGGTGAGAAGGGCAACCATGACATTCAGAGGAGGAGAAATCTGAGTGGCAAAGAGGAAAGGACACAATGCTTGGCCTTCCAGAATGAAGTCTGAGAGAAAAGATAAATATCTGTGCCTATGTGTAACCAATGGGAAATACCAAACCACAGAAGCAAAAAAAAAATAAAAATTGTGGAGTGCGAGATGGCTCTAGAGAACACAGGCTTTGGAACAGGAAGACTGTGGAAGTTAGAGAAAGTAAAACTCAAGTCTTAATTGCTTTTCCCATGACACATGCTGTGTCAGAGAGCAGCTCAGGCTGGAAGGGACCCCTGAGGTCCCCGACCCCACCCCTCCAGCTCCACAGAGCCCTTGGAGCCAGGATCGTGTCCAGAGAGCTTTGAGTCCTGCAGGGAGGGAGACTCCACGGCCTCTCCAGCAATATCCATGCAAGGGGGGTGTGCCACTGCCTTTGTGAGAGCAGAGAACTGCCCTTTGTGACCAGCAATTCACCTGCACTCTACTTGTCTGCTCTTGAAAAAGGGACTTTCAACCAACAGCCAGATAAAATGGAGTGCTTTAAAGCACTTACCCGGCCCAGGAAATAGATTCCTCCACCTACAATGAAAGCTGATATTGCAGTGCCAAATACTGAGAACAGAATGATGGAACCAATGTTCTGAAAAAAATTACCCTGGAACACAGTAACAAAATAAGTAAATTAGTAAAAATGGCCTGAGGGAAATCTCATGTTTGGGTTTCCATTTAATTAGATTCTAACTCACAACTGGGTTTCCCATTACAAAGGCTCAGTTTGGTTCCAGGTGCCCCAGGACACACATCCACACCACCTGCCTGGAGAGACTGCTGCTCTCCTGAGGACAACAGCAACTCCCCTGACTCCCAGGACTGACTCCCTGTCAGCACCATAACAAGAACCCAATCCTCAGGCAAATATTCACCAGCACTTGGACATATTTCCCACCTGGCAAAAGTGTAAGTTAATCCCTCTGCTGGAGACAGGGCATGTGAAAAAGGCTTGTACACTTCCCAGCTGCTGGTCCATTGCTTGTGATTTTGTATGACAAGGTCTCCAGTGCTGGTCAGCAGCTCCTGGTACCTCCATGGCCACTGCTCCCTCCTCTCCTGCAGCACCAGGGCTGCCCAAGGGAGCAGCAAAGCCCCTCGGCCAGGAGGGCAGCTGTGAGAAATGCCCATGGAAACACGGGCCCCCAGCAAGGGTCCCAACCTCACACACATTTCCCTCTTCTTTAGCAATGGAGTGACCCCACCCTTCCCACTTCTCCTCCTTCACAGCAGCCCTTGTACAGCTCTGGTGAGGTAAGAACCTCTCCAGCCAAGGAAAACCTCATCTGTGCAGTGCCCCACACCTTGCCAGCACTCAGTTATCAGCAACAAGCTACACTCCCTGCACTCTGGGTTGAAGAGGTTTAAATTTTGCACTCTCAATTCCCTAATGATTAATATAATGGAATTTAATGCAATTATCCTAAGCTTCATGGAGATAACTAAAAGCAGAATCTGTTCCAAACAAAACCTCAGCATCCAAAATGAGTGTCTGGCAGGGACTGACCTTGTGCAGTGAATATCCAGATTCAAATATAATAGGTGGAAGCAAAAGCAGAAAAAACATATTTGGACGAAACATTTCTTCTTCCTGCAAAAAAAAAAATCATTATAATTTCAGAGATATCATCATTATTGAAATAACATCAAATCTTCCAAAAGAAAAGCTATTAAAAATAGTGATGGAAAATGAAAGATCTTTCTCCCTTCTTATCATGAAGTACAAGACTGAAGAACAGTACACTATTCCAGGGCTGCTGCTTCTATTTCTTTTTCAACCCAGTGATAGAAAGCTAGGAGTTACTTCTTTTAAATTACTGTCTCCAAAAAAGCTGCATAGAAAATAGGTTATTTATGGTAAAGGAAAAATCCTCCTGTTTCCACAAAGAGCATTCCCTCTTTATCTGAGAGTTTGGACATTTGTAAGGACTGCCAAGGAACAGTGACCTCTTGGCCACTGTTTGAACAGAACAGGTTAACTGGGACCAAGCAGTTTCACTGGAAAACTCATCACCTGACAAGAAAATCACATCATCAGCCCCTGCAGGTGACCAGGCTCAGGTGACACACCACCTGAGGGGCCTGAGGCTGGATTCTTCTCAGCAGATGTCATTTCTGCCTGAATTGAATGGTACTGTTCTGATGGCTCCTCTTTGCCCTCACAGTGATATAAATGGAACCCACCATGAGGTAAGATGCTATTTTCTGTGTCCTCAGTCTTTGTCACTTATCTCATCCCCTGGCTAACACTGCTCACGCTGCACCCCCAGCCTGGCACCCTGGTTTTTCTGCTGGCAGAGGAGGCACAAAAGGCAAATGAATCCCAGCTGAGGGCCAGTCTCTTTTCCCACCTGCTTCCTCCCCTGGTCCCCCCAGAGCTGTCACCTCCACGAGCACCAATTGACTTGTTTAAACCGGGGTGAACAGCTGATGGACTGCTCTGTTCTGTTCTAACACCAGCTTTCACAACAGAGGTACTCAGCTCTTTAAAGTCTCATTCCTGCCTGTACCAGTGATAATCATCTTAAAGGATTTGGGGGGCTTAGCAAAGCAAACTCATCCTCTGGGCTGAAAGGCCGCGGGTGTGCACGCACAGCCCCGAGCCCAAGGCTGACCCTGCCTGCTCCTGCCAGCACAGCACCTGCACCCCACAAAAGCCTGAAACAGAGCTGGACAGGGAACTGACAACAATGGAGAGGAAGGACTGTGTCTGTGCTGCATGGAAGCAGAGGAAAATAAAACATGAGGACTCTGACTATCAGCTGTGCTGGCCAAGAACAACCAGCAAGCACAAGGTCTTAGTGCTGAACCTGAATGAACGCTCACTAAGGCGTGATCAGCAGAAATTACACAGCAAAGTTTTCAGGGCAGGGAGATGATCCAAGATTTGCTTTGCACAGGGATATAGCCCGCAGTTAAATATTTCATTTTTTATCTTATCAGATAAACAAAAGGTATTTAGTAAATTTAGAACCATTTATAACCATGTAATAAAGTCCATAATTATTGATCTAACATTACAACAGCCTATGTTAAAACCTAAGCTTTATTACAGTGAAAATAACTCAAATAAAAAAATAATAACGTGGTATCTGCGGCCTCTCACCTTGGCTGACTACACAAACAAGCACAGCTCCCCAGTGCCTCCCAAGATGAGACCAACACTTCCCAGAAAACCCCCATGTAATTCATCAGCTGTGATCAGTATTTGCTGTGTTTAGAGAACAAGTGCTTTAATCAGAGCATGAAGCTTTCTTTTTCTCTCTTACATGCATGATCTTACTCAGATTATTTTATTTAATCTATAAGAAACTAATTTAAAATGCTGATGCTGTGGCCATTTAACTGATTTTCAATTTTAAGTCAAATCCAGTTGACACAAATCATGAATGGAAAAGCACTAACTACTGCAGCCCCCACTGCTTCCAATGACTTCATACGTAAAAATGAAATATTTCAACACAACTGCTGAGCTATGTAATTGTTTAAACAAGTGTACACCAAACCAGTGTAGTTAGTTGATAAAAAAAAGTCTAATATGTAGTTCAAAAGCTACATCAGATTGAAAATCCATGCATTTTAATGTATTTCAACTAAGGAGAAAAAGATCTTCCTTTAGGGCAAAAACTGCCAAGAAATATAAAATTGCAAGCTAGGATTAAAATTCACTACTCAGACCAAGATGTTCAGCTGGCTGATATAAATTCTGTTTAGAACTGGCAATTCAAATCACTGTGACTTCAATCAGTTCACTGATCTAATAAATTGTTCGGTGCTGTGAAACAAAATCATAGTTTAAATGCTGCAAGATTTTAAATTAAAGCAGGAATGGTGAAGAGTTCATTGCTCTGACAATGTGGATAAACAGTAGGAGAATCCCTGCTTCACTGGAGACTTCAGCTCTTGGAGAAACTTCTGCCAGGACTTGCCCTCTAAAACACAAAGTATTACAAAGCCTTTTTTGTGAGATTTAGGGATTTTTCTACATTTAAAAATTGTTACAACTATTGGTAACAATAAATACCTTCCAGTTGGCCAGCTTTTGAGCCTCTATGATTTTTATAAAAGCTCCCATAAGGATACCTAGGAGAGAATAAGAAAACATTCTGAAATAGCAATAAAATGTGTCACTGTTTATCAGCTCTCCAAGTTTTAGAAGTGAAAACAACGCAAAACACAGTGCAAGTTAGTTTCACTCCTAAACCAGAAAAACACTGAGTGGTTTTGGGTTTAATCCCCGAATCCCCAGTTCCCAATACGTTACATAACTGCAGAGTTTCCCTGCACAACAGATTGTCTCTTGGGATAGCCCAGCTCCAAGCAGACCTACTGAGAGTGTGATGCTCACTGGTTCAGAAAGATAACAGGCTTAACTACTCAAAACCACTTCTCATCTAAGCTGCACTCAAATGAAATTTCACCTTTCTTGCTGAAGAATCAGGAAGTTATGAGTTAGGCTTCTGTGCTTCATGTCACTTCAATATTATTTGCAGTTAAAGTAGATTAAATGAAATCAGTCTTCTCCACAGAAGTGAATTTTGTTTGAATGAAATCATAGCCCTTTCTGGCAATGAAGAAGGCAACAAACTCTGATCAGGGTGGGGATCCTGTCAGAACTATTTTCCAAATGAATTACACACTGTTTAAGTCATGTAGAAATAATGTGAATACAGAAGATAGAATTTTATCAAGGCTGCTGCAGACTCAGTGGTTAAAGGTTATAGCACTCTTTCCTCCCATACATCCTCAAACATAAAACTGTAACAAGATTTCTTCTGGAAGTCATGAAGATAACTCATGAACTGTCATCAATTATTTTCAAGTAGTTCTAGGGAACTTGGCTTCAGCCAGATTTCAGATCTGTGCTTCTGCATAGTTGTGTTTTATAATTTACAGAATGGAGACTTCATAGTCAAGCACTGGGACAGAAGCCAAATACTCCAAATGAAAGGTACAGAGTGTCTGAGAAGCTTGAAGTATGCCTTCCTGTAATTCATGTTAAGTGTGCTTTTCTGTAACTCATGAGACCTTCTCTCATGCTGTAGCTAACAAGAGAGTCTCACAAACAGAATCACATGGATTACTGCTGATGGATGTGTCACACACACAAAGCCATGAGGCCTAAGCCTTCCTTTATACAGAAATCTGGGAAGGCATCCGTCCCAGAGGGTAGAAATAATTGTTCCATGAAATGGTTTCTGTGGAAAGGAAGAGGAAAACATAAATGAAGCAACATCAAAGGTCTGCTGTTACTTGAAGGATAGAATGCAGATACAGCCACTCACATGCCACATGCATTTACAAACTACTCTTTCTTTATTACTAAATGAATGAATGAATGCAGGTTTAGATCAGCTGTTTCTATTAAATCAGGCAGGTCAGTTTTGTCAAGGGGCTAATTAGAAGGGTTAGTAACAGTTAATCTATACCTCATTTTTTGAAAATTTTATAGGCATTTTCTTATTGGAACCAACCTTTATTTTTCCTGAGAACATGTTAAAACTCAGTAACAAATCAAAGAGAAAAAACATTTCTGGAAACTATTTTTACCAACAAAATTCCAGCAACTTATAAGGATGAGGATAAAAATCCAGCCTCAGAGAACGCACTCCCACCCTGTCCACCAGGAGAGACACACCCTCTAGAAAACATAAACCAGAAGCTTCTGAGCAGCCTAGACAATGGGTGGAAAAACACTTGTGAAAATCATATCTCTCTTCTCTGCTGTCACTTTTATTAGCCTTCAATAACTTCCTGAGAGGATTGCTAAATTCACAAGTCAAAACAGGACACACCTCACTTCTGGCACTGCTGGCAAAACTGGATACTTGAAACTCAAGCTGTGCTCTTGCAGCTGTGCAGAGCATTAGCAGGACAAGAGGGTCACTGAGCTGGCAGCTGCAGGGATCACACAGGTGCTGTACTCCCACCAGGGCTGAGAGTACATTGAGAAAATAATGAATATTAGAGAATAATACATTAGAGAAAATAATTAATATTTTGCCCGATTTGCTCCTCAATTATACATTTAAAAATCAGGAGCAGCAGCATAAAAATAAATTCAATTACCCTGACATAAAACTGTGGGCTCAGAAATACTCCAAATTTATTCGAAATGAAGTACACACCTGATCTCCATGAGGAGAGGTTTGAGGATGCAAACAGGAAGATGCCAAAGTACTTAGGCAGTGACATCCCTACAGATGTCATTTTCCTGGGCCAGTGTCTGTGTGTATGCTCATTTCTTTATTTCTTCAATCAATTTAACTCTGAGAATTACTTGTTTTCTTCACTGCGTTCAGTGTGCTGTACCTTTCTAGTGATGGCTATCACACAACAGAGCATTATCTCTGTCATAGGTAAAGTAAGTTATGTTAAATTAGGATATAGTTCAATTATATTCTATTAATTATGTTATATTAATTGTATTCTGTTAAGAGTGGGGGGTTATTAGAAGGTTCTAGAAGGGCCCAGGGTTTGGTGGAAGGGCGGCCTGGCGGGGCAAGGCGAGGTCGAAGCGGGATTGGATGGAAGATCTGACCAATCACTCGAAGCCCTGCAGAAACGATTGGTCCAGAATGAACGGCGCTAAGGACCAATGAGAAGCCTCGAAATGGACCAATCACCATGCGGATCCAAAACGGACCAATCCTGGACTCGAAGGGGGCTATAAATGGGGGCAGTTCGGTGGGCTCAGGGTTCTTCTTTTTGGATCCTTGTTATCTGGGGAGCGCTCAGTGCGCTTGGGGTTAGTGCACTGTTCTGGTTTTGGCTCGCTGTGTGGGTGCCTGGGCGTATCCTTGGTACTCCGTTCCTTGCAGCTGTTTTAATAAATGAGAACCTCTTTCTCCAGAGAAAGTTTGGGCTCGTTCATATTCATAACATCTCTAGTGCACACTACTGACAGTTCCTCCCTGGATTAACGCAAATCCAACATAAAAATGTCACGGTTACTCACCTAAGGAAACAACAGCCACGCTCTCTGGTAAAAAATGAAGCCGGTATTCTATCAGTAAATGCACCAATATGATGCAAATAGCTGTGAAGGGAAAAGAATGGATATTGAGGAGTGTTGGAAAAGAGTAAAATATACTTTAAAGTATTATTTTTAAAATACACAAGCAAACTTCTAATGATTTAGTAGACCTCACTTTGGCAATAAACGAAGAAGCACCAGTGTAAGCAGTGGCTTCCACCACCACAAATGTTCTAAATCCCTGTGCCTGTGTAAAATCCCACTTCTCAGAGAGAACCAGAGGGGAAATAATAACTATGATTTTGAGTTGGCCTATGTCCTTAGACACAGACTACAGTTAACAGAGACCAGACTTTCAGTTAGTTCATCATTCACCTATAACAAGAAGACTAAAAAAAATCGTCATGCCACTAGACTGTTCCTCTTGCTGTGCCTGGACTCCAGTCTGAACTGGAAGGATGGGCTTGGGAGGTGTAGGTGCCACCAACTTGGTAGTAGCGGCCAGCAAAGTGTGGAGGGTGGCATTGATGACTTCGTGGGTGGCATTTGCAGACCTGTCAGGACAATACAATGTGTGATTATACCGGATGGGAGCAGCACGACAAAGCCCACCGCAGATACGCACGGACCCACCGCCAGATCCCACGGAGCTCGTGCCGGTGACCGGCTCCTCACGGTGCGTTTCACAAGCAGTCAGATCAGACACACACGGCAAGCTCCCGTTCCCGGAGCGGGCTGATGCTGACTGCCTCACGCACCGCAGCGCCCACCCCGCCGTGCACCGAGCCTGGCACCGAGGCTACGGCCGGCGCACCCGGCTGGGCACGACAACAGCGGCAACAGCAACAACAACAACAACAACAACAACAACAACAACCCCGCTGCCGGTCCCGGTGCCTCCGCCACTGCGCCGCCCGCACGGCACGTCACGGCACGGCACCGCGAGCCGCTGCGGAGGGGACGGGTACCCCCGGCAGGCACGGCACTGCACAGCCCAGCCCGCCCGTGCCCCGCAGCGCGACCGATCCCGGCCAGCATGCCGCGGAATGGAACGGCGCGGCACGGCCGCGCGGCACGGCACGACCGTGGCCCGCAGCCCCGGGCCGCCCCCGCCGCCCCGCACTCACTCCGCCATCTTGCCGGGCTCACGCTCCCACGGCGCCCCGCGCGCCGCCGCTTCCGGCGCTCGGGCGGGCACGTCCGGCCGCGCGCGGCGGCGGCGGCGGAACGGCCGCGGGCGCGGCGGCGGGCGCGCGCCACCGTTCCCGCGCCGCGCGCGCCGGGGCGGCGGTGCCTGGGGCGCCCCCTGCCGGCGAGGGCAGCGGCTACAGCGCCGCCATCGCTCCCTGTCCCCAGAGCCGCCATCGCTCCCTGTCCCCAGAGCCGCCATTGTGTCCTGTCCCTCAGAGCTGCCATCGCTCCCTGTCCCCAGAGCCACCAGTGCTCCCCATCCCCAGAGCCGCCATTGTGTCCTGTCCCTCAGAGCTGCCATCGCTCCCTGTCCCCAGAGCCACCAGTGCTCCCCATCCCCAGAGCCGCCATTGTGTCCTGTCCCTCAGAGCTGCCATCACTCCCTGTCCCCAGAGCCACCATCCATCCCTGTCCCCAGAGCCGCCATTGTGTCCTGTCCCTCAGAGCTGCCATCGCTCCCTGTCCCCAGAGCCACCAGTGCTCCTCATCCCCAGAGCCGCCATTGTGTCCTGTCCCTCAGAGCTGCCATCACTCCCTGTCCCCAGAGCCACCAGTGCTCCTCATCTCCAGAGCCGCCATTGTGTCCTGTCCCTCAGAGCTGCCATCACTCCCTGTCCCCAGAGCCACCACTGCTCCCCGTCCCCAGAGCCGCCATTGTGTCCTGTCCCTCAGAGCTGCCATCACTCCCTGTCCCCAGAGCCACCATCCATCCCTGTCCCCAGAGCCGCCATTGTGTCCTGTCCCTCAGAGCTGCCATCACTCCCCGTCCCCAGAGCCACCGCTGCGGTCACGGTGGCACAGGCTGGCTCGCAGGCTGCTCTGGCACCGGGGTGAGATGCCTGCCAAGTGTCACACCAGGCCTGCTCTGCAGTGCCCAGGGCAGACGTGGACCCTGATTTTCCGACCAGACACGTTCACCTGCCCGAACCCTTCCCCTGGCTGAGCTGACCTGAGCAGGGCACAGCTGGTCACGGCTCCCACCTCCAGCCAGAGCCTGGCCCTACAGCAACAACAGAGCCTCAGACATGTCCCACTGAGCTGAATCATAGGCCACTGCCTCAAAAACAGCATAAAAATGCACTTGAATTTAAATAGCAGTGAGTAATTAATTAGCAATTTTAATCGGCAAGTTAAAATAAAATTTAAACCAGCTTTATCTGGTCTAAGTTCAAATGCCCTCCTGGCCCAGGCTGCTGCTGGGGTTGGGTCTCTAAAGTCTCCTGTGCATCCTGGAAAATAATGCTAATTAGCACCTTTCTGTTTATAAAGTCAGTTGAGGATATCCATCCATCCATCCATCCATCCATCCATCCATCCATCCATCCATCCATCCATGCAGTGCAAGTTCAAGTTGCTGGGCTGACAGGGACATGGGACAGTGTATAACAGCATCACATGCATTCCTTTGATTTCTGGTCTGACTAGCTCAGGAAATAAAAGGGGAGCTGTACAAACACTCATTGAGTACCTCAGATTGTTTTAAAGGCCCTCTGAAATATCAGCTGTGAACTTAATCAAATGAAATTTTAGATTTATGACATTGACACTCATTTACTTAAAAGTGAAAGCCACCTGAATAGGGATGAACATGCCGGAATTTTAAAAACCAGTGACCAGGACAGTAGCTGTTTTTCTCAGGGTTACTGGCAGGGCAGAGCGGGAGAACGTCTGGTTTCATGTTGACAGACTGAACCTACACCTCCTTTGCTCATCTGATGTGGTTTTGTCGTGACCTACTTAGATAGTCTTACCGCAGTTCTGACCAAGGGTTTTTTCCACATTGGCTAATTTCCGATGATCTGCAGTTTGCTAATCCCATCTGCTTTAACTCATTCTCTGCATCCCAGTAGCACTGGGGACAGAGTGCATGGCTTCAGCTGAGGCACAGCTCAGGGGGTGACTCGGAGCTCACAGGTGCCAGTGAAATGGTGCTTTGCAAAGTGGTGCAAGCTGATTTCCAGAGTGATGTGCACGTCTTCCTCCACTTGGAAACAGCGGGACTGCAGGCCCCCAACACATCACAAACCCAGGCACTTCTGCTTTTTGATCTCAGTTTTCATTATGTACTGGAGTAGAGATTTTGAACAACACTTCATCCATAAATAATGAAGCTCAATCCAGAATGAGATGCACTTAAGCGGATGAAACACAGGAAATTTCCTTGTGAATACTGTCTTCCTTTTTTCTGTGAAAACTAAGACTCAGAGTTGCCAAGGATGGCTGGTAGTAGCTGGTCACTAAAAGGTGAATCATCAGTGTTTCCCTTGAGAATGCCTCTAAGAAGAAATTAGTCTTCTGCAACCTTGCAGGGTCTTAGCTCATAATAACTTTTGGAGTTTTTATTTGCTTTTCTGGGAAGCACAGTGAAAAAGCCAGAAGTTCTGTTGAAAGGGACCGAGAGTCAGTGGGATTGTGGCAGAGAAGGACAGGGGGGGCCATGTGCCTCTCTGCTCCATGCAGTATACCTCATGCTCTGGTCACAGGACAGGAAGAAGCTCCCCAGCTGTGCAGCCCAGTCCTCTTTGGCAGGTCATCATCCTGTCCTCCTAAAAATCAGAGAAAAATGTCATTGAAAGCACCTCTGGAGAGCTCCAGCCCATCCCCTGTTTACAGCAGGTCCAGCTTCAAGGTCAGAGGAGTTGTCAGGTCGGGGTCTTGTCCAGAGAACTGTTGAAAATGTCTAAAGAATAGAATGTCTCTATGGATGGAGCATGGATGGAGCTGCTCTGGGAGACCTGTCCTCGTGCTGCACTGCTCTCAGGGCGAAGAACTCTTTCTGTTGTGCAGCTGGAAGCCCCATATTTGCACTTCATAGCTGGTGCCATGGCAGGCACCTGCTCCTCTTCCCTTACAGCTGTGCCCACACTGATCTGAGGCAGGAGTAGCTGTGTCCATTCCTGGTGGTTTCAAATCCAGTTAGACAGTGGTGGAAAAGTCAGCTGGTCAGGGAAAAGGGCATGGCTGGAGTCCTGTGTGATCTTCACCAGTGGCAAAGGGTCCTGCCCTTGTCACCAGAGCAATGCTCAGTTCTGTACCAGGCTGGTGCAGAACAAGGAAATCTTAAAACTCTCTTTCCCAGTCACATGAGTTGTGTTTGGCATAATGAGTAGGTCATCTGGCCTAAGAAAGAAGGCCAGAAATTGTACTGGTTTGCTTTTTCTTTGCTATTTCTTTGCTTTTGTTTTGTTTGGGTTTTTTTTGGTTTTGGCCTTGGCCTCAGCCTCATTTTTTGGGTTGTTTTTGTTCCTTGAATCTTTCAACTGGTGTGATCAGAAAGCTCCACACTTGTTTTGTTTTACTGGCCTTTTAGCTGTCATGTGTTTTTAATCAGAGGGACTGGTGCAGAAAAGGGATGAGTACAGATTTAAGTCTTCAGGAGGTGACTGACCTTGTCCTCACTGTGCCTGCTGGCCATGGCCAAAAGGAAACCACAGATGGGGTTTGGGATCCATGGGAAGGATTCAGGAAGGGATGTGGAAGGGAAGAAGACTTAGCCAGGAAAGCAGAGGCCTGGCAATATAAACACAAACCCAGGAATGAACCTCACAGAGGCCAGGATCGGAAGGGAAAAAACAACAGGAAAAGGGAAAAAGGTAGATGGAGAACAAGGGTCCCAGGGAGCATCGAGGGGGGAGCATCAGAACAGTTGGAGGCAACAGGGGCTGCAGGGTCAGGCTCCTGTGTGAGAACAGGAAATTGCAGCAAGCAGCACGTAGCAGCCGGTGAGCTGCTCTCAACTGTCTCCTTCCCACTGAGCAGCAGTGCTGCACACACACGCTCAGCACAGCACACTCTGCTGAAGTAATCACAGGTGATACCAAATTATAACGTCTCAAGTGTTCTGTGCCAAGAGACGGTGATTTTCATGTCTCATCTCTGACTCATCAGCAGGAAATACCACTGCTTGTTTGACCTGTTGTTTCCAGCGAGAGGGGGCCAGTCCGAGTTACTGCCACTGAGGTAACCAAGGCGAGCATCGCTCCAGCATCACAACGCACTTGGTGCTTCAAGGACTTGGTGACAAGGAAAGTAATCATTTCAGCAGGAGGCTGTTCAGGCTGCTTCTCACTTGTGGTTTTCTGATGCACAGCTACTGAGCATCTGTTGATTAATGCATGCACTGAATGTTGCTTTTAATAGATCACAGGAATTTCACAGTTGTTTAAGCTCATCTAAGATGATGTGGCTGTAGGTAACATAGTGTTTAGTTTTAATTCTTAAATTATGCAGAGCAGCCTAAATAGATAGCTGTGTAGAGCATGGAGGGCAGGCACAGATGTGTTAGTGACCAGCTGTAACCTTGTGCTGGAAATGTTGGGGAAGGTGCTAATTTACAGCCCAGGACTTTGTTCTTGCTCAGGAGTGGAGTCTGTTGGCTCTAAAGGCCAAGGGCATGCCAGATTTCCTCTAGGGAGTTGGTTTAGCTCTTGTGACAGTCTTTGGCCTTGAAGACACGTGGGTTTGCCTCTTAGATTATCTACAAACATGGTGATCTCAGGCATGTTGAAGTCACCCTTGAGTCAATTCTCTCTGGAGCAGTGCTGAACTTCTTCTGCAGTGGGGTGCAGCAACGGTGGGAGGAGGCTGCCAGATGCAGGGAAGGTGGAAGTGCTTCAACCAGATTTACTGTAGAACTATCCTACAAGTGTTTAAATACACCAGTTCCCTTCCAAGCTTGGATTCATAGTAAAGATAAAATATTTCCTGGGTTGTGGAGAGGGATTCAGCTCTAAACTTGCCTGAAGCCAGATCCTGATTCTGGCATGGAATATAGTATAGGCCAAAATCCAAAATGAGCCAGTTTTCAAAGACAAAATCAGCAATACTGAGAACACCAAGATCAGCAGTGGCCTTAAAATGGCTATGTCTGTGGGCTGCATGTGAGGAGGAGATGCCTGTGGCTATGGCACCACAGTACCAACAGGGCTTACAAAACACCTGCCTTTTGGGGGCTTCAGCATCACCCAGGATTGGCCCCGTCACAGCTGCTGAAGATCTTGGCAGGCTGGGATATGGGTGCTGGAGAGCTGCACTGGCCTGAGAACAACCTCTGCACAAATGGATCATCTCCTCTCACTCCCCTCTCTCAGTCCGAGACTGAAAAAGAGAGAACTGGCGGTACTTTCACAGGGCAGATGAATGATCTTTGTTATTAAACTGAGGACATTTCTTTATTACACAGGTGAAGGTCCAGCTGCCACTAAGGAGGCAGGGAAAGCCTCAGCATGTGGTTTGCTTTACTGCTTTGGGATAGATGTGAGAGATTCTCTTAAGCTGACTAAGAAATACTGAAAACACTTTTTGACCCTTCACTGTACAGAGCTGTTTTTCCATTTCTTCAAGTGCCCTAGCATGTACATTTTATTCTCTTGTTCTCTAGCTATGTGCACTAGGCATATGCCTGGGTGCATATATGTACACAGACTTGCATGTATAAACATAAATAAATACATAGGCAGGCAAATTCCAGGCACTAGTTCTCAACAGATAATCTCTCTCCTGCTGCTTTGTTATCTGTTGTTTGAAACTATTGGATGCTTGGTTTGTTTGCTTTTCATTGCGTGTTTAGTCTGGTTTTGACATGCTCAATCTGGAGTTTATCCAGGAGGAAGCAGTGACAATGGGAATCACGTTGCGTGGCTGCAGCCAGTGCTTAGCAAGATGTGCTGCTGTAGCCAGGCACCAAAGGTTGTGATTCACCTGAAATGCAAAGGGGATCAGCCCTTGGAAACAGGGACCCAAAGGGCACTGGAGGGAGTGTCCCCAAGGACACTGCCACGTCACCTGCTGGCACTGCTGGCTGAGTGGCTCAATGCACAGGCTGGGTGTATTGCCTTGGGTGGGCATGGGGTGAAGAGCACCTTGCTGAGGAGTGATGCCAGCTTCTCCAGGCCCTGATTGCCTTTCAGGGAAATGCAGCAGCTCTCCTGACCCCAGCCTCTTGTCTTCATTTTTGGCAGCAGAGGTTTGTTCATGCTGGCTTGTGCCCTGCTACACACCAAGAACTGCTCTGCCAGGCAGGCAGCCGCAGGACTGGCCCCATGCACAGAGCTCGCTGGTTTACCAGCAGACATGCTCTGCTGGCTGCATGGTTCACACACTGACAGGTATGGCCAGGAGGTGCTACCCCAGAGACAGGACAGAGAGGAATTTTCCTCCCTTGTTTTTTGTTTTAAACACTGAATTTTTTTGACTGTGAACTCAGGCATTCCATGAATTTCAGAGCTGGTGCTGTGACTCATCGAGTCCCCTCTCCCAGCAGTGTGTGATGGGCCTTCTGTCTCACGACGTGACTCTCCCAGCACAAATGGGCTATGTTTAGTGACAGGCTTCGGCAGGAGGCTGTTGCTGTTTTACAAATGCCTAAACTGAGGCACAGAGAGGCTGGAGGAACGGGCCCAGAACAGACAGCAAGTCAACGGGTGAGCTGGGAAGCGTCTCACAGGGTCCCTTCCACCTGCTTTCTGACCAAGGCTTTATCTTGAAACCCAAACGCACTGGGGAAACCTGCTCCCCCTTCTTTACCCCAATCTCCCAGTAAAGAGGTTTCTGTTTGTTTGCAGGCAAAGAGAGCGATGGCTCTCACTGACACCCCTTACTTACCTGCCCATTCTGCACCCTGCAGGCAGGCAGCCAGCCGGGCTGAGCCCAGCACAGGGCAGCTCCATGCTCCTGTCTCCCCCAGTCCCAGGGACACAGACACACTGCACAGGACAGGGAGTCCTGCAGGCCCCGAGTCTTCTTCCCAGCAGTGGCCAAGGGCTTCTGCATGCTCACGACATGAGATGTGAGAAGGCAGTGATGACTAAGTACCATCCTTTTCCATTTCTTCCTGAATGTCTTCCTCAAGTCAATCCACTTTCTTTTTCAAAGGGCTGCTCAATGCTTCATTTCAAACCAGCATTGCAAGTTTGAACCTCATCCACCCTGCTCCAGGTGTGGTTTCTGGAGTGTATTTATGTATTTGGTGCATGTGTATCCATCCCAGAATTTGATGGCACATTGCATATGTGTGTTTGAGTAGGGGAATGACAGGGAAAGAAGACAAGAGCAATAGAGAGTACCATTTCTAAATTAAGAAAAAAATTAAAATAATGAAGAATGGAACAATCAATTATGGCTAGGCCAAAATTAGAATTTAAACAACCAAATGTCCCCCTTTCCCATACCCAAAGCCACTAGAGGCTGTAAGGAGGCATCTCAGGAGGCAAAGACAGGGTAAACCTGGCTCCCAAAAGCCTCTCCAGCTGCTCCTCAGTAAATAAAAATCATGGAAGCTTCTAGTATCTGCAGCTTCCTCTGGCAGCCAGTCCCCACTGGTCTGTGAACACAGCCACCTCCTTTTCTGTTCGAGACCTGCTTGCCGCAGATTCCTTGGGCACGGGCCCATGTGCTGCAGGGAACCCTGAGTGTTGTGCCCATGTTTGCCCTCGGTGGGCAGGCAGCAGCTGCTGCCCAGACAGGAGCCATTTGTCACCCAGGAGGTGAAACCCCAGTGCCATCTGCAGAAATCTTGGCCTTGCCTGGGCCCTGCCTTCCTTCCTGTACAGCTCACCTCCTCACTGCCTGCCCTCTGCCCGGGGTTTGTTTCAATGCTGAACACCTGTTTGTTAAGGGCAGGGTTCAGTATTCTCTGGATTACATTCTTTTTCGTCTATAAATTAAAAGTTCTTCCTCTTTCCTTATTACAGACTATCCTGAAAGGCCTTCTGTCAATGGGAATTAACAAATCTTTATGACAGCTCTGATAAACAGAGTGTTTGGTTAGCTGGATTACATTTACTGGTGCCAGCTGCAAATGAGTCCAAGTATCTGTTGTACTGGTGAGGTGCATCTGCTGTGACATGTCTACAAACAAATGGCAATTGGAAAAGAGAGCAACTGTACAAACAACTGCATTTCTTGCTCATGGCAGTAGCCTGGAGCTGCTGGGCACTCCCAGGACTTGTCACCTCTCGCTCACATGAGCATCTTGCTCTCAAGCTGCCTCCAGAACTGCCAGCCCTCACAGGAGGAAAGGCAGGACCCTTCCAGGAAGGATGCCTGTCTTCTCTGCCCTTTGCCAGTAATGGGACTGCCTGGCAGGGGCACAGGGAGGCGCATGGGGCGGCACTCCCAAGTGTGTGCCAGTGTGCACACGTATTCCCAGCTGGTCTTGCTGGCCTCCAGCCCGCTCTGCTCAGGAGCCCTTGCTGCAGCTAGCCAGACACCTCTGCCCATGCCATTTAGCAGATTGTTGGGAATACAAGCAGGACAACCCAGAATTTTTGGGAGACTCCATTACCTTGTCCATGGTGCCTCTGCTGGGAGAGAGAAGCTTCACAGCTGAAATTATAGAAGTATTCTGTTCAGTACCCAGCAAAGTCAAAGCAGAGAGAAAAATAATCACCTGAAAATTCTGCTCGGCCTGGTACACCACACTCTCTCACATCTCCTTCCTGTCAGAGGCTGCTGCTGGTGGTCTTTATGGGCATCTCTGAAGTGTAAGAAGTAAAAGAATGTTCTCTGCTTCTGTTATCTCTGCAATCCCTCATCAGGACAGCAATTGCTTTGTTGATAAAACACAGCTCCTGTTCACACCTACTTCACAAATCACTTTTGACACACAACATGCAGGACACAGAGCTACATCTCCCCCCCCTCCCGGGCCCTGTGGCCTGTCTTACCCTGGATAGAGAACATGGCTCCTGCATCCTGAAGCATCGAAAGGGGACAAATGCAGATTTTTGAGAGGTAAAGTGGAAAAGCAACAATAACAAAGATTTAATGCCACACAAGCGATAACTACCTCATAGGGAAAAGGAGATACATTGTGAAAGAAAGATAAGACAATGGAAGGAAAGCTATCTAGCTGTGGTGGGCTGGTAAATACCCAGGCAGGTGTTCACTCCCCTCCAGTCAAATGGGGGAGAAGATCAGAAGGACAAAAGTGAGAAAGCAGGAATGTGTTGGGGCAGCAGCAGTTCAGTAAGTGAAGCAGAGCTGTACAAGCAAGAGAGCAAGTAAGGAATTCAGTCACCACTTTGCATCAGCAGGCAAGTGTTGGGCCGTTCCTAGGGAAGCTCATAAATGTTACTTGGGAAGACAAACACCATAACCTTGAACATCTCTCTTTCCTCATCCTGTCCCTGAGCTTTTATTGCTGAGAACAATGTCCAGTGGTGTGGAATATCCTTTTGGTCACTCAGGGTCAGCTGTGTGTCCCCCCCACCAGTCTCTCACCTCCCCAGGCTACTCACTGTGAGGGCAGAGTGTGGAAAATAAAAGGCCTTGATGCTGTGCCAGCCCTGCTGGACAGTGGATAAAGCACTGGGGTGTTACCAGGGCTGGTTTTGTCCAAACTACAAACCACAGCACCTGAGCAGTGCCACTGAAGAAACTCCACTCGTCCCCAGCCAGAGCCAGTCTGGCAGCACTGGAGGAGGAGAGCCTGGTGAGAAAGGACCAAAAGCCAAGGGCTTTTGATAGATGACCCTTTGGATAGATGCAGCTGCTCCTTCTCACTGCCACAGGCATGCAGCCGTGGTACACAGCTGAAGGGGTGCATTGCCATTCCTGCAGTGCTGCTGCCCATGGCTGTTCCTGGCTCTGGGGTGAGATGAAGCTGTAACCAGCAGCTCCCCCTGCTCTCCAAGGGGTCTTCTGCTGATACTCCAATTAATTTCAGGTCTGAAAAAGGGTTGAATAGTCTCAGAGTTTCAACTGGGATATATAACATCACATCCCTCTGTCCCAGCAAAGCAGTGATGGCTCAAAGCAATTCATGCTATCCTAAATCCAGAAATCTGCAGCAGCAGGGAAAAACATTAACAAAAAGGTGTTTGTTTAGTTTAAAATACCCCTACAAATTAAACAGCCTAAATCCAGGTTGTGTACAATGAACTGTGCACTGTAAAAAAGTATTTTTCTTGGTTTGTCTGAGAAAAATATGCTGATGGCAAGGCCAAGCCTGGTTTGTTGTTGTAACTAGGCACCGTTCTTAGCAAACTCGGCTGCTCGCCTCAGTCGGCCATTGTGAATAACAAATGGAGGTTGCATAAGAAGAGAAACTCTGCGAACCTGGCTGAAACCAGCTGGTCATGCAGGGAGCACCCTCACCCTGCTGAATCATGGGGTGGTGACTGTTTGGGGACACAGCAGTCAGGGCCAGCAGACCATGAGGTGACCTTCGCTGGCCACCTCTGTATCACAGGCCACTATTATCCTCTGTGAAACCCTGTAATGAGCCCCACAGCTTGTATTTCAGGATGTGTGGCTGACACTTAAATTCCATGGAGTTGCACTGCTTTAATTGGGTGACAGCGAGACATCAAAAATCTATCACTTCCACTTCTGCTCTTACAAAACTCAGCCTGACTCTCAATTGGAATACTTCAGACTGCAGTTATGTGGTCACTCAGGTTGTTTGTAAGAAGCAAGTATGAGCCCTGGTGTCCTGGACAAATTCCAGTTTAGGTGATCCTATTCTGCTTCGCCACAGCTTCCCACCACTGCTGTACTGGCTGGTGATGCTCTGCCTTTTCTGCCCTGCCCCTTATCTCAGGGTAATTCTGCACTGTCAGCTGCAGACCCTGCTGTGGGCTTGGGTGGAGATTCTGAGATTCCCAGAGGAAATACCAGAGCAGGGTCAGCCTGATTGTGGACTGCAGCTCCTGTTCCTGTTCCGATGGCACAAACAACCCCGTCACACTGGATCCGTGGTGCCCCTTGGGAAATGTTCTGCCTCTTTCAAGCCCACCTTGACACAGCTGCTGTCTTTCCCTGTGGGGGAGCAGAAGTGCTGCTGTCCTGTGTGCCAGGGCTGGTGCCTTTCTTGGTGCTTTCCTGGGTAGATGGTTTGTACAGGCTCAGCAAATCCACCACACTCGAAAGGTGCTGACCCATCACACACACACAGCTGCACAGCACCTCCATGGTAAACCTGATGCTTCCAGAAGGCGTTGGTCTTGCAGCACATGGACTATGCAGCAGACAGAAAAACACTGTTCCTCCTGACTTTGCTGTGTGGCAACACGGCCGGGGCTGCTGTACAGCACTGCTGGCCAGCCTGCACGCCCCTGGCTGCTGGAAATCTCTCTTCTCTCCAAGTGCAACATCTCAGCTGAAAAAGAGCAGGTATATGCAAAGGCAGGCAGGCAGCAAACTCCTCTTCAGGGATAGCTGCAGTTGTGAAATAGGTTGTTTCCAGATGTCTTATGATCCCTTGCAGTGAGGGCATTAAATCAATACCTATTTCATCCTATAGGCAGGGTCCCGCTTATGTCAACAGCTGATACTTGACAGCATTAAGTAATTAGAAAAGTGAACTGCCCTGCAGAGTGAGATATTCCATGGAGCAAAGATCTGTGTAGATCAGATTGTTGTGACTGAAGCCAGGTAACCTGCGAGGCTGCTTGAGAGACACTTTGCACTTGAATTCTGGAGAAAGAAGGACAAGAGATTCATGCATGGCCTTGTGTGAAGATCACTGGGGCGATGTTTCTGGTGAGCATTTTCCAGAATCAGTGCTGAGAACACAGGTGTGAGCGGTGGTGTGGGTGCAGCGTGGCGCAGGTGTGTGCCCTGCCCTTGGTGGCAGCTCGCTGGCCTTGTATTGCTGAAATCACTGATTTCCTTTCTTTTGGTCAGCAAGTCAAGCCAGTGACTGGGAGCAGGCGGTGCTCATGCTGTCAGCACCGAGACCCGAGGGCCAGGGGCACTCTGTGTGTAGAGTTTGCATCCCCAGATTCAGAGTCCTGCTGGTTTGGCTGTTACACATGATGCCACATTCAAACCCTGAGTTTCCCTTTCTGCTCCGTGCTGGGGAATTTCTGGTTGTTAATTTTGCAGAGGCACCCAGCAAAGCCGGGTAATGCAGAGAAGCAGCCTCCAACTGCCTGAGTGTGGAGGAAGTTACACATTTGGCATTTGAGAAAATGTATGCAAATAGCTTTTCCAAGGCGTTCTCATCACCATCCACGTTTAAAGCAATTAAACCTCCCTCAGAGCAACACTTCCATGCAACAAACATTATACAGCACCTCACCAGTCTCCAGCACAGCCAAATAAATAATTAAAGACAACTATTCTGAGCTCTGAACTGTTGTTCTCTAGATGAGGAATAAATCAGCTGCAGCAGCAAGAGCAGCAGCTGTTTTTAGAGCTGGGGAAGGTCTCTTTAGCTTGACTTCACCTTTCCTGCTCACAGTCATGCTCACTTCTGCAAAGATTTGAGAGTCAGATATTTATAGAGGATAGCAGGAGTCCCACAGCAAACAGGATCAGAATCAAGTATGACAGGAAATCATTAGGATTTCCTCAGAATAAAATAAATATAGTAAAGGTGCAAATGCTCCTTCAGGGAAAAGTAAGAGCACATGGCACAAAGGGTGCTAGTGCCAAAAGCAGGCGGTAATTAAGCCCAGAGGAGAGGGAATCCTAAAGGGCGGTGCTGGCTCCAGCAGATCTCTCACAGGCTGAGCTGCTTCCCAAGCCTTGATTCAGCACATGCCTGACCCCTGCAGAGGTCGGTGACTTTTCAGCAGGTACCCGAGTGCTCTGTCAGACTGCAGGGAGCAGGGAAAGGGGTGCCTGCCTGCAGCCCAACTCGCCGTGTGTGGGTGTTACCCTGCTGGTGTCAGCTCCACAGCACTGCTCTGCCGGGAGGGAAATGCCCAGAGCCGTGGCCAGGAGCCCCTGACAGGAGGAAAACGCCCAGAGCTGTGGCCAGGAGCCCCTGACAGGAGGAAAATGCCCAGAGCCATGGCCAGGAGCCCCTGACAGGAGGAAAATGCCCAGAGCTGTGGCCAGGAGCCCCTGACAGGAGGAAAATGCCCAGAGCCATGGCCAGGAGCCCCTGACAGGAGGGAAATGCCCAGAGCCGTGGCCAGGAGCCCCTGACAGGAGGAAAATGCCCAGAGCTGTGGCCAGGAGCCCCTGACAGGAGGAAAACGCCCAGAGCTGTGGCCAGGAGCCCCTGACAGGAGGAAAACGCCCAGAGCTGTGGCCAGGAGCCCCTGACAGGAGGAAAATGCCCAGAGCTGTGGCCAGGAGCCCCTGACCCTGCGGCGGCTCCTCGTGGCTGTCACTGCCCAGGGATGGCTGCAGGAGCAGCTTTGGGGCAAGCAGGCACAGCTCCCCAGCCCCAGCTTTTCACGGGCGTGACACGGACACCTGGATAACAAATGCTCCAGCTCCTGTTGGCTGTGCGGGGCAAGGCGAGCCTCCCTCCCTCATCTGACGAAGATGAGCAGAAATCACTCTGTGCCATGTTCACTGCACAGCTTCCGAGTGATAAATCCAAAACCAGAGCCCGACCTTGCTACCATTTTAAGAGAAATGGAAGGCTGCACATGTTTTAAGGAAGTCCTACAAGCCCTTTCCTTGTACATCAAAGGGCAATGACTACAGAGGCAGCGCCTGGGTGGTCAAGAGGTTCATCTCTTTGCCTTTCTAATTAAATATTTATTCCAGTTAATCAAAATCCAAGTTAAGAAGAAGATTAAGGTGGCGGGAAGACTTCATACTTTATTTCAGCAACATACCCAAATGTATTCATGGGATTAATCATGATTTTTTGTGTGGCTGAAAGTGCAAGGAGGGATCCAGAAGAGAGCTTTGTATGGTCACCTGAGCCACTGGTCAGCAATTGAGCAGAAATGGTTAAAACCCCATCTGTAATAGCTTTTGAAGGAAACGAGCATTTTTTTTGCTTCACAGTTGAATTTATATTCTGCATTTGAACCATCATACTTAATGTGACTGTGGAAGGTTCTTATTCACCATACAACTGTTTTCCCCTCTTGGGAATCCAATTAAGCTATTGGCCTTTGTGAGTTAATTTTGCATTATGTAATTATGAGTTAATAGAAAGCAATTTCCTCTGAAATGTTCTTTTGTTCCTGGTGTCCTTGTCCCTGGATTTCTGGAAGGCAGTTGCATTTACACATGGTGTGAAGTTGTGAAGTCAGGTGGCTTCAAGAAAGGCAGATTTTTATCCTTCACTTTCTTGCTTCTGCTGCTAGTTTTGAAATCCAGCTGTGTTCCTGAATAATGCAGATGTTTTTCCATCCCTGTCCCCTGGCAGGGTTTCACCTCTGCCTGCATTGCCTTTTCATCTGGTTTTGCCTGATGTCCTTGCAATCCTTCACAGACCAGGGAAGAGCAGCATTCTTCCACCTGATGCACAAACAAGGCTGGCCCCAGTGGAGAGCTTTCTGACATTCTCCTCTTGTCCTCCAGGTGTACTGGAAATAGCCTGTTGATTTTCTGACTCTTAGACAGTTTGGGCTGTTTGGCAGTAGTTTACCCCAGCTATTGCCATAGCCTTTTGACAGGGATTTTTGAAACACTATTTTAAAATCTGGATAAATTACTAGTGCTGAATTACACAGCACTAGTAATACTTAGTGTATTACTAGTAATACTAGTAATACACTAATAATTTTATCTCGTCAGCTGAAATTTCCTTCCTTGGGGAGTTTTGGGAAGTACAGCCTGCTGTATTCCCTTGACTGAATATTTAGATCTCAAAGGCATTTTATGAGTCTTTGCACAAGCCCACTTTGACTGGGTCAGATGATCAACCTTCAGAGGTGGGCTGATGCAACAAAATCATTTGGATCTCTGCAATGTGCCATAAGAAGATAAAAATTTTTGCCTATTTCTCTGATGAGAGTTACCTTCCAAGTGAATGTGGAGCTCTGCAAAATCGTTTCTGTGGATATTGCCTCCTTTTGGGAGCTATGAGACATTTGTTGACTCTGGCAGAATGAGTCATCCCTATGGTTAGGCACATGTACAGGTGCTGCTAAGATCAGAGCCCTAATAGCCTTGTTAGAAAGTGTGGTGGGTGGCATAATCTGAGAACTGGTCTAGAGCACTCCTGTGTGCAAGGAGCACCTTGCAGCATCCAGTGGAGCTTTTCCATCTTAACAAACAAGTACTTGCTTTTGGTTTTCTCTCTGCCGCTGCCGGTACACTGATGTGAGATTAAATAGCTGCATCCGTGGGTGGCCGTGGTCTGATACCCAGCCGAAAATGCCAGGGCCACTTAGGTATGCTCTTATTGCCAAATTAAGTACACACCCTGTTGTGTCTTTCTGAAAACCTGCTGCATCAATAATTACGTCTCTGCTCTGGCGCATAGCATATGCTGAGTATTTATTGCATACGCTGGGGCTGTGGGTGTACATGTAAAAAATATTTACATTCCTACTGTGCATGCGTCCTCTGTGTCCTGCTCCTGCTCAGAGCCTGGGATGACACTGTGCTCTCTTTAAATGGAGCTGGAGCAAGCCCCGTGCTGCAAAGAGACATTTAGTAAAATTCAGAGGGAGCACATGGCTTCTGCGAGGCCAAGAGCTGGTCAGCGTCCAGTGCACCCCAAGTTTTTGTCTGTCTCTGAGAGACACAGCTCAGGTTCCCACTTCCCTCACAACCATCTGGCAGCAGAAACTCCAGGAAGAGCTGAAGCAAGCTGGGCAGCTGGAGGGCTGACACGGTGCAATGCTGACTGTCCTCACCTTTATAAGTGGAGGCGTTTTCTTAATCATAGCATGAAGTCTATTCTGGAAAGTCTCTGCCATTGGGGCTGAAGGTGCCCGAAGTCCCAAAGTCCATGAAAAAGGCTGCAAAATGCTGGCCAGGGTGATGACATCCTTGCTATGGCCTGTCCTTCCCTGAAATGGCAGAACAAAGATATCTGCCCAGATTATCTAGTCCACATCAAGTATCTGTGGAAAGCGACAATAAGAGAAGTGCAGCTGAATTGGAGCATCCCTTTAGTGATGGTTTCAAACTCCAAACCTGAGTGTTCTGTGCTCCACAGCAGTCCTTTTGCCTCCCCTGGGGTCAGCCCTGGTGAGGCTTTGCTGCTGACCCTGCCAGGCAGTGCTCCCCAGCTCGGTGTCTCCAGAGGCCCTTGGCAGCATGTGGCATTGCCCAGCTGAGGGTGAGGACCTCGGGGCAGCTCCTGGGCAGGTGGGTTTGCTCCGTGCAGGGTGCCAGGCAGCCCCAGCCTCCCTCTCCCGTGGCTGGGTGCAGGATCTGATGTGGCCCAGCTGTGCCATGGCCAGCGCTCATCGGGGCGGGCAGTGGCAGCTGCGCCTCACACGCAGCACTGCAGCGGCTGAGTCCCCGCTGTGGCAAAGTGCAGCTCCAACCTCCCCACACTGCTGGGGCAGCAGCGTCTGTGCCCTCCCTTGGAGCGCTGCCAGCCCTGGGGCACCCCGAGCCATCAAAACTGCGCTCCCTCCAGATACAAAATGTCTTTTATGTGGATACGTGCTCCAAGGGTGCAGCTACATCTTCTGGGGAGGGAAGGTGCACTGGCAGGACCTGTCCCTCCAATCCTGCTCATGGCCAGGCACTAATAGACCTTGCCTTCCCCTTGAGGCCATCGGCAAAGCTGCTCACACAAACCGGCCTGAAAGTGTCTGAGGCACCGTGGGCCCATTAAACTCCGCACAAAGCGCGGCTTTGCTGCTCGCACAGCTGGGAGGGCTGCAGTGCCTGCAGGCTGGAGCTGGGGCAGAGCCGGGGCTCCCCAGCGCGAGCGACCCACGCACTCCTGTGACAGCCCCACTTGGCAGTGCTCCCGCCCCGAGCCCTGACCGGGCCTGTGGAATGACCTGAGACTTTGAAACCTCTCGTCCTGTTCAGTGTCGGGTTTTTATTGGAAAGGACGAGTGGGAGGATGGCTTTGACTGATGCTCCAAACCCCTGAGCTGGGATGCAGTGGAGGGGCAGGGAGGGACGAGAGGGGAACAGACTAAACAAAATAAAAGGGTCAAAGTGAAGTGGGTTGACTGGAGGCCTGGGGAGAGAGGGAGATGGGAGGTGAGTCAGAGAGGGACAGGCATGTCCCAGTGTGGCTCCAAGGCTTCTCTGACTTCACTTGTGTGTGACAGTCCCCATCGCGGCAGCCCAGGCCTGGGAGCCAGTTTCTGGGTGGCTCCTCCAGCAATGTCATTGCTAATTAAATATGTTCTAAAGGTTAGATTATTGTTTGCGACGATGTCTCACCTTTGACCATGTCTGCATCAAACAAATCATAAACCAACCAAGAAATCTTCTTGCATTTGCCTGCCCAAGGCATCCTTTCAGGAGCTGGCTAAACGCTATTTTGTGAACAGCAAATCCAGCCGCCGCTTGGCCATGCAGTTCTGCTGCAGTACTGTGGACTATCAGAAGTTAATAGGGCTCAGGATTTAATTTATTTCAATGAAGGGGGTGATAGAGTAGCAATCCTGGAAAACAAGAACAAGTACCAGTTTCCTCATTCCTGAAATTAATGCAGCTCATGCAGCCTCTCCAGGGAAATCCCTGTTTTCCTCCTCAGCATCCTTCCATGACTTGGCACAGGAAGGAAATGAACGCCTTACCTTTTAATGAGAGATTTCTATTTTTCTGCTAAACTCTTCTCTTTTTTAACTTTATTTTTATTCCCTTGCTCCACTGAGACTCTGTATCTAAGAGAAGCTTGCTTGTGTCCCATTTGTTGAACGTGGGAACTGTTTTCTCTATGTGCCCTTACTGCATCCAGGCTGGAAGGGGGGCTGGTCCTTCCAGGGGTTGCTGTGACACACAGCCATACCTGGAGAATCCTTTATCCCGGTGTGTGGCACCAGGCTGACACAGGGCTGGGCCAAGGCACTGCCCAGCCCACAGCCCCGCCTTCGCCGTGTTCTGGGGTCAGGGTTTGGGTTGAGCAATGCCTCGCTCCTGCCTGGGAGAGCCTTGTCCCTGGGACACGTGTCCAGAGGGACATACAGGGCATGTCCTGGCAGATGGCCCGTCCCCATCTCCTACCCCACAGCCCATCATTCCTGGGAGTGCTGCTGCCTTTGCTGCCCTCCCAGTGGCAGCTGGTCATGTCTGGCCCACAGCCTTGCTTCCTGCCTGGAGTCTTGGCTTGGTTTTCTCAGCACTATCTTTTGGTGAAATAAGAATTGTCTCTCCTTCCAGCCTCCCCTGAGCAAAGTCTCCAATCATAAACGAGGCAAAACCCAGTCCTCTCTGGGCTGGGCTGGGCTCCATCTGCTCTGCAGCTACTTCCAGCTCCCTCGATAAAGAAGGTGTTTCTGGTCTCATATTTTCATTTTCAAGCATCTCCAAATCTGCTTCCAACTCCTCCTACACACATCAGGGGAGCTGCCCACAAATGTGTGCAAAACTACTTAATTACTCTGTAACTGACTGCGGTGCTGGTTGCTGGTTGTGCTGATTATTGCACTGACTGTGATGACTTCACCCCTGTTCCCTTCTATGCATTGGTGTCCATCACATCCCTCGGGCTGTGTCTTCCCCCACAATGTCCAGCACAGGCTCGAACAGACCCTGCTGCTCGGCAGGGCAGGGGCTGAGCCCTTGCTCTCCTGGGGCTGTGTGTCCCAGGTGCATGGCTGGGTATCCCGGACCATGGCTGGGTGCCCTGAGCCACGGATGAATGTCCCAGGGCCGTGGCTGGGTGTCCTGGATGGCTTCGCTGGGGCCACGGCCGGCTGCCCTCGGCCACTCCTGAGTGTCTCGGGGCCGTCGTTGGGTGTCCCTTGACCACTGCTGGGTGTCCTGGGCCATCGCGGTCTGTCTCAGGGCCGTTGTCTGGGCCCCAGAGCCGGTGCCTAACCTCCTGGGGCTAATGCTGGCTATCCCAGGAGCATCAGCGGCACCCCAGGACCGCGGCCGGGCGCGCTGAGGTCGCTGCCGGCTCCCCGGGACCGCCGGCGCTGCGCGGGGCGGCGCATGCCGGGATGGTCGGTGCGGCGGGGGCTCAGCCGGCCCGGCCCGCCCCGCTGCCCGCCCCGCCCCGGCCCGCCCCGCCGCGGCACATTCATGCGGCGGCGCTGGGCGCGGGCGGCGGCTCGGAGCGGCCCCGGCGCGGCGCCTCCCGCCGGGCCTCGGCGCATGTGAGCGGCGGCGGCGGCGGCGGAGCGGCAGCAGGGCGGCGGCGGCGCCGCATCGGCCATGCGGTGGCCCCGCGGCCCCCGCGGCGCCTGGCGGCTGCTGCCCCGGCGCTCGCTGCTGGCCGCGCTCTTCCTCTTCTCGCTCTCCTCCTCCTTCCTCTACTTCGTGTATGTGGCGCCGGGCATCGGTAAGCGGCGGGCCGGGGCCCGGGGCGGGGGGACACGGGCAGGGGCACGGGCGCACCGGCTGCCGCTGGAAACGCTGAGTAATCCGCGCCCGGCCGGCCCGGGGGCCGCGGCATCCCCGGCGAGGGGCGGCCCGGGCCCGGCGCCCCCGGCTGCGGCTCCGCGGTGCCCGGGGCTGCCCAGCGCGTGCTCATCTCCCGCCGCGGCCGGAGGAGGAGGCGGCGCTGCCCCCGGCGTGCCCGGCGCCCCTCGGGCCGGGCTGCGGGTCCCCGGGGCGGCGGGAGGCGCCGGCCGCGCTCCCCGCGCCTTCCCCGCGCCGCCGGGGCCGAGCGGCGCCCGTGCCCGCGGCGGGCGGGGGGCAGCGAGCCCGCTGCTGCCCGCCGCGGAGTTTGTTTTGGAGTAGTGCAGTGTTGTCCAAGTGCTTGTGATCCGAACGTGCTCCCTCGCGGAAACCCTACTCTGATTGTCAAGTGGGAAGATGAGAAGTGTGTATTTTAGAAGGAGAGCGTACTCGTCCCTGTGCTCCGTGTCATAGCTTCGTGGGGAACTGGAGAAGCCGTGTGTCAATATGGCCCGCACCCGGTGCTGGTGGGGCTGTCGGTCTGTCTCCTCTGAGATACGGGAAGGCTTGTGCCCGGAAAGCATCTGTTCACTTCATACGGTGTATCTCGTTCCTGCAAGGAGCTAAGGCTCGTGGTTTGGCCTTCAACCAAACTTTGGCAACAATTTATTTCTATAGAAACGGCCCTTTCCAAAGAAATAGGGAGTTTCTCCTTGAAATGTCATTGGTATAGCTCATGCCATTCCTATCTTGGACATCCCAAGGAGATCTCTGTGTGCTTTCAAGGTGACTTCTGTGGGTTTTTATTTACAAATGATGTCCCGTGGCTGCCTCTGGGCTTTGGGAGCCTTTCCCAGGGCTGAGTAGGGGTTGGCTGGTGTATGAGGCTCTGCCCGTGTCCTGGGCACATCCCAAGTGGGGCTGTGTGTGCTGAGCCTTGCCGTGGTGGCCCAGGGCTCTGCTGGCCCCCAGGCTCCGGGAGGCACAGCCACCTCCTGCTCCCTCTGTGGGCACAGCCTGGCTTGTCCTGTTCACTCACGTGCTGCTGTGGGCCAGTGGCTCTGTGGCCAGGGCATCCTTTGTGGGGCAGGCACAGGGAACGGCGTGGCTGTGGATGAGCTTCCCAGGCCCAGGTAGAATTGCGCTTTAAGAAGGAAATTTCTCTTGTAAGGATGGCTTTTTTTCCTTCTTTTTGAGTATTCTGATTAATTTCATGTTACTTCTATGTGGTCACCAGTCTTAGAGGTGGTATAGGGTATAAATACATTTAAGGCTAGTTCTGTGCCAAGAGGATTTTCTCTGTGTGGACCTCAGATAATGTGGTCACGTCCTACCCAATGTTCTTCCTATCTGTGATGCTCAAAGAGGAGGCAAGGAGGTGTTAGTGGTCCCTGTCCCTACCCACCCATGGATGTCAGTGATGTTCTGAGTCATCTTCTCATCAGGTGACAGAAGATCTGCTTCCTTTTTTTTTTAATTTCTTCCTCTTTTAGCCAAAAATGTTTCCTCATGAAAGCCCAGCCCGGTATTCCTGGGATGGCTGGGCTAATCCTCTCAGCACTTGGAGGGAGTTTGTTTTCAGGCTGCAGGGGTGAGTAGAAGCTTGGGAGAAGAGCGAGTGTGATAGGAGATGAGCTGAGCTGGGGATTTGAATAAATCAACCACATGCAGGTGATGGAGAGATGCTGTCAGCAGAGAGTTCTGGGGCATTTGTCCTTCCTGCTGCTGCCTCAGTGCATGGAGTGCGACTGGGCTGCTCTTCTGTGGCCACTGAAGGGCTGGGGAAACCTCTGTCCTGAGACCATCCCTTGTAGGGAATGCTGGGGAAGTGGCTGAAGAAGGACTCGCAGTTCATTGGCTAAACCACGGGCAGGGAAGTGATTAATCCAGTGATTAATCAATTCCTTGATTGTACCTCAATTGAAAAGAAAAAAATCCAAATAAATGGGACCTGAAGCTGCAAGTGCGCTTGAACCAGCTGGAGCCTGGAAGGGCTTTTGTCTGCCTGGTGCCACAGGCTGCTGGGAAGGGTCTGTGCTCGTGGGTCAGCAGCTGGTGGTGGCAGGGCTGGAGCCAGCCTGCCCTGGAGCCATGGCCCTGTGGCAGGGTGTGCTGTCACCATGGGTGGGAGCCTGTCCCCAGGCCCCACGTCTGTGGGGGTAAATTTCACCAGCGCTGCCGAGGTGTGTTGTGTTCAAGCAGTTGTGCGCCAGTGCCAGGAGAAAACTGGGACAGTTGCACTTCTGGGTGCTGTCTCAGCGCATTGGTGTGGAGCTGGCATGCTTGTCGGCTGGAAAAGCTGGATAACTGCTCCTGGTGCCCTTTGGAGATGGGGAAGGGGACCCCAGCCTGGGTTCTGAGTTGCCTGCCCAGTGCTGGCCTGCTACCTGATCGACTGTGGTGTTTGGCTCCTCACAGCCCACGTAACCCAGCAATCTGCTTCAGATGGAAATGCAGGAAGAAATTTCTGTTTACTGTCAGCAAATAACCATGCTTGGCTCCTGCAGGCAGTCCAGGGCTTTTGGGCCTTATGTTTGTGCTGTGCGTGGACGTATGTGATGCCCAAGGTAGCTCCTCGTTTCTGTTCTTCACCAAGGTTTCCTCCTGGGGAACTGAAATGTTCTTGTGGCCTCAAGTTTGTGCAGAGCGATCCAATGTAAACAGCCAGTGCCACCTCCTTCCCAGCTCTCACATCCAATTCCCGTGTGTCCTCCCCATACACCACCCTGGCAGCTCCATCCCTGGGCTCCCACCTTGGCGGGTGAAGTGCCAGGGACCCAGCCATGGCACAGGCACAGCAGGCTCTCCCTGACCTCCAGCTGCTCCCGGTGCCTGTGTGGGTCTGTCTCATCGTGCCCATGGTGTGCAGGATGAGGTCAATTGTTCTGCAGCCAGGGCACGGCGGGGCTGGGGTGGCTGGAGGCTCCAGGAGCTGCCCTCGTGTCCCACAGGCCCTGCTCGGGCAGCAGGTACGTGGGATGCCCGTGCGGGTGGGGAGGTTGCTTGTGCTCGCTGCTGTGCTCAGAGGGCCTGGGACCAGCAGGGCAGGTTGGGCCTTCACTGCAAGAGCTCACACTGGCCTCATCTTGGGAAAAACAGAGCTTGGCACTGGGCAGACAGTTTTGTCCTGTTATGGAGGCCTTGACACGTTATTTTGTAGGGCCTGTTCTTGGCACTGAGGCTCTCCCCCCCGGGACAGCTGCCCTCTGTGCCTGTTGCCTTCCCCAGGCGGGATGTGGAGAAATGGGCTCGCCAGAGCCACTCTGTCCATGCCCAGACCCCAGGGTCGGAGCAAGGGTGATGTGGGCACAAAGAGTGTGCTGACCTGGAGGTGGGACACCTGGAGAAGCTGTTTCTGTTTCATCCTATCCTCTGCTTCTGAATTCATCCCTGGCGTGTGGGGTTGTCCCTGCGTGCCCTGTTTTCACATGGTGGTGGCTCATACAGCTTTTCTACAAGTGTCTGGTTTTGTTCTCTTTGAACAGGGCCTAGGAAACTAGGGGGATTTCCTCCTGCAACTGAAAGCAATAATGCTTTTCCAAGCTGAAAATCATTTAATCTTGATACCTCTAGCTGCAACCTCTGACCTTGGACTTGGTCCTGGTGTGGAGGGTGGTGGCTGCATGGCTGGGAGGGCTGGCAGGGGCCTTCCCTGATGCTCAGGTAGCAGCTCTTCGCTTTTCCTCTGTCTCAATGGCTGTTGGAGCTTCTATTTAATTTTAATTTTTTTAATTTTGATTTCCCCAGAAGTCATACTTGGTTGGATCTGATGCAGGAAAATAATGTAGAGAATTTAAATTACTGGGTGAAGGATTGTTACCTTTGAGAGAGAGCTGTAATTCAGTCTGCCTTTGCTTCCTCCAAACTTATCAGGAATTGCTCCCAACTGGTCATACAGGGCATGAAATAGCACCACAAGCCCTGAATTACATTTATGGTGCAAGAACTTGATTTTGATAGGCAGGAATGCTTTGAAACACTGATCTGGTGGGTGTGGGTGACCAGCAGAGCAGGGCTGTGGGGACCAACAGCTGCCGTGGTACAGCTCGTTGTCACTTTTGGAACAATGTTGTATCACCAAAGGTGGCTGATCCACCTTGGTCGTTTAATGCATCAGCCTGGCAGATCTTAGCACAGAGGAGTTCTGGGGATGAAAATGGCAAAAGATTTTGCTACTGCCAGCTTGTCCCAGCTGGAGACACTCTGGTTGAGTTGCCTGTGGTGGTGAGGGACAGAGGAAGAGCGGTGGCCAAGGCAGGGGCATGGCACGGTGGGGAGTGGAGCTGCTGGGCTGGGGCAGCTGTGTGGGGAGAGGTTGCTGCTGCTTTGCCTTCTGAGCTCTGCTGTGGGAGCCTGGGCAGAAGGAAGGGGGTGGCAGGGCAGAGCCCCGGGCCAGGGGCAGCCCTCACTGGGGCTGGTGCCCAGCCCAGGACCCTGCTCAGCCGCGATGGCCTCAGCTTGGCCGGGCAGGGGCTGGGTGCAGGTGTCCTTCTGGGTTTGCTGGCAGCATGCTGGGTCTGTCTGAGCAAGGACAGAAGGGGAAGGTGCAGCTTGGAATAATGAAATGAGGTTTGTGCTGTTATAGCCCTGGCTTTCATCTCCAGGTCTTCCCCGGGCACATGAGGAGTGTGGTATCTTACTGTGGAACACAGCAGCCCTGCCCTCCCTCACCCTCCTCTGCCCAAAGATCTGCCAAGCAGCATTTCACAACCTGAGGAGGGAGCAGCCTGGTTCCACAGCCAATCCCACAGAGAATATTGCAGTCATTGGGTCTGACAGTGACTGGGGGTAGTAAGAAATGCTCAAGTGCTTCTTGATACAAGAACTTGAGCTTGGGATCTCCTGTGCTCTGAGCAGGAGGAGACTGGTGGCAGCTGTGGGAAATATTCCTTTGGCAGCACCACGTTCTTCCAGCACAGAGGCTCCTACAAAGCAGGGCTGGGATGGGGAACAGCCCTGTTCCACCCAGCTGCTCCTGTGCCAGTGTGTCCAGGATGCTGGTGGTGCAATGTTGGTTGGAGACCACCTCTTGCTCAAGGCTAACAAATTACTGTGAGGGCAGATGAATTACTGGGTTTTCCTTGCCTGTAAGCACCTGTGCTGTTTGTCAGGCACATCTGGTTTGGGTTATTTTGCTGGTGGCTCTCTGGGTGTTGCAACTGCAGATTATGTGTAGAGTTCATGTTTCATCCGTGTATCTCTGGAAGCCTGGCTTGTGGAAGCTGCTTGGCAGACACAGAAGCTTCCAGGTACTGGTTCATTCCAGTGAATTCAGTGCTTCAAAACCTCAGTAATCTGTAGCAGAGCAGACCTTAAAGCAAAACCACCCATGCTGTCAGCCCAGGAGACAATGGTCTTCATGGGTTTGGGAGGCCATGGAAGGCCAGGGCTTCAGCAGGCACTCAGCTGCCTCAGGTGGTGCTGGTTCTGGTGGAGATAAGGGCTCTGGCACTGCTGCTTTATTTCCTGGGCTGATCCTCTGCCTCTCTTCCAGGTGGACTCATTAATTGCATTAACTCAGGCAGCATCTGCTCTGCAGGGTACGATGAACCCCCCTGGGGACCAGTGCGGGGAGCGGAGCTGAGCAGTGTGGGGAGCTCTGTGTTTGCACTCGATCCCATTTGAATGCTGTTACAATTGGTGGATTTAAATATCCAAGCACATGGAGTCCTTAAATACTTAATCTTAACTGAAATTTCCGGGGAGTCTCACAGGGGTGGCGGCAGTGGTGGTGGCATGGCAGATGTGCCCTTGTGCTGGGAGGGCTCTGCAAGAGGAGCTGATCTGCAGCTGGACAGAGCAAGAAAAACCTTCCCTCAACAGCTTTATTTTTAAAACCTCATTGTCACAATACAATGTATTTACTTTGACAAAACCTTTGCTGGGTTATTTTAGTAAAGTTTATTTCCATACAGGCTTTTTCTTCTCCATTGCATTCAGAATCTTCTGGCTGTGGTTTTGGCTGGCAGCATTTTGAACACGGATGCTTTAGGGTGGTTAATGTGTGTTTGAAGCTTTTCTAGCACTAGCTCTAAATACCGTGGGGATTAGTCCTGTTTGGAGAGATAGAGGAGAAAATGTATAGTGGACTGTGCTGTTGAAATGCAAGATAAGCCCAAATCAGAAATTTTTGAGAGATGTTGGTGGGTGTGGTTTTTTAGGGAATGTGGAATAGATAACATTAAAACCACCAGGGCTTTCAGCATTACCCTGGAGCTGCTCTTATTTTGAAAGGAAAGGTGGATTGGAAAGCTGAGGGTGATGTCAGTGCCCGGCAGGAGAAGAGCCCTGGGCCATCCTCATCTGCTGCTTGGAAAGGTCCCAGGGGTGACAGTGGATGGCACGTGTAGCCCTCGTCCTGGTGGGAGGTGTCCTTGTGGGACACTGCATATGGTGTGGAGTACGATGGGCAGGGCCACGGGGTCCTTTTTTCATTGTGGAAGGAATTTCCTGCTGCTTGCTGGTCTTGCTAAAGTGAAGGAGGGACCTGGGGGGAGGTGGTTTTGGGGGACCCACGGTGCTTTATGGTGACTATGGGTGTTTTTGATAAAGCCACACGCTTCAGTGCCCTTATTGGACACTTTGCTTTCTCAAGGCACACAAATGTGCCTGCAGGGGTGTGAGAAGCTGGGTTTGAGCTCCTGTCTCCCTCCTGGCTGTGCAGGGGAGGTGATGGCTCAGTGCTTGCTTGCTGGGGCTTTAGCTGGAAGCGTGTGGTGACGCTGTGTGTCACTTCCTAAAGGTCATTTTCCTAGGTTTCTGTTTGAGGTGCAAAACCAACAGGTTCTGCCCATGTAAGCCTGCAGCTGTACGTGGCATCCGTGGGCTGGCACAAAGCTCTCTGGAGCCCTTGCCCTGGGCAGGGCTGTCGTCCTGGGCCCCTCTGGAGGTGCTGCTGGGGAGCTGGGCAGCCTCCTCAGCACGGGGGACCCGGCTGGGTGTGCGTGCCTGCCCCCAGCTCCTGCGGCAGGGAGGGGCTGCTCCCAGGGGATGTGAGTGCAAATAGGACTGTGGGTTTTTCCTGTGGTTTGTGCCTCAGTCTCCCTTGCTCGGTGGGAGCCTCTCCCCCTCTCCTGCCCCAGTGGGCAGGCCCGTGCCCCTGTGATGGTTGGGCTGTGTGTGGGACAGCTCCTATGAAGCTGTTCCCTCCCTGTGCCTTTCTCACCTGACAGGTGAAGGTTGGGAGCTGTTTCTGTGTGGAGGATACCCCTGCACACATGATGGAAGGAAGGAAACACAGGCAGAGCACCCTCTGCGCTGCTGTGGGCTGGGCTGGGCTGTAAGCAGTTCCACCGGCACTTGTTTGTGCGTCTGGAGAATTTTATAGCAAAATAATTGATTGGCTTTATTGAATGCTATTGCCATACAAATTATCCAAGGAGACTCTTGGAGCCTGGTGCTGTGTTAGCCACCACCTCCCTTGCTTTGGAGAGCCTGGGGCCCGGGCTGGGCTGGGCTGAGCTGTGCTCAGAGCCTGCCAAGAGGCTCCTGAGTGGGGCTCGGGGGTCCCTGCACTGGCAGCACAGGCTGGAGAGGGCCATGGGCTGCCTGTGACACAGGAGTGCACACTCTGGATTGATGGTGAGTCCCCACAGCAGCAGGTGGGGAGCAAGGATTTCGGGTGGGAAGTGCAGAAGGTGGCTACGTGAATGCCAATGTTTATAAATTGCCTCCAAAAAAACTGTACAGAGCAGCTGGAATAGGAGAGGAAAGCAAACACTGCAGTGCACCAGGTAGTCAAGTGCAAACAGATATTTTTTTCCCTTGCTACCTGGCAGGAAAAGGAGGCATTTCAGTGCCTGCCTCCGTGGCCCCTGTGCCAGCAGGGCTGGCAGAGGCTGCAGGCTGTGCCTCGGAGCCCTGGGCACTCCTGGCACGGCTGCTCTGGCCAGGCAGGGCTGGGATGCACGGGGGGAAGCCCTGGGGAGTCAGCAGGCGATGCACAGAGCACAGGTAAATAAAATCAGCTGCTGGAACAGCCGTGTGCCTCGGCAGGAAAGCCAGGAGCTGCTGTGGCTGGAAATGAGTGCAGGCCGTGGCCAGGTTCTGCACAGGGCTGCAGCAGCCTGGGTCCAGGGAGAGCACCGTGCATGTTGAGTTCCTGTCAGCAAACACGGGCTTCCCTTGGAGCTGGGGACCCTGCAGGGGCGCGGGGTGGCCCCCACTCCCGCAGGAATGTGAAATGCTTCCACACATGCAGCTCGCTCCTATTCTGCAGTCATTTTTTTTTTCTCCCTCGGTGTTTTTCCAACTCATGTCTTGCTGCCAGAGTCCATATTAATAATGCATGACTTTTTTTTTTTTATGGTGCTTCCTTCCCGGCGTCCCTTTCAGCTGCTGAGTCAGAGAAGATTGTTATAGCAGCAACCTCTGAAGCGGTGAAATGCCCCTGCAGTGCTCAACTGCTGTCATTTATCATCCCAGCTCCTCTGCGGGCAGCCTGTTCCCTTGCCCGGCTTGGGGGGAGGATCCCCATGCCAAAAACCTGATTCCTCTTACACCAGCTGGTGACTGGCGAGCCGAGCTCTGCTCAGCCTTCCTGGCTGGTGTTTGGTGAGAGCAGATATTGCCTCTGTTGGCTGCTTGCTTTTGTTGTTGTTGTTTGAAATCCTGTGAAGATTTTCCTGATCTGCCTGCAACTGTGTTTTGGGATTGTGCCCAAGACTTTTTTTTCCTTTTTTTCCCCTTCTTACTAATTTTTAAATATTTTTTTCCTCCTCCCTGCACTCGTCTCAAGATCAATACCTGGGCTTTTTAGGGTAATTGGGATGACAGAAGCCATGTAATGTGTTAACTAGTTTAATGGGTTAAATTAGCTTAAAATCTTTCCAGTAGCTGTTAAACGTGCCTGGCTGCTGCGGGAAGTGCTGGAGTTGCTAGTGCAGCATGGAAGAGAGATCTGCAGGGCTCCTGCCTGCAGGCTGTGACCAGCCCCCAGAGGGTCACCTGCATGCAGAGCCAGTCCCCACCTGCTGGGTCCAGAACCAGGAGGGAAACAGGGAGCAATAGCACTTGCCAGGGAATTTGTCTGCTAAAGACTTCAGTAACACCTGCTCTGTGTCTGGGGAGCAGATCTCCCCTGTTCCAGTACGGCTTTGGGTGGCAGTGGTGCTGGGGTACTCGCTCTCCCTGTGTCCCGCTGTTGGGGACGGTGCAAACGTGTGTGCACCCGCAGTGAGTGTGCTCTGGGCAGTGCAGAGGGTCTGGGGGCAGCAGGAGCTGCTGCCTTTCCCTGCTTTCCCAGCTGCAGGGACTGCCCAGAGCAGTGGAGGGGTGGCTGTGGGGCTGATGTCCTGCCTGCACACCTGCATCTCACCTGCCCAGGCCCCTGTCTGGCCCTTGTGGCATGCTTCCCCCTCAGCACCATCCTGTTCTGCTGAGGCTCTACAGGGCTGGGCTACTGATTCATTCCTCCCAAGGAAGGAAAAACTGCTGTGGTGTGAAATTCCCCCAAAGCTGCAGCACATCCTCCTTCCCTGCTGCAGCCTGGCTCCCTGCTCAGGATCAGTGAATTCTCTTTTCCTGTGTTTGGTTTTTTTTGAGGGTTTTGCTGGCTGTTGGGTGCCCGGTGCCCTGGGGGCACCCTCCCTGTACCTGCCAGCTGGGAGGGTGCAGGTGCCTTCCGTGGGTGCTTTTTGCATGCTGCAGGGGAAGCTTTGCAGGAGGACCCCACGAATGGGAGTGCACAGGGGCTGGCTGGAGCAGCCTTGCTGTGGTCAGCAGCTGCCCCAGTGCTGCTGCCTGCCCAGGACATGCCCCGAGGGCCACCTGCACAGTGCCACAGCCCCACTTGCCCCGCGGTGACACGCGCTGCCACCCACAACTGGTGAGACGAGCAACTTGCTTCTCGGCTAACAAGATTTAGGTGGATTATGCTATGTATTTAATCAAGGGCTAAGCTGATTGCCTTATTTGGAATGGATCAAAGCCCTTGGAAATGCCAGCCTGGAGACCAGCTATTGAGTGGGAATATGCCTCAGGCCTGTGCCTGGGTGCCGTGCCGTGCTCTCGAAGAAGCCCAAGGTTCAGCAGGCAGGTTTGACAGCAGCAGTGACCAAATGCAGAACCAGATTGGAGAAGTTTGAGGTGATGGGGAGGTAGGAGTGTGAGAATGTTGTTAGCCATTGACCACCATGGAGCATTTAGGGGAAAAGGCTTCCTTTTCTAGCTTTCAGGTTGAAACCATGTTTCCAGACACATAAAGCTTTGTGCTGACAGCTAAGTGAGATACTCTGCTGTTTGGCAGTCAGGCTTCCACCTTCTAGAAGAGCAGCTGTGACTCTTGTGAGCTTGTGTGGCTCTGCATTGGAGACCAGACTCCCTATTGCTCACACAGGCAGCCCCACATCTCCCTGCAGTGGCTGTCAGCAGTGCTGGAGCTCACAGGGGCCTCTGCTCCCCTTGTCCTGGCCCCAGTGCAGCGTTGCCCTGGGACCTTTGGCAGCACAGGAGCTGGTGCTGGTTGTGGAGGAGCCAGGCAGAGCCAGGCAGAGGGTGTTCCTTGCTGCTGCCAGCCCAGAGGCACTCACTCCTTGCTGTGCCCTTGGTGTGCAGAGGGAGCCCATGGTTCAGAGCTGTCCCTATAGGCAGGTGTTTGCAAGGTGTTAAAAGTTTAAAATCACTTTCCAGTTAAGAGCTGTTGTGCTTGTCAGGGTTGGCCTGGAGTGGCAGGGCCAGTGCATTGTGCAGTGTGGTGTCTCTTTCCTGTGGGGCTGGGGTTTTTGCCACGAGAGGTGTGTTGCTGCTCTGGGTGCCCTGTGAGCATGGTCTGCACCGCTTCACCTGCGGGCACTGCGATGGTCCAGTTGAGCAAGATGTTGAAAATACACTGCTTATTCAAATCACCCTCTCTTTTTCTGAAAAGGGGAAGTTTATTCTAGGAACCAAGCTCTGTCTTGCTGTCATTTGATGCAAGTATGGCAAGCATAGGTCACAGCTCTCCCACTCTGTCAATGTGGGCACTGCCTGTAGAACTGAAAATACCCCAACCAAAAGACTTGGCTGAGGGGCACAGGCAGCTTCTGCTTTGAGGTGGGTCAGGCTGCTCTCAGGCAGCAGCAGGTGCTTCCCACAGCATCACTGCTCCTTCCTTTTGCATAAAGCAGCCCTGGCACTTTGCAAGCATCTCTCCCCTCTGCCTCTCAGGCCTCCTTGTTTTTGCCTCCTTGCCTGCCGCAGGAATAACCCTGGAGCAAGTGCAGGGACGTGCTCTGTCACACCCTGCCTGTGCTGTGGGCCCCTTGTCCTGGCTGCCCCATCTCTCCTGGCTGTGGCCTGAGCCCTGGTGTGGGGCTGGCAGAGCATCTTGTGTGACAGCCAGGTGTAAAACGTTCCCTGTTCAATTATTGCTAATCAAACCTGTAAATAAGGTGCTGCCTCAGTTCTACTTCTGCCCAGACCCGTTATGCATCTTCCTGCCCTAACTCATGTGTGGAGTTATAGGAAAGGATTGGTCAAGCATCCCTTTGTGTTTGGAGGGCCTGGGCAGGATTGTCAGTGTGCAGCCACCCCTTCAGCCTGACTTTGGAGTGCGCTGGGCTGTCCTGGATGGCCTGGCAGTGTCTGGGCTGCAGCAGCAGGGTCTCTGCTGGTACCTGGCCCTGTGAGCAGCTCCAGGGCTGCTGCTGCTTCTGTGCATGGGGCTGGGAAGGGCCCTCAGGCAGGAGCAGATGGAGGGAGCTGTGGCAGGAGGGGGGCGAGGGCTGCCCGGCTTCAGGGTGCTCTGGGTTAACCCTGCTCTCACCTAATTAAACAAGAGAAAACGCCTGTCAACACAGCAGTTGTGGGTTTGCTGCTGCGCTGCAGAAAGCTGGGGCAGAGCAGGGCTCGTGGCAGGTGCTGACTCTGACCCTTTTCCCCACACTGCCCTCCCCCAGCTGCCTCCCTCCGCACGTGGGGTGTCCCCCCTGGCTGGGGAGGGCTCACCAATCCCCAGACCCACAGGATGTGCCAGAGAGCAACACGGCATTCACAGGCCCACAGATAGAGGGAATGGCTGGTGCCTTGGCAGGGAGGAGGAGGAGGGTGGGCTGCTGCTTTGCCGTGGGCTCATGCCATGCCCAGTGAGCTGGAGGTGCCGATGTGGGCAGGGTCTGTGGGATACCAGCCTCAGCCAGCTCCTTGCTGAGACCCCTCGGGGCTGCCCTGGCCCAGAGGAGTCCTGCCCTCGCTGCCTGCTCTGCTCTTCTGGCTGTTCCACCTGGGAGCACTGGCCTCCCATTCCCGAGGTGTTTAATTTTTCCAAGGTAGCTGTATGTCTGACTCACGCAGAGCTCCATTTCTGGCTGCAGACAGGCTGGAATTGATTAGTTTATTATTTTTCCCCCCTCTGCCCTGTTGCTTGTATCAATGGGAGAGTGGTCAGAACCCTTGGCAGACAAGTCTCTTAAAGAAACTTAAGTTGCTGCTGTGCGCAAGGAGCTTAAAGGTGTTTCAGTGGGAGAGAGGGAAGGAAGAAAAGGATGTTTGCTGTTCCTCATGTGCCCCTGTGTGTGCTCATCCCTTCCCAAGCAGCTGCAGACCCAGTCAGAGCTGGTGGCCGGGGCAGGAGGAGGCAGTGGTGGCTGCTCCTGCCCACAGAGGGACAGGCAGGATATTTTGTGTCCCATCTCCACAGCCTGATCACAGACAGCCTCTGCTGAACTTGCCTCAGGGTGTTCCTGTGTGTACGGAGCCAGGTGAGCCTGGTGGGCTCTGAGCCTCGTCCCTCTCAGTGGTGGTGGCCCGCGAGCCCCGGCTGCAGCTCGGGTCTGTGCGAGTGCTGATCCCTTGCTGAGCTGGCTGGCTCAATAGCCTTGTGGCCGCTTATCTGGGATTAATGTGTAACTTAATGGCAGTGCTGCTGTGGTACAGGGTGGTGCGGATCTGCTCTCTGATTCCCCCTGCCCGTGATAAGGCTCAGGGCTTGCCCGTGCCTGGCGCCGGCGCTGCTGGTGAGGGTTGGGGTGTCTGGGGAGGAGGGAAGGGCAGTGCTGGGCTCATGGCCTGCCCTGCACAGGGTCTGGTCCTGAAGGGCACGGGTGCCACGGGCCTGGGGCGATTGAAGGAAGGGTTTTTCTTTTCCCTGTTCATGGCATCCCAAACAGACTCATGGCATTGCTCTACTGCTGACACATAGGGAGGTGTCACACAGGCTGGGATTTGATGGGCAGTTTCTTAGGTGTTAAATAAGTTCATAGATAGAGGGATGATTTTTTTTTTCCAGTGAAGTCGTTCCCTATGCTGATAATGGAATCAGTTAATTTATTTACAGCAGCTGTATTACCAGTTTGCTTGTCAGGCGGAAGAAAATCATATAAAAATATTGTGTATTCCAAGGTTGCTTAGCTCACAACAAAGCTAATAAATGTCTTGGGACATCAGAGTTCTTACAAAATCCTGTAGGTAATGGTCTGTGTGTTGGAAGTTCAGAGTTGCATCCTCTCTCTGATAGCTTTTTTGCTTCTAATAAAACACAGCAGCTGGAGAGGCCATTCAGTGTTGCCTTTAATTATTGCAGACAAGAACAGCTCTGTAATCTGACTGTGGAGGCCAAGCTGCTGTGGGTCTTAAATGGGTACACTCACTGCATGGTGAGAGTACCCTTGGCAGGGAGCTCTGAGCTGCTGCCTTTGAAAATCTCGGACAACAATCATCCCACATGATTGAAGAATTCCAGCTTGGAGAATTTTTCAGGAGTTGAAAGGTCTGGCAAGCGAGGCAGATGCATAGTGTGGAGGTGGGGCTGTGGCTGTGCTCCTTCCCTGGCTGCTGGCATGGCTGCTTTCCCAGGACCTGGCGATGTACAGAAAAGAAACCACAGCAGGGACAGGCTCGGGGTGTTGCTGCTGAGGGATCTCTCCTTGGTCTCCATGGTGCAAATCGCGTGTGCTGCAAAGCAGCCTCTGTAGGTCAGGGCTGAGGCAGCTTGGGATGCTTTATTGCCGCGTGGCATTGCAGAGAGGGGCCTGGCTCTGGGCCGTTTAGCCCCGGTGAGAGTGGAAGCAGCAGGTTCAAGTCAGGTCAGAGGCCACGGCTGCTGCAGGTGGCCGTGTCCCGCCGAGCAGGGCAGTCCTGGGTGTGCACAGGGCGAGCCGGGCGGGGTGGCACACTCTGCCCCTGCCGTGCCCCTCCCTGGCGGCTGCTGGGTGTCCCCAGCTGCCCTGCGGAGCTCGGAGACAGGGCCAGGCTCGGTACAGGCCAGCGCTCCTCGGGGATGAGAATCCCTGCCCTGGGATCCACCCCGTGCGGGTCCCCTGGGCCGCACGCATCGTGGGCGAGCTCGGCTGGGAGCAGGGCTTTTCCCGAGCTGCTTTTTCAGACGATGTAGATAGGACACGCTGGACCGTGCTCTAGCCGTAAATGGCACTGGGAGTTGTGCCGCGGGTCTCGCTGAACGGAGCGGGGAGCGCCCGCTCTCCTGGATGCTGCGGCACCGCCCTGCCCCGTGCGCGGCCGGGCGAGCGCAGCCCCTGCCCCGTGTGCTCCCCCTCGCAGCCCCTGCCCCGTGTGCTCCCCCTCGCAGCCCCTGCCCCGTGTGCTCCCCCTCGCAGCCCCTGCCCCGTGTGCCGCCCCTCGCAGCCCCTGCCCCGTGTGCCGCCCCTCGCAGCCCCTGTCCCGTGTGCTCCTCCTCGCAGCCCCTGCCCCGTGTGCTCCCCCTCGCAGCCCCTGCCCCGTGTGCTCCCCCTCGCAGCCCCAGCCCCGTGTGCTCCTCCTCGCAGCCCCTGCCCCGTGTGCCGCCCCTCGCAGCCCCTGCCCCGTGTGCTCCTCCTCGCAGCCCCTGCCCCGTGTGCCGCCCCTCGCAGCCCCTGCCCCGTGTGCCGCCCCTCGCAGCCCCTGCCCCGTGTGCCGCCCCTCGCAGCCCCTGTCCCGTGTGCCGCCCCTCGCAGCCCCTGCCCCGTGTGCCGCCCCTCGCAGCCCCTGCCCCGTGTGCCGCCCCTCGCAGCCCCTGCCCCGTGTGCCGCCCCTCGCAGCCCCTGCCCCGTGTGCCGCCCCTCGCAGCCCCTGTCCCGTGTGCTCCTCCTCGCAGCCCCTGTCCCGTGTGCTGCCCCTCGCAGCCCCTGTCCCGTGTGCTCCCCCTCGCAGCCCCAGCCCCGTGTGCCGCCCCTCGCAGCCCCTGCCCCGTGTGCCGCCCCTCGCAGCCCCTGCCCCGTGTGCTCCTCCTCGCAGCCCCAGCCCCGTGTGCCCCGGGCGAGCGCAGCCCCTGCCCCGTGTGCTCCCCCTCGCAGCCCCTGCCCCGTGTGCCGCCCCTCGCAGCCCCTGTCCCGTGTGCCGCCCCTCGCAGCCCCTGCCCCGTGTGCCGCCCCTCGCAGCCCCTGTCCCGTGTGCTCCTCCTCGCAGCCCCTGTCCCGTGTGCTCCTCCTCGCAGCCCCTGCCCCGTGTGCCGCCCCTCGCAGCCCCTGTCCCGTGTGCTCCTCCTCGCAGCCCGGGCCAGCCGGGTGTGACAGGCAAAGCACTGACCTGGAACAGCCTCTCGGACCCCCTTGGAACGGCTCCCTTGCAGCAGACATGCGGCTGTGCATGTGATAACCCTTTTTGTTCAGCCATGCTGAACTTGTAGAACATGCTTGAAAAATCAGGTCTGTGGTTTTTTTGAGGGAGGAATAGCCAAAACAACAGAACCTGTTCTCTTTTTCTCCAGCAAAGTCAGGGTGTTAAAACTCCAGGCAGTGCAGTTTGTGGTGTGTGAACTGAGTCAGTAGATCCATTACTCTTAAGTTATTTTTTGATAGTTTCCAATGGGTACTCTCCAATGGGTATAATCTCCTAATTTGGAAGACTAACAAAACAATGATTTCAAAATCTATTTAACTGGTGTTTGATGTGTATAGAAATTTAAAATCTGAATCCCACCTGTCTCCTGTTCTCTGCTGTGGTCTGACTGTATTCTAGATTGCTTCCAGCTGAAGGACAGCACTGGTGAACTCCCTATTGACTGCATTTCCTCGGCAGCTCCACTCCACATGTCCCCATTTTCCTGCGTGTCCTGTGGCTGCCTGTTTGAGCAGGATGCCCAGGCTGGTGGCAGGGCCTGCCTGCAGTAGAGGATTTCCTTTGTCTCCTGCAGCAGTTCCAGTTCCCATGGCACAGGGGATGAGGAGTTGTCCCCATGTCCTTCCCTGCCCTCCTGCTTCAAGGACAGTACTGGGGAGGTTCTGCCTGTTTTTTCCTCTCCCTTGCTTGCCCAAGCATTCACTTAATTCTTATTATTTTTCTTAACGAAAGCTCTCCCTCTGTTTGTTCATCCTGATCCTACATGAGCACTGGGCTCAGGCCCTGGGGTTCCTGGCGCCTTTGGAGGGTGTCCAGGAGGCAGAAATTCCCACCCCTTTGTCTCCTAATGAACGGAAGGAGCAAGCGCCGAGCTGTGAGTGTTTGGAAGTGTAAATGTTTGCTGTGGTAGCAGCAGCCGGTGCTGCCAGCCCCGAGGTCGGGTCGGTGTCGGTGTCAGCGCCTGCTGAAGAGCCTTTGATTGCTCATTTGTGGTGGCTGCGTTTGTGCTCTGCCTGCACGGAACGTGCTGCCGGCGGATCTCTGCTCCTCCTGGGGAGCCTCTGTGCTGATCCTGGTGAAGGGAGCGGGATGGGGAGAGCAGACTGCCTGGAGATGGGCACGGAGGGATGGAAAATAGACAGGACATGCAGCCGTGTGCAATTGCATCTCCTGAATGGCAATTAAAGCAGGAGAGTCTGAATCTCTCGAGGAAGGGTAATATTTAACTTGGGCAAGTGCTTGTTATGCTCTGTGCTCCAGCTGCACGTGTCACTGTGCCCTTCCTCAGAGAGGAGCTGCAGCACAGCCCAGTGTGATTTTACAGCCCCCCCTGCATTCCTGCCCTGGTGCACAGGTAACTGTGTGCTCCTGGCTCTCCCGTGCTCAGGGCTGGGTTGGCACGTGTTGGCACTGCACCTGGCCTGGCCCCACTGCCAGCCTTGCCTGCTCTGGGGTGCAGAGCTCCTTCCACGCCTGCTTTGGTGCTGTGGCTGTTTTATGAGTTCCCTTGGCCTTCTGGGTTTTCCCGTGTGTGCAGAGCATGTTGTGCTCCCCTTGCTGGGTATCCCAAAGCAGTGCAGTGACACAAACACCTCTGTGCAGGCAGCTGTGGCAGTGCAAATGGAAGTTGCCACCTTAAATGTGTGCCTGAAAAATTTAGAGTCTCTTAGTATAATATGGATTTTCCTCCCCTTCCTGAGGCTTCCCTGGGGTCATTTTTCTGTAAGACAGTTCAGGTACAAATTTCCCATATTCAGGTTTTGACTGAGTGTCACTTTAGCCTCCCATCTTCCTGCTTGCTGTGTGCACGTGCAAGCTGCCAACTTGCCAATTTTGGGAACAAGTGGTTTGTAATTACCAGCTCAGTGCTGCTGCTGCACTGTTAATTCTTAGACCATTTAATGTATCAAATTATTCCTTCCTGTGCTATTTAGAGGCAAAGGGCTAAGTAACAGTGATGGCATTAATATTAAATTCTCTAAAACTAATAGGAACCTCTTATTTAATTGTTCTGGCACTCAGCATGTCTGGGGAATACAGTGCCACTGGAAAGCTAATGGAGACTGAGGTCTCATGGTGTATTAACACTGGGATGCTGCTACTTTTCCTAGTTGGGTTATTTATGAGTTAAGACTATCCTAACTGTCTATCAGTGCTTAGAGGCTTAGTTTGATTAAACCCCTTTATATTGCTAATGCTAATGGAGCTGGATTGATGCTGGGGATCTGCGGGGAGAGCTTAGCAGAAGGCGTAGCCTTGACATGACTCTGCTGGTTTTGCTGTCTCTGGGCCCTGCGGGAGGTGTCTGCAGCGGGCAGGACCCCCCAGCCCTGGCAGGGTGGCCTGAGCACCCACCCTGCTGCCTGTGGGACCCTCACCCCTTCCCAGTCACTGCTGCATCTCCCACGTGAGGTGTCCCACGAGCTCTGCTGGGTGCCTTGTGCCCACTCCAAGCATCTGGCACAGTGTTCAGCAGGAGTTTCCTGGTTGATGCATTGGTTTGTGACTGTGCTGGTTGAAATGGGGGCTCTGGGGGCTGGCTGGGATTGTCCTTGCTGATACAGGGCTCCAGGTACTGGCAGGAGAAGGCTGCACGTAGCAGTGAGACCACGATGAACCCAAACATCCCCTCTGTGCTTCTGCAGCACGAGTGCACTAATGAATGGGAAAAATGCTGAATGTGACTGAAAGCCCTAAATCTCAAAGCAGAGGAAGGCTGGCTCCTTCCTCAGGAAAGCCTGGCTGCCGTGCTGGGCGCTGATGCTGCTGCAGGCGTGCAGGGCTGCTGTGAGGCACTCGGCCCCTCTTCCTGCCCCGGCTGCAGGGGCTGTGTCCCCCAGCCCGGGGCACCCCGCTGTCCCCTGCAGGATGGGATGCTGCAGGAAGCTCCCGTGTCAGGGTCAGGAGTGGGACGTGTCAGGTCTGCCCCTGTCCTGTGTCGGGGGCTGGCACAGATCACAGTCAGTCCCCTTCCAAATCAGCTCCCAAGCTGCAAATTACCCTGTTGCCTCTTCTAGTATGTATCATCATGATGAAACTAATTTTCCATGGGAGAGTCAGCTGTTTCTTGATTAGAAGTGCTCCGAAAATACTAACAGAGAAATGATTACAGGAAGACTTCAGTGCTCATTTATGTAATTGGACTTTACTTCCCTGGCTGAAGTTGTTGCATCCACTGCTGGCTGGAGTGAGCACTTGCTCTCCCAGTTTGCTTGTGAGCAGAGAGGTTAGGGTGCAGCCTCCCAAGGGGTGCCATGCCCTGGGGTGCAGCCTTGCTCCAGCTGGTGACAAGCTGTCATGTTTCCCGTGTGTTTAAATCACAGCGGGGTTGACTTGTCCTTTAATGAACCAACGAGAATAATCTTCAGGCAGTTATTTGGGTAAATGGATTCTTAAATTCTGCTTGTTTTCTGCGTGGGGCATGAGGATTTGCTGGAAATGAATAGGAGAAGGGACAGCTCCCCTCTGCCATGCTGTCCTTGTCCAGCTGCCCAGTGGCAGCAGCCAGGCTGTTGTCACTCCGTGCTGGGCTCTGGAGCCCCGCATGCTCACAGGGAGGAAAGGCAGAAGGCCGATGTAATTTTCGAGATCATCCTGTGTGATGAGATTAGCAATATATCACAACAGGGAGAATTGCTTTCTGGCTGAACCACGGTTCAGGCCAAGCCCACCACGAGTCTGTGTCTGCAGCAGTGAATGCTCAGGGGTGATGGGCATCTGCTCTGGGAAACGCCTCTGGGTAGAGGGGCCCTGGGCTCTGCAGGGTCAGCCAGGTCAGGCTTAATAAATTTAAAACATGGCTAATTTGCTCATCAAAAGGGCAGTAAATGGAGGAGGAGTGAGATTTGAGCTCAGTACAGCGATTCCCAAATGTTGGTGCAGCCCCAGCCCTGGCCACAGCAAGCCCCTGGAGCCAATCTAAGCACCATGTGTGTACAGGGGGTGAAATGTTTACAATAACGTGGTTTAAATCCGATTTTCTGACCTGAAAGAATTGCATGCTCTGGATAAACACAGTGTTTGTGAAGCTTATCTCACGCAGGCAGTTTTGGGGGTAGGAGAAGGGGCTCTGGTCCCTGGTCGTGGGGGGCTGTTATGTTGGGTGTTTGGCGTGTTGATGGCACACCATCCTTGGCCAGGTATCTCCTTAATCATCTGCTTAAAGGGGTTAATATGTGAAAAGGCGAGTGCTGCCTGACACAAAGCTGGTGTTGTTGCTGCCTGCTCCCCTGGGATGCTGTGACAGTCTGCTCAGGATCCCCGCAGCCGCTGGAGCCCTGCGAGCTGTGTCATGTGGCTGTGGCGGGGCCCGGCTCCGTCTGCGCCGCGCAGGGAACAAACGGCGCTTTCAGTGCGCCCGACAAGCCTGCCTCTTCCTCAAATTCGCCAGGATTGCACGCTGACTTCTCTCCTGTTCTTTCATGCTTCACCAAACCTGGATCTGCTTTACCCAGCAAGCAGAAGCATAATGAAGTAGAAAGTGAAATTACTTGATCAGCATCAGCGAGTTGTTTCTCAGCGCTGACCCAGCTCCGTGTGCGCTGGAAGATGCGGCCTGGCTGCCCCTTCCTGCAGCAGCCTGGGCCCGAGAGCAGCCTGGCTGAGCGGCTTCAGCCCCCATAGCTCTGTGCAGAGGAGAGAAGCTGTGCCTGCCTCTTGGCTAGGCTCAGGGGTTTTGGGAGGGCTGTCAGTGCTGGCTGGAGGCGGCGCCGAGGCTGCCGTGCCGCTGTCCCACTCAGTCCGTGCCTGCCCAGCCCCGGGGGATGCTGTGCCCATGGCTGCATGCCCTGCCCAGCCCCAGGGGATGCTGTGCCCTGCCATGCCCTGCCCAGCCCCAGGGGATGCTGTGCCCTGCCATGCCCTGCCCAGCCCCGGGGGATGCTGTGCCCGTGGCTGCTTGCCCTGCTCAGCTCTGGGGGATGCTGTGCCCATGGCTGCATGCTCTGCTCAGCTCTGGGGGATGCTGTGCCCATGGCTGCATGCTCTGCTCAGCTCCAGGGGATGCTGTGCCCGTGGCTGCATGCCCTGCTCAGCTCCAGGGGATGCTGTGCCCTGCCATGCCCTGCCCAGCCCCAGGGGATGCTGTGCCCGTGGCTGCATGCCCTGCTCAGCCCCAGGGGATGCTGTGCCCTGCCATGCCCTGCCCAGCCCCAGGGGATGCTGTGCCCTGCCATGCCCTGCTCAGCTCCAGGGGATGCTGTGCCCTGCCATGCCCTGCCCAGCTCCAGGGGATGCTGTGCCCGTGGCTGCATGCTCTGCTCAGCTCTGGGGGATGCTGTGCCCGTGGCTGCATGCCCTGCCCAGCCCCGGGGGATGCTGTGCCCGTGGCTGCTTGCCCTGCTCAGCTCTGGGGGATGCTGTGCCCATGGCTGCATGCTCTGCTCAGCTCTGGGGGATGCTGTGCCCGTGGCTGCATGCCCTGCCCAGCTCCAGGGGATGCTGTGCCCGTGGCTGCATGCTCTGCTCAGCCCCAGGGGATGCTGTGCCCTGTGCATGCCCTGCCCAGCCCCAGGGGATGCTGTGCCCGTGGCTGCTTGCCCTGCCCAGCCCCAGGGGATGCTGTGCCCGTGGCTGCATGCCCTGCCCAGCCCCAGGGGATGCTGTGCCCTGTGCATGCCCTGCCCGGCTCTGGGGGATGCTGTGCCCTGTGCATGCCCTGCCCAGCTCCAGGGGATGCTGTGCCCGTGGCTGCATGCCCTGCCCAGCCCCAGGGGATGCTGTGCCCTGTGCATGCCTTGCTTGCTGCTGCCTGCTGGTAGGGCCTGGTGCCAGCAGCAGGGTGGCTGCTGTCACTGGGCAGGATGTGGCCTTGGGGACCAGATGCCCCAAGCACCAACCCTTAACGTGGCACACCGGAGGCAGGGCTGTGGCTGGGCCTTGCTGAGAAACTGCACCAGAGCTCACTCTGGTTTAAGCTGTAGGTGCCACCAGCTGACCTGGAGGTCACTCTGGTTCCAGAGCTGGCCCCAGAACAGGTGGCTGAGCCAAGAGGGTTTGAGCTTTGTCTAAGGCAGCTCCTGCTCATTGCTGTGTAACCGCTGGCTTAAGGTGCCATCACTGGCCCAACTGCAAAGGGCACGTGTATGGGAAGAGAGGGGCTGGAAATGGACATTCAAAATTGCATTTCAAGATGTTTAGTTGCCAAGCACTTCATGCAGTTGACCCCCTTCTTTCTGAAAATCCAGTGATTCCTCATGGCTCAGGGGGAGGCTGGGCATGGGCAGCAGCCGGGCAGGGCTCTGGGCATGACGTGGGGCTCCATCCCCCTTTCAAATATTTACTGTGTGAAAACAAAATACATTTGGGATTGGGAAATGTATCTGGGCAGCCTTTCTGGAGCTGCCTCGGTGTGTGGGTGCAGAAGGGGGGCAGCTGTGGGGATGCAGGGTGTGTACCCCGGGGTGGGGATGCCCCTCTCCTGTGGCGGTGCCGTATCCAACCTGTGCTGCCGGTGCTCCTGCCATGGCTGTGCCCTCCTGGCACTGGTAGCTGCTGGTTTCAGGCTGTGATATGCCTGCTGTACAAATGACCTGTCTGCTCTGGGTGTTTCCTGGTGACATTGCATCAGCTACTGCCCTCCTCTGAGCAGGGTCTCTGTTGTTTCCTTGGCCCAGTGCCCTCTTTATCCCTCCTGGAGTGTCTTTTGACCTGGTTTTTTAATTACTAGTGCAGAATAGGCATTCTAGGTTGCCCCTTCTCAGTATCTTCATGTCAAGATTTTGTTTTCCACTTCATTCTTAAGCCTCAAACTACACCAAGAGGGCTGTGGCGGGCACAGTGGCACTGGCGAGGGGTGCTGTGCATGGTGTCTGTCCTGCTGCCCCTGTGGGTGTCTGTCCTGCTGTGCCATGGGAGCTGCTGGGGACACAGGGCTGTGCTTGCTGCTGTTGCTTTGGGGCCTGGTGCTGCCAGCTGGGTGTCAGCTTGAACTGAAACCTAATCAGGCTCAGCCTGAGCTGTGCCAGGGCACAGGGTCAGCAGGAGAGGAGAGGGGGAAGAGACGTGGCTGGGGAGCTGCCCTGGGGACCCAGGGCTTGTGCTGCTGCCTGCCCAGGGGTGTGACATGCTGGGGGCTCAGAGCCTGGTGTGGGGATGCTTTTTGTGGTGCTTTTTGTGGTGCCTCTGCCAGGCAAGTGCCAGCCCTCGGTGCTGCAGTCTGGAACAGCTGCCCTTCTCCAGGCACACAGCTGGCTTTCCTGTTATAATGGTATTTCCTAATTAAACCCCCTAATTAAGCAGCCAAAGGTGCTGTTGGTTAAGCTGCAGTGCTGTCTCTCAGCCTGGTAGTCAGGTTTGGCTGGGTACATCCCCCTTGTCACAGCTGGGTTCCCTCACGTGCCCTACGCCTCCACTGCCCAATTCCTGCCCTTCCCAGCTCTGCTGCAGCACGTGCAGCCCAGGGATCCTTCTGGCATGGGAGCTCAAATCAAACAGGAGGCTGCCAGTGCTTCCAAAAGACCCTGATTTCTTTTCCCTACAAAAGCTGATGCTGATGGAAATATTCCTTTTTCTTCCTCCTTGCAGTGAACACCTACCTCTTCATGATGCAAGCCCAAGGCATCATGATCCGTGAGAACATGCGAACTATAGGAGCTCAGGTGTATGAGCAGGTGGTCCGCAGTGCCTATGCCAAGAGGAACAGCAGTGTGAATGACTCAGGTATTTCTTGAATAACTGAAATTTTGATTCAAAGTCCCATTCTCATTGAAAATTAAGTTGAAGGCATTAATTTATACTGGTAAATGCCGGGTGGGAGCTTTGATTAATTGTCTACAGCTTTTATTTTTATATATAAAATATATATATAATGTAAAAATACCCTATATATAGAAATACTGTCAAAATATAAAAATTTTATTTATTTATATATGTAAAAAGTTCAAATGCTTCTAACTTGTATAAGAAGTGAAAATTTTGAAAGGTCTGAAGTGATGGGATTTGATCTGAAAACCTCTTTGCTTTCCAGGAATTCAACTTGTAGCTGCAACCAGTCTGAGGGTAAACACTTTCAAATTCAGTACAAGGATCAGGTTTCATATTTAAAAAATACCATCCCAGGCGTGCGCCTGCGCAGAGCCCTGGCTCTGGGCACGTGGAGGAGCCTGTGCCCGTGAGCTTCACTCTTCCCGTGCGAGTATGAACCGAGCTGACTTGGCTGGGGATCTGCCACAAATAATCTGCTGAACTCTGGGCAGGATGTGGGGAGCGGAGCGCAGGCTCGCCCTGCCAGCCCCTCATCATCCCCACACAGGAGCGTGTGGGGCTCTGAGCTGTGCTGTCAGTGTGGTGCAGGGAGGCAGAGCTGCCCCTGGCTGTGTGTGAGGCGTTGCTGCTGGGCTGGTGACACCCAGCCTGTCCCCTCCCTGCTGGCACGTCCCCACACGCCGGGGCTGTTGGCACCAGGCTGGCGTGGGGAGCTCGGCTCCTCGCCCGCCGGGGTTCAGCAGCAGAGCAGGGGCTGACAGAGTTTTACAAGGCAGGATCATTTTCTCATTAGCGGGAGTATGAGCTGTGTCCTTGGTGCCCAGCCTGCTGAGGTGCAGCCACCAGTTCAGCTGTGCCCTGGCTGGGATGGCACGGGAGGGGAATTATCGACTTAGGAGGAGATGAACACCCCGGGTCACCCCTGTGCTGCACAAAGTCAGCCAGGGCAGCCACCCCGAGCTATTTTTAAGACTGGAAACATCAAGTAAAGCAGAGGCAGGGTGAGGAAGTGGCTGATCCCCTGAAGGGAGGAGGGTGAGATGCTTCATTGCTTCTGCTGGAAGTGGGGAGAGCCTTCGTCCTGCTGGGGCTGTGGCCTGGGGGGCACCAGGTGATCCAGGAACCCGTGTCCCCCTGCAGCAGGCGGGAGCTGGTGGCCACAGTGCCAGTGGCACCAGTGCTGGTGCTGCCATACTGGGCTTTGCTTGAACCTCATCCCAGTCAGTCCCAGCTGCAGGGGCACGTGAGGACACCGTCCCTCCCCAGGAGCCCCAGCCACGAGCACAGTTTTAGCGCATATGAGCACCGTGCGCCGTCCTTGGGCAACCTTCCCTGGCAGGCAGGTCAGAGCAGGCACAGGATAGGTGGTGGTGACGTCTGGAAGGCACTTGGTGCTGTGGCCACAAGGACTGCATTAACACTGGGGTCAGAGCCTTCCCTCCCTGACTGATTTTGGGCGCCTGGGTGGGTGTCACTGCCTGGGGAGCGCCCACTGTTGTGGGCACTGAGACAGCTGCAAGAGGAAACCCAGCAAAAAAGGCAGCTCTTGGTGCAAAACAGAGCAGTTGAGCTTCACTGTGGGCAGGGACCTGGGCCGAGTACTGCGGGTGTGCTCTGGTAATGGGAGTTTACAGGGAAAATTGCTTCTGGAAATTTGGAACAGTATCAAGCATCCAAAATAACCTCTATCCTACTTGAGAAGCCCTTAGGCTCTGTGTACAGCCCATCTTGAGTTTTGAGATAGTTTGGATACTGTTTACTTGAGTGAATAAACAACGTTACTGCCGTGATGTTACATACTAGCGCCCACAGCTTGTTCAGGTGGAGAACCTTCGGGCATCCTCAGGTGCAGCAGGCTGGGAGTGCTGCCCGGGAGGTTCAAGGGTGTTAAAGGGGAATTGGGAGCTCGGGGGCTCCTCTGCTCTTGCAGGGAGCAGAGGGAAGTCTGCGTGTAATGTGAGAGTTTTTATTGATCCTTTGAGGAGGATTCCAGGCAGGATTGCCCTGTGGAGGATACTGCACTGGCAGTTCTAGCTGGCATTGAGACCTGCCTGGGGACTTGCCTCTTTCCTGTTGGGAACAGACCTGCTGGAGGAGCACATATCCCCTTGCTGTGCCAGGGTCCTTCAGGGACAAGGCACTGGTAGCTTTTCCTTTCAAGAGTCACGTGCTCCTTTGGATGATCAAAATTCCTCCTTTGGCCAGAAAATGCAAACCTTTCTTTGGTGTGGTGCTAAGGCTGCTGGGGCTCCTGTAGGCACCTGTCCCAGGATGGGGATGAGCACCCAGCTGGGTTGCAAGGCCAGAGCCCGTTCCACTGGGGACACAGCTGTGCTGTTGGGGACATCCTCAGCTGTGGTTGACTTTGGAGTCTGCTTGCAGTAGCATGGGGAGGTGGCTGGAAATAACAGATCTATAGCTCAGGTGAAAGCTTCTCTATTTTTTTTTTCCTCCCAGATTATCCTCTTGATCTGAGCCACAATGACACCCTTCTGCAAGCCACAACGTTTCTTCCTGAAGACTTTACCTACTTCCCCAACAATACCTGTCCTGAGAGGCTCCCTTCTATGAGTGAGTGGCATCCTGTCACCCCGTGCCCCCTCCTGCTCCCCATGGCTTTGGAGGGCTCTCAGTGGCATTCCCAGCCTCACCACCATTGCACCTTTCCCTGCCAGGCACCTAGGGATGAATGGGAGCACTGTTCAGAGCCAGCTCCCTCCTGGGAAATCATTGTTTACCCACCCTCAGGAATTAATCCCTGCTGTGTCGGAGGCATGTCTCCCTGCTGAAGTAGGAGCCCATTGCCTGGCAAACACAAACAAAAGAGGGATTGTGTGCTGGGAGCCGGTGGAAAGGCTCTGCCAGCCCTTTTCCAGGGGCAGTGACGGCGGGGTGGCTCCCTGTGCCTCGGCAGTGCTGCCAGGCCCAGCCCCGAGCTGTGCCGGGGCTGCTGTGCGACATGGGCTGGGCCCCCGGGGGAAATGCTCCCACCAAAGCTGCCCTCAGGGGGAAAACTGGGCTTTGGGGGCAAATGTTTCCAAAGGGAGGAATGCTCTCTGCTGAGGTGGGGGGTTTAGTCTGCTGGAAACACGCAGGGAGGAGCAGAGGGGTGCCCCTGGAGTGGGGCTCACGTGGAGAGCTGCATCCAACAGCAGCCACAAAGGCTGAGGAGGCTGAGGTGTTACACCAGCAGCATTTCCTGATTGCTTTTGCTGGTGCTGGAGAAAAGCAGCTGAGTGCTGGGGATGGAGGACAGGCATGCAGCAAGTGCTGCCCCAGCACCACAGCAGGTCCTCACCTCTCTGCTTCTCCTGCTCCACAGAGGGCCCCATTGATGTAAATATGAGCGAGATCACCATGGAGGACATCCACCAGTTCTTCTCCAAAGACCCTTCCATCAAGCTGGGAGGGCACTGGAAGCCGAGTGACTGCCTGCCTCGCTGGAAGGTAACTGGGAGCTGGGCAGCCCCGTGTGCTGCTCCTGTGGGCAGCAGGAGGGTGTTCATGGGAGCACCTCTGCAGCGATGGGAGGAGCTCTCAACTGTGGCAATGCAGTGCCCAGGGAAGGAATAGTGAACTCGAGGGCTGCTTCACTGTCCCCAGTGCTGGGCAGAGAGGGCAAGGGGGCACTGCAGGTCTCCCTTCTCAAGGTGACACTGAATTTTTCCAAAGCAACAATTCCTCAAAAATTGAGTAGGAAATCCATGTTTTGGAAGTTGGGAGGGTTTAAGGCTGCTCTGCATGGGAGACCTTAGAGTGCTTGGTTAGTGCTGCTCCTGCTCCTCTAAGCCCAGCCCAGCCCAGCTGCTGCCCAGCCCGGGGTCAGTGGGTAAGGGCCTGTTCTCTGCTCTCAGGTGGCGATCCTGATCCCATTCCGCAATCGCTACGAGCACCTGCCCGTCCTCTTCAGACACCTCATTCCCATGCTGCAGCGGCAGCGTTTGCAGTTCGCCTTCTACGTCGTGGAGCAGGTGAGAGCAGGGGGCAGGCACAGCTCTGCCCTGTCCCTGCCAGGTCACACTTCTGACGTGCCAGGTGCAGGCTCATGCTGCAATGTCTAAGTCGTCCTGTTCTGTCTAAAAGTGGCACAGCTAAGAGATTACTGGTGCCCAGAAGTTACTGGTTTTACATGAAAAACAGAAATTGGGGATTTTTGTTGCTGTTTTATTTTTAAAATTCTGTTTAGTAGGAGTTATTTTTTAAAAAAAGCTTTGGACCAGGTATTTGCAGTTCAGACAATGCTGCAGTTTTTTTGTATATCCCTGCAGTGGTTCCAGGCAGCATCCCCCAGGCACAGGAATGACCTGACCAGAGTTAAGCATTTCATGTAGAACATGACTCTTATTTCATGTGTACATGGACCTCTCACTTAGGCTGCTTGGCTTCATCCACACGGTAAATGTGCCTCCATATTTAGCTCTAGCTAAAACAGATTGATCAAAATTGGGGTTTTTTCCAAGTGTCTGAGAAACGAGGCCTTGGCAACTTTATTTTTACTCCTGTATTGTAAATCGAATATTCCAGTGTTGGTTGATCTCACTGGTCTGCTCCAATACATCACTTCTTTCATGGTCCCAGTATGGGACCTGGTTGCCCTCTGCAGTTTTCTAGGCAGGGCTGGGAACACACACAGAGCAAGAACTGCAGGGACTCCTCTTGAGAAGGAACTTTCTCCCTGCCAGGCTGGAAACCAACCCTTCAACCGTGCCATGCTCTTCAACGTTGGCTTTCGGGAAGCAATGAAGGACCTGGACTGGGACTGCCTCATCTTCCACGACGTGGACCACATACCAGAGAACGACCGCAACTACTACGGCTGTGGGCAGATGCCCAGGCACTTTGCAGCCAAGCTGGATAAGTACATGTACCTGTAAGCACTCTTCTTCCTCCCTGCTGCCACAACTGCTGAGGACACACTGATAGATTTCATTTATCGATTTTTAAGGCAGAGAATGAGTCTGGGTTTTTTCTCAGGCTTTGTGCAAAGGGAGCATGAGAGGGAATGTCAGAGAGCATCCTCAGGGTTGGGGCTTTCCCAGGGCAGGTGGGAGAGCCCCATGCAGGGGGGCTCTGCCCTGACCCTTCTCTCCTGCTCAGGCTCCCGTACAACGAGTTCTTCGGGGGCGTGAGTGGCCTCACTGTCGAGCAGTTCCAGAAGATCAACGGGTTCCCCAACGCCTTCTGGGGCTGGGGTGGTGAGGATGACGACCTCTGGAACAGGTACGGGCCCCGTGGGCCCCGTGGTGGTTTGTGAGCTGAGCCTGGCACTGGGTGCTCTGAGGGGACAATTGCCACCCCGGGCAGGGGCACTGAGTGCTCTGAGGGGACAATTGCCACCCCGGGCAGGGGCTCTGAGGGGACAATTGCCACCCCAGACAGGGGCTCTGAGTGCTCTGAGGGGACAATTGCCACCCCAGAGAGGGGCTGGGCTGGCTGTGCCTGCCCTGGCTGTGCTGGCTCCATGGGCAGGGGCTGCTGCAGCCTGCAGGGCAGTGTGTGGGAAGCAGAGGAGTGCTGGCTCTGTGCTGTGTCCCACGCTGCTGCTGAGCGGGGCCCTGAGGTGCTGTGGGACGTGCCTGAGCCCAGGGCAGCGGGAGGTTTGTGTGGCTGCTCCGTGGATGGGAAGGCTGAGCCATGGCCAGAGCCCCAGGAGCTCTGACTGCAGCCCTGGAAGCACTGCCAGCACAGCAAACACAACGGGTGATTATTTTTTGTTTATTTTATTTCTCCCCTTTCTAATGCAGAGTGCAGTATGCAGGCTACTCGGTGACTCGACCAGAAGGAGACACAGGGAAATACAAATCAATTCCCCACCATCATCGGGGTGAAGTGCAGTTCCTAGGAAGGCAAGTAAATTTTTTTAAGAATCCTAATACATCTTTCACAAACAACTTCAGGAATTAACACTTGTAGCTGAGCAGCTGCTGGACAAGCAGTGCAAGCTCTGTTCTGCAGAGGGGCTGTAGGCTGCTGCTGCTGAGATTTGAGTTATCTGCTGGTCTTCTTTTGCAGCAGACTCATTTTTGGGGGTGTTTCCATTTGGGTTTCCATCTTTAGCCCTACTTTTCATTTCTCTGTTGGACAGAATGCAGCCAGTCAGAGATGCTTCTCTTACTTCACTCTTGAAAAAGAGAAGTTGCTTTTGGTTTAAAAAGAACATATTTAGTCAAACCAGTGAAGCATGGCAGGCTGATAATGCCGTGGGACTGAGCTCTGGTTCCTGGTACTTCCCCCTTTGTTCTCACCCTGCACCTTCCCCTGCCCCACCCTTCCCTGGTCCCTTCTCTGTGCCCAGGTCTTAGCCCAGCTCCCACTCACCCTGGGGCCTCCAGGCCCCCAGTGCTGTGCTGAAGGGAGTCACTGTCCTGCTGAGATATTTCTGCCTATTTTCCTCTCCCAACCCTCCTCTTTCTGTTTCCTCAAGCTGCCTCTCAATGTGTTTGAGGCTGGTTTTGTGCACCAGCTGCAGTTTCCTTCCCTATATCACCATTCTGCTGGTTTTACTTCCTCGCCCCCATCCTTCAGGCTAAAGCCATTCTGTTCTTGTCCATGTCTGGTTTCATAAAGGTGGCAAGGACCACATCCCCCCTCAGCTGTGTCTCTCTGGGATGGTGTGGAAGATGGGCTTGGCAGGGCCCCCAGGCTGAGCCCCCTCCTGGGGATGGGACCTGCAGGCTTTGGGCAGGTGCCACAGGTTGTGCTGGCAGCTGAATGCTTGCTGGTGAGCATTTTGCCCTTTATCAAGGGATGGACTTTTCTGGAATTTTCTGATATTTATTTACACAGGGTATTTAAATGTGATGGTTACCTTTATTAAGGACTCAGAAGTCCATTGTTTTGCAGCTACTCCTGGGCCTGGCTCTTTTAGAGGTGTTCTGGTAGCCCTGGGAGGAGTTTGCAGGTGCTGGGAGATCCGTGGAAGTGACTCTGGCCTCTGGTTCTCGTTGCACAGGTACGCCTTGCTGAGGAAGTCAAAAGAAAGGCAAGCCCTGGACGGCCTCAATAACTTGAACTACTTTCCAAACGTCACATATGACGCCTTGTATAAGAACATCACTGTTAACCTGACACCGGAGCTGGCTCTGGTGACCGAATATTAAGAGCAGAAAATAACTTTGCTCTGCCCTCCACCAAGAAAGCACCACGCTAGACTTTCCTTTCCAAGGGTTATTGAGGACAAGCAACACTTTGTCGAATGAAGGATCACAGTATTTTGGAGAATGAGGCTGAAAGTGCACGCACAAATTGCCCTAGCTGTACCAATCCAGACCGATACCTGGGCAGCGAGCTCAGCAGTCTCTTTATTTTTTCTGCCACTTGCTTTCTGGGTTTCAGGACAACAGTTCGACCTGCTGCTCTCGTCTCCACATTCCTCCTCTAGCAATCTCTGGCACTGGGACTCTCCTGGGATGTGCTTTCTCCTCCGGGAAGCAGCTCAGCTGAGGGACTCTGGCTTCTTGACAGTGAACGTTGCGAGCAATTTGGTTGGCAACTGCCCTGGTGGGAGATCAGACGATTTCTGATGCCATTCTTCTATGTCTGTGGGGTTTTTTAAATGACCTGCTTGAAGTACATACAACAGAATCGCTTCTTAAAGAAGTGTAAGTGTAAATATGCTGTGTAAATCGCCCCTTTTTATTTTTTCTCCTATGGCTCAAGTCCAAGCGAGAGGTTTACATACGGTCACTCATTTTAGTCCTGAGTTCTGAAAACACTTGTGTGAGCATCACTGTACGTGTGCAAGGTGTTCCCTTTTAAGCCAGTGAGCCTGCTCGCATGATCCCAGCTGGGCATTTGCAGAAATGTTTGTGGGCCAGGGCCCAGAACCTTCCAGTGCAGTGGGTGAGAGATACAGCTGGGTCATCACTCATTCCAGAAACCACAGGGCTGGCTTGTTCCAGGGAGGGTGAGGAAATGGGAATATTTATTACAAACCCTCCCGTTTCTGTCACTTTTGCAAAGTGATGTGCAAATGAGTCCAAAAGCCCTGTGGAAGGCAGTCCCGTGGCTGTGGCTCTGTGTCCCACTGACAGCAGGGCTGAGCCCGGGGGGGCTGGGATGGAGCCACTGCTCCCATTGAGCCCTCCCCACAGCAGCTTGCCCTCACTCTGGAACGTGCTGGAATGGTTTGGGAGGTTGGTTTAGTTTGTATTTATTGTGTAAATCCAGTGGCGCAGAGGTGCTGTCAGGGGCAGGCAGCACCTTGTGCTGTCCCCTCGGTACCTGGCAGCACTGGCATGGGCACAGCCATGGGATGGGGTCCCAGCTCAGTGAGAGACATGAAGGACACGTGAAAATAGGAGGACTGGGAGCCAGAGCTGGGTCTGACAGCCCATCCAGCCACCCAATGTCATCCCTCTTTTCTTCACACTGTGGGCAGGCTGGACTTTGGGCCCTGTCCCCACAGACACAGTCCAGCCCTTACACAGCACTGACACCACCACTTTCACTGGACCTCTCTGACTTAAAAGTAAATACATTGGGTGTTGGTTTTAGTTTGTATTTCCACACAACAAGGGCGGGTACTTGACCTCCGAAGGACTTCAACTCTTTTCATTGCATTGTTTGCCTTCGGTTTCCTTAACTTCTCATGGTTTACACTGTTTCCTCAGTTCTGTGGACGTATGATCCCCATACGCATCTGTGGTGGGTGTGACTGCCCAGGGCATTCCTAACCTGTATCCAGAAAACGTTAGTTTAGAAAACACAAGTTTTGTGCAGATCTTATCGGCCGGCATGAGAGGACAGCGAGCCTGCCCTTGAAAAGCGCTGATGAGTTTGTAACTAAGTTTTAAAGTCTCTGAACTTACATGTGCTTTAAACTCGCTTCCCGAGGGGATTCAGCCTGGTTATTTATAGGCAGAGGTGAGGATTTGCTTTTTCTGGCGCATACAGCAATAAAGACTTTTGCTTCAGAGTCCTGATCTGTAATTCACGTGGACCCTTTCCGGGTGTTGAACCCGCGTTGCCCTGCCCCTCTTTTCTTTCATCTTGAGACCTTGCTAGAAACCTGTCTTTGTTTAATGGTGCTTCAAACAAGGAATGTATTTCAAGTAGTCCAAGTTCACTACCCCGGAATCATGCATGTGTGTGTGAGTAAGTGTTGAACTGCCTTAGTTGGGATCCTCAGCCTTCCATGTCCCTGACACCCGGCGCACCTGGTGTGGAACAAAAGCCGTTACCTCTGCTCAGAACTGCACTCTGCGGTTGGCACAGAAGGGTCCATCCCCAGCAGCATCCCATCCTTCCTTCTAACCATGTTGAGGTTTTTTTCCCTTTTTAAAATGTGGATTATCTGAAAATGTGCACTGTTAATCTTATCAGCTATGTCAAATACTGTATAGTAAATGTAACTGTTAAAAACATACTGTCAAGCGCATGTGCTGTTATGGTGTAAAAATTCTTGTATTAAGGAGAACTTGTACATATTCTGGCAGCTGAAGTTCGACAAGGCCACTCGTTTGCCCCTTCCACGTCAGCGCCGTCACTCAGCCCTGCTGGAGGGCGGGTCCTGTGCGATGCTGATTTATTTTTTTTAAATGAGCCATGTGGGTTTTATTTGCAAAACTATTTATTGACAGTTAATTCTCCATAAAGCTCTGCTTCTCTAAGGGAGGTACCATCTGAGCATCGGCCGCGCACTTCAGGCCCCTCACCATCAGAAGTGGCTTTAAACTCTCCAGCAGCTTTCCATCATCATGGCTTTTGAGCTTACTGTTATGTTTTTAAGAGGTGCCAGGGGGACGTTTTTGCACTGAAGATTAGTGTTTTACAACACACACACACTTCTCAGCAAAGCAATCCTTTGTGTCATTACATTTATTTACCCATGTGTTTGTACATTTTTGTATTTGTTAATTTATGAATGATTTTTTCAGTAAAAAATACATATCCAAGAACAGAGATTGCAGTGCTTTGCTTTTTCATTTTTTTTTAAACAAGAGTCTTGGGGTGTGCTTTTTTTGGTAGGAGGTGAGGTTTGTAAGCCCAGAGGGGTTAAGTGTCAATGAGAGTTTGACTCAGTAAGGGTGAGCCCTTGATGCTAAAAGCTGGTAAGAAATTTCTCATTTGGACTGGCCAGAAATAAATTGAGTGTGAGATGTGAATGCTCCCCAAACTCTTCCTGATGTGTTGGTGCCTGAGCATTTTATCCAAGCATCTGCTTCAGTGTAGTTCTGATGGGGGGGTTGGCTGCCTTAGGGTGTTAGGAAGGCACTTGGCTGAAGGTGGTGCAGGATTGGTGCTGGGGACTGTTGGTAATTGCATTTTTGGACAACAAACCCAGGCAGACAGACAAGCTTCCTTGCAGCAGCTTTAAAATATCTTTCTCCTGCTCTGCAGCATACAGGCATGCTAGAATAAATAGCTGGCAGCCCCGGGTTGCTCCAAGCCTTGCCTTTTTTTAGCTCTCCGTCTTCTGGGAAGCTTCCTCCCACCCGCGGCGCTGGGCTGGAGCCGGGGGGTGCCGGGCTCCTTCCAGCCCTGCCCAGGCGGCCGCGCTGCCCCGGGGCTCCTGCAGTGCTGAGGGCTCCTGACCTGCCCGGGGAACGCCCGCGGTGCTCCAGGGGTACCCAGCTAAGGGGGTTCTGTGCCCCTGTGACCCCCGCAGCGGCTGGGGGAGGTGGATGCCCCTGGAGAGCGCTGGGAGTGCTCCTGTGCGGGAAGAACGAGAAGGGCAGGGAAGCCCCAGCCCGTGGCCCAGGGGATGCCCTTGCTGGGCCAGCAGCAAACACAGGAGCGGGGAGCAGAGCCCTTTTGGGTGGGCTGTGCCGAGGGAAGGAGCCCTGCGAGGGCCCGACTCCGGGGAGCAGCCCCCGCTGCAGGGAGAGCGTTCCTGAGCGGGCTGAGAGCAGCTCAGCCTTCTGCGCTGCAGCATCCCCGGCTCTGCAGCGTGTGAAAAACCCCAGCCTCGCAAAAACCCACTGACGGAGAGGGGGCATCTCCCTCTTGCTGCTGTTCTCCCACGGTTAGTACCGACAGCAGCAGGAAGGGGGAAAGCAGCGACTCACCTGGCATCCCCCGGGTGAAGCCAGAGCTCTCCCCGTGGGCAGCGGGGGCTGGTCCCTCACCCCGCTGGCGGGGATGCGGATGGGCCGCGGTGGCTGAGCCAAACAGGCCGGGCTGGTCACCCGGGAGAGCCACAGGATGCCCGGACACTCGGCTGGGGAATCCTCTCCATCGGCGCTGCCTCGAGCCGCGGGGACAGTCCGAGGGCCGCGGGTGCGGTGGCACCTTCGGAACCCCCTTGCGCAACCACCCGCAGGACTGGGGCCCCCGCTCACTGCGCAGCACGCTCGGGTGGCCATGAACCCGCGGGCCACCTTGCGACAGGTGCCGTGCGCCTCCCCACGCTCGTCCCAGCGCTGCTGCCCTCCATGGCATTACAGCAGCTAATGGCATTATTAATGCCAATTAATGGGGTGACAGCCTCGGATCCACGCCGGGTACCTGTGTGTGTCAGGGGCTTTGTTATCAACAGCTGCCTCCAGCACAGGGCTCAGGGCTGATCGCTGAGCCTGAGCGCAGCCCTGCGCCTGACAAAGCGCATCCCTTCACAGTTCAGAGCCTGCTGCGCCTGGAAACCTTTCCCAGGTGACTGAGCTGAGGAGCCTGGACACGGCCGGGCCAGCAGCCCGTCCTGGGGCGCAGAGGGGTGACAAGGATGCCGTGCCTAACAGAGCTCGCTCCCGTGGGCGCTTAGAGCCTGTCGGGCGGTAAATGAGCCACGGTCGGGCGGTAAATGAGCCACGGTCGGGCGGTAAATGAGCCACGGTCGGGCGTTACGGCAGCACAATGGGCAGTGACCGCCCGGCACCGGGCCTGGAGGGAGCCCGTGCTGTGCCTGGGGCATCTCCCCGAGCCCGGGTCACCTCCGCTGAGCGAGCCCCTGCCAAGCTCGATCCGCGTCGCTGCCGGAGGCGTTCGGAGCCTGATGCGAGCCCCGCTCCGCAGGAGGGGCCGCGCTGGGGCTGCCCGGCCGCGGCTGGCGAGCGAGCGGGACCCTGGGGCGAGGGAAAGAGCTCAGCCCCAAACGGGCCGGGGCGGCTGGAGGAGGGGAGCCCCGGGCCCCCGGAGCCGCAGCCACCTTAGCTCAACAAGCCGCAGGTGGGCTGGAGGTTCGGTGCCACCGGAACCGGGCACTGGGCAGCGGGGCCGGGCTTTGGGGCTGGGCCGGGCTTTGGGGCTGGGCCGGGCTTGGGGCTGGGCCGGGTTTTGGGGCTGGGCCGGGCTTTAGGACCGGGCTGGGCCGGGCCGGCGCCGCGCGCTCCCACAGCGATCTCTGGCGGCGCCGGGAGGAGCGGCCCCGGCCCCGGCCCGGCTGCGGGGCTGCCGCGCGTGTCCGTCCCCGTGTCCCCCGTGTCCCGTCCCTGTGCCCCGTGCCCCGTGCCCCGTGTCCCCCGTCCCTGTCCCCCGTGCCCCGTGTCCCCCGTCCCTGTGCCCCGTGCCCCGTGTCCCGTCCCTGTGTTCCCCGTCCCTGTGCCCCGTGCCCCCCGTCCCCGTGCCCCGTGTCTCCCGTCCCCCGTCCCTGTGCCCCGTGCCCCCGTGCCCCGTGTCCCCCGTCCCCGTGTCCCCACCGGCACACGGCAGCACCGGCCCTCTCCTGGAGAACGCGGAATTTCTCCAGTTCTTGCCGGAGGGGAAGAATTCCCAGCTTTTCAGAGATGTCGAGTGCAGAGGGAAAGCGCAGCCCCCACGTGCCCAGGGAGGCAGCTGGGGGCTTTGACTTCTTGGCCTTGAAGGTGCCCCCGGCAGCCTTGTGACACCGTCTCGGTCTCCTGGGTGAGTCATCCCTGCTCCTACAGCCGTCACCTTCTGCCAAGAAGAAACCATTGTAGCTGGTTTCCAGCTGTTTAATTCGCTTGCCCAGTAAAGATCCCCCTCCTCACTGCCCCTTCACAGAGCAGGTCTGGGTCTGCTGGGGATTTTCTTGCCCCCTGACCAAAACCAGGCAAAGTTCTGAGCTACAATGAGCTCAAATCTGTCCTGAGATTCAAAAATCATGTTTTATGTTTGTGTTATTTTACCCTTCTCTTTAGTCCTTTTCTCAATTATTATTTGTCAACATTTTTCTTCTTTTAAACAATGTCAAAGCTTTGTTTTAAAGATTAAAGAGGTAGATTTTTTTTAAGCTTGAACATATTTGAGCTCCCCCTATTTTCCTTCCCTGCCTGTTTGGCTCAAAAGCCAGGTGTTGGGCTGCACAGAAGGAGGTTGGGATGTAAGCTGGGGCAATCTGAGAAGGCATTTGGAAAAGGAGACGGGTGTTTCTGCACATCCCACCACTCCATCTTTAGAGGCTTTTTCCACAGTGGGAAGTTTGTTGGGAGCTATGTGTCTCTTGGAAAATCAAGATGTCTTGAAGGCTTAACTCACTCATCCCTGCTCCCAAACCCTGTGCAAGCCACTGGCAGCAGCTGCTCCCCTGGAAGCATCTCCTGTGTCCCACCAGGTGCAGTTTAGGATGTGGTGAATTTTTAAACTGGATCCTGCAGGCCCTTCAAGCTCTCTCTCCTCCTGAGACACTGCAGTCCCAGTGTCCATGTCCATGAGCAGTTCAATGTCTGCCTGTGGTTTATGCTGTTGGATTCCTGCTGCCCTCGTGGATCTGCCATGTGTGAGCTGGATGATGTGAATGAGTTCTTTGGGTTTTTCATGTTCTTATTTGGTAAACTTGGGTTCGTGTTCTGGGAAACTCATCCCAGTGCTCCACAGGGTCTGTGGATATAAATCTGCTCTGAACTCATGCTTATTGCCAACATTTTTCAGACCAGATACTGAACAAGAGAGGGTTTTAGTTAACATAAACCAGAGGCAATTTATGATGACAAAGTATTGCAAGATGTGTGAGGGAAGAGACAAGCTGCTGAAATGTTTGGCTAAAGTGAAGAAGTGGAATGTTTTTCTTTGTTCACTGGCGTCCCCAGGGCCCACTGGGGCAGGGTGAGGAGGCTGCACAGCCCCAGCTGCCCCTGCCAGGGCCTGGGGGGCTCTGGGGGAGGATGGAGACCCACAGTGCCCAGCAGCCCTTGGCAGGGCGAGCTGGGCAAGGCTTCTGGAGCTCAGCTGCTGTTTCGATGCTGGGTTTGGGGGGTTTTGTTCTCTTTTCCTTTAAGATACCTTGAGAATGGGTGCTTGCCTGGGGTGTGTCTGGCCCTGCAGAGCCCCCAGCGTGGCTGCAGCAGCCCCTGACACGTCCAGGATGCTGACGGCCCCAGCTCAGCGGCCTGGGAGGACTCACTGAGCTCTGTTTTCCTGGCTGCTTTCCACCGGCCCAAGGACAATGGTTCCTCCTGCTGGGACTTGAGGGAGTTGGACCTGGAGAAGGACTTGGAGATGATCCCTGCGGAGATGGGGAACTCAGCTCTGAGATATCACAGGGTTTGAGATTAGCATGGTCTAACACACAGACATTTAAAAAGCTCTCTGCTTTTTTAGTGAAGTGGAGCAGTGTGTGGGTTAGTGGGGAAGTGTCCCCTGTTCCAGGTGGGAATTGGCCTTTTCCCTCCCTGCCTGGTGCCCCGGGCTGGCTCGGTGCAGCAGAGCTGGGCACGGCAATAGATGGCACTGCTGGCAATAGATGGCACTGCTGGCAATAGATGGCAATAGATGGCAATAGATGGCAATAGATGGCAATAGATGGCACTGCTGGCAATAGATGGCAATAGATGGCACTGCTGGCAATAGATGGCACTGCTGGCAATAGATGGCAATAGATGGCACTGCTGGCAATAGATGGCACTGCTGGCAATAGATGGCAATAGATGGCACTGCTGGCAATAGATGGCACTGCTGGCAATAGATGGCAATAGATGGCAATAGATGGCAATAGATGGCACTGCTGGCAATAGATGACAATAGATGGCACTGCTGGCAATAGATGGCACTGCTGGCAATAGATGGCAATAGATGGCACTGCTGGCAATAGATGGCACTGCTGGCAATAGATGGCAATAGATGGCAATAGATGGCAATAGATGGCAATAGATGGCACTGCTGGCAATAGATGGCAATAGATGGCACTGCTGGCAATAGATGGCACTGCTGGCATGGGCTGAGCCGCTGCTGCTGCCCCACACCTGCCCGGGCTCCATCTGAGCTGTGGGTTTGTGATTTGGCAAACCCCTGCAAGGTGACTGCAGCAAGGCTTCATGGCAGCACCCGAATTTTGGCTTCTGTTTGCCTGCGGGCAGAAGGAAGCATCTCTGGAAAGTTCCATCTGAAAAACCAGAGCAGCAAAGCAGCTGGGAGATACCCTCAGTATCTGCTGCTCAGGGCTGGGGTTCCTGTGCACTGTCCGTGCCTGGGCCAGGCCCCACAACCCAGCTGGGACTGACTCTCCACCGAGCCAGAGATCTGGAAAAGGAGGGAGAGGACAGTTCCCTGCAGGGTTATTAGCAAGGAAGCAATTAAAGCCTTAAAAGAAATCACCTGCACTCTGGCTGTCCACCTTCATAACATCCCTGCTTGCTGGGGAGAACCTGCCTGAGGCTGCTGCTGGGCCAGGCTGATTCTGCACGGCATTGGCTCTCCAGCACTTCATTCTCTTAGTCTGGCCTCAGCAAATGCATCCTCCCAGGGCTGCACAGGGGTGAGAACACGCTCTGTCACAGGGCAGACTTCCTCGCTTATTTGCAGCCCTGAGGTTTGCTGGGTGTGATCTAGAGAGAGATAAGAGCTGCTTTATTCTCTCTGATGCATGACCGAGTCAGCTTGTTTCCAACATGAATGATTAAAGACCCACGTGCATTTGTAATGACCATATTCTAATTAAAAAGCAACCCCCTCTTTGAAAATTTGGGAAGCTACAGTGGCATCGTGCTAACCAAAAAATAATTAATTATTTATATGAAGTGCTCTGGTCTTTAAATTACTTGGGTTTAATGTACTGCAAAGGCACTTGTATCAATAACAGGGCTATTTTGCTTCCACTTAATCATCACAATTTTATTTATTTATTTATTACCAAGAACAAAAATACCCAAGCTGGTCCATCTGATCCTTTGCTGCACCACTGCTGGGCTGCTTTTCCTGCCAGTCTTACATTGCAGTGGTGGTGGTCTTGCTGCTCTTTCTCAGCACCTGAGGGCCTTGGAGCCATGTGGGAGCCAGGATGGGGCTCCTGTCACCCGGGCATTTGTCACCAGGGTGGTGCTGTCACCGACCCAGGTGCTGCTTTGTGGGGGCTCTGCTCACTCCAGCTCCTCACCTCTGAACAGCTCCGGGTCCTTTTGGGTGTTTATTTTTAGGGTAATGTAGGCCTTGTGCTTTTCTGGCTTCTCCTATTTCTCTGAAATTCCTTCAGCCATGGCAGCAGTTCAAGGTGAGTGAGAAGCAGTGACCGAAGCAGAGGACAGGCTGCAAGGCTGATGTTGGGTGTAGCTGGATGATGCAGCGGTTCTGGGCTGGTGCTCCTCTTCTGTCTCTTTTGGTTACCAGCAACTCTTCTTTTTCTCTTCTTTTCAGTCATCAATTTTGATTTTTTTTTTTTTAATATTTGTCATTCAAATCAGGGGCAGCTTGGGATTCAAGCTGCCCTGCTGCTCAGCAGCCACCCCTTTGGGGCTGACTGACATTTAATGTTCTGTTAATTCCAGAACAAGACTGTTTAGCAGAAGCAGCTTTGGAAACCAGGAACTGATGGACTGCAGGAAGGTATTGTTGCATTGCTGCCATTTCGAAGAGGGAGGTCAATAGATTAATAACAGGATTTGCTATTAAAGGTAAAGGAGAATCACTGAGAAGTGGAACAGAGACCCCTTGAGTGCTGCTGTTGGGACACTGAGCTCCCCAGCTGGTGTGGCCAGGCTGGGAACTGCTGAGTGTGAGACATGAGGTGGGCCCAGGGGACACTGAGAACCTTTGGTACCTTCTGAAATACCAGCCCCAATTCTGGGTACTGCAACCAAGATGACTCCACTGCTCCAGGGCTGTGTAATTGCTCTGCACACATGAGGTTCTCACAGAGCAAGCACAGCGTGGCAGGAAGGGAGATGGAGATGCACCCTAATCCATCCTCCTGCACCAAGCCCCGATCAATATGTCGAGACCATCCTGACAGGTGCTCAAGGATCTTTTTCTTGAAAGCCCTAATGATGTCTCCACTCCCAATTCTCCTTGGGCACACTACCCCAGGACTTTACCCTTTTTTTCCCGACAGTCATCCCAACTCTCCCATCCTACCTTATTTTGTCCAACTCCCAGCAGACAAGGAACACAAACCATTGCTCTCTTCTACAGAAGCCTTTTATGAACGGAAAACTGTCACCCCACCTCTGCTCTGCCTTCTGTTTCCATGAGCTGACCATTTTCCTCCACCTCTCCTCAGAGGCTGTTTTCCACATCTCTGGTCACTCCTATTGCTGCCCTCTGGGCTCTGGCCAGTGGGGGCCTGACTCCCTGGATGAGCAGTGCCCAAACTTGGACTCAGCAGGGCTCAGCCGAGGCTGTGGTAGCAGGGCATGTGTCTCACATACAGCTTTTCTGTTTATGAATTCCAGCATGATAGCTGCAAGAAAAAAGCAAACAATGTCCTGGTAGCCCTTGAGATTTGGACATGGTGGAGATGAGGACCATATAAGTGCATAGATGGATGTGTGGATGAAATGCAGACTTTCACCAGTCAGACAGAAGGAACCGAGCGAGGGGAAGCGGCCCCAGGGTGGCTGCCGGTGTTTGTGAGCTGGCTCTGTCCTGCTGAGCTGTGGCAGCAGGGCCATCCCCACCCACAGGACACAGCAGCAGCCCTGTGTTTGTCCCCTGGGGACACACACCAGCTGGGTTTGCCTTGCTGGGGCTCCCAGTCCCCGTGGGCCCCAGAGCTGGGAGGGTCTGAACCTTCCTGCTGCTGGAGCTGGGTTTGGTTTGGGTTTTGGTCTGGACCTTCCTGCTGCTGGAGCTGGGTTTGGTGCTGTATCCACAGGCAGTCATTAAAGCCGTTCTCATTTGCTTTCCACTCCTAAGGAAATGCTCTCTGGGAGAAGATGAGTTGCACATTTTCCCCCTCCCCTTCAGCCCAAGCGTTAGGCAGGAGCTGCGGCATGATGCAAAGTTGGGCTCTGCAGAGGATGGCAGGGAGGCGTCGGAGCAGCCCGCGGTGGTGGCTGGAATTCCTGTTGCCATAACAACCCAGTGCAGCCCTTAAATATAGAGCCGGTTTTACCCCACAGCCCTGCTCTGTCCTTCTCCTGCAGCACAGAGCAAGCAGGCTTCGCTCCCTCCTTTGCCACCTGTGGAACCCCAAAGGTCAGAAATGGGGGCACCCCTAGAGCAGTGTGTGCTGTGTGGGCTCAGGAGACCACTGACCATGACTCTGGGGCTCTGTTCCATCCACAGCTTTGCTGTGTGGGGCCCAGATCCTGCTCTGGCCCCGTGAACATCCTCAGGGAGGCTGGACTGAAAAAAGAGATCCCCTGGAGGAGTGGAAAACATCCAACTGCTGGAGCAGCTGTGCTGTGGAGTGGGAGGGTACGGAATGCAGCCAGGCACAGCGCAGCTCTCCTGGCAGGGATGGTCCCAAACCCGGCCCAGGGATGGTCCCAAACCTGGCACAGGGATGGTCCCAAACCCGGCCCAGGGATGGTCCCAAACCTGGCCCAGGGATGGTCCCAAACCTGGCCCAGGGATGGTCCCAAACCTGGCACAGGGATGGTCCCAAACCTGGCACAGGGATGGTCCCAGATCCAGCCCAGGGATGGTCCCAGATCCAGCCCAGGGATGGTCCCAGATCCAGCCCAGGGATGGTCCCAAATCCAGCTGAAGTCCCTCAGACTGAGAGAAAGGTCATCTCGTGGAAAATTTACCGTGTGCCTTTGGTACCTCCAGTGTATGATTTCACTGCAAAACCATCTGTTATGTTTGTGTTTATTGCCCAGCAAATTGTGTAGATGCTTTTAGAAGTTCTTGTTTATCTATTTAATTAAAAATTGGGGTTTATACCATGGATCAGGAAGGGCCCTAAACTGCAGGAATTATTTATTGGTGCAATACAGTGAGAGATCTCCCAGAATCCTGGCTCTGCTCTGTTGGTTTCATTATGGTGCTGTGGTTGAAATAATTTAATTCTGTTAGTTTGTAAGAAGGATACTTGGATTGCAAGGCAAAGCTGCTGGTTGGTATGAAATGCTAACATTAAGGTTTTCTCATAAAATCCTAATTCCTGTCCCTTGTTAATCTACACAGAAGTGCAACCTGCAAATGTCAGATGAAACTCTTATTCTTTACCATCTCCAATAACATCTTATCCCTCTTAATATTTTGTAATTTTCTCCTGGTTGAGTCATTGAGAATAGCTAACTTTCCTGAAATGGCCTTTCATTCCTTCTAGAGACCAACAAATGGTGGAAAATTCCAACCTGAGCATTTTTAGCTTTGGCAGAGGTACAAGTAACTGAATACAGAACACCCTGGGCAGGTCAGGCAGGTGCCCCCAGCGCAGCAATAGGAGGCAGCTCTTCTGCACTGACTCCTTTATCCCCTCAAAGGCATTTTCCTTCTGTTGACCTCTTCTGAACCAGATTTGAAAGACATTAGGCCATAAATCCTGGGGTTTGAGAAGGAAAGATACCACTGTGGGATATCACAGCCCCAAAAAAGGCATCGGGTTCAATATCAATTGAACATTGAGTAAAACAGCAAGGACTTGCTTTCCATCACCTGGTGTCATCTCCCACCTCTCTCTCTCTTGAGAATTGTTGCTTTTTAACCCAGCCAATGCATAGACCAGTGCATTGGGGTGATGAATTGGTAGAAGAAGTTGCAGTCCAACCCACCCTCGTTTACATCAGTTTTGTAGCTGTGGGACTGCAGCTTTGGGGCTGTGCCTGAGGGTCTGAGGGGGGCTGTGTGTGCTCTGCTGCCATTCCCAGCAGCTGAGCCCTGGACAGCTCATCCTGGAGATGTTTCAAGGGAAAACAACGGTCAGAGTCCAAAGGCTGCAACTTGCAATTAACTTTGCACAAGGATCCATTCCAGGGCCACAGAGGCACTGGGGTCCCTGGCTGTGACTGTGGCTGCGCACAGGTGCATCCTGCAGGGCACTGGCTGGAAGGGTCCTCTGCTCTGGCTGCAGCTTTCCAGGGCTGACACAGCCTCCTGCTCCCTGGACAGAGGGACACAGCCTCCTGGGACAGACAGACACAGCCTCCTGCTCCCTGGACAGAGGGACACAGCCTCCTGGGACAGACAGACACAGCCTCCTGCTCCCTGGACAGAGGGACACAGCCTCCTGGGACAGACGGACACAGCCTCCTGCTCCCTGGACAGACGGACACAGCCTCCTGCTCCCTGGACAGACAGACACAGCCTCCTGGGACAGACGGACACAGCCTCCTGCTCCCTGGACAGAGGGACACAGCCTCCTGCTCCCTGGACAGAGGGACACAGCCTCCTGGGACAGACAGACACAGCCTCCTGCCCCCTGGACAGACGGACACAGCCTCCTGGGACAGAGGGACACAGCCTCCTGGGACAGACGGACACAGCCTCCTGGGACAGACGGACACAGTCTCCTGCTCCCTGGACAGACAGACACAGCCTCCTGGGACAGACAGACACAGCCTCCTGCTCCCTGGACAGACGGACACAGCCTCCTAGGACAGACAGACACAGCCTCCTGGGACAGACAGACACAGCCTCCTGGGACAGACAGACACAGCCTCCTGGGACAGACAGACACAGCCTCCTGCTCCCTGGACAGACGGACACAGCCTCCTGGGACAGAGGGACACAGCCTCCTGCTCCCGAGGGACACAGCCTCCTGCTCCCTGGACAGAGGGACACAGCCTCCTGGGACAGACAGACACAGCCTCCTGCTCCATGGACAGACAGACACAGCCTCCTGGGACAGATGGACACAGCCTCCTGGGACAGACGGACACAGCCTCCTGCTCCTCCGGGATCCAGGAACGCTGAACTCAAACCTGGAAACTGTGAGCAGGCCAAAGGATTTGTTTGTACCTACAAAGTCACCCCCTAAATGTACTTTAGTCCATATTAGGGCTGGAGCATCACATTTCTCCTGATTAAGCAAATGATTGGGAGGTTTGGTTTCAAATTGCACTGCAAAGACTTGTAAAGCAAACCACTGAAGTTCCTGGGTGGCTCCCCAGACAATGCTGCTTGTTTGTGCTTGTTCCTATCCTAATTAAACTTTTTCCACAGGGAAACTCTAGTTTTAGTCAATTTTGGTTTTTTTTTTTGCAAAATGGAACTGTTCTTATTTTTGTTTACTAAATTGAAATCTGGCAAGACAGGTGCTTTAGGAACAGATACTGAGACCTGTTGTTCACATTGTTGAGTCTGACTTTTTACAATGCGTCCTCATTGAACTCCCTTGCCTGCAGGAGTTCTGGGGGCTATTATCTGCTTTAGATGGAAAAGCAGCTGCTGGGACCATGGGCATTCACTCCCAGAGGTGGCACATTCCCTGAAGCTCAGCCCCTGAGATTCACTCAGCCCTCATCGGCCTCCACACTGCTGCCATCCACCTCCCTTCCTCCTCCCCTCTGGAAGTGGGAACAGTTTGTGCAGCCACGTGTAGCACCCCAAAAGCCAATTCACATTTTGTCAGGATTTTACTGCAGAAAGTTGAAAAACGCCCCTGCAGGACCAATAGCTTTAGGCCAGGAGGAAATTGTGGCTGCTTCATGGAGCCTGAGATGTGCTGGCATGGGACTGCAGCTGTCCTGGCTGCTCAGAGGAGCTGGATTGCTGCCTGGCCTCCCCTGCACAGCCCTTCCTGACCAAAGGGCTGGTCTGGGCAGGCAGGCAGGGAGCACTGGCCTGGAGAGGAGGCTTTGATGGGCAGAGGTATTGAATGACCTCCTCTGATGGGCTCGGTGCAGAACCACCTTCAGCCTTTATGTGCAAGGGAAAAGAGACTGAAGAGCAGCCACGAGGAGGAGAGCCAGGGCACTGCTGGTGGGTTTGCTTCTTCACCTCTGGGTTTTGGGCAAGACTGTGGCTGACCTCTGTGAACCTGCCAGGAAACAGAGACGGGGTGAAGGAGCTGAGTAAAACTGGGGAGAACATCTGCAGGTGTGCTGCCCACAGGGGGGGTGAGGGTGTGTGAGGGGGGCAGACACCCCCTCCTTGCAGCTGTGGCCTCTGAGCAGGGCCAGGGCAGGCGGGGGCATCGAGGGCAGGGGGAGCTGGCACAGGATGTCAGTGCTTGGGCTGGGGCATGCCCGGGGGGCAGCAGGGCTGAGGCACCCCCAGCTGCCTCCCACAGCCCTCGGGCAGGGGCCTCTGCCGGTTCTGAGACCAACAGGAGTGGCGAGGTCAGCTGAAAATGCAGGCTGAGCTTGAGCCTGAAGGGCCATCAAAGTATTTCTGAGAACAGCTGTGAAATACTGAAATGGCTGCTTGCTTTTCAAACATGATGGTTATTGTCAAGTTTGGGAGTTTGCTGGGATTTCCTTATTTAATGGGGCTTAACAGCTTGAATTGAGGGCCTTTTAAATTTTGCATTACGTTGGCTGTTGTTAATTACGTTGTTAATATTTAATGAATGGAAAAAGACAAAGGTAGGTAGCTGATAACTCTTCTAAAATAAAAATCTCTCTTATGACAATCCTGAGGAATCTTTGTATTGTTGTTAGGTACCTGACAACTTTCTTAAAATACAAAGATTCCTCAGAATTGTCATAATAGAGATTTTTATTGGTGTTACTTTGGTTACTGGCACGACAGAACATAAAGGCTGGGAGAAGAGAGAGAAACCTCTCTGTGCCAGGGCCAGGGTCAGAAGCTTGCAGTGTGAGCGACAGGGAGGCCATGGGGACAGGAGGAGCCCAGTTCCTGAGGGCTGTGGCCACATCTCCCCCCCGCCCCTGAGCCATGCTCTGTGCTCTGGGCTGGGGACTCAGCCCTGCTGGGCTGGCTGCCCCTGCCCCGTGTGCCCCTGCCCCGTGTGCCCCTGCCCCGTGTGCCCCTGCCCCGTGTGTCCCTGTCTGTGCCCCTGCCCCGTGTGCCCCTGTCTGTGTGCCCCTGTCTGTGTGCCCCTGCCCCGTGTGCCCCTGCCCTGTGTGCCCCTGTCTGTGTGCCATCTCCTGCAGCCCCGTGTGCCCCTGCCCCGTGTGCCCCTGTCTGTGCCCCTGCCCCGTGTGCCCCATCTGCAGCCCCGTGTGCCCCTGCCCCGTGTGTCCCTGTCTGTGTGCCCCTGCCCTGTGTGCCCCTGTCTGTGTGCCCCTGCCCCGTGTGTCCCTGTCTGTGCCCCTGCCCCGTGTGCCCCTGTCTGTGCCCCTGCCCCGTGTGTCCCTGCCCCGTGTGTCCCTGCCCCGTGTGTCCCTGTCTGTGTGCCCCTGCCCCGTGTGTCCCTGTCTGTGTGCCCCTGTCTGTGTGCCATCTCCTGCAGCCCCGTGTGCCCCTGCCCTGGGTGCCCCATCCCCTGCAGGGCCCCAGGGGGGTTCCTGAGCCTGGGCTCTTTCTCCCTTTCCCTCGGGACCCTTTTCCTCCCCAGCCAGCAGAGATTGGAAGGGCAGCTGGGTGGGATCTGCAGAGCATGGCCAGACCCCATTTTTCACCTGTTTAAAGGAATTTCTGTCCTCCCCGATGGGTCTGGGACCTGCTGAACCCTGCAGAGCTGGCAGGAGTGCAGAGCAGGATTTTCAGGGCTGCCCTGCCACATCCTTTGCCCTTTGCAGAGAAGGAGCCCCATGTGCTTTACTGAAGAGCTGCACTGCAACTGCTTTTTGCAGAAAACAGCATGTTCACCAGAATTCTGTGTTATAATGAGGAGTTTGGACAGAAAAATGCTTTTTAGAGCACTCCAATGCTGGAATTCAGAGAGGATAGAAATTTCTTAGCTGTTGACCTTTTTAGATGTTTAGTCATGCCAGAAAATGAGTCTCAGCAGGGCAGGGAATACTGGCTCAGGTGCTGGGGTAAAGGTTTTGTTGCAAGGCTGTCGGGAATTTTGGTGCCTAAAACAAAAGCAGCTGAAGACAGGGAGGGCACTGAGCTGGAGGACTTGAGCAGGGGTCTCTGCTCTCTGGACAAGTGCTCATTGCGGGGCTATTTCTGAAATGTTTTCGACCTTTTCCAGCTGCTGCTGTTTGAAAAGCAAAGTGGACGTTAAGAAATGCCCTGGAAGATGCAGCACACAGAGCAGCCTTCAGGAGGGGTCTCAGGCTGCAGATCCCAAGGGGAAAGAATAATGTCACTGGCACCTTAAAGGGGGGCCAGAGAAGCAGAAGATGAGATCCTCAGACGGCTCCATCGCCCGGCTTCCCTGCTGCTCAGCCTCAGGCCGCTCCTTGCTCTGCTGCTGGTTGTTCCCAGCCGTGCTGTGCTGCTGCCCCAGCCCTGCAGCTGCGCTTTCCCTGCGGTTTGCAGGGCTCTCCGTTTGTGTTGCCACCTCCCCTTTGTCCTTTCTGGTTTGCTGGGGCTGGATCTGCTTCCCCCAGCCAAAAGGGCATTTTGGAAGTGCTCATTGAAATTCGTGGAGTAGTGTTGTCCCATGTGAAGGAGTTTAATCCCAGACAGCCTTCAAAAGCCTCATTGCAGCCTTGTGCATCACCCACAAACACTATGGGGAAAAACAGGGGAGGAGAACAGAGTGTTAGATCACTGCTTTAAAATGAGCTTCATAATCCTCCAAATCAAAATGTAGTTTATTAAAGACAAGTTACAGATGCAAAACAACCCAAAAAAGGCTGGGAGTGGCCCTTCCCAGGGACAATTTTTGCTGTTCCTGTGCTGTGACTGGGTGTCACTGAGATCACAGGAGCCAGCCCCACTGGTGCAGGAGATGCCCAGCCTTTCCCCGTGCCTTTCCCCAGGGAAGCTGGGCTCCCTCAGCACTGAAGGAACATTAAGTAGTAGCTTGAAATTCAGTTTGACTCCCTCATCACCATGTCCCTTCACAGCCCCAAAGCAGCTCCAGCTTTTACTGTTGGAATGGCACGAAGGAGGGGAGTAGGAGAGTGTTTATTCAAGGCTTAGGGCAATTCAGATCAGGGAGTGGCCAAGAAAAAAGCGCTGCTTTTGTGAAACTTTTTTCAATGCCTGCCTGTTTTCTAGCAGTTTCCCATAAAAAGCTTAACCTGTTGGAAACTCCCACCAGCTTGGTTCTCACTCGACGTGCAGCTCTCATGAAAGCTTCTCCCACTGGTGGCGACAGCCTCTGTCAGTGGTAACAGGGTCAAGGCAAACAGTCTTGGCAGGAATCACTAATGGACATCTCTTCAGATTTAAAGTACATTTAGCTGCTCATTCATCCCCCATCCCATGGTGCCCATCTCTCAGGCTGAAAGGGAATATTATGGTACTTTCTTCCCAGGAACCATGTGAGATTGCTCTCTGACTGCATTTCCACTTTTAGGATCCACATATGCAAGAGCAGAGCAATTCTTGTTCTCATTTATCCTCAGGAAACTCTCTGCGCTCCAGGACATTCAACTGATGGCATTTTTCCAGCCTTAGACCACGAAGCAGATTTAGTCTGTGGCTGAGTTCAGTGTTTGCTTTGCCTCTAGGGCTGAGCCCTGAGCCTGTGTTTGCTAAAGAGGAGCTGGGCAGACCATGGGGCAGGGGTCAGTCCTGGCGGGAGCACGTTCAGGTCACAGCTCCCTCGTTGCCACCTCAGGGAGTTCTGCTCCCAGGCTCAGATGCTCCTCAGGTCCTTCAGGGAGGGGACCTGGCTCCTCTTGCCCTGCTGTGAAGATGAGAGCAGGCAGGGCCTCCTGCCTATGCATCCCTGGGAATGCTGCTGCCTCCAGGTCCTGGTCCCTGGCTCTCCCAAGCATTTGGCCTACACTGTTGATAGGTAGGAGAAAATTTCTCAGATCCTTTTGCGAGTTCCCAAGCAGATGGGTGACAGGGAAAAATCAACCCACTGGAGGCTTTTCATTCCTCAACCAGCAGAAATTTGGTTATTTCCTTCCCAATCTGTATTTTTCAGAACTCTGTATTTTTCCTTCCCAAAGCAATTGTATTTGGTCTCAAACCTGATGTGAACAAGGCAGACACAGCCAGGAGGGGATGTTTCACACACCTTAGGGGAGAGTCTGGTGCCTCCATAGCTTCCAGTGCCCCCCAGAGTCATCCTCATGACGAAAAGAGGAGAGGTGGGTGTGCCAGAGCCAGGGCAGTGCCTGTGGTCAGTGAGCACAGACAGACACCGGACAGACGCATGGAGGAAATGCACATCCTGAGAAGGGCAGAGCGCCACGGGGATGGCCCCGAGTGTGCTCTGTGGGCACCTGAACCCGGAGCCTCTCTGACAACCTGCAGTGCTTCCTGCCCTCCTCCAGAGTGCTGCTGTGAGCAGGGCTGCAGCTCTGCCAGCCCCTCCTCGGGGCAGCAGCAGGGAGGGAAGCCAGCCTGGAACGAGGGCGTTTGGGGCACCCCGGGACTTCAAAATGCATCCAAAAAGTTTAGACAAGCTGAAAACTTCAACTCTTTATCTTTCTTTAAAGTTCATTTTTGGATTGTATTTTGCTGTCTGCTTCCAGTATTTCCCCCTGGTATTCCAGTATTTCCATGCTCCTGGGCTCTCAGTAGCACAAGCACTATCTATCTCAGTTCTTTTTGCACTTTTCAACACTTGTTATGGATCTCTGCCAAGGAACCTGATAATTTTTTTCCCATTTAAGGGAAAGAATTTTGGGCTATAAAAGAAAATCTCCATTGTACCTAAAGTGTTTCCAGTCTGGAAAGAAAATCCCAGGAAACTGAGGGAAGTCTTAAAGGGACATAATAGGAAACGCTCTGCAACAGAGGCAGTTTATTGTGTGTGATTGCCTTTCCCACTCCCAAGGACAAGGGCCCTTGGGCTGCAAGAACAGTGTGGGTTATGGTTACCTCAGAGCTCCTTTCAGAGCGTGAAACTCAGTAATGGGGACCAGCCAAACCTCAGGGTTCCCAAAGCAGCTGCTCCCCTCCCTGTGGGGACCCTGTGTCCCCCACGCCATGGCTGTGACAGGGCTGGGCCCCGCTTTGCAGAGGGACCAGGAGCCTTCCTTTCCTCACAGCCCTTGGTTTTCCTGTCAGCAGTGCAATGCAGTGAACCAGCTTTCCATCTTGCTTCAGAGGATGGACAGGAAGATGCCAGAGTGTCCCGTGGCACAGGTGTTTGAGAAGATGTGATGCTTTCCTTATGCAGGCAGAGGAGTCACTGCTCATCAGCAGAGGGATGTTTATTTCCACATTTAGGCTCAGCCTATTTCCTTCTCATGTTGTAGCTCAACAAGCACTGCCTTACAGAGCTGCTCTGCCTGGCAGTGAAATCCAGCTATGTCTATGCCACTGAATGGAGGCCCAGGAGAACACATCTTTGCTGTGCTCTGCATATTTCCTGTGAGGTGCTCGGGGTTTGAGGTGTTTCCTTGTCAATAAATGCTGTAATACCCGAGAGAAACAGGGTTTGCACAAACTGCATCCAAACATTTGGCCAGCTCCACAGGCTGGGGAAATAACAAACCATAAATTGCGTTTGCAAAGCTCAGAGTACAAAAATATCAATTGAAATGTGTATCCAAACCAAGAGTGGGTGAAATAACCTTGGAGAAGAGCGAGCGGGATGCACATTTCTGCATCTCCAGGCCTGCACTGCCCCTCGCTGACAAACTCTTCGTGTGGGACAAGAAATGCTGCAGGGAACAGATGTCCTGGGGGTGGAAACATCCTCTCCTCCCCCCAGGCTCGTGGATCGCCCCAGGCAGAGCCAGCTGGAGGGGCTGCCCTGGGCAGGCTCCCTCTCCCAGCTCCCTCAGAGCCGTTTCCAGCAGTGGCCAGAAGAGCAGTGTGGAAGGGCAGCTCTGGAGGAGCCTGGGCTGCCCCGGTTCCAGGGCTGCCTCTCCAGCCCCTGGGCAGAGCACGTGAGTGGCAGTGGCAGTGGCAGGGAGCCTGCCTGCCGCAGGAAGTTCCAGTGCCCTGCTGACAACGCCAAGGTGCCTCTCCCCCAGGGATTTACTGCTGAATCTGACGCATCTCCCTGCATCAGGCCACTTGTCATTTTCCCTCCCAGCATCACGGGGGCAGACAATGTGCCCAGGAGGTCAGTGCTGACAAACCCTTGCTCTCCTGTGGCACCTGCCAGCTGGAAGTTTCAAAGCATTTTATAATCATTAACAGGCTGAGCTTCCTAGTCAGGGGTTTTGTCTCTGTTGTAAGGGGAGTAAAGCCGGGTGTGGAGGAGAAATGATGACAAAGCCAAAGGGGCCGACTGAGAGCTGAAGTGCTCTCAATATTGCCCTGATGTCTGTCCTGCATTGGAAGTATTCATGGGGCAGGAGGAGCTACTTCACTGGAGGGGCCCTGAGCTGGGATTAAGCTTGTCAACAGGTTTCATTCCCAATTCTTCCTTCCACCCCTTTCTGGGTGATCTTGCTTTTCTATATCTTAATTTCCTCTTCTCCAAAGGAAGGTAGTGACCAACTCCTTGTAAGAAATTCCTAAATGTACAGCTGATACACAGCTCTGTGAAGTACTGGACAAAAGCACTGTTTGGGATTTCAGAAAGCCACCTCTCAGGAAGATGTAGGCATTCAAACAACAAATATAACAGTCTAGCACTGACATTAGAGCACTGGGCATCAGGAGCCAGGCACAGGCGAGAGAAACACAGATAATGGGGGAAAGCAGCACTGGGGGTCATTTTTCCTAATTAATCACATAAAATCAGACGCGGGGCTCCAGTTTCAGGAACTGTCACTGGAGTCCAGGAGCCACGAGCAATCAAGGCAAGAGAAGGGCACAGCTGCGTACCCCTGGTACACCAGTCCAAACAGGTGAATTGCATTAAGTGATACTAATTGGTGCTAATGGCTCTCCAGGCTGTTGCTGAGGGCCATTTTCTCTGGTGGGAGTGAGGAAGGAGACAAGAGGGACAGTCTGGCAGAGGAATACTTCGATTGCTGCGCTGTTGCCCGGAAAGTCGACGTTTTCTCTATTTCTGCTGTTTTTTCAGGTTAGTAAATGCTGCTTTACGTTGTATTTATAGTCCTAATCGGCAGCAGAGATCCGTTGCTATTCCTTCTATCTGTTTCTGCAAATATCTGCCACCATGGTTGTGGGCTCCTTCCTCCGACGAGGGGCAGCGGGGTGGGGGCGAGGGCCCGGTTCGCCCTCACAGCCGGGGTGATGAGCAACCTCCCTGAGCTCCGCTGCTCCCGGCTCGGCTCGGCACCGCCTGGCAGGCGGCGGGGCCCTGCCGGGGCTCTCGGCTCCTCGCTTGCCTGGGCACTCGCCGCCGGCCCCGCGGGCGCAGGGAGGGCCCGGGGAGCGGAGCGGGGCGGCCCCGCTGCAATGCTGGGCTCCGGCTCACGGTGGAGCTGCCCGGCCCCGGCCCCGAGCCCTCCGCCCCGCGCGGGACAGCCGCGCACGGCCGCGCCGAGCCGCGGGCTGCACTTGTTGATCGCCGAGCCGAGGCAGCGGCCGGCAGCGCCGGGGCTCCGCTCCGCGTGTGCCCGGGGACGGGGCCGGGGGCGGGCGCAGAGGCGGCTCCGGCGCTGGCCGCGGGTAGGAGCGGGGAGCCGCAGCCGAGGGAAGGCCTTGGAAAGCTTCCTGCCGAAGGAGCCGCTTTACCGCGCTTCCCTTCCCCTCCCCCTGGGCTCCGCGGCCAGCCGGGAGCGCCGCCGCCATCCCTCCGCCTTGAGGCTGCCCGGGGGGGATGCGAGCGGGGCCGCCCCTGCCGCCCGCCCCGCCGCAGGATGTAGCCGCCCTCGGCCCCGCACGCCCCGCACCGCCTCGCCGGGAGCCCGCAGGAGGAGGTAGGTGAGGGCTGGGCTCGGGCCGGGCCACGCCAGCCTCTCCCCGTGTGCGGCGGCCGGAGGCAGCGGCGGGGCTCCGCTTTTGGGGCTGGGGGAGCTGGGTCGGCGGGGACGGGGCCGAGCCCCGAGCTGTGCCGGCTGTGCACGGGGGAGCCGCTCCTGCCTGCGCCGGGGCTTCTCTTCGTGCCATCTTGTGTAAGCAACAGTGCTCGGCGCTGCCAGGAGCCACCCGGCTCCCTAAGACAGGCTCGGGGTTTTTCCTTATTCCCGTTTTCGTTGCTTTCCCGGTTATGCAGAGGCCGGTGAGGGGGGCTTGGGGGGCGTCCCTGGGCAGCCCAGAGAAGCAGAGCGCGTCGTTAGAGCGGCTGTAAATCCTCCCATTTCCCTGCCCCAGCTCTTTCCTCGGGAATTCTCTAAGGCTGGAGTTACTAAAAGCCTCCGCAGCCTGCACGGCCGGGCAGGGCGGGGGGCAGCCCTGGGGGCCGCTCGGGCTGGGTGTGGGGACCGGCGGGGCCGGGCGCTCCGCGATGGGGGCCCGGTGCCAGCGCACCCCGGCCGGGGCCCGGCGGCTCTCGGGGCGCATCGCCGAGCGGTGCTCGGGGCAGCCCCGCGCCCGACGCGGCACCCGGGGGGGCTCCCGGGGCCGTGCCCGGCTCCGCAGCCCCGCCGGGGCGGGGGGACCCCGGCCGCCGCCCGGGGGAGCTCGGCGGCAGCGGCGGCCGCACGTGGAGCGGGCCGGGCGCGGAGCGGGCCGGGCGCGGTTCAGCACCGGCGGGCGGACAGCGCCGCCGCCCCCCCGCCATTGGCGGCCCCGCTCCCCGCCCGCGGGCGCGGCGGGGGCGGCGGGCGGGGACCCACGCGCGGCCTCTCTTGCAGCTCCGGGGCATGGAGGGCAGCGAGAGGTGAGCAGCGCCGGCCCCGCGCCCTGCCCCGCGCCGCACCGAGCCGCGTCCAGCCCGAGCGGGACCCGCGATGCCTCTGGGGATGAATAAGCATGGATCTCGCTCTACTACCTCTTTGCCTCCGGACCCCACCGAGATCGTCAGGAGCAAGGCCTGCTCCCGGAGGGTCAAGCTCAACGTGGGGGGGCTGGCCCACGAGGTTCTCTGGCGCACCTTGGACAGGTTGCCGCGGACCAGGCTGGGTAAGCTCAGAGACTGCAACACGCACGACTCCCTCATGGAGATCTGCGACGACTACAACCTGGAGGAGAACGAGTACTTCTTCGACAGGCACCCCGGGGCATTCACCTCGATCTTGAACTTCTATCGCACCGGCAAGCTGCACATGATGGAGGAGATGTGCGCCTTGTCCTTCAGCCAGGAGCTGGACTACTGGGGGGTGGACGAGATCTACCTGGAGTCCTGCTGCCAGGCCCGCTACCACCAGAAGAAAGAGCAGATGAACGAGGAGCTGAAGAGAGAAGCGGAGACCCTGAGGGAAAGGGAAGGGGAGGAATTCGATAACACTTGCTGTGCTGAGAAAAGGAAAAAGCTCTGGGACCTCCTGGAGAAGCCCAACTCCTCCGTAGCGGCCAAGGTAAGTGTTCCACATCTCTGTTGTCTACTGGCTCCCGACTGGTGATGCTCCCTGAGGAGCTGCCCTTGCTTTGGTGTCTGGGCACTTGTGGCTGGATGGATGCTGTGAGTGAAGGAGAGGAAGGCCTCTCATTTACAGATCAGTTTCAACGGTTTTTGGGTGTTTTTTGGTAGTTTGGAAGGGATGTGGTTTGAGTCTCCCTGGGGCAGCCTGGGACAAGTGTGGGAGAAGCTCCTCTGAGCAGTGGGTCAGCATGCAAAGACTGCTGTGGCTGAACATTTTAGACTTGTGACCCACTGGCCTGTGTTGGTGCGGTTTGTAATAGAGATTTCTTTGGGCCTAAAACGTGTGAGTCTTTTGCTGCTTAATCAAATTGGCTGTCAAGAACCCACTTCTGCTTGAACTCCTAGAGCCGGGTAGCGTGAGGAAATAATGCCTTCCATTCCAGGGCTTAATTGAATTTTTTTTGTAGTGAAATGTGTCTCCTAGTTATTTGTATCACGCACTCCTAGGCTGCGTGTCTGCTAAAGCTGGTGTTTGATTTTCATCCTTTACCTGATTCCAGCCTTTTTAAACTCTTCCCTGTGCAAGTGATGCAGCTCTGTCAATAGCTGAAGTGCTGCTTACTCTGAAGTTGGTTTCAGTGGACAGGTCTACTTGAAGGCATTTTGAAGATAAGATCCATGTTGGGAGAAACCAATGTCAGAGTTGGCTCTGATAATTTAGCTGCCTCATGTTAGTCACATTTTCTTTAGTGAGGAAAATCTCTGCGAACACAGTGATTCAGTAACCATGGGGACAAAAGTGAAGGGGGAGAGGTTGAAAACTGTGGGATGAATAACTGAAAAGCATGAGAGACTGAGCAGTAGGGACCAAAACTTGAATTTTCTGTGTACCCACGTCCTCACTGTATGGCAGAGAAGTCACAAGAAGCCCTGGCTACCTCTGTAATGCCTCTGTACTCTCTGTACAAACATCTGCAAACGCAGACCTTGGCTCCATCCCTTGGAGGTCTGGCTTGGATGGGCTACTTGTGAAAACAGACTTTACCTCTTTTTTCCCTCTTCTCAAAATGCTGCACATCGTGAACCAAAAGCATGCAAGAAACTTTGGGGAAGGGATTTTGTGAGACATGGACTGGCTCAGCCTGGCATGGGAAGGGGAGGCATGGTCTGCCTGCTGAACCCAATATCACTTCTTTAATGTCAAACAGAGCCCCAGAGTGCCTCTATCTCTCCAGTGGCACAGATGACACCGTGATGAACACATTAATAATTTATAAGGCTCCTTTGGCACAGTCCTGGAATCCTGAAACACAGGCCCCAGGCTTTGCTTTCTGTGGCACTGACTCAAAATCCATTAGAGACTGTTGATGTTCATGATTTATTGTATATGAGCAAGGGTCATTCTTGCCAAATAAGTGTCTTTTGTGATTTATAAATGAAATACTCTAGCTTCATTTTCTGAGAAAATTCTCGGAGTAAGTGCACCCGGCATTGCAGGCTCTGGATTAATTGAGAGGGAATGGTAATGCATCATTACCCTTAGCATTTAAAGCTGCCATTCTGTGCCTTCATTACTGCAATGGGAGTGATGCTGTGTGTTCTCAGACCTCAGATATCGCAGCAGTTCCCAAACACAGGTTCCCACTCACCTCGTGTGTTAGCAGGGCAAGCAGGCCTGATGAACAATTAGCTTAGCAGGCAGGGACAGCAGCTCTGCTAAGCCTGCTCTTTATCCGATTTGCTCCCTGCTACTGGACTGCCTTTCCCTCGTGCCAGAGGATGCCCTTAGCTTTGATCACCTGCCCGAGAGTTCAATCCACATATTGAGTAGTTGGACTCAGGACATGGGGAAGGCATTGGCAGCCTGGGCCGTTCCCTGCCCAGCTGGGCCGGGCTCCCTGGCAGGGTGTGCGGGCCCAGGCTGAGCCCCTGCCTGGCAGCTCCTGGCCAGCCTTGCCCTGCTGCCTGCTCAGTGCAGCGCTCGTGCACAGCCAGGGGAGCTCCTCTCACCTCTCCTGCAGCCAGACTCCCTCTGCTTTGCCAGCTCTGGGAGCTCAAACTGTTCCTATGGAAGGGAACAAAGTAAACTGTTGTGAGGTTTAATGTCACGCAAGGTCCTAAAGCCGCTGTTGGGGAAATCTGAACTACTCCTGTTTATTTTTTTTCTCTTCAGACTTGTTCCACTCAGTGCAAAGGGTTTTCCATGCAACAGATACGAGATACCTTCATGTTCTCTTTAAGAAGTCCAGAAAACGGGTACGGGTACAGGTGCAGGTTCTCCCCCAAACCAAACCAGGGTCTTTGGCTGCCGGCATTGGCTGCATTTTAACATTTTCTGCACAGCACCTTACCCCTCCATACCAGCTTACTCCTGGGTTATACTGGGACCAGTTAAACAGACAGACTTGTTTTTTAGTTGCTTGGTTTTCAGGAATTTGGGGTTGCCTTTTTTTTATTCTTGGATGCTTTTTGTTGGTTTTGTTTTTTATGGATTTTCTTTTAATTTTTTATTTAAATGGGACAATATGTGGCATACCCCAGGTTGTAAGATAGCATTCAAATAAGAGAAGAAGAATCCTCGAGACCATAGTTTTTGTTGCTTTCTTATCCCCTGGAGATTTACCTGTATCTTCTGACTACTCTGTCTGGCTTTTAAACCAACCATCGTGGCAAGCAGGGTCTTATCCATGTGTGAGGCTTCACCGTGTCTGTGACTGGAGAGAGCCCTCCTGCATTCCCCCCCATTCCCTCTGCCTGAGAGGCCCCGGGTTTGCAGAGGAGGCTCTGGGGCTGTGCCCTGCTGTCACCCCATGGCAGCAGCAAGGGGACATCACTGCTGTCCCTGGCACAGCCCAGCCCCTCTGGGTGATCCCAGAGCCCCAGCACGGCCAGGCCAGGAGCAGCCCCCAGTGCCCAAAGGGGTTTCAGTTCAGCCCCGTGCCCTGGGCTGGGATGCTCTGTGCTCCCTGCACTCACCTGCCCAGAGGGAAACCCCTGGGCACAGAATGCAGCACTCCAGGGACCTGGCCTCTGTCAAATGGAAAAAGTATCAGGCAGTTATTAAATAAAACTGTGTTCATCTCCTTCTAACCTTAGCATATATTTTAAGGGATCTGATTCTCCCATTTCCTGTGGTTATTTGCCTGCATATCCCTGACAAACATTCACTGCAGGCTTTGTGGATGCTTTCTCCTCTTCCTGCAATCACTGTTTTTGCATGTTCATGCTTATTTTTATCGTTCTCCCAGTCTATCTTAATAGTTTGGTGGTTGATTCTTGGATTTGTTTTTTAAATAGTATTCCTCATGTGCTTTGGTGTACTCACAACATCCATTTTTAACCACAGAGGACTCTGGTGCTCGTTTCTGTCATGGTTTACTCTAGAAGCTGACGAGGTGCAGATATTTTCTGGAGTAGCTCTCACACTTTGTTGCATGGCAGCTTTCCTTTTGTCAGGAAAGCAAAGCAGCTCTCCAGAAGCCAGGCAGAACTGCTGCTTTTCCTCGGGCGTAGTGTCCATGCCAGGGCTGTAGTGGTTAGACAGCTCCAGCGTTCTGGTTTGGGTTTTGATCTTAATTGCTCCTTCTCTTGCCAAGGCTAAGCTTGGGCAGCTGGTTCCTGTCACCCTCAGCCCAGCCACCAGTCCTGGCTTGCCAAAGTGCCCTCTGTAGCTGCTGCTTTCCACCAACCAAGGCTAGTTAGGATCAACGGGTCACTCACCTGCCTGTCCCTTGGGAGAACCAGCCCGGCTGTATTCCAGCTAGACTTCATGTCTGTGCTATCCTGAAAAATAAAAGACTGCAGTTGTTGGAGCTCTCCAGTATAAACAAATAACGAATTAGACCAGCTCAACATCTTGGGTTAGCATCTATGGTTCTGGAAATTCTCCGATTGCCTGGACCTTTCCAGCAGCTCTGCAGGAACATTGCCCTTTTTGCTTCTTAAGAGGAAAGTATTTCTTTTCCTCCTTTAGTCCTTACAAATGATTTCCCTGATCAATATTTGAGCAATTAGCGTTGCATGGGGTGTGGGGGGGAAGTCTGCTCGTCTTACAGACTCCTCTGCATGTGCTGGTTTCATCTATTTTTCTCTTGCTGTCCTGAAGGCTGAGAAAAACACGATGACATCACCCACTTTGCAAAAAGCTTCTCTGCATATCTGCATGTCAAGTAGGATGTGCACTTCCTTTCCTCCTCGCTGCCTCCACTTCCCACTTGTCCCTGTCCTGTTGGGAGCTCAGCTGCACTGATCCCTCCCTTCTGACAGGCTATTTCTCATCTTTTCCCCTGCTCCTGCTATGCCTTTGCCAGTGCAATAATATCACATTTATCCTTGAAAACATGCAACTCCAGTTTGGTAATCTCATTATGCATGCCTCTACATTCCTTGAACAGCTTTTCTCTGCTGCCCACTGCTCTCTGCTGCTAATCTCTGGATGCATTGCTTAGGGACTGGGGAGGATGCTCTGTAAGCTCTTTTCTTATTATTGTTGATAGTAGTGACAAAATAAGAATGATAAAAGCCTCTTGGAGATGCGTTTGCTACATCTAGAGCGTTCTTCCCCCACATGGGCTTTCTATTCCTGGCCCTCCCTTATGGTGTGCAGTTTTCATTCATCTCTAAACCTGCCTGAATTTAGCATTTGGCAGAGGAAACCCCTCTCCTGAATGGCAGGGGTCACATCTTGGCTGTGTCCTGTCTGTCTCCAAGGGTCCCAGCTCAGGGCACATGCTGACTTTGACTATTAAAGGCAGATTGCCCATATTTTGCCTCCATCTGTAACTTTTTTTCGTGTGATGCAGCTACTGCCTTGGCTTTTTTGCTATATATAGGAGACTTTTTCCCTTCATCCAAAATGAACTCATATCTTCAGAGATCCTCAAAAGCGGAGCCTCATTCCAAAGCCTGTCCCCTGGGTTCAGGGATTTGCCACTTTGGTCTGCAGCTTATCTCTGGGCTTCTAGCACAGCCCTGTCCTGTGGACACAAGTGATTTCTGTGCTGGATCAATCTCTTTTCATCCTGCAGCTGCTTTCTGGGTCTTGTCCTTCCAGTGGACTTAAATCTTTTGTCTGGGGAGCCCTAATTCCTATGTTTAGTTCCCTGCAATGTCCTCTGTCTCCCTGGTGGGCCTGCCCAGAGTGTATTGCTGTGCTGCCAGCTCCCAGAACTCCTCTCCATTACAGCCTCCACAAATCCCCAGCTGGGGCAGAAAGCCCCCAGCCACACCCCAGTAAAACTGCCAGCCTGGCAGTTGTGTCCTGTGGCTCTTTCCTGGCTCTGAAGTGACTTGCTGGGAGCTCTTGTGACATGGCCTTGCCTCCTGCAGGGGATGCACCTGCCAGGGATAGGCTGGTTCTGAGCTCTCCAGCTGGGATCCTCACCTGTGCCAGGGGACGCCCTCCCAGAGCTGTTGTTCAGCCCCTGCATCCAGGCAGGCACTTCCTGGCGCTCCTCACTGAGGATGGTTTGGGCTCAGCTGTTTCCCATCCGGGCCTGCAGCTCTGTGCTCTCTAGAGAATTCTATCAAAGGAAAGTTAATTGCTGGGCCTTGCATTTCGTTTGATGCTCTCACCATGCAGTCCATGGAGTACCATGAACGTGTGTGTGTTGGCACACTGCTGGATTTTTAACTTCTCTGTAACTCCCTGCTAGGGGAGCCTGGAGGGGGATTGGGGTCCTGCCTGAGCACCCGCATCCATGAGAGCCTGCCTGCCTCTGGAGGGAAGTGAGACGCTTACATGCTTGGGCTGAATTCCTAGGAGGACGTGTGCTATAGAAGTATAGTTGGTGCTATTTTTAAAGCACCAGCTCTCATTTGTACCTTTGGAAAAAATCTCTGAGAAATTAATTCCCCTCGCTGCTCAGTGTTCTCCCATCCTGTTCAGCCTGAGAGCAGACAGGGTTTGAGGTGCCAACATCACCAGTCAAAAAGTAGAAAATGTTGCAACAATGGAAAATTCCTGTTTTGTTCAGCTGTAACTGCACAGGTTTAGTAATAATGGGATTCAGAAGAAAAGTGCTGGGCCCAACCCCCCAGGCTCTGCTGGTGTGGTGTGATGTGCACAACGTGCAGGTGTAGCTTTGGCAGGTACCTGTGTAAAGCTCCTGCGTGAGGGCCAGGCCCTGCCCTGTGCTGACCACCACAGTGCCCAGAGCTGGCTCTGCAGAGGCACTCCAGAGCTCCATGGAAAAATCCACTCTTCTCTCAACTCTCCCCACACAATGGATAAATACCCTTGCTGTCACAGTCTTCCTTCTGCCCATTTCTCCAATCACAATTTCCTTCTGATTTCTCATGATGTGAATGCCCCCATGGAGAGGAATAACCCAATGTTACTTTTACAACATGAGCGTTGCTATTTGTCATTGCTAATGGCAAAATATTTATGTCAAAGAAAGTTCACAGCTGATCACTTAGTTCTTACAATAAACACAGTCCTGGTGATTTACTCTGTGGAGAGGCCTGGCAGCAGCAGCAGCGCTGTGGGGCTGCTGTGTGTGAGCGAGGCATCAGGGTGAGCCTTCTCCCTGCATCCACGCTGTGACGCCAAGGCAGGTGAGGATCAGGTGTGATGGGGGGTGTGTGGTTTGGCTCCTAGATCAGCTGGAGGCTCAGCTCCCTCCCGGGTCAGTTTGGGGTCCCGGGGGTGCCCCAGGGCTGGGAGCAGCAGCTGGGGCTGGGGGAGCTCTGGGGCTCCACACTGCTGAGCCAGGCACTGAGGGGCTGGTGACACCCCCTGCCCATGCCCCAGTGCCTCCTGGCCTGCCCAAGCTGCTTTAGGCCTGGCACTCTCCATCCTTGGGCTGACCTTGCCCTGAGCTCAGCCCCTGGGCCAGCAGCCTCGTGTTTCCCTCCTGCCATTCCCAGTTCCTCAGTGCAGCCATTCTAAATCCTGTAGAGACCTTCCCCCTGAGCTGGCCTAGTCTCTGCTTTCTCCCCACTGTCCTAGTTTCTCTTTTGGCCTCTCCTGTCTCCTACACAGCCTGGGACCTGCTGAACATGTTTACCAGAATGCCTTGGTGAGGTCTTGTTGTGATTTCTAATGAGAAATTCCACCCTTTACTGTAGGGATAGCCTGGAAGAGGGCTGAGGTGAGCACTGTGCCTTGGTGCCTGGCCATGGCCCTCCCCAAGCACTAGATTCCTGAGCAGATTTATTTTCTAGGTCCCCAGTAACACCAGCAGCCCCAGTCCTGCTTCTGTGGAGGGTAAAACTCCCAGTGAATGTATTTGGAACAGATGAGTATTATAGCGTCTGTGCTCATCAAGCAAAGCTCTCAAAGTGCTTTGAAAAGATGGATTAGTGAAGGCCAGGACAAACCTTGATATATGTATTATCCCCATCTTAAGGTGAGGAGGTGACCAGTGCCCAAGGTCAGTGGGGAAGGCTGGGCAGGGCTGGGGGGACCCTGCCTGCACGTCTCCGGTGTCACCAGGACATTTTCATGGTCTAGATGAGCTTCCCATGGCCCCTGCAGTGCCCTCCACGAGATCCTGGCAGCCCTCAGGCAGCGTATCCAGGGCATGGGGAGAGAAAACAGCCCGCTTGCTGTTTAAGCATTCCCACTGAAAGGAGCCCAGCCTGCAGGGGGACGTGCTGGAAGCCTTGGTCAGGTTTGGGGGGTGAGTGGTTACAGAAGAATAGCAGGTTTTCCTCTGCTAGATCTAAAAGCAGAAGGTCTGTACTGGGGTGTTTCCAGTGAGGGGATGCTGCTGAAGTGTTTTGAGCAGCAAGGGAGTGCAGATGTCAGCCTAGCACACAGAAAAACCTGTGGTGTGAACTGCTCAAATAATCACAATACATGACTGCTGCACTGTACATTGAGATGCACAAACATACATTAAACCTGCCCAGCCATGTGGGGATCCCCTTTCACCAAACTTAACCTCTAAGAGGAAGTTATTTATTTTCAATTAAGAGCTCATCTGTGCAAGCAGCTCTGCTTTGAGCACAGCAGAAGCAATAATGTGTGAGTGACCCCAGTGTTGCCCAACAGGAGCAGTGTCTCCTCAGACACCCCGGCTGCCACCTTGGTAGGAACAGAGCTCAGAGGCTTGGGCAGCCTGGGAGCTCCTTCCAGCCTGGCCTTGGAGATGGATTTGCAGTTTCTGGTGTGTTCCCCCTTTCCCTGTTCCCGCTGTGATTCCTGTGGGGTCGTGCTGAGGTTTGCAGTTATTCTGGTTGCAGTGATGTGGACTGTTGCTCCAGGGCTGTGGATGATTTGTGACCCTTCCCTGAGCTGCTGGCACTGCAGTGGGGGAAGGTGGCCTTAGCTCAGCACTCGGGCTCTTGGTTGTGTGATTGGGCAAGATAAATGAACAGCAAAGCCAAAACCAAGCACTTGTTGGTGTTCAACTAACATTGATAGCATCCATCAGGTATCTGTCTAATCTGATTAAAAACCTGTGTCCCTAACAAAAGCTGGTGAACAGTCAAAGCAAATTGAAGGAACAATTTATTTGAAAGTTCTTTTTTTCTGCTGTAAATAATCAGTTCCTGTTATTATGAGTTGAACTTACTCGATACTGTTTGGACTAGGATTTGTGCAGAGTCTCTAGCCAAAAGCACAGATTAGTTTTGTTTTATTTTATTTAAGTCCATTTGCTCTAGTTCATTTTTGAACAAAATGGAGCTGTAAATCTCATTTGCAGTACATAAACAGCATAAACACCAGAAATGCTTTCTCATTGGAACTGATAGGCAAAATGCTTCTAAAGCATGATTACGCTTACCAAATGTTCAGATTTGAGATTCCTTGTGGTATTTCTTAAAAAAAAAAAGCTGATTTTGCTAAAAGAATAAATTGAAGGTGTGAGCAAAGAGGTCTGTTGCAGTGTCACCACTTAAAATCTTTTGTAGGGGCAGGAACTACAGTAAGCACCTTCCCATGGCAAGGAATCTTTCCATGTGCTTTTCCTTGGGTGGTTCAACAGCATCCAATGGCAGCATAAACAGGGATGGAAAGGTGTAGAGGCACACCAGGAGCATCAGCTTGGCTCCCTGAGGACCCTTCTGTATCACTGTCTGCTCTTCTCTGTCCTTCTGTGCCGTGGTTGCTGTCTGTCTATCCTGGCTGTCTGTCCTGCCGGGGGGAGCAGTGTGGTTGTCCTGGTTTATTTGGAGAGGCTGCAGAGGCTTCTCAGGGTCTGTGATGGAGGAGGGGGCAGAGCTGTAATTCACCCCCAATCTCTGGGCCCCCTTTTCCCTGGTGCTGCTGGATCCCAGCCATAAATGTTGAAGCAGCAGCTGGAGTACGTGAGAGCTGACCCCTTCTGTGGAGCTGCCCAGGAATCCATCTGAGACTGGGTTTCTGTGTATTTCTGGGAACCAGGCTTGTGTCTGGCACATTCTCAGCTCTGAAAAACTTGCTTCACGCAGCTGTGGTTCTTCTGTTTGTTTGAAAATGCCCATCTCTTGCTCTGCACACTTCACTGCTTCTGCAGGGCATGCTTTTGTCAACCATAGTGACCACACGTTAAACAAACTCTCTGCTCCTTGTAATTGGTGCATTTGACCACTTCCACTGTTAGCAACATCCCTGCACTTCTCCATAGCTGGCTACTCTCACAAGCCATGGATTCCCAAGTGTCTGGGCTGATGGGGAGTGGAACTCGCTTCCTCAGGCAGCGTTTGCTGCCTGCCTTCCTGGTGGAACAGGGAGCTTTCACTCCTTGTTTACTTACTCTTGAATTTTTGGGAAATCTGTCCTTCATAGCATAAAAGTTGAATCTTTTTTGGAAATAAAAGGATAAAAAAAGAGAAGCGTTGTCTTCCCTCCTGTCAATGCGCCAGAAGTTTATTAATAATACATAATAATTATATGTTGCGTTTCCTAGCTGCGTTCATGTGAGGATCTAAAAGTGCTTCACAAACATTAATTAAGTAATCCTCACGCCTGCCTGGTGCAGTAACTCTTGCTATCAATCTGCACTGAAATATGACAGTGCAGAAGCACAGTGAATGAGGAAATCTCCCAGAGACAGGCAGGAGCACAGCTGGCACGGAGAGGCGCGGCAGGCTGGAGCAGCGCTTTGTGCTGGCCTCTGTGTGAATCCAGCAGGCTCAGTGCTGTTCTCTCTGGAGCTCTGCGCTGTTGGACACAGGCTGCACACAGCAGATAGGAGATTTTCTTGACCAATGCAGAATTGTCTCTGCTGGCAAGAGGGAAGTTGTGACTGGCAGCAGCCCCTGTGTCCTGGTTGAGAGCAGCAGGGCTGGTGGCAGCGTTGTCAGCTCTCTCTGAAGCTGCCTCAGCATGGGATTGACTGATCCTTGCTCCAGGAGAGCCTCTGTTTGTTACCCTGCTGCAGGTCCCACAAAGGGTCTCCTTAACCCCCAGCTGACCACCCAGGGGCTGTCACAGGTTTCATGGTGTCCCCACATTATGTTGCTCCTTCTCTTCTGCTCAAAGAAGAGCTTCAGGGCGTCCTGCAGAGCTGGCCTGCAAAGCTCACCCCAGTTCTTTCCTCTCAGTCCTTGGCCTGAGCTGCCTGAGCACCTCTGTCTCATTACCTTGGCCGGCATCCCTTAGGAGCAGTTTTTGTTGGGGTAGAACAGAGATGAAAAGTAAATGAGCACCAATGTTCTCTCAGCAAGTGCGCACTCAGTGCGCAGCTGCAGCTGAGTTAAACTGGGGGCAGTCACACACAGTTGTTATTCTTTGCCTCTGATATTCCCCAGGTCAAGCAGAGTCTGGCTGACCTCAGCAGGTTCTGCAGAGCTCAGCTGAGAGGAGCCTGGCTCGGGAAGGTGCTGCCTGTTCTGTGAGGTCCTGGGAAGGACCTGCCAGGCTCGGGGTGCACTCAGAGAGGGGCTGTTGGTGTTGGGGCTGCCAGGACCTGGCTGGGCCCAGTGTCCCAGGAGTGCTGAACACCCTGGGGCACCACGAGAGCTCTCAGATACATCAACTCTAATTTCTCCTCATGGAGGAGATGTCAAGTGACATGACTGGCATTTACTTTTGGTTTATTTTGATGAAGAGATGGGTTTGGTAACTCCAGCTATATTGGATCCTTAAGGTAAATTTGAGGCAGATGAAGTGTAGTCTAGGAATTATGATTAATTCCTAGCGCTCAGAGCCCTAGTCCCCTGCCTTGGCCAAAGCAGTGTTGTCAAAGGGAGTTCTTGAGGGCCAGACTCCTCATGCATTGTTCATGCCACCCAAGGTGCCCACAGACCCAACACCTCGTTGTGTGCTCTCACCCTTCCTGACTCCAGGCTCCTGTCTGGCTCAGCAGGGCAGGACACTTTGGGCTGTTCTGATCAGGAGATATTTGAGATATTTCCCCCAACATAAGATGTGCTGCATTCTAGAGCACATCAGGTATCAGAATGCATTTTGATAATTGTCGTGTTTGTGCTCTGTCTGTCTGTGTTTACACACAATGTTATCCTATAGGTGTAACTTTAGCCTTCCTGCAATCCCAGGGAAGGGTCTCATTTAACATCTGCAGCCCTGGCCAGAGCTCCAGCACATGCCTGCTCAAATATCAGATTTCTATCATGCTGGGCAAGCACATTGGGTCTCAGCAGAGGGGTCTTTGGCCTCTCTTTTCTCTCTGCTGAACACTGGGGCAGTGTTCATAATGCAATTGCATTATTTTTGTGTGTTCATCAAGCTAAAGAACATATTTGATGAAGTTTCTGGCTATGAATGAATGGCCAGGAATGAAACCTACTTGACTTAATAGTTATTTTTAAAGATGCTCTTAAGAGCTTCTGTAAAGTGGCTGTGAAATACATCCTAGTTTGCACTGTCTTCTGGAAAATTTGCTTCATGGTCCAGATAACTTGAGCGTGGCAGTGCCACTTCCAGGAGTTATAGATGTAATTAATTTAATCCATAAACTCTTTGTAGGAAGTTCTGTCTTTTTGTTCTGTGTTTATGTAGCACTAAGTACCACAGGGTCTTGACTCACAGCTCGTGTATGCTACCCCAAAACGAGTAATAAATACGTTTTACAGAGAAAGCCGGAGCTGCTGTGGGAAGGAAGGTGTGGGATCAGTCTGGCTGATGGCTGATGCCGGGGGAGGGATGTGCCTGAGCCCAGCTCAGAGCCCCCGGGCTGGGGTCTGGGTCCAGCAGGGCTGGGGAGCACTGGGGACGGGTGTCCCAAAAAAACTCACTTCCTTATCAACCCAGGACACCCGGGCGGGGAGGGGGGCATGTACTGCTCTGGCTGTCCCTGTCCCGGTGCCATCCCAGGGCTGCTGCTCTCAGTGGCCCCAGCAACAGCCCCAGGCAGTCCCAGTGCCCCAGGCAGCTCCTGGCAGTCCCAGTGCCCCAGGCAGTCCCAGTGCTCGGTGCCCCTGGCAGCCCAGCAGGGCACTGGGATCCTCCCCTGGCAGCCCAGCAGGGCACTGGGATCCTCCCCTGGCCTGGTTTGAGGGGGCTGTGCATGGCTGCTGTGATTTCACGTGCAAATCAGGAACACTGAATGTGTCTTGAAGTTTATACAAGCAATTGGGTAATGTGTGTGTGTAAAAGCAGGACAATTGTGAGTTGTGTGTGAAAATGGTTCTGCAAATCAGAACCTTTCTGTTAGTACTTCGTTATCCTGACAGAAACTACGTCTCTTCCTAAATGTATTCTTTTTTCCTTTTCCACCAGGTCCTTAAGCAGTTCATATCTTTGCTATCTCATTGTCACTTATTCCCTATATTATCGCCTACCTGTTGGAATCGTTCTTTTCCTTAGCATTTGCCAGGGGAATGAGCCATAACACTGGCAAAGGCTCCTTCTTGCTGCTCACAAAAATGATCTTTTGCATTAAAAGTACATTGGAACCCCCTGTTAAAAAGGCTGTTTCTTTCAGTAAAATCCTTGACCATTGACCTCCTTGCTGCTGTCTTTCCCAGGCTGTTTCTGGCGAGTGCAGCAGCTCTGTGTGCTGAGCTCAGCTCTGTGGAACTGCTGTGGGCTGTGCTCTCCCCAGAGCGAGGGAGGGGACAGGGACAGCCCTTGGGCAGTGCCTTGGCTGCTCCTGGCACCTCTGGGCCGTGGCTTTGCTCTGAGTTTCCTGCACCAAGAGGGGATTTTTAGTCTCTTGTGCCTCTGACCAACATCTGCAAAAATCTCTCTTTGCTTTTGAGAGATCGAAAATATGTCTCTGCCTCTCCCATGCTTTTCTGGTTGGACAGAGTCCTTTGGGCACCACTCCTTTGCCCTGTGCTTGTACATCAGAGCTCTGATTCAAGGGGCAAACCAAGCCCAGCCTGTGTGCTCACTGCCCTGCTGGCGCTGCCCCATTTCTGCTGTGCCCCTCGAAGGAACACAAATAAAGCTGAGTTTGGCTGGCTCCTTTCTGATTTAGTACCCTGGGTGGTCAGCAGCTAACGACCAATCTTAAATGTCACCTCTTTTCCTCTCAGGCCGAGTCCTTAAGCTGTTGGGATGTGTGAGTGTGTTTTAAGTGAAGCACCAATCCCTGTGCCAAAGAGCAGAGCAGCTGTGGCAAGGCTCCAGCCTTTGCACCTGTTCTGGTTTGCTCTTTGTGTGAAGTGCTGCATAATTGTCTTCTTCATTAGCTGCCTGCTGAATTCTGCTTTGTGAGGGATTAAAAACTCCAATGAATATGGATTATTTCAAATGTTTTCCTTTGGGACACGGGACAGAATGAAGATTTTTGGAGCTATATGTTTGTGCAATAACAAGGGATGGAAGATGCCTTTCCCCATCCTTTTTCAAAGTTTCCTCTTCAGTCGAGTGTCAGGCAGAGCTGATCCCCCCTGTCTGCCCCTGGGCACACACAGGGCTCTGGACCTGCCTGGGGGCAAAATGAAACCCTTGCTGAGAGTGGGAAACTTCAGCACACACAAAACTCATAATTGAGTGATCTCCTCAAAATCAACAAGACTTAAGCAGCTTCTAACATTAAGCATGTAGCAAAGACAGAGCAGTTAAAGGACCCATTTCACTGAAGAGGCCAGGAGTGTGTGCTGATGAAGTTTCTATAAAAATAGGGACATTTTCCTCCTCCAGTTAAAATTTTTGAGTGCTTCAGGTTAATGTGACATCTGCAACATCCAAGAAGCCTACAGAGAATTGTTTCTGTGGAACAGATGTTTAACAATCCAAATTTTATTTTATGTTTCTGTCTGTTTGGACACTTTCTTGTCATCTGCTTTTTGTGCCTGTAACTGTGACAGTGCTGGCCCCAGGAGCTGTGAGAAAGGCCTGACACAGGGAAGGAAACCTGTTTTTTTCTCTAATTCAGCTATCAGTCGGCCGCCACACATTCAGCTCAAGTCTTTCCCCCTCCCTGGTGAGAGCAACATTTGCTTTTCTCTCCTACTGGCATTGCAGAGCCAATCTCATTGCAGGAAAAGGGGGTGAACCTCTTTTTGACCTCATTGGGAAATATCCTCCCAAAATGCATGGCAAGGCCCCTCTGAAAGCAGAAATGCTCTGACAGGTGTTTATGGCAGCCAGGACAGAGGCTGGGTGTCCCTGCAGGAGCTTGGATATCTCCACAGCCTGGAGGGGGCTTGAAGCTTTTGCTGGGGAAAACAAAGGCATAAAACTTCTCAGGAGCTTGGGCAGGGCTGGGGGGTCCCAGGGAGCAGCCAGGCCCTTCTCAGCAGGCCATAGATCTCAGCCCTTAACTGGCTGTGCGAGGGTACTCTTCCTCTCCAGGTGAAGAATCACATGGCCATAAAATTTAGTAATGTAAACAAGGCAGACGTGGTCAGAATCCTATTTGGGCAGATTTATAGCCTGACTGTGGAGCAGCAACCTTGCCTGGGCTTTGTGCCAGCAGTAATTAATATGCATCCTGGGCTCTGTTTTCCTTCTGGACAGTGTCCTTGTGCATGCTTGTGTGTTAGACTGCAAGCACGAGAGTCTGCTGTCTGCTGGGAGAGACAATCCTGGGGAGCTGTGCTGGAAAGCCATGGCCCTGCAGACTGTGTGGAACTGAGGGACAGTGAACAGCCAAATTTGGGAGAGCAGCATGTGCAGAGCCTCCAGGTAGCTGGCACTGAGCCTCTGTGCAGAGATGATCACAAAGACAATGCTCGCCGTGGTTTCTGCCTGCACTGAGATGGAGAGTTGCTGAACAGTGATCTGCAGCACTCTGCTCTCTGTGCCAGGTTTGTGTGAGGCTGTGGTTGTGTTCAGCTGCAAATACCCCCACCAAAGCCTTCAACACAATTTCCCTGCTGCTTATTTATTCCAGTCTAATTAATTCAGCCAGACGTGTCCACGTAGGCTTCACTCAGTGAGTGCTCCCATGGGGTCTGTGTGTCCCCCCAAAGCTGAGTAAAGCTGTGCTGGGCTCTGCTGCAGGGGATCTGTGCCAGGGAGGAGCTGGGTGTCTGCTGACACTGCCTGGGGTCTGCAATGGCCAGAGAAACCAAGGTGCCACAGGATTTATCCCAAATAATCCCTCCTAGCAGCAGTGGGGCCAGCAGGTCCCATTTGGCTCTGCCCCAGCCTGGCAGGACAGCAGATGGGGGTGGATCATGTTCCCTCAGTATTTACCTCCTGTCCTGAAATGCTGGATGAAGCCACCATTTTATTTTCTTCTCTTATGGCTTTTCTTGGAGCAGCGTTGGTGTCCTCTGTTCTCCTCCTCCTCCAGGTGTTCCCACCCAGAGGTGAGCACAGGAGTTACCACCCCTCCAGGCTGCCCAGCATTGCCTTTTTCAGCCTTTGCTCTCAGGTCATCTCTTGAGTACTTCAAAAACATTAAAAAGTAATGAAGGAGTTAAAGAAAAATGCAGAGAGGGTAGAGAAACTGACCCATTTTATGGGTCATTGCAGCGCCATTCCCAGCACTGGAACTCAGCACAGATTTTCATTTTGGGCACCCATTGCCGTATGAAATCCATTCTCATTATCACCCTTGGAGTGAGTCCCTCCCTTTTCTCAGTGCTCGTGTGTGGGGGAGTTTGGGCATTGTGAGCCCTCAGCCTCTGTTGGCAGGGTCACAATATAAAATTTGTCTCTAATTAATGATCAATGACCTCGTGCCATTCACGACTACCTGGCAAGTGATGAGCAGAAGATGCTGGCACATTAAAGTCTGTCTCTGTCAGGATCTGAGTTTGATGCAAGCCCTGTTGCATTGCTGGGTTGTTTGTCCTGTCATTAATGAGATTTCTCTGCCCTTTCTGTCTCGTTTGGAAAACACAGTCCTGGTCAGCCAGCAATCCTGGAAACACAGTCCTTAAAAACAAAATTGATGTGGTTTCCTTGGACTCAGTGCTTGGGGTGCAATTATGTTGTTTTCCCAACAGACGGGGGCTGCACCTCCTCGGGCAGGGAGAAGGGCTCTGTGGGCTCTTGCTGAGGTTTCCTGGGCAGACGTGGGGCTGGGGGAAGCCAGGGCTTGGCTTTGCCTGCAGCAGCTTTCAGGGCCTCCCCAGGTGGTGTTTGTGTGGGGGGGGGACAGTTTAATGCTCAGCTGTGTGTTTGAAGCCACGGGGACTGGGCTGCACAGGCTGTGTTGTGCCTGTGACTGGGGCACTGCCCAGGGCTGGATGAAGGTCTCGTGCAGCAAGGGATTCTGTGCTCTGTGCACCCTGCACATCATCCCAAAATAACTCAGTCAGGGGCAGTTTCACAGCATCTGTACTGGCCAAATTCCTTCTTTGTAAAGAAACACATGAGGTGAAAGGACCTGGTTTTCTGATGGATGACTTAAGCTGTATTGACCAAATGACAGCCACTCTGAAAGGCTGGTTGCCATGGGATTGCCCGATACCTTCAGGATAAAGAAAAGGAAATAAAAATAGTTTCTTTGGGCTCAGCAGTTGATGGTGTAGCAGCATTAATGTCTGGTTTGTACTTCCCTGCTCCCCACAGAGCTCTCTGGGGTTTGTGGGGTTTCAGGGGAGGTGGCAGGGGCAGGTGGGCACTGGGACGTTCCGGAGTGCCATGAACAGCACCCCGTGTCTGCTAAAGGCCTGAGGAGGCTCTGCACTGGTGGTGCCTCCATGTCCCCATCCCCAGAGCCTCCCCACAGCGCCAGCATTTCTGCAGTGTTTGAACTGAGCCTTCAGCTTGACTGTGCTGCAGAAAAGCACCGAGTTCTCTCCTTTCCCTGGGGCCGCTGAGCCCACGAGGGCTCCTCACCAGGGTCCCAGAGCAGTCTGGGGTCACTGCATGGTCCCACACAGGCAGCAAGGCTCCTAAGCCTCTGGAGAGGTGCACAGGGTGTGGGGGGATGGCGGCAGGTTATTCACTGCTTGAGGTGAGCAATGCACACTACACTCAAAATGACCAAACCAGTCTAAATATAGAGATAAGAGCAGGGTTGTAGATGAGATTTCAGAGCAAATGCTTCCCCCACTGCTGGGGGAAGGCTGTAAAAGTGCTTAAACTGTCAAATTTGCTCTCTTTAGATTTGTTGAACGATACAAGGAGGTTTGTGTGGAGTAAGGTGTTTATATTAGCAGCACTAACAATGGTGAAGGTCAGAGGTAACGTGAAGCTGTTACCTGTGGGATCCATCTTCAGTGCAGACCAGCAGACTTCTAAAACTCTTCCCACTGCCCTGTTGTCCCCTTCCAATTATTGACATTCAGAGAGGTTCCTGGGAAAGGAACTCTTAAAATTTCATACTCTCATGGAGGTGCAAACCATTCCTGGGGCTCGCACCATTAAAGAGAGGTTTGGAGTCATCAAGATGAGAGATGCTGAAGGCTCCTGAGCTTCCTAGAGGAGAGCTGCTCATTGACTGCAGGGCAGGGGTGTGCAGAAGGATTAGCACTCGATAACTCCATCACAGGAGTACCAAGATGTTATTGCTTGGGTTTGGAATATCCTGAAATAGCTCACCACCTTGGCAATTTTGCGTCATTGATGTACTCTCAGCTGGATAATACGACTTTCTAGACATGGATTGGATAAACTGAGCAGTTTTAAGAGTGTCTGCCTCTATTATTCACATATTTCTTCAATTTGGATTCCAGGAGAAATAATAATATTCTCTAGGGGCGCCATTCATTCATACATTCACAACAGAGCCCCAGCTGCAAGCACCAATAAAACACAAGGTTCTTAATTAACAACCTCAGGGAGCATGGCATCAGGCAGGTACTGCCAGCACCTTAGAACAAAGTACACTTGGAACCAGTTGCAGCTATTTACCAAAAGCTTCCAGAAAGCCAGCAGTAAAACTGTTTGTTTTTCCAGCACATGTTGTGCACTCACTGTTATTTCTCTAGATGGAAGAAGCAATCTAAAAAGACACTAAAAATACACACCTTAGGCCAACAGAGCTGTAAAATGTGTTAAATAAACAGTAACTCAAGGAAATCTTCCTCATTACAGTTTTATCTTCTGGGAGAGGCAGGAAAGGTTATAGGGCAGGATTTTATTTGAAGGGGGCAGCGGGCAGTGCCCTGGGGATGTCCCTCAGCCAGGGGGACGCAGAGCACAGCTGCCCCTGGCAGCTCTTAGGTGTGGATGTGAGCAATGAAATGTGTCCTTTGGGATGAGCTCTGCTGTCAGAGGAGCCACAGGGTGCAGGCTGTGTTTTCCCTGGGCAGTCAGGAGCAGAGCTGGGAATGGAGCACAGCGCCCAGGGATGCTCTGTGCCCTGGGGAGCCAGGGGTGCCAGCGAGGGCAGCCACGGCACCTGGGGCTGGCTGGAGGCCCAGGGCCACGGGCTGTGCTGAGGACAGGCTGCAGAGGGGCTGTGAGGCAAGAGCCACATGGACTGCGGGCCTGGGGAAGGTCCCGTGGTACCTGCAGGCTCTGAGGTGCGGTGGTGACACAGTCTGGCATTGTGTATAAAGCTGCAGCTGCAGAGTGGCTTTGAAGCAGTGGCGCTCCCTGTTTCAGACCCAGGGACAATGGAAAAAAGTCACTTTTCCTAAAATAGCTGGCATGTCAAAACCTAGATTTTATTTATTGACCTTTCCAAAACCCATAAAAAGAAGTCCTTTTACAGAAGTAGCCGCTGCCTCGTGCCTGGCTCCGGAGGCTGGGGAAGCATGTGGGACCCAGCATGGCTGCTGCTGGTTTCACTGGGAGCCAGACATGGGATCTGGGCCCCTGAGCATGGGCTTGTGCATAATTCATTCGTGTGTTTTTTTAAAAAGACTTTTGCTCTGTCTTGTGTCAGCCACACGCTTCTGACTCAGTTGAACTGCTTATTCTTTCCCTTAAGCTCTGCCCTTGTTCTGACAAAGGGTTTCTAGTGGCTCAGTTTTTGTTACTAACAGCCTGTAGAAAGCTGTAGATGCAGATGTTATTTTCCTGGTAATGCAGAATTTCACTGTGCTGGGGTATTTTTTCAGCCTGTCCGTCAGACAGATAGAACAGGCTCCTTTTTTATCCACTGTCAGATTTTTCAAAGGCTCTTCCAAAGCAGGTGCATAAATTAAAACAAAATAGAAGTCAGAAGTCAGAGGAAAACTCTTAAGTCTGTACCCTACTGGGAGGGATTATGGGGAGTGGAAAGAATGAGTCATGGCACGGCTACTCTGGAGCCAGAGCCAATGCAGCTCCCGCAGGGCAGGGCAGAGCCCCCAGAGGGGCAGCCTGCTCTCCTCCAAAACCCATCCCTACTCCTGCAAATCTGATCACAGTTAAAGAAAAAAAAAAGGAAACATGTTGGTGAGATGTACTTATCCTTTGATCTTTCCCTAAAGTCTGGTTTCTTGGCCGGATTTCCAGGTATTTCAGTTCTGAGAACGTGGCAGTATTTTAACTCTATTTTGGCAGTTCAGGCACCGTGCTCTGGGATTTATCCTGGCTGCCCTTTATCTCCACAGCCACACTTGCACATGGAACCTGAATTAAATGCCCAGGGCTAAAACTCTGCCTCTGATGGTTCTCTCTTCCCTGTGTCAGTGGTGCCCCGTGGCAGGGAGGTGCTGCTCTCCTGGATGCCCCACGGACATTCTGTTCATGTTCCTCCCCTTGCACAACGCTGCACAAATATTGAGCTCTATAAATATTAACTGGGAGGATGAAGGTGCAGTGAGGCTGGAAGGCAGCTCTGGGTTGCATTTATCTCCCTCAGTGCAGGGGACATATGGCATGTCCCATAAGGCGCCCCATCCACTCTCCCTGAACTGCGCAGCCGCGACCTGAAATCAGAAATATTCCCCATGAAATTGGCCTTTTTCTGTTCTGCTCCCCTGCAATCCTTTTTTCAGCTTTTTCCCATCAGTGTGCTGCTTTCCCTTGGGAGCCCATGGGATCCCAGCTTACAGAGCCTTGGGTTTCACAGCTCCCCGTGAGTGGGAAAGAGGGAACACAACAATGTTCCCTGCAAACTGAGGGCAGGTAGGTTTGCTTTCCCACCACCTCAGGCTGAGTTTAAAATTCAGTGGAGAGTGGGTTTGGTTCCCTGTGTGCACTGGCCAGGGGAGGCCGAGTCCCCAGTGAAGGTGTTAGAAAACAGCTTAAACAGATTATTTGGCTAAATGGTTCACTTCAGTCCCATAGTGTTTGGAAGTTTTGGTTAGAAATGGAGTAATTATGGATAGGACAGCCCTGTTGAGCAGTGTCCTTGCTAGTCTGGAGTTTTGGTTTCAGAACAGCTGTCTGTAGGTTTCCACAGCATCTCAAACTTCCTCGTGTGCAATTTGGATTTCAGCAGGCTTTTCCTGTAAGGCACAGATGCTGCCTTACAGCAGTTGACACGGGTATGTGCAGCATCAGAAAGGTGCCAGCAGACTTGCTGAGTCCCAGATTTCCCTCAGAGCTGGACAGAGGAGGACCTTAATGCTCCATCCTTCAGCAACACCATCAGAGCTGGGGTCCTCCTGGTAATATCCTCACTGAAAATTCAGGATCTGCAGGCCGAGTGCACTGGTCACTGCTTGGTAAGGGAGCAGCAGATGAGGAGAGATGGGGCAGTGCCAGCTTGCTGGCACCAGTCTGGCCCTTTGGTCCTTCCCAACAGAGCACTCTGAAAAGGCACAGAACCAAGAGCCCACAGTCAGTCTGTACTTCTGAGCATTTCTGAGGTTAACAAGGGCTGTCTCAGTCTCACCTTTCACAAAGGGTTAATGGAAATGAAAAAACAACGCTTGTTTGTAGGGTTTGTATTTTTACCCCCGACAAGCCCAGGAGATGGATTAAACTGAGGAATGCCTTGTTCCTCAGTTTATTCTCAAAATACAACACACATTCAGAGGGATATAATTTTTCTGTTAAGTTTACCACGCTATCTTTGTTAGCTTCATTCCTGGTGATTCACTTGTCACAATAAGAACCTCATCTGAGACACAAAGCACGGCGGCTCCTGTGCCGGCGGCTCCGGGACGGCTCCGGGGGTGTCGGGGTGTCCCGTCCCGGCTCCCGGAGCTCTGCTGCCCCTCAACACCGAGCGCATCCCCGCGGCACGGCCCTCGGAGCCCTCTGGGGCCCGAGGCTGCCGGCCCGGCGCTGTCCGTGTCCCCTCCCGGCCCTGTCCCTGTCCCCTCCCGGCGCTGTCCATGTCCCCTGTCCCCTCCCGGTGCTGTCCCTGTCCCCTCCCGGCGCTGTCCCTGTCTCCTGTCCCCTCCCAGCCCTGTCCCTGTCCCCACCCCGTGCTGTCCCTGTCCCCTCCTGGCCCTGTCCCCGTCCCCTCCCAGTGCTGTCCCTGTCCCCTGTCCCCTCCCGGCGCTGTCCCTGTCCCCTCTCGGCGCTGTCCCTGTCCCCGTCCCCTCCCAGTGCTGTCCCTGTCCCTGTCCCCTCCCGGTGCTGTCCCTGTCCCCTGTCCCCTCCCGGCGCTGTCCCTGTCCCCTCTCGGCGCTGTCCCTGTCCCCGTCCCCTCCCAGTGCTGTCCCTGTCCCTGTCCCCTCCCGGTGCTGTCCCTGTCCCTGTCCCCTCCCGGTGCTGTCCCTGTCCCCTCTCGGCGCTGTCCCTGTCCCCGTCCCCTCCCAGTGCTGTCCCTGTCCCTGTCCCCTCCCGGCGCTGTCCCTGTCCCCTCTCGGCGCTGTCCCTGTCTCCTGTCCCCTCCCGGTGCTGTCCCTGTCCCCGTCCCCTCCCGGCCCTGTCTCCTGTCCCCTCCCGGCCCTGTCCCTGTCCCCTGCCGGTGCTGTCCCTGTCCCCTCCCGGTGCTGTCCGTGTCCCCTCCCGGCGCTGTCCCCTGTCCCCACCCGGTGCTGTCCCTGTCCCCTGTCCCCTGCCGGTGCTGTCCGTGTCCCCTCCCGGCGCTGTCCCTGTCCCCACCCCGTGCTGTCCCTGTCCCCTCCCGGTGCTGTCCCTGTCCCCTCCCGGCGCTGTCCCTGTCCCCTCCCGGTGCTGTCCGTGTCCCTGTCCCCACCCGGCCCTGTCCCTGTCCCCTCCCGGCGCTGTCCCTGTCCCCTCCCGGTGGCGGTGCCGCTCCGGTCCGGCTCCCTGGAGTGGAGCATCCCAGTGCCAGAGCCCAGCGGCTGCAGGGCGGTAACCGGGGTGCCAGCCGGTGGTGGCGGCGGCGGGGCGTCCCTCGGTGCTGCAGTGACTCTCTCCTGTCCGTGCTCCCGCCTTTATCCCCGTTCAGCCCCATCCTCCCCCAGCTGCCTCTCCGTTATTTCGGCCAGCAGAGGGGTTCCCCCTGCAGCACAGGGGTTGTGCCAGGCAGGCCCTTTGTCACTCGCTCCAGTTCTGGCCTGGAGGTGCCAGGGCCGTCCCCTGGGACCCCCTTTCCCTTCCCTTGCTCTCCTGTGGTGCAGTGTCCCAGCTGTGAGCGCGTCCAGCCCCGCTGTGTGCGCAGCCTGTGCTGACTGATGCCAGCTCAGGGTCTGGCACAGCCGTGCCAGTGCTTGGGTAGCTGGAAAAAACCACATTCTTTGGTGTGATTTTCAGCGAGACAGTCCAGCAGTTCAAGGCTATGATGCAAATACTTTCCTGCCAAGGCTTCCATCAGCTGTGCTGAGCTCACACGTCAGAGCAGTTGCAATGGTCTCCTTGTGCTGACTAACACGATCATGAAGGCTGTGGCTGGTTCCACCTCTTCAGAGCTTGACTCACCAGCTTTGTTCAGAGGATCAGTTGCCAAATTTGAAGTTAGACTTTATGAATCATATTTATTTATATTAGGGTAGTGCTTGGGAGGTCTAGTGCTGGGCCAGGAGCCTGCTGTGTTAGCGAGGTGCTGCACAGCATCCCGGCCCAAAGGCTCAACTCTTGCTTCTAAGGGGAATGAGAAGGCAGGGAAAGGCAGGAGTCACCCACAAAGACTGGGGAAGACCATTTGTTTTCTTCCAAATCTTCATAGGAGACGCTGGGAAGGAGAGAAAGCTTTTGCTTTCCTGGATAGGGGATGGTACCACACCACTGTGCTGCAGAGAAAATATTCCCTTTCCACACTGTCACTAAAAACAGCTACTGGTGTAAGATGGATAGAGGGGTTTAGGTTTTATTGGCTTACCATGACTCTTTCATAGCAAAAACTGCTTTCTGAGGAGAAGATAAATGCTCCCAGCATTGGCAAATTAGTGCATTGTCCCCGAGATTAATTACTGTCAAGTGAAATCAGGTGCTCGTTATTTATTCAAAGCTCCCCCAGAAAGCCCTGGTGGGTAGCTGGCTGGGAGGTGGGACGGGGTGCAGAGGGAAGGGCAGAGCCGTGGGCTGGGCCCTGGTGCCCGGGCTGAGCTGGGGAGGGAGGGCAGGACCGGCGTGGGAGGAGCTGCTCCCGCAGGGAACCACCGCACCTCGCTGCTCTGCTGACACTCGTTCACACATCCCATTTCTGTGCCATCTCCGTGGCTGTGCTCTCAGGCAACCCCAACTCCTTTTTTCCCCCTCAGTAGTAGTGAAAACTCCTTCCTTCTGGACCAGCTCCCTGGCTGGGTCCCCCATGACCTGTCAGCCGCGCTGCACCCCTGTGTCCCGGGGCTGCCCCGCAGTGGGGTGCTGATAAGCAGCCTTTCCACACCAAAAGTGTGTAGAAAAGCCAAATCTTGTCCACACGTGTAGAGGCATTGGGTTCAGCAGTGCCAGGGCAGGGATGAGCTTGGCCCCAGGCAGTTATTTCTGCAGCTCTCCCAGCCTTGTGCAGAAAAACCAGTGGGATAATTGACAGGTCTGGGTGTCTGCTGCTGCCTTGTTTGCTTTTGCCTTCCATGCTTACCATGGCTTTGAAATGCAAATTGCAAACTTTATGTGGTCTGTCAAAGGGAGTTTGAGTTATTTTGATGTATTTTTGATGTGCTCTGGAGCATCACAAACTTTGAGGTTCACTTAGGAAGGTAAGAACCGCTTCTCATCAAAGATGACAGCGCAGGAAGGGGCTGAGGGAATCTGCAGTGAGGGCTGAAACCTGGAGCATCACCGTGTGGAGCTTCAGCTCGGGCATCAGTGTCAGGTGTCACCTCCTCACCCTCCTCTCTGCTGGATACCTGGAGCTGCGGTGGGACAGGGGTAACTGGCTTTTATTCCATCCTGTGCTGCTGCTGCACAGCACAGCCCCTCTTTTGGCTCTGTGTGTGTGTCCCTCTGTGTACTGGGCTCTTTCAACATCACGCTGTGCTGGGCAGAGCTGGCCCCATGCATGCTGGGGAGCACAGAGCCACCCTCCAGCTCTGGGGAGTATTTTAGGCACTGGTGTAAGACAAATGAGAAGTGCCGTTCCTTCAGTGGGCTACAGAAACTGGGTTGTATTGAAAGAAATGTTATATAAGGGCCTAAAATTAGCAGGATGGAAAAAGAAGTCTGCTAAATACTCCCGTCTCTCTGTTGACACAAGCAGACTTCCACCAGAAGGGGTGGGCTCCTTAATTATAGTTTTCTGACGTATTCTGGAAATTATTGATTGAAAGAGACCGTGAGCTTGGGTTGCCCACCCCAGTGTGTTGCTGGGGGGGGATGATCCAGACAGCCCTGACCTGTAACTCCCTCCCCACACTGGATCTGCCCTGCCCTGCCACTGCACGGTGGGGTGGGGACAGGGGACAGGTCCTGTCCCATCTCCATGGGAGGAAACCCTGTCACCAGCACAGCTGGCATGGAGCAGAAAATGGAGCTGGTGTTGGTGGATTTTTGGAGGGAGGAGTGTGGGAGCCATTAACTGCCCTCCTGAGACAGGTTATCCATGGATGAGCATCCCTGCAGGAGGAAACAGTGGCCTGTTTGACCTGCTGGGCACCCAAGCAAACTGAGTGATTTTCTGGGAGCCAGCTGTCGAATTTGAGCCTGCTGTGCAGGATGGCTGAGGGTTGTTCTCCAGGCTTTTGGCTCTGCCCGCAGCCTGGCTCGTTTGCTTTGTCCCATCAGCTGCAGCCTCCGAGTCCTTCCTCGCCCTGTAGGTAGCAGTTGTCTTTTGCTCTTTGTCCGGAGGGGTGTCCTGGGACGCGAGGTGCCGGTGGGTGTTGCTGCTTGCCGGCGCTCCGGGCACAGCCCAGCCCTGCCCCGGGCCGGCTTTGGCCGTTTCACGGCTGCGAGCGGCTTGGGAAGGAGCGAGCAGCCAAGAGCGGGGAGGGGCAGAGCCTTCACTTCCCGGCCCGTGCCTGCCTTCCCTTCCCTTCCCTTCCCTTCCCTTCCCTTCCCTTCCCTTCCCTTCCCTTCCCTTCCCTTCCCTTCCCTTCCCTTCCCTTCCCTTCCCTTCCCTTCCCTTCCCTTCCCTTCCCTTCCCTTCCCTTCCCTTCCCGGCCCCTGCCTTCCCTTCCCGGCCCCTGCCTTCCCATCCCGGCCCCTGCCTTCCCTTCCCATCCCGGCCCCTGCCTTCCCTTCCCATCCCGGCCCCTGCCTTCCCATCCCGGCCCTGCCTTCCCTTCCCATCCCGGCCCCTGCCTTCCCATCCCGGCCCCTGCCTTCCCATCCCGGTCTCTGCCTTCCCTTCCCGGCCTCTGCCTTCCCATCCCGGCCCGAGCCCTCCCTTCCCTGCCGTCCCATCCCGGCCGGGAGCGCCGCTCCGCCCGGCTGTCATCCCTGACGGGAAACATCCATTCCATTCCATTCCATTCCATTCCATTCCATTCCATTCCATTCCATTCCATTCCATTCCGCTCCCGCCCCCGCGCCGGCACGGCAGGAAATCACTTTATATAGAGGTGGGAACCACGCTCCGCAGCCGCCCCGCGCCGGGGCTTGCCTCGCACATGGCTCCCAGCACCTTCCCAGGGCAGGAGGAGGAGGAGAAGCTCTGGCTCTGGCTCTGGAGTGCCCTTGGGGTGCCACCCGTGCCCCTCACATCACAGGGACCGTGTCCCGCACATCACAGGGACCGTGCCCCTCACATCACAGGGACCGTGCCCCGCACATCACAGGGACCGTGCCCCGCACATCACGGTGACCGTGTCCCTCATATCACAGGGACCGTGTCCCAGCCCTCTGTGTCTCATCGTCCTCTCAGGCTGCCCCAGCCCTGGAGCACGGCTGCTACAGCTGCAGGTGCTGGAACAATGGCCAGCAAAGCTGCTTTCCAACTGAAAACTGTATTTCAGCAAAACAACGGGTTTGGGTTGGTTTCTGCCAGGAGTGGGTTCATTTGGGGTTTTTCCCCCTGTAGATCATTTGGATTTCTTTCTTTTTTTTTTCCCCAAACTCCTGAAATTACTTGGAAATGCTTTTGCAGGGATTCGTGGGAATTGTACTCCAGTGCCTTGTATGCCTGTTCCTCCCTCTGAGATCCCAGGACTGAACAAACTTTCCTTGGGGTACCTCACAGGTTCATGAAGGGAGGAAGCCACCTAGTAAGTGAAGTTCAGGACTTGTTGTCCAGAGGTGGAGATTAAATTAAGAGGTATTCACACATTCGATGCCACAGCTGAGAGGATAAGAATCCAAGAGCTAAAGCTGTGAGTCATTATAACCTGAACAAAACCTGTTCATGTTCCCTGGGGCTCGGAGCTGGAGCCTTGCTCAGCGCAGGGAGCTCCCACCCATGCAGGGTCTGGTCTGAGCAGTGCTGGGGCAGGTCACAGGTCTGTGTTCAAGGTCTGAGCATTTGCCAGGAGCCAGGGACTTCCCTTCCTCCTTCCCCATCCCAGCTTTGCAGGGATACTGCTAAGAGCAAGGATCTTAACTGGGAGATTCACTGAGGAGAATGGGCTGAGCTATTTTTAGCAGAGGTTCATAAATCAACTAATATCTCAAGTTTTTGTTTTGAAGTTTAAACTCAGACAATGGAAAATAGTGCTCCCAGATCAAATAAACATTCTCTTTCTATTGACAGAAAAATAAACATGAGCTGCTTAGATATCTGTAGAGCATAATTTATTAATCACATGAGAATGACAAACACAAGCTCGCTGTGATCCTGAGAAAAGTATGAGTCTCAGGAGTGTACGAAAGGCTGGGAGAGGTCAGGACTGTTAGAGCTGGAAAATGAAACAGTTGTGGTTTCCAGGCTGGGATGTGGCACATAGAAGGCTTTAGTGTCTCCAGACTGCACTGGACAGGGGATTGTTTTGAGGTGGTTCATTATGTAGGACTGAAAGTCTGCAGATATATATATATTTATTTATTTATTGACCATATAAATAAGAAAAATAAAATAAAGGTATACAATACCTTTATTTATAGCCATCAAAAGCCTTCTGACCATCTCCCACCTTTGGGCTGTGTTCACCCACCAGATCTGCCTGTGTTCCTGCAGCGCAGCTCAGGGGCTGTCTGGGGCTGCAAGTGCAGATTTATGGATATTTGACCAGTCAGGATAAAAGATGGGTTCAAAATTGCAAATGTTTTCTGGCAAGAGAAAACAGCACAATTTCCAGTTTAGAGCCGTTCAGCTTTATCCTGAAAGTATATGCAATATCTCTGGCATTGCATTGCTCCATAATTTTTAATTATCGCTCCCAATCACCATCCAATGGCTGGGAATCTGTCACTGGATCTTTTCTGCCTTTGACTGGTGAGCTTGGAGCAGCAGCCCAGTGCCAGGAGGATTGATCACCTCCTGCCCAGTGCAAATCCACAGCAGAGGCTGTGAGATGGGATCTGCAGGCTCCAGAGGCAGAGGCAGGAGGTCTCCATGCAGGGCAGCACACGCTGCCCCTGGGCAGGGCTCTGGAGCTCCCAGCTGCTCACACTGCTGCCTTCAGGACAGTTCTCAAGGCTTTGCACCGTGTGTCATGCAAGGGCCAAATTGAAAAGGTATTTTATCTGCAAAGACTCTGAGAAGTGACTAAGTCATGGGTCTGTTCAGCACCTGGTCCTAAGCATATAAGTCCATGAAGGAAAGCATAGGAGAATAGTGAGTTAACTCTTACAAAACATTTTCCATTTCCCATGATACTGACATCTGTCAACTTCTGTTGTACTGGAAAAAAAAATCACCCAATCTCTGAGAAAACAAATCAAATTTAAATCCCGAGAACTGTGCTTTTCTTCTTTAGCAAAATCTCTGCAGAGACAGAGCTTTAGAGCTTTCTTTTGATTTTGGAGAAAACCAATTTAGAAAATAGCTGGAAGGTGGATCCCAGTAGCCATAAATCCAAAGAGCTTTGCCAGTTTTGTCCTTGCAATTACAAAATGAGACTTCACTTTGGTTATGCTTACAATCAAGATCTTGCTTTCCAAGCTCTCTCCAGATACCTTCCAATTCCAACACTTCAGGCAGCTTCTTCCCAAAAAAGGGCTCAAACCTCTTTTCTGCCACATGACTTCCCCAAATCTCCCCCCTTCAGCCATGGAGATGCCGGGTTTGCAGGTGTGGTGATGGTTTGCCTCTTCCAAAATAGCATCAAGCTGTGAACGGCGTGGAGCACTTGCAGGAGGAATCCACCTGGGCAGTCGTGTCCCAGAGGCAAATGGGCACCACCAGTGCGGCCTTAGCCAAGGGGGAAGAGCTTGGGCTGGCTGTTGTTGTTTCCTGCTGTGCAGCACTCAGGGCAGTGCTGTGCCCATGCCCCAGCTGCCAAGGGCAGTGCTGTGCTCATGTCCCAGCACTCAGGGCAGTGCTGTGCCCATGTCCCAGCACTCAGGGCAGTGCTGTGCCCATGCCCCAGCTGCCAAGGGCAGTGCTGTGCCCATGTCCCAGCTGCCAAGGGCAGTGCTGTGCCCATGTCCCAGCTGCCAAGGGCAGTGATGTGCCCATGTCCCAGCACTCAGGGCAGTGCTGTGCCCATGTCCCAGCTGCCAAGGGCAGTGCTGTGCCCATGTCCCAGCACTCAGGGCAGTGCTGTGCCCATGTCCCAGCTGCCAAGGGCAGTGCTGTGCCCATGTCCCAGCACTCAGGGCAGTGCTGTGCCCATGCCCCAGCACTCAGGGCAGTGCTGTGCCCATGTCCCAGCACTCAGGGCAGTGCTGTGCCCATGCCCCAGCACTCAGGGCAGCGCTGTGCCCATGTCCCAGCACTCAGGGCAGTGCTGTGCCCATGTCCCAGCTGCCAAGGGCAGTGCTGTGCCCATGCCCCAGCTGCCAAGGGCAGTGCTGTGCCCATGTCCCAGCACTCAGGGCAGTGCTGTGCCCATGCCCCAGCACTCAGAGCAGTGCTGTGCCCATGCCCCAGCACTCAGGGCAGTGCTGTGCCCATGCCCCAGCACTCAGGGCAGTGCTGTGCCCATGTCCCAGCACTCAGGGCAGTGCTGTGCCCATGTCCCAGCACTCAGGGCAGTGCTGTACCCAGCACTCAGGGCAGAGATGTGCCCATGTCCCAGCACTCAGGGCAGTGCTGTGCCCATGTCCCAGCACTCAGGGCAGTGCTGTGCTCATGTCCCAGCTGCCAAGGGCAGTGCTGTGCCCATGTCCCAGCACTCAGGGCAGTGCTGTGCCCATGTCCCAGCACTCAGGGCAGTGCTGTGCCCATGTCCCAGCACTCAGGGCAGTGCTGTGCCCATGTCCCAGCACTCAGAGCAGTGCTGTGCCCATGTCCCAGCTGCCAAGGGCAGTGATGTGCCCATGTCCCAGCACTCAGGGCAGTGCTGTGCCCATGTCCCAGCACTCAGAGCAGTGCTGTGCCCATGTCCCAGCTGCCAAGGGCAGTGCTGTGCCCATGTCCCAGCTGCCAAGGGCAGTGCTGTGCCCATGTCCCAGCACTCAGGGCAGTGCTGTGCCCATGTCCCAGCACTCAGGGCAGTGCTGTGCCCATGCCCCAGCACTCAGGGCAGCGCTGTGCCCATGTCCCAGCACTCAGGGCAGTGCTGTGCCCATGTCCCAGCTGCCAAGGGCAATGATGTGCCCATGTCCCAGCACTCAGGGCAGTGATGTGCCCATGCCCCAGCACTCAGGGCAGTGCTGTGCCCATGCCCCAGCACTCAGGGCAGTGCTGTGCCCAGCACTCAGGGCAGTGCTGTGGCTCCTCAGAGACCCCTGGCTGGTGCAGGGAGGGGGAGCCCTGCCAGGACACAGCCCAGGTGTGACAGCTCTGGGCTCACAAGGATGGTGTGTCCAGGGCAGCTCAGCCACCCTGCCAAGGGCTGTGCTGTGCTCCCAGCTTGCCCTGGCCATGCCCAGCCTCCTGCCACTGGAAGGAAGTGCACTGTGGTATTTAGGAAAACCCAGCACTTAAACCCTCACTACTCAAAGGATAGAAATTTGGCTTTTTTTTCCCCCAAAACTAGAAGATGAGATTGTGAAATCCTCTGGCTGCCTCTGAGCTTTGCTCCTGCTGGGTGGGAGGGCTGACCTTTCTGTGCTGCCCAGTCTGTACTCTTTCACAGAAAGCTTCTGCTTTTCCTCAGCTCCAGCATCTTTCCCAGCCCTCCTTTGCCCTCCCACCATCAGCAGGAGCCACATGCACATACCATCCTGCTTCACCTTGTGAGCAACTTCAGATGCAGAATTTTGAAGGGGAAAAAAATGAGTTCTCTCAAACTGGACATCTCTGTGGCCTTGAGTTAGTTTAAATAAACAATTGTCTTTTAAGGTCTTACCACCAGTGAAAACTTGTTTTTCTGTCTGCCAGTGCAATTCTTAATGCTGCTATTTCACTTCCAAAAGCTGACAAGCAGAAAAACAAGCTCCTTTCTCCCTTCCCTCTTTCCCCCCTGTGAGTCCAGGCAGTCGCAGGACGGCTGAACTCTCCCTGCAGTTGTTTCCAAGGGGTTAAGGCAGCCTGGGACGTTATTTGGAGATCCTGCTTTTAGAGAGATGCCCCGAGGCTCTGGGGATGGCCTCGTGTGTGCAGGGCAGGGCCAGTGTCTGGCACAGCTGCCTGCACACACTGAGGAGGTTGTTCCTTTACAAACTCTGCAGTTGCTGTCCAAACCAGAGCAGCATTTTCTCAAATGTTGTCATGTCCTCATTTCTGAAATGGGAGAGTGCAATTCAAAGGGAAGAGTGACTCACCCAGCCTGCACTGGTGGGAGCTGCAGGCTCAGTAGGAGCTGACCCCTTGGTTTTCTGCCCCTTTCCTTCTGTCTGCTCACTGGCACAGCTTGAGGAAAGGACCTCCAGCAGCTGTTTGATGAATTTTTATCAAGCTGGGCAAGAGGAGAATAAAGAATGGAGAAACAGAGACAGGGAGGGGAATAAATCAGGAGGGGCATCCTGGGGGGTTATCCCGGAGAAGTTTAAAAGGAGCAGCTGGGGACACTGAGTCTTGTCTGATGCATGCCTGGAGCTGTGGAAAGGAAACCTCACTCCTGTTCTTTTTCAGGGAACCAGGGCTGTTCAATCTGCATAAATAAGTAGGGTTTCATCAGAGAAATGCCTAAGTGTTTTGTCAGTTTTTCCTATTAATTGGATCATCTTTGTGGGGCCCCAAACTTTGATCCAGATCAAACAGGGATAAGTCTGGCTATCAGGAGCAGGAGCTGCTTTCAAAGGAGCAAGCTGTGAGCTGGAATTGCTGCTGGATCTGATGGAGCAAATACCCAAGCCATACACAGAGCCCAGGACCTTAGGCCAAAAGACTTTAAATGGAGACATAAAACAAGAGGTGGAGATCTTGCAAAAGGAATTAAAGTAGATCTAAGGCAGCAAGAGACTTTGCAGAAGGAATTAAAATAAGATTAGAGCAAATTCTAATAAAGAGCTGTAGGCTTCAAAAAAAAAAAAAAAAGGAAAAAAAGTGAAAGGAGCATCTGGAAGATTCCCAGAGAGGCTGCAAGAAGTCCTGCAGGCAGAGCTGAGTCTGTGCTGAGGGCAGCTGAGCACGGGTGCAGTTGTGCTGCCCTCCCTGGGGACTGGAGAGCCACAGGCCCTTTGGCTCCAAGATAACATCTCAGAGGTCCTTTGGCATTTCTAAGATAACATCTTTGGCCGTGGCAGAGCTCGCTGACCGAGGGCAGCTGCAGGGGAAGGGAGGGGGCTGGAAAAGCACCTACAAAAGCAAAGAAAAACAGGCAAAGAGCAACCAGATCCTGGCTGAAATGAGCCTAGCCAACTCCAGACCAGGAATTTGTTGCAATTTTATTTATGTGAGCCCACGGAGGGCTTGAAGAGAGGTCAGACTATCTCCATGCAAGCAAACTTTGAGGGAAAAGAATTCCTGAGGGGATTTATTGAGCTGGAGCTCAGAGCACTGAAACCATTCCCATCCACCAGCCATGGTGGGCTGGCTCTGCTGGTGCTGCAGGGATGGACAGACATCGATGGAACCAAGGCTGGGGAGTCACAAAGAGAGAGAAAACCCAGCCCACCTGAATTCCTGATGTTTCCAGGTGCCCCCAGGGGTTTCCCAAGTGACTTGGCCTTTGGTCAGCCCAGAGCACGTTTGCAGGGTCTGAGCTGTGAGCCAGGAGCGTGTGGGACGTGCTGGGAGCAGGGACATCCCTCTGCTGGCAGGGGCCCTGAGCAGCCCTCAGGAGGTGGGGAGGGAGGGCAGGGCCCCCTGCTCCACTCTGTGTGTGCTGCAGCCTGCATGGGGAAGGACGGGCAGCTGGACAGGGCGACCTGACCTGCCCCGCCCCGCCCTGCCCTGCCCCGCCCTGCCCCGCCCTGCCCCGCCCTGCCCTGCCCCACCCCGCCCTGCCCCGCCCCGCCCCGCCCTGCCCCGCCCTGCCCTGCCCCGCCCTGCCCTGCCTTGCTCCACCCCGCCCTGCCCCACCCTGCCCTGCCCCGCCCTGCCCTTGGTTATTCTGTATGCCCAACATACTTGTTTTGATAAAGATATTAGCAACTTCTAGATTCTTCCTGGTAATTAGATGCCAGTCTTGTACAAGGTCTCTCTTTCTGTGTAGTGAAATTTCATGTTGTTATCTTGCAGCAAGGGACCATCTCTGACTGACAGCACAAGAGCTTTGCAGCAACAGGAACTGGTAGGAGCTTGGCAATTAGAGCCTATAAATGGCATCTCCTTTGAATGCTGGATAATTTAAAGTGATTAAAGACAGATTAGCCAGGCACAACAAGTGAACAAAGGAATGGATGGCAGGGGTGCCCCAGGCTGGTGCATTGCTGCTGCAGGACCCTTCCCTCTGATGCCGGGAGTGAAGTGGGGATTGAGCAGCCCCTCTTGGGCTGAAGGGAAATGGAGAAGGCTGAGGGGTCAGTGGCCACGTGGCTGAGTGCTGGAATCCAGGCTGACATCCTGTGCTCACACAAATGAGCAGTGGCCCTCTCCTCTCCCTTGCAGCCCTCTCAGCTTTGCCTGCAGTGTGCTCTGGCAACACTCATGCATTGTTCAATTGAAATCATTTCTAGCTTGCTCGTGAACTCCTCCCTCCTCTCATCAAGGCAAGTCAAATGACCTGAATACTAAGCTGAAGAACCCCAGTGATGAATGTCTTGTGCAGCCCTTCTGTAGCTGGTACTTCCTCCCCGCCTGTGTCCCTGTTTCTGCAGGCTGGGCATGTCTGGGATGAGGCACAGTGTCTTCTGGAGGAGCAGAGCAGCTCTGCAGGCCTTGTTCACAGGGCTGCTACTGTTCATTAATCTTTAAACTGTCTGGTAACTCTTGTGGCAAGAATTACGTTTGGTTGTTTATCAGTCTGTCAAAATTTCCCTTGATGGCTGCTTCAGTAAACTCACACAGATCTTATCAGCTGTCCTTGCTTCAGGCCTCTGCACAGCTTATTAAAACAACAAATATGCTGGGAAACTCAGTGTAAAAGTTGGGGTGGTTGGTATGAGAGCATGGCTTTCACAGCAGAGACCCTTGTTGGGAGGCTGTTCCAGGACTCAGGAAGGTTTGGTGTTTGCCTTTCTGAATCCCTTTGCCACATCTCCAGGGAGCTGTTGTGTGTCCAGAGCAGGAGCTGAGGAGCCAGGAGGGCCCCTCTGCTGCCAGCAGCCTCCTGCCAGCCCAGGTCCCTGACCCTGGGCAGACTCTGAAAGGCTCCTGGGTGCCAGGAGATGTGCACTGCTGGTGGCTCTGTGCAGGACCTCAGGCAGTTCAATCTGCTGATTGTTCTTAGATAACCTCTCTGGGCCAGGAGATTTCAAGCTGCATCAATAACAGCTGAATTTTCGGTGAGCCTGGGCAGCACGTGGGGCTCTGTGGCACTCAGTTTTGGGGTGTTCACCGGGCTCTGTGAGCAGTGGTGGTGCACTGTCAGCAGCACCAGAGAAGCTCCAGGCTCTGGGTGCTCCTGCCCCACTGCTGTGCTGCAGCTCAGCATTTCTCACCGCACTCTCACGCCTCTGTCAGCCTCATTCAGCTGAGGGCTCATGGCTCGTTGGCAGTGCTCTGCCATGGCCTGATCAGGAAGAGACGTGGGTGGGAGATGATTTGAATCACGGTCTACCTGCAAGAAATGGAAATATTTCTTTTTTTCCCTTGCAAGTCTCACAGCACCAGGAAATGCCTTTGTGGCAGCAAATGTCATTGAAGGAAACTCGTTAGTGCAGGACAAGATTGAAATATAGTGGTGAATATCTGGATTTCTTTGAATTTCTGGCTTTTGTGCCCAGTCTCATTTGCAGTGAATTTACTCCACAGGTTTCCAAACCATTTATCTCAACACTGCAGGCACACAGAAGCTCCCAGCAGCGATAGCAGGGGTAATTTCCTGGTGGTGTGTCCTGGGGAGGGACTGCTCTGGAGCCGCTGCCAGCAAAGGGCATTTGGAGGTTTCCATGGCAGCTCCTTCCCCCTGCTGGAGCCGCAAGCTGTGGCTGGGGACACTTTAAAAGCACGAGGAGGAAAATCCAGACACCCCCCTCATCTGGAGCCTGCAAAGCCTGCAGGGCCATTGGTGGGCCCTGTTTTGTTGGTGGTGATCTGCCAGCTCCAGCATTTGGAGGAGCCTGGCAGGGCTGGGATGGAGAAATCCCTTCTCCCTTTGGAGAGGCTGGGCTGGACCACAGAGGGGCACCCCGGGCTGTGGGGAGGTGAGGGCGCTGTGAGCATCCTGTGAGCATCCTGTGAGCATCCTGTGAGCATCCCTGTGAGCACCCCGTGAGCATCCTGTGAGCATCCTGTGAGCATCCTGTGAGCATCCCTGTGAGCATTCTGTGAGCATCCCTGTGAGCATCCTGTGAGCATCCTGTGAGCATCCTGTGAGCATCCTGTGAGCATCCCTGTGAGCATCCCTGTGAGCATCTCTGTGAGCATCCTGTGAGCATCCTGTGAGTATCCCTGTGAGCATCCTGTGAGCATCCCTGTGAGCATCCTGTGAGCATCCTGTGAGCATCCTGTGAGCATCCCTGTGAGCATCCCTGTGAGCATCCTGTGAGCATCCCTGTGAGCATCCCTGTGAGCATCCCTGTGAGCACCCCTGTGAGCATCCTGTGAGCATCCTGTGAGCATCCTGTGAGCATCCCTGTGAGCACCCCTGTGAGCATCCCTGTGAACACACCTGTGAGCATCCTGTGAGCATCCTGTGAGCATCCCTGTGAACACACCTGTGAGCATCCTGTGAGCATCCTGTGAGCATCCTGTGAGCATCCCTGTGAACACACCTGTGAGCATCCTGTGAGCATCCTGTGAGCATCCCTGTGAACACACCTGTGAGCATCCTGTGAGCATCCCTGTGAGCATCCTGTGAGCATCCCTGTGAGCATCCTGTGAACATCCTGTGAGCATCCTGTGAGCATCCTGTGAGCATCCCCGTGAGCATCCCCGTGAGCATCCCTGTGAGCACACCTGTGAGCATCCCTGTGAGCATCCTGTGAGCATCCTGTGAGCATCCCTGTGAGCATCCTGTGAGCATCCTGTGAGCATCCTGTGAGCATCCTGTGAGCATCCCTGTGAGCATCCTGTGAGCATCCCTGTGAGCATCCCTGTGAGCATCCTGTGAGCATCCTGTGAGCATCCCTGTGAGCATCCTGTGAGCATCCTGTGAGCATCCCTGTGAGCATCCCTGTGAGCATCCTGTGAGTATCCCTGTGAGCATCCTGTGAGCATCCCTGTGAGCATCCCTGTGAGCATCCCTGTGAGCATCCCTGTGAGCACCCCTGTGAGCATCCTGTGAGCATCCTGTGAGCATCCTGTGAGCATCCCTGTGAGCACCCCTGTGAGCATCCCTGTGAACACACCTGTGAGCATCCTGTGAGCATCCTGTGAGCATCCCTGTGAACACACCTGTGAGCATCCTGTGAGCATCCTGTGAGCATCCTGTGAGCATCCCTGTGAACACACCTGTGAGCATCCTGTGAGCATCCTGTGAGCATCCCTGTGAACACACCTGTGAGCATCCTGTGAGCATCCCTGTGAGCATCCTGTGAGCATCCCTGTGAGCATCCTGTGAACATCCTGTGAGCATCCTGTGAGCATCCTGTGAGCATCCCCGTGAGCATCCCCGTGAGCATCCCTGTGAGCACACCTGTGAGCATCCCTGTGAGCATCCTGTGAGCATCCTGTGAGCATCCCTGTGAGCATCCTGTGAGCATCCTGTGAGCATCCTGTGAGCATCCTGTGAGCATCCCTGTGAGCATCCTGTGAGCATCCCTGTGAGCATCCCTGTGAGCATCCTGTGAGCATCCTGTGAGCATCCCTGTGAGCATCCTGTGAGCATCCTGTGAGCATCCCTGTGAGCATCCCTGTGAGCACACCTGTGAGCATCCCTGTGAGCACCCCTGTGAGCATCCTGTGAGTATCCCTGTGAGGATCCCTGTGAGCACACCTGTGAGCATCCCTGTGAGCATCCTGTGAACACACCTGTGAGCATCCTGTGAGCATCCTGTGAGCATCCTGTGAGCATCCTGTGAGCATCCCTGTGAACATCCTGTGAGCATCCCTGTGAACATCCTGTGAGCATCCCTGTGAACACACCTGTGAGCATCCTGTGAGCATCCTGTGAGCATCCTGTGAGCATCCCTGTGAGCACCCCTGTGAGCATCCTGTGAGCATCCTGTGAGCATCCTGTGAGCATCCCTCCCCGCCAGCTGTCCCCAGGGGCTGCAGGGCAGTGGAGCCTCTGTCAGTGCCACGGGCACCCTGGGCCAGCAGATTACAATGGGAAAGGGAAGCACTGAGCATGAAACACATTTGCTAGGGCTGCTGCAACCCTTTTATCCCCTCATTATTCATGAAACTGGCCCTCCAGCGGACATTTTTTCACCCACAGTGAATAAGCATGAGAGTTTTCCCTCTTTGCAGCTCGAAGGGCCCTGGCTGGTGGGTGCTGGGGAGCTCAGTCCTCGGCAGGCAGAGGAGCAGCTCTCCGGGGCTGCAGGGGGATGTGGAAACCCTCCCAGGTCCTCCCCTAGGGAAAGGACACATCTTTATCCCTGGGGCAGCCTGCCAGGACTCCCACCTGCCCACACCCTGGCGCTGAGGGCCAGAGTGGAACCAGCACAGTTTCCCAGCACGTCCCTGTCCTGTGGAGCAGCTCTGGAGCTCCGGGGCCAGAGCAGGCTGGATTTATGAGCTGGGGAGCAGCAGCAAGGCAATGCACTTAGGGGCGTTGCATAAGCAGGGTATCTGCAGACGCAGGCCAGTTCTGGTGCTGATGTCAAAGAGCAGAGCTCAGCTGGAGTCAACACAAATCTCCACCTACTGAGGATCAGCGTGTGGTGCCAAACTCTGGACTGTTTTGTTTTCAGGGCACCAGGAAAATATTTCAGGGTTGGTTTTTTTTCTCCTTGCATTTGGAGAGCTGAAGTAAATAGTGGTGTGAAGCAGCTGTCTCAGTGCTAAGGACTCTGCTGGCCAGGCTCTGGCAGCTGATGAAGTCACAGGGTGCTTCAAGGGGGGAGCTTGTTCCTGCACATGAGACTTGGTCACAGGCCAGTGTCAGAGACCCTGCTCAGATAGTCAGGCTGAGATTTCCCACTGTGAGCCCAGGCCTGATGCCACTGCAGGGTCCTGTGATGGTGACCACACTTTCTGGGCTGAGGGGCCCCAGGGGTGAGAGGGGAGCCAAAGCTTCCAGACCCCCGTCCTCCCAGCTGGGGAGGCAGCGTGCCTCGCGTCAGCAGCCTTGGACAGGGACAGGGCCCCTTGCAGAGGCCAGTGACACTTCCTGATGTCCCAGTGGGACTCAGCCACGCTGTCACAGGTAACAGGACTGGTGGCTGTTGGCCTGGCAAGGGCCAACAACAGATCCCTCTGCCTGGGATCTCCAGTTCAGCCTCCTGGCAGGCAGCAGCTGTGGAGAGGCCAAGCCCCAGGTGGATGGCAGGTACATGGCACATGTTGGATTGAGGCAAGAGGAATTCACTCTCCAAGGGCACTTTTACAGCAGAGAACCCCTGTGAGCAGCTGTGGTGAGATGTGGCAGCCTGGGGAGGGTGTGGGAGATGGGCAAGATGGGCAGTGGCTCCTGTGTCCCCCAAAAACCTCTCCTGCCTGAGCTACAGCGAGGTCCTGCCTCACAGGGCACCCATGGAGCTCTGCTACCCCCCATCCTGGGCCAGGAGCTGGGCAGGGCAGGGACCCTCTGCAGCTTGCTGCCTTTGGATCAGCAACAATTCCCGTTCAAAACACCTTCTGTCTCAGGGCTGTGTCAGAGCTGTGGGTCGCTCTCCTTTCCTCCACCCGAGAAGGGCTGGGCAGGGGCTCAGCCAGCCCTGCTGTGCTTGCTGTGCCCTGCCCACCCAGCCCCGCCGCTCCAAGCCAGCGCTCCGTCCTCTTGACCGGCTGCGAAAAAGGAATTATTTATGTCTGCTGCATATTTCTGGGCCCGACTGCCAAAAATGGCAAGCAGCACTGGGGCACACGGCCGGCGGTGGCTGGAGCAGCCCCGGAGGGGCACAGAACCCCCGGCCTTGTCCCCGCTCAGAGCGGAGGGCAGGGCAGGGGCTGGGGGTACCCACAGTGAGTGCGGGGATGAACTGCTCAGAAATTACCGAAGGTTTCAGTGCAGTCTCTTTTTCCCTGAAGTATTTCTTATAAAAAACCACCAAACCGTTTTTTTAGCTCTCTGTAATGGATAAAAATAGGTGATATGTTGTAAGGGAGGCAGAGGCGTGCCTGCCCCGAGGATGGCTGTCCCTGATCGTGTCCCGCTGTCTGACTGCAGCAGCCCCGCAGATGGCTGCTCAGGGAGGAGCTGCCTTCGGGAAGGAGGGATTCAAAACACCCAACCCGTTACAGGAGTCCGTCCCCTGAGAAGAGAGAAGAAATTATTCTGAACAGACATTGGATAATGTCTGCTTGAATATGGTGTTTTGCTCCATGTTTTCATGTGGGAGAGCAAAATAGAAGCAGGGACTGTGGTCCCACCAACTGGGAACAGTCCTGGGCCTTGGAGATGCTCGAATCTTGTCCAGGGTTTTATTAGGGTAGAACTGTGCCCCAGGAAAAAGGGGTTTACTGTTGAAGCCACATAACTTAGCTGGAAACTTTGGTTTTGTTAAGAAATCTGCCAACAGAACCACAACATTTCAGTCACATCTTCAAATTAAGATGCTTTGTGGGCTGTGTTAATTTAGTCTGAATTCCCCACTGGAATAGCCCAAGTGAACTGATGGTCTTGTTTTGTTTAATTTTATGTTAAATACGGATATTGTATTTAACTGTAATTTCCTTATTATAGTTAATATTCATATCATGCATACCAATCTGCTTGAAGCACAGCGTTTCGGTGAGTCAGCTGTTCCTTGAACTTCATTCTGTAGGAAATTTCAACGTTTGGAGCTTTTTCTCTCCAAGGCAGGAGGATTTTATTATCTAAACCTGTAATAACCCGGATTTCCTGCGGCTGGCAGTTGTGGCTCTGTGCCCACACGGCTCTGCTGGGCCCGGCCGCAGCCGCTACCAGGTCCAGGGCCATTCCAGAGCCGTGCCAGGGCCGTGCCAGGGCCATGCCAGGGCCATGCCAGGGCCGTGCCAGGGCCATGCCAGGGCCGTGCCAGGGCTGTGCCAGAGCTGTGCCAGGGCTGTGCCAGGGCCGTGCCAGAGCCGTGCCAGGGCCATGCCAGGGCTGTGCCAGGGCTGTGCCAGGGCCACGCCAGGGCTGTGCCAGGGCCGTGCCAGAGCCGTGCCAGGGCCGTGCCAGGGCTGTGCCAGGGCCGTGCCAGAGCCGTGCCAGGGCTGTGCCAGGGCTGTGCCAGAGCTGTGCCAGGGCTGTGCCAGAGCTTTGTCAGGGCCGTGCCAGGGCCGTGCCAGGGCCGTGCCAGAGCTGTGCCAGGGCCACGCCAGGGCTGTGCCAGGGCCGTGCCAGAGCCGTGCCAGGGCCGTGCCAGAGCTGTGCCAGAGCCGTGCCAGGGCCGTGCCAGGGCTGTGCCAGGGCTGTGCCAGAGCTGTGCCAGGGCTGTGCCAGAGCTTTGTCAGGGCCGTGCCAGGGCCGTGCCAGGGCTGTGCCAGGGCTGTGCCAGGGCCGTACCAGGGCCATTCCAGGGCCGTGCCAGGGCCGTGCCAGGGCCATGCCAGGGCCATGCCAGGGCCGTGCCAGGGCTGTGCCAGGGCTGTGCCAGGGCCGTGCCAGAGCTGTGCCAGGGCCGTGCCAGGGCCGTGCCAGGGCCGTGCCAGGGCTGTGCCAGGGCTGTGCCGGGTGGAGCAGGGGGGACACAGCCAGACACAGCCACACACAGCTGGACAGAGCCAGGCACAGCCGGGCACAGCCTGAACACAGCTGGGCACAGCTCTGGCACAGCTGGACAGAGCCAGGCACAGCTGGGCACAGCTGGCATAACTGGCACAGCTGGGCACAGTGGAACAGAGCCGGGCACAGCTGGACAGAGCCGGGCACAGCTGGGCACAGCTGGCATAACCAGGCACAGCTGGGCACAGTGGAACAGAGCTGGGCACAGCTGGACAGAGCCGGGCACAGCTGGGCACAGCTGGCATAACCAGGCACAGCCTGTGTGAGCCGTGCAGGTGCGGGGCTCACACCTGGTCCCACAGGAGAGCCCCCTGTGCTCTCGGGGCTCTTCTGGCCGTGGGGCCGTGGTGGGTTCAGGCACATCCCTGGGGATAACCCTGCTCATGTCCTGCCACCCGATGGCCACGGAGCCCTGATTCAGGGAGCCAGGCATTCATGAGGGTGAACTTTTATCACTTCCCTTTCCCTCTAAATGAGAGTGGAAAATGCCATGCCCCGAAATACTGCCGAGCGTCGGGATGCAGCACTGCGAGTGCAATCACTAATAACCTCCTAATGAGGGAAAATGACATTAGGCAGTCTTTGGCTGGTGCTTCCTTTGGATAATATAATCCGAGCATGCAGGCTGTCAGCCTGCAGTCTAACCCTGCTGCCACAAACAGGGAGATTAATCGGATATATTGTGATTTATCTCATAATAAAATTTGTCAACATGCAGAGTTTCTAAGGGTTGAGCTGCAGAGCCTCCGTGCAGGATCCTGCCCTGGCTGGAGCACTAATCCCCAGCAGGAGCCAAGGCACAGCTCCTGCATCCTGCACTGGACAGGGAGCAGCCCCTCTGCCAACGCTCTGCCTCTGGTCACAAATGAACCTCCTGTTAATTTCCACAGCCCAGAGTGGGCACAGCAGTGAGTGAGTGCTTGTGAGGCGGTTTCTTTGCTGGGCTGATCATAATAAATCCCTTTTTCCGACATTACATGGGAGGTTATTAAGCAAATGCAGGCATGGAAGAGCTGGGCTGGCTCCTTCGTCCCTGGTCCCTGCCCTCGGGCGGTCTCTGCAGTCTGAGATGGACCAGGCTGCCTGCAGAAATGCCCTCATCCCATCCCAGCAAGGGGGGTCAGGTACCCAGCCATGGCTGTGCCAGGGTCACCTGAGGAGCCTGGCAGGTGCTGGGGCCTCCCCTGGGCTTCCTCAGGGATTGTAAAGGAGTAGTTTTTGAATAATAATATTCCATCTGAACGCACAGCTTTGTTGGATTTGTTTTAGAGAGACACTGGTTAAACTTATGAACCCTTTCCACCGTGTTTGCCGAGCGAGCAGCGGAGGGGTTTGAAAACTGTGTAGATGTGACACTTGGGGACATGGGTTAGTGGTGGCCTTGACAGTGCTGGGTTAATAATAATTGGACTTGATGATCTTAGAGGTCTTTTCCACCCTAAATGGTTCTAAGATTCTAAGAAGCCGATGTAAATAGAAAAGGCAGACAGAAATCCCATCAAAACATAACCATGACAGACAAGCTAGGAGCAGCAATGAGGCTTTATTTACATGCTAATCAAATCAATCCTGCTTTGTCAGCCACGTTATCTGGATTGAAAGAGGCTATAAATACACAGGAGCAGAAAGAAGCTCCAGAGAAGAATATGTCTAATTCTGGCGCGGTTTTGCCATTAATAGAAGGATACGTGCTCTGTACGAGACCTGAGGAAAAGTTTCTGCCCCTGCAATGCTCGAGTGGCTGTGCCTGCAAACCTCAGCCCAAACAGCTGGGAAGTGTCTCTTGTCATTTCCTTTCCCTGTCTGTTGGACACAGCACTCCTGTGACACCCTGTGTCACCTCCAGTCAGGCACAGCAGCTCGTGCCATGTCCCTGATTTTTCTGTGCAGGTTTGCTGCCTGCCCTGCCCAGTGTGACCCCCAGAGCACAGGGCACTGTGGAAATGGAAATGCCTTTCCCTTCTTTCCCTCCTTCCCCCGTTATGCATTTCCATTGTCACTCAGAAATAAATTCAGCATTACACTGCTTTAATGGGAAAAGGGTTTTCTAAAAAGCATTCATAAATAGAATTGAGGGCACGGGAGGAATGAGCTGCAACCATAAAACAGATGGGGTTTTTTCAATGGACAGTGATTGGATAAAATTTAACTTGGAGAATTTCATTATTTGAAAAAGAGCATTTCCCATCAGAATATATTTCTTCTGCTCCTCTCCTATCGTATCCATTCCTGTCACTTTGGCAGACTAAGTGCAAAGGATGTAACACCAGTCTTCAATCTGGGTATTTTGTCTCAGCTTTAATGGAATTAAGATTACACCTTTGATTTTTGAGGAGAGCCAAGCTAAACGGCGGCAGTGAGTGCTGGTATGTAACAGATATTTTGAGGTATTTGACAGAAGTTCATTTAGTGTCTACGTTAGTTTGAGCAACAGGAGAAAGGCAGAGAATTGCTGCTTTCTTTGAGAATGTGATTTACTGTGTCAAAGTCCATTAGGCACAGAACAGCGTGTGTGGGTTAAGATCATAAAGCTTAGAAACATGCATGGATGTCACCAGCAGACAACTCCAGAACCTATTTCAGCGCACTTGCCTCTGCAGCATTTCAGTGGCAAATTGGGAGTGGCCTTTTGGGAGTTCCTTGTGCACAGTCTTGCAGCCCCATGAAATTGCCTTTTCCCTTATGGCTCCATGGACCAGGAGCTGGAAGCCATCCACTGCAATTTTACCAAATCAAAGCTGTGGGGAACACAGCCATGCAAATCATGTTCAGTTAGGTTCTTTTCATGCATTCTGTCCCGTTGGATCCCTGAGTTCGTGTCCCCTTTGTTCTGAGAGAGAGGGCTGTGTCCATCCCAGAGACACAGACTGACTTCTCCTTGGATCTCTTCTTCAATGGGCTTTGCTCCCTGGAGCTCCTGCAGATGCTCTCTCAGCCCCTCCTCCTCCAGCTCATTTGCAGATATTTTTTTCTCTGCTTGCTCCTAATAAAAATAGGTCAGTTGTAAGTAATTTATTATGCAATGATTTTACTAGATTTTGCCAGATATAAAATAATACAGTTGTAGCAAATTTTAGTTTTGAACAAGTGATAGTTCCACTCCAGCTGTTACAGATCTTCATGTAAGTTGCTCTTGAACATTTTTCAGAGTTCTCAAATATGGTTTTTCCTGAAATGAATGAGCAAGTCAATGAAGTGTTTCTTTTTCTTTAGAAGAAACAAAAAGTTGGAGTATGACAAAATATTCAGCAGTAATAGAGATTTAGTTTTACATCATAAAACTGTCTTCCAACTAAAACCCAATCAAACTGCCAGTTTCTGAGTGGGTTCAATGAATATTAGGGCTGCTGTGAATCTTAAATTTTAAGAGCAGAGGGTTTGAGATATGGGTGCCTTAAACACCGGATTTTCTGAGCCTGTGGGGTTCAGCTGAGCTGTGTGCTGGGCAGGGGCTGCATTTGGGCTCTGCACCCTCTTCATGCATTCAGACACCCCAGCCTCTCCACAGTGCCCCAGGCTGGACTGGGGGCAAGGATTGTGCTGACCCAGACTGCAGAAAGTCTGACTAAGCCTGGTTTGTGTGTGTGTGTGTGTAACCTCAACAATGCCCTCCTCTGCATTTTTTATATGTGCAGAATAGGAGTGGAAAGGAAAAAGCACTTCTGTCAAATTCTATTTCACTCTACATGTCTCTAGATTTTTTTTTCTTTTTTTTTTTTTTAAGTCAATGCAACTTGGTGAATCCTGAGGCTCCATTAGAACGTGGAACCCGAGCACTGCTCTGCTCTTTGCCCTGGGGTGGCACCGTGGGACACACGAGCTGCTGTGTCCTGCTGTGTTTCTGCCCTGGCCTCTCCGGGCAGGGGAAGCACTGTCGCTCCCCTCTGTGGAAAGGATCAGTGTTTCCTTCCTGGACTGATTAATGAGCACAGACAGATGAGACAGACTCCAACCCAGCCCCGGGATCCAAAACGTGTCCATCTTTTCTCTCCTCGTCTTTTGCTTCTCTTGCCTGAGCCACCTCCGCAGCCTGAAACATATTTGCAAAATCTATTTTCAGCCTCACAAGGCAACATGATCCATATCAGCTCACATTTGTCGACCAAAAATATGTTGATTGGTTAAAAATTACAGAGCAAACCTTACTGGAAGTAAACTGTGAGAACTTTAGAGCCATTCATTTATACCATCTACAGAGCTGATACTATTTTTACCACTAAATATTAAGATGTTCTTTAATGCATAGACTATGCTAATGACCATGTGCAATTACTGGGAACATACAGGCAAAGGCTATTTTATTCTGCAACTGCAGTAATTAAATGTGCATAAATTGGGTACATCTTTGGGAAACAGGCATGTTTGAAATGAACGTTTTTCCCCTCTTTATTAGTTAGAGCTCAGATGGCTGATTAGTGCTGGATAACTGATGTGCAACAAATCCATTTTTACCGGGGAGCACAAGAGGTTGGGTTTGCTTCTGCAAAATTCGGTTTTCTTCCAGTGCTGCTGCTGAGTGCTGTCACTTAGAGCCACAGGAAGGATCCCTTAGGGCTGCTCTGTCACCCCGTGGTCACCACCTGTGTGACAGGCTGGCCTCCCCCGTGTCCCCCAGACTCGTGTGGGGAACGGCGTGGAGAGGAAGCTCTCCGTGGGGCTGCAGGATGTCCCGGGCAAAGGGGGAGGAAGGGAGGGCAGCAGCTCTGCAGCTGTGCCAGGGGCATTCTCAGCTGGGTGAGGGCAGCGAGTGCTGCCACCCTGCAGGGCAGCTCAGAGCTGGGGTTGGCACAGAACACGTCCCTTCCTTCTGGAAAAGGGAGTGTGCTGTCCCTCAGACACTGCACATCAAGCAGCAGATCGCCAGATTGCTGTGTCTCATGTCAGGCTGGGAGCTCTCGTTGGTGTTGGTCAGGGAAGGTCACTGGCAAAAGAGGTTATAGATAGTCTCTGTTGGTCCAGCAGTAAATTCTGTGTTCTGCCTTAAACGTTTTGTTGCCTTTGCCTCTCTCTGGAGGACTTGGGTGCCTTCTGGAGAGCTGTTTGCTCACTGGAAAACAGAATTGTTCTTTTCATACAAAGACAATAGTGCTTCAGGCTATAAATTACAGCCAGTAAAAGCATGTCTGTAAAACATGCTCATCATCCTCATCCAGAGTCCGAGGAGTTACAGACAAGACTGCTAAAATTACAGCTGGCTTTTAATCCCATGCTCTCACTCTGTAACATGCTCCTGTAATATCATTTGATTTTAATGTAACATTTTATGGTCAGTAGTAGGAGGCAGTCCCACCAAATTAAAATCTCTGGAGTAATGAAAATCAGCTTTGTTTTATTTTGTTTGGAATTTTATTTCTTGCTTTGTGTAACAAACGGTGTCCTGGGGACAGTACAGCCAACACTCCCAGTGTCATGGGTGGGTGGCGCGGGGCAGGTCTGTGGGCTGGGGCACAGGCAGCCCTTCTCCAGCAAAGAGGGGTCCCAGTAAAACCGTTTGGGCTCCCTGGGGCAGGAATGGAGCAGGAGGAGTGAGGCTGCAGTGTCAAAGAGCCTGTCTGTGATGTGCCTGCTGTGTTGCTTTGGGATCAGACCGGGTCCAGCCCAGCTCTGGCACTCGTGGCTCTCCTGGGCCCTGCTGCTCTCAGCTCCTGGCAGCTCTCAGCTCCCTGTGCTCCTCTGGCTGTCAGCAGCAGTGGAAATCACTCCTGCCTGCCTGGTTGGGAATACACAGAGCTTTCCCAATGCACCTCTTTTGGCTGAACTTGTCTCAATTTGCTCAAAGTTGAGCAAGCAAAGCTGGTGGAGGAGCAGGACAAAGCAGGGAAGGAGATGCTGTCAGCCAGGCCTTGATCTGAGAGACTCAAGATCAGGGCTTGATTCAGGAGAAGAGTTGCTCTGTGCAGCAGTTCCCTCAGGTGTGAAACTCACATCCTGGCCCTGGCTTTTCCTAACCTGAACGATTCCCACTTGCTCAGTGGGAGGTTGGACCACATCCATAATTATGCACAGCAGAAAGATGAGCAGAGAACTGGCCTGTTCCTCTGTGCCTTTCATTCCTGCCAGGCCGGACCAGACTATTTAAAGAAAAACAACCATAGAATATGCATGGTTTTGCAGAGAAAAGTGGAGCAGTAAGGCTGTTCAGACACAGCAGAGAGTGCTCAGTACACGTTGTATTTTGGGAAGGACAGCTGAGCTGGGCTCTGGAAGGCTCCTCAGCTAGAAGCCAAGTCCAGGAAACTTTGCTGCTATGAAACATTTCAGTTCTGCCTCCCATTTAGAGTTCTGATAGGTCACAAAAGGCTCTTCCTTCCAGTTGTGTAGGGTTGGAAAGCACCACCACACCCTGCCCGTGTGCCCTGGCAGGAGCCTGTGCGCCTGTGCCTGCTCACAAAGGAAGCTGTCTGCAGAAATTCCTAGTTTTGTTTCCTTGAGGAAACACAGGCAAATGATAGGGATAAATTTTTGGAGAGGCTCTTGTGCAGCAGTTACTGTTAGAGAGCTCTAAAGAAGGGACAGTTCTGGAGGAGCTAAAAGTGACATTCACCTCCAGGACATTTTGCACTGCTGGTCGGGTTCTCCCTGCCAGTCTCTGAATCATTATGATAATAATATAGTAATAATAGTAATAAACTGTGACCATCTGCAAGGGAACATTAACCATTTATCCACTGTCTTTATTAGTTCCAGAAATTCATCATTATGACAAGAAAAGTAGAAAATATTCTCAGGTCATTAATTTTATGTTGAGATCATCATTCACCACTGTATTTTCTTTAAGGCCAGGGATTTTTGCCCAAAGCAGTCTCATGTCCCTGTTTTCCCATGAATTTTCAAAAGTGTTAATGCCCAAGGGATAAGGCAGTGATGTGGAAAATAGCCAGCCCCTGTGGGATTTGTTCTCATGATGATGCCAGAGGCTTTCTGGTTCAGTAAGGATAAAACAAACTTTAAGTCCAGTTTTGAAAGGCTCTAATGGCCCTAATTCCTATGCAAATGCCTAACAGCCCATATCTATTAGTCCAACTAGGAATTAAGTATCTAAATATTTTGTTGTTTCTTGGCATATGAACTGAACCTTGGCTCCCTCCAGGGCAGAGCAGAGGAGGGACCAGGACACCTTAATTCTGAGCAAAGATAGGAGCTCAAGCATAACCTTTTCTTTCTATGAAAGAAATAAGTCATAGTTCTCTGATAGACTCAAACATACCCAGCAGGATCTGGCTGCCTGACCTGCAGTTATTTCAGCTGCTGCCTCTGAGGATTAGGTCCTGTATTTTGCTTTGTGCTGAAGCTGCTGTGAAAAGCTGGAGCCTGGCAGAATCCAGGAGTCATTTGGAAGGAGGGTAACAGGGCATCCCAAATGTCGCCCAGTCACTGTGGGTCTATCTCCTCTCCCAGCCTTTCTTCTTCTGCAAGAAAGGAAAGAGGTCAGAAGGACCTTGGTTATTTTCCTTTTTTGGCTGGCCAGGAGGTCACTGCCCTTTCCATGCAAAGAAGGTTGTGGGAGCTGCTGGCACAGAGTTATTTTGTAAAGCTTGTGACTGGAAACAGAAAACTCAGATAGACCTGTTCTGACCCTGGTCTTGTGCTCACAAAACCACTCAGCTTTCCATCTGTGGCACAGAAGATGGTGGGCCTTTTCCTTTCTTTGTAAAGATGCCTCTAACTCAGACTTTACCTGGAAACTGTGCAAAACAGAGTCACTTGTCAGAGGGCAAGCAATTCCTGTTTGGGTTTGCCTGGAGGATGTGAACAGGATCTGTGTGTGTCCTCTGAGCAGCCGCTCTGATCTCAGCGAGGGAACGTGTAACTCTTCACAACTGGCTGATTTTCATTCTCATTTGTCATGGTCTTATTTTCAGTGTCGTTACTTAAAGAATGTGTAATGACTCAGTGAAGACACTCTTGTACCTGGGAAGACTTGGAGAGAAGTTGTTTTGGATCAAGCCCCAGTCCCGTTCTTTGTGCAGCCCCCAGTGCCACCACAGCCCCAGTGCCAGCCACAGGTTTCATTTTTGGAAGAGCAGGTGAGAGGGATGCCACGGGTCCCTGTCCCACAGCATGGGGCTCAAGGGGTGCTCTGCTCAGGGAATCAGGCTGCCAGGCCTGCAGAGGATGCTCAGCTCTGCCAAGACACCAGGCTGGAGTGGAGGGAATGGCCAGGGGCTCCCAGCTCTGTCTCCACGGGGGCTGGCCCTGCCAGTTCCCGTCCTGGAGCACTCCTGTGGAGCAGGCACCCAGGGGCCATCAGGACCAGCTGGGGAGCCAGGCCTGCTGCTGAAAGTGCTCACCACTCTGCTTCCCCTTTAAGAAAAAATGCGATTATGGCCAAGAAAGACTTTGGGATTGATAACCCTAAGTCTCCTATTTTAAGATCTAGGAACAATGTGATGCTGTAGAAATGCTGTTTGGGAACTTTCTGGCAAAATATTTTTGTTGGAAGATGACTGTTGAAGCTGAAGCTGATACAGGAAAATGACAGTTTGCAGGGCTCCCTTCTTTGAAACAAATTTAAAGCAGGAGATTAAGAGAAGCTTTGAAATTATTTTCTGATGTGTGACTCAAAACAGCTTTTAAAAGAAAACTTCACCTAATTAATGCTAAAATTTAATACTAAAAATTAACCTTTTTATATTACAACAATATTTTGAAACTATAGAGATCAGAAATTTAGATTATCCTGCTTATATGATTTTTTTCTTATTTTCTGCTATAGACATAAATTTTCCATCACTCCCCAGCGCAAATTTAGTCTGTGAACCAGGCAAGGGTGAAGGAGAGGGCACACGTTTCCTGCCAGCACAGTCCTGTAGTGGCTGTCCTCTGCTCCAAAGGAAAAGGGCTCTGAGCTTTCTCGAGGCCCTTCTGGGCTGTCAGGATGTCTCACACGTGCCCAGAGCCCCTGGTCCGTGGCAGTTTGGTGCTGAGCTTTGTGTTTGCTCTGTGCTGGGTGCGCTGAGCAGGGACCACAGGCGTGTGACCAACGTGGGTGGACCTGGGACGTGCTAAAAGGCTGTCAAGGCCAAAGGCAGAACATTTTCTTCTCCCAAATACAAGTGTGAGGGTGTCCTTAGGGAAATGATTCACCCCTGCTTGCAAACACTTTGTCATCCCAAATACCATCCCTGAAAATGCCACCACTGGCCTTCAAGCACTGAGACCAAGGACACAAAGTGTGACTTCATGTCTCTAAGCAATTTAATTGTGGGATAAAAAGGGTGGAAACATTTAGTTTAGCTAAAGATTGGAACAGGTTTCCTCCTTTCCATTTTCCTACAGGTCAAGCAGGTGAAACCCCATGCCAGCCCCAGCTATGCTGTCCCAGGTGTGTGTCCTGCTGCACGTCCCTCTGCTCCCGGGGCTGCTAACAGGACACATTTCCTCAGGACCTTTGGAAGAGAAAGGGCATTTATATACCTTGATTAATAGTCAACCAGAGCTCTTTGGACCTGTTTCCATGGGGACCACAGCATGGCTTAGGCTTGTCTCCAGTGTGGGTAATGTGGATAATAAAAGCACTGAAGATGCTGCAGAGCCCTGAGGGAAGCACAGGCCAGGGCTGTTCCCTCCTGCTGCTGTTGCTGATGTGAAGGGCAGATCTGGAGCTGGATCCTTGGCAGTCCCCTCCAAGGCTGTTCCCAAACACCAGGAGGGCTGGCACGGCCTCCAGCTCGTGGAAGGAGCATGACCTGAGGGGTGCAGGGAGCAGAGCAGGGGCAGGAGGGCAGGGGTGATGCTGGGCTGGCCCCCACAGGGATCTGAACCCTCCAGGCTCTGCCCCAGCACTGCAGCTGCTCCTGATCTGCACCAGCCCAGGAGCCTCCTCACCAGAGAGGAAACACAACAGGCTTGCCTCGAGTCCAAGTGCTGCCAGGATTGCACGTTGTACAGCTCCCAGTACAACTGGAGCACGTACTTGGTTGAGGGGCTGGGGGGAGTTATGGCAACAGGGACAACACAACAGCAATAAATGCCTCTCACATGCCTCAAGCTCACATCTCTGCAGCTCCACTGGCTTCAGAAGAACTGTCCTGCTTCCACCAGTGTGTGAGAGGAGACCCAAGGCTGGGAGAAATAGTGTGTTTCCTTTGGGAGGGGAAGCTAGGCAGCAGGAGCGGCTGGCTTTGACAGTCCAGATAATAGTAAGTTCGAGTGGTAGATTATTGTCAGCATTTTGGCTCTGAAACAGTGATGAATATGGGCTGAGCACTGAGCTGGGCTCTGCTGAAGGACTGGCAATGGCTGCTGCTCGTTGGAAGAGGAGCATACAATGTGCAACAAGTAAACAAGGGAGATCACAACACTGCATAGGATAAAATGTTCTCGTCCCACTCCAGGGATCCAGGAAGAACAAGTGTCTTTTTCTGCTCAGGATTAATGGTGTTAATTTGGGCTAATTATTCTGGATATTTCCCTCTTCTTTTTTTAGCCTTTTTAAAGAAAGGAAAAGGATCTTTGTCTGATAAAATGTTTTCATCCCAGTCTTGGCTTTTCCAGATATTAATTTTCAACTCCCACACCTCCATAGTTCATGTGTCATTAAACGAAATAATGAAGGCAGCATAGTTTGCTATTTAACGATTTAAAGGCTGGCTCTGACCTCACTCTTACATCTATTTGCTCTCCCCCATTTCTGTTGGCTGCAGCACAGTCAGTCCCTCTTGGTCCCATGGAAATGGTAAGAGAATCTCTTCAGACCTTATCCCAAGCTGTGCAATGAATTTGATTCAGCTCCCATGAACGGTTTGGAGCCAGCATTTAACAGTTCCTTTTAGAAAGCTGCCCCACAGATCACCAGACTTTGTAGTAAATTTGTCCAAAACCATCTCTTCAAATTAGGAATGTGGTTTGGAGAAATAAAACAAACCACTACTTGGTCAAGCTGCCTGGCAGGGGGCAGGTGAGATGGGAGAAGCCAAGGAGCAGGGGAGGCCCCAGGCACAGCAAAGCTGTCGGTGTCACACAGCTGTGCAGAGCAGGGCACAAAGGGGATGAGCTTCCTGAGCTATCAGCGTGTGCTGACCCCAAGGGGTAACTGGAGCAGGGGGACACAAAAACAGACGTGGGGAAGGACTGGACCCCTTCAGGCCCTTCCAAGGGCTGTCTCAAAGACCAAGATCACACCCTGGGGAAGGGATTAGCTCCAGAGCTATTTTATGTTTGTTGGCTCTTTCTGTGAGTGTGTTTCCAGTTGAATAACTCAACCCTGTGCTGTGAGTTTATCCTGAGAAGTGTTTGAAGTAAAAGCTCCAATGAATCTGTCAGGCACAAAGTGCTCTGCTTTCCTCAGAGCAGCACATTTGAGCTGTAACCCATTGCAATACTGCAAACCACATCAAACCCGAGGGTCTCACAGCTGAGAGGGTGTGATACTCCTTGATACAAGGGTTGAGAGGAAAGGATACCCAGGGGATGCCCAGGGGCTGCAGGGGATGCCCAGGGGATGCAGGGGCTGCCCAGGCTGGCCCTGCTGTGCTGCCTCCAGACAGGCAAAGAATCCTTGTCCTGTGGGAAAGAATCTGTGTAAATGAGTTTTCCTCAGCCCTCTGCGAAGGAATTGGCTGGAAGGGGCACAGTGCAGTATTTTTGGCCAGGTTTCTTTTGCAGACACACAGAGAAAAGCCCCGGAGCCAGAGGGAGACTCTCGGGTTGCAAAGGTAGAGAGACAGCTTAACTGAGCCTCAGCTGATGTCTCTGTTGTGATAGTTAAATAACTTGCTGACTCAGACACTGCTCTGTAAACAGGAGCTTCCTGAAGTCAAAACACAAAAATCAGGGTTTAAGATTTCTCCTCCCTAGAATATTGAAGGGCAGACCTAGAAGTATTGAGCATTTTGGAATAAATCACATACTAATGACTTTTACAACTAATTCCTCTTTTTATTCCACCTGGACTGGCCTGTTTGGGGAAGGCCTGGACTGAAAGGCTTTTAATATTTTTGGACTGTGTTGTCTTGTTTTCTAACTTTATTAAGATACTTCTCAGATACTGAATGTATCACATGGAATACGCAGTTCCTCTCTTAGGTCTCTCGTAAAAATTTCGATAGGATGTTACAAAGCATGACATTCTTTCTTAAACAGGAGTTGGTAAGTTCTTTCTGAAGCAAGTGCAAGATGATGTAGATGAAGGCAGCACGTGGGAAGGGAGGCTTTGCTGGGGGGGCACGGGACCTCCCAAATCCTCACATCAGAAACGTCTCACAGAAGTGTGTCAGTACCAAGTTTTGATGGGAAATGTCAATTAATTTTGACTTTCTTGTTTAGTTTCAATAACATCAAAGGTGTTTCATTTTGTTGAGGTAAAAATGTTTCACTTTGATTTGATCATTTCAATTTGTGTCATTTTGGCTTCTGAGGCAGATGAAAATACCAGCTCTAAAATGGGAATGTATAAGAGTACAAGGTACACTAGCTGTTTAATTTTTTATAGTGGATTATGACTTTGTAGTTTTAGCACAAAGCATCATAATTCCTCAAACTGAAACAATTCAGCATTATCCAAGTCCATTATCTCATGCTCTCTTTTCTGTTGCTCCAAAGAAAACACAATGACAGCTCTCCAGACTATCACAAATTTCCACAAACCAGATTTTTCTGATTGACATTGCTAAATTGGAGATAAAACAAGTCATACTTGTTAAGTTTGGAGAATTGAAAGCTCCTTGTTGTGCATAAAATCAGGGCATAACAGAGTGGGAATTGTTCAGACTCTCCATAGCAGCTTGTCCACCTTCCCCCATCAGAAGTGCCTTTGGGAGGAGCCCTGGTGGGGCTTATCAGAATCTACCTGTGCTTTTGTCCTTTACCCTGCATAGAAAAACTGCATTACCTTGGAGAGGTATTTCCAGTGCTGACACTGGCTGCTCATGGTTCAAGTTGAGCCCATCTGTGCCATTATTTCCACTTGCCATGCTCCACATCTGTCCAATAACCTCCCCTGGCTGCTGCCTCCTTGCACAGCCGCTGGGATGGGCAGGGTCCCTGGGCTCAGGGACAGCCTCTGCTCCATCCCTCTGCATCCCTGCAGGGAAAAGGGGAAACAGCCCCGGCACTGCTCACAGCAGCTCCAGCAGGCTTTAAGGGAGGGGGACAGCGGCCTTACAGCCGTGCTGGCTGGCAGAGGAAGGACTCGGCTGGGAAGCTCTGCAGAAAGGCAGCATTTGGTTCCATGTCTGTTTTGCTGCAGCTGGGAATAGCACAGACTTGCTCTGGTGGCGTTTTCCACCACCCACCATCCCCACAGCCCCCAGCACAAGCTCCCTGGGAAGGGAATAGGGTTTTCTCCATCATGCAAGTACCACGTGGGGAAGCAGCAGCTGCTCCAGGCAGTCCTGGCGCTTTGTTCCTGCAGAGCTCTGAAACAAAAATCCTCTGTAAGTGACAAAGCCAGGGCCCAGCTTTTGCCTTACACTACCAGGGTGGCCACGACTCTTGGCTGCAGAGTTCCCCCAGTCTGTGCCTCTCTGTGAGGGACAGCAGACCTGCAGGGCTTCACCCACAGAAATGGGGATTCCTGGAGGTTCCTGGCATGTACACTCAAAGCTGAACCTTCAGAAGGGCTGCAGCTCTTTATCTCTCAAACACACTGAGCTTTGCTAGGAAAGGCAGAGGAAATGTTCCTACAATTAACAATTAATAACTAACCATCCCTCCCAGCTGCAGCTCGGATGTAACTGGAGGTTTGTTCACTGCTTGGCCTCAGCTCATGGAGAACTGATGAGTCTCAGGTTAATTCTCCTGTGTGCCAGCCTTATCTTCTCTCTGAAGGAAATTATTAATAAATTCTTGTCTATCTTGGGGAAGCCATTCCAGATTTGCAATTTTTTTGAGTGTACATGTTCTTTCATTCTCCCTTCAAGGCCTTTCAGTCTTATCTGAACAAAACATCCCTGTTGTCATACCAACTATGTAAATTTGTGTTCACATATCTTTCTGCTTTTCTACTTACTTTGTAGCTCAACTCATTTCAGAACATGAATTCCTACAAAATAGGACAATGTTATCCTGACACCTATCAAAATGATTCATTTCATAGGTTGATTTTTGAGGAAATGGATGGTTCTTTAGCTGCCAGACCTTCAGCAGTAGAGGGTTTAGAGATGTTGCGAGAGTTTTGACTTTTGGTGACAGTGAGGACCAGGGAGAGGATGCCCAGGGTGTTTTCCTCCAGAGCATCCTCAGCTCAGCTGTTCTCAGCTGGTCCAGAGGAGAAACTGGTTGCAAAGAATGATTGCAAAAACCACCCTTAAAACCCCACAAGTACATGCTGCTGCATACACAGTCCAGGACACAAACAAAATCAGAGGGATGAAGAAGCGAGAATTTGGAATTGAGCCATAACTGTCTTTTGCAGCCCTATGGCAACACAGTGAAAGCACCTTGCTGAGCTCTTCTCTAAAATTACATTACAGTTCTTTGATGGGAGCCTGGGGTTCCTCAGGGTTCCTCAGGCAGCTGGGAGTTGAGGACATGAGGACTCTGCGCTCAGCCAAGGTGGAAATCCAGGTCTCAGGGTACCTAGAAGGAAGCAGGCAATAAAGAGTAATGGAGTCTTTATTAATAGAACATTTAGATAAAGTATTTGCCCTCTGGACAGCATAGTGTGATCAATGGTCAGTTTGTCTCCACCAGAGATGCCACTTGGTGATGCAAAATACAAGGGATGAAAGGTAAGACCTGGGTATAAGATATTAATAGGGTGGCAACTTCCAGAGGAAAACTTCCCTTTTGAAAACAATGTTATCAGAATGGCATATTCAATTTGCTTATCTCAATAGGCTGAAACTCAGTCTCCCCTGTTTGGGGCTATGTGTTCAGAGAAAGTATTTTTAACCTCCCCTCTGTGGCTTGCCTGCTGCAGATCCAGCAATGTATGAATAGGAAGAGAACACAGCCCTGAAAATAGCATTGCAGGTCCCAGTCCTGCACCACAATGTGCCATGTGGGCTCCTTAAAACCAGTCAAGTCCTGTTTTGTTGCTGATATCAACTGTGCTGGCCAACCTCATGGCAGACTGAGGCTCAGAAAACATGCATCCCTTTTTCTCTCTCAAAGAAGTGTCTGTTCATTCTGCCATGGTAGAAATTTGTTGATCTTATTCCTGCCATGCACATCTGTACTGCCAGCAGGAGGACAGTGCCTCTGCAGAAGAGGACAGGGAGGTTTTATTGCTCCATAGGAGTTTGTGTCCAGGCCTGCCTAATCCACCAGGGTTTATTTTTACTTCAGAGAAGTCTGTGAAAGGGTTCCTGGCAGATGTGGGTAAGGAAAACGTGTCCTCTTGGACATGACTGGCATTGCAGGTCTGCAGCAGGGCTTTGCAGAGCCTGGTGATTTGAAGGATTTTGGTGTTTCTGGTGGTCATCAGCCCAGCTGGCAGGCACAGTCCAGCCCTGGCTGCAATGGGCCTGCACAGAGCAGACATGGACAGAAACCAAGCAGAAATGAGATGGAGAAGGGTGAGACACTTCTTTGGGAGTCAGAGCTCTCGAGTCAGCTGCCAGAGGGAGTGATGAAGTTGTACCCATGGGATGTGGGCAGACACAGCAGCTCAGTCCCGTGCTGCTGTCCCCGCACAGCCAGGAGTGGGGGCCCAGCTGGGTCTGTAGTAAGGCACAGGTAACAGGGGCACACGTTATGGTTTTCTGGGTACAAAAAGCACAAAGTTTTCTGTGCATGGGCTGTGTGTCCTGGCCACTGCACTCCATCAGCAGGGGAGCTGCCCGTGCAGGAGTGTCCCAAGGCTGGGTACCTGTGCCCATCCCTCCCTCCTATCCCAGCAGGTCCTGACCAGGCCTCGCACAGAACTCGTGTCCTGGCCAGTGCCAGCACACCCTACAGAGCTGTCAGAAACTCAGCTGCTGATTTACAGTTCAGGCTGATCCAGCAGAAAATGAGATGTTGCTCACGTTTGTTCCTGAGGCTGTACTGTCTGCTCCTGGCAAGGCCAAGCAGCGCTGCTGACAGCAGGGATGGGCTCAGGAGCCCTGGGGCTGTGCCAAGGCACAGTCCTGCTGTCTGGGAGGTACTCAGGGGATTAATATGGTAATGGATCCATCCATAAATTCACTTCCCTGGGTTTGCTGGGTTTTGGGATATATCCAGCCATCCTGGAAACTCTCCCCACGGCAGAAGGACTGATCTCCTGAGCAGGGCTTGCAGACAAGTGTCCTGTGTGCCATGTTGGGACAGGAGATGGTCCCAGTCCCTGCTGGTCATGGCAGCCAGGCTGGCCTGGGGGCACAAGGCATGGGGAGCTTTTGGAGAGGTGGAACATGGGGAAATGGATAAATATTTGGTTCTAATTCTTTAGAGCAGTGAAAAATCTTAGATAGGCAGAAGACAACCTGTATCTCTTCCTAATTCCTCTTTACCCAATTTTCCCCCTATTTTCTTCTCTTCCACTTTTCATCCTTTCCCTGTTTGTTTTTCCTTATTTTTAATAGGGAAATAGAAAGTATTTGTTCAGTGAAATTAGAAAGCCTATCAAGAACTGCATGAGCTTTATGGATGTCATCATAAAGGGACAATTGTTGTGACAGAATACTTGAGAGAGGAGAACAAGAGTGCCATTTCAGCATCTTCTGTAGCATGAGTCAGAGAGATTGATAGTTACCCTCTTGCAATTAGAATTTTTATCAGCAGCCAGTGGCCTTGGCATGCTGTGAATGGATGCCATTTTCTTGGAGTGTTTAGTCTTGCATAATGCTTTAGAGAAAATAAAGATGGCCTGGAGTCACTCACCCCCCAGCACTGAGGGGCAATTTGTGTTTCATGCTGCCTCAGGCTGGGCTTTCAAGCTCCTCACTCCAGGCATCAAACCCCTTAGGCACCTGGGCAGAGCTCAGCAGAGCTCACGGACTCTCCAGAGCACAGGAGTGGACTGAGGCTCAGCAGGGATGAGCTCTGCTGGCCTCCCCCTTCCTGAGCACTCCTGGGCTGAGTGTGCAGGTAGCACGCCTGGGGCAGCTTGTGCTGCCCAGTGATCTGCATCAAACCAGCCCTTCCATTCCCTGAAGGGCCTTGCCCTCCTCTGCTTCCCTTTCCTTCTGGCAGACACAGACCCCAGACTGACCCAGCAAGTGCCAAACAAACTGAGGCACTCCTCCAGGAGCTGCTGTGTTCAAACAGCTTCATGAAAATCCTGCTACCGCACAGAAAAATTGCACATAGGATCCACATTTCTGAACCGGGGAGAGTCTGACACCTGTGCCAGAGCAAAGAGCAGATTGGAATCTGTTTTTTCTTTGAGGCTTTCCACAATGCTTTGTGTATGGTTTTCAAAATTCAGCTTCTGAGCAATGCAAGAGGCTGCTCAGAACAGGCTGCTCACACAGGGGATTTCTGTGCCTTGCCCTGACATTTCTGGCAGCAGCTTTCCACAAGGCACCTTCTGGAGCTGGGCCTGCCCCCTGCTCGGTGCCCTGGGGCTGTGCCTGTGGCAGGGCAGGGGCTGCTGAGCCCAGCAGCTCCCGGGCCCAGCTCCACGTCCCTGCCCAGCCCATGGGGGTGCCAGGAGCCACGGGGGCTCTGGGGAGGGGTCACCCCTGGGAGGAACCCGCCCGGGGTCCCACAATGGGCCAAACAAGCCAGCCCAAGCTGAGCCACAGACAAGCCACTTGGAATTCAAAGCCAGGCTGATTTTTCCTTTAAAACCCCATAATATGCGGGTTTATTTTCTGCAACTCTTCCAGGCCGGTTACCCCAACTGTTGGCAAACTGCAAGGATGAGGTTGCCATGGATACGCTGCACACCGATTCACATGAAATACATCATTGCATTATTCCCAGAGTGGTGAAAGCCTTTCACAGCTGATAATTTTTAAGAGGATGACTCATCGTTAAATATATCATGGCAGCTCTGCATTGTTTGTTCTTCCTTGAAGCACAATCTGGAGATGGGCAGCTCTGGGTGCTCCTGCTGAGCAGGGCGCTGCCGAGGGGCACAGAGCCCTGCACCAGGAGAGATGCCCCTGTGTGCCCCAGGCCAGCAGAGCCCGGGGAATGGCTGAGCCTGGAGCTGGGGAAGGGATCAGTCCAGCCTGGGCTGTGCCAGCTGCTGGGACGTTCCACACTCCCCTCCCCAGAGAGTGGGGGAGGCACAGCCTGTGTGAGCCCGGTGTCTGAGAGAGCCCTGGGTGCCCCTGGGTGTCCCTGGGAGCCCCTGAGTGTCCCTGGGTGCCCCTGGGTGTCCCTGAGTGTCCCTGGGTATCCCTGGGAGCCCCTGAATGTCCCCGGGTATCCCTGGGTGTCCCTGAGTGTCCCTGGGTGTCCCCAGGTGCCCCTGGGTATCCCTGAATGTCCCTGAGTGCCCCTGGGTGTCCCTGAGTGTCCCTGGGTGTCCCTGGGTACCCCTGGGAGCCCCTGAGTGTCCCTGGGTGTCCCTGAGTGTCCCCGGGTATCCCTGGGTGTCCCTGAGTGTCCCTGGGTGTCCCTGGGTACCCCTGGGAGCCCCTGGGTGCCCCTGGGAGCCCCTGGGTGTCCCTGGGTGTCCCTGGATGTCCCTGGATGTCCCTGGGTGTCCCTGAGTGCCCCTGGGAGCCCCTGGGTGTCCCTGGGTGCCACCCCTCGGGCACAGGGCCAGGGCAGCCTGGCTGGGCACACCCAGAGCTCCAGCCCATCCCACTGGGATCCCCTCTGTGCCCTGCAGTCCTTGCCCAGGCTCCTCAGCCCCCTGCCCATGAACTGCTCAGTGCCCCAGGGTGCTGGAGCATTCCCAGCTGGATGTTCAGGTGTAGAGGGCTGGGACACAACCCAGAACAGGGAGAGTCCCCTGTCCCCTGTCCCCTGCAGTCCCCTGAGGTCACTGCCAGCCCTGGAGCCAGCAAACCAGCAGGCACTGCCTGCTCAGGTTTTGAAATGGTGCACTGAAAGAATGTGCAGAGGACACAATAACTTTCTTTTCTGTAGGAAACAGGCCCTTTCCAAATAGCTGCCTGCACTTAGAAAGGAACCCAAAACCAAATGAAATGAACAAAAACTGGGCTGTGTGTTCTTGACTCCAGGCCAAAATAATTCTCTGTTATTCCCAAGACAAAACTGTTTCCTCTGTCCCTAAAAGCCAAAGCTGTACATTTCATGCATAATTAATGTGAGATTTTAGTATACATCAGAGCCTAGAGTTGTGTGAGGCACAAATGGGGCTTCCCAAACAAGGCTTTTGATTACCAGTCATTTAAAATGCAGGAAATAATGGCACTTCTGAGTTCTCCAAGCCCTCAGAGAGGAACTTCTGTCACAACTGATGTTTCCTGCTATATTTGGGCTCCAGTCAGCATAGCAGCTTCCTCAGGATGGGTGGAAACACAGAGGGGCTGCAATCACTGTCAGAGCCTGAGCACAGGGGATGGAGACCCACTCTGTGCTCTGCCACTGCCCCTCACCACCCCTGCCAAAGCAGCACACCCCAGCACACCCCAATACACCCCAAATGCCACAGGTATTTTTGTAGTGCTCATCCCTGGTGAGTTTTCAATCCTTTAATCCCCATTTTCATTCTTGGCACGCAGCAAAGCGAACAGGGGCCGTTCCCATTTGTGCCCCAGTGCCAGTGCTGCTGAGCAGCTGGGCCAGACATGCTGTGGCTTTTCCCAGGACAGAGCTTGGAAAGAGGCAGCTCTGCCTTTGCTGAGGTCAGGAATAGCTCCTGGCTGGGCACAGGAGCCATGCCAGAGGGTGCCCCTGCAGCCCTGGCACCGAGCTCAGGGTGTGTTTGCAGTCTGCTTCTCTGCAGGGCAGCCTGCACGCTTCCCGTGTGCCCACTGCTGTCCACGGCGGCGTTGTAAGGAAAGCTCTTTGCTGGTGGAGGTGTTTTCCACACCTCCTGTATTTCTTGGCCTCTCTTTATAGTACATCAAATACTATAAAGCTTGTAGACTTCTGGCTTCACTTTCTTTAGAGAATGGAGAGAGGATTTCTTTTCATCAAAAAAGACTGAATTTTCACCTACTGTCCCAAAACCTTTAGAACTCAGACACTGGAGGGCCAGCAGTGGTGAGAACTGGGGGTCCTGGTGGGGAGAGCAGGAAGGTGCCAGAGGAGTCCTACCACATTGTGTCCTTGTCTTTGGGGTTTGGGTTCATGAGGACTCCGTGTTTCCCTTGCCCCAGGCAGTATTTGTCATTATCAGCCCAGGCAGTGTTCCAGGCCTTTCTGCAGGGCCGGGGCAGTGGCTGGCAGTGCCAGTCTGGCAGGGCAGGTGTCCTTGTGCTGCTCTGCACTGGGGACAGTTCTGTCAGCACCTCCTGGGCCAGCTGAGCCCCCACAGGAGCCCCCACCTGCCTCCAGCTCTCCCCCATATCTCAGGGAGCCCTCCCTCTATTCTATCCAGGCTCATCCCAATCCTTATTAAGGGTTTGCCTCCGATAAGAGCATTGAGCAAACATGATCTCCTTTCCCCTTTCCTGCTCCCTCTCAAAGACACCGTCCCCTTCCCAGGGGGAGTGTGCTGCCTGCAGCTCCAAACCTGGGCTGGGCTCCTGCCCACGCGTGGGTGGTGCTGCCTGCCTGCCCTGCAGAGGACATACCAGGGCAGGTGTGTGTTGTGGGAGAAAACAGCAAGGGGGTACTGTTCAGTGGAGTTGAGATGCTCCAACTTTGCTTTGGTTTCAGAATTACTTTTCTTTCCAAGGTATATCCTATTTTCTATCACACACTGTTTAAGATCATGATTGGAACAAACTTCTTCAGTATTCTCAAAATGTTTTTATTTATCTGAAACATATTTTCAGAGATGTTGTCATGCACTAAATGTCAAAATGTCCTTACTTCCTATGGGAAACAAAAAAATCAGCCTCTTGACAAGCTCCAGTCTTAGCACGGAGCTGCTTGGTTAATGCAAAGCCCCGAGGCTGCGTGCTGGAAACCTTCAGCTCACTTCATTGCCCACCAGAAAATTATCATAATTCCACAGACCTATTGTGTGGAGTGACCCTCAGTCATATTGTCTAAGCTGCTTACCACCACAGAAATAAGATGTATATAGTAATCTTCTTATACTCGCTGAGAAACCTGAACAAGGCCAGCACTGGTCACTCGTCTGGCTGTAACAAGGTTACTGTGCAAGGAGATTTTCATGTTGGGAAAAGCAGGCTGGATATTTCCCGTTTAAGTCGTGTACTTACTTCTGTCTTAGGTAGGTGAATGTAGATGGTTTCCTCAGTAGTTCATGAGTCTGGCCCTGTCCTCCAAAAGGAGGAGGAGTGTGTGGGATACCCCATGGGCTGAGTGCCTTGTACAGCCGGGGTGAAGCTGTTCCCTCTGTGCTCCCCAGAGTCCTGCAGCCCCCCCAGCCCCTGGGCTGACAAGGGCTGTGCATGGAGCACGTGGGGAGTGCTGGTTTTTGGTAAAATTGAATGAGAAGATACAAGCTGTGAATCACAGGTTGACATTACATCTGGGCCCCCCTTCCTTTCAAAAAGGGGCCAAAAAGGCCATCAGGGCCTCATACCAACAGGCTCATTCCTGTTCCCTCCACAAGCTCCTTCCAGAGGCTTCCCCTTGCACATTTCCCCTCCTCCAGCACCTGCAGGTCTTTAAGAGACAGTGGAAAAAATTAAGAGCCAAGGAAGAGTTAATGATCTAAAAGAAAGAATTACACCTCATGTTTAAAACTCCAGTAGTGAAGCTTTTTCCAGTAAGAAGAAAAAATGTTTCAGAAAAAACCCCTGTTTTTTCCCTGGGGAAAATACAGACTAGTTACACTAGTAATTCCCAAAGTGGGGTGTACAGAGAACACTTTTGGAGTGGTTCCTTGGAGAGCAGTAGCAGTCAGTGAGGGAAATTTACTCCTAGAGTACTCTGCATGGAAAATTTGGAGTCATTAGTTCACATAAGAGGTGTCACTTTTAGGGCTCAGCTCATGGGTACCCCTGCAAAGGCTTTTCTGGGAGTGCAGGAAGGGGCTGGGGTGCATCTGCAGCAGGAGTGACCTCTTGGCCTCTCTTCTCCATCTGGGACCAGCAGAGATTTGCACTGGCACCAGCAATCATGCAGAGCAAAACGGTTTTTAAAAATAAGCTTGGAAGCAGGCACTGGCCCAGTTCACCATCAGGCTGGACTCAAGGACGTAGAAACAGCCATGGGAGGGGAGAGCAGGAGCAGGGGAGGCATGGCAGTGATCCCCTAATACAGACAGCTTTTTCCAGAAGCACAGACCTAAGACTGAGCAATGCATTTTTGGGATAAAACCAACCCCCTCAATTGTACCGAATACTTGCAGATCATATTCCAAAAATGCTCTGAGGAAAAAGTCCCTGAAACAGTGCTTAAAGGTTGGGGGGGGCTGCTGGTGTGCTCTGTCCTTGCTGCCTTGCATTTTATCTATGGACAGATTTTCTCTGGTTTTGGTTGATGCCAGGCCTATTGCTGCCCGTGTGGAATAGCAGATCAGCTCTCCTGAAGTAATTACCTGGGACACTAAGCTGATTAGGCATGTGTTTGAAGACAGGCAAGGCAGGGGAAACCTGACCCCAGAGGTGTTGGGGCACTGATTGGTCACTTGAGCAGGAAAAGGACCTCCACTGGCTGGAAATGCCTCATCCAAGACTGTCACTCCTTCGACTTTAAAAGGCAGGATCCTCAAGGCAAAGAGGGCACCCAGAGCTCGGGATCCTGCCGGGCTGTGCAGCAGAGAACACTGCTTCTGTTCTCCTGGGCTGGCTTGGCTTCTGGAGGTCCAGAGTCTGATAAAGCACACACACAAAGCCAAGCCACAGCACCCACCTTGCATTTCCCTTATCTCTCAAAGGTGAATATTCTGAAAAGGCCAGTCTCCATCACAAAGTGTCAGGGACCCCATCTGCTCCTTGCACTCCCTTTCTCTTTTCCAAGGGGTCTTGAAAAGCAAGAGGCAGCTCACTGCTAACAAAAAGGGGAAAATTGTGAGGCTTCACTGGTTTCGATTGCCCTGGGAGATTGATGATGATGATGATGATGATGATGATGAAGAATTAGAGCACTGGGATGATGCATTGGGCCCTTCTCTGTTGGCACAGAACAAACCTGCCCTCCCCATGTCCATGCTCACAGTTTGGCTCTCCCTGCAGTGAGTGTGTCACTGTTCATTGTTCAATTATGAAAATGAAAAGGGCACTTGGGAAGTGTGTAAAATCCTCCAGAGACAGCAGCCCCTCAGTGGGTGCCCGGTGTCACAGCAGCCATGGGCAGGATGGACACACAGTGTCCAGTGTCCAGTGTCCAGTGCCCAGGCCATCAGGGCCTCAAGGGGTCACCTGGTGGTGCTGCATCTGCTGCATCCCCGCTGTGACATCCTGCCTGTGCCGCTGCCCAGCCTGCTCTCACACACCTTGTGAGGTTTCCTGACAAAGGCATGGTGATGGAAGATCTGTTGTGCTCAAAAATCTCTTTAAAAACCAAACCACTTCTACCCAGCCCCTTGCCCTTCGGCAGATGAGTTAACTCCTTCTTCACCTGCTGAACCCAGGAGTTTCATTTTGTGAGCAGGGTGTCAGGTCTCATTTACCTAAAAGCTCTCAATACTGATAGTGCTTGCAGATACTGCTGCTGTCATGGCAACGAGGTTATTTATGCATCATAGATACCTGATTGTCTTTTCTTCCCCCCAATGTTGCTAAGTGAGATAGGGTCAGAGGGGCCATAAAATGGAGCAGGAAACCCCCAGCCCCATACACGTGTACAGACCCCCTTCCTGCCCCCTGCCCTGCCCAGTCCTGGTACCTGCCCTCTGTCCCCTGTCCCTGGGCAGGAGCAGGGCTCAGAGCAGGCTCTGTGGAGATGCAGGCAGCAGTGCCAGCTTCCCCTCCCTGCAGGCTGGGACGTGCTGGGCTGCACGCAGGGCAGAGCCCTGAGGGACCAGGGGGCTCTTGGACAGGCTGCCTCTGCTCACCTGCCCTCCCTCAGCTCAATTTGTAACGTGTGCTTAGTGAGTGTCACTGCTCAGTGATTTAACAGCAGGGCCACCACAGAAACAGGCTGACAAACAAGGCTCCAGGGGTACAGTTTCGGTTTGGTTAAGCTCTCCTTCAAATTCTTTCTGGTTTCATCTGTCCATTTTCCATGACAACCAACAGGAACCAGAGGTCAGAGGGCAAGTGAGGGAGTTATTTCATTTAAATTAGATGAAGCTCTGTCAGCCTCGAGCACTTCTCCAGTGAAGGGTTTTCGACAGAAGCCCCTTGCTGGAGAGAGACATCACATGTTCCCTGGCAAACCTTGGTTGTTTTCCTTCACTGAGGAGCTTCTTCTCTGCACATAAATCAATTCCATTTACGTGTATTATTAAGTCCAAAAAGTGGAAAAACCTTCCCCATAAAGAGTGGAGTAAGTGGCTGCTGAGAATTCACTGTCAGATCAGGACAGGCAGGGGCAGCTGTGGGCAGGCAGGGGCAGCTGTGCACCAGTGAGGGCAGGCAGGAGAAGCTGTGGGCAGGCAGGAGAAGCTGTGGGCAGGCAGGGGCAGCTGAGGGCAGGCAGGGGCAGCTGTGCACCAGTGAGGGCAGGCAGGGGCAGCGCCCCAGCCCCAGGGACCCCCCTCCTGCCGGGGGCTCTCCCACAGATCCACCCCGAGCCCCCGGAGCAGCACCTGGAGGTGCCCACGCCGGAGCCAGGAGCTCATCCCGGGAAAAGGAGGGCATGTGAAGGAATAACAATACTTTCCTCTTATGTAACTCTTGCCTAAAATACTTCAAAGTGGGCCTATAGATAAATAATTGAAGATAATACAGAATTAGCTGTAATTTTGTGTGTCAGAACAGAAATAACATTCCCCGTTACTTCTGTGCTGGTTGGGTGTGGAAACCATCCTGGCTGTGGGACGAAATGAGGCCATGTGGCTTCGGAAGCACAAAGTGTGCTCACGTGCATTGCAGATACTCAATGGTAAGAGCAAAACATATTTACTGGGGAAAAACCTGCAAGAATTCTGAATAATGAATAATTGAGAAATTTTGCATTCACCCACAGGCAGTTTGCAAGGGTGGGGAGGGGGAGAGGGGAAGCAACATTTGTCAGATAAATTATTTGTGAATTAATCACTCGGCTCTCTGAAGTCGATGGGGAGCTTGCATAAATTAGACTATTCATGGAGAAGACCAAGTCTTTCTTTAGTAGTGCTCTGAGAATGGTAAATTCATTAGCTGAAAGCACTGATTATGATTCAAAGAGATAGGGAGGGGAGAAAATCAAGTCATAATTAGTCATTTAAATTGTATCAAGTAACAAGCAACTGATTTTAAACTAGTCCAAATAGAAGGGAAACAATTCGTTCTGATTAAGTCAGTCTCTCTTGCCCCTTTAAAGATTTATAAAGTAGTGTCAATAAATTATGGTTCTTGGGACTCAACCTATAAAAACAGCACAGAAATGTAATACAATGCAGTGTCAGACAAGTGGGTTTAATGCAGTAGATAAGAAATTAAATGTGTATTTATTAAGGAGGTATATAATAAGTCTCATGTCACCCCAATATTGATCAACTGTCACTTCTCTAAGTCTCCTCTTCACACCTGTTGTTCCCAGCTGTTTCTCTGACTGCTCTTTTGATACTGAAGTTGAACCCAGTTTGCTCTCTCATAAGCTTAATTACTCTGCAGAAGCACTTCTTGTAAAACTATGTGATCTGGATTAATTGTGGTGCTGGTGAATTATGCAGCACACACATAAAGACCCGTTTGGAGTCTCCCCTCTGTCCCAGTGCAGCATGTGATCCTGATTTCCTGGAGTGCAGTTTCCAGCTGTTTTCCAAGCTAAGCAGAGACAGGGCAGATCTGTGGCTTAGGGGTCTCCTTCTGCAGGCAGTGAGTGATGGTACAGGAGAAGATATTTGCTGCAGAATGGTAAATTCAGTCACACCGGCTCTGGGGGGATGGGGGAGGTGTTACTACATCATTAGAGTAATTGCAATTAGGAAAGCATCAGCAAAGGGCTTCTCTCACACCTTCACCCAAACTCTGTCATGGTGGGCTCTGAGCTGGGCCAAGGATAAGGCATGGGGCAATGCCCCGGGGAGGACAGACTGCATTTAAACCACAGAGTACTGAACCTCTTCTGGGCTTGATCCAGGGCTAGCAGAGACAACAGTGTCTCACAGTAAGACCAGCTTTATTCAGGATTTCCCAGCATTTTGCATCAAGGAAGAAATATTCTTGTGTATGCCTGGGTGCTGGGAGTGGCTGAGCTCCATTCAGCAGAGTGATGGAACAGATGCTTCAGCTTGGGTCCACACAAGTCCCACTGAAATCTGTGAGACTTAAACACATGCTCAGGCTGTTTGTCAGAGCCTGCTGGGAGTGCTCAACACACCGTGTGTGCCCAGGCTTCCCTGCCTGGCAGCCAGGGCTGTCCGGGGCTGTCCCGGGGCTGGGGGCAGCCAGGGCTGTCCTGGGCTGTCCGGGGCTGTCCGGGGCTGTCCCGGGGCTGTCCCGGGGCTGTCGTGGGGCTGGGGACAGCCAGGGCTGTCCTGGGGCTGGGGAAGCTCTGGGGCAGCCAGGGCTGTCCTGGGGCTGTCCTGGGCTGTCCGGGGCTGTCCCGGGGCTGTCCCGGGGCTGTCCCGGGGCTGTCCCGGGGCTGGGGAAGCTCTGGGGGCAGCCAGGGCTGTCCGGGGCTGTCCCGGGGCTGTCCCGGGGCTGGGGGCATCCAGGGCTGTCCGGGGCTGTCCGGGGCTGTCCGGGGCTGTCCGGGGCTGGGGAAGCTCTGGGGCAGCCCTGCTGCACAGACCTGTCCCTGACTGTGTCTCTGAGGGACCGTGTGAGAGCTGCCAGCTCTTTTTTCCTCCGCCTATCAGGCACTGCTGGCTCTGCCTTCCAGGTGCAGAAGGCTCTGCTTCACCAAACTTCTCCAATCACCCAGTCCTGCCCTGCTCTATTTTCAGTACCAATAAATCTCCTGCAGACATCCCCTTTGTCACAGCCTGTTCCTCAGCTTATAGCTCCATAGATTCTTCTCTGTTCCAAATGTAATTGCTCTTCATCCTTTTTTCCCGCTGTCTGGAACCATAGCTCATCATCCTACACTTCTCATTATCTTAATTAAACCAGGGCAAGTCAAGGGCCTGTTTTATAACCTGACATTACCCTGTACATTTTTTTTAGCTCAAAAGATGTGAATTAGTGCTGAGATATCTTCTTGGAGGAAATTGGCACCTCAGCTTCCCCAGTCTGCAGTACTCAGCTCGTCTGAGCAGTCTGATGTGCCCCATCCCAGTGGTAAAACCAGGCTTCTCCACAGCAATCCTGCTCCTGCCTGCTGCTCTGGTGCTCCTGGGTGGCTGCTTTGGGAACTGTACATTGCAAACCACTGGGGCTATTTCCTTATTTGATTCAGTTTGATGTGATCCAAGTCTGTTTGACTCTGCTCGTGTTGTGGCTGGTGGTTGGTTTGTTGGTTTTACCTGCATTTCTGACATTCCAGGTGTGTCTGCCTGGGCATCTGCAGCACCCAGGAGCTGAGAGGGCTGAGAGCCACCCCCAGCAAGAGAGAGGAGGGAGAGAGAAGGGAGGCACTACCCTTGGCACATCTGTTTGTGATTTTTTTGCACTGAAATTCACCTTTAAAATCTCATGTAAAGGAGATGTTAGTTCCAGGAGCAAACAACAGATTACTCTGATTTTACAGAGAAGCGAGAGACTCAGATGATATTAGGCATTATTTCATTACTAAACAGTGGCAGAATTTTTTCTTATTTTTATTCTGAAGTGAAAATACATTTTTAAAACTTGCCTTCCCCCCCTTCTGTCTGACCACTGCAAGATATTCAGCAATATTAGCAAAGCTGATGGCTGCTAAATGACCTTATTTCCAACAGTAATGAGCTGCATTTAATAATGAATTAAACATCATTAACCGGGGAAGTTTTTGGTGAATGCTTCTTTGGTGTCATTGTGCAGCCATTATCACGGGAGTGAATAGCTCATCTCTGTCCAGCTGCACCGTTTGTCATTATTTGGAGGAGCAGTAAAATCCCTTTGGTGCAGGAGGGCTAATAACATTAACTGACCCCGAGTGAGGTTTAACAAGTGCTTCTGTTCTCGTGCAGACCACAACAACTAAGATGCTCCATCCTGCTCCACCTTGTTCTCTGTCTGCATGGCCCAGCTAGCCTGGCTGTGTTCCTGCAGTCAGTGAGAGTCTCTCTCAGTAAGATCTAACTCATAGGCACATGAAGTATCTTTATTAAAAATTGATACATACAATTAAAGATAAAATATGATATAATGGAAGTAATGAAGCTGTTTGGTATTTGCAGTTTTTATTATACTTCTCCATTCCTTAGTAATGAGACCTTGCAGACTTCTTCATCATGTGTAGTTTTGGGGCACATTCACAAAAAATCTCCCTCCATCTCCCTCCATCTCCATCCATCTCCATCCATCTCCCTCCATCTCCATCCATCTCCATCCATCTCCATCCATCTCCATCCATCTCCATGCCCCGTGTGCCCGTCCCTCGCCCACAGAGCAGGGGCCAGCCTGGGCACAGGGTCACTCAGGGCCTTGGCCCAGCTCCTGCCAAGGCTGCCCAGCTGAGCCCTTGGGGCTCTGTGCAAACACCCTGAGCTCCTGCCAGTGTCACCATGAGCGAGGGCTGAGCTCCTTCTCCTGCTGCTCCGTGATCAAAATATTTACAGCTCTGTGAGTGGGGCTGGCAGCAGCCCCAAAACTTTGCTCTTGATAGTAAATGTCACATTTAATATTGATGATGTGGGCTACTCGAGTCACACTTGGATGAGTTAACCATTGGGAATGACATCTATAATAGGAAACTCCTAAAATGTGAGCTCCCTTATATGCACACACGGCTTCTTTTTATAAAAGATATAGAAATCCAAGCAGTTCAATACAATTATATGGATGCTGTTTGCTGTTGTATGGCCAGGAGAAGCCATCTGCAGTCCAGGCTGGTTTATTATTGACCTTGGCAGTGCCTGGCCTGCAGCCTGGAGGGGCACAGAGGGGCCCTGCCCTGCCAGACCCAGCTCTGCTCCCTCTGCTCCCTGTGCAGTGTCCCCACGTGTCCCTTGGTGAGACACAGGCTGCCAGAGGCTGATGCCACAACAGCATTGCTGCTCTTGGATTTTCTCTTTGCTGTGCACTGAGGTGGAAGTCAGGGATCCCGGCCAGCTCTGAGACACTGAGACACTGAGAACCAGTTGTGTCTGCATTTTCACACCACTAACAAACAGCAGCGAGAGCAGCACAGCGATTTTGTAGTGTTCTGTGGGCACTTACCATGAAGGAGACTCTGTGCATTACCAATATACTGGGAACAAGTAAATACAAAGTTACACACACCATCAGCATTATAGCTTGACTTAAAAGAGTTTCTGATTATTGGGAGATAAATCCTCTACTGCGGTGTCTTGGTGCAGATGCTGGCTGGTCACAGAAATCTGCACTTTGCTCAGACCATGCTGTCAGCTCTGTCAGCTGCTGTGTTGATCAAGTCACTGAATGTTTTGTGATTATTCCACATCCCACTGCAAGATGCTCACAGTTACTCCAGAGTGCAGGAAAAATGGCTGGTTATAGACCCCAAAAATCCATTTTAGGTACCCAAAGCAGACAGGAAGGTTCTGCAGGGAGGAGTGTCGTGCACTAGGAATGACAACTTCTCTAGAAGGGGTTTGAAACGTGATCACATCCAAACTGCTCTGTGTAAGGGATCTTTGTATGGCCCTCAGCCAGCTCGCAGGATTCCAAGTGAGTACATCTACTGTACATTATGTTGGAGAAAACCAACAGTTTTCTGTTGTAAATTTACAGTTAGGTTGGAGAAAACCTAGAGAAAATACAATATTCTGTTATTCTTCTTGGCCATGCAACTCATCCTGCTCCCATGGCAGGCAACTCTTCTGGTCAGTGCTGCACCCCTGACACATCTGTGATTAACACCTACCTCAGGTAAAAGAAATAGTAATTATTTGCACTTTTTACCTCTGTGGTGTCTCTTAGCACATCTGCCCTGACACATACCTTCACTTGAGCCAGGAAAAGCCAACCTTTCTGAGCTGTAGCTATTAACCTTCTTTTACAGATGAAGAAACTGTGCACAAAGAGAATAAATTATTTACCCAAGGTCATAGAACAAATCCAAAAGGACCCAGACTACCTAACTGCAGTTAGTGTGCTTTAACAGTGAGTGCTATTCCTCCCCACGGGACTGACTCTCCCCCAGTTCCCTCATTCCTCCTCTCTGGGACTGACTCTTCCCCAGGCTTTCCCTCATTCCTCCCCATGGGACTGACTCTCCCCCAGTTCCCTCATTCCTCCCCATGGGACTGACTCTCCCCCAGTTCCCTCATTCCTCCTCTCTGGGACTGACTCTCCCCCAGTTCCCTCATTCCTCCCCACGGGACTGACTCTCCCCCAGTTCCCTCATTCCTCCTCTCTGGGACTGACTCTCCCCCAGTTCCCTCATTCCTCCCCACGGGACTGACTCTTCCTCAGTTCCCTCATTCCTCCTCTCTGGGACTGACTCTCCCCCAGTTCCCTCATTCCTCCCCACGGGACTGACTCTTCCTCAGTTCCCTCATTCCTCCTCTCTGGGACTGACTCTCCCCCAGTTCCCTCATTCCTCCTCGCTGGGACTGACTCTCCCCCAGTTCCCTCATTCCTCCCCATGGGACTGACTCTCCCCCAGGCTTTCCCTCATTCCTCCCCATGGGACTGACTCTCCCCCAGTTCCCTCATTCCTCCTCTCTGGGACTGACTCTCCCCCAGGCTTTCCCTCATTCCTCCTCTCTGGGACTGACTCTCCCCCAGTTCCCTCATTCCTCCTCTCTGGGACTGACTCTTCCCCAGTTCCCTCATTCCTCCTCTCTGGGACTGACTCTCCCCCAGTTCCCTCATTCCTCCCCATGGGACTGACTCTCCCCCAGGCTTTCCCTCATTCCTCCTCTCTGGGACTGACTCTCCCCCAGTTCCCTCATTCCTCCCCATGGGACTGACTCTCCCCCAGGCTTTCCCTCATTCCTCTTCTCTGGGACTGACTCTTCCCCAGTTCCCTCATTCCTCCCCATAGGACTGACTCTCCCCCAGGCTTTCCCTCATTCCCACCCTGCCTGCCCAGGCCCTTTGCCATTTGGTTCCTGTGTCACTGTGCACACTGATGTTCTCAGTCTCAATGTAGGTTTGTCTTCAACTCTTTAGCAGTCTAAATGCAAATTACAGTTGTGCTGAGGTGCTGATTTATACTAATTTGTGCTCTGTTTTGCATTGGGAAGAGCTGAGAGACTGCAGCTTTCTTTAACCTTTCTAATGACAGGGTTTTTAAAGCCTGTTCTGTGAAGTAGTGGGACTGGTTGTTTCATCAGCCTGAATTGTGGCTGAGATAAGCTTGGGCTGTGCACACAGTAAAGCTCTTCAATCTCTGGTTATCCTGAGGGCCCTGCAAAGGGCCCTTCTGCCTGTAATCACGTTTGAAAGTGTCAAGAGCAGGTAGTGCATCAACACAGGCATCAGCAGTGTCTGAGTTAATTCCTTGCATGAAGTGAGTGAGCCTGGTCCCAGGACAAAATCTGATCTGTATTGCTGGACTTCACAGGAAAATGTATCACAGTCACTTGAAGCATTATCAATGAAGAAAGAAAATACATTAACAAACCGCAAAAAAGCTCTGTAGCAGGAGCAAATAAAAAATTCATTTCATGTGCAAGAAAGGGAAACACCCAAATTATGGCCTGAATGTCTTGAAGGTCTTACCATGAAGATCCATCCCTCATCTGATGAAGGAGCAGCCACCAAGCACAGCAGTAAATTTCCTGCAGAGGAAAACAGATGTGGATCAAAAGATCAGAAAGAGTCACTGTAGGGGACAATCACCTGAACCAGGTGTGCTGTGAGATCCTCTGGAAAATCCCTGTCTGGGTTCAGCCTGGGAGCAAGGGGCTCCATTCTCAGCATCACAGTTAACACCTTTTTGTTTCTCTCAGAAAGTCAGAAGCTTCTAGTGAGAAGCTCTGAATGGGCTAAAATAATATTTTTAAAGTGTTCTTCCTTTCTGTCTTTGCGTCTTGCATTCAATGAGAGGAGCTGATCCCTCAGGCTCCAAGGCACAGCAGATGGGGGATTTTCCTTTCCCAAAGACAACAGAGAGTGCAGGGCACAGTGAACCTCTGGGGTGCTCCAGTGCCTGGCTGCCATTCCCTGGCTTCTGAGAGCCATCCCAAGATATGCTGGGAATGACAATGACATCCTGAGAGCTGCCAAAAAATCACAAGGAACAGCTGGTAAAAATGCTCAAACCTCCCAGTGCCCTTAATATGCTGTAAACAAATCTGCTTGACTGAAACCACACACAAGGTGTTGGGAGCCTTGATTTATGGGCTTTAATCATTGTCATTCCCATCCCAGGCATCACAAACATAAAGTACATTAGGAACTAAAACACTGCAAAGGAAATGCTCCCAGTCTTCTCGGGTTGTTGCTGATGTTTCAAAAAGACCAAGAGCTTTTCTGGAATCCAGTAAAGAAAAAGGAGTAATGAAGGCTTTTTTGCCTTGCTTTGGCCAGCCAGACTGCAAGCCAGCAAGCCATCAGCATTGTCACATCCTGTGACATTCCTGCTGCTCTAGAAGAGGAATGAAATATTCACACCTTTTGGCTGGGGTTTTTATTGGGGTTTCAGGAACCTACCTTCTGCCATCCACTCCATTTAAGTAATGATGACCAAAGTCCAGCTCACTTCTCAAAGATTAACAGCTTGCTGGAAATATTTGATTGTCTGAGAACAGAACTGAAGGGTGCTGCAGCATTTTCCTTGCTCCCAGGAAAGCCCCCGAGGCCAGGATTGATGCTGTCAATTACAGGATTAAAATCCCAGTGTGTCCCAGTGCAGAGGTGGCTGAATTCCAGTGGGAAGAGAGCAGTTAAAAGCCAAGGACACATGGCTTTGGCAGCAGGATGGAAAGTGGCTTAAAGCTGCTGTGAAATCATCATGACTTATTATTATGGGATCCTGACAACTTGCAGAGAAGCAGCACTAAATTATTTTGCAGTGCTGTTTTTTGGAAGTCCAGGAGCAGCAGGAGCAGGGGCTGAGGGAAGGTCCTGCTGTGGCTGGTGGCTTGGCCTGGGCATGGCAGCCCAGGGTGCAGGGCTGTGTGTGCACAGGTGTTTGTGTCTCTGCTCACAGGGTGGTTTTCTTCTTACATCCTTACACAAGCCTCCTGCTTGTTGTCTCCATGCACATTTGATCTTTCGTTCAGGGCATTAAGGTCAGCAGCAGAGTCCTGCTGAATTTGCATCCTTGTCCCTCTCACCCTCCCCCTTCCACTCTCTAAATCCTTGATCACACACAATGGGATTGCTGGGGCTGTCCTGTGCAGGGCCAGGAGTTGCACTTCAATGATCCTGGCGGGTGCCTGCCAACTCAGAATATTCTATGATTAAGTGGACACTTAAAAACACCATTTTCACCAGCTCTTTCTGCTCTTTACAGCCTCCCATGCCCAGCACTGAAGCTCAGCAGCACTGTCAGATCCTTTCTCTCGCTGCAAGGTTTGCTCCAGCCTGGCAGGGCAGGGATTAGAGTTTGGACAGGCTCCTCTAGTCACAAATATGTGCTCCAGCCCTCAGGGCATGGCAACAACCTCTCTTTCTCCCTTTTTTCCTACGGGAAAGGCCTGCCCTGGTGTAGGTGTCCATCTCCTGGAGGTTCCATGCCTGCCTTTTACGGTGATGTTTGGCTCTGCCCCAGCCCCGGGTTGCTTCTGCTGCCTGGGGCTGGTCTCAGGCCTGTGCTCCCATTCCCCAGGCATTTAACTCCTTGCCTATAAAACACAGGAGGTACAGGTGGGACAGGGCTGAGCTCAGGGCCCTGGGGGACGCTGAGCTGGGTTTGGTTTTCACTTCCACACGAGGTGGATGCCAGGGGAGCCAGAGCCCGACTTCCTGAGCAGGGCTGGCCCTCCACCACACTGCTGCACCTCTTTAATTCAAGTGGTGACTCACAGCCTGGAACAATTAGGTAGATGTCATATGCAGCTAGTGAGTGGTATTTTTCAGTGCTCATTTTACTTATTGTATTATATTATATTATATTTTGATTTATAATTACATATACAGTGCATTCCTTTCCTGGGCTCTAGGCATCCTTGCCAAAATTTAAAAGTACAGTTAGCAAAACTAAAGCCAGCAGAAGCTCAGAGCTCTCTGTGAGAAATAACCAGTCAAAGCAACTCTTTTTTTTCCTTACCAATTCTTCATCTATTGTCTGTTCTCCTTGCATTTCCTTCCCATGAACCTCTGCATGAGGAGAGCAGCCCCTGCACCAAGCTCTTGGCCCCACAACAGCAGTGCAGAGAGCAACAAAACAGCTCCAACTCGTTCTTCAGATCCAGGAGCAGCATTTGTTTGTATTTTCAAGTATTCCAAATACTTCTGCATTGTACTCCTGGAGCTTTTACTGCTGGGAGGAATTGTGTGTAATCCTTAGGTGGGATTTGCAAGTGCTGGTGGGCGGGGGTGCAGTGAAGCATCACCCTGTTCTCTGGAAACCCTTCTTGGTCAAGGAAATTCAGTTTGCTGTGAGCAGGATTTGGGGGGGCTAAGGTGGGGTTTCTGGAGAGTTGAGGTGGCAGTAATGTATTCTCAAGGTTAATCACACTTGATTATATGCAAATAGCTATTGCCCACTACCACACATGATCAGAACCTCCAGGGACAAATTTCTGCCGCTGGATGTGCACAATGGGATCTTTAGGATCGAGGGGTTTTTAGGTTTGCAGAATGAGCAGGGATGAGGTGGTGGAACAGGCAGGGCATGGTTGGCACTGGGTGTTTGCCAAGCCAGGTGCAGACTCTGCTG